>NC_091798.1:90550000-92040000 GCF_041296235.1 Equus asinus
AGAGCATTCATTTTTCTTCCGTGAAAGAAAACAGTTGGTACCATGTTTGAAAAGTAGTGGTTTGGTTATATTTACATGATCCGTTAAAAGGATAGATTTCCCTTCTATGTAGAAACAAGTTTGAGCCAGCTCCTGTGTCTTTCTTTAACCCCACATGCTGCAGTTATTACTTGGGTTTGTTAGTTGACCAGAGAAAGGGATATTTGTTGTAGAAATTCTCGTATGCAATCCTGATAATCTATCCACAGAAACAGGATCTTGAAAGATGCTAGCAAATGCCTCGTCTGAAACAGCCCAGGAAGACTGTGTAGAACAACTTGCAGGAAGTCGTGATGCTCTTAAAATGCCATAAAATGCATTATTTATATGTTGTTCTGTTTTTGTGAGATAAAGTTAGAGGCGTTTCATGTTCTGACATGCTAACACATACTGTTCCTGGGGCAGAGCTAATTGTGCTATGCTTCCAGTTGTGAAAATGCAACATTTTTAGACAGTGTTTACTGACAAATTCAGAAAGTCAGGCTGTAAAGTGACCATTTTACTCTGAGTAAACAATTGAAGAATAAAAGGGTGAAATACTACAGAAAATACAAACTTTTTTGAAACTACAGACTATAATTAACGTGACAAGAAGGAAGGGTTTGGAGGGCTTCAGAGTGACTAGTCACTAATCTAATCTTAGAATAACTAAGAAAATTTTACTGTACTGCATTTTCAAGCCAGATTTGTTTGCTTTTAACATTGTGTCAAATACAGCTCTATATCAAGTACCATTACCAAATATTATTTAAAAGTAATATTTAAGGGGCTGGCCCTGTGGCTGAGTGGTTAAGCTCGTGCCCTCCGTGTCAGTGGCCCAGGGTTTTGCAGGTTCAGATCCTGGGCGCAGACCTAGCACTGCTCATCAAGCCATGCTGTGGTGGCGTCCCACATAGCAGAGCCAGAAGTACCTACAACTAGAATATTTAGCTATGTACTGGGGAACTTTGGGGAGGATGAGGAGAAGAAGAATAAGTAAAAAAAGACTGGCAACAGATGTTAGCTCAGGTGCCAATCTTAAAAAAAAAAAAGTTATATTTAAGCAGTTAAAGACTTTGAAATTGGCTTGAGTAAGAAAAAGTGCTATATGTGTGGTAAAGTACAAAATAAATATACATCGAAAGTGAGCCCTTTAACATGCACCAAATTACTTTACATGTATACCTTTAGATAAGAATATAGTATAAAAATTATTTCCAACTCTTGCATTTTTCTGAATGTAAAATTATTAACAATTAATGATTATTTTGTCATTCTTCTGTATGAAGGACTTAAACAAGACCTCCATATCAGTAATATAAAAATAGAAGAAATCTTTGTACATGTTTCTTCTTGAATCATTTTGACCTAATGAACAAATCTTAGTACACCAAACTGAATAAACACATTACATGTCAAAGGACTTCTGTATAATGCTAATAATCCCAAAGCCATGAGTTCTTCTCTGGATCCTAGAACTCAGCAACTGAAAAATCCCCCAGTCAGCTCCCAAATTTTCTCATCAGTGATTCCAAGAATAACCTGAGTTAATAGATCACCAAGAATAATTACAATGGTAAAATATCATTAAATTGGCCTCATTTTATAATTTGATAAAATTCAGGTATCCTAACTGGTGTTAACTTTTATTATCTATGGAAAGTGGCAGTCGTCAGTCAGCTAAAGTCATTTAAACCCCAAATGATATTTTCTTTGCCTATTTTAGTTATGATAATCTATATTAGTTTGGGATAACTATATATCATCTACCTGAATGTTTTAGGCAAACTGAACTATTTTGCAGAATAGAATGATGGCGTTGGATTTGTCAGGGTCCTTCTTCAGATGCTGCCTTAAGTCCCTTTGGATCTAAGTTATGTATAGCCATTTTGGAAGTAAATTATGAATAATAATAATACAGCTGCAGTTCTTCCAATGTGGTACTGTTCACCTACCATGTTGTAGTTTCTCTGCTTCTTTTAATGCATGTAAGATTGAGTTAGCTGGTTTTGTATTTTGTTTTTTAGTAGCTGCATTACATTCTTGGGTCATATTGAGCTTGCAGACAACTTAGCTGTTTTGCTCACAAGCCAGACCCTGCTTTATCCAGTACTTGTGTGATTGTAATGTTAACAGCTCAAGTTGGGAGAAAGGGTATCATGTTAGAGTGGTGTGATGATGAGCTCAGTTTTCAACCTGCTTCAGTTAGTTGCTGGTGGGATGTCTAAATAGAGATGTTATAAAGACAGAGATACGGGTCTGGACAGAGGATAAAAAGTCAAGTGTAGAGAGAGATTTGCGATTTTAGGTAGTAATTAAAACTGTCAGAGTGTTTTGTATGGAGGTGAAGCAGCTGTGGGAGGTGCTATTGCTTTCTCACCTCACAAACTCTGTTCACAGTAGTGTCCTTAGCCCTTTCATTAGCACACACTTTTCAACCTCACCGACATCTCAAAACCTTTAAGAAACAGTTTAGAGGATTGGTGAAATAATTAGTTTTACATTTGTGTTTTTTGAATTACTAATTCGTAAGATTTATTAGTTCATTAGTCCCTGAGATTCGCAATATTTTCAAAAAAAATAGTGGTATTGATTTTGTATTTGGCATGCATCATCCTAGCTGTTTACAAAATATGTCTTGTCTTATTTATTAAAATTAATTAAAGCATATATTCTACTTGAGCAATGAATATAACTTGAACTATCTCCAGTTTTATTGGATTAATTAATGGGTACTGGGAGATGATAAGGTAACAAATATGAGCAAATTAAACATTTAATTTCATTCATTTAGGGCACACAAGAAATGATAACTTGTTCCTTCCAGTGGTGGGAACTGAGTGGCTGGGGACAGGGTGTGTGGTGGTGGGTTGCCTTTTCACTTTGTACTCTTTTATGCTGTTCGAATTTTGAACCGTGGAATAATTTTACTTTTGGAACAGGTAAAAGAAAAACAACATATGGTAATATGAAGTGTTAGAAAGTATTGACGCTTGAAGTTAGAAGTCATAATTTCACCATTTCCTGGCGAGCTGGCCTTAGGTAAGCCATTTCACCTGTTTGAATCACAGTTTCCCATTTGAAAATGGGGGTGATGATAGCTGCATTGCTCACCTCTCAGGGTAGTTAGGAGCTCATTCAGTAAATGTGTCTGGGAGGCTGACACTGCTGATAAGAGACACATTTCCACTTCTCAGGGCATCCGCTTTCAAGTGTCGAAGTAGACAGAATTTTAACCTATTGTGATAAATTCTATGATGGACATAAATATGCTTTGAAGATCCTAGGAAGGATCCAGAGTGGCGGCTTGGGGAGTGGTAGGGGAGGGGTCAGAGTGGTCCTTCTGGAAGACAAGGAAATTTGAGTTGTTTTGAAGAACGGGTGGGGAGGGGGAAGAGGATGAGGAAGGAGAGAGGCATTCCATTCAGAACGTGCAGCATCTCCAGCCCCATCTCATTTTATGTGTGTTTGTATGTAGCACATTTTTATTTTATTTATTTTAAGACAGGATACTGAAGCAGATTCTTTGTTAGTTTTGCTGGCTCCCCAAATCTTGACTATAATTGTTAGTTGAAATTTGGGAATAGTGGGAAATCTCACTTGGGACTTTATAGTGACCCCAAAAGAATTAGTAGAGAATGACTAAAACTCACTGAATTTTAACTACATACATTTAGACCGTGAGCCTTAAGTAATCAGATTCTCATAGCAACCTCCGGTTCTTACTCACGAAGGAACTAGTGAGAATTCTTAATTAAGGTGGCTAAGCAATTAGCCTCTAATTTGCAGTCCACTTGGATTTTCCCAAATGAGTAGACTTTTACCCCTGCATCTTTCTTGGTATTTTTGACACCACATACTTTTGTAAAGGTATTATTTCTTCTCTGTGTCTGGGGTCTCAAAACCCTTAGTCTTCAGAAGCCTAAAATTCACTGTAAATAGTCTTTTTTTTTTTAAAGATATTATTTTTCCTTTTTCTCCCCAAAGCCCCCCAGTACATAGTTGTGTATTTTTAGTTGTGAGTCCTAGTTGTGGCATGTGGGATGCCGCCTCAGCATGGCTTGATGAGCCGTCCCATGTCCGAGTGCAGGATTAGAACTGGCGAAACCCTGGGCTGCCGAAGCAGAGCGTGCAAACTTAACCACTCAGCCATGGGGCCCGCCCCTAAATAGTCTTTTACTCTGATTTCTGTAGACTACTTTCTCCTGATATGTTTAGCAGAAAAATGTGTTGCCTACTTTACTTGCTAAGTCAGACAGCCTCTTTCCCTAATCTTGAATACTTTTTTCCCCTTCACTGGGGAAGATAAGGATTTGAAATTCATTTGACAAGAAGTTATTGAGTTCCAAGTTGTAAGTGGATACACATTCCCTGGTGCCATATTGTTTCCTTTGTAGCAGTATTAAACATCTTACCCCCATAAGTTTATAGACATTAATATTTAATGCCCACTCGCCTGTAAGTTACGGTTTAGGGGCATTGACATTTTACTGCTTAATATTTAACATCCGGTATCCTGTAAGTTACAGAAGTACTTTGTAAATTGAAAATATGATATAGATAGAAGATAGTATTATTTATTATGGGTAATAGTCTCCAGTAACCACCATCATTATTGAAGACAGAAATTTTTAAAGTTTTACACTGGTTTAGTTTTAAGTGCGAAATAGAGACTTTTGCATATAATTTATATGGAATATTTCTTAATACAGTGGAAAACATAAAATTTAGTATTATTTTGGTAATTTCCTCTTTATTTTCTTCATGTTTATTTGTATATGGGAAGAAACGGATGGGGTATGTCAATTTCTAATTGATTTATCAGTTTAGAATGAATTAATCTGCAGTAAGAAAGCATTATTTCTATACCTGCAGAACAATCTTCTGCTGTTGATGACTTTCTCACTTTGGATGGTTTAGGTTCAAAGTAATAGAAAACCAGACTATATGTGGCTTAAACTATAAGGATGTTTATCATCTTATACAATAAGAAATCTGGAGGTAGGGTGCTTTTAGAGTTGGTTAATTCACTAGTTTACTACCATCATCAAAGATTCAAGTTCTTTGACATCCAAGAGTGACCTATCCTTTTAGGCTGCATCTCCTCATGTTCCCAGGGTGCCTGCCACAAGTGGCACGTCTCACACACAGGTGACAATGTCCAGGGGAGAAAAGAGAATTGTACCTGTTTACATCGTATTTAGGATGAACGACAACCTTCTCACAAGCCCCCAAGTGATGGCCCTTATGTAGCTTTGGCCAGAATTGGGTCACTTAACATGCCTCAGCTATCACTTGGCAAAGGGGACCATTATGATTGGCTGCTCTTGAAGGGCATCGTTTCTTGGATGGTCATAAAATTAGATTCTGTTGGCAAGTAAGAAGTGACTTTTGGGTAGGCAACCAACAATGCCTGTTGCAACTGAGCGCATTTTAACTCTTATGTGTTCAAATGTTCGAACGTGTTTCAGTAGTGGCTAACAGTATGAACTTCGGCGAGAGTATGAGCTTTGGAATAAAATGGTTCTTTGGCACTTAACAGCTCCATGAATTTCAATTTGATATTACTAAAATGGGAATAATAGTGGTACCTATTTTTATAGGATTGTTTTTGAGCATTAAATGAAATAGTGTGTGTAGTATGCTTTGATGTAATCTTTAGCCCATAGTAAATGGTCAGTATGTGTTAACTGCTTTTATTATCATCTTTTAATTTTAGCTTATCTTGAAAGATTCAAGCATTTTTCTAAATCTGTTACATACCATGTTTCATGGGATGCCAATATTGTAAATATCTCTTCCTGAGTTATAGCTGTTGAACTTCACCACAGTTCTAGGTCTAGTTTTGGGGGAGCAAACTTGATGACCATTGCAAGTGCTAAAACATCAAAGGTCATTCATCCAGCCTGATTTCTTTCAACAGTGTTGCTGTCTATCTTCAACTTTATTTTTATTAGTATTAGTTGGTGGTTTTTTGTTTTTTGGTTTTTTTTTGGGGGGGGTGAGGAAGATTCACCCTGAGCTAACATCTGTCGCCAGTCTTCCTCTTTTGCTTGAGAAAGATTGTCACTGAGCTAACATTTGTGCCAGTCTTCCTTTGTCTTGTGTGTGGGATGTTGCCACAGCATGGCTTGACAAGTGGTGTGTAGGTCCACACCCGGGAACCAAACCTGCAAACCCTGGGCTGCTGAAGCAGAGCATGCTAACCCAGGCCGGCCCCATTATTAGTAGTATTTTTTTTTACCAAAGTTTTGTGAACTATGGTAGCTTTTATTTATTCATTTCTGAAATATTGATAAATCCTGGTTCAATTCTGTTTGAATCTAAAAAGACTGTCTTTGGGGCCAGCCCTGTGACTGAGTGGTTAAGTTCGCATGCTGCACTTCAGGGACCCAGGGTATTGCAGGTTCCGATCCTGGGCGCAGACCTAGCACCACTCATCAGGCCACGCTGAGGCGGCGTCCCATGTGCCACAACTAGAAGGACCGACAGCTAAAATATACAGCTATGTACTGGGGAGCTTTGGGGAGAAGAAGGGAAAAAAAAGACTTTTAAAAACATTATGGGGAGGCATAATTATAATAAGAGACTGTAAAATGAGGATGATACTTAAATAGGATTGTAAGTATTAAATGTAATAAAGTACTCGAGGGTCTGTTCATGTTAGGCCATCAGTAAAAGTTTCTTTTCTTCCTCATCTCTCATGATAAACATCTCAAAAGTAGTGTTTGTTTATTCAGAGATAGGAGAGGTTATTATCAGCTATTATCAGTAGAGGAGAACTGTATTAGGAAAAAGGAAACCATACTAGGGATTTCAAACAGAGAGATTTAATACAGGAATTGATTATACAGGTGTTGGTACAGCTTTTCATTGCCTGGCCAGGGGTCATCATAGCCACCACTTACAGCATGGTTTTTATGAGAAAAAATTTGGTAGACATTCCTTAGCTTTTAAACAAACTTTAAAAACACAAATTGAATATTTCAAATAAGTGGGGAAAAATGTATTTTGCTCATGGGTCTATTATAAATGTTGAAAATGAATAAATAGATTATAACTGTATATCATTTTAAATATGGTATATAATATAGGATTACATTTCTTTCTTAGTGGATCCTGTGCTGCCCAAAGGAGATTATTCTTATAAATCCAGGTTAGGTAAATTTTCTTTTTCATCAGTTGCTTCATATTACAGCTGTAAGTGTGTGTGTCTCTGTGTGTGTATCTTTCACTGGGGTTTCTAATTGTCTTTCATTTTTTATTGTTGAGAGAAAAAAACACATGAATGACTTTTCTTCTACCTTCTTATTCATTTTATCTGTTCCTTAGAATTTATTCCATTGTTCTTTTAAAAGATGTTCCCATAAGACCCCACACCAAATTTCTCATTTAGACCAACTGTTTTCTAGGCCTATAGCACAGTTTTAATCCTGGGATTTTTCCCCCCTCATTAGACTGTTGTATTATGTTGACTATGGTTTGTTTTCTTGATTTTCATCTTCAGTTTGCTGGAGTACATTCCAAAGTAAATTTCTCAGAAAGGGGGCATAGTAGCTAAATTTTTTGAGTTATTTTATATAACTAAAAAAAGTTCCCCTGGCCTATGACTTCTTTCATCAGTTATCCTCATAACTTACTGCCTCTTTCAGATCTTAATTCTCATATGCCCTTCTCAAAGAGGCCTTCCCTAATCATTTTAAATGCAAATCCTATTTTAAATTGAAAATTACTCATATTACCAATCCTTCTTCACTGCTTTTCCTCTTATAGCACTACCACAATCTAACATGCTATGTATTTTGCTGGTTTATTTCCCCACTGAAAGGTGCCATAGGGCAGAGATTTTTGTAGTTTTGTTCACTGCTGTTTTCTTGGTACTTAACATCATGCCTGGCACGTAGTAGCCCCTCAGTAAATAGTTACTGAGTGAGTTGGTTTTTCCCTATTATAGCTATATATAGCTATTGTAGCTCTAAATCTAGATTTTAAATCATTTCACTTTCAGAATTTTGAAGGGATCATTTCTTCATCTTCTGGTGTTTAGTGTTATTAATGTGAAATATAATGTCAGTCTGATTCTCTTTCCTTTTATGGTGACCTGTGTCTTCTCTTTCTGAACGCTTTGGTTCCCTTGGGTCTCTGGACATTCTCAACAATGTACATAGGTGTGCAGCTTTTTCACTGATTCTAGTTGGCACTTAGGAAGCCCTTTCAGTTAAGATTGTGGTTTTCCAGCTCTGGGAAATTTTATTCTTTAAAAAAAATTCTTTTCCTGATTTTTCTCTATATTATCTACAATTCCTATTTGTCATCAAACTTTTCTTTTCTTTTAATGTTCCATTTTCCTTATTTTTTTTCTTTATAATTGTACGTCGCTTTAAGCTTTGATATGTTTGATATGAGTGTTTAAACAGTGAAATCTGGCATACTGTTTTCTTTGACTGAAATACCAAATAGTAGGCTAAAGTAGGATAAATTGATTTAATATTTGTATTTTATTACTAATAATAATGACAAAGGTGACTTATCACATCAATAGGAAAATGTAATATTCATCAGTAAATGATTAGTGGTTTACGCGAAAAGGACAGTCTGATTTCCCATCAGGCACTATATATTTTAAATATTACGTAATAAGAAAATATGACACATTCATAAAATTTATGAGTAGGGATGTATATCACAGTATTATTTATAATATGGGGATGGCATAAATGTCTGATAGGATAATACATTAATAAGCTGTCATATTGGTACTGTGAAGTGCTTTGCAGCCACTAACAACTCTATTTTCAAAGAACGTTTAGTGACATTGGAAATGATAGATTATCCCAATTATTTATATTTATGTGTGTGTGTGTATGTATGTATATATGTGTATATACATACACAGACAAATTTTCACACATAACATGTTTAAAGAAAAAGACTAGTGGAAAATATTCAAAATATTAATATAGGTCCATAATCTCTTATGTGAAATCCTTGGGCCCATATGTATTTCTGAATCCCCAGTTTTTTAGATTTTTGGAGCAGTGATATATGCATTTACATAATAGCATCTAGAAAAGTACTCTATAATCAAACACATTAATATTTCTGCAGTGAAACGTGACTGTTCACATTAAGTAGAACACATAAAGTCTATAAATAGGTGCATGTCAGTTGAGGTCACATTTTGCTGCTAAATAAGTTTGTGCCAAACTTAAAAAAACTTCCTAATTTTTCTACCTTTTTGGATTTTAGTGTTATTTATATTTTGGATCAGTAGTAATTAATTTAGGCAATGAGATTATGAATGATTTTTAAAATTTTGTTTTTTATAATTTTCATATATTCCCATATTTATAAGATCATACACATATGTATGTTACAAAAAAATATTTTAGTAGCAAATTTAAAATTGTGACTATATGTACTTAATTAGGTCTTCTGTTAAATCTTTGCCTTCCTGGAGAAAGGGAGAAGGGCCAAATTCACCAGAAGATACTAATTCATTGATTTAGCAAATACTTATCCACTAACTACTATTTTAATAAATATAGATAACCTTATAAGTTTTCAGAGAAATTAATATTTCAAACCATGATATAATGCCATCTCACACTCTTCTTATTGTCAGAAATTTAATAATTCTGAGCAGTTGTTCACCAGGATGCCAAGGAGAAGTAGGGAATTTCATACATTGCAGAGTGGGTGTGATTGATACAAGCACTTTGGAAAGCAACTTGGTAACATCTAGTGAAGCTGAAGTTGTGTGTCTGTGGAACCTCTTCCACATCATGTGACTTGTCATCAGTTTATACTGTTTGAGAGTGGAACCTTTTCAGTTTCTCCTACCGCATCTGGCCCCCTAGCATTTTATTCACTATAATTTTACATTCTGGCATTACTGGGTGCTCACTAACTGATTTTTTTTCTTTTTTGGGGTAGTATATTTGCTATTCAATAACTTGCATCTTGAACCTTTTTACAAAATATGGCCTTTTTTTTTAACAAAAACTTTACTTTTGTTTGTTTTGATATTCTAATAGCCATGCAGATATTCAGCACCTTTACTTGTCAAATGTGATGTGTAGTTAAGTGTCTCTTCAATTTTGCTGGGACCGTTGCTGCTATTTTCCATAGACAAGCACAGTGCAAATAGGATGACTTGTATTACCAACCAGAATTGTCTGTGGGCCTAGGCATAGAAACCAGCTCTTTCATTGTATATTTTCTCAAAAGTCACCACATTTTTCTTATTTGTCAGGTTTTGTGAATCACTTTCTTCCACTTCAGAATTGTTTTATGTATCTCTTTAAATTGAAAATGTTAAAAGGCAACAGCGAGCTTTTTAGACTCAACTTTTTATTCATTCAACAAACATTGAGCGCCTATGTGTATAAAGATCAAGAATACAGTATGAATACAACCTAATCCTGTCTTCAAGGAACTTAAGACCTAGCAAGTAAACTGGCCTCAGTGTAGTGTGAAAACTGCTAAGGTAGTTAAGTAGGGGTTGGATAGAGTTAAGTAGAGGTCTTCCAAGTCAGAGGTCAGTAACCCTTTTTTGTCAAGGACCAGATAGTATATATTTTAGACTTTTTGGGCCATACACTTCTGTCACAGCTACTCATCTCTGCTGTCATTGCATGAAGGCAGCCGTAGATGAAACATAAATGAATGAGTGTGGCTATACACCAATAAAACTTTTTTTATGGACACTGAAATATGAATCACATATGATTTTCATCTGTCACAAAATATTCTTTTTTAATTTTTTTTGACCATTTAAAGGTATGAAAACCATTCGTAGCTCTCAGACTGTACAAAAAGAGATGGCAGGCCAAATTTGGCTCACTGGCCGTAGTTTGCCAACCCTTCTTCTAAATCTTTGAATTACAGGATATTATTGAATGTGCCTCTTTCTGATAGCCTATCCAATCCCAGCTTTCATTTACTAGGAGAGTTTAGCAACCTACCGGCTTTAGGAATATTGAAAGTCTCAGTGCTAATCCCGTTGGTTTCTGAGTATCCCTGATATTTTGAGTAATAGTCTTGTTTCTGTAAAGATAATAAAAACAACAATAATAACACTGTTGCATTGATGATATGCAAGTTACTCCAGCACACAAATTCCAACCTAGGTTGTTGACAGGGGCCAAGCATAAGGCCTGAGTGTGTGGAAAACAGGGAGTTGTGTGAATTGGGGCAAAGTGAACAGCACATGCCTCGTCTAAAACAGTCAACAGCCACTGCTTAGCTCCATCCAGTAGTGGAAATGCGGCCCCGGTGTTCCTGATGAAAAACAGCCAAGAAAGGCCAGAAATCCAGACTTATATGTTAAATTTCCCAGTTGTTTAATGTGGTAACAAATCTGTTGTTTTTTTTATTCTTTCCTTTTAACATTGTGAATCAAATCAAACCATCTTTAGGTCTCATTTAAGCGGGCTGGCAACTTGCCATCTCCATTCTAGGAAGTTTGTTTTACTATTTAAAACAACCTTTTAGAGAATGTGCATTAATGATTTTCTTTTGAAATTTTAAATTTCAGAGGATAAATATTTTCATCATAATACTGAAAATTATTGTTAAAGCGGTTGTAAATAATACGTCAAATGCAGATTTCTATACGTGATGTTCACATGTTCAGCTGTCGTAAGTCCGGGCTTAAACGTATCCAGTACTTGAAGCTTTCCCCTGTAGCTGACGGTGTGGTCACAGCTTTTTTTTTTCTTTTTGTTAACAGCTTTGTTAAGATACAATTCACATACCATACAAATCAACCATTTAAAGTCTTCAATTTGTTTATTTTTAGTATATTCACAGAGTTGTGCAACTGTCACCATAACCATTTTTATAACGTTTTCATCACCCCAAAAAGAAACCCCAAACACTTTAGCTATTACCCTCCCAGTTCCCCCATCCTGTCCTAGGCAACCACTAATGTACTTTGTTTATTATAGATTTGCCTGTTCTGGATAGATACTTAATTAGAATCATACGATATGTGGCCTTTCATGTCTGGCTTCTTTCACTTAGCATAATGTTTTCAAGGTTCATCCATGTTGTAGCATAAATCAGTACTTCATTTTCTTTTATTGCCAAGTATTATTCCATTGTATGGATATACCATGTTTTGTTTGTCCAAGCATCGGTGGATGGACTTTAGAGTTTCCACGTTTTGCCTCTTATGCATAATGCTGCTATGAACATTCATGTACAAGTTTATGTGTGGACATGTGTCTTCATTTCTCTTGGGCATATACTTAGGAATGGAATTGCTGGGATCTGTGGTAACTCTGTGTTTAACTTTTTGGGGAATAGCCAAACTTCCAAAGCAGCTGCACCAATTTACATTCTCACCGGCGGTGTTGGATAGTGTCAGTCTTCACCGGCGGTGTTGGATAGTGTCAGTCTTTCCGCATCCTTGTCAACAACACTTGTTATATCTGACTTTTTGATTATAGACATCCTAATGGGTGTAAAGTGATATCTCACTGTGGTTTTGATTTGCATTTCCCTGATGACTGATGATGTTGAGCATTTTTTCATGTGCTTCTTGGACATTTGTATATCTTCTTTGCGAAGTATCTATTCAGCTTGTGCATTTTTTAATTGGGTTATTTGTCTTTTTATCAATGAATTGTAAGAGTTCTTTATATGTTCTGGATACAAGTTCCTTAGCTGATAAATGATTTGCAGATATTTTCTCCCATTCTGTAGTTGTCCTTTCACTTTCCTAATAGTGTCCTTTGAAGCACAGAAGTTTTTAATTTTGATGAAGGCCAATTTATCTTTTTTATTTTTTTCTGTTTCTTGTGCTTTTGGTGTCATATCTAAAAAATCATTGCCAAGTCCAAGGTCACCAAGATTTGCCCTATGTTTTCTTCCAAGAGTTTTATAATTTTCGCTTTATAGATCTGTGATCCGTTTTGAGTTAATTTTTGCATATGGTGTGAGGTGGGGAAGAGGTTATAAATCACAGGCTTTTAACCTCAAAATTCAAAACAAAGATACAATGTCTGAAAATACTCATAAATAAATACATAAGTAAGTGGCAGGAGATACATGAAACAAGACTGCCCAGGTATTAATAATTTTAAACCTAGGTGATGGGATTTATTATGCTTTTTTCTCTACAATTTTGTTTGAAAATATCCATAATGTTTTTCTAAATATCAGTTTGTAGAGTTTCTTACCATCATTAATTGCATTAGCCTGTCATCTGTATCCTTAACATGGCTTGCTGTTGGGCTTTTAGTTATTAGATGGCCATAAGCACAGGTTCAATTGTAACTATGAAAATATTACTTACAATAAGAAAAACTGTGAAATCAAGATAACAAATTAAGCTAAAACGTTTTTATCCCAAGGTCTCTAAATACTTGATTTACCTAAAACTTTTACCCTGCTTAGAATTTTATGAACAGTATGTTTAAGTGTGTTATATACAGATTTGTGTAAAGTTTACAGATTTCTTTTTTTTTTTTTAGTGCCATTTTCATTTAATAAGCCAGCAGTAGAGCAACCTTAAGACCTCAGCTGTGATCGCACCAGGATGTTTTTATGAAATTGCTCAGGAGAACAGGACTGGCAGCTGAGATCCTCCGGCTCACTGTGCTAAGCAAGCAGCTCCAGCCCCAGCTCCTTGCAGAGACCTATGGCTGTGGGGTGTAGCGGAGGTATTTTTTGCCAGATGGGAGCTCTTTGGTGAAGACTCCTTTAGGGAAAAGTTTTTTGGCTTCCTCTTCAGGGATGGTTGGAAGGACCATCACGCTATCTCCATCCTTCCAATCAACCGGGGTGGCAACCCTCTTTTCCGCTGTCAGCTGGAGAGAGATAACTACTCTGAGAATCTCATCAAAGTTCCTGCCAGTGGTAGCTGGGTAGAGGATAGACAGCTTCAGTTTTTTATCAGGACCAAAAATAAACACCACACGAGCTGTCACAGGCATGCCCTTTTCGTCCTTCTCTGCTGGGTCCAGCATGCCCAACAGGATGGCAAGGTCTCGATTCTTATCATCAATGATGGGAAAAGGTAATGTTTCTTTGGGTTCATCACCATTGTAAGCATTGATATCCTTGCTCCAGGCAAGATGGTCTTCAACACTGTCTATTGAGAGAGCAATCATCTTAACGTTCCTCTTGGCAAATTCTGGTGCCAGCTTTGCAGCTCTGCCAAGCTCCGTGGTGCACACCGGGGTAAAGTCCCGAGGGTGGGAGAAGAGAATGCCCCATGAGTCTCCCAGGTAGTCGTGGAAACGGATGCGGCCGACAGTAGTATTGGCCTCGAAGTTGGGAGCCTCGTCCCCAAGAAGCAGACCTCCGGGCATGGCGGCAGCAGAGAGGTCTGGCGATGTAGGTGCCGGCGGCAGCCAAGTTTACAGATTTCTACAGTGTACTCCTCAGACTTGTATTGAGGGGCAGCTTTTCTAGAGAATGCTGGGGGGGCAATCCTTTTTTGCCTCAGGTAAGCTTGCAATTTGAACAATGTTAAACTGATTTCCTTACAAGACTTCTCAAGACCTTTTGATATGCAAATACATATCTTAAGTCTTTAAGATTTGGCCAGCAGTGTTTTTTGTTTGTTTGTTTTGTTTTGAGGAAGGTTAGCCCTGTAACATCTGCTGACAATCCTCCTCTTTCTGCTGAGGAAGACTGGCCCTGAGCTAACATCCATGCCCATCTTCCTCCACTTTATACGCGGGACACCTGCCACAGCATGGCCTGCCAAGCGGTCCCAGGATCCAAACCGGTGAACCCCGGGCCGCTGAAGTGGAACATGCACACCTAACCGCTACGCCACTGGGCCAGCCCCTGGCAAGAAGTGTTTTTTAAGGTTATTTGGCTACTGGTGTACCCTGGAATAGTTTGGAAAATGCTGGCCTACATACTTAAAATCACATGACGTTATACATATCCAGTTAAGTAGCTTAAGTTATCGCTTGATTATGATTACCCTGATGGTTGTCATTTCTTAAAATTTCTCCTTCTTAATGTCTATCCTTTTCTATGGCTCTTATTTATTTCTTTATTTTCCTCATATATTTATTTGTCTAACTACTAAAAGTGACCATATTTTGAAGTTGCTATTTCTCTCTGTAGGTGTGGGTTTGTAAGACTGTTGGAAAGTATTTTCAATTAATTACGCCTTTAAAATAGAAATTATGACTTTATCTTTGTACTTGTTATTTTAACTAGTAGCATTTGCAAAACATGCAAAGGAGAGCAATGTTTGAGAATTAGAACCATTAGGTATATTTCAGTATCTTTCTAAATGAATTTTGCTTTATTCTGGAAAACTTAGAAAATGTAGCTAAAGGAATAATCAGCAAACTTTAAAATCATTCAAAGTTGTGCCACTCAGAGATAATCATTAGCATCTTAACTTTTTGATAAAAGTAACACTTATACATGGAAAAAAAAAATCCTCAAACTTTATTGAAAGGTATAAAATGAAAGCCTCCCGATTTAGTTCCCAGCGGACTGCCCCTACCCCAGATCATTGGGGCTTTTCTCCTAAGGTAACCACAGGCAGTGGTTTCCCAGGTGTCCTTGGTTATTTGTTTCTTGAGTATCCTTTGTTGTTTGTTTATATTTATGACTACATAAAAATTATACCTATTTTGTACTTAATTTTTTCACTTTGAGGTATTTCAGGATGAGTGTATGAAGGTCACATAGTATTCTGCTGTTAACTTTTTGTTGTATTTCCTTCTGTCTGTGTCAGTACCACAAGATTATGAAGGACAGGAGCCTTGTTTGCACACTTCAAGATACCAAACCTGAATTTTAGTATTTTAATATTTAGTGTGTAGTTTATGTGGTGATTTAAATCCTTACTTAAAGTCTGACTTCAAACCCTCCCAGGTAGTTGACAAAAGAATTTGTTTTTTAGATTTATGAACTTATATTAAGTCCTGTTGATACCGAACCTGAAGTGAGTTCGTTCACCTGTTGTGCAGCAAGCCAGTCTCTGACATGGAGGGTAGTGGAAGAAAGTAGGAATTTTATTATTGCACAGTGCTGAGCAAGGAGAGAGAGCGCAGCTAATGCTGAAATTGCAAACTCCCTGAAAAGCTGAAAGTAAGGGTTTTTATTTGGGGTTTTAGGTAGGGGAGGAGGAGCACATGGCCTTGCTGGTCAGAGCTTTTCCACCGGCATGTATTTGGTCTTGAGACTACTTGCAGTGGGGAGGAGGAGGAGATGATAAGGAATCCAGGTGGCTGTCCTTGGCTGTGTCTGTCTCCATGGAGGATAGTGGATTCTGGACCCAGGGAGCCAGGGGGTAAGCAGGGAATGAGTGCTTTGGTTTTAACCCCCATATATACTGGGTTTAATGTAGGGGAACTCATATCAGGGCCGGTATCACTATTAGAATATGAAAATTAAATGATGTTTTGAAATGCATTTAAGAATTTTCTTTGAAAATGATTAGACTTTAGTGCAAAAGTCATGCTGTAATATGATTTTTAAATTCCATTCCAGCAACATAGATCTAGAAGTAAGTAAGCAAGCCATGTGGAGAAAGCTGCTTTTAGTATGTGTGGACTGTGAAGGCTTTTTCTTCTGTTCTTTAGATAATGTGTATGTAGGAATGGTAGTGTTTTCTTGGACTGCACTTTACTTTTATATTGAAACTTTGATTACCCAGAACTAGGGGAGATTGAGCTATTATGGTTAATTGAATTTTGGTTATCTGAGGAGTAATCAGTAGAACTTTGGATTGCTCTATTCCTTATTGTGGAAAACCGTCCTGATCTTTATCAATACCTGTTCTTGCTTTAGTAAAGAAATAGTTTGGAGCCAGCCCTGCTGGTCTAGTGGTTAAAGTTCCGAGCTCTCTGGCCCGGATTTGTTTCCAGGTCATGGAACCACACCATGCATGTGTCAGTTGCCATGCGGTGGTGGCAGCTCACACAGAAGAACTAGAAGGATTTACAACTAGGATATACAACTGTGTACTGGGCTTTGGGGAGAAAAAAAAAGGGGAAGACTGGCAACAGATGTTGGCTCAGGGTGAATCCTTCCCTGCAAAGAAAATAAAAAGAAATACTTGTTTGCTTCCACTACTTGTCTGTGAGAGAACTGTGTCTAAGTTCTCTGTCCCAATCCCTCACACAAGGAAGGTCAGACAGAATTAAGTGCACAGTAAATGCTTAGTGTAATAATTTTGTGGTTGAAAGTAATCTTTCTTCATTTTGGATTTGGCATGCAATATACTGATTTTTTTCCCAGTAAACTGAGTTTTTACTATTATGTTATTTCAATGATAATGCTTCAAGTACATCTACAAAGGTTTCGAAAACATATATCAAATTTTAAAAAAGACAGAAATGTTAGTGTTGTTTTTACATTGTAAATACAATTATTATAATGGAATCTGTTTTTAATTAAAAATTTAAGAATTTCATGCTTTGATAGAGTACCCTTGCTTTAGGCAGGTATAGTATTAAGGACATGAAGATCATACTTACATCTATGGCTAAAGGATTTTTCTTCCCTTCTCTCCATCTAGTGCATATACTTTGGTATTTTAAATATGTTTTACATTTACATAGTTTCTTTGTTTCTTGTGGTCTCTGTGCTAGAGAGAAAGTTAATCCTCCAAAACATTTTTTGTTTATTTATAGATTGGTCAAAGAAAAAATGATGTATGAAAAAGAAGCAAAACAGCAAGAAGAAAAGATTGAAAAAATGAAGGCTGAAGATGGTGAAAATTATGCCATTAAAAAGCAGGTAAAATTATGTCTTAAACAGTAATAGCTAACGTTTACAGAATAGTGTATTAACTAATGCATTAAGAGCCCTCTGAGAAGGTCCTGTCATTTATTTACTTACTATTAAAACCTCCATTTAAAAATAAGGCAACTGAACGCAGGTTAACTAATTTGCCAGTCACACAACTGCTGAGTGGCACGGCTGGGGTTTGAACACAGGCATTCTGGCTCTAGATTTTTGTACTCTTAACCTTTAAGCTATATTTCCTCTCCAGTTTTAAGTATTAAATATAAAAATAGCCCAATCTTATATTAAATATACTTATGTATTAACAAACACAAATGTTTTCCCCAAACTGATGTGAAAACCACCAAAATAAAATACACATATATTGCACTTTTCAGTGGCTACTTCTGACTATCCTCATGACAAATTTCAGTCTCCTTAGCTTTGCATACAAGACTCTTCTTGCTTCTGGTACCTGCTTATCTCTCCAGCGTCCTCTCTTGCCAATCCCTGCCTGGACCTCTTAGGTCCTGCCTTTTAGTTTCCTGAACATCCCTTTTCTCTTTTGCCTATGAGATACTGTGTGTGTCTGGGATGTTCTTCCTACTCTTCCTCCCTTTTCTCTCCTTATTAATTCCTATTCATCCTTTAAACCTCTTCTGCACTCCCCTCAGCATGGAGTTAGGTGCCCCTCCTCTGTAGTCCCATAACACCTTATTCATTTCCGTCATAGCACTTATTGAATATTCACTCTTGGCTGACACTTGTTTCATAATTCTTTGAGAAAATAGAGGCCGTCAGGGGAACTTCCTCATATTCCCACCACAGTATCTATCAGCCTACCTGCATCTGGACCCATGCTACCTTCCTTCCTGTGAGAGTGGGTTATATGCCCTAGCCCTTGTCACAGCTGTCAGTGACATTATTATTTCTTTGCCATCTTACATAACCTCAACAGCAATTGACACGAGTAACCACTCTCTCCTTGAAAGACTCTTTTATATTGGCATCTTTGGTAGAACAGCCTCCTGCTTTTCATGCTGTTTCACTGCCGTTACTCCTCAGTCTCCTTTGCTGAAACTCTCCCCCCCACCCCCAACTCTCTCTCTCTTCCTCTGTCCCTCCCCCCACCCCCGCCCTCTCTCTCTCTCTCTATATATATTCTTCTTGTTTTAACCTTCTATCTACAATCCCTCACTAGGTAATCTCATACTGTCCTGTAACTTTAAGTACCATGTTTATGCCCATTCATTTATTTACTCAACAGATATTTATTGAACCTCTGCTACTTGCCAAATACTGTTCCAGGCACTCTTTTAGGCATGGCATTAAAAACAATGCCAAAACAAAAAAAAAAACAAAACCCCTAGAGTCCCTGTTTACTTGGCCTTCATTCTAGCGCCAGTATCTCCCAAATTTATATCTCTGGGCCTGACCACTCCTGAAGAATATAGCCAACAGTCACCTACTTGACATATCCTCTTGGGTGTACAAAATAAAAATCTTGGTCTTCTCTCAACCCAGCTGACCCCCAAAAACAAAAGCTGTTCCTTCTCTTGTTTTCCCCTTCTCAGTAAATAGTACCTGCATTCATCCAGAGACCCAGGCCAAAAATTTAGTGGGTCTCTTCTTGATGCTTCTCTCTCTTTCTAATGACCACATCTAACACCACCAAGTCCTGTTTCTTATTCCCTCTGTTTCTTTCTCTACAGCCTCTATCCTAGTCCAGTCCACTATCATCTCTTGGCTGTACTATTGCAAAAACCTCCTAGTTGTCATAGCGCTTTGTCTCTTGACACCCTTCATTTCTTTCCCACCACAGCAGCCAGGGTGATCACTTTAAGATGTACATCAGATCACTTGCTTCTTTACTTAAAACCCGTGTCCAGTGCATTTAGAATAAAATCTAGATGACACTAGGAAACAGGAGAGTATAAATGAGCAGACTGTATCTCAGATATACAGATTATATATGTACAGAATATACAGATTATATCTCAAGACTTAGTCAGCTTTATGAGCTCACAGTGGTTTTCATCATATAAGTTATGTTACAAATGGGAATAATGCACACTTAAGCCAGACTTAATTATGCAGAATTAATCACTTAAAATGCATTTTTCTGTCAGTAGTTGCTCTCTGGTGCGAAAGGAGTGCAGTGGCACCCGGAGCGTCATCTTCTTCTGGCTCTCCAGGAAGAAAACGTTCTTACTTTCTTGAGCTTCTAGGAGAGCTTGCCTTCCTCCATGTGTGGTATAGCAAAGGACATTTGTGTGTCAGATATTCATAAATTGGGGAAGGACTTGTAAACAGATGTGTAGATATAACATGTCCCCTGATGTGTTGACCTTTATGAATTAACTGCTCTTCGTAAGGATTTACATATGGAATGTAACTTTTTGATTCTTAAAATTATGATAGTTAAATGCTTTTTTAATATATACTCCCATTAATATTCGAATCACTGTTGTGCCTCCCTCACTCTGTTGTCATCTTCTGTTGATTTCCCCCATCAAGTGAGAAACGCTATGACGTAGCATGCAGCGTTATTTCATCCAGGTCCTTCTTGGACCCCGTCAGGCTTATATTCCTAGCTGTGTAACTAGTGACCTCATTTAGTTCTTTCTTTGCCTTGTTCTTCGCATCACCAATAATATATTAAAAAATTTCCCTGTAGCTAGAGTAGGAGTTGTAAGTTACATGGGGTGGGGAATAATTGTGTTCCCTTTCTAAATAAAGTTCTATAAATAATATCACAGAGTACTGTTTTATTTCATTTATATACTGATCATCTTTCAATAAAATCACTACTTTATAAAGGATTAACTCTACTGAATCCTGTGTTCTAATTGTTATTTAAAAGTATTTGCCACTTACTGGTTATATCATTAACTACATATGCAGGTGTAAAATGGAAAAAATTTTGTTCAAAAGTCCTTTCTGCACTCAGCCATGTTAAAATCTTTTGTCACAGTGGTCATGGTTTATAACATGATTTCTTAGATTCATAGTCAAGCTAGTACTTATATTCAAAAATACCACCCCATATCTAATTACAGAACAATAAATTTTTCTGTTTGCTGCTGTTGTCAACCTGCAGTGTACACAGTTGTCAGCTGCAATTTTGTTTCAGAGTCTTATGAAACCTTGTAGGCTGGGTCAGCCTGCATGCTTTTCTCACTTTCCTTTTCCCAGCTTAGCTGTTCTGTGGCCAGTCATTCATGGTTTTTATTGTGTGCAACAGGAGTTGCATTGCCAGAAGCACTGTTCTATGCCTGATTGTCGGTCATGGTTTCTTGACATTTGCTATGCCCCTCATAGGACATACCAAGGAAGCCGCGTGCTGCTTATTGTGGGTCCTCTACTCTTCTCCCTGTGTGTCCTCCTCTTCCCAGCTGAATGCCCTCCTCAGCCGCTTCTCACTACCTTGGCTCTTCTCTCCCTTGGAACCGTTTTGCTCTGGCTTTCCTAGATCTTTCAGACTGGCCCTATTTTGTAACACACACTTAAGATGCTGACTGTTGGAGCTGGCCCTGTGGCCGAGTGGTTAAGTTTGCGTGCTCTGCTTTGGTGGCCCAGGGTTTTGCCGGTTCGGATCCTGGGCGCAGACATGGCACTGCTCATCAGGCCGTACTGAGGCAGTGTCCCACATAGCACAACCAGAGGCACTCACGACTAGAATGCACAGCTATGTACTGGGGGGTTTTAGGGAGAAGGAAAAAAAAAGAAGAAGAAGATTGGCAAAGATGTTAGCTCAGGTGCCATTCTTTAAAAAAAAAAAAACATGCTCTCTGTCGGTCCCTACCAAACTTTTTACCTGAAATTGGTTGCCAAAATTGGTCTCTCCTGGACGAGGCCTAATTTTAGTTCTTTTAAAATAAATAACTAGACAGGAGTTTTAGCATGCTAAGAGGCCAAAATGCCAGTCAGTCAGAGTTGTCCTGCCGTCCTTTTCTTTTCTGGCTAAACGCTGTAACACAACATTCAGATATGGCCTGGATTGATTTTAGCCCTCTGCTGATGCTTTCCCTCTTCTCCTGCACTCTCCTCATCCACACTTAGGGATGGCACAGAGGATTTTGCCCTCAACCAGTGAAGATATTCTGATCCTTTTTTTTGAAACCTATCCTGGAGCAGAAATGATTGGCAATAATGACAAACATATGTCTGTTATTTCACCTGAGGCATGATTCATCTCTTATTTTCCAGAAGTAATATTAAAAAACAAACTGGCACAATTTTTCAACCAAGATTTCTCACAAAAACTTTGCAATTGCAGTCACGTGAAATTTGTCTTTTGGAGAAAGATGCACACATTTTTTGTAATTTACTTGAAACATGAGTTAATACCATTTTATTTTTATTTTATTTTTTTGTGAGGAAGATTGACCCTGAGCTAACATCTGTTGCCAATCTTCCTCTTTTTACTTAAGGAAGATTGTCGCTGAGCTAACATCTGTGCCAGTCTTCCTCTATTTTGTGTATGGGATGCTGCCACAGCGTGACTTAATGAGCATACGTACGACTGTGCCTGGGATCCAAACCTGAGAACCCCAGGCCACCAAAGCGGAGTGCATGAACTTAACCACTATGCCACTGGGCTGGCCCTGATACTTGTTTTCTTAAAAATGAAAGGGAAGTTTTTTTCACTAAATATATATGTAAAATAATAGGCTTCAGTCTACAAAGAGAAATTTGACCAAGGGTCTCTCACAAGGCTAATTCGGCAAGAAACACCATATTTTTTTAAATGAATAATAAAAATACATTTAAAATAACTTCCAGTGGTACAAGAAAATGTTATTGTGTCTTGGAACATGTGCTCAGGTTTATAAATAGTGTTCTATTTGTACATTTGCTTTTTTGTTTTTCATTATAGATTCATAGGAAGTTGCAAAAAATGTTTAGGGAGGTCTCATATACTCTTCACCACTCCTCCTACAATGTTATGTTAGCTTCTTACAGAATTATATTACAATTCCAAGCCATGAAACTGACGTTGTTACACCAAGAGCTTACTTATGTTTCACTAGTTATGCATGTCCTCATTTGTGTGTGTATGTGTTTATGTGTATAATTCTACACGATTCTATCACATGTAGCATATGTAACTACCACCACAATCAAGGTGAACAATTCATCACAAGACTGCCTTGTGCTCTTTATAGCCCCTATTCTCTCTACACCCTAAACCCTAAATAATTAATATTCTTTCAAGAATGTTGTAAAACGTGGAATGGAATCATACAGTATGTAACCTTTTGAAATTGGCTTTTTCTACTCAACATAATTCCTTTGAGGCCCATCGAAGTCACTGAGTGTCAATAGTTGGTTCCTTGTTATTCCTGCATAGACTTCCACAGTAAGGAGGTCCCTCAGTCTCACCAAGGCAGGACGCTTGGGTTGTTTCTAGGTCTTGTTATGAAAAAAGCTCCATGAACATTCATGTACAATTTTTACATGAACATAAATTTTCATTTCTCTGGGATAAGTGCCCAAGCAATTGCTGGGTCATATTGTACATTTTTTGTTTTAAAAGAAACTGCCAAACTCTTTTCCAGAGTGGCTGTGCCATTTTACATGCCTACCGGTGATGTGTGAATGGTTTGATTTTTCCACATTTTCACCAACATTTGGTGTTACTTCTATTTTTTGTTTTGGCATTTAGCCATCACCTACATGATAGGTGTTTATGATATCTGATTGTGATTTTAATTTGGATTTCTGTAATGGTTAGTAATGTTGAACATCTTCTCATTTGCTTATTTGCCATCTGTATATCCTCTCCAGTGAAATGTTTATTCATGTCTTCTGCCCACTTTCTCACTGGATGCTTTGGTTATTTACTGCTGAGTTTTAAGAGTTCTTTATACATTCTAGATAAATGCTCTTTCTTTGTTGGATATGTGGTTTGCAGATATTTTCTCTGTAATTGTCTTTTTAACCTCTTAACAGGGTCTTTCACTGAGCAGTAGTTTTTGACTTTCAGAACGTCTAGTTTATAGCTAATGCTTCCTTTTGTGAATCTTACTTTTGGTCTCTAGACTGAGGCCTCTTTGCCTCATCGTGGGTCCTGAAGATTTTTTTTTTTTAATTCTAAAAGTTGTGTGAAGTTTTTTTGTTTTTGTTTTGCTGAGGAAGATTTGCCCTGAGCTAATATGTGTGCCAGTCTTCCTCTAATTTGTATGTGGGTCAGCGCCACAGCATGGCTGCTGATGAGTGGTGTGCGTCTGTGCCCACAGCTGAATCTGGGCTGCTGAAGCGGAGTGCACCAAACTTAACCATTAGGCCACAGGGCCGGCCCCAAAGTTGTGTAGTTTTATGCCTGACATTCAAGGCTTTGATCAGTTTTGAGTTAATTTTTATATAGGTTGTGACGTTTAGTTTGAGGTTCAGCTGTTTACCTGTGGGTGACCAGTTGCTCCAGCAGCATTTATTAAAAAGGCTATCCTTCCTCCATTGAATTGCTTTTGTACCTTTGTCAAAAAACAGTTGAATACACTTGTGTGGGTCTATTTTGGAGTTCTCTCTTCTGGTCCATTAATCTGTGTCCAGCCCTTTACCAATACCATACTGTCTTGATTACTGTAGCTATATATAGTAAGCATTAACATTGGGAAGAGTGAGTCCTTTCTCTTTCTTCTTTTTTTCCAGAAACTGTTTTAGCTATTCTAATTCCTCTGCTTTTACATAAAATTTTAAAAATAAGCTTGTGTATGTCTATAAAACACCTTGCTAAGATTTTGATGGGAATGGTGTTAAACCTATAGATCAATTTGGGACAGAATTGACATCTTTATTACGTTGAGTCTTCCAATCAACGAACATGGTAAGTCTCTCCAATTTATTTAGGTCTGACTTCTTTTGTCAGTATTTTGTAATTTTCAACATACAGATCCTTCACACATTTTGTTAGATTTATACCTAAGTATTTCATTTTCTTTGAAGCTATTGTAAATGGTATTGTTTTTAGTTTCAGCTTCCACATACAGTGTTTGTTGTTAGATATAGAATTGTAATTGATTTTTGTGTGTTGATCTTGTAACCTGTGACCTTGCTAAACTTGATTATTAGTTCTGGGAGGTTTTTTTTGCAAATTCCTTCTGATTTTGTATGTAGACAATAATGTCATTTGCACGTATGGACAGTTCTATTTCTTGCAATCTGGATGTCTTTTATTTCTTTTTCTTGCCTTATTGCTCTGGCTAGGACTTACAGTACTATGTTGAATAAGAGTGGTGAGAGTGGATATCCTTACTTTGTTCCCAATCTTAGGGAGATAACATTCAGTCTTTTACAGTTAAGAATAAGGTTAGCTATAGGTTTTTTTGTAGATGGTCTTTTTCAAGTGGAGGGAATTCTCCTCTGTTCCTAGTTTGCTGACTGCTTTTGTCATGACTGGGTGTTGGATTTTCTAAATGCTTTTTCTGTGTTACTTGATAAGATCATATGAGTTTTCTTTGGCCTGTTGATATTGTGGATTACATGGGTTAATTTTAAAATATTGAACCAGCCTTGCATACCTGCTTGATCACTTGACCATGATGTATAATTCTTTTCATACATTGCTGTATTCGATTTGCTAATATTTTGTTGAGGGTTTTTGCATCTAAGTTTACGGGAGATAATGGTCTGCAGTTTTCTTATTTTATACTGTCTTTGGTTTTGGTATCAATACTCTTCTCATAAAGTGAATTGGGAAATGTTCCCTCCTCTTTTCTTGGAGGATTTGTGTAAAATTGGTGTTAATGTTTCTTTAAATATTTGATAAAATTGTCCAGTGGGACCATCTGGGCTCGGAGAGTTCTTTTTCAGGAACTTCTTAGTTACAAGTTCAATTTCTTTAATGATTATAGAACTATTAAGGTTATCAGTTGAATTTTGGTGATTCGTAGTTTTCAAGGAATTAGTTCATTTCTTCTAAGTTGTTGAATTAACGAACATAATGAACAATATTATAAAATTGTTCATAGAGTTTCTTTTTCCTCCTTTTATTGGTTTCAAGATCTCTAGTGATATCCTCTATTTTGTTACTGATATTGGGGATTTGTGCCTTCTTAATTTATCTTTGTCAGTCTTAATTAGAGGCTTATCTTTTTTGCCAAAATAATCAGCTCTTTGTTTCACTGATTTTTCTCTATTGTTTTTCTGTTTTTAATTTCATTGATTTCTGATCTTATTTTTAATTTCATTCCTTCTACTTATTTTAGGCTTTTTTTGCTGTTCTTTTTCCTAGTTCTTGAAGTAATAACTTAGATTTTTAATTTGAGATCTTTCCTCTTTCCTAATGTTAACATTTAGTGCTATAAATTTCCCTCTTAACACTCTTAGCTGAAACCCATGAAATTTGATGAGTTGTATTTTCATTTATCTATATATTTCTGGTTTCTTTTGAGACTTTCTTGTTGACCTATGGGTTATTTGGAAGTATGTTGCTTAATTTCTGTTTGAAGATTTTCCTGCTCTCTTTCTGTCACTGATTTCTAATTTTATTCCAATATAGGCATATATATACTGTGTTTTTTAAATTTGTTGAGATTTTTGTCTGTTTTGTTTTTATTGTTGTTTGACCCAGGATATTGTGTATTGGTGTGAATGTTTCATGGGTGCTTGAAATGTATTTGTATTTTTCCTTTTTAGGTAGAGTGTAATATAAAAGCCAATTAGAGATTGTTGTGTGATGGTGTTGTTCAGTTCTTTTGTATTTTTGCTGATTTTTTTTGTCTAGTGCATCTGTCAGTTGCTAAGAGTGGGGTGTTGAAATCCTCACCTCTATTTGTGGATGTGTTTGTCCCTCCTTTTAGATTTATCAGTTCTTGTTTTTGTATTTAATGTTTGCATGATATGTCTTTTTCCATCCTTTCATTTTCAATCTATCTGTTTCATTACATTTGAAGTGAGTTTCTTGTAGACAATAAATAGTTGGGTCCCATCTGTAATTCTCTGTCTTTTTGCTGGTGAATTTAGACCATGTGTATTTAAAGTAATTATTGTTATGTTAGGTCTTTGACTCATGGAATTCTTCTTACATCCTTAACCATTCAGCAATAACCACAACACATAAGTCAAATGAATTTCTTTCTTTCTTTCTTCCTCTCCCTCTCCTGTCCTCTCCTTTCCCCTCCCTTTCTTCATTCCTTTTTTTTTTATTCATGGCGGGTGCCTGGGTCCTAAGGGTAGAATTTTCCAAAAGTGAGCATTCCAACAGGCCCATGAGGAACCTCCAAGGCTTCCTAAAACCTAGACTCAGGTCTCAAGTCTCAGAATGCCACTTCTACCACATTCCATTGGTCTCACGGGGCCAACCCAAATCCAGTATAGGAGGTGACTGCGCAAGGGCCAGGAATACCAGGAGGTGAAGATCATTGGGTGCCATCTTTGAGACTGGCTACCACTACCGCTAATTCATATGCTCAAGTTAAAATCAGAGTCACAGACTAATTCAGACCCTGTCAGCTAGCTCATCACTCTGAGATGCAACTTTGTCATTTGTAAATTGAGGTCATCTAGTGGACTAGATTTCCACTTAGGTCTCTACTGACTCGGTCATTCTCCATCTGTTTCTCAGTTAGTATCTTTATATCTTTTTTTTCCCCAGCTTGATTGAGGTGTATAGCTAACATTTAAAATTGTATATATTTAAGATGTGTAACTTGATGATTTGATATATGTGTATGTCGTGATTTTTTTTTTTTTTTTGGTCAAACGGATTTCTTGGCATGTTAACATGGTACCATTTTACCACCATGTAAAAGGAAAGATTTAACCATTGTTCCAGTAATCTCTGGACTTCTCTAGAGCTCAGTTTGGCAAACTAATGCAGTTACCATTGGTTCCAGAAGCAGCCAGTATCCAGTATTAGAGCGTCTGTAGATTATTATAGGTATAGCCAGCCCTGGGTGAATGATCTGGATGATTAAAGAAGCCTGAAACCTTAACCCAATTGAGCAATAGCAAAAGAACTTGATATTGGGCAAGTTATTGCACAGAACTCTTCTTTCTAAAAAAATGAAGATCTGCCAATTAGGGCCTTTTCTTTCTAATTTATATACTTTTGATTATAAAGGAAATTGATCAGATTTTAGTTCAGTAGTTTATTCATTGTTATAATCTGACCCTTTCTGAGCCTCTCCCAACTTCTATTTTACCTGAATAACTTTCCTCCAAAAAATCATCACTTGTTTTAAAAATAATAAGACATGAGTAGGACTGCATCCTCTTGTGTTCCCCTAGGGTTCCTTGTACCTCCCAATCTGTGCCAAGATCCTGACTTAACCTGAGTCTTGTCATAGTCAGCATTAGAATAAACTGACAGTTTATTCAGATATTTTAAACAGAGACACCTTTCATTTGAGTGACTCCCTCCCAAGGGGAACACTTCAAAAGATAATACTCATTTAGTTTAGTTCAAGTATTTTGAGAGGTGTCTTTCCTATATAATCACATCTTATATACTACCTTTTTAAATTATTCCTGACACTTGTAAGCCATTGTTACAAGGTAAAGTCTATGATTTATGGCCTGGATAGAGATATGGTTTATGGATTTCAAATCACAGTCATCACTGTACTGTATGCCTTTGGCTCCCCACGGCATGGTCTTCTTGCAGCAGTGTCAAATGTTTATGTTCATGTTGATGCTCCTATACTGGACTGGAGGCTGGAGACCTTTCCTTTTTCATCTTTGTATTCCCTGAACTTGGCATCCTGCAGATACGTGGTACGCTGATTGAGTGAATTGGGGCTGGTGTATAGGAGAAGCTGAGCTTGGCCCTACTTAAGTCAAAGTTCCATTTTGATAGACTAATTGGGGATTTTTGCTCTGTAATAGTGGATAGAATAATAATGAATAGAAATTATTTTGGACAGCACTGTGTAAAGTTCATTTCAGTGACAATACTAAAGCATTCAAAAAATTTTTTACAAGTATATGTTTTGGCCTACCATTTATTTAACCTAATTCTTTGTATTCATTTTACCTTGCTTAACTCCTGTAAGCTATTCTCAAGAGAAGTTCATAGGGGAGGAAACATGAATTGCTTACCCAACGAGATTTGCCTGTCACTGATATTTCACATGTATTCAAACTAACCAGATACACAAAAATAATTTAGTTACAGTGATTAAATATCTAGGCATAATATGATTAGCTGTGAGGTAAAGGTATGATACTGTGTTCAAAATTTTCAACCTGTGCCTTATTAATAAAAGAATTCAAGTTCAGCAGTAGATTTCATCTGAGAAAATAGATGCAGATAGAGAGCATCCTTGTATATTATAATTCTGATTTTTGTTTACATTGTGAGTTAGGACAAAACTGTTGGGGAAAGGAGGGACATACTGGGACTTACTGGTTTCTATTAAAATATAGCGTCGTTATCATTAAATTGTCTTTCCTTTTTATTTTGTATGAACTAGGTAATAAAGATCCTTAGTAAAACTTCAGATTTTGTGCCCATTTAACCAAAAGTATTTGGCCAAACATTATTTTTTGGAAATATATGTTTAAATGATCTCTGTGTCTCTTTCTGGAAATACAGCTTTCTAGCACCTTAGGAGAAAGACTTATTTGTGCTCCACATCTGACACGAACTTATTTGCCCTCTTATTGATTAGGTTTCCCAGTCGTTGATTTTATTTTTTTTCTTCTTTTATGATTTGATATGTTACAGTCCAGCTTGAATGATGGATTTTAAGTCCAGAAGTATCCTCCAGAATAAATATTCCTGTGTTTAATTCTGTAGTGTCTGTCTCCAGGAGAAATAGTCAGAAGTAGAAGTTCAGATTCAGAGGGGTGCCAGGTTGGTAATTTGGCTCAAACTGCATGGGGAGAATAATCTGTCTCCTAAAATGAAGCACAAGGGATAAGTAATAACTTTTTATGCATGATAAGCATCAAAAATATGAACCTGCTGGTCCTTGCTTTTCATTTTTCTTTACCTCTGTCTTTCAGTGAGAACCTCCTGCAGTGTGCACACGATGTGATCAATAACTCAATAACTTTCTTCATGCAGTAATTATCTCCTTGTGATATTATCTGAACACTGTTTTTCTTTATTACTCAAAAGATGCAGGAGATATTTATATAACCAGCTGATCCCATTTTGGATAAAGGTGCTTTGTGACAGCAGGAGAAATAGTTTATTTTAAATAGCCTTTTTAAATAAATGCTCTATGAAAAGCTTTTCCAGTTAATTTTCACTTAGCATGAGAAAGTGATTACCAAAAAGGTTTAGATCTAAAACTTGTACTTTGTATATTTTACAGTACCATAGTTATTCTTTCTAACTTCCAATAAAGACAATTTAAATTAAAATATTGAACCATTTACCATAACCATAATTTTTTTGTGATTCCTCTGAATCATTTTAGATACTTAGAGAGGTGTGAGCTGAGTTGTTCTGCCATCTCTGCATGTCTCACAGAGGTTCTTGTTGCAGGCAGAGATCCTGCAGGAGTCCCGGATGATGATCCCAGATTGCCAGCGCAGGCTGGAAGCTGCCTATGCCGATCTTCTGCAGTTAATAGTAAGTGAATACTTCCCTGTCCTACATTTCAAAATTTCTCAGTCTAATACATGGAAGACCAAAATTTTAAATATTTCATACTGAAAACTAGTTGGTGATGTATTTTGTTCACTTACTCTGTGTACCAGTATATTTTTAAATAATTAATGGAGTTTAAATTGTGTGTTAAGTTATGCCTCCAGTAAAAGTACTGTGTCTAGCATGTTTATTCTATTTATTTAAACTTAGTTAATTAAATGTATTTGAGTTCCCATGGTAGGTATTCACAGTACTAATATTGTCCAGTAATATCTTGAATTATTTGGTTCTCATACATAAAGATCTTTTTTGACACATTGAAGGTGAGTAGACTGTTTGAAATTTTAAAATATCCAAATTTTCAAATGAATTTGGGCCTGTATAAAAAGAATCTAGGATTCTTTCAGGTTCAAACCTAAATCAATTTAGAAGGAAAAAACCCCTGTAATATAGACAGTCCTCTCATGTTAACTTGGAGCTGGATAACACTGTTATCATACTTGCTATTGTAAATGCCTTGTGATACAGTGGCAGAATCATTTTTACAAAGGATTCTAAGAATAATTAAAAGTCATCTTATTTCTTTTTTAATAGAGATAAAAGCATAATACTATGTATAAGCAAGTTGTTATTGCTGTTTGATGATAATTTGAATTTTTTTTTGAATAATTTGATGAATTCTAACATTTCCTTTACTAATCTCATTTATGTTTCTATTCCTTAAGCTAATATTATTAACTACATAGCTATCTCCTGATTCGTGGTTGTTTCCTGCATAACAAAAATAATGTGAGACCTTTTCAGGATGTTTGTGTGTATTCTTTGAAAGAGAATGAGATTTGTTTTCCCACCAAAATAATATTAGGACTAAATCCTAATAGAAAAAAAGAAAAGAGAGAAATGTTCACATTTTACTTTAATTTTGACACAGAACTCTGTATTTATCTATAGGAACCTTTTAAAGGCAGGATAACTTTCCTAAACAGCCAAAATGAAGCTATGGTTTTGAAATAAAAGATAGATCAAAGCAGGAACTAATTACTCTATTAAAATGCTACCTGAGACAGAAGCATCATTTGTATTTCCTGACAATTTAAATGCTTTTTTCTTTCATGAATCTAATAGCTAAGAAAGTAATAGAAATGCTTGGGGGAAAAAAATGTCTTCGGATGGTATATTTGTGTGTGAAGATGTATTCAGCAATATCTCTACCCTCAAAGTATTTATATTTACGGAGAGAAAACAAAGACACATTTAGGTGTAATGTAGAAGTTTAAGAAATTCTTGCCTATAGTCTGAGTTAAGCAAATTCTCGGTCTTTTTGCCTTAAATTTTCATATTAAATGCACACACTTTATTCCTCTGCTCTGTAACTGTTTGTACATCTCCATCTTCTATTGACCTAACATGAATTCCTGACCTTAGCTTTATTTATTTATTGAAAATCAAACAAAATTTCCTATGTACAACTTAGATGATGCTATTTCACTTATCTGTTACCATTACAATATATTAATAAAAGTTTTCTGTTTAAAAGTATCAAGGAAAAACTCAATCTTTAAATATTAGAAAATGAAAGATGTTGGTATTTTGTTTCTTTTAGTAGGGTAAGTAATACTCATTAACAAGCAGACAGTTCACTTTTCTAATTAAAGATTGTACCTAACTCCGGGGTGACACCAGTAGTCTTCTGTGTCGTTATGAGTAGTTGAAGGGTTATTTTCGTCTGAATGTTATCATATTTGTAACACATTAGGAAACCATGATTTTTTACTTCCAGTTCATTATTAATAATAATCCTTTTTGTATGGTGATGTGTTGACAAAATGAAAATAAATTTTTTTAATATTTTGAGATTTTTATTTAATTATTTAATGCCAGTAGCTTTACATGACCATGTTTTTCACTAACTATATGAGAATATACAGTAATACAAAACCAAACCCGTTATTTCCTCCCTCACTTGTAAAGAAAGAACAGAACTGTGGAAAATCCATGGAATTTTACTATAGTTGGATGAGGCTTGGGATCCTTTTTCTTTAAATTTTTAAGCTGTTTACATTTGATAGTTTTTAATATTTAAGTAAATAAAGTACTGAAGTTTGAGAAGGATAAACCTAATTTTTATTATATTTCATTTCAGGAGAGTGAAAAAGACTTGGAAGAAGCTGAGGAATATAAGGAAGCACGTTTAGTACTGGATTCAGTGAAGTTAGAAGCCTGAAGTTTTTCTGTACAGGGTGTTTTTTGCATTAAATCTCGAGGTCCATTCCACAATTCATTGTTTTTGACCACTGCTGTGTGTTCAAGTAGTATGAGAATGTGATTCTTTTTATGCAGTTGCATTCGTTTTTCTTTTCCTAATTTAAGGTGTCAAATAAATGAGTTCATCTAATAAAATTGTTTCTTTCATACTTTACAAAATATTTTTAATTAACCTTTTGTCATTAACTCATAGACGTTTTTGACAGCGAATTAGAACCTGTCAGGCTCTATTTGAAGTCTAGATATTTTGCTTCATATGGATTGGTTAAAAATAGGATGCATTTTTTTTTAAGATAAAAATCCAAATTTTGAGCAGTTTATTCTAAATAGGGTAGAACTCCCTGATAAGAAAAGAACCTCTCTGTGGACAAGTCCTCGCATATTTATCCCTTTGCAGTGAAAGTCTGACATTTCCATTACTGTAAACTGATGGGGAACACTTAAGTCTTTTTCCAGAAAGACAGATTCATACAGAAAACACCAACCGTTTAGATCTTCAAATAAGATTCTCATAAACAATAAAGAATTGAATTGTATTTTAAAGGAATAATGGCTGTTGCTGGTGGTGTGCTGGGAAATGACAACTCATTTTTTTCTTCTATTTCTAGAAAATGTATATAAGCCTTTTATATCGCCAGCCTAACATGAGCAGTGGTCTAATGAACCCAAATAGTAATAATAGCATTTAATCTTTAAAACTTATAATTGAAAAAATAAGAAAACTCGAATTTGTGCTGCTATAAGATAGATACTTGTAGTGTAGTTAGTCTGATTTTGGTGGTTGCAAATAATCACTAGAAACAGTAACATTTACTGAATCTGTAAAAAAGATCAGAGAAGAGAAAAATAATACTACTCTTTTCTAATATTATTTTCAAAGGCTACTCTGTTGTTTTAAAGCACAGAATGTATCATTTATAAAATAAAATATTTATACATGTAGAAGATTACTTCATCAGAGAATAACATACATCAGAATCATTTCTGAATTGAAATGGCATCATCTTAAAACGTATTACCTGCCATTTTAAAAGTATTTAAGCTGGGAGTGGGGAAGAGTGAGGAAATGAAAACCAGAGTTACACTGTAAAATTTTATGCTAAAGTTCAATATTAGAGATTGATTACCAGGAGAATTGAAACTACATTATTTTGTGGTTGATATTAAGCACCAGAACAGGTTGGCTTCATTTTTGAGGGGGTAAGGGGGGTATATTTAGTTTTCCAAATAGGATATCGTGTAAAGAAAGTATTTTACTGCTTTTTTTGAATGTATATCTCATTTAAACTTTCGGCCAAATACGTAATTATCATATATACTCATAGCAAATGGTTTCCTGACCAATTAAAGCTTGAAGAGAACATAACATCAAAAAAAAAAAAAAACAAGGATGTATTGAAGGGGAACTTTTGCAGCCAGGATCCAAATCTTGGTTGCTGAAAAAATTTTCATGCCAAAGAGCCTAGGAAAGGAGAAATCAACAATAAGGTAGATGAATAGAGAATTCCTATCTCAACTGTAGATTTCTTGCTGGATCTCTCTCCAGGTATTGATGAGAAGAAGCCAGCTGCTTAACATTCTCTGAAGGCTTATTCCTGGGAATTTTTGACACCTTCGACTAGTTTTCATGGCCATCAAGAGGCACATTAGGAACAGGTTATTTTTTTTTTGCTGAGAAAGACGTGCCCTGAGCTAACATCTATGCCAGTCTTCCTCTATTTTTTAGTATGTGGGATGCCAGCACAGCATGGCCACTAACAGAGCAGTGTAGGTCCACACCTGGGGATCAAACCTGGGCGTCCAAAGCACAGTGCACTGAACTTAACTGCTAGGCCACTGGGGCTGGCCCCCATTAGGAACAGCTGTAAACAATTCAACATTAACTTGTTGTTAAGCTTTCATTTAGAATCTTACATCTGTGTAACAGGTAGGAATTCCTGAAAGTAATGTGGCCTTTTTCTGCCTGCCAACACCTGACCCCAATCAACATATAGCAGTTGCTCAGTAAACATGTAGAATGAGTGAAAAGCACGAACATCTCTAATCTCTGGAGTGAGAGAGAGAATGCTGTGAGGATTCCGTCACATCACACATTAATATGGGGCTTTTCAAACTGTTGTGACCACAAACGCAATGAGAAACACATTTTCCTTTGTGACCCAGTACACACATATGGGGTCTATAGAGACGTGAAACAGTAAGTATGCTTAATATGGACAATTCCTCAGATGTTTCCTGTTCTTCACTTTTTGGGTAGTGATCATGACCACCTGCTATTGGATTGTGAACAACATTACCCTAATACAATAATATAAAATGATTCTACTTAGAAAAATTCTCTTTCTTCCTCTCTTTCTGTGTGTGTGTGTATATGTATCAGCTTCTTAGGTCCCTGAGCAGTTGTCTCAGGGTATGGGGCATCATGGGCACAGGTGATCATTTACATTTGTTAGACCTTGCACAGACTAATCACTGGCTCCCATAGAGTAGAGGCCAAACAAAGACGAGCGACAGCATCAAGTGGTAAACCTAACTTTTATATATTCTGTACAGCAAAGAGCACATCATTTCTAAATAAGAATGTGCATAGGATGAAGAAATAGAGACATCATGTGTGGAATGAGTAAAGTGAGCAAATCCAGGCTGGTTTTAGGGCCGTTGAGAGCATTCCCAAGTTGTAGCATTTTCACTTGGACATTCTTGGCTAATGGGGATTCAGTCCTGGTAAGTCAGAGTCCTCACCCAGAGTCGAGCACAGGAGCTCTCTGGCCGGGCTTTGGGGACATTTACATTTTGCATGAAGTTGTCCCTCATTTACCCTATTTTGTACCATGTGGGTAAGTCATGTAAACAGTTCCTTGGGAAGGAATGGAACTTGTGGGGAGGGAAAAAAAGCACACTGCTAAAATAAACACACGTTTATTTTGTGAGTAATGAAAGCTGGTGAAAACATTGTAATGTTCATTTAACATTTCTCTATTTTCTGGTGAAGACCATTCAGAGCCTAATACTTAAAAATTATCTTATGCCTCTACCTGCCCACTGATCCCTTCCAAATTGAGCAGCCAAACCTGGTTAATCTAAATTACTTTGCAAACTTCATTACATGACTTGGCTTTTTAAAAATTCTATCAAATTTAATAAGGACATATCCTACAGCTGGTTATCATTTAAATCTTATTATTTGGTCGTTTAGACAAAAAGGACAGATGAATCCTTTCTTTGATGGTAAGTTAAGGCCTTTAAATCTCAGAGTACACCTGACACGGGTGTGAGCAAGAGCTGTGAAGCATTGGCATTAAAGGGTTATCAGATCATTTAGTGCTTGAGACCCTTTTGAGTGCTTTAGCTGAAAAGAAATTGAATGGTTTAGAAATGGTGCACTATGAAACAAGTTATAAGTATTAGTGTACTTGAGATTTTCAAGAGTGCTTCATAAAAATCTACACTGCACTCCACTCATTGCCCTTAGGAGAGGTGTGTGTTCATGTGTTAGACTGTCGCACAGAAAGTGTAATTAATTATGTTCCAGTAGATCTGCACCTTATATTTGTTTTGTGCTTTCTGTTGACTGCTGGATAGTTGAGAAGGTGCTTTCAAAGTCTTGGGAGAACTGTATGTCACAAGACGTTAATATGTTTAATGCACAAAGAGGCCTTTCAAACTAATAAGAGAAAAATTCCCAGTATTAAAAAATAGACAAAGGATAGAAACACATGGTTCACAAAAGAAATGCAAATGGATAGTTTTTTTTAATGTTTCATTTTAGTAGTAATCAAATTCAAATTTAAAGAACAATGAAGCAAAATTTTTAAAGATGAATATTTGTTGGCTTCATGTGAAGTACTAGCCAATGAGGTAGATAAAAGGATGAAATGAGAAGTAAATATTGGAAAAGAGGTATCATCTTCATTATATGCAGTTGATAAGATATGTACCAGTAGAAAACGAGAGTCATCTGTAAAATAATTAGAAGCAATGAGGAAATTAAAGTAGGTAACTGAAAAATATATAGAATTGTTAGGGGTTGAATTGTGCCCCCCAAAAAGCTATGTTGAACTCCTAACCCCCAGTACCTTATTTGGAAATAGGGTCCTTGCAGACATCTTTAGTTGAGATGAGGTCATACCAGAGTAGGGTGGGCCCTTAATCTAATAATGTGACTGACGTCCAGATAAGACAACTAGAGACACAGGGAGAAGGCCATGTGACAGCGGGCAGAGATTGAGTCAAGCAGCTGCAAGCTAAGGAATGTCCAGGGGACACCAGAAGCTGCGAGAAAGGTGGGCAGATTCTGCCTTAGATCCCTTGAGAGAGCCCGGCTCTGCTGACACCTGACCTCAGATTTCCAGCCTCCAGAACTGAGAGACAATACATTTATCTTGTCTTAGGCCACCCAGTTTGTGGCACATTATTACAGCAGTCCTAAAAAACTAATACATAGAACGCAAAAGCTTTTCTATATGCCAGCAAAAACCAAATATATTGGCAGAATAAATGCCTACTGAGAGTCTGAGGAGACAACATTTTAAAAGATGGTTGATGCTACATGCAGAAAGTTAACATTGTCAATATGGTTTCTCTCCATGTCAATCTGTAAATTCAATGAAAGAAAATACAATGGGGTTTGAGGAGAGGAGGGGAATTTTAGGAAATGATTCTAAAATCCAATTAAAAAAATTTATACAGGCAAGAATAGTTGGGAGGGGCTATGAAAAAGAAGTGATGGAGGAAACTAGCTCTGCTCACTATTAAAACGTCGTCAAATTACAGTAATTAAACGTGTGGTAAAAGAATAGAAGATCACAGAGAACAGAGGCCAGAAGCAGGCCCGAATACGTATATGGGAATTTAGTCCATGAAAAAGGGAAGGGTATTTCAGACCCCTGGGGGAGAGATGGATCATTCAATAAATCATATTGGGATAACTCGCTAACCATTGGGGGGAAGAATAAAGCTGGATCTCTATTTGACCTCTCACCCCAAAATAAATGTCAGTTGAGTCAAAAATCTCACTATAAAAAGGGGGCAAAAACTAGAAGAAAACATTGGTGAAACTAATAGGTTAACAATTTTAAATTGATATTATGCAGTGAAACATAGGGAAATAGGAAATCTAACACACTGTTGGTGAGAATATTTTAAAGATGGCAACTCTCCACGAATTAGTATTTAATGTATGCCACAATTATCCGAATTATAGAGGTGGAAAAAAATAAATGGTAAGACTATCCAAGGAAATCTTGAAAATGGAGGATTGGTAAGGGGGAGGGGAGATGAATGTAGGAGGGCTGTGGGATGCTGAAACCCAAAAGTGCTGCACTTGAAGCGGGGAAACCAGTGTGAGGTTAAACTGCCAGGCAGCGGGATGGACTCGAGAACCCAAACCAGCCCGAAGTGTGTATCAGTACACAAGCACCTGACAGAGGCAGCACCCCAAGTTAGTGGTAAAAGGGTGGATAACAAATCAATGGAATTAGGAAAGTCTGTTACCTCCTGAGAAATAAAAATAGATTTGTATCTCATCCCACACCACAAAATGAGGTTTAAATAGATTAAAGAATTAAATTTATGCAACAAGTATTTCTTGAGCCTCTGCTCTCAGCCAAGCACTCTTCTGGAGCTGGAATGCGATGGTCGGCAAGACAGACAAAGGTATGTGCTCTCAAGGAGCTTACAGCTCACGGAGATTGACAATAAATAAAGAAGAAAATAGCAGTATAATATGCTCTGTGCATAGAATTAATATAAAGTGATGTGACAGAGAACGACTAGGTGATCAGGGAAGGGCTTCCTGAAGTGGTGACATTTAAGCTGAGCTCTGAATCTGAAACTCGACCCAGAGAAGTGCATTCCAAGTGGAAAGAACAGCTAGTGTGAAGCCCAAGACAAGACGGTGCCAGGTGAATTCTGAGAAAAGAATGAGTCAGGCAGAAGCCAAGTGAGTGATGGGGAAAGTACTGGAAGAATTTGTAGGGCTTTGTCAGCCAAGGAGAGAAATCAAGATTTTATTCTAATTCGAGTCCACAAAGATTTTAAGCCAGGGAGTGACATGATTTAATCAGCATTGTTTAAAGACCTGGTTGTTCTGTGGAGACTGAGTCATAGGAACCAAAAGTGAAACCAAGATAGGCTGCTAGAATAGTAGAGAGTTAAATGTAAAAACCAAAAGCAGGAAAAGCCAAAAATATTTTAGTTAATATTTAATCTCTGAGTGGAAAGTGAGTGTCTAAGCATACAAGGAAGATTAATAGACTTTGCTAAACAAAACATTATTAATGTCTGTTTTTCAAAATAAAACTGAATTACATGACAAACATCAAACTGGGATAGGAGGTCAATGATTTTAGTCGAAGTTTATGTTTTTAATATATAAAAAAAGATGGGGAGACTTCCAGTTTCCAGTTCTGCACGTAAGGAGCTTGGAAGTCGCCACTTCATCCTCACAACAAGTAAAAAGCTGAACAGACTGAAAAATCAACAACTCCAGGCTCTGTAAGAGACGGGAGGTAACAGGGTACTCTGTGGCCCTGAGCCTGGAGAGACAGGCGAATTCAAGTTGTCATGGCTTACCAAAGCAGAGACACAGAAGAAAATGCCCTGGGAACCACTGTCAGCTTAGGAAAAGTGGAACTGTGATTGACAAATTGCTGGAGGCTCAGTGTGGACAACTCTGAGAGTTGAAAACTCCAGGGGGACTCAGTCATGAGGGGGCCCCCACAATTTTGTGAGTTTTAACCCCAGGAGCTCAAACAGGTTCTCACAGTAAATATTGGAGAAACATTCTCTGTGCTCCTGGCAGGAGGAAGAGAAAGGAACCACTTGAAATACTCCAAAACACTCTGTTCTTAACAAGGTTGGCCCTCAAGAGAAACTAGTTAGCCAGAGCCTAAGTTGCTGGAGTATTATCAGAGCCTAACTGACCTGGAAGAGAAAAACCCAACTCATCAGCTCCAGCCTCCTATCCCACCTAAGGGGCGAGAAAAAACCCTGAGAAACATTTGAGCTCCCGGTCCAGAGGCGCAGGCTCACTAGGAGACTGAGACCTAATCCCAGGACTACAGAATGCTTCCCCTCCCCCATCCCACCACATTACTGAAAGCTATGTACAGCAGTTCCTTTTACCAGGTACGTCCTGTCCAGCTAGCAAGAAAAATTACATGGCATACCAAAGGGCAAAAAACACAATTTGAAGAGGCAGAGCAAGCATCAGAACCACACATGGCAGAAATGTTGGAATGATCAGACCTGAAATTTAGAACAACCATGATTAATATGCTAAGGGTTCTAACAGATAAAGGAGACAGCACGCAAGAACAGGCTGGCAATGGAAGCGGAGAGATGGAAATCCTAAGGAAAAACCAGAAAGAAATGCTAGAAATCAAAACTCTGTGACAGAAATGAAGAATGCCTTTGAGGTTTATTAGTAGACTGGGTGTGGTTGAGGAAAGAATCTCTGAGCTTGACAATATCTCAACAGAAACCTCCAAAACTGAAAAGCAAAGAGAACAAATATTGAATACAGTTATGCGCTGCTTAACAATGGAGATACGTTCTGAGAGATGCATTGTTAGGTGATTTCGTTGTTGTGCAAACATCATAGAGTGTACTTACACAATCCTAGATGGCACAGCCTACTGCACACCTAGGCTATGTGGTGCTAATCTTATGGGACCACCATCATATATGTGATACATTGTTGACTGAAACATCATTATGTAGTGCACGACCGTGAAACAGAACAGAATATCCAAGGACTGTGGGACAACTACGAAAGGTGTAACGTGCATAATGGAACTACCAGAAGGAGAAGAAAGAGAGAAAGAACAGAAGAAATATTAGAAACAATGACTAAGAATTTCCCCAAATTAATGTCAGACACCAAACACAGATCCAGGAAGCTGAGAGACTACCAAGCAAAATAAATGCCAAAAACCTACACCCAAGCGTATCATTTTCAAACTACAGAAAATGAAAGATAAATAAAAAATCCTGAAAGAAGCCAGAGGAAAAGAGCATCTTACCTCTTTGAGGAACAAAGATAAGAATTCCAACTGACTTCTCCGCAGAAGCCATGCAAGAAAGAAGAGAATGGAGTGAAATATTTAAAGTGTTGAGAGAGACAAAAAAACACCAAAGAAGAATTCTGTATGCTATGAAATTATCCTTCAAAAGTGAGGTAAAAGTAAAGACTTTCTCAGACAAACAAGAATTGAGAGAATTTATTGCCAGTAGACCTGCCTTGCAAGAAATGTTAAAAGAAGTTCTTTAGAGAGAAGGAAGATAATAAAGGTTACAACCTCAGATCTACGTAAAGAAAGGAAGAGCATCAAAGAAGGAATAAATGAAAGTAAAATTAAAACTTTTATTTTTTAAATTTAAATCACTATTAATGCATATTTGGTGTCCCTTCCTGCAGGAGAATTGTACACCCCCATCTTCTTGAAGTCAGGTGTGGCCATATGAGTTACTTTGGCCAATGAAATATGGGCAGAGATAACAGGAGTCACCTCCGGACAGAAGCTTTAAGAACTAGCACGAAGTTCACCATGATCTCTCATCCCCCTGGGTGATGACTGGCGATGTCCCACAAGGAGCCCGCTCCATCAGCATGGGCCCCTAGAGCTACATGCTACAGCACACAGCAGAGTGATGGACACACAACATGAGTGAGAAATAAACTCTTGTTGTTCAAAGCTCCTGAGATTTTGGAGTTGTTTGTTACTGAAGCACAACCTAGCTTATCTTGACTGATACGTCCTACTTCATCCAGCTCTAAAGAACAAGGTTGGCTTGTCCTTAAGCTTTATTTATTACAAACATTTTCTCTTGGACTGTGCATGTTGTCACCAAAGATGTCAACTGCCACAAATATGCACTATTTGGCACCCCATCACGCCCAGAAGAGACGGACAAGTCTGTGTCCTTGTAGCACTAGGAAAATTCCTGAGGTTCACCACGATGAGACCTTTGGACCCCATGTCCACACTTAGACCTACTCCCGTGGCTGGAGTGATGCCACATACTGGTTAGCCTGGGCTGAGGTTACTGCTGGTTCCTGAGCCAGTCACTGTGGATAAAAGGGTGAGATACACTGAGAGCTAAGCCTTCAAAGAGCACCCCTGAATCCAGCTGAGCAAGGACCAAATAAATCTTATGGTTAGGAAAGCCAGAGCTGGGTTCCCCAAAGTAAACAGGAGCTGCTGGCAGAAGAGGCAAGTGAAAGCTAGGTTAACAACTAGCAAATATCCCACAAACAAAGAGCCTGTCTTCCAAGGTGCTGGTCCGGACAGAGCACGCATGACTTGTGAACCATTAAGGGCCAGCCTGCTGGTTCCAACGACAGTCATGAGTCAAACCGAGTTTTCAGTTGCCAGCAATAATACCCAATTATGGCTGAAAAAATATAGGGGGAAAAAGAGTTTTTAAAAAAGATATTGGGGAGTGACATCAGCAAAATGGCAGAGTAAGGAACTCCAAAAGTCACTCCTCCATAATAACAATGAAAAAACTGGTAAACACTGTCAGAATTTACTTTTTTTGAAAGTCTGGAAATTATCCAAAACTTTGCAGCAGCCAAGAAAAAACTGGCTGCGTCTGTCTGAGAACAGTGACCTTTGCGGCATTTTGATTCCCCTCGGTCCCATCCTCTGCTCCCCAGCTCATTAGTAGCTGGAAAATAACAGCCCACATTCCTGGTACTGGTACCAGCGCCAGAGGGAACAGACCGACTCCATTCACACAGAATTTTAATGATTTCTTTTGAACTATCTGGCGGCTCCTTGAAGACCAGCTCAAAAGGGCTGCCTTCATCTCTTCCCCCTCAGAACCCTCCAGCGGCTGAAGCAGCATTTGTGCTGGCCCGGGGCATGAGGGAACTTTGGGGGTGATGTGTAAACTCACCATCTTGATCGTGGTCATGCATTCACAGGTTTATAGACATGGCAACATTATAGAATTTTACACTTAAATATGTGCTGTTTACTGTATGGCGATTGTACTTCATAAAGCTGTTTTTAAAAAAAGAGAATTTGGGAAGCTCACCAAGTCACTGGGAGGCCTGGAGACCAGGCTCAGGGTTTGCAGCTAGAGCAATCCCCAAATCACGCTGCAGAACATTCCTGTAGGGACACCACAGCCGTTACTAAAGCTGTCTACACGGCTGCCCCCGGACACTGGACGCAGCCAGGTGCCTCTGTGCCATGGCTGTCCTGGGAGCTCAGTCTGGCTGCCACCACCACCAGCACCAGAGAGAGCGGGCCTCCCCCTCCTCGCTCAGCAAGCAGCCCCAGCCCCCGCTTCCAAGTCTAGGGTGAGCGTTTGTGATGGGCGGAGCCAAGGCCACGGCTCACGCCCTCCCTTTGGCAGGCGAGGCGGGGAAGCGGCATTTGACAGTTCCCAGCTTCAGTCGGGCAAGCCTCTGCCTCGGTAACCCGGGTGGGTAGATGGGGGGTGGTATTCAGACGCTAAAAACAACAACTAAGAGACGTAGATGGTAAGAGTGAAAGACAAGGAGAATGATCTGGGACACTTCAGGCACAGGTGGACGGTCAGCCTCAGGGGGATGGTGGGATGGAGTGGGAAGGTGAGCAGCTCCGACGGAGCTTCCTGGGGCTGCGCATCTCAGGGGGTCGCATCTCCGGGCGTCGAGGGAGGCGGCAGAGCCACTGGCCTGAGTGGGGTGGGGGGCTTGCAGGCCTGAGGAGTCGCGGTGGAAGGTTACATCTGACAGACGGTCATTTAGTGCGTGGAGGCTCTGGGCAGCTAGGCAGGGCTTTGTGACCAGGCAATGTGCAGCATCACAGGTCCTGGAACGGCAGAGGCCCCCGCGTCTAAGGGTGATTCATTCGTTTATTCGTCCCATGTGTGTTGCGCAAGGCGGTGGGAACAGAATGGCCGACAGGAAGAGACACAGCGCCTGCCCTCAGGCGGCTTCCACGGAGCGGGAAAGACGAAGAGCAGACTCGGATCCACCCCAGCCTGGGAGACAGAGGAGGGAGCCCCAGGGCCGTGAGGAACCAGCGACGGGGGCGCTCAGCGTCCACGCCGGGTGACAGAGAGCCTTCCTCAGGAAAGTGAGATTTAAATCGAGACCCAAAATATTCCAGGGAGAGGAAACAGCAAAGCGCCGGGATCCCCGCGCTTAGAGCGCACCCCAAAGTTGTGTAAGTGGGACGCGGACTGTCAGCAGGGTGGTTAAGCAGCTTGTACTGCCCGGGTTCGGAGCCCCACTCCATGCGAACTCGGGCACTGCACTCCACCTGGGCAGCCCGGCCTCGGATGATGATGCGTCCCGTCGCCTCCCGTAGAGCCTCACACGCAGCAAGTGCTTCTGTCGGTCGGGCCCACCAGGAAACAGAAACCAGTGTCGAAGAGACGTTAAAAGAAATTCTCAAGAGAATTTAATGCAGGGACTTCGTTTCGGACGTGATGGAAGAGCTGAGGGTCAAACAGGAGATGCTGAAGCTACCAGAGAATAGCAGAGGCAGGCAGCCGCCGCCACCGGGGCTGCAGGAACAAAGGGAAAAAGAGGGCCCTCTGGGCCCCAGGCGCAGGTACCTGTAGAAGCCAGGACCACGGCGGGGTCTGCCTGCCAGAACAGGAGCTGGACTCCTGCTCGTGGGCCGGGGCCAGCGGCGCTGGGCAAAGGGATGGGGCCGAGCTGGAGAGTTTGACACTGCAGAAAATTGCCATTTGTCAGGTTATCTCAGGGAGAAAGACAGCACTTGACATCTCTTCTGCTCCTTTTAAAGGCAAATAATTTTCTGATGAGTTATCCTGAGTCCCGGAGGTAAAGTGGACACAAGACAAAATCGAGGGAAATAATTTGTCAGTGTCTTTCCCTGCTCCAAACGCTCACTTTGGAGAGCTTTTCCTCCTGCAGAGCAGGGACCCCTGGAACCAGCATTTTCAGCTCTGACTTCCCGAGTGTAGACCTCCAGGCAGGCCGCTGACAGCACCCACAGTGGGGCAGGATCCCCAGGGAGAGGAGCACAGCTCGTGCTGGCATCTTCCTCCCTCCTCCCTGGGCGATGTAGCTGCCAGCCCCACAGCCTCCCTTCTGGATCAGAAAGCCCCGCGGAGACGTAAAGTACTTCTCTAAGTACTCTGAGGGGTGGCCTCCTTTGGAAAGACTTAGAATCATAGACATCATAAGCTAACCTAGGATGTCTGTGGCCTACCTACCGGAGACTGCACTGCCTCACGGGCTGCCCAGCACTGTGGCCTTGGCTCCGATCCCCGCCCCGCCCTCCAGACCGTTGGCAGAACACAGTTTAGCTTTTGGGTTAATTCCAGTTAGGGACTCTTCTCTTCTGAATTTCCACCTTTCACATCCACTTCCACCAAAGACAGAGATGTGGACATCCCAGGAGTGGTGGGGAAATTATGATTCAGAGCAAAAGCTGCCTGTTTCTGTTAGAGGGAAGGCTACACTGAAAAAGAAAGATTACACTGTTTATAAATAGAGAAGCCAGCAAACTCCCAGGTGAGGAAATAGCTGGGCCTGTAGACAAAACAAAAGAGGAGCAGTAGGCTGCCCGATCTGTAACGTGGACACAGTGTGAAACCCACTCCTCATCCATTGACTAGACAAAGGCTCATCCAGCTCCCACTGAGGGTGCGCCAGGCACGGTGCTAGGCCCAGGGAATATGAAGTTGAGAAGCTCGTGATACGATACCCAATCCTTGCAGGGCCGTGGACAGGCGCTGTGATAAAGGTCATTGTGCTATCGTGATCTATAATAAGAAATATGTATTCAGTCTTCATCCGGTTTCTGGCACAGAGCTCCTAAAACTCTTGGAATTTCCATTATGATAGGAGTGATAAAGGTGTCTTGATAGTGATAACAAACACCTTTCAACCAGGCCGGAGTTTATGTTAATGTGGTGACTTTTGGAGAGCAGGCAGGATGAGGGCTGGTTGCCAGAGGAAATAACCCTGCGATTAGAGGCTTGGGTCTTTCAGTCCCACCTCTGACCTCTGGTGGGGGGTTGGGGGGTAGAGAGACTAGAGGTTGAATCGTTACCAGTAGGCAGTGATTTATTGATCTTGCCTATGTAATGAAGTTTCCATAAAAACCCAAAGGGAGAGGGTTCAGAGAGCTTAAGGGGTTAGTGACCGTGTGGAGGTGCTGGGTAAGTGGTGTGCTGGGAGAGGGCATGGAAGCCCCATGTCCCTTCCCCATGCTTTACCCTGTGCATCTCTTCCAGCTGGCTGTTCCCGAGATAGATCCTTTTATAATTAAGTGATGGTCTCATAAATAAAATGTTTCTCTGAGTTCTGTGCACTGCTCTAGCTAATAACTGAACCCAAGGAGAGGGGGCTGTGGGAACCTCTGATTTACAGGCCATCGGTCAGAAGCACAGATGACAACCTGGACTTGTGATTGGCATCTGAAGTTGTGGGGGGTGGGGGGCAGTCTTGTAAGACTGAGCCCTTAACCTGTAGGATCTGATGCTGTCTCCAGGTAGACCGTGTCAGAATTGAGTTAAATTGTAGGACACTCAGCTGGTGTTGGAGAATTGCATGGTGGTATCAGGGAAAAAAACCTATGGGAAAAACCTGCGCATCAAAATTGGTGTCAGAATCAGAGTTGTAGAAGGTCTTGTGGGAGCCCAGAGGAAGACACCAACGTAACCTGTCAGCTGATGTCGTATAATATGCCACAGCTGTTCAAGTCATCGCAAGCAGGAGATGAAATGAAGAAACTGCAGAGAGTTTTCAGAAGACCCCTGGACCACACAGGATGCATTCAGCTGCCAGGAACAGAACACCTGACCAATACTGATTTAAACAACAACGACGACCAAGTTCCCCACAAATGAGAAGTCCCAGTTCGGAACAGCAGCTCAGTGATGTGACTTAGGGCTCAGGCCGTCTTGGCCTTTTTGGCTTTGTCATTTTCAGCTTGCAGGGACTGTACTGTCATCCCTCTGGTACCAAGATGGCCGCTGCCACGCTGGTGGGTAAGTCATGTAGGTTTTCTGGGTCTCTATTTCTCTTCCCACTTTTGGTTCCGCTAACTGCCACCCTGAGATGATGGTTTAACCCTAATAGTTCTCAAACTTGTGCATTCATCAGACTCACCTGGAAGGCTTATTAAAACACAGGATTTCTGACTCAGTAGGTCTGGAGTGGGACCTGAGAATTCACAGGTTCTGACTTTTAAGAAGTTCTTGATATTGCTGGAGGTGCTGGTCCAGGGACCACACTTTGAGAACCACTGCTTTAAGCTGTCAGTCTGTCAGTTTCCCTGACATGTAAAACGAGGAGATGGCTATTCAGGAAGGAGCATATCACTCCTCGCTAATTGCTGAAGTCCTTCCTGAGCTTTTAAACAACGCAGATCATTGGGCCTTGCCCTTGGGGATCCTCATGCCATGGAACTGGGCAGGGATCAGGAATAGGTGTTTATTAAACAACCCCTAGGTGATTATGAGATTAGAAAGTTAGATAATAAAAGGAAAAATAACTGCAAAGGATGCCATATTTTTACCATTTTTCTTTCATAATTCATAAATATCTGAGAATCAATATATTTTATTTATTTAAACACTTCCCCACCTCTGGGGAGAAAAGAAGCTGGACATTGCTATTCTAGACACTGTAACAGTCTTTCAAGGAGCAGTGAAAAATCCCACCTCCTCCAGGAAGGCTTCCCGGCTCTCCTCCTCCTGGATGGAAGTCCATAATCTCTCCACTCTTAACTCTTTGAGCATTTATCTATATTAATATCATGGCTTTATTATATTTGTATTTTTAATAAATTACGGACAGAGATTTAAAAAATCAAATACTATTAGAAGGTTACAAACCACAGCAGGCTCCCACCGCCGTCCCCGTCTCACTCCCCAGAAATAGGTTTAGCTCTTTCATCTGCTGCTTCGGTGTTTGCCTCCACATTTCTCAGTAATAGGCTTGCACTGCTTGTTTCTTGGTGTCTCAATTTCAACATCATTTATCGACTTCCCGTAATGGTAGCTGAGGATCTAATTCTCTTAAGTCAATTCACGTACTTTGATTATGTGTCTGGTTTTCCCCCACAATTGTTTATTTTTCTTGTAGTCAATAATAGCTTCAGTACTTTTTATTTATTTAATTTTCATAAAGCCATCACTAGCTTTTCCCAAATGCTTTTCCAAATCTGTCAAACAACTGGTGCATGAGTTTTTCCAAACTTTTAAACATACCACGTTTGTTTCGTTACATGGAGCCCTCCTCCTAGTGTCTCCATCCTCCAGCTCCACTTGGAACTCGTCGCTCTGCCACACCCGTGTCCTCCTGGTGGCATCCTCTGGCCTTGCTCATGTTGAGTCCTCTGTTAGCAGAATCCTATGTCTTCTTCCTTTTTGTTCTTTCTGGAACTCTCATTTTTCAGATTTTAGACCGTCTGGATTGATCTTCTATATCTGAGCTGTCCAATATGGTGGCCCCTAGCTACTTGTGGCTGTGGAGCACTTGACGTGTGGCTTGTCCAAATTGAGGTGTGCTGTAAGACTTAGTCTGAGAAAAGATTGTAAAATATCTCATTTATAATGTTTTTTGCAGTGACATTGGTTTATAACACTATATAAATTTCAGGTGTACATCATTATATTTCGGTTTCTGTGTAGATTACATCATGTTCACCACCCAGAGACTAATTACCATCCATCACCACACACCTGTGCCTGACCACCCCTCTCACCCTCGTCCCTCCTCCCTTGCCCTCTAGTAACCACCAATCTAATCTCTGTCTCTATGTGACTGTTGTTGTTTTTATCTTCCATTTATGAGTGAGATCATGCAGTATTTGACTTTCTCTCCCTGACTTATTTGGCTTAGCATAATACCCTCAAGGTCCATCCACATTGTCACAAATGGCCAGATTTCATCGTTTCTTGTGGCTGAGTAATGTTCCATTCTGGATATATACCACATCTTCTTTATCCATTCGTCACTTTGTGGGCACCTAGGTTGCTTCCAAGTCTTGGCTGAATAATGCTGAAGTGAATAATGCTGCAGTGAACATAGGGGTGAATATATCTTTATGCATTCAAGTTTTCATGTTCTTTGAACAAATACCCAGCAGTGGAATTGCTGGATCATATGGTAGGTCTATTTTTAATTTTTTGAGGAATCTCCATACTGCTTTCCACAGTGGCTGCACCAGTTTGCACTCCAACCAGCAGTGTATGAGAGTTCCCTTCTCTCTATATGCTCTCCAAAACTTATTTCCTGTCTTGTTAATTGTAGCCATTCTGATGGATGTGAGGTGATATCTCATTGTACTTTTGATTTCCATTTCCTTAATAATCGGTGATGTTAAACATCTTTTCATGTGCCTGTTGGCCATCTAAATATCTTCTTTGGAGAAATGTCTGTTCAGATCTTTTGCCCCTTTTTTAGTTGGGTTGTTAGTTTTTTTGTGGTTGAGATGTATGAGGTCTTTAAATATTTTGGATATTGACCCCTGATCAGATATATGGTTTGCAAATATCTTCTCCCTATTGTTAGATTATCTTTTTCGTTTTGTTGATGGTTTCCTTTGCTGTGCAGAAGCTTTTTAATTTGATGTAGTCCCATTTTTTTATTGTTTCTATTATTTCCCTTGCACAGTCAGACCTGGTACTTAAAAATATGCTGCTAAGAGCGATGCCGAAGAGCATACTGCCTCTGTTTTCTTCTAGAAGTTTCATGGTTTCAGGTCTTACATTCAAGTCTTTAATCCATTTTGAGTTAATTTCTGGGTATGATGTAAGATAATGGTCTACTTTCATTCTTTTGCATATGGCTGTCTAGTTTTCCCAACACCAATTATTGAAGAGACTTTCCTTTCTCCGTTGTATGTTCTTGGCTCCTTTGTCGAAACTTAGCTGTCCATAGGTGTGTGGGTTTATTTCAGGGCTCTCAATTCTGTTCCATTGGTCTGTGTGTCTGTTTTTGTGCTAGTACCATGCTGTTTTGGTTACTATGGCTTTGTAGTATATTTTGAAACCGGGGAGTGTGATACCTCCAGCTTTGTTCTTCTTTCTCAGGATTCCTGTGGCTATTCAGGGTCTTCTGTTGTTCCATATAAATTTTAGGCTTCTTTGTTCTATTTCTGTTAAATGTGTCATTGGAACTTTGATAGAGATTGCACTGAATCTGTAGCTTGCTTTAGGAAGTATGGACATTTTAACTGTGTTAATTCTTCCAATCCCAAGAGCATGGAATAGCTTCCATTTCTTTGTGTCTTCTTCAAATTCTTTCAACAATGTTTTATAGTTTTTAGTGTACAGGTCTTTCACCTCTTTGGTTAAATTTATCCCTGGGTATTTTATTCTTTTTGATGCAGATGTAAATGTGAATGTATTCTTAATTTCTCTTTCTGCTACTTTGTTGTTAGTGTACAGAAACACAACCGATTTTTGTATGTTGATTTTGTATCCTGCAACTTTACTGTATTCATTTATTATTTCTAAAAGTTTTTTGGTGGATTCTTTAGGGTTTTCTATATGTAAAATTGTGTTATTCACAAATAGTGATAGTTTCCCTGCTTTCTTTCCAGTTGAGATCCCTTTTATTTCTTTTTCTTACCTAATTGCTCTGGCTAGGATTTCAATACTATGTTAAATAAGAGTGGTGAAAGTGGGCATCCTTGTTTGGTTCCCGTTCTTAGAGGGACAGCTTTCAGTTTTTCTCCATTGAGAATAATATTAGCTGTAGGTTTGTCATATATGGCCATTATTATGTTGAAGTACTTTCCTCCTATATCCATTTTATTCAGAGTTTTTATCATAAATGGATGCTCTATATTGTCAAGTGATTTCTCTGCATCTACTGAGAGGATCATGTGACTTTTGTTCTTTCTTTTGTTAATGTGATGTATCACATCAATTGATTGGTAGATGTTGAACCATCCCTGCATCCCTGGAACAAATCCCACTTGATCATTGTGTATGATCTTTTTAATGTATTGTATTCGATTTGCTAGTATTTTGTTGAGATTTTTGTATTGATGTTCATCAGTGATATTGGCCTGCAATTTTCTTTTTTGGCATTGTCTTTGTCTTGTTTTGATATCAGGGTAATGTTGGCTTTGTAGAATGAGTTAGGATGCTTCCCCTCCTCTTCAATTTTTTGTAAGAGTTTGAGAAGGATAGGTATTAAGTCTTCTTTGAATGTTTGGTAGAATTCACCAGGGAAGCCATCTGGTCCTGGACTTTTATTTTTTGGGAGGTTTTTGATTACTGTTTCAATCTCCTTACTGGTGATTGGTCTATTCAAATTCTCTATTTCTTCTTGATTCAGTTTGGGAAGGCTGTATGATTCTAAGTATTTATCCATTTCTTCTATATTATCCCATTCATTGGTATATAGCTTTTCATAGTATTCTCTTATCATCTTTTGTATTTCTGAGGTGTCCATTGCAATTCCTCCTCTCATTTCTGATTTTATTTGTTTGAGCCTTCTCTCTTTTTTTCTTGGTGAGTCTAGCTAAAGGCTTGTCAATTTTGTTTATCTTTTCAAAGAACCAGCTCTTAGTTTCATTGATTTTTTTTGTATTTTTTTTTTAGTCTTTATTTCATTTATTTCTGCTCTGATTTTTATTATTTCCTTCCTTCTACTGATTTTTGGCTTTGTTTGTTCTTCTTTTTCCAATTCCTTTAGGTACACTGTTAGATGGTTTATTTGAGATTTTTCTCGTTTGTTGATGTAGGCCTGTATTGCTATAAACTTCCCTCTTAGAACCACTTTTGCTGTATTCCATAAATATTGCCATGTCATATTTTCATTTTCCTTTGTCCCCAGGTATTTTTTGATTTCTCCTTTGATTTCTTCATTGACTAAATTGTTGTTCAGTAGCGTTGTGTTTAATCTCCACATATTTCCAATTTTCTTCCTGTAGTGGATTTCTAGCTTCATACCATTGTGGTCAGAAAAGATGTTTGGTATTATTTCAATCGTCTTAAATTTATTGAGACTTGTTTTGTGGCCTAATATGTGATCGATCCTGGAGAATGTTCCATGTGCTTTTGAAAAGAATGTGTATTCTGTGGGTTTTGGATGGAATGTTCTGTATATAGCTACTAAATCCATCTGGTCTAATGTGTCATTTAAGGCCAATGTTTCCTTATTGATCTTCTGTTTGGATGATGTATCCATTGCTGTAAGTGGAGTGTTAAATTCTCCTACTATTATTGTGTTGCTGTCTATTTCTCCTTTTATGTCTGTTAATAATTGCTTTACATATTTAAGTGCTCCTATGTTGGATGCATAGATATTTACAAGTGTTATACCCTCTTATTGGATTGTCCCTTTATCATTATGTAGGACTGTTCTTTGTCTCTTGTTATAGTTTTTGTTTTAAAGTCTGTTTTGTCTGATATAAGTATTGCTACTCCAGCTTTCTTTTCATTGCCATTTGCATGGAATATCTTTTTCCATCCCTTCACTTTCAGTTTGTGAGTGTCTTTAGGTCTGAAATGTGTCTCTTGTATGCAGCATATATATGGGTCTTGTTTTTTTATCCAATTGCCACCCTATGCCTTTTGATTGAAGCATTTAGTCCATTGACATTTAAAGTAGCTATTGATAAGAATGTACTTATTGCCATTTTCTTACTTTTTTCTGTATGTTTAAGTAGTTCTTCTCTGTCCCTTTCTTCTTCTCTTGCTCTCTTCCCTTGTGGTTTGATGGCTTCCTTTAATATTATGTCTTGGTTCCTTTCTCTTAATTTTTTGTGTATTTATTATAGGCTTCTGGTTTGTGCTTACCATGAGGTTCATATATAATAACCTACGTATATAGCAATCTATATTAACTTTATCATCTCTTTAGTGTGACAACTTGCTAAAAGCTCTATTCTTTTACTCCCCTGCTCCCACATTTTATGTTTTTGATATCATATTTAACCTCTTTTTTTTGTGCATGTGTATCTGTTACCCTCATCATTGAAATAGATAATTTTAGTGCTTTTGTCTTCTGACTTTCATATTTGCTTAATAGGTGGCTGATCTACTACTTTTACCATATATTTACCTTTACCAGTGATTTTATTGGGGTTTTTTTGAATAATTTTCTTATTCTTATTTGTGGTCTTTTCTTTTCCACTTAAATAAGTCCCTTTAGCATTTCTTGCAAGGCTGGTTTATTGGTGATAAACTCCTTTAGTTTTTGCTTGTCTGGAAAACCGTTTATCTCTCCTTCCATTCTGAATGATAACCTTGCCAGATAGAGCATACTTGGCTGTAGGTTTTTTCCTTTCAGCACTTTAAATATATTGTGCCATTCCCTTCTAGCCTCTAAAGTTTCTGCTGAGAAGTCAGCTTACAGCCTTTTGGGGTTTCCTTTGTATGTCACTTGTTGCCTTTCTCTTGCAGCTTTTAGGATTCTCTCTCTCTCTCTCTTTTTTTGTTTTTTTGAGGAAGATTAGCTCTGAGCTAACGTCTGCCACCAATCTTCCTCGTTTTGTTGAGGAAGACTGGCCCTGAGCTAACATCTGTGCCCATCTTCCTCTACTTTATATGTGGGACGCCTGCCACAGCCTAGCTTGACAAGTGGTGCATAGGTCAATGGCCAGCATCCGAACTGGTGAATCCCAGGCCGCTGAAGTGGAGCATGTGAACTTAACCTCTGTGCCACCAGGCTGGCCCCAAGGATTCTCTCTTTATCTTTGATTCTGGACATTTTAATTATAATGTGTCTTGGTGTGGGTCTCTTTGGGTTTATGTTGTTTGGTGCTTTCTGTGCTTCCTGTACCTGGGTGTCTGTTTCCTGCCTTAGGTTAGGAAAGTTTTCAACCATTATTTCTTCAAATAGATTCTCTTCCCTCTTGTCTCTCTCTTCTCCTCTGGAACACCTGTAATATGGATGTTAGTCCACTTGATGTTATCCCAGAGGTCCCTTAGACTGTCCTCATTCTTTTAAATTCTTTTTTCTTTTATCTGTTCAGCTTGGGTGATTCCCTCCAGTCTTTCATCCAGCTTGCTGATTTATTCTTTTATATCATCTAGTCTGCTACGGAGTCCCTCTAGTGAATTTTTCATTTCCATTATTTTATTCTCCATTTCTGATTTCTTCTTTTTTATATTTTCCAGTTCTCTGTTGAAGTTTTCACTGAGTTCATCCATTCTTCTCCCAAGATCAGTGAGTATCCTTATGACTATTAGTTTGTACTCTTTGTCAGGTAGATTGCGTATCTCTATTTCATTTAGTTCTTTTTCTGAAGTTTTGTCCTGTTCCCTTACTTGGAACATATTCCTTTGTCTCCTCATTTTGCCTGTTTCTCTGTGCTTATATCTATGTGGTAGGTCAGCTACATCTCCCAATCTTGGAGAGGTGGCCTTATGTAAGAGATGCCTTATGAAGTCCAGCAGTGTGCTTCCCTCTCGTCACAGTTAAATGTTCCAGGAGTGTCCCTTGTGTGGGCTACATATGTCCTTCTGTTGTGGCAGAGTTTTTCTTGCTGAAGGTGCCCAGCAAGCTAGGCTGTCCCCCTAGCCAGCTGGTTGTAATGCTCAGTTGTGTGTGGCTGCTATGGTCCTTCAGTCACTTTATTGGGCATGGGGAGCCCCAGCACCATTGCCTGAAAGTCGAATAGCACATTCCTGTTGCAGTTTTTCTGTTAAGTGTGTAGGCCCCCAGCCTTGCTGGTTGCTAGGCTCAGGGGCTTACAATTGCTGTAGGCCTCCAGCCTGCAAGGCTGTTGTCAGCTCTCACAGGATTGCAGCTGAGGGGGGCCGGCCCTAGGCATGGGAGCACCCAATTGTTTCAGGCTTTGGAAGGTGGGGCCAATCCCCAAGTGGCTATTTGAGAAGCACAAGTCTGCTGCAGCTGACAAGCCCCACAGGCTGCAGGACCACACACCCCATCAACACAGTCCTTCCCCATGTGCCCACCCTGAACCACTGTAGCAGACCCAGTCACCCCACTGCAGAGGCTCCACACACTCCGGCAATGAAGACCTGCCCCTCACTCATTCCCTGCCCTGCAGAGGCAGACCCACTCACTTGGCTGCAGAAGTTCCAGGCACCCCACTTATGCAGGCCCACAAGTTGCCCAAGGGCTTGCTGTTGGATGGGGCCAGTCCCTAGAGCAAGCTGCTGTGCTGGCAGAGCTGGATTAAATTGGTGCTCTGGTGGGTGGGGCAGACCGCTGCACCAACAGGCCAGAGGAAGAACTCCAATGGCATCTGCCAGCATCTGTGTCAGCATGCCTGTACTGAGTCACAATAATGGCTGTTGCCAATGTCTCAGTCCCTGAGGAGGTGGTCCTGGCCTGAGGAGGTCTCACCTCTCACCAAGATGTGCCCAGAGCCTGTCAAGTGAGTCTCTTTTCACCAAAGGACTGTGCATGTTTCTTTCTGGTGATTTTAGGTTGCTTTCCAAAATGGGTGAATTTGTGTGTGGGCCCTTTATGGGCAGGCTTTTCTTTCCCTTATGTCTGATAGCTTTTCTTGGGGTTTTCCCTGTTGTTGTTAATAACCAGCAAAGCCAGGCGTTGTGACACTTGTCTCAGTTGTGCTGATTTCAAAAGCAGCTTATTGTAGTAACGCTCCCCTGTCAGATTCCCCCTCCTCCAGGGAAGGCTGCATACCTTAGGATTGCTCCCAACCAGCCGTGAAGCACCACAGCTAGAAGGTGGCTTTTTTCTCTCCAGAAAGGAATTTTTGCCTCTTCCACCCAGTCAGCACCATCCCTTGTTGTGGGGGTTCTTTTTATCTAGTTTTCAGTTCTCTCTCAGGGGTAATTTTTCCAAGAGTAGTTGCAAGTTTGTTGTGTCTGTGGGAGGAGGTAAGTTCAGAGTCTGTCTATACTGCCATCTTGACACTGTCCATTAATAATTTTTATATCGATTACATATTGAAATGATAGCATCTTAGATTTATTGGGTTAAATAGAATATATTACCAAAACTAATTTTGCCTGTTTACTCTTACTTTTTTAATATGGTTACTGGAAAAATTAAAATTCCAAATGTGGCTTTAAAATATTCCTGTCAGACAGCACTATTCTAATATGTCGCATCTTTTCTGTTCCATTTTCCATCTCTTTACTTGCTCTGTTTTCTGGGATATTTCTTCAATTCCACCTCCCAATCTTTATACTGAAATTTTTATTTCAGCCTTCATCTTTTTAATTTCCAAAGGCATTTTGTTGATCTTTCAGTCTCCCTTTTACATGGCATATTTCACTTGTCTTATGAATGCCACAGTTTCTCATGTCTCTGACTTTATGGTTCTGGTTCTCCTGACGTTGGTTCTGCTATCAGCACTGTTCCAGTTTCCTATCAGCTTCTTCATTTGCTTTGTTTGGTCTCCATCTTCCACCTTGGAGGCTTTCCTCAAGTGTCTACTGCTCCTTGGCCATCCATTCATATTCAAGAGGCTCCAAAAAGCTGCCTAGTAATGCTGTGTGTATTGGCTTGTTGGCTGATGGTCTTTGCTGTGGGTTGATGAAGTGGAAAGCTGAACTTTCTTCAAGAGACACCCATCACCACCCCACCACCAAGTGGAGTTAGCCTGTGGAGGCTTTTTCTCTGCAACTTTTTTCTTTCTCCAGAGAAGAATCCTCCAGGCTGCTGTCTTGGTAAGTAGTTGGGGAAGAGACAGGTGTTGGCAGCCAAGTGTTCACTTTCCACTTAATTCCACTATTCTCAGTACCTACTCATCCCAGGCCTCTCTGATATGTTTCCAAATCTGGATTGTCTCAGGTTCAATAGAATAAACCATCTGTTTCTTGACAAAATAGAGGTAGTCACCTGGCTGGGGGTTGGGATGGGAAAGAGGATGTGATTTATCCAACTCTGAGCTCCTCCATCGTGCTGTAGGGTAAAGGGCCTGGCTTCTCCTTTTTGGTGCCTTCTGTAAGTACTCAGGTACTCAGGGTGTAACTTCTTCTATTCTGCTAAGTCACTTACCACCTCACTTTCTTATTTTAATTTTTTTTTTCCTGAGGAGGATTCACCCTGAGCTAACATCCATTGCCAATCCTACTCTTTTTTTGCTTGAGGAAGACTAGCCCTGAGCTAACATCCATGCCAGTCTTCCTCCGTTTCGTACGTGGGATGCCTCCACAGCATGGCTGATGAGTGGAGCAGGTCTGCACCCAGGATCTGAACGTGCAAACATGGTCCACTGAAGCAGAGCGTGCAAAACTTTAACCACTCGGCCATGGGACTGGCCCCTGATTTTCATTTTTAAAAACTGTGTTTAAATCTTTCATCTACTGTTCTCCCCTGTCCTGTTTTTGTCCTTATGGGTTAGTTCATTGTTAATTATTTAGTATTTTCTTACTGAGGTTTTAGTAAAGAGAGGACATCAACACATGTGGCCAATTTCCTCATCTTTACCTGGGAGCCCTGTTTGTGCCCTAAGCTCTACTTATTTACTGCTTTTTGTTTTTTCCTCTAAAAGAAAAGGATCAAGGTCTGCTTTGTCTTTGAGTCCACACCGCGACCCTCCCCTCCCACCTAGTGTCCATGTATACACTGAGTGCTCAGCAGAGGGGAAGTCACTCATGTAAAGTGCCTATACTTTTGAGTCTTATTGGCTCCCTGTGTGCCTTGGATAAGCCACTTTACCTCTATGGCTCACAGGAGAGCTTAGGCTAGAGTCTGGTCTCTAGATGATTCCTAAAGGTCCCGTTCAACTTTAACATTCTAAGAATCCACGTGCCCAGTTTCTTTATTAGTTTTCACTGTTTGCTAGTATACATTATATCATCCCTAGGCATCTAACATTGTAGAGAAAATTTTGCAAAGGAAAAATTTTAAATCCATGGAGAGAGGCAATAATTACTCCCAGTTAAAGGGCTTATAATCTGTGGTCAACAGTGGTGACCAAGTGCAGTACTGAAACCAGAACAAGAAGAGCAGTGCAATGAAAACAGTGCCTTCTTCCTGTCCCAGCTGCATTAATCTTGGCATGTGTGTGCCACGGAACGGGAAGCTGTTTTAAATGTACCCAGAATTTTGGTTTTATTCAGGTATGGTGAGGCCAACACACCAGGAGATGATTGCCTTGAAGAGAGAGTTTGTTATTCACATTTCCCAAGAAGGGACCACACCTTGTGGGTCCACATTTCCAGGAAGGAATGGGCAAGACAGGGTAAGCAACTGAGGAGGTTTGGGATTGGAAAGTCTGCATGATTTTGGTGGGCTCTGGACTGTAGAGGTGGTCCCTAGTTCTCCAGTACCTGGGCCTGGAGTGATTAGGGCAGAGGAATATTGCTTCCTGGAGTGTCAAAGCCAGCTAGAGGAGGTGGTTCAGAAAAAGCACTTTGGATTGGCTAGTTTGCATTTGAAAGGTGTGCTTCCTGGTGAGTTCCTTGCAGTCTCTAAGAATTGGCTAAGCCCTGGGAAGGCCAGATGCCAGAGCATCACAAATACAGCAAATGAGAAAATATAGTTAATACAGAAGAGGTCAAATAAAGGCTGGGCTAGAGAGTCAGGAAGGAGCAGGCAGTGAGGCAGGATGACATGGCTCTTGGTAGAAGGCGTACGAGCAGCCAGAGCGTATAAAAACAATGGTCAGGGATGTTCAGTGTTTGGGAGGACGCTCATTGTGTTTCATCACGGATGGACTGTAGACAAGGTAGAACATATTAGGAGACTTAGCTTTCTCCTAGAACGAGAAGTCTGGAGGAGTAATGTAGGGCTGATGCAGACACTCAAGGTCGTCATCAAGGCTCCAGGCCCCATATCACTCCTTGCTCCACCAGCCTTTACAGGTGTCTTTTGTTCACATGGTAACAAGACCCACCTGCCTGAGCACTGAGTCCAAGTCCCAGGTGAAAGGACAGGCAAATTCCAGCTGATTTCCTCTTTTTATGTGGGAGATAATAGCTTTCCTGCAAGTCCTACCCAGTAGATTTCTGCTTACATCTCATTGGCCAGAACTGGGCCACATGGTTTACTCCAAGAAGCAAGCGTATCTGGGGGAGTTAATTGTTTCTAACATTTACATTGATGCCTCCAGCAAAACTGAGGTTCTGCTGGTAAGGACGAATCCCTATGTGAATGGATTATACTTAGCAGTGTCCGCCACAGAGGGAAAGGGGATCTATGAGCTTGTCTCCTTCAATTAAATGAGACAAACCATATAAAGTATTTAGCACAATGCCTAGCTTGTAGTATGTACTCCAAAAAAATGTTTGCCGCCTCTGCTGCTACTATTGTTGTTAATAAAATGTATTACATCATAGTCTTGATTTTCACAGTCTCATTAATTCAACAAATATTTATTGTGCTTTTACAATGTTCAGTCTTTAGGTGCTGGGGGTCAATAAAGGGAATAAAATCTGATTCCTGCCTTCTAAGAGCATACCGTCTGTGTAAATAAACTCACCATGAATTGAATGTGATCAAAGCTTCAGCAGAGGCAGCCTTGGAAGCTATTGGCAGTGGAAGGAGGTTGAGAGAGCCTGGATACAAATGATTCCTCATTTCACAGATGAGGAAAGTGGGAGCCACCAGGGAAATGCAGGACTGGCTGCAGTCACCCAGCTCTGCTGACAGAACCAGCCTTGGAGCCCAGGCCTCCTGCCACCCGCGCTGGTGCTGCTGGGATTGCACTGCCCTGGTGCAAGTGATCTGAAATGCAAAGCTGGATGAAGAGACCAGAACAACACGCCCTTGCCTTTAGGGGAGGTGGGCAGGCCATCTCACAGTGCCTTTGGCCCAGGAGGAAACATGACCAGCAGTAGATTAACTGAACTCCCAGGATTGCAATGATGTGTGTGCCTGCGGGAAAATGAGGGCCTCTCCACGTGGCAGAGAGGAGAATTCCTCTGGGTCAAGACTTTTACTCACTCCGTGGTTTTTAATTAGCAACCCTGATTTTTCTAAGGATTGCATTCAATCAGCAAATGCTTCTTACATAACTCCCCACCCGCTGATCCACTATTGGACAGCACAGGTCACTAAAATATGGAAAAAGAATGGAAATTTTGGATCCTGGTACATGACAGAAGATTAGATGAGGGAAAGAGCCATGAAAAAGTCATTCGGAACTATTTTAAAGATATTAAATGCACTCTGTTCACTACAATGACCACTATATTTTTTGAATTAAAGAAGACTTTGTTCTATTTGGCATAAAGTATAGCACCAGCTTTTGTGGGGTTTGTTGTTGTTGTCGTCGATTTTTAAATGATGAAGTTAATGAAAATCAAAGACTGTCTGGCTGGCAGAAACAAAATAAAGTCACATCTGGAAACAGCTGCACTAGTAATTAAATGGCATTTAATGTGACTAATATCAAAAGGCTGGGTTTTTCTCCCGCTGGCATTAGAGATGCAAAATTCAGGCTTGCGAGCCGCTCCATTGTAATAGTTTTGAGTCAGTGGGTGTTTAGAAGTCATTCTGATATTTATAAAGAGAAACCCCCAGCGAGCCATAGAAGGGAATTTGAGTGAGGGAAAAAAAATGAACACGAGCTGCGCAGTTTGAATTTTGAGAACTGGCATAAATTTTACAGGTTTTTTCCCTAAGCATTAACTGTTCAGTGTTTCAGTTCAATGAAATAAAGCCCTCTTGTTTCCCATACCAATCAGGTGACCTCCTGCCTCGCTGTAATTAGTGGTAAACTTCAATATGCAAGCTAAAAGACCACCTAATTAAAAAGTGTAATTAATTTACATAGATCATTCAAAATGGCTGGATGAGATAGCTTATGGAGATAATGTGAAACTCTTTGAGCTGCTTTTATTGGCTCCTTTCCCTGCTGTTCCTCAGGTTCTGAGTATTTTCATGGGAATGAGTTTATCAAAGTGGGAAGGACCTGGAGGTGATGATGTTAGCTAATCACTGTTAAACATTTAAAGCTTTGCAATTATTTTTATCAATTACCCAAGTATAAAACAAACCAAAAAAATGGCCTTATATTCCTGCTCAGTGCTGAGTGGCCTAATGTTATTAGTGAATTTTTATTAAGTGCCTGTTGAGTGCTAGATGCCACCTCGCATCACTCAAAACACACAGTGAGGTTGACGCCTGCCACGACTAGCACAACTCCTCTCTCTGGGTTAGACTTCGATGCTTCTGATCACAATGAGATGGTTGCAGGATTCAGAAGAAAGATACCGGCCAGAGGATTTCTCTCCTTTTACTCATAATTCACAATGCCAAGCAATGTCCTGTACTATCTACTCTTCAACATAATCAGTATTGGACTCCAGAGCTTGGCCAAGCCCGTGTGTAACAACCAGGCGGCTGATCCAATGGTGAGGTTCTGGTTTCTCACCTTCCTTGTGCAGAAATTGTGGCCCTGTGGTGACATTTAATCATATGTTTCTTTCCCTTTACCTGAATTGCAAAGGGAAAAGTTCCCCCCCAGTTTATGTCTGCAGGGCTTCTAAACAAAGAAGCTTCAACAAGGTGTTGGTTAACACAGCCTGTCTTTGAGGGAGAGGTCAGGGACCTCGGCAGCATCTTGCCAAAGAACCATAGATCAGTCATAACCCTCTTTTAATTTCATCTGCTTCTCCCAAGAAGGACCTGTCACAGCATCAGATGATCTTGGGCTAACTCTCCAGGGCTGTCCTGAGAGTATCCTATAACAAGAGCAAATGCCAATTTTCTCCTCCATATATTTGACAACACACATCACTGTGACATGAACTTTCTATAAGTCCTTAATATTCGGTTGGGGGCTTTGAATCTTGTGACAAGGACTCCTCTCCTCTCCATGAGATAAACTCTTGTGTTATTATTCTTGTTGGAACCTAAATTCTGCAGCTTGCCTGCTCCGGTTGATTAAATCCCTGTGTAGCTCCTAAAATTTCATCTTTTTGTCCCAGGTGAGCATAATCCAAGTTCTATTTCACTTTCCATGTGCCTCAGTTTCCTCATTACTATGCTTCAGATAATAGCATCATAATTAAGCAACTCAAAACTTTGACCCAATTGGTTAGAATAACAGCAAAGATCTAAAATAGAGGTTCTCAAACGTTGCTGCACATAAGAATCTCTTGGAAAAAAAATCCAGATGCCCAGGCTGCATCCCAGACCAATTACATCCGAACCTCTAGGAGGAAGGACCCAGGTATTAGGATGATTTCTTGTGTGATTGAGCAATAAAAGCTCTTGTCATACACCTCTGAGTTTTGAGGTGACTTGTGATGAAGCATTGTTGTGGTTGTAACTGTCTGATACACCCACTCATTCATTCCTTTATCCTCTGAATACCGAGCAAGCACCTACCATGTGCCAGGGACTTGCTAGGTACTGGGACACAGTGGAAAACAAGTGTGGTCAAGGTCCTTGCCTTAGCACAGTTTATGATCTTGGGATAAACAAAAACCAAGTGAACACACAGCTATGTAATATCATTTCAGGTATCATTTAGAGCTGTGGAGACAAATAATTCCAGCAATGTGAGATAGAGAAAAATAAAGTTGTACCCATACCCCATATCTTACTCAGGATGAATTCCAAACAGATTACAGACTTCAGTTTTACAAACGAAGAAAACACAGAAACCCAGTTGCTATAGAAGAAAAGATTGATAAATCAGGCTATACAAAACCATAATCAAAATCAGAAAACAAAGATCAAACTGAAAGAAAAATATTTGTAATTCATACATACAAAAGGTTACTTTTCCTGATGTATATAGATTTCAGAAAATCAATAAGAATAAGATCTACTGCCAAATTTTAAAAAATGAATAAATAGCTTACAGAAAAAGGAAATACTAACAGTCCTTAAACATAAGAGAAAATACTCAATCCACATGTAGTAATAGAAATGCATTCTAAAACTACCCTGAGATACTACTGTCACTCATCAGACTGGCAAAGATCCAGGAGTTTGATAGCACACACGGTTGGCCAGGGTGTGGGGGACAGGCATTCTCATAGGTTGAGGGCAGAAGTGTAAATTGGCAATAATTCTATGGATGGCAATTTGCCACAAACACTTTGTCCTGGTTCTTCTTTCCATTTCTAGGAATTCATTCTACAGATATATTTGCATGTTTGTGAAATGATGCAGAATCATTTCTAATGGCAAAAGATGGGAAACAACCTAAATGTTCATCAACAGGGGATGGGTTAAGTACATGAGGACACGCCCATGCAAGGGAATACTATGCAGCTACGGAAAAGAATGAGAAAACTCTTTATATACTGATAAGGAAAGATTTCTCAATTATGCTGTAAAGTAAAACAAATATAAGGTGTGAGGTAGTGTATATAGTTATGCTACCTTTTGATTAAAAACATATAAAAAGATTGATTAGATACGTGATAGATACATACATAGATACGCAGATAGTATGTGAATAAAAAAGTTTTACAAGAGCATGGAGACACGTCCGTACACGTCCTGCTTTGTATCTGCTTAAACTCTATCAGGGAGCAGACGCAGAAGACCAGCCACTTTTGTCGCCCGTGGGAAGAGGAACTGGTGGCTTTGGGACAGGAGCAAAAGGGAGACTTTTCACTATTTGCCTTTCCTTAGCGCTCTGAACCACGTTATTATTTATTCACAAAGTTAAATGACTTTAAATATCAAAAATACAGTATAAATGTGTTTATAATTAAACGTTTAAAATTAAAAAGAAAAATTCTAGGGGTGAACTGTGGCAGAGCAGGCAGGATTCTCTATGAGACAGGCTCTTTAAGGAAGGGCTTTCTGCAGGGGTGACACTTGATGAAGAGCCGAATGAAAGGGGGGAGCGAGCTACCTAAGGCTTGGGAAAAAGAAAGCATGTCAGACTGAAAGAAAAGCCAGTGCAAAGGCCCTGAGGGGGGTGCCAGAAGAGAGGCCATGTGTCAGAGGCAAAGTGAGAGAGGGCAGAATGTTGGAGATGTGGTCGGAAAGGGGCCACGGGCCTGGTCGCTTGGGCCTCGTAAGTCCTGGTGAGGCGGCTGGAGTTGATGATGTGTGAGGGAAGACATTAGAGGCTTCGAGGGGAAGAGTGAGATGATCAGCCTTCCCTCAGGCCTCCGTGGGGAGAGGAGCCTGAAGGGAGGTGCGAGCAGATGTAGGGAGCAGAGGAAGGAGGTTATTCAAGGCGCCAGGTGGGGGTGGCTTGGACCTGTGGCAGCGAGGGTGGTGAGAAATGGCAGATTTGGGGATGTATTTTAAAAGCAGGCCAAGAAGGTTTGCTGGTGCGTTGGACGTGGGGGTAAGAACAAGGGACAGTTCGAGGACTTCAATGCTTTTGGCTCGAGCGCCTGGGGGAACACTTTGTGAGCACTTACTGCATTCTGGGCACGAAATAGACATGGCCCTGCCCTCGGAAAGCTCACCACGAAATGGGAGAGCCGGATAGGAAACAAGCAGGCCCCTACTAAACTCAACCAAGACACTGGGAGAGCCAGAGAGGAAACAAGCAGGCCCCTACTAAACTCAACCAAGACACTGGGAGAAGGCCCCGGGGGCATTAACAGGGTGCTGGGATGGAAGGTAACGCAGGCGGGAGAGGCCTATGTAAAGAGGAAGGAAGGCCTTGCCTGGCGGTGAGATTGACTGAGATCTGGTGGCTGAGAAGCCAGCCACGTGAGGGACACGGGGCAGCTTTCAGGGGAAAGGGAACAGCATGTGTAAAGGCCTTGAGTTAGGGGGAAAATTGTTGTATGCATTTTCACGAGGCCACCGTGGCTGGTGTGACTGGCACCAAAGGGAGGTGGGGAGGTGGGGAGGTGGGCAATCGTGCTGAGAACCTGGGTGAGGAGGAGTCTTATTGTGTGTGTGTGTTTATTTCAGCAATGGGGACTAAAGTTTTGTGACTTTAGGACACCCGTCCTCAGACTTCGGTGAGCAAAGGCGGCAGGAGTGGTATTCTGCCAAGACGTGGCCTCAGCAGGTGTGGTGCTGGCCACTGCATTATCCCACCACCACCTGTCCTTCTCCTTCTAACGCTGGGTCCCCAATATCCTTTTGAGATGGACAACTTTCCCTTTCTCCACATGCTTCGGCCCGCCAGAAGACAGAGAACTTGGAGTTCGTGGACAGCCCAGATCAACGAGTGTTCGTGGGACCCCCTTTCACAGTGACCTTCCTCAGTGGCAGGTCAGCCCACTTTACCCATCTCCTCATGAGAAGGAGCAAACTTTGGGGGCCTCGCATAGTGAGACAGAGCAAGAGCAACAAACATTAAAGTTGGGAGTTCCCAGCCCCAAGCTCTCGTCGTGGTAACTGGGAAGGGGCGTGAGAGCCCATGTGCAGTCGCCTGGGGTGGCGGCCGTTCATCTGTCCATCACAAGCACTGCACCAAATTTCAGAAGGAGAAAAAGAACAACCTAATGATGAGCAGATGCACTGATCAATATTCTCAATTTACCTCTCCAGCTCCAGGGCCCAAATTGAAAACGGGACTGTGAGAATCTCAAAGGGCTGCTGCGGTGGCACGTCCCTGCCCCCTGAGGAGCAGCGGCTTCTTGCCAACGTCTTGCAGAGGTTTCAGGGCACCCTCCTGGGAGAGCAGGGCGCTCCTGCTGCCCGGGCACTTACAGACCTGTGGGAGCTGCTTTAGGGGCCACTGGCGTCAGGGGTGGTTAGAGCTGTACCCTTTGTGGACACCCCCAAACCTCCACCCTGGATTAGAACAGGGCTCCAGGGGCCAATCCTATTGTTTCCAGAATCACTGTGGTCAGTAAGACAACTTCTCAGCGAGAACATGGGAGATTTGTACACGAACGGATGGGAATTAAAAGGGTAAATAATAAACACAGCAACGTCTTCACTGAAATAGCACTTACTGTGTTTGTGTTCTACGCCAAGGCCAGTCGGCCTCTCCTCATGAGGTGGATATGTGACTGCCCCCATTTTACAGGGTGTTTAGGGGGCTCTGCAAGTAGGGATTCTTTGAGGAAGAGTTCCTACACTTAATGCTTGGTGGAAATTTCCTCCCAAACCTGGAGCTTTCTAATCCAGGAGAGTGGAAACAGATCCCAGGGTTGGGAGAGCTGTGCCCCAGCCCTGATTCTTCACTAGCCCATATGAGACCTTGACTCCTCCCGGCCTCAGTTTCTCATCTTTGAAAAGAGAAATGTTAGGCGCTGATCCCCAAGGACCCTTCCTGTTCTGATGGTGTAGGACTCCTCAGGTCAGTATGCCGTCTACATCAACTTTCTGTCTAGCCCCCTGTCCGGACACTGAGTCCCTCCCCAGCAGTGAGTCACATGGCAGCCTTTGCTCTGGGCTCACCTTCCAGCACGGGGCTGGAGGGGAGAGCCCGACTTCATCCTCAAAGTCTCCACAGGGCTCTTTAACAACAGGGCCACCTCGCCGTCAGTCCCATTCTGGGCTGCTCCACGCAAAGCTGGCAGGGTGAACCCCATCCTGAACGGGAGGCATAAATTCCAATTGTAATAAACTCTCCTTCCTGATTTGGACTGCTTGATAAGCATAATCTGAATTGAGAAATCTGATTCCCAACTGCTATTGAACAGCTAGGCCATTCGTTCATTCTCCTTTTCACTCATTCATTTAAAAAAGCTTTTTTGAGCATCACTGTGTACAGGGCTCTTGGGATGCTGAGGTAAGAAGACAGTTTCAGCCCTCACAGTGCTGGATTCTACTCAGGAAAGAGACAATAATAATACAATAACACAATAAACAAATAAGCAGGTCACACCCTTTCAGGTGGTGGTAAGTGCTATGCTGAAAAAATAAAGCAGGGTAAGGGGTAAAGATAAAGGATGATGGATACATTTGACTCTTCGAGGGGACCCTTTTAGATTTGGGGGGGAGATTCAGGGAAGGCCTCTCTATAGAGATAACAGTTGAGCAGCCACCTGAATGAAGAGAGAGATCTAACCAGGTGGAGGTCAAGAGAAGCGCGTTTCGGGAAGAAGGAACAAAAGCAAGGCCCCTTGGCTCTGAGGTGGGGATGGGGATGGCAGATCTGAGGAAGAACAAGAGGCCGGCAGAGTGCATATCAGCAGAGGCCTCCATCTGAGAGAGGATGAGAAGAGGCCTCTCATCATGAGAGATGAGGGCCTGCCTTCCCAATCTGACTGGTCACAGGTTAGCAGTCAGAAGTATGAGCTACAGGGAAGGAATCTCACACAATGTGACTTTAAAGACAACAAAATATGTGGCAAGACAGCCAGGCCCACCCCTAACATTTGCAGGATGTGGAAAAAGAGTACAAACAGAAGACCATTGAAATACTATATATGTAAATACTTAAAAAAAATTATGAATCCAGCCAAAAAACTGTCACATGAAATATGTACTATCTTCTTCTCTTGACAAATAAAACCTGTCCAAGTTCAAGTTCAAATTTATAATTCTTGGAGTCCTAGTCCCTAGGCCCTGGGCTTGCCCCTCCTTCTCTTCCTTCCCACCAGCTGCATCTAATACAGTACGGGACCTCCCACATGCACAAGTGGTCACCCCAGCCCTCATGTCCAAGCTCCATGACACCACATCACTAATGGCGGTCCCTCAGGCCAAGGGATGTGCATACTCCAAATATGGGAAGAGGCCCACGCAAGCCCTGGAAGCAGGAACAGGATTGTTGGGCAAAGATTTCTGGAGCTCCACGTGGTCTAGAGTGGGCTCTTCGTGGGCTGCAGTTGGAGAAGGCCCAAATAGAGCCATCTAAAGCCAAGGTCCAAGGCAGGGGATACCTTCTTGCCTGGGTATAAAGGTGATACTATAGGTAGTTCCTGAATGATTAAAGTTAAAACAAGCAACCCTCGTGCAGAGACAAGCTGGGAACCAAGGAATAAGGGTGGTCAAGGTACTGGAGAAGTTGGGCGAAGACTCTGGGACAAGAGGGAGGAAGAGTTGATAGATACTTTGGATTTTTTAACCTGGGAAGTTTACATGTTTCTTGCATTTTCTGTGTTTATTTCTTCTTTGTTCTCCTGACATCTATAGCAAACTTGTTGAAAGCTCTACTCAGCCTTGGCTAAGGGAACCCGGGGAAAGGTTTCAATCTTTGCTTGAGCCAGAATATTTAAGGGGGCAGTACTACCTGGGGGACAGCAGGAACCCAAGTGAAAGAACCTAAAGAAGAAGGTGAAACTTGAGGTTCAGAGGTGTCTTCCAACCCCTCCACCACCACTACACTCCTGGAAACTTTCTTTCCAGTGCTGACCTTGGAAGTTCTGAGTAAGAAAAGGAACCCCTTTGTGCAACAAGACTGCTGGAGAACCCAGTGTCTGCCCCCTTTTCTCTCCGTAACAGAACCCCCTATTGTTCCTGGAACATGACTGTCTGGTATAAAGTTTCCATCCCTTTCTTGTAGCTAGGTGTCATCATTTGACCAAGTTCTAGTCAAAAGGGTTGAGCAGATGTGTACCACATCTGAGGTGTTCTTTTAGAGGAAGAAGGATTCTTTCTCTCCCTCCTTCTCCCATCCTGCTGGCTACGCTGTGACGTGGTGGTGAGCCATCCTGAACAACATGAACAAGGAGACACCCTATCAGGCAGAACAACAAGACAGGAGGGGCTGGGTCCCTGACACCACAGACCCACCAGAACAGCCCTGTCTTTCTGACAGCTGGACCACTAAATCAGAGGAATAAACTTCTGTCTTGTTTAAGGCCCTGTTCCCTTCTGTTATCGTTTGCCTCTTTTATAACCGCTGGATCCTCATCCCAACAAACACAGTGGACCACCTCTTGGAGGGAATATAATCCACCCTGTAGAAAGGACTTCCTGTTATTTGTCTTGAAGATTGTGGGCTGTCTCCTCACCCATGTTTACTCTCTTGAAACCTTCCTGAATTGTATAGGTTTTGATCACATCAACCCTCATGTCTTTCTAGGTTGAAATCCTCTGAGTTTTAGTCTGACCTCATGGAGAATGCTTCTGCGTTTTCTAAAATTTAACAACTTCAGCTTTATTATCTGCTTTCGGTTAAATGGTACCATGGGCTATTGTCTTTGGGCTGAGAACCCAGTCCAGAACCTACAAAAGTTTATTGAACTGAATTGACTAGAATTGAAATTCAATGAACAGTCTCTCTTTCAAGAGACAGCATGGACTAAGTTCAATCTCCAGACTTCACTGCCCAGGGTGTCATGTGCTGCCCAAGCAGACAACACGAAGCTGTGGAAGGAATGAAGACTTGGAGAGAATTCCTTTACAAGAAAACTCTTCCTCTTCCGCCCCCATCTCACCTCAATTTCCTGGCCAGTTCCTATGTATCCTTCACGCCTCAGCTCAGACATCACTTCCCAGGCCCCTACCCTGGGTTGGTTTCCTCTGTGTTATTATCTCATAGCCCCTGGTACTTGCTTTTTATTATACATGGTATGTTTCTATTTACTTCTCTGCTGTCTGTCTTTCTCCATCAACTGTAAAGGTGCAAATATACCCATCGTATCTGAGAGTCCCGGCCCAGTGCTTGGCTCACAGCCAGTGCTCAATAACATTTTGATAATTGAATGAATGAATGAATGAATGAACAGTCAATGAATGAATAGATGAGCAATGAACAGCGTTATCCTTGATGCTTTTCTCTCACATCTCATATCCAGAAACAAATCCTAGGCTCTTCCTAAGAAATACTTCTGCATTTCAACCACTTATCACTTCCTCCACTGCTCTCATCCTGGTCCAAGCAGCCATCATTTCCCCCTTGGACTATTACATTAGGCTCCTGACTGGCCTCTGTGCTTCCACTTCCCTCTTCTCATCCCCCCACAGCACACACCAATCTTCTAGTACAAATACGGGGGAAGCATGAGGATGAGGCCAACTTGTAAGCGAGGGCCATGTTGAAGAGAGTGGTTACGTTCCTCCAAGAGCAGGAAAGCCACGGAGACTCCTTATGTTTTAACTAGCTCAGAAAAAGACTACAGCTCTCAGTCTCCATTGAGGAACATATAGCCATATGACTAAATTTTGGTCACTGCATTGTGAGAAGAAGTGATAGACACATTTTTGAGCCATTCTTTTAAAAGAAAGGGATGAGCCTTCCTGTTTGTCTCCCTTTCCAGATGCCTAAAATACAGAGGTGATGGCAGGAGCTGGAGCAGCCATCTTAGATCACAAGATGAAAGCCAAAGGTTGAGGAAGGCAGAAAAACAATAAAGAAGGCCGGGTTCTCAACCTTTCGGAGCTGTTATATCAGCCTTGGAATGGGAGAGAGAAATAAAATTCCATCTTTTCTTAGCTACTCTAATTTGGGGTCTCTGCTACAGCAGCCTAATATGTATCCTAACTAATATACACTTCCCTCCCTATTGCGGCTGCTTCATGGGGAGTAAAAAAAGATTATGCCAGGAAAATGTATATGGGAAAGACAATATCCCTCCTAATAGGTGACTTGGGGACCTCTTGAAAATTAAGGGAGAGGGGGAGAATAAATCCTTGTTCTAAAGCAGCCAGGAAAGAACTATCTTCTGCCCAGACAAGACTCTCTGGTTCCATATGTTAGCATCTTGGGGAAGTGTGGGAGGGTGGAGAAGGCAGCTCTGCCGCTTGGTTTCAGGCCCTAATGTGTAAAATGCGTTTGGGGAGTGAATGAGAGAATTAGCTTAAGCTCTGGATTTGGGGGCTTTAGTGGGCTTAAGACAGACTTTTAATCACCCTTCACTCCCTGTGGTCCCAGTGTGTGAATTTTAATCACATTCGCTTGCATCTCTGCCCAGGGTAAGGTCTGTGTATTTATGACCTACTGTTGTGTGAGGTGGCTGCCCTCGCAGACGAGAGTGCCTGCTGCCCAGGCCCTGCAAAGGCAGGAGCTGCCCATCGACAAAGTAGGTTTCCTGACAGTGCTCTGCAACATGGAAAGATTTTACACAGGTTTGGAATCATATCAACCTGAATTTGAGTCAGATGGAAGATACGCATTTGTCATAAATTTGTTAGACTGCATGCATCTTCTAACCAGTTGTTTTCCTGGAACTTACTGGTTTGAGATTTTATTTTTGACTCTTGACCCAGCTCTTCCCTAGACTGATTCATTGAGAGAACTCCTGGAGATTTGCATTATTTCTTCTCTGAAAGTCTTAATCATGAAAATGAAATGTTCACCTAGATAGCACTCTTTCATAAGCTGGGGCTTGTAGGGGGCCTGAACCCCCTGAAGTTGTTTGCAAATACATGTATTTTAGTGGGAGGAGGTTCACAGCTTTCATCAGATTCTCAAAGGGATCTGTGACTCGCCAAGAAAAAGTTTTCTTTTAAATGCAAGAGCTTCCATCAGAGCCGGGGAGGCTCATCAGAGAAGCAGGAACTTTGGACAGCAGTGATTCACCCCCCCAAATCCTCCTCTCTCAAGCCTCCCACCACCACCAGACAGACCCAGAATCATTTATTAGGCAACTTGCCTCTCTCTCCATTCCTCTTTCAAAATGGGAACACTCTATAAAGAGTACAACATTAACTCCTAACACCCAAGAAGGTTATGTATCAAATTACCCTCTTCCTCAGGGTCCCAGGGTCCTGGGCGGGAAGAGACCACTGACGGAGAAGCTGGGAGGGTCAGAGCACACTGAAGCAAGCCGGGCTGCTTCTGGGTTCGCCTCTGCCTCGCACAGGTGCAGGTGCCTGACAGCCCCAGTCCACCGTGGCTTCAGTGCAGGCCATGCTCCCTCGTGGCTGCCAGCTCCCTCAGCCCACTGCTCACTCCCCAGGGACCACCACTGTCCAGCACAAAGTAGCTCAGTGAATATCGGTGGGTGAATGAGGGAAAGTGTGTCAGCTGCCTCATTAGTCACTCTGTGTGGATAATGTGAGTTTCCTTGTCCAGCTGAGAATGGCTCCAAATGGAAAAACTGAATTAAGGAGAGGGTTAACATTCTCATTAGAAATACATGCTGAGGTATCTCCGCACCCGGACACTGGGAACGTGCGTGTGTGCACACACACCTTGCTGTAAGGAAGGAACACACAGCTCTCCTAAACCTAACGAACCCGAAAGGTCCGAGCTACCCACTTAAGAAATCTTTGGAATCATTTGTTCAAGACTTTTTGTTCTATGAGGCTGGTAAAACAGAGTTGGGGTCTTTTCAGTACTTTAGTAAAGTTTAGAAGATGACATACGTGGAGAGAGGCGCAGCCCCAAGGCTCTTCCACGCCGGGACTCGGAGTGGTGAAGGCGCAGTGGTGCGCTCCCGCCTCTGCGCACTCATGCGCTGGAACCTCTCTTTCCCGGTGGGAGTCACATGCACCCGCGCCCAGGTGGGCCCCCGGACAGCCCGCAGCACCCGCCCCATCGGTGCTCCTCCAGCCACCGAGGTCCTCGAAGTCGTGCGTGCAGACCCGGCTCCCGATGCGGAGCGGGCGGGGACGCGGGGTCCGGGGCAGCCCCCTCGCCTTGCGCGGCCGCCTCGGTGCGCCCGGCCCGACGGCGCCGCCACCCGAGGGAGGAGGCCGCGCGGCGGGCGCTGCGCCCCCTGGGGGCCGGGCTGGGGCCCGTCCGGGCCGGCGATGGCGGGACGGCGCGCGGCGGCCCCTTCGGGCGGGCGGGCCGGGCCAGCGGAGGAGTTGGGCTATTTTGTGACTGCACCATCCACCCAAGCCTCATTACCACCTCTTAATGAGACCCCTTTACTCCGTGACGTGCAACCGCTCCATCTCATTAAGGAAATCGCTCTTCAATGCTGATTATTTTATTTGCAGCCATAATTATATTTCTTTCGGCTAAATCACGGTTTAATCGAGCCCACATGGAGGGCAGCAGCACTCATTACGGCGGGGGATGCGGCGGCGGGCGCGGCCGGCTGGGGGGGCGGCGGGGGTGCCCGGGCGGCGGGCGCGGCCGGGGGGCTGCGGGTGGGGAGGGGCGCGGGCGGGGGCGGGGGCCCGGGCTCAAACACAACAACTTATTACTTCTAATTCCCCAACTGTCACCAAATCACCTGCACGAAACAAGAATCTAATTTGTTAAGCTGGCATGTCTGCAGATGGAAGATCGATCTTCTCCGTAGATTTCTCTAATTGAGTGAATATAGACGCCCGGAATTAGCCGCACTCGGGCTGCGGGCGGTGGGGGGGGGGGGGGGAGGCGAGGGAAGGGGAAGAGAGAGGGGAGGGAGGGGAAGAAAGGAGAGAGGAAGGGGAGAGAGAAAGAGAAGGGGGGAGAAGAAGGAAAGAGGAGACGGAAGGATGGAGCAAAGAGGGAGAGAGAATGAGAGGAGAGAGTGGGAGACGAGAAGGCAGAGAAAAAGAAGAAAAGAGGAATAAAGGGAAGAGAAAAGGGAGGGAAGGAAGAGCGAAGGCAGGACCTTGAAGAAGAAGGAAAGATGGGGAAAGGGAAAATCCTATGCCAGGAGGGCTCGCTACCTCTAAACCCACATCTCCCTACACACCCCCAAAGTGTGAAGTGGTAGGAGAAGCCCAGCCGGAGGTCGGTCGGTCCCAGGCGGGGTGGAACGCGCTCAGGAAAAGAGAGAGGGGGACCGGGAGCCGGGCCGGGAGCGAGGGGGAGGGGCGGGCGCCGGCGGCTCCAAGAAATGGCTTACAGAATTACATTTGTTTTTCTCGTGATTTTATTAAAAGTCACTCCTCATCTCCAGAATGCGTGAAAATATCTACTTTCCACTCAGATACACCGCATTAACTTGTTGGAGGCGAATTTGTTTGTCTATTTTATTTATTTGCTAGATAAGATTGATGCAGTCTTATTAGCGCTATATCTAGTTATAGAAAGAGATAAGGATGAGATGTTTTTCTTTTTATTCCAATTACTAGCCTTGTCACCTAACTGAATAACTGATATATGATTATTTATCCTGAGTAAATAGAAATCAGAAAAGCAGCGAACTTAACACATACAAACAAAATCTCTGTGTCACTTATTATAGTCCGTGTGGCTAATTGGGGCCATTAAAATTACAGGGCTAAAGGCAAAAAAAAAAAAAAGAGGAGACACGGAGTCAAGAGGCGGGTACGGATCCGTCATTGTTTTGTGCCGAGCCTTCTGCGCTGAGGGCCGCGGATGCCAGTCGTTAGAAGAGGAAGATAGAAGAAAATAGTCAAGGGACGGGCCCCAGCGCCCATGGACAGCAAAGCAGATGTACTGCACGGTTGTCGTTTGCAAACTCGAAGTATGGGAAACTGAACGTAGAGAGGAAAAAAAAAAAAACCATTGAGTTCGTGTATTGCCAAAGGCCTCCGGGAAGGGTAGGAAATCAGAGTCTTTTTGGGCGAGTTTTCTGCTCCTCTGCCGTCCGTGGCGCATCCCCGCGTTTCGGGTGAGCAGGCAGTGGACACACACTGCTCACACAAGCGTGCACACAGTCCACACGTCACGCACACTCAGCCCCTGCTTCCTGAGCTTAAAAAAAAAGCCTGGAATATGGGTCGTTGGCTTTTAGCTGCTAAACTGGGGAGCCCGGGGCCTGAAGGTGAGGAGTTTTTGCGGCCACGGGCTTCCGCGCGACGTTAACAAGACAACCCTGGCTGAGAGCGGCCCGGAGTCCCTGCGCGCCCAGCCCAGAGAGGCCTGGAGAAAGCGCGTCTGGGCTGGGCCCACGCGCGTTTGGCTGGAGGTTGAAGGTGCTCACTCTGCCCTCGAGAGCCGCAGCCTTAAGGCGAGCCGAGCTGGTTTTCGTAGCGGCCGGGCGGGAGCGCCAGCCAAAGCCTCTTTGCCTGTGGTCTTTTTTTGCTGGGAACCTCGAGAGAGTTGTTTATGCACACAAGTGTGGAAGCGGCTGTCACCCCTTCCCAGAGTCTTGGCTGCCCTCCCAGATCTTCCTTCCCCTCACCCCACCCTCAAATTGACTGACCCCAAACGAGTCATACATCAAGCAGCCCCAAACTCTAGTGTGACCAGATGTGGACCACTGACCCCTGTCCAGGACGGGGGTGGGGCATGGTGGGTGAGGTCTTGGGGAGCTTGGGTTCTGGAACTTGGGGCAAGATACGGGAGAAACTGGTCACCATTGTTTCAAACGCAGTGGACTTGAGAGCTTCCTGGTCTTTCCTCGATGATTGCCCCCACCTTTTGTTCTTTTTGAGGTTCCAAGGTAGGCCTGAGGAATATGATCTGATTTGCCATTGCGTTTGGGTTATTGCATATCTGAGAAAGTAAACAGGAGTGTTCAAGTCACTTGATTTGTTTTCTGTAAGCAAATAATACCCAAAAGCATGGCTGTAATTTGCCACGAATTAAAATTGATTCTTTTCATCAGGCAAGAAAATAGGAAAATGTGAGATCGTTAATTATTGAGGGAGGCGCTCCTCATTAAAGGGAACAATGTTACAATTCAGCATTTAATAGCAGGAATGTGAATAATAACGCGCCATATTTCAGCCCACTGTCTGCAAAGAAAAGAGAGCAGTTTACAAACAACCCAAGCGGCCGAAAGTTACATTTAATAAAAACTGAAGGTTTCTGTAAGTGGAAAAAGCAATTAGGGGGCTGGGCACACTACCCAATTCTTCAGGAGCACCCGGTACGTGTTTTCATTCTCTCTGTCTCCACAAAGAATTCGCAATGAACACAGAAATACAATTAAAGAGAAAATAAAAATTACAAACCTAATCAGCATAAATCCATCATTAAGACACTGGCTCCCTGGCTCTCCCTCCCCCCACCACCCGCATCCCACCTCCCCATGCAGCCACACTGTATTTCTACATCTTGCTCTGGACCAGGATGGCAAAGCAGGAAAGACACCGATTTTGTAGGTGCTATGCTTATAGTTTACATAATCAGTCATCAGGTCTTTGTTTTTCTTTTAAAATATACATCTCCCGGAAAGCTGACTTCTCTCAAAACTACAAAGTTCTCTGGCTCCGTCTGGGCACACGGCCCTGCGGGAGCCAGAGCACATTCCCTGGCCTTTAAATGCTCTTTGTGCTACGTTAAAAGGAAGAAGGGGGAAAAAGGAGAAAGAAAAAAATGATTTCCCTGTGTATCGCCCCTTGGCAGGCTCTTGTACAAAATTCAATCTCTATTTTTTATGAGAAGTAAACTGTCTAAATAAATTTTATTAGGGGCAACCAATATATTTTCTGGTAGTTCCCTTTGTTCCACTTCTACGTGTGTGTAACAATCTAAAACCTATTTATTGAGGAAAAATCACTGGATCCGTCATAGAAAATCCTTTTACTTTGCTTTGAAGTGATTTCTGAAGACATTCTTGTCATTCCGAAGATTTGGGGGCCATTGCGCTAAAGCCTCGCCTTGTTAGGGACTTCAGTTCCCATGATCATGTGGGAAATACCTTAAATTATCAATAGCAATGGGCCTGACCGGCACTTTCCCGGCTGCCCCAGGAACGTGGGAAGATGACGGGGAATAAAACTCTGGTAAATACATCTCAGGCGCAGCCCAGGTGGATTCAGACATTGGCCAAAACGAGCTGCCGAGAGGGAACTGGGCGCGGGGGCGAGCATTTTACATCCGGACTGTTGTCGTTTTCCTCGCCACGCCTGCTGGCAGCAGGCTCCTCGCTCCGGCTCCAGCTCCAGCTTGCGCCCTCCCCACCTCGACGCCCCCACACCGCCCCTGTCACCCCCTCCCACTCTCAGATTTCCCTTTCTTTCTTTCTTTCTTTCTTTCTTTCTTTTCTTTCCTTTATCCCTCCCCCCTCCTCCAGATGCTTCTGCTCTGAAGTCTTGGAAGAAATGATTTAGTTTGTTTATACTGCTATAAAAATCAAGACCAATAGAAAAGTCATAAAATGAAGCGGGCTATCAATCACGCCGCAACATTGTTATTCAGCGGTTACTAACAGAGATGGATAATCCTTTGATTTCGTCCCATTGTTATTACTCTGATGTGTCTTCACATTAACTATTACACATTTATTTATCGACCTGAAAGATACAACAAAACAATATACGAGCGAGTGCGTGTGGGAGGACGCTGCACGGCCGGCGGCTCTTCTGGGGCTGCTGTGGGATGAGGACACGAGCGCCTGTGTGCACACACATGTAGATTCAGAGCCCCATGCCCTTCTGCTCTCCCCAGGTCGTGGCCTCTCCTCCGTCTCTCCAGACAGGGTTCGGTGCCACGGCGGTGCGGGTCTCCGCGGACCCGCCTGTTTGGAGGAGCGGGGTGAGGATGCCAGGCCCTCTGTCTCTTCCTCTGACACTTCTCTCTACCAATGCCCCTGCGTTCGAGTCTTGGATACCCCACAAGCCCCACCCAGGTGGGCACAAACCCCCTGCGAGTCCCTGGGAAGGTGCAACCAGGTGCGCACTCAGGAGCCACGTCCAGGGCGCACGCCCGCCCCGCCCCGGACTGCTGTCCGACCTCCTGCCGCGCTCGCTTCGCGCCCTAGTTTCTAGATTCAGGGTTTTGTTTCTGGAAAGGAAAGCTTTTATTGGAGAGACTGTTTGCTTTAGGTTTAGGCATTTTCCTCCCAAGCAAAGCCTTTCTCGTAGAGGACACCAGGCGCTTGCCGTAGAAGCTCTCGGCTCCCAAACGCGCCGCCGCCGCCCCGGCTCAGCCAAGCCGCAGCCCGCAGTCCCGGCGCCCTGGTCTCAGACAGGGCGCGTGGGCAGCAGCTGCGGCGGCCGCCGAAGCTCGGCCAGGCCCAGAGCTTCTGGGGGAAGCTGTCTCCGCAGCTCGGAAGGAGCCTGTGCGGCTCATGCCCGGCGCTGACACGTGTGTGTGCATGTGTGCGCGCGCGCGCGTGTGTGTGCATGGAAGGAGGGGAACGGGCTGCAGGAGAGAAGGAGGAGGAAGCGAAACTGCCCCAGAGTTCGCCTTGCCGCCTCCTTTGTCTCCTTGCTCAGTCCCTGTCACACACAGAGCTAAGGACACACACACACACACACACACACACACACACACACACACAATTCCTCTCGCATCTGCTCTCAGGCAGCATTTCCAATGTTTTGTGTAAGTCAATTGGACGGCGAACAAAAAAAGCCATTTGCTCGGTATTATTTAAAACAGACTTCATAGGGCCACCCTTTTGTGGAAGCTTTATTTGCACTAAATGAATAATCTTAATTGCATCACTCTTGAATTAAAAATCAATGTTAATCAAGTTGAGAGTAGTAAATATCAGTTTTCATTGTGCCTGGGTAGAGGGCATTTTTCTTGTGTTGCAAATAAAAATACAAGTCAAATAACTTTAAAAGGGCATTATGTTCTGCTACAAATACAATTGAAACGGATTGTTTAGGAGCAGATCAGAAATGGTACAGAATTTTGCACTTAATTTCCTCAGTTATCATTTACAATAAGAACCTCTGGGCTTGACAGCCAAGTCTAAACAGTAGTAAATTAGTACAAATTTATACTGATTTTACTCTAATAATCGTAATAAAAGCTTATAGATTTGGCACTAATTACATAAATGCCTAATGATCTTGAAAATTACTCTGGTTAGAAATATATTACTAATCTAAACTTTGTTGTTGGCTGGCTCTGAAAAATCAGAACATTAGAAATGGTTCGCTTCACTTGTGCAAAGCGCTTTAAATTGTTCAAGTAGTTTAACATATTCAAGAGGAAAATAAAGAGCATTTAACTTTATTTACAGTCTTAAGTGGAGTTGGAAGCCAAGCTGAACTTAGAAACTTTGGCCGAAGGAGCGGGTAGCGGGCCAGGCTGCTGGCGTGAGCCGGGCGGGCGCCGGCGGGAAGGGTGCAGGGCGCGCGAATCGACGCTGCGCGCGGGTCCTTGAAGCGGACCGTGGGCCCTGGAAGCGCCCGGGGAGTCGACTCCTGTTGTGCGCTCTAGGCCTGCCGCTGGACTGGGACTCGGTAGGCCCGGGGTCCCAGCCAGGGCGTCTGCACCCTAGGCGCAGGCCTGCTGGGCGGCAGCGAAGTCTAGGAGCAGTGTGGAGGCTGCGGGGTGCCCTTGTTGTGCTCCCGATCGGCAGGCCCGCACCAGCGGCAGGCCAGTGTCGCCCAGAGCCCGCGGGCGGGGGCGACTCTCGGGTCACGCGAGGGTCATGCCCTGCTCTGTCCTCTGCCCCGCCTCGTCCCCAAGAAGATGCTAGCTCAAAGAGACAGAGCCGCGCCTGTGGAGACAGCAGGGTGGGACAAGGAGAAGGAAAGGTGTGCCTGAGAAAACCGCAGGGAGGAACTAACGGGGGTCGGGCCCAGAAGCCCAGGGCGAGGCCGCGGCGGCCGCCGCTGGTTTCGCTGCTGCTTCGGGCTGGAGCCGCCAGGGCTGCGGCCACCGCCTCCTCCGGGCGGGCGCGGGCGGGCGGGCGGAGTGGGGGACTCTCCGGGCGCTGACATGTGCAGGCTGCCCTCCTGATTGGTCCCCTCGCCGAGCTGCTCACGGGTTCATTCAACTGTTAAGCACCTCCCCGTCTCTCTAAAGGACATTATAATGCAAGAAGCCCCCTTTTTAACCACAAACCGAATTTTCTTTCATTTAGGTGATCTATATATATCTATATCGTATAGCTTATAGCTTATATCTATTTTAAATAACTTCAAGCCGCTAAAATTTGGGGGGGAACAGCTTTCGCCCTGGAGCGGTGCGCGATGCTGTCTCACGCCGACCTCCTGGACGCCAGGCTAGGTGAGTGCGCGCCTCTCGCCCCGGCGGCCAGGAGAAGCCGGGGCAGGAAATTGTCAATTTGTTCCTTATTTTACCTTAATGCGCCCTAAATGGACTAATTTCTTTAAAAGTAATTGTGTTGCATTAAAGTTTAATTTGATTTAACATCGTCTTTTCAAAAAAAAAATCTATGGAATATGTAGATCCAGAAAAGGAGTGGGAAATGATGTTACTTTTTGTTTTCTTATTTTTGCATTTCCCTCCTCCCCCTTATTATTATTTTTTTTAAAGGCGATCTATCCCGTGATAATTTGTTTGGAGGTGTTTTTCTTTCTTTCTTTCTCCCTCTTGTTTGCTTTGATTTGGGATTTCTTTCTCCTCTTTTTTCCCCTCTCTTTCATTCTCCCCACCACCTCCTTCTCTCCTCCTCGTCTAAGTATGGTGGAATTTGTAAAAATCTGTCCTGAAGGAGAAGCTGCTGCCATGGAAGCGGATCTGCTTCGAGTGCTCATTGAGAAAGGAGAAAAGCCAAATTCTTCCTAATAGGCGTCCCGCCTGGAAAGACTCGGCCTCGCCTGTGGCCGGGAGAACGCGCCTTTCATTTCTCTGGAAAGAGGAGTTGAATTCTCTCAAGTTGGATTCACTGTTACCTGTGTAGGGTTTCCTTAACGCTCTCTGGGCTGCTGGGCTCTGGGTTTCCGGTTTGGGAATCTTTGGTGATGGATGTGACTCCATTTTCCAAACACTTTCTCTGATTCGAGGGGGAGGCGGAGCTGATTTGGGCTGATTTCGGGGGGTGGAAGGCTTGGAGACGTATTCATCTTCGGAGCGTGAGAGGGAACCGCTGAGGGCCGGAGGCACAGTCAGTCAGGCTCCCCCGGCGCAGGTCGGGCAGCAACCAAGGAATCCTTTAATTCTCTTTCTTTCTTTGCTCCTCTCTCGCTCTCTTTTTTTTTCTGGTCCAAGAGTATGCTCTCGGGTTCCTGGGCGCCAGGGGTACGGTTCGTGAAGGGGACTCCTCGGCGTGTTTCATTGCCGGCACTGGGAGTGTTCCATTGTAGGAGAGACGAAAGCGTGCGCTGTGCGCTACGGGCGCCGGCTGCGGAGAGAGGGGAGAGGGACGGGGGATGGTGTTCCAGCCTGGCTGTCCAAATCCTGGGGAACCTAGCTGAGTGTCCCGGGAGCTTCCTCCACAGGGCGAACATGGGTGTGGAGGGAGCCAAGGATGGGGCTGAAGGAAGACACCGCCGGGAGGACAGTCCCTCCTGGCATCGCCAGGAAAGTAGTGACCGCGATCCCCTTGCCTCCTCAGGTATGAAAGATGCCGCCGAGCTTCTGGGCCACCGGGAGGCGGTGAAGTGTAGGCTGGGCGTGGGGGGCTCCGACCCCGGGGGCCATCCGGGGGACCTAGCGCCCAACTCCGACCCAGTCGAGGGAGCCACCCTGCTGCCCGGGGAGGACATCACCACAGTGGGCTCTACGCCGGCCTCGCTGGCGGTAAGTGCAAAGGACCCGGACAAACAGCCGGGGCCCCAAGGCGGCCCGAACCCCAGCCAAGCCGGCCAGCAGCAGGGCCAACAGAAGCAGAAGCGCCACCGGACGCGCTTCACTCCTGCGCAGCTCAACGAATTGGAGAGGAGCTTCGCCAAGACTCACTACCCTGACATCTTCATGCGCGAGGAGCTAGCGCTGCGTATCGGGCTGACCGAGTCCCGAGTGCAGGTACGTCGGGCTGGGCGCCAGGACAGAAGACAAGGAGAGGGCAGGGTGATTTGGGCAAAGGAAGCGGAGTCTTTCCTTCCCTTGCCGGGATTCTGGGCTGCGCTTCGGCTGCCTATGCCTTGCTGGGTCCTGTTAGCTCCTCTGCCCGGAAACTGGCCCGGATCACCATCCTCCAAAGGACAGACAGGGCCTCTATCTCCAGCCAGTCTAGCCACATCCCCGCAGAAACTCCTCAAAAGAGAAGCCGGCGTTGTTCCACTGTTACGTCGCCTCCTTCTTCCTGAGAAGGGAACCCTGGCGTCTCCCTCCCTCCAGGATCCTGGCCTCCGCTCCGAGTTTCCTAGGCGGCTAAGCCGGGCGGGCACCTCCGCTCCAGTCGCCTTATTGACAAGTATTTCATTACTCCATAATGAGTTTGTGTTAAAAGTCTGGATAAACGGGGGAATGCAACAATTATACAGAAAACATGTAAAGTGAGAAAATAAGGCGTAATGGGAGCCTTTAAAAAAAGAAAGATCCACACCTGGGTTTCACGGTGTAGCTTTATTCTCCCGAATATCACCCTCCCGCCGCTCTCAGGCAAAATACTGCTAGCCTTGATGATGGCAAAGAGTTTGAACTTTGGTGATCAACCAATGCGCTGGGGGAGGCTGGAGCTATCCCCCTACAGCCTATGAACCCTGGTTTTCCCCTAAGGAAGTCGAAAAAAAAAGAAGGCTTTCTGTTGTAGATATCCGATGTGAAGAAAGAACATTTAGGGCAGGAAAGATTGACAGGTAGTAGACGAAATCATTACTGACCCCTTGTTCTGTCCGACCACCCTCCAAATTGTAGATTATATATAACTTAGAAAAAGACACCTATAACTTTTCTGAAAATTGGGGAATAAAAGTATAAGCCCAATGAACCTCAGATCTTTTTCGCTTTTTAAGAGAATGAAAACAACATATCAAATATTTTATGGACAGATCCTGGAGGTGAAATACCAGGACGAGCGCTTAGTCTTGAGCTATCCAGGGTGCTGAAAATCTTCCTTGCCTATCTTGGACGTGATATTTTTTGTTCCTTATTCTGTATGTCAACCTCAGGTCTAGCTGCTTTTACAAATTAAGTTTAAAGACCTCACTTATTTTACATTTTATCTAAGAAGCAAGAGACAAGGATGTTTATAATCAAGGTGTTGAATATTTCTATCTCCATGCAGCATTTTAAAGGTAGTCTAATCTGGAAAAATAGCCTATGCTTCTGTTCTAAGTAATCAGCAAACGAGTGTCATTGGGGACCTAATGTGGTCAAATTAATAAAGTAATATTCAGGGTATAAGATAGATTAACATTTTTACTCAATACAAGTCTGAATGGTTTCCTTAGTGAACTCTGGAAGCCCTGAACCATGGGCCGTTGGAATTAAGCACCAGAAGAGTTTTAATTGCATTGTGCAGATATACATTATTAATGCTCTTTAAAATTTTTTACCTCGTATCCCTTTTTAAATCTGAAGTTGAGTTCAAACCTTAACAGAAATATACAATTTCAATACTTCCATTACTGCTAATGATAGTATTGGCTTGTCAAAATCTTGTCGACTCAAAATTCATAAATTTGATTTTTGTCCCTCAAGAGAAATATTACCTAACAATTTTTGTTTTAAAGAGTAAAATGCTGTTGTTTAACCTAGACATAGTGGTAATTAGCTTAAATTAAAATAGAACTTAGAATCACAAATAAAATATAATTGGACAATCGACTTTATGAAAAAAGAAAATGAGGTCTATTAAACTTTATTAGGTCTTCCAAAGGTTAATGGTAGTGATTCTCTTAATAGAAAAAGTTGTAAATGAAATAAAATACAAACTATGTAATAGAAACAATATTTTTTAAAAGTACACAAAAGAATAATCAAGAAGAAAGAGACAAAGCACTTTAATTGTTCTAGCATAATGTTCAACCAAAGATAATAGCTTGAGGCTGCTGATAGGAACAATTTAATAGAATGGCAATTTCAATATTTTTTAAAATAATGTTCCATAGTTTAAAAAGTAATCAGATCAACATAACCTTCTTAATTAACATTTCAAAATGATTAACATTATGTAATGTAATGCAAAAATAATTTATGGAAAATGTATTTAGTTCACAATTCACTGTACCATTGCTCCTTGACCAAATTCAAATTAAATAGTAATTGGTTTATGTTCTTATATGATGAGTACTTCATAGTTTTCTTTATAGTTAACAGATTGCCACACATCCTTTTCAGTACACGGGCCACTGTGCTGATTAAAAATGATCTAAACATTTAATTTATTGCAATTGTATGTTTTAAAAGATGTTTTTTGATTCTACTCTAAATGATCCAACACACTTATTTTTATCTATATCTGGTATATATCATACCTTTTAGTATTTATGAAAGCACCTCTACTCACATGGAGGCCAATTCCATGTCTGATATCGCTCCCCTTTTCTGGCTAGTGTAATAAAACCATTCCTTTTATAGCATGCCATTATTAGAAACCAATTTCAGAATTATTTATAACCTGGAATGGCTTATTAAGCAGCAATGCGAGAATCATGCAAATTACGCGATCAAATGCAATATAATAAGCATAATCATTAGTCTCTAGCACGGATTAATTAACTTTCAATATTTTATTTACATAAAAACCAAATCAGTGAAATAACTTCTGCACAGTCAGGCTTGCCTTTCAATATTTTATACGAACAAAAATAATGTGCTGTAATTCCATTGACCGTGTCCCCCAGAATGGCCCTGTCACCTGCCACATCTTAATAGGGGGACAAGCTGAGAGTATTTTCTAGTTTTCTAATGGAATGAGAAATTGCATTTTCTTCCTCTCCCAGCACTATTAAAGTGTAATGAATTCGGCCCAGAGTTCACGGCTGGCTGATCGAAATGAACCTGAGATCCAGGCTTTAATATAGCTCCCCAGATTTCCTCCCAAATCTTCACATTAATCATTTGCTGGATTCCAATGAGATCTTCATAAAGCGTTTGCTTCGAGGGGAAAAAAAGTAATATTCTCTCTTTCTCCCTCTCTTTCTCTATTCCTGAGCCATTTATAGGTGGGGAATTAAACGGGCTATATATTTTAAAATACATTTACAGTATGTCTATATTACTGTAACAGCAGATATCATGAAAGTGGATTTTTAAATTCCAACCTCCATTAGATTCTCACTGTTGTATTAAGCATTTTCTGAGAAGAGCTGCATTTCAAACTGAGTACAAAGTTGGCCCGTGGCTGCGGTTAATATATTTCCTGGAGTTGTCATCTGTGCATTCTCAAAATCTCCCTTAGGTTTTGCCTGCATTTTAATCCGTCATGCTCTAGTTTTCAAGTGGAAACATTCACATTTTAAAAACATATGCATCATAGCTTGGAACGGAGGTGTTCAGACCCCATGCAGATTTTTTTCCCAACCCCAGTAAGCCATGAAACATAAAAAATTTGTAGCCATCATTTGACTACTAACCCTCAAACATAATTGAGCACGATTTTTCGATTATTCCTGTATTTAGTTCTTTAACAGCTGTTCTTTTCCGCCGGTGCCTGAGATTCAGCAACCTTTCTGAGGACGTGTTTTCTTCTGAAATTCTACGGGACAACCCCCCCTCCCCCCGCCCCCACTCCCGCCCGCCCCTTTCTTTCTTCTGCTTCTCTCTCCACTCCCCTGCCCTTGTCCACCACCCTTCTCCCCCGCGCTGCCCGCCCCAAACGTTCAAACATTTCAGGATTCACTGATACTTGCAGGGTGTTAGAAACCGGTCTTTAATTTACAGATATCTTTCAAAGTATATCCGGGTGCGAGTGTGAGGGGTGGAGGTCGTTTGGACGCAGACATCATCCTTACCTAGGGATCCATCGGGTCTCCCTCCCCGGAGTCTAGCCTTGGGTGGGTAATGCAAAGCGACCGGTGGCCGCACGACTCCTCGCTGTGCTTTCCTTGGGTTCTGCCGGTTATTCTCCTGCGGAGGCCGCTAACAGCTCAATCCGCGGCCGGCCGCATTGATCCCAGCCACCATCTAGGGCCCTGCTGCCTCACTAAGCCGCTGCGCTACCAGCTCAAGGGGCTTTAGCAGGGAGGGAACCCGGCGTCTTTACCCAATCCGAACACTGGGGTAGGCAGAAAATGGGGCAATGGGGTAGAAACCAGAGAAAGATACAGTGGTGGGCGATGGGGCGGGCATGGCAGAAAGGCCAGGGCCAGCCCAAAGGAGGGCGAGAATTGTAGATCGCAATGCCGTTCACACTGGTAGGCGTAGAATGTGTCTCCACTTGCACGGGTGTGAACACACACACCGCTGTGCATAGCTCGCTTACCGAGAACGGATCAGGTACATCCGGGCTCATGACACTTTAGCTTCCAGAATAAACACTAAATAGCTTAGATTAACGGATGAATAACCTTTTGGCCGAATATGGTGGTCAAATTACGTTGGCCAAATTCTAAGAGGAAACAGCACCTGAGTTTTGTCTCACACCAGTTATATTTATGCGCGGTAAACCTCCAACTGACTAGATGTTAAACCGCAGGCCTGTCAAATAGGCATGCTGGCAATTATCATTATTAATTATTACTTAAAAAGATCAAATTCGAATATGGGGAGATGAGAGGTTATGTTGGTCGGACAACTTACTTGATACCTTTCAGAAAGAACCCTTCCTTCTCCTGTGGTAGTGAATTTGACATTCGTAGGCATATTTGTCTGGTAAGGACTGAAATTCCAGGGTCACTGTTAAGAAAGAAGGGTAGGAGGCTTGTTTTCATTTGGAGTGTATTTTATCAAACATATCTCCTTTAAAAAGACATCTGGGTTTGTCTATGGTATGTCTATTTATGAAGCAAAGTTAAATTTGATTCATAACTAGTGTGAGCTTTAAACTTGACCTCCTTTAATTTGCAGTGGTCAGAAAATTTGCTTTTGGCTTATAGATGAAGTGGAGGGACCTGAGGCAATTGGAGGCCTTGTTATTTGGCATCCTCAGTAATTTCCTGAAAGGAATAGACTTGAAGGCCCTGGGGCTCAGGGCTCCGGCAGCAGGTTCCAGCACACCTGCACAGCCCAGATAAGGGTGCCCTTAGAGGGGTTTGAGAAGGAGGCGCGGAGACTTGTGGCAGTCGCTGCGAATCAGAAGTCACGGTGGCGACCCAAACAAGCCTGTAGCTCAGTGGCGCTCGCTTTCCCACACGGATCAGGGTATTAACCTCTCCGCTCTGTCATCCGTGGCGTTAGGGGTTTTCCTTTGTCTTTCGATTTTTGAAACTGGCTATGTCATCCATGGCCTTTCATCAATTTCCAAATTTCCAGCGTTTCTGAAAATTCTATACCCCATCAGTGTTATAAGGCACACTATTAAGCCACATGGGTACACATGTTTATCTTCATTTGTACACCTGTGGGTCCAGCCTTGACACGCGCCTGCCTGCAGACCTGTGCATCTAAGCAGCGTACGGAATGTGCCAGCGTGCAGGGGCGTGGAGAACACTGCACGCGGTGGGATGCTCGTACTGTGTGTAAGCGCTCTGGGAGGGCACTATCACTCAGGACCCCGGGAGTCGGCACTTGGTGGGTGCAAGGGGCATCAGTTGCCTCGAGCTGGTGGAGACCCAGGGTCTCCGGCTGGATGTGGGCGCGTCGGACCGAGGGCACTTGTTCGGCCTGGGGCTGAGGGGGTGTATCTGACGCGGGTCTCTCGGCTCAAGCCCCTGCCGCTCCTGGCCGGCCGGCCCGCTAACAGCGCCATGTCTGTCTCCCGCCCCGCCCGCTCCAGGTCTGGTTCCAGAACCGGCGCGCCAAGTGGAAGAAGCGCAAGAAGACGACCAACGTGTTCCGCGCGCCGGGCACGCTGCTGCCCACGCCAGGCCTGCCTCAGTTCCCGTCGGCCGCCGCCGCCGCCGCCGCCGCCATGGGCGACAGCCTGTGCTCTTTCCACGCCAACGACACCCGCTGGGCGGCGGCCGCCATGCCGGGCGTGTCCCAGCTGCCGCTGCCGCCGGCGCTGGGCCGGCAGCAAGCCATGGCGCAGTCGCTGTCCCAGTGCAGCCTGGCGGCCGGGCCGCCGCCCAACTCCATGGGCCTGTCCAACAGCCTGGCGGGCTCCAACGGCGCGGGGCTGCAGTCGCACCTCTACCAGCCCGCCTTCCCCGGCATGGTGCCCGCCTCCCTCCCCGGCCCCAGCAACGTCTCCGGCTCGCCCCAGCTCTGCAGCTCCCCGGACAGCAGCGACGTGTGGCGGGGCACGAGCATCGCCTCCCTCCGCCGCAAGGCGCTAGAGCACACAGTCTCCATGAGCTTCACTTAATGCCGCCGCGCCGCCCCCGTTGCCGTCCCCGGGCCCCCCCAGGCCTCGCGGCGCGCGCTCGGGACCCCGCTCCCTGCCCCGGCCCTGCCCGGTCCCGACCCCGCCTCCGCCTCCGCCACGGCTCGTTTTGTCCTCTCCTCGCTCCTCCACTCGCTCGGGCTCTCCCCCGGCCCCAGCCCGCGAGGCCTCCCCTCCGCCTGATTTCGCTCGCCCAGGCCCCCTGCCCCCGCCCAAAGCCCCTCTCCCGGTCTCGCCGCGCTTCTCCCTCGGCCCGTCTCCGGAGCCTCGCCCCCCCTTTCCCACGACCCCGGCCTCCCGGCTCGCGCTCGTCGTGCTCGCGCCTTCCCACCCGCACCTTCCACGCGACGCCTACGACCCCTCGCCCGCCGCCTCCCCTCCGGTCCCTTCTTCCCCGGTCCTCACGCCCCTCCTCCCGCGCCCTGCAAAAAGCATCCTTCCCGCCATTTTACTTACCAGGGAGTCGACTCAGGATCTGAAATCAGACACCAATGGACTGGTTTGTGGGCAGAAACACACACACTCGCACTCTCGCTCACTCTCAGACACTACACACACGCGCGCGCACACAACACAGTGCACCTCGGTCACACACGGACGTGTTCAAGGGACAGCACAATGTTAGGGATTTTTGTCTTAAAGGAGGACAAGCATCTGCTACTAACCGCCTCATCTGAGGGCCCAACTGATATAATTTGATTAATCCTTGTTTTCTTTCTCCGAACTCCTCTCTTCTTTCCTTTCCCACCAGCCTACCCTTGCCCGGCCACCCAGCCTCATCCATGCAGCCCTCCATTGGCTTGCAAGACAACGCTTTTATTTTCTCTTACTTTTATTTTCTTAAGCACAATGTGTGAGGGTATTGAACGGAAGCCTTCTCAGGAGGAACATGCCAGTGGATCGGGTGGCTGGAGTGTAGACTAAAGCAGTCATGTGATGAAAAAGAGGTGATCTTACCCATTTTGATAAGTCTTTATAAGGAAGAATAAAATAAACATGTCAGAAAATTTTCCTTTTGTAGAAGCAAAAGCCACATCTCTTTTCTGGATCCTTCAGGACGGGGGTTTGTTTGCTTCCTTTTCCGTTTCTCTCTCCTCGCTGCTCTGTGCCCTTGGTTGTTCTGTGGTCGTCCTGTCGTCCCTCGTGCCCCTCGGCCACCGCCCTGGCCCCTGCCGGCCGCGCCGTGGGTGCACGCGGACATCTACAACCCTGCAACTTTGTACAGAGAAACACAATCAGCTCTTTCTGCATGTGCTGGTCAAATCCAAACCCAGAGAACAGAAGCGCTTTCGAAGAATGAACAAACATGTGAAATAGGATGTTTTGTGTAGATAAAGCATTCTTGTTACATACTGGTCAATTTGTGATATGTTTTAACTTATTGTCTGTGCTTATTTATGGAATTTGGTTTTCTTAATAAATGTTTGAGCTAATATAAAGCATATTATTTGACTTTTCCGGACAAGTTTATATCGAGTTAAATGTAAATGGATAAAATAAAATCATTTTCAGTATGTGATATGGAGAATGATGGGTTTGGTGTGACTTTGAATGGCGGGGGAGGTCTCGTGGGGGGAGGGGAAGAGAGCTGGCCCTGGTGGTTCTCAAGGCGCGCTCCGCGGGCGGGACCCCGCGTTGGGACCGTCCGCCCTTCAGCGGGCTTGGGTTCGCTTTCCGAGGTGCCCCGCGGCCCAGGCCGCGCTCCCCACACGGCGCCGGCAGCGGAGACCCGGCCGCCCGTCGCGCGGCCAGCAGGCCGGAAGTGAAAAGGCCGGGCGGAGCGGGCCTCCCGCGAGCTCGAGGCCTCGCGAGGCTTGGGGCCGCCCTGGGCTTCGGCGCCCGAGGCGGGCCTGGTGGCGCGGCTGGCGGCGCCGCAGGCGGGGCCCCAGGGTTGCTGAGCTGCTCGGGCGGCGGACCGTTTCGCTCCGACGGAGGAGTGGAGGGCGGCCGTCGGCGGGCTGCGTGCGTGCGCTGGGGCCGCTGTGGGCAGGACGGCGGGCGGCCGGGAGGGCGGCGTGGGGCCCGGAGCCGCGTCTGGCCCAGGCCGCGGTGGACGTGGGGGCCCGGGCTCTGTCCTCCCTGGGCCTAGGCCTCGTGCGCTCCGAAGAGGCGACCGGCCCTGGTGTGGAGATCTAGGCTCGGCCTCGGGAGCTCCCAGGTCGGGGAGGGAGCGTGTCCGGGACGAGCTGTGCGGGTCGTGCCGCCGCCCGGCCTTCCTCCGCCTGCAGCCCCGGTTTTCTCTGGGTCGGTTCTTGGTGCCGGCCAGCCTCGAATTTAGCCACGTGCTCGGGGGACCTCCCCAAACCAACCAGCAGTGGAAACTGCGGTTTCTCCCTCGTCCAAGCCGGAAGATTGTGGGTATGTTTGAAACTTGGAGGCGAATCGAGACACAGTCTTCCTTTGGAAAACTAACCAAAATCAGTCCAGTGGTTTGAAATTGAATGGTCATTATAGGCATTGAGAGCGAACCCTTTCCCATGGGAAGATTTCTCATTTGGTTGCCACAGCCGTAAACCCTAAAAACATCCTTGTCCTAAAATACAGTCTCCTACCGCTGGGCTACATGTGAATTTTAGGAACTGATGTAATTGTTGCTCAACTCAGAGAGCACAATGGAAGCTCCTCAAAGGTGAGGACAAAAGGGCATGATTTTTTGTGAGGAAGAAAACTCAGATGTTCACATTACCTTAGGAATTTTAATTAGACGTAAAATTGGTGGGTGGGTTCACAGAATCTCATTTCTACATTTTCTAAGAGGATATTTTTGAGGTAACGTTAGAGTATTAAAGTAAGAAGATAAAAACATGCTCATTTGGGTTTTCATATAAGAATAGGACATTTCTGTATTGTAGAACTCACCTAGAATTTAGCAGCATAACTAAACTTCTAAAATATCTGTAGATGAAACACACTTTTCCTTATTTCTACATTTCATCGTATTCACCCTTGTTTTAGGTTACTGGTCTTTTTTACTTTTAATTTGAAATCGTGGATAATCTCAAGTCATATTTAAGAGATCAGTACAAATCACAGATTGCTTCACCAGTGAGCATGGAAGCTTGTTTACAAGGATGCTAATTTTACAGCTTTTTTATGCTGCTATAAAGCATAACTTTATGATGTAGGAATGCAATAAAGGATGCTAAATGGAATCTTTAAAAATTGTATTTCTCAAAGGCAAGGGAAATGGGATCTTTCATTTGAAAAAAAATGGGCCAACTCAGAACACTGATGAGAAGTTACAAATCAACTGAAGTGATAGATGCTTTCAAAGATACTTATATTTCATAATATAGGGGTTATTTATCAATATTATAATGAAAGTGTACAGAGTTTTTCACTTGACCTGACTCTAGAATAATATTTGTTTCTATGGCAATAGATTTTTGTATTAAGAATCCTGAACATTTTAATGTCATATATGCCATTAGCATAAGGGAAGGCAACCTGCCTAAATTGTTAAGGTTGACAGTTTAGCAAAGATAAAAAGAGAATGAGAATCTCAATCACAAGCCTGAAAGATTTCTGCATTTTGAGGGAGGAAAAAACCTGCAACAGAATAATGTTTCATATTATTTTTTAGTCCTTGTCAGCAGCAATTCCGACTCAAAACTGTTAAAGTTATAATAATAACTAATTACATTCAATAAGGGAATAAAGACAATAATGATGAGTAATATCAAAACACAAAGTAGATAAGTACAACATGCCAGGTATCCTACCTCTGATGAATTGTACTTTTTGCTGAGTAGCCTGTTTGGCATTGAATATTGTCACCACATGCTAGCTAGAAAAAGTCAAAGTCTATTACGATGTGACTATGTGATTGATTTATTTGAATACGCATATTCATCCTTGTATCTTTATTTTCTCCTCAATATTGGTACTAACCATCTTACGTGGCATACAACTGATGGCATGAGAATGATGTTGCCCTTAGTTTACCTTTTGTTGATGATGGAAGAAACAGGATATAGAAATTCAACCTGATAAAGATGATATTAGACACTGAATACAAAATAGGATGCAGAGCAATTTTGGTAAATCAAGGTAGATGTGAATGGAGAATACAGAGGAAATTCTAACTTTGGGGCAGTTTATGTTTGATGTCCTCAATGACTGCTTTCCTTGAAAATGAAAATGTTTTTAATCTGTGTTGTGGACTTTACATGTTAATTTTTACGGTAGAGAAAAAACTTAGACCCCAAAGATCTGTCTTTTAGTAATGGCAATAGTTAACCTGTTAGTTGAAAGAATGTAACCTTCCTTTTCTCCTTTTCATGACATAAAGGTAATCTCATCTAAGGGCATTTATGTGAAGAAGTAACAGCATGGCATGGTGGAACTACTGGCTCATTAATCCTGGCATCTACTTCCTACAGGGTTCCTTGATTAGTTAGATTCATTCATCAGGCATTTCGGAGTTTTTGATTTGTTACCATTGGCTAGGTTCACTGAGTTCAGACTAAATTGAGCCAGAAGCAATGTTTATTAGTAATTTTGTAGTACAGGCTACCCTAATAATTCAGCCCAAATATCTCATCTGAAAAATATCCATTCCCTTTCGCTTCTAATGTGGGTTGCAGCTGTGTTCATAGGGAATTGAAAGAACACAAGTGATTGGGCATGTATTTTCTGAATTATTAATATGACGGCTAATAGCTGTAAACCCATCTTCGTATCCAATGCAGAAATTATGATTCATTTTAAAAATGAAAGCAGCAACAAAGGGGGGACACCCCCCGCCTGGCTCTCTGCTCGCTCTCATCAGTGCAGAGCTTTGGGTCCAGGAGCAGTGGCCTATTTAGCGTGTGGTCATTACAGAGAGAACTAGGACAATACCTTTCGCTTTGCCTCGTGCATGCTCTATCAAAACAAGGCATGGATTTATAAGACTTACTAGAAAATGCTTTTAAGGAATTTCAGGCATGAGCTACACAGAGGGCCCTCTTTTGATTTTGACGATGTCATAACTAGTCTTTAAGCAGGCAGAGTTATTTTGTGCAGTTAAGCTGCGTCTTCCATCCATGTGATCAAATATCCCGTATAGCTAAGGTTCCATCTTTAAAGCCACATTGGATCTGAGATACACTTGTTGCAGTTGCCCATGCTGCCACAATCCCTCCCAGTTTTGAGTTGCAGTAATTCACAAGTACTGGGAAAGATAAAATTAACCCATGTGACATGTAGTATATGTTCTTTATATCTTTCGTTGAAATGTCACAGGACTTTATATGCTTTTGTTCACAGTCCTTATTGAATCTGTTTTGGGTAAACTAAAAGTCAGATTAAGAACACTAGAAGCCCTTGACACTGAAAACGTTATGTGTAATTCTTATGAAATTAAAAATAAAAATACTAAGTTGTAAAGATATACTGAAAATAAGTTCTTTCTAGATTTTCTAAGTGCAAAGTTCTTAGTGAGTTCGGTGAAGCTGAACTGGTCACTCTTTCTGCTGCCCTTTGTTAATTATCACATGCTTAGTCTGCCTCTCAGGTACTCCAACACTGATTTCAGAAGTAATGTTTTCAGAGGGTGTTTATTACTCTCCCTCCAGTACCTTATGTTTGAAGCCCATTTTTCAGTTTACAGAGCACATTACCTCATGTACATCATCGTGGCACTTTTATGAAGTAGATAGTGCAATCCCTGTCTTACAGATGAAGACACTGAGATTCGATGAGGCTAAGACACTGGCCCAAGGTCACATGCCTAGCAAGTGGCAGAGATCACTCTTTAAGTCAGGTCTCCACATCTGTCAGCAATACCATCGTGTATGTGACATGTAGACGTTGCTCTTATTCTTAAAATATTTTCAGGGAAGAAAACTAACTTCTCTTTCTTGGAAGTTTAACACCAGCCCTTATAATTTAAACAAAACAGATCATTTTTGATGGGACATGCTAGCTGCATTAAAATTAAACATGGTTTCAAGAGTCTAGAAATACTCCTTCCCTCCTGAACTTTACCCTCTGTCCAGAGGTTAATTCAAGATAGTTCCAGTGTGCCAATGAAAAGGCTCTTTATCGTGTGAGGAATCTTTATCAATGGAGTTGTCTCCTTGTGACATGAGCTCTGGGCTGAGGTGGCAAGAAACTTGGGCGCTAGCTCTGGGAGTACTTTCAGGGGGGTGGCACTGAACATGGAGAGGGGATGGTTTGTCTCCATCCACAAGGGGGAGGATCCTTGTTCCCTCAGTGCTTCAGACTTCTTTCTTCTGTCCCTGTAAGATTTTTAGGGGGATCTTTTGATGTTGCTTCTGTATCGTATTAAAACAGTCACAACCTAGGACAAGCTATTTCTCATTTTTCTGTCCTCCCCATATTAGAAATCCACTGTCAATCATAAAATCTTAGCATTTGAAGGGATCTTTGAAATCCCCTAATCCACATTCTCTGACCACGGTTGTCCCTTTTTTGTCTCTCGCCAAATGGACTTGCAGATTCTGGTTCAACACAAGACAGATCTCTGTTATTGGCCCGACTGCCAGGAAGTCCTTCCTTTTATCAAGCCTAGTCCACCTCCTGTTCTTCCTTCTATAGTCTTGCCTCATTAGGGACTTTCCATCACATCTCTTAGTACTGAAATGATTTTTATTTTTAGTCTTTTATTAATATTTTTATCAGTCAATATTACTAGGCTACGCTAAGGGACCAGATAAACCTCCTGTCTCTGGCTTAACACAACTAAGGTTTATTTCTTGCTCGCAAAAATTTCCCTGTGAGTGAAGAGATTCTCCAGGACAGCTCCCCTTTGTGGGGTGACTCCGTGATCCAAGCTGTTTCATTTTGCAGCTTGACCGTCTCATTATGGGGTTTCCATTGTCTTTGGGGAAGGAAAAGAGAGAGCTGGAAGGCTGTGAACTGGCTCTAATGTTTTGGCCCAGAAACTTCTGCTCACGGTCCAGTAAGGCAAGAACTAGTTACACCACTTCCCCTAATTGCAAGAGGGATGGCAAATGTAGAAGAGTACATGGATATTCAGCGAGTAGAGAATATCTCTGCCACAATCTTATTTTCTCTGTGGTAAACATCCTTACTTCCCTTACTTAACATGTTTTTTATACATGTAAGTCAACAACTATTTTTTTGTGCTTATTGGCAAGGCACAGAGGTAGGGGTGCCAGAGAAATAGATGCTATCCAAGTTCTTGAGGAGCCTACCATATAATTGGGGAGGCAAGGCAAATTTATTCTAGAAAGAAAACTAGACAGGGCAGTTTTTAATGGTTTAAGTGCTGAGTACTCTGATCCCTATCATAAATGCAGTGGGACTTCAAAGAAGCGGGAGATCATTGGGGATGGAATTCCTGGGCGAGGCTCCCTGAAGGAACTAGGCCTTACAGGATGGCAATGTCACATTTAGGATTTTCTTCTTCACTTTATTGGAATTTATTTATTCTTTTTTTAAGATTGGCACCTGAGCTAACATCTGTTGCCAATCTTTCTTTTTTTCCTTCTTCTTTTCCCCAAAGCCCCCCAGTCCATAGTTGTATATTCTAGTTGTAGGTCCTTCTAGTTGTGGCATGTAGGATGCTGCCTCAGCATGGCTTGATGAGTGGTGCTAGATCTGCACCCAGGATCTGAATCGGCAAAACCTTGGGCCACGAAAGCAGAGCACACGACTTAACCACTCGGCCATGGAAATGGCCCCTATTGGAATTCTTTTGACATTTCCTGTGGGTCTTATTTTCAGATCAATAAATTATGTTTGGTGTGTTTATTTATATCATTACTAAACTCTCTACTATCTGCTTAAATTTGGAGCCATTGCCCGGATTCAGATCTCTAATGACCAGAACAAGCCATGGTGGACCTTCTGCCTTACTCACGTTAATAGGCGTTCATAATCTGATATAGTGTTTTTATAGTATCACTGATATTCCCCAAATGGATGAATTGTAGCAACGTAATCCCTCAATATCTGGCATAGACTCTGGCACATAGTAGGTGCTCAACAGGTGTTTATTAAGTTGATTTTAGGTCAGATATGTTGGTGTTAAAGTTCCCAGCTTATTGCCCTTGCTATTGGTCTGTTACCATGTCTGGGGGAGTAGTTACCAATTTTAAAATATCATATATTGAAAGGCTTACATGATTATTAAGGTGAAAAATAAACAAATCATTCCTGACAACAAGCAAAATAATATTTTCACTCCCACAAAAAGAGACCATCCTCATCCTATGGTGAGCACAGTGCTCACTCGGAGTAAACTAGTCACCCATGGGAGGCCAATTACCTTTTCCAAAGAATGAGGGTATCATGTAGTGTCTTCAAAAAGGTAATTTAGTAAATGATGCCCTGGTATCTTGGAAGAGTTAATCTGCCACTCTTAGAAACTCCAGTGACTGGATTGTTCCTCAACAGAGGAAGGAGCACATGCTTGCAGGAAACCCGCTATCTCAGATTTCCCTATTGGAAGACTTAAGAGCTTCATTTTCGTCTTAAACCTAGTGGCTTCTCTGAGAACTGGTTGTATGCCATGAGACGTCTCCGATTTGAAGAGTTGTGATGAGAATTTTCTACTTAGGCAGAAGAACTCCACAGCAGCACCTTAAGATTCTGGCGGAGGGCACAGGTTAGGAGATTGCTGCTTCTCAGGGAGACAGGCTGTTTCCTTTTAGTTGCAGAAGGACAATCCTTGTCCTGCCCCTACTCTGGTATAGCTGGGGACCATGAAGAAACGCAGCATGGTTTGGAAAACATAGTTGTAATCCTTGGTCACCCATTATCTGACTGTATGATCCTGGTCCAGTCACTTAGCAGCCGTAAGCTTCTATTTCCTCGCACGATATCTGAAGTTCTTTCCCAATGCTAACCATTTATAATAATGTTATAACTCCATAAGGCTGACTGGTGCAGTGCAAGTCAGTTAAAAAATACCTGTTAATCAGAGGCCTGGGCTGGTCTTTGTCTAATCTGTTTCTTTTAAAGGTACTGTCCTTTCATCTGAGACAAGGGCATCTGATTCTGAGTCAAGTCAGCACTGTGTTGAGAGGGTGAAAAGATAAGCAGAGAACATCACTGCTGTGCTGAAGAGTTGCTGCCACTGACTGCATCCCTCGCCTCCTTGTAATGGGACCCAGGGACGGGGTTGGGGAGGCGCTGGATTTGTATTGCAGAGTAGGAGAGGAAGATTGGACGACGCAAGAATTTAACTTTCCGTAGACAAATATGGCTGCATGAAGAAATCATCATCCCTGTCCTTAAACCATTAGTGCCATGGGGTAAAACATGGTTATCCCATGGACTTTACCGAAAAGGAGAGATGAGAGAGTCGACCGAGACCTGTTCTCCTGTAGGAAGCAGTCAGTGACGTTCAGTTGGATTGATTGGATTCACATGGCACCAGTTCCTCGTGTAACGTTAGCAAGGCAGCTGGACAGCTCCCTAGAAGCTAGTGTGGGGCAGTGTCAGCATATTTATTCAGTTGCCAAGGTGATGCCAAGTGTTTATGACCACATGGGAGAATGGAAAGAACATTCAGGTGGGTGCACGTACACAGGCCATGAGGTGTCCGCTCCTCCCCTCTGCTTACGTGTAGATGAAGGCAGATAGTGCAAGTCCAGGAGCAACTGGTGAAGTCTGTGGAATTTTGAGGGAGCCTTCAGCGTTCTTCCCTCCCCTGGCATTTTTGGAGTGAGGACCTTCTCTTTCATATCCTTTTCCCCACTCAAAATAGGAAATTAGTTGGCATCATTTACATTTTGGCTGGCTAGATTTAAAGCAATATACTAACTCATCCATTTTAAATCCTCTAATTTTACTGTAGAAAGATGTCTTTCTATTAATCCGTTTAAAAACATGTGAGCGTTAGGAGGCAAGTTAGAATGGTATTGGAGAGAGAGCATTTGCACACAGCGGTCTGCAATTTAAGGAAATTATACCACAGCTGAGACTGGCCCCCCAGATAAATCTACTTCACTGGCTTAGGAATGCTCCAGGAGTTGGAGAAAAAGGAATAAGGAAAAATATTCTTCATTTGGGAGATGGCAACACAGGTGTTTTTAAATTATTCTTCAAATGGTATATATACTCTTTTGTTTGTTGGACATATTTCACAGTAAGAAAAAAATAACAAAAGTACCAGTTGTTATTCCCTGCCTCCCTCAGTATCCCATCGTCAAAGGTCAGCTGTTTCAGAGTAACCAAGATCTTACAGATTGCTGTGGAGATGGATTGCCTAAAAGCTTCTAAGCACACAGAGGCACCTTCTGCAGTGTTGGCTTCTCCTCGCTGAAACCCTGGGCTCCAGAGTCACTTTGGCCGTTTCTGTCTCCTGGCTTCAAAGTAGTCCTCTCCTCCCACCCCTGCAAAAACACCCACCTCTTTTCCTTTGCTCTCTTTGTTCCTCTGCTCAGAAGTCCACTTTTTACTGTGTGATGTCCTGCTCTGAGTTTCCTTCTTCCTTCCCTGTGGTAACCCTGTTCCCTCTAGACAGGCAGTCCTCGTCCTTCTGGCTCCAGATTTCTGCTGCCTCAAGGACACCTGGAGCTGGGGTCAGGGCTGGGGAGAAGCAGCAGCTGGACGTGTTGCCCATGCGCCCCTCAGGTAATTGGGGTGAGGGGAGGGAAAGCGAGGTTTCGTTGGGTGTGATACAGGAAAGTCTGGTCTGAGCATAGGGATAGGGTAAGGAAATGAAATGAGTTTGGGGAGCATCAGATGCAGGGCTTTTGTCTCTCAACTTGTGTGTATTGATTAGTTTAGCTGTTTCCTGGCCTGAACGTGTGGTACTTGACACTTATTAGACGGCAAAAAGTATCTGTTGAATAAATGATCCTGAGGTGGTAATGAGGAGAAAATACAACATTGATCTTGATTTTGGTACCAGAAAAGTGACACAGGAGTCAAATGATTTTCAGTGTGAAAGTAAAAAATTATGTTGATGTGAGCTGCTTATCTAATTGTCATGAAGTGCAGAAGCAGTTAGATGTAAAATAAAATACTCTCAAATGAACTTTGAGTTCTCTTTTGTAACAGTAGTAAATTCCACCAGGTGTTAGGTAGGATGTTTCCAGGCAGGAAGGTTGGTCACTGGCCATCTACCCTTGTTATTGCTGACTAAATTATTCACACAAATTATAGACCAAATATTCATTTGGCATCAGCTTAGACATCTCCCAGAGACAGGAAGCTCACCACCTTATATGGGGTCCCATTTCTTTTAAAATATTCGTATATCAAACTGAAACCATTCCCCTTCTTGCTTGTTCTTGATGTCCCACGAAACAAGGCTGCACTCTTTGTCACTTGACAGGTCTTCGCATGTTCAAAGACAACTTTTCTATTCCCCTTCCTTTCCTAAAATTTATGAGAAGATAAGGGGCTGTGATCAGAGGTCTTAGGGTTTCCCAAGTTATCAAAAAACCCGTTTAGTCATCTTTATTAAATAGGAGACAGATTTTATCTGTGTGAAGCATCAGGGGGTCTTGATGCTTTTTCCTATCCCAGACATTTAAAGCAGGTGGTTTTTCTAAATCGATATTTCTCAGACTCCAGGGATGGAGTTTAGGCCCCTCACTGTGAAGTTTGAGAACCACGGTTTCAGTCGCTGAAGCTGTCCAGGTGAATTAAGTGTAATTGATGCTAATCTCAGGAATCGGATGCACCTAGAAAGCAATGTGGAACCTTTCTGGCCTCTTCGCTAACAGGCTTGAAACAATCTTTTTTTTTTTTTTTAGGTACGCTTTTTGGTGAGGAAGATTGGTCCTGAGCTAACATCTATTGCCAATCTTCCTCTTTTTTTCCTCCCCAAAGCCCCAGTACATAGTTGTATATCCTAGTCGTGAGTTCTTCTAGTTGTTCTATGTGCATGCCACCACAATGTAGCTTGATGAGTGGTGTGGAGGTCTGTGCCCAGGATCCGAACTGGGGAACCCCGGGCCCACTGAAGTGGAGTGTGCGAACTTAACCACTACTCTACCAGGCTGGCCCCTGAAACAATATTAAATCTTTCACCAAGTGATTATTAACATCGACCCCCGTTAGCTCTCTTATCCTCATTTACAAGCTCTTTGCCCTCTTTCTCTAAGTGATGGAGTTACACGTTCCCACCACTAGCACACAGCTTGAGTTTTTCAGTCTCCTTGTCCTCAGTCCTTTAGGTTGCTGCTGATGGAGGAGAGTCATTTGCTCCCACCGTTCGAATGTTATGAGATTATTCCTATGCTCAGTCCTTGAGATCTCACTGCTCTTAACTCTTATTTTTCTAAAGCTTTATTTATACACAAACATTAATACAACTCAACATGAATGAAATCCACTTAAAATTCTTTCCTCCACCTGCTGGTTTTCATTCATTTATGGTTCCTTCCAATCCGTATACATGTGCCTATTTAATTTTTTAATATTTCTGAGCAAAAAATACATAATATCTTGTATTCTGCTTCTGTATATTTCCCATGTTGGGGTATGTCTTCATATGTATAGTTTTAGTGACTATAGTATTAATTTCTAGCTTTTTCTGATTATAAATGTTACCTGTTTATTGTAAAAATTGTCAAATATGAACACATTCAAAAATGTATTTGAATGTCTGATTCCATTGCCCCATCTCCCAGTTAAGCACTCTTAAGATTTGAGGTATGAGCCTGTGAGTGTGTGTGTAGATGAGGGAGCGAGAGGGAATTATTTTAAAGAATCTTTTGTGTATAACAAGTGTCCCGAGTGAAAACAAAACGAAAGAAAGTCTTTCACTTATAGCTACACTGTCCAGTATGGTAACCACTAGCTACATGTGGCTATTTAAGTTAAATACAAGTAAAAATTTAGTTCCTCAGTCGCTATAGCCACATTGTAAGTGCTAAGAAAACCGCAGGTGACCAGTGGCTGCTCGTTGGGTATCATTACAGAAGTTTTCTTGGACAGTGCTGACTTGTGGCATTCCGGGCCGGAGAGAGAGGGAATCAGGGTGCTCTGCTCCTTGCTGAACTCCATGAGACGTCACCCGCTGCTGGAGCTGGAACCGAACAACGTAAGTGGACAGCGAGTACCCCTGAGGGCTGGGGAGAAATCCGTGTAAGTAAGAACTCACCTAGCCATGGGATTGCTATCTAGATTCCAAAGTAAAATTTTTTTAGTTGAGGGTTAGGAGGACCTGAGAAAGAAGGTCTTAACTCCTAAGGGTGTGGAGGGAGAGGGATGTGCAGTTCAGGTCTAACATTTCTGTGCTTGCTGTACACCACTACTCAAATCACGCTTCAATGATTTTCTCTCTCAGTGGTAACCAAAGAAGGCTTTTTATATAAGGTTTTGAATTGGATCCATATGTAAATTTAGGGCCATGCCTTGGTCATTTACAGTGAGTATATGAAGGATATGATAAGGAGTGCAGGAGGAGAGCAACTATGATTTGAAGCAGACGTGTGTATATATATGATACACACACACATACACACACACTAAGAGTTTCCTCCAGCTATGTCATAGCTGTTTCAGGAAAACAACTGTTTTCCCACTAGCAGCTTGTTCCATACCTGATCTGAAATTAGCCGTCCTTTCTCCCCAGGGCATCCTCAGTTCCCTGCAGATCTCAAAAATGGTTATACATCAAAACCCTATGGACTTGGTCAGATGTGCTGTTATATTAATTATAACGCAGGTCATGGTTGTGGGTTCTTTATGCAGATGTACATAGGAAGCCTGCAGATGTGCACAAAGGAAAAGCCGTTGAAAAGTCTTGAATACATTGCACTGGTGCCAGGCATATTTATCACAGGATCACAGGCTAGTGACTGAGAATACCGATGGATTTATTTCTCAACCTGGGCATTATCGAGTATGTAATGAGCAGAGACTCAATTAAGCTGGTAGGGAAAAAAAATGTATATATACACTTCCTCCCCCTACAATCTGCCCCCCCCCAAAAAACCCCTCCAAAAACAGAGTGGGTTTATAAAATATTTTGAAGTTTCAAATGGTGACTTCAAATGGTAACCAATTGGTTTTTACTATGGTGACTTTAAATAATTTTAAATACGGAAATTTACTTAAAATGACAACCTGGTATCTTAGTCTGGCAATTTTGGGCGATCATAAACTCATCATTGACTTGGTTTATAGCATTGACTGTAAGAGGGTATTATTGTAGCCATTAATTTTTTTAAATTGTAAAAAAATTTCAGGCATATATAAATGTACGGAAAATAGTACAGTGAACTCCCAATATGACCATCACCTAGATTTAATAATTAATATTTTTATTCATTTGCTTCATTCATTCTTTTTTCCATCTTTTTTCTCTGTTTTAGTATATTATAGCATATCACAGAGATTGCACATATTTCAACATCCATCTCTAAAAATATGAACAAATATGCCATTTACACCCAAAAAAATTTAAAATAATTTTTTGGTGTCATCTAGTCCATAATCAAATTTCTTTGACTATCTCAAAAATGTCTTTTTAGAGTTAGCTTATTAGAATCAGGTCCAAACAGGGTCCATATATTATAATTGTCTATTATGAGTTTTTTAAAATAATTCAATAATATTTAGTAAACTTACAACCATCATTATAATCCAGTTTTAGAGAATTTCGACACCTCCCCAAGATTTCTTCCAGCCCATTTGTAGCCAGTCCCTGCTCTCACCTCCAGCCCCAGGAAACCACGGATCTGCTTTCTTTTTGTATAGATTTTTCTTTTCTGGACATTTCCTATCTTAAGTCTTTTAAAATCTGGAGTAGTTTCCCCTGCTCTCTTGTCCCCCTGCCATCCACTTGCTGTTCTGTAGAATGTACCACGTTCTGGCCTTGTTTGCTTGCTGTTTCTGGGGTTGTTTGATTTGTTCTTTTATCCCCCTCTGTGTCCATATTTCTTGTAAATGGAATTTAGCCCCAGAGCAGCACCGCCCAACTGTACTCCTACACTGATGAGAATGTTCTGTATCTGTCCTGTCTAATGTGGCTTTTGAGCACTTGCGATTGAGAAACTGAATTTGTAATTTCACTTTTTAAATTTAAATAGCTACATGTAGCTAGTGGCTGTCTTATTAGTGCAGTTTGTAGAAGCTTGATCAGATTTGGGTCCAACATTTTTGTGCATAAATATTTCATAGGTGGTGCCATATGCTTCTTATTGGATCCTATCAGATGCACACAGTGTCTGCTTGTCTTACTTTCAGTTATGCAGTGATTGACCAGTGGGTTCAGTGGGGACAGCCTGATCTCCATTGTCCAATTCCCGTCACCATTTTATCTAATGGATCGTCCACTTATGAATATTGCCTGAAACAGTTATTCTACCAGGACTTGCAAAATGGTGATTTCCTAATTTCTTCATTTCTTCTATATTTATTAGCTGGAATTCTTTAGTAAAGAACTTTTTTTTTGTCAACCAGAGCTATTTGGTTATCCTGAAATACATTTTGTACAGAAAAGGCAGGATAAATACTCCATTTTTGCCTTTTAACTGTCAATTTTCAGAAGAAGTAATGTATGCTCTAGTTATTTCCCATAGTGCTCAATGCGGATTTTTAAACCACTTTTCTTATTGTATGTTTTTCCAGTTTTATTGAGAAGTAATTGATAGGCATCACTCTCTGAGTTTAAGGTGCACAGCACGATGCCTTGATTTACATATAGTGTGAGATGATGACCAATATAGGCTCGGCTAACAGCTCTCATACAGATACAATAAAAAGAAAAGAAAGAGAAAAGGAAAAAAATGTTTTCCTTGTGATGAGAACTCATAGGATTTACCCTCTTAACAACTTTTTTATCATATAACAGTGTTAGCTATAATCATCGTTATACATTACATCAGTAGTACTTAATTATCTTATAACCAGAAGTTTGTACCTTTTGACCACCTTCCTCCAATTTTCCCTGCCCCCACCCTCCGCCTCTGGTACCCACAAGCCTGACCTCTTTTCTATGAGTTTGGGTTTTTGTTTTTTGTTTTTTGTGTGTGTTTTTTTGGTGAGGAAGATTCACTCTGAGTTAACATCTGTTGCCAATCTTCCTCATTTTTTTTGCTTGAGGAAGATTGTCCCTGAGCTAACAACCATTCCAATCCTCCTGTATTTTGTATGTTGGAAGCCACCACAGCATAGCTTGACAAGTGGTGTAGGTCTGCACCCAGGATCTGAACCTGTGAACCTGGGCCACCAAAGCAGAGTGCACCGGACTTAACCACTATGCCAGAGGGCTGGCCCTGGCTTTTTGTTTTTTTAGATTACCCATATATGTGAGATCATACAGTTTTTGTCTTTCTCTGTCTGACATATTTCACTTAGCATAATGCCTACAAGGTCCATCCATGTTGTTGCAAATGGTAGGATTTCCTTGTTTATGGCTGAATAATATTCTATTCTGAGTGTGCATATCTATGTATGGATATACATATACACTACAGCTTCTTTATCCATTTATCCATCAGTGGACACTTAGGTTGTTTCCATATCTTGACTATTGTCAATAATGCTGCTATGAACATGGGGGTGCAGATATCTTTTTGAGTTAGTGTTTTCATTTTCTTTGGATATATTCCCAGAAGTGGAATTGCTGGATCATATGTAGTTCTATTTTTAATTTTTTTGAGGGTCTTCCATACTATTTTCCATTGTGGCTGTACCAATTTACAGTCCTGCCAACAGTGCACAAGGATTCCCTTTTCCCCACATCCAGCTTGTGTTATCGCTTGTCTTTTCAATGATGGCCATTCTCACAGGCAGGAAGTGATATCTCATTGTGATTTTAACTTGCGTTTCCCTAATGACTAGTGATGTTGAGCATCTTTTTATTTACCTGTTGGCCTTTCATATATCTTCTTTAGAGAAATGTCTGTTCAGGTCCTTTGTTCATTTTTCAGTTGGGTTGTGTTTTTGCTATTTAATTGTATGAGTTCTTTATATATTTTGGATATTAACCCCTTCTTACATATATAGTTTGCGAATATTTTTTCCCATTCTGTATGTTGTCTTTTCACTTTGTTGATGGTTTCTTTTGCTGTGCAGAAGACTTTTACTTTGATGTAGTGTGACTTGTTTATTTTTTGTTTTGTTTCTTGTGCTTTAGGTGTCATATCCAAAAAATCACTACCAAGACCCATGTTAAGAAGCTTTATTCCCATGTTTTCTTCTAGGAGTTTCATGGTTTCGAGTCTTACATTTGAGTCTTTAATCTATTTTGAGTTAATTTTTGTGAGTGGAGTAAGATATTGTCTAGTTTCATCCTTTTACATGTGAATATCCAATTATCCCAGCACCATTTATTGGAAAGACTGTCTTTTCTCTATTTAATATTCTTGGCTCCCTTGTCAAATATTAGTTGACTGTATATGCTTGGGCTTATTTCTGGGCTCTTGGTTCTGTTTCATTGGTTTATTTGTCCGTCTTTATGCCTGTGCCATAATGTTTTAATGACTATAGCTTTATAATACAGCTTGAAATCAGAAAGTGTGATGCCTCCTGCTTTGTTCTTCTTTCTCAGGACTTCTTTGGGTATTTGGGGGTCTTTTGTAGTTCCATATAAAATTTAGGAGTGTTTTTTCTACTTCTGTAGAGAATACCATTGGATTCTTGATAGGGATTGCATTGAATCTACAGATAGTTTTTGGTAGTGTTGACATTTTAACAATATTAATGCTTCCAATCCATGAACATGGGATACCTTTACATTTACTTGTGTCTTTGATTTCTTTTATCAATGTCTTGCAGTTTTCAGAGTAGAGATTTTTAGCCTCTTAAATTTATTCCTAAGTATTTTATTGTTTTTGATGCAATTGTAAAAGGGATCAATTTCTTTATTTCTTTTTCAGAAAATTCGTTGTTAGTGTGTATAAATGCTACTGATTCTTGTATGTTAATTTTTATCCTGCAACTTTACTGAAGTCATTGATTAGATCTAATAGTTTTTTGGTTGAGTCTTTAGGATTTTCTATATGTAAAATCATGTCATCTGAAAATAGAGATAATTTTACTTCTTCCTTTTTAATTCTGATGTCTTTTATTTTTGTTGCTTGATTTTTCTAGCTAGGACTTCTAGTGCTATGTTGAATAGGAATGGTGAGAGTGGGCACCCTTGTCATGTTCTTGATCTTAGAGGAAAAGCTTTCAACCTTTCACTATTGAGTATGATGTTAGCTATGGGCTTATCATATATGGCTTTTATTATGCTGAAATATGGTTCTTCTATGCCTAATTTAAGAGTTTTTATCTTGAATGGATGTTGAGTTTTGTCAAATGCTTTTTCTATTGAGATGATCATATGATTCTTTTTGTTTCCTTCTGTTAATGTGATGTATCACATTGATTTATTTGCATATTTTGAACCATCCTTGCATCCTACGGATAAATCCCACTTGATCATAGTGTATGATCCTTTTAACGTGCTGAGGAGATTTTTTTTTTTAGTATCATTATGAACTTGGGGTTTGTATATTTAGTGTACTTTAATCAGTTGTATTTACATATTTTTTGGTGCTTAAAGTATCCCATCTTTGGCCAACAGGAGCTCTTTGTGTTGGCTCATATGTTCTTTTGATAAAACTATAGAGAACACTCATCATTAGGGAAATGCAAATCAATGCCACAGTGAAATACCACCTCACACCCATTAGGATGACTACTACCAAAAACCAGAAAATAACAAGTATTGGCAAGGATGTGGAGAAATTGGAACTCTGTGCTCTGTTGGTGAGAATGTAAAATGGTACAGCTGCTATGGAAAACAGTATAGTGGTTCCTCAAAAAAGTAAAAATAGTGTTACTGTACGATCCAGCAATTCCACTTCCAAAGGAATTGAAAGCAGGGACTTGAAGAGATGTTTGCATACCCATGTTCATAGCAGCCTTATTTGCAGTAGCCAAAAGATGGCAACAACCCAAGTGTCCATTGACAGATGACTGGATAAACAATATCTGGTGTATACATACAATGGAATGCTCTTTAGTTTTGAAAAGGAAGAAAATTCTGGCACGTGCTACCACTTAGATGACTGTTGAGGACATTATGCTAAATAAAATAAGCCAGTCACAAAAGGACAAATACTGTATGATTTCACTTAAATGAGGTGCCTAGAGTAGTCAAATTCATAGAGACAGAAAGTAGATGGTGGTTGCCTTGGCTATGGGTAGAAAGGGAGTTACTGTTTAAAGGGTATTGAGTTTCAGTTTTGCAATATGAAAAGAGTTCTGTGGATGAATGATGGTGATGGTAGCACAACAATGTGAATGTACTTAATGCCGCTGAACTGTACACTTAAAAATGATTAAGATGGTAAATTTTGTTATGTATATTTTACACAATTTTCTTAAGAAGCAGTTTCATGAAGTTTCATATGGGCGAAAGCCGATTGGAGTGCATTTAGTGAGAATAGAAGGAATGGAATTGGAGAATCTACATACAGACAGTTATTTGAAAGCTGAAAATATATACAAAATTAACAAAAAGCATTTAAACATCCATTTCTATGCCACTTAAAATTAAGCATTGTTATTTTTATATATTTTCTACATACTATATTATAGATTTTATACATTTTCTATATATTTTATTTTATTTTTTATAGCTTTTTTTTAAAGATTTTATTTATTTTTTCCTTTTTCTCCCCAAAGCCCCCCAGTACATAGTGGTATATTCTTCGTTGTGGGTCCTTCTAGTTGTGGCATGTGGGACGCTGCCTCAGCGTGGTTTGATGAACAATGCCATGTTGGCGCCCAGGATTCGAACCAACGAAACACTGGGCTGCCTGCAACGGAGTGCGCGAACTTAACCACTCGGCCACGGGGTCAGCCCCAAATTGATATGTATATTTTAGATATTATATATTTATCTATCTATCTATTTTCTATATATGTTCTATATATTATAAACAAATTTATATCATTAAAAAATTCAGGGGCCTGCCCGGCGGTGTAACAGTTAAGTTCGTGAGCTCTGCTTTGGCGCCCTGCAGTTTGCTGGTTTGGGTCCTGGGCATGGACCTAGCACCGCTTATCAAGCCATGCTGTGGCAGGCATCCCATATATAAAATAGAGGAAGATGGGCACAGATGTTAGCTCAAGGCCAATCTTCCTAAAAAAAAAAAAAAATTCATAAGGAACATTTTCCCGCTCAGTATCCTGTGACACTTTAAACACATTTAATCTAAACTTACCTTGGCATATCAGATCTGGAAGAGTCATATGAAGCATCTAGTTTAATCTTATTTTTAAGAAGAGGACCTGGGGTTCGGGAGGTTGTGTTTGCTCACGGTTATGTGCCTGAGTGGTGGTACAGCTGGCACAATCCCTATCCAGTCTGATGCTCTTCTCACTGCAACATAGCTGCTGCTAGGAACCCCCCTGAAAACTGATTCTACCTCTTGGTTTCCTCGTATCTGTCAGTATCATCATTACTACTCTAGCCACCAGGCTTAAAATATGGGGGTAATCAGTAATTCCTATTCTCCTCTCTCCTTCTGTCTCGTATCTCTAATAAGTCCTGTGGAATTCTTCTTCACAGCATTCATCACACCTCCCATTCTCTCACTTTTAGTGATGCTATAAGTGATCAGTGGATTCAAGTGGTGGCCTTACCTTCATTGTTAATTCCCTATTAACTTTTTATCTAATGGTTTCATCCATGGAAGAATATTGCTGTTATCCTAATTCAGATCCTTATTCCTTCTTGACAGACAGTCCTCATCCTTTCGGCTCCAAATTTCTGCCTCTTGTTAAGTTAGATTATCGAAGGGGCTTCTGCCCTTACAGGCACTTGCTGGGGCAGGCAGAGCCATGAAATTTCATTCATAGTTTGCCTAGTATTGATTCTGATGAAACCACTCATTGAGGCCAAACTCAGATCAGGGCCAGAAGCAAGGTAAAGAACTAAATGAGGTAACTATCTCAAACCAGTCAAGCTATAAGGAAAGCCAAACGAATTAAACATTTGTTTACATTCAAAATGCCTTTTCCTCAATTTTCTGGATTGTTTTTAGAAAGAGTTTGTCCCTCTCCCGCCAGCCACCACCTTCCCTCCATACACATAGAACTGTGGACTCTTTAGAGCAGTTATTCTTAAAAGGCAGTCCAGCTATCTGGGGATCCCCTTTTAAGAAGTCTGGGAGGTTAAAACCATTTTTATCATAAGACTAAGATGTGATTTGCCTTTTTTACTGTGTTGACATTTGGTCTGATGGTGCAAAAGCGATGGTGGATAAAACCATTCATGTTATAGAGTGAGTGAATACATTGACACAAAACTGTACTAGTAGTCATTGTATTCTTATAGTAAAAAAAAAGGAATGAAAAAGTTTCACTTAAAAACATTTTTGATGAACGTTTAAGAACATTTTGAACAATAAAAAATTAACTTTGTTAAACCTCAACTCTAGAGTAAATGTCTTCTGAATATTCTGGGTGATGAAGTGGGCATCATGCACAAAGCTCTTCTGCCTGCATCCCAGAGTACCATGGTGCAGGAGGAAAAGCAGTTGTGTGATGGTGTGGGTCGTGAGCTGGCCTAGCTGCTTTTTTCACGGAATACTATTTTTAGTTGAGAGAACAACTGACAAACTACTAGCCATCAGAACTGGGTATTTGGCAGACCTTTTCTCAAAAATGTACAAAGTGATATTTCAAGGAAAGTTCAAGAAAAACAACTTATAGTATAAGTTGCCAATGATAAAATTTGATCTCCCAAGTGGAAAGTAGAAAGTTGGAAAACTTATATTACCCACTGACAGCTTGACAGTATCTCAATAGCTAAAGGCTTCTCTGATAAGATTCGTAGATATGATTTTTAAGTATTATATAATGAAATGTGTCAACATTTGAAAGAAATGTCAGTGAACTAATATATTTAAGATGATCAATACATAATAGTACAAAATCATGCAAGTTAGAAGATCCTTTCAAAGTGCAAGATAAACCAATGTATTTTTAATGTAAGAAAGCATGAAATTTCATTGATATGGTTTCAGATTCCATATTACAACTAACTTTTAAGAAACAATCACTTCACACATTTTGGTTTTTTATCAAAGCAGAATATCTCCAATTATCTAAAACAACTGTTAAAATAACCTCTTTTCCAATTACATGTCTGTTGAGGCCAGATTTTCTTTATACACTTTGGTCAAAACAACATATCACAACAAGTTGAAGGCAGGCTATTTGTTAGCATTCAGCTGTCTTCTATTAAGGCAGTTGTCTCACTGTTATGCTTTTTTTAAGGGAGAAATGTTTATTTTAAATAAACTGTTATTTGTGTTAACATGTAATGGATTTATTTTTGTCTTAAAATGAATTAATAAATACTTAAAATTTTTTTCAGTTTTAATTTTTAATAGCACAACTATTGATATAACCTATAAACAAAAACTCTTTGAAGTCTTCAGTAATTTTTAGGGACCAAGAAAGTTTGAGAGCTCAGCTATTGAGAACTGCTGACTTAAAGGGCTGTTTTTTCCTTCCAGGGATCAAAAGACGTCTTACTTCTCTATGTTTTCTGCATGGTGCACCTAATGGAAGAGTTCCCCACAGGAGTGACAGTTATCAGGGAACTCTTCCATTAGGTGGTAGAATTTATAGATCTCTCTCTGATTATCAGAGTCTGATTTCTAATAATTGAAACCTCAGAATACGAATCCCTGGAGCTTTCTATTAAAATTAGAGGATTTGGATTCAGAATTAGGCTGAGGTCTGTCTGGATAAGAGGCAAGCAGTGGGCCAAGAAATATCCCTGGTCTATACTCCAGCAAGTGACTCCTGACTCTGGAGCTCCCTGCCACTTTACCATGTGAAATCACCTTTGACCTCAATTTACCCTGTTACACCCCTTCCCCAAGCCATTAAAGTAGGAGATTCCCCTCCTTTAATCCTGCAGGGGGCAGGAGAGTGGGAAACCGTAGCTGAAAGACACGTGTTCTTGGTTTAAACTGTGGGTGCTCTTTCCCGTAGAAATATGGTACCAGTTGTGGCTGGCTTCTAGGACAAACTTACACGTGTACGGAATAGCCTTCTGTGGGCTTGCCAGGGACCCTTAGGTGCCCTAAGTTCTAAATAAAAAGTTTAGGATTTAACTTTTCTCCTAAGTTGGGAATTGCTTCTACTATTAAAAAAATTTCTACATTTTAAATCAGGATAAATATTATATTATTATAAGGACAGGTAAAATTAAGGATGCTCTTACAGTGGTAAAATGGGGTCATTTTGCTTTTTATGAGACTAAATGGTGAGATTTGTCCCATGCACTATGAAATTAAGACCACAGGCAGTACTTAAAAACGCAACAGAAGTACATGATCAAGAAGTGCCTGAATTCCTAAATTTTGTTAAATGGCGTCATATTTCTCAGGGCCATTGGCATTCAAAGAATAAAATAAACATTCCACAAAATTGTCTATTTTCTAGTTAAACTGATGTCCTATAACTGTATCTGAAAAGCTAAGCTGTAATTTTGAGGACACCATGGATGAAAGAGAAAAAAATTACTACCACTAGTAACAGATGTGAAATTACATTAGATAAATATAATCATTAGTTTCAGTCTCACCCTGGTTAATTTGTTTGTGGAAATGTGCAACCCATTATTCATTAGATAATTTTTCACACATTTATTAGAAAGCCATGTCGAATTGTGACCCTGCACATTCGGGCTTACCTGTCCTGCAATGAAGTATACCGCTTACAATAGTGGAAATGGGGGACAAAATGTTTATCTCAGGCTGATTTTGTTCCAATAAATAAAGTAAATCAATAGCCAGTGAAGTGTGAACAACATTTCTCTGCTGTATAATATGGTTTTGGGGGCAATTTGACATGCTACAAGGGGAAACAAGGGTCTCGAACAGAAAGGTAATAAAAGCAAATCATGCTGGTAACTGTTCCTGAAGTCCTCTATTTTTCTATACTTGGGCAGCTTCAAGATGTGAAAAATAATGCACATAAAATTATAAAAATATTGAGGCAACTTTCCCCCATATTTATAAACATTCTTTCTTATAGCTGAACTTGATTTTATTGGTCATGCACTCTAGACCTGTGACAAATCTTTTCTATTTTCTATTTGATCTGATTTACTACACAAATTCAGATAACTTTAATGTATTTATAGCAAATAAAACAGAAAGACCTTAAATAGACTGCATTAGCACTCAGTAAGACTTCGTCTGAATTTTACTTTTCAATATTTAGATAACTACGTACAGTAATCAAAAATCTCTCAAGAAGTATTTTTTCTGCCCTGCAAAAAGCATCAAGGAGAAACCCCCATTTTCTCGTCTTCCATTTTTCTTACCATTCCAAGCCCTGCAAAACCGTAGGAAAATGAATCTCTTGTAATTCTCTGAAGGAGAATAATGATATAAATGCATTTAGAAAGTATATCTTCTTGCCAGTTTGAACCTCAGATGTTGTCTTTTAAATTAAGATGAAAGTAACAGGTTTTTTCCACATAATGCAGCCTGCATTCAAGTAATTAATGCTTAATTAAAAGCAGGTTTTTTTCCTGTGGGTCAGACAGTGAAGGGCTATGGCATGTTACCATAGTAAGGAGGAGGGTAGGCTGTTTGGTTTCTAGAAGGAGCCTTCTGGCCCTCTAAAATAAAATCATAGCCAGGGAAACCTGCAGATTCAAAAGAGAAATCGTTCAAAAGAGAAATGGTGTCACAGAAACAGTATTTTGCTGCCCAAGAATATTATTTCCTTGACAAATTCTGTGTACCATTGTTAGAATTTCAAAAAATCGTTGACCACAGACATTTTAGTACTGTGCGCTGACGTGTAGTGTATTTATTTATGGTCAATGAATTGATTCATATAAAGAGTCTCATTTGAATGCCAGACTAGCAGAAGTATAAGTACTTGCGAGAGCCAATATAGCAGAGAGGCCATAGGGGCGACAGAATAAGCATTAGATTGAGAAGCGGATCTATATTCTAGTACTTGCTGTCAATTAAGTCCCGTAACTTTTCTAATTTGGGTAGACTAGGTGAGCTCTAATCTTTTCCAGCTTCAATATTCCATGCATACCATATTTTTATAGAATAGCATCATGCTATACATGGATGAATAAACTTTATGAGTTAGATAATAGTCTACTTTTACAACCTTCTTTGTTTATATTTAATATAAACATTTTTCTATGTCCTTATGTATTATTTTACATCATTTATAGTGGACATCATTTATAATGGCTGTATCATATTCCATTATATGGATTTACTGTAATTCACTTAATAATCTCTCCGTTACCAGACATAATCAAAGCTATCATCTTTTTCTTATAATGCTGCCATGGTTTATTAATTGGTCTCCCTTTTTCTGCTCTTACACCTTATAGTGTATAATCTCTAACCAGATAAATCTTTTTCTTTTTAATGGCAATCAGATACAACACTGCCCTGCTCAAAACTCTCCAACCATCCTAGAATAAACTCCCAAATCATTACGTGCCATACAGGGCACTGCGTAATTTGGCACCTGCCTACCTCTGGAAATTTATATCTTCACACACTCCACTCCACCCACTGTTCTCCAATTCTCTAAGCATGTCCCAACCTTAGGGCCTTTGCTCTTGGTGTTTCCTCCACCTGGGACACTCTTCTTTCTGATACTTATGTGGTTTGTTCTTTCACTGCCTTCGGATCTCTGCTTAAATGACACCCTCAGACAGTTCTTCCCTGAGTATCCTATCTAAAATAGCATTCCTCCACTGTTCTCTGTCCTTTGACTTTTTCTTTCTCATAGCACTCATTACTATCTGACAGGGTTGTATATTTCTTTTTTTAATCTCTTTTATCTCTCCATAAACTCCCTGAGGGGAGGACTACAGGTTTTGTTCATTGTTAAATCCTCAGCACCAAGAGTTCCTTGCTGTCAGCTATCTTATCTGAAACCACCCACTTTCAGTTCCTCTCTGCACTTCTTCTTTCTCAGTCTTGACCTTGTTTCCTGTCTACTTTCATCCAGACCATCCATGGTCCCTGGGGAAGCCCACCCGGAAAGGCTTATAAGGTCTCAGTGAATTCCCTACTCTGCTTTTGTTGTCTCCTCTTTCCTTCACCCCCTGTGCCGACTGTGTGGTCCCTCGAGGTGTGCTGTGTTCTTCACGCAGGGGGTGGTAGGCTTAATAAAACTGACTTGTGTCTGCTACATCCAGTCTGGAGGTTATGTACTCGGTCATCCAAACCTATTGAGAAAGGAGATGCCTGCCAGCCCACTGTGGGTGTTGGTAAGGCGATCAAAACAAACACGGACACGTAGACATAAAAATCCGGAATAAAATATTAGGTATCTAATTGAGCGATATATAAAACTGATAACATATCACAATCAAATTGAATTTATTCCAGGAATGCAAGATTAGTTCAACATTTAAAAAATCAATGGAATTCACATTAACAAAATAAAGGACAAAAAACTCCCATATCATCATCTCAATAGATAAAGGAAAAGCATTTGATAAAAATCCCACACTTGTTTATAAAAGCTCCTAGCAAACTAGGAATAAAAGTGTACATCCTTAAACTCATATAGAATATTTACACAAAACGGTACAATAAACACTGAACTTAATATTGAACTATTCAAAGCTTTTCTTCCTGAGATGAAACACAACGATGCCAGCTCTCACCACTTCTATTCAAAATTATACTGAGTTCTTAGCCACTGCCATACAACAAGAAAAATGAAAGTTATAAGACTTGGAAAGGAACAAATAAATTTGTTGTTATTTGTAGGTGACATGATTGTGTATGCACAAAGTCAAAAAATTAATTATGTTGCTGAATTAAGCAAGATCAAAATGCAAAAATCAATTCTATTTCTATGTACTATCAGTGAACAATTTTAAGATGAAATTTTTTAATGATAGCTTTTGCAATACCATTGAAAACATCAAATACTTAGGAATAAATCTTAAAAAATAATGTAAAAAATGTCTACAGAGAAAACTACTAAAACATTTCTGAGAGAAAGATGTAAATAAACAGAAACCCACACATGTATAGGGTTGGAAGACAATATAGTTTCTCCAAAATTCATCTCTAGATCCAATGCAATCCCAATAAAATTCCCAGCAGGTTTTTTTTTTTAATATAATGCAATCTCAATAAAAACACTAAAAGCTTTTTTTTTTCGCCTTGATAAGCTGGTTCTAAAATGAATACCTCTGACTGTTTTGAAGAACAAATTTTAAGGCTTTATGCTACTAGATGTGAAATTATAAAGCTACAATAAATATAATGGAATGGAAGTGGCATGGTGGAATAGTGCTGCTATAAACATTCATATACAGGTATTTGATGGAGTACCTGTTTTCAATTCTTTTGGATATATACCTAGGAGTGGAATTGCTGGGTCATATGGTAGTTCTATGTTTGACTGTTTGAGGAACTGCCAAATTGTTTTTCATAGTGGCTGAATCATTTTACATTCCTACCAGCAAAGTACCAGGGTTCCACCTTCTCCACGTCCTTGCCAACCATTGTTAATTTTCTTAAAGAAAAAATTGTTATAGTCCTCCTAGTGGATGTGAAATGGTATCTCATTGTTTTCGATTTGCATTTCTCTAATGACTAATTCTGTTGAGCATCATTTTGTGTGCTTGTTGGCCATTTATATATCTTCTTTGGAGAAACGTTTTAAGTCCTTTGCCCATTTCTTAATTGAGTTGTTTGTCTTCTTGTTGCTAAGTTATGAGTTCTTTATATAGTTTTGATACTTGATCCTTATCAGATATATGGTTTGCAAATATTTTCTCCTGTTCTGTGAGCTGCTTTTCACTTTCTGGGTAATGTCAATTGATGTGCAAAATTTTTAAAGTTTTTAACATGTTGAGGTCCATTCCTTCCATACTCCATTTGTTGAGAGTTTTTATTGTGAAAGGATGTTGAATTTTGACAAATGCTTTTTCTGTATCTATTGAGATGATTATATGATTTTTATCCTTCATTTTGTTAATGTGATGATCACACTGATTAATTTGCAGATGTTGAAGCATGCTTGCAACCCTGGAATAAATACCATTTGATCATGGTGTATGATCTTTTTAATGTATTGTTGAATTTTGTTTGGTAATATTTTGTTGAGAATTTTTGCATTTGTGTTCATAAGGCCAATAGGCTTGTAGTTTTCTTTTCTTGTAGTATCCTTTTCTGGTGTTGGTATCAGGGTGAAGCTGGCCTTGTAAAATGAGTTTGAAAGTATTCCCTCCTCTTCTATTTTTTGGAAGAGTTTGCGAAGGATTGGTATTAGTTCTTCTTTAAATATTGGTAGGATTCACCAGTGAAACCATCTGGTCCTGGAATTTTGTTTGCTGGGAGGTTTTTGGTTATTGATTCAATCTTGTTACTAGTAACCAATCTGTTTAGATTTTCTATTTCTTCATGATTCAGTCTTGGTGGTTGTGTGTTTCTAGTAATGTATTCATTTCTTCTATGTTGTCCAATTTTTTGTTGTATAATTGTTAGAGTAGTCTCTTATAATCTCTTGTATCTGTGGTATCAGTTGTAATGTCTCTTCTTTAATTTCTAATTTTATTTATTTGCATCTTCTCTCTTCCTTGGTGAGTCTAGCTAAAAATTTGTCTATTTCATTTATCTTTTTAAAAGAACAGCTCTTTGTTTCTTGATCTTTTCTATTGTCTTTTTAGTCTCTATTTCATTTATTTTTGCTCTGGTCTTTGTTGTTTCCTTCTTTCTACTAACTTTGGACTTCATTTATTATTCTTTTTCTACCTCCTTGAGGTGTAAGGTTAGGTTGTTTATCTGAGATCTTTCTTGTTTCTTAATATAGATGTTTATTGCTGTGAACTTTCCTCTTAGAACTGCTTTTGCTGCGTCCCATAAGTTTTAGTATGTTGTATTTCTATTTTCATTTGTCTAAAGATCTTTTTGATTTCTCTTTTGATTTTTTTTTTTGACCCATTGGTCATTCAGTAGCATGTTGTTTTATCTCCGCTTATTTGTGAATTTTCCAGCTTTCTTCTTGTAATTGATTTCTAGTTTTATACCACTGTGGTCAGAAAAGGTACTTGATATGACTTCAATCTTCTTAAATTTATTAAGACTTGTTTTTTGGCCTAAGCAGTTTTTAATCTTGATGAAGTCCAATTTATCTATTTTTCTTTTGTTCCTCATGCTTTTAGTGTCACATTTAAGACTCCTTTGCCAAATCTAAGGTCATAAAGATTTACCCTATGTTTTCTTCTAGGAATTTTATAGTTTTAGCTCTTCTATTCAGGGCATTGATACCTTTTGAGTTACTTTTTGTGTATGGTGTGAGGTAAGGGTCCAGTTTTCTTTCTTTTACATGTGGCTATCCATTGTCTTGGCACCATTTATGAAAAGATTATACTTTCCTCACTGAAGGGTCTTGGCACTCTTGTTGAAAATCAGTATTCCAAAATGTAAGATTTTGTTTCTGGACTGTCAGTTCTAGTCCACTGATCTATATGTCTGTCCTTGTGACAGCACTGCACTGTCTTAATTACAGTTGCTTTGCTTTTAAGTACAGTTGTTTTGAAATTGGGAAGCATGAGTCCTCTTATTTTATTCTCCTTTTTAAAAATTGTTTTGGCTAATCTAAGTCCCTTGCCATTCCATGTGAATTTTAGAATCAGCTTGTCAATTTCTGCAAAGAAATTGTAGAATTGTCAAAGAAATCTACAAAGATTTCTGTCAAATAAGCTGTCAAGGAATCTACAAAGAAATCGTCAGCTGAGATACTGTTAGAGATTGCACTGAATCTGCAGATCATTTTGAGGACTATTGCCATCTTAACAACGTTGTGCCTTCCGATCCATGAACGTGGGATGTTTTTCCACTTAATTAGATATTATTTAATTTATTTCAACAATGTTTTGTATTTTTCAGTTTCAGTTTCAGTACTTCTTTGGTTAAGTTCCTAAATATTTTGTTCTTTTTGGTGCTAATATAAATGTTCATTGTAAGTGTATAGAAATATAATTGATTTTTGTATATTGATTTTGCAACCCTGTTCAACTCATTTATTAGTTCTAATAGTTTTTTTTTTTAGTGGATTCCTTAGGATTTTCTATATGTATAATCATGCCATCCACAAATAGAAATAGTTTTACTTTTTCCTTTCCACTCTGTGTGCCTTTTATTCCTTTTGCCTTCCTAATTTCTCTGACTGGTATCTCCAGTGCAGTGTTGAATAGAGGAGGTGAGGGTGGAGATCCTAATTTTGTTCCTGATCTAAGGAGGAAAGCATTGTCTTCATCATTAGGTATGATGTTGGCTGTGTTTTTTTGCAGATGCCTTTTATCAGATTGAGGAAGTTTCCCTCTAATCCTAGTTTGTTGAGTGTTTTTATCATGAAAGTGTTTTGCATTTTGTCAAATGATTTTTGATATGTCCTTTGAGATGATCATATGATTTTTGTTTTTTATTCTAATGGTATGATGTATCACATTAATTGATTTTTGGATGTCAAACTAACCTTGCATTCCTGGGATAAATCTCACTTGATCATGGTGTATGACTCTATTTATATGTTACTGGATTTGATTTGCTAGTATTTTATTGAGAATTTTTGCCTTCATATTTATAAGAGATATGGATGCCCTCTAGTTTTCTTGTAATGCTTTTATCTGGTTTTTCTATCAGGGTAATACTCTCCTCATAAAATGAGTTGAGAAGTATTCCCCCCTTTTCTGTTTTTTGAAAGAGTTTATGAAGAAGTGGTATTAGTTCCTATTTTTAAAAAATTATTAACTAAAGTCTATACTTTATGCGCATTCTCTTAGTTTTATGTTTTTTAAGATTGGCACCTGAGCCAATATCTGTTGTCAATCTTTTTTTTTTCTTCTTCTTCCCCAAACCCCTCAGTACATAGTTGTATATTCTAGTTGTAGGTCCTTCTGGCTCTGCTATGTGGGACGCTGCCTCAGCATGGCCTGATGAGCAGTGCTAGGTCCACACCCAGGATCTGAACTGGCAAAACCCTGGGCCCCTGAGGTGGAGCATGTGAACTTAACCAATTGGCCATGGCCCTAGAGATCTTTCTTAATATCGATTTTTGTAGCTATAAATCTCCCTCTGAGTGCTGCCTTAGCTGTGTGTCATAAAGTTTCTGCTCTCATAAGTTTATTTTCATTCATCTAAAATTATTTTGTGACTTCCCTTTTGATTTCTTTTTTGACTCATTGGTTGTTTAGGAGTTCGTTGTTTAATTTCCGCATATTCATGACTGCCTAAATTTTTTTCCTGCTTTTTATTTCTAATTTTATTCCATTATAGCCAGAAAAAATACTTTATATTATTTCTAACCTGTTAAACTTATTGAAGTTTGTTTTATGGCCTAGTATATGATCTATTCTGAAGAATGTTTCACATGTACTTTAGAAGAATGTATGTTCTGTGTTGTTGGCTGGAGTATTCTCTAGATGTCTGTTAGGTCTAGTTGGTTTATAGTGTTGCTCAAGTTTTGTTTCCTTGTCACTTTTCTGTATAGTTGTTTTATCCATTATTGAAAGCAGAGTGTTGAAGTCTCCAAATATAATTATTGAGTTGTTTGTTTTTCCCTTCATTTCTGTCAGTTTTTGCTTCATGTATCTTGGTGCTCTATTATTGAAGGCTTATATTTTTATAATTATTATTTTTTCTTGATAGATTGACCCTTTTATCATTATAAAGTGTCCCTCTTTATCTAATTTTTTTTGTTTTAAAGTCTTTTTTTTTTATTTTAGCCATTTTAGTTTTCCAGTGTTTTCTGTTTTCATAATATATATTTTTTTATCCTTTTATTTCAGTCTATTTGTGTCTTTGAATCTAAAATTTGTCTTCTATAGATCAAACTTTTTATCCACCCTGACAATCTCTGCCTTGTGTTGGATTGTTTAATCCATTTATGTTTAATGTTATCATTTATTTATTTATTTATTTATTTAGGAAGATTAGCCCTGAGCTAACATCTGCATCCAATCCTCCTTTTTTGCTGAGGAAGATTGTCCCTGATTTAGCATCTGTGCCCATCTTCCTCTATTTTGTATATGGGATGCCTGCCACAACATGGCCTGGTAAGCACTCTGTGCCCTGGGTCTGAACTGGCATGCCCTGGGCTACTAAACTGGAGCATGCGAACTCAACTGCTACACAACTGGGCTGGCCCCTATGTTTTTGTTTTTGTTTTTTTTTTGGTGAGGAAGATTGACCCTGAACTAACATCTGTTGCCAATCTTCCTCTTTTTTTTTTCTCCCCACAGCCCCAGTACGTAGTTGTATATCCTAGTTGTAAGTCATTCTAGTTCTTCTATGTGTGATGCTGCCACAGCCTGGCTTGATGAGTGGTGTGTAGATCTGTGCCCAGGATCTGAACCCGTGAACCCTGGTCCACTGAAGCAGAGTGCGTAAACTTAACCAGTCAGTCATGGGACCGGGCCCCTAGTGTTATTATTGATATAGTTGGATTTACATCTGCTATTTTACTTTTTGTTTTCTATATGTCTTATGTATTTTATGTTCCTCTATTCCTTTTTGACTACTTTCTTCTGCATTATGTAGTTATTTTCTAAGGTAGTATTTTGAGTTTTTCAATTTTTTTTCACTATATTTTCTTGTTAATTTTCTAGTGGTTGTTCTAAAGTTTACCATATACATTTTTACTTATCAGAATAACTTCAGATTTATAGTAGTTTAATTCCAGTGATATATAGAAATGTTACTCCTATATTGCTGTATCCCTTTCCCCCATTTTTGTGGTAGTATTATTATACGTATTATATTTATTGGTGTCATAAACATAACAATACATTGTTTTAGTTATTACTTTACCATCTTTGGTAATTTCCTTATCCAAATACGGCTTTTCTCCCACCAACTTCCTGTTTGATATTGTTGGAAAATATTTTACACATATATTACATTTTTATATGTTATGGGCCCAACAATACATTATATGTGTGTTATTTTATACAACTGCTTTTTAAATCAGTTAAGAGAATAAATGAGAAAAATGCATTTATACTTCTTTTATAATTACATAATTACCTTAACTATGTATGTATGTATTTGAATTACCATCCAGGGTCATTTGCTTTCAGCCTGAAGAACTTTCTTTAGTATTTCTTGTAAGTTGGGTCTGCTAGCAACAAATTCTCTCAGCCTTTTTTTAAAATCTGGAAAAGTCTTTATTACACCTTCATTTTTGAAAGATAGCTTTGCTGGTATAGGATTCTTATCTGACAGTTCTTTGGGGGGCACTTTGAATATGTTAACCCACTGCCTTATGGCCTCCATTGTTTCTGCTGTGTAGCTGGCTGTTAATTTTACTGGAGTTCTCTGGTAAGTGATGAGTCATTTTTCTTGTGCTGCTTTCAAGATTTTCTCCTTGTCTTTGACTTGAGTATTTTTAATATGTGTTTATTTGTAGATATTTGCATTTATCCTGCTTGGAGTTTGTTGTGCTTCTTGGGTGTGTAGATTCATGTTTTTCAATATATTTGGGAAGAGTTTTTTTTTTTTAGGAAGATTAGCCCTGAGCTAACTACTGCCAATCCTCCTCTTTTTGCTGAGGAAGACTGGACCTAAGCTAACATCCATGCCCATCTTCCTCTACTTTATATGTGGGATGCCTACAACAGCATGGCTTTTTGTCATGGTCCATGTTCATGGTGCCATGTCTGCACCGGGGATTCGAACCGGCGAACCCCAGGCTGCTGGGAAGTGGAACATGCGTAATTAACCACTGTGCCACAGGGCTGGCCTGTATTTGGAAAGTTTTAAGCCATTATTTCTTTGAATCGTTTTTCTTTTCCTTTATTTCTCTCCTCTCCTGATAGTCCCATTCCATGCATGTCTGTGAGCTTAATCATGCCCCACATTTCTCTGCGTCTCTGTTCATTTTCCTTCATTCTTTTTTCTCTCTGTTCTTTGGTTTGCCTGATCTCTATTGATTTATGTTCAAGTTCACTAATTCTTTTTTCTGCCAGTTCAAATCTACTGTTGAGCCCCTGTAGTGAATTTTTAAAGTTTCAGTTATTGTACTTGTCAACTTCAGAATTTCCATTTGGTTCTTATAGTTTCTCTCTTTGCTGATTTTCTCTATTGGATGAGACATTGTCATCATCCCTTCCCTTCCTTCTTCAATCATGCTTTCCTTCAGTTCTGTGAACATATTTATGATGGTTACTTTGAAGTCTTTCTGTTAAACCCAACATGTGATTGTTCTCGCCAGCAGTTTCTGTTGCCTGCTTTCTTTCTGGTGTATGGTTCATACTTTCCTGTTTCTTTGCAGGCCTTGTAATCTTTTGTTGGAAAATTGATGTTTTAGGTAATATATTGTAGTACTCTGAGTATTGGGCCCTACCTCCCTCTGGACCTTGTCATTGTTATTTGTTTGTTTGTTTAGTGGCTAGCTGGATTATATTAGTGAATTCCACCTACCCACTACCTCCCTACAGTTTTAAGCCTCTGATGTTGCTTCTCAGGGAGGTGCAGCTTTGGGCGTGCCCACAGTCATCCCAAGATGACAGTGGTATTGCTAGGGCTCTCTTCTTCTCTTTCCCTGACCACATCCAGCTGTTAAACTCTTCTAATTGCTAGTTGATTTCTCTGTTGTTTTCAACAATGCTCTGGGAGTGTAAATTGCTCTAGACATGTGTCCAATAAATTGTGGCTCATTTGAAGAAATAGTTTCTGAGGTCAGTGTTTGATGTTTATTCTGATACCAGGAGGGCTCCTCCCAGCTCTTATTCCCCTATTCTCTCTTGCAAACTAGCCATGTATAGTCTAGTGTGTATCTTCCTTAAATCCAATAGTCTCCCCCCAATTGCATTTCACCACAACCTCTACTGTTCTTGAGAATACCCTAGGGTTTGAACCTCTCCATACTCTCTTGAAAATACAGTTGGTTCATTTGGGAAGAGCTTAGACCTGCTTCTCCCTGCGGGCAAAACCTCTGAGCCAGTGCTCTGGAGCTGGGGGTAGGGACAATGGAAAACTTCTCTCTGACTGATGCCCTGCTCTAGGAGCTGAGTGCTCAGTGGAGGGGGGCCAGCAGACTGAGATCCTCTTGGTTTGCCTCTCCTGTCATGGAACGACCACCTCATGAGCTGGAGCGAGGGCAATCAGGTCCCTAGTATTCTCAGCACACTGCACCAAGATAGAGCCTCTATTCCATGAATGGGGGCTGGATAGAAGAAGGGAGCCCCCACTTCTTGACTATGCGCCTCAAGTACTTAGCCTCAGCAATCGGTTGCTGTGGGTGGGATGAAAAATGTGAAAGTCGTTCTCCTGCAGGGAAGCAAGCTCTCCAACTGGGAGCTGGGGGCAGAGGGAGCGCTGAGTTCTCAGCTGTAGCAGTCTTGGGTGCAGTCTCTGCCTCATTGGTCTGGGAGTGGGAGGGAGGGAGCAGCCTTGGTTCAAATACTGTAGACTCTGGCCTTTCTTAGTGAATTTTAATAGATTTTATTGAATAGATGCTTCTTCATTTGCTGTTTACCCTTAGGACTATTTCCAAAGGCCTTAAATGGTTGCTCTTTAATAATATTCATTAGTTTCACTGGAGGGTGGGTCAGTGGAGCTCCTTATGCGGTCCTGACAGAACTTGATCTCTCTGGATTCTTTTTCTTTTTCAACATTATTTTTTAAAGGTTGAATCTTGTTGACACATGTAGTTCTAGTTAACTCATTTTCAACCACTATATACTATTCTACCACTGGTGTACACTACTCTATTCCATGAATAAAGTACAATTTGTTTAGCTATTTCCCTACTAGGGATAATTAGGTTGCTTTCCCTCTTTTATTAGAAATAGTGCTGCAGTGTGCATCCTTGTATATGTCTCTCTGTGCACATGTGCAAAGTTTCTCTAGAATAAACACCTAGAAGTAAAATTTCTAGGTTATTGGGTAATGTTATGGCCAACTTTACTTAGTATTGTCAAAGTACCGTCTGAAATATTTCGATGAATTTATACTTCCTCTATCCTTAATAACATTTCGTGTTATCAGACCTAATGATTTTTGCAATTCTGATTCATGTGAAATGATTCTTTATTAATTTGCATCTCTTGACTATTACTGAGATTTATCAACTTCTTATATGTTGTTGACAATATTTGTTTCCTGCTTTGAAAATTGTCTGTTTATACTATACCCTTGGCCCATTTTTCTTTTTTTGGTGGGAGGCGTGGGGTGGAATGGGGATATTGATTTGTAGGGAATATTTTTATATTGTGGTACTAATTCCTTGTTGGTTATATGGGTTGCAAATTAATTCTTCCAGTTTTGGGGCCATGAATGATTGACGTACAAGTGATATGTGACCCAAGCTGGGCCAATACAATTCTTTTTGTGGGAACACGAAAGAAACTTAGAACATAGAGAGAGCCTCAGAATTACGTTTGTGGCTAGGCTCTGGAAAAAAGATCATCTCCTGAAGTCCTGGTTCCTTCACTTCTCATGTCAACTTTTCCTTTGAGTCTGTGAAATATCCCAATATCTTTTAGCCATTTACTTAAAAAAATACTATTATGCAATCTGAGGTCAATTTCTTGTTGCTTTTAATCACAAAAACAAATTTAAAAGGTAACTTGAATAACAACTCTCAAATTTCGGGCGTGGCTGATTGGTCTTATAATGGTGCCATTAATCAAAATAGGGATTATAGGAGAGGAGTGCGGAGTAGTGTTTCAGGAAGGGTAATTGGTACAGTTTGGAATATGTTGAGTTGTGCTACCCGTATAGTATCCACATAGAACTGCCCAGGAAGAGTGTGAGATGTGAGGAAGAAAAAGGACTAAGAACAGAAATCTGGCTAACACTAACTCCTAAAGGATAGCAAGAGGAAGGGGAGGCAGTCAAGAGATCTCAGTTGAGGTAGTCAGAGCTGTAGGAGGAGAACTCATAGAATCTAGGGGTAGGAAGAGATTCAAGAAAGAGGGAATAGTTAATAATGAGTAAAAGGCCTGAGTTTCAAGGAGGTAGTAGTTAATAACAGGTCAAGTAAGATTTGGTAGTGAGCGGTATAAGTGACCTCAGCTTGGTCAGAAGCTGGAAACCAAACTGGAGAAAGTCAAGGAGTAAATGACATGTTAGGATATTAAAGTGAGGGTAGAGCATTATTTTGAGGAAATTGATGTGAAAGGAAGCAGAGAGATAAGATATCTAGGAGAGGATGTGAGGTTGGAGATGGGGTGATTAAAGATGTGGGAGATTGTTCATGTTTACTTCTGAAGGAAAGGGACCAGAAGGAGAAGCAGGAGAGACAGGCAAAAGAAAGCATGATTCCCAGGAGACAGGAGAGAATGGGGCAAAACACAGATTAAGGATGTGTTTTGTCACATGGCAAATAATTACACACTGTTTAAGACATGCTATGAAGTATGTACAAAGTAATAAGAAGTTACAAAGGAGAGAGCTACTAAATCTCCGTGTGTGGTGTCAGGAAGACTTCATCCATTTGATGAAGTTCATTTTGATCTGATACGACTGACTGACCGCCTGTCTGTGAAGCCTGAATACCCAGGGAGCCACAGACATGAGCTTTGTCACTTCATGGTCCTTGGGATCAAGGATTTTGTAGACTTGATGCATTTTTTAGGCTCTCCTTCCTCAACTATATTAAAATATGATGGATGGTACAGAAAATAAATCTTGCTAACCTCACACTTTTTCTATATCTTTATACACAAATTCCATGAGGAAAATCTCAGTTCTTCAGCAGAGTTGCCCTATGAATCGAGAAGGTTCTCTTGCATTGCCTCCTAATCTTTTTCTACATCGTGACATACAGAAAAAAGTGATAATATTTATCCTGCACACTGGGGTGAGCAGACTTCTCACCACTAGTACGAGGGGCTCCTGCCTGACTGCCCTGAGGGCTTCAGGATCTTGAGCACACCTGAACACACCTGAAGCTCATCTGGTGTGCCCTGGGATACCAACTGAGATTTCTGCTCTAAGGCACATTCTCCCACACTTTAACTTTTTTTCAGTTTCTGCTATATGATAAAGGACTTTTCCCTCCTACCATTAAAATCCTTACCAAAAGTCTTCGTGTGATTCGGAAGGATGCTTAAATGGTAAAAGCAGATGGTTTGCTGTTCTCTTACACATCTCCTTCATAAATGTGTATGTTATCTTAAAGAACTGTCTACATTCAAACATATTTTATAGGACTCTAAATTATCTCATTGTGAAGTTCTTTCCTGTTTATCACTATATAAAATCTGGTATAGGTGTCATAGCTTAGTCTTTGACTCTTTTTCTTTCAGAAACTACAGATAGTTCTTCCCCAAGTTAAAGTGGTATAATGCCGGGAGGAAGTATGTTCATCACATCAGGCATTACATTGCAATATATGTTTAATACATTGAGAAAGTTCAGTATAATAAAACCATTCATATATCCTAGCAGGAGAGAAGTTATCTTTGTTTTTTAGTTTTCTAAATGCATTTTAGGCCATTCTTCCATGGATAGAGGCTTTTATGAAATACGATTTTTGTATTTAAAAAAAAAATCCTTATTTCCAGCTGTGCGTAATTTTATATTTGGTCTCTGGAGACTAAGAAGTATCATTAACTGTATACGCCCTTTGTATTTTGAAAAGTTGTAGGAAGATGAGAACTTGGCCTTTCTCATTTAAATTGTAAGAAGAAGAAAAATATAGGAATATATTATGCAAGGAAGTGTTGAGTTGTATGGGAAATTGTGTTTTAAGACCTACTGTAGATCTATGTCGGTGTCTGTGGAAGAGGATAATTAGCGCCTGCACTCGCAGTCATATCAGACTAAAGGTAATGGGGTGTAAGAAGTGGTTCATTAGGCTCTCTCAAGTACTTTCTCTGTGTCCATACTATTTATACCATAGAAAAAATTCAGTCTTTAAAATCAAGTCAAAGCATTAGCCTTAGATTCTTCAATATGAGAAATAACACTGAGTACTGATCCCTTAAAGTCAGATGAAAAAATGTACATAACAAACCTACACAGTGTTTATTGGCCTATACGTCACCCACACTGAATACTTACAATATCTAACCTCCTCCCTTCTTGATGGCTCGTTTCACACCCGATGTGGCTCCAGGAGTTTCAGGTGGAGGAAGAGGTGAAGTCAGAAACCACTTGCTAAACACAATCATTGTCCACATTGGGATTTTAATTGAAAAGGAAATTTATTGGAAAACGTCTCCTTACCTGGCGTGGGTTGGGGAGTAGATGGGAGAAGAAAGCAATAACGAGCCCTTGGTTCTTGCTCCTAGAAAAATTGTCAGTGGTGGTAGATATGAAAATTGGGTCAATTAACAGGAGATAGCGTCTTTCCCCAATGTTGTTCAAATGTTGCTCAGAGAGGTGAGACGGAGCTATTTGAAAGGGGAGGGGTAGTGTGTTTGATGCTGCCTGGACCACATCTCATTCTGATGGAAATTTCTGAAGTCAGTCTCTTTTAATGCTTTCCCCCCTCCATTCCTGCGTCTTCCTGTAAAGCTGCTGAGATGCACGTCTGAGCTTTGGAATCAATGCTGGCCAGGCATTAGTGGCTATAGTGGGAAATTCTGTGCCTGCATGCAGAACAATAACTCAGTCTGTGGAAAAGAGAAGGAGGAACCGTGAAGAGTTGGAGGGGGAAGATGTACCAGGGTTAGCAACTTGGGATACGTTGCATGTTTGGTTCTTCTGTGAGTCCCTTCTGCAAGTTTAGAGAAGAGGGATGATGTTGAATAACCCGTAATTTCTGTATTGAGTGGAGTCTATGAGTGTTCTGGTAATGTTCTGAAAAACTCATCAGATTAGGAGAATCTTGCAGTAGATGAGGGCAGTTCCAGTACTTGACTCGTGCCTAGTTTAGTCTCTTAAGATCCCATTAGTTTCTGGACTCCCTAAGCCTTGCAGGTAGCTGGGCAAAAGAGTGGAAACAGCTCTATCCTGGATAGGAAGGGACCTCTGATTTTAAGTTCTTTGAAAGCAGTGACGTCTGAACAGTGGCTCTGAGGCACCATGTGCAGTTGTGAGTAAATGCTTTTTTGGTTTGATCGGTGTGATAGGAGAGGAAGATTAGGAGAGAGGAAGAAAAAGCGTAGGAAATACATAGGAACTGCTCCCTGCTTTGTGCACACAGACAGCCTATTTTATACATCACTTTTGGGGCTGGGTTGATCTAATGAAAGAGATATACAGTGAACACCAAATACTTCTGGTTACTGGAAAACTCAATTGCTAGCAGATATTTTGGTCAAATAAATGCCAAGCAACTAACTTGAGGAGTTTTTTAATGAAATTGGCTACTTTGAGAAACTTTGCCTTGTTTCAGATATATGTTTCTGAAATGGTAAAAATTGCAGAATAGTGGGGAAGATGTTTCTTGGTAGGCAAAATTTTCAGTACTTTTTCTTTTTTGAGAAAGATTAGCCCTGAGCTAACATCTGCTGCCAATCTTCCTCTTTTTTGCTGAGGAAGACTGGCCCTGAGCTAACATCTGTGCCCATCTTCCTCTACTTTATATGTAGGACACCTGCCGCAGCATGGCTTGACAAGTGGTGCCATGTCCGCACCCAGGATCTGAACCAGCAAATCCTAGGCTTCTGAAGCAGAATGTGTGAACTTAACTGCTGTGTCACTGAGCTGGTCCCCAAAATTTTTAGTTCTTTTGATGACTGACTACCTATTACTTCAATCTCCTTAAGACTGGCTTTGTCTTCATTTACTGTCAGACTATGTCAGGAAATTAGGAAATGGTTAGGTAAAAATTGTCATTGAGAAATTTCTATAATTTATGCTATTTAATAGATATTAGGAATTCCAAATTGGATTAAAAGTCTACAACATGAAACAAGAAAATAAAACCCCCTTGAACTAACATTTTGATATGGTTATAACTCTGTAGAGCAGCAACAACTGCTGAGTACTCTTTCTTTAATATAAATTTCCCCCCAGATTTATTGAGATATAGTTGATATTTAACACTGTGTAGGTTTAAGGTGTACACTGTGTTGATTTGATACGTGTATATACAGAGAAATGATTGTTATTGATGGTTAGTTAACACATCCATCACCACACGTAACTATCTTTTTTGTTTTGTTTTGTGGTAAGAAATTTTAAGATTTACTGTCTTGGCAACTTTCAAGTGTACAGCACAGTGTTAGCTGTAGTCACCGTGCTGCACAGCAGATCCTCAGAACGTAGTCATCTTGTTAACTGGAAGTTTGTACCGTTTGGCCACCTTCACCCATATGCCCTGTCCCCCTGCCCCTTGCAACTACCAATCTACTCTGTTTTGATGTTTGATTTTTTTATATTCCACATATAAGTGAGATCATACAGTATTTGTCTTTCTCTGTCTGACTTACTTTGCTCAGCATGATGCCCTCAAGTTTCGTCTATGTTGTCACAAATGGCAGGATTTCCTTCTTTTTTATGGCTGAATAATATCCCATTGTGTATATATATATATATATATACATATATATACATATCTCCTTAAGATACTGATTTCATTTCCTTCGGATGTATTCCCAGAAGTGGAATTGCTGGACCATACGGTAGTTCCATTTTTAATTTTTTGAGGACCCTCATACCGTTTTCCAGAGTGACCGCACCGATTGACATTCCCACCAGCAGTGCACAAGGGTTCCCTTTTCTCCACATCCTCGCCAGTTTGTGTTATCTCTTGTCTTTTTGATAATAGCCATTCTAACGGGATGAGGTGATATCTCTTTGTAGTTTTGATTTGTATTTCCCTGATGATTAGTGATGTTGAGAACCTTTTCATGCACCTGCTGGCCATTTAAATACTGGATACTTTTGACAGCTTTTAAAGTTGCTGTTAGTTCACACAGCTAGAGCAGATATTTTTTAAAAAATGTGAACACAATCAAAAGACCTGGGTTCACGTTTCAGCATTGCGGCTTCCTAGCATGTCTCTTAACTTCTGGGTACCTCACTCATCTGTGAAATGGCCAGACATTAAATAATAGTATGTCTCACAATGGAAGTACATTGTTAGTTCTAAAGTGCTGTACAAATAGTAACAGGAACGGTGGTTGCTGTTATTGTTAAGAAAGCTTTATAGAGTGAACCTTCGCATCCCCTTTCTAGCCTCCTCTGACAGTTTTCTGTATCCTTTGAAGTTTCAAGATCCATTTCACCCGCAGCACACGAACCCAGTCAGCCTGGAGAAACTTGGTCTTCAGGCCTTCCGTGGTTGCTTGCAGAACTGTGTGGCCCAGAAGCCTAGCATTTTTCTTGCTTCTTCAGGCACTAAGAATGCAAATATTAACCCAGGTTTTTCCACTGGAAAAACACTTTTCTCCCTTTCACTGAGAATTGGGATTTAAACACATTAGCAGCAATTAGTACTTGAGCCAAGAATTCAGGTTTTGATAAAAACTACGGTTGACATTTGCTCCTGGAAGAGAGACTGAAAAATGGTCCATAAAGTTTCTATTAACTTCAAAAGCGGCAACATCTGCTCCAATGCACAAAGCTGCAGGGTCTGCCACGGAGGAAGCATGCTCCCGGCCGCTCAGAATCCCGCCAGCAGGCGAGTCCACGGTCTTTCCAGCTTGGCATTAAAACTCTGAAGGAGGAGAACATCATTTCCAGCAAAAATGTGAAGTCTTATAAGGAAGATATGAACTCAGCATTCTGCTTCAGACTCTCTGGGGAAACTTGGAAGGGCAACCACCTGAAACCAGCGTGGCCAAAGGCGTTTATTTCACAAATGTCATTCCAGTTTCCTCTCTTCCTCCTTCTCCTCTTTTTTCTGGCCTTCCATCACAAATATTTGCATAATTCAATGAAGAAGTTTGTATCCTGTAACTCTTTAGGGCAGTTTGCTGATAGCGTGACCGACTATTAAAAAGAAAAAAAACCTTTTCCAAACAACGCTGTGGTTTTATCGGTTGCATAAGTTTTCCTCCCAAAATTCAGGGGAATTCCAGACCATTTTGCAATTAGTTAAGGATTATATTTCCTTATTTTTATTAATTTTATGCAAAGTGGGATTTATCAGTGGAGCATTCATTGACACTGACTTCAATTTATTCTGATGAAACTGACTGACATCTGTGTGTGCTGTTCATCAGTCATAATTTAAACCATTCTTAATTGCATTAAATGTAAATTAAGACATTCAATTTCAGCCATTATTTTTCATAAAACACTGTGAACTGAGTTTTAGTGGGTCATGAGATCTTCTATTCAAGATAAATAGGTTAAATTCAAAACTTACCGTTGGTGTTCATGTTTTACCCTTTGTCCACTATTTCTTTTGTTGCTTACTAGATTGGACCAATTAATTCGCTCTCTGACGAGACGAATGGCTAAGGAAGATGTAGCTGAAGTTTTTAAGGAATGATTTTATCATTTTGAGAGCTTGCTTATGTTTTAAGTTTGATTTTAAAAAATGCGTAACTATTTATCTAAACCAAATTGAAAGTGCCAAACTAAGTTCTCGGATTTGGAACTCATATCTTTAAATGTTTGGATTTTAAGAATTTAAGATTACATTTTCTTTAAAAAATGGTGTAGCTATGCTTTTATAAAATTTCAGCACTACGGAGTAGACATACTAATGTAAAATGAGCAATGTGTGACGTATTACACACCATATGACATCATACAGTGAGGTGTAATCTCCCCCCGGCCCCTTCTTGATAAGTGTTGCTTTCTCCACATTCTGGTTTCATTTGTAAGCCACCATTCCCAGTGCCTGCAATTCTCCCCACTGGGTGAGAACAATCTTCTTTTAGTCGTATAATGATTAGAGTGACAATGATCATCATTAATAGTAAATAATAATAGGCTTTTGTATGATATCTTTTCATGAGAAAATATATAAACCCATGGTTAATATTCACCCTTAAAGAAACATTCAAATAGTACAGGCTGTGATGGAGAGCCTGAGAGAAATTAGGCCTAGGTGAAAATCATGCTGTTAGCAAGTATTAATTTTCAACAGAATGAAGTACCAAATAGTTGTGGCTAAGAGATTGGATTTGGCCAGGTTCCTACTGCTTATTTTTCTCTGGGGAGCAATGGGAACACTTCTGTGGGTGGAGTTTTGTTTCTTTTTTTTTTATATCTGTGTCTCTACCTGCGTGACTGTGCACTGGCTTATTCTGAGAGAGAAAAGAAGGCTCCAAGATCTTCTGGATCTGTCCATGTGCTGAGGCTCTGTTGTGCTGTGCAGTCCTCCCAGGATGTGTACATTTATTTAAGAGAACATTCTGCCTATTACCCTAGTTGATGGTGAAAAGTGTTCTTCGAGAACAAACTAGCTAGAACTTTGCCATGTCATTAAACCCCTTTGATTTCCAAATAGAAGTTGGTCAACAAAGAGAAGGAAACTGTCACACTTGCCTCAGTCACTCATGTAGTAAAATTTTATATGACTATTATATACGACATTTACATTCCCATGTCAGTTCAACTGATGGAGAGTGAAGTGTTGCAATAAGTCTGGAGATGGGTAGTGATGCAATCATCCTACCAGTTTCTTGCTATTAATATATGTCTCTTATTCATTTTTAAAGATAGCATAAATGAGAGTACTGAATATAAATGGCTTTTGTAAGTCATTCAGGTCAGTGAAGCATGTCATTGTTTGCGACCTGAGTTCCATGAGAGCCCCGGCTGGTTGATAGGCGCGCCATATATTTTTCTCATAAATGAAAAACACAAACAATATTCACAATTTTTAATGACTATTATAAAATAATACAATATGAGTTTCCATAGAAAAAACTAGTTGCATGTACTTAATAGTGTGACCTTAGCATGTCATCTTTAGAATATATAAAGCCCATATAGACAGGCATTGTATAATTTATTTCTCCAGATGTAACGTTAACAAACATTTTATTATGATTTATTTTTTGGCTCTTTGAAAGATGAAGTAAGTTCTTTAGTATTAGCATTGCTAATGATTTTAATGAGGCATTAAAATGTTGCGGTATTGTAGGAACATTTTTCTTTTTTTAACATTATTTCATTAATATTTCACAGGAATTTTAATGTTAAATTGATGAAAGAACCTGAGAGTGTAATCCACAACATGTCCGAGTGCTCGAATAGTGGGAAAGAAGCAGAGAAAGGTGGGGCACGGTGATGGGGAGGGTTCATGAGGTGCTCCTGTACTGGAAACATGCCATGACCTACAGTCTGTCATTGCTGAAACGAAGACAAAACAATTTTATTTTCTCGCTCAGGGTTTTTTTGTACAGTCTACAGAAATCTAGCACACATAAGATACTGTTTGTATTCTCAGATTAGACGTGGGGGAGCCAAACACACGAAGAGGGACTTTCCTAGGAGAGGACACTCTGCTGATCGACTTCTGTCTTAGAGTAACCTTCCTCGAACGTTTGCAGTTTGAATCGCTTTTGCTACATACTATTCAATAATTTCCAGTGTTTTCATGGCATCTGAGAATATGCAGAATGCTTTCATGGGGATTGTATTGTTTAATCCTCACAAAGCCCCTTGTGCGCTATGGGAACGTTAGGGGAAATCACCTGCTCCCCCAGATCCTAGTATCCCTGCAAGGAGTTGCTGTTTGGAGAACTTACAGTTACCACAAGGTAACCACTCTGCAAGGTATGTGGACCAGAGGAGAGAGGGCCAAGAGGTTTCGTCCCCAGCTCGCTGAGTTCTCATGTAAGTGCACAATTGCAGGAAGAAAGACTAGCTTTATTTTAGGCATTGGAGAAAGTTTAAACAGCAGGTGAAGCAAGGACTAAGCAACCTTTGCCGCCGTATAGTGGAAATCCTGGCACGAAGGGGAACTGTTCTTGAATAAATTCTCCAATGTCACAGGCAAAAATAGCCCTTGTCATGGTTTGGCCTCAGCAGCTGCTTGCTCTGCTGGGATCAGAGCCTGGCAGACGCTGTTCTGGCTGGACAGCAGCGCTGTTTGGTATGTTTCATTATCTGTAAGCCTGATCCTGCCCTTACGCAGCCCTCAGGGCGACACCTTAAACCCCCGTGTACCCAGTAAGCAAACACTCTGATCACCTCTTGCTTTAGAGGAAGTATGTATCGGATCTCTAATATGGTCTCTAAGTCAGCATAGCTGATCTATACTCAACTCACCTGGGGGTTGTGGGACCCGAGGAAGGAAAAAAACAGTTGCTTATGGAACCAACTGCAGGGATATCCAACTCTTTTTTCATGCCCTCCCTACCTGAATCACTGGGGTAGGGGTAGGGGTGAGGAGGATGGAGGTAGGGGTGAGGAGGGTGGGGTAGGGGCTAAATAAAGGGTGAGGGAGCAGTACTTATTAAAATGCAGATTCTTGGGCCTAAACCTATTGAGTCAGCCTCTCCAGAGGGAAATTTGGGGAACCTTTTTTTAAAACAAGATTTTTAGGTGATTCAGAATAGCAGTAGTCCCTAGTCTTGAATTTTTTCTTTTTCTTGACAGCTGGCTTAGAGTACCTGTATCACATTTACTCCAGTACATAATTAGTCTGTAAAGATGCCACTTATAAGTGATTACAGATAGTTCCGTTCATGAAACATTTGTGCTACTGCTTGGAATGAGGGGTTTGCACTGACTCTGGTGTTGCCATGTGTCTGGGCGAGGAGCTCTGTGAGAAGGAAGAGTAGTGGCCCTGTTTCAACACCAGCATCAGCCAGCCGTCTTGTAAACGCAGGGACTGTAGTTGGTCACGGTAGACAAGATGGAAGCACAAATCTCTTTTTTTCTGGTTTCTCAGTAACACCAGCCCGAGAACCCTAGAAGGTGTACAGAAAAAACTAAAAGCTGAAATGCAAGCCAGTCAGTTATGCTGTTTGTTAGCTAATGTGAAAGCTTCATTGGCTGAACACCTTGACTAAAATTAAATTTTGGTATTATCTGTGGATTTCAATTGTTCATGCTATTCCAAAACTTTAGAGCATGAAAAATCTAGAGCTGCTCATTATCTGTTCTAGCAGAGTCACCAATAAGTATGTAGTAGCCAAGATTTTTATTGGTGCAAATAGAGCAATGGACTCTGACTCTCTACCTCATTTGTTTCTGGCCTTTTAATAGGGCTCAAATTTTCAAAGCGTCTGGCCCAAGATATGAAAACTGGTTCATGTACCACCATACTGGACTTTACTCTGAGTGCTGGAACTTATTTTTCTCCCATTGACATGAGCTGATAGAAGTGTCGTATTCTATCACATAGAGTGCCATTTAACTCTAGTGACTTCAGGTGCCCCTCAGATCATGCTGACTGTCAGGAAAACCAGACCCCCAGGCCTGAACACGCGCACAGACTTTGAGTGCAGTCAATTCCCGCACCCTGAGGTAGAGCAGGTCTGTGTGTGGGAAGAAGTATATACAACACATAAACAGGATAGAAAACAAGTCACTTGTTACCCTGACATAAACAAATTTTGATGTCTACTCTACTTTCTAAGCCCAGAAATACTGAAAAGGAAACCCTATAATGAAATGTGTGTCTTGGCCTGCTGTAAATGCCCTTCAAAATGGACAGTTTGGTTCAGGGGGAATTTTTATTTATATCTTTTTTGTCAGAGTATTTTGTTAGGTACTCGTCACTGCAGCTAATATACATACATTTAGAGTCATCTGAAGAGTTTGTAGTATCAACATACAGATCCAAGGAGACCTCAAGGACAGACAGGAAAGTGACTAGAGAACAGGTGCCTTTAAATAAACAAATATGTAATGATTAATAAATAGGAAAACATCTTCTTAATACCAGGTGAAAGAGCTAGACGGCCACTAAGGCCCCCTCTGGTGCTAATGTTCTGTGATTCTGTGGTGCTTTGGTTAAGAGCGTAAGCTTTGGAAAGACTGCCCAAGTTTGAGTGTCAACTCTTTCACTTGTGAACTGTGGAAGCCTTGTAAGTTATTTAACCATCTCTGTGTTTATTTCCTCATCTAAAACTGAGTTTTATGTCAAAACTCTCATAGGGTTGTGAGAATTAAATGAGTTAATACATACGTCTATTATCTCGTAAGCATTCGTGAAGTTTTATTAATTACAATAATCTGTTGAGCATCTATAATGTGCCTTGAGATATTATGAAGAGAAACATGAAAAAAATGTTTGACACAGTTCTCTTCTTCATGACATCTACAATCTATCCGTGGAGTGAAAACTTATAAAAATATAATTCAAGAAAAATTATACAACAGCATGGTCCTGATATAACTCGCAATAGGAGACAGAGGAAGGAGAAAGTATGGAGGAGCATGGCCAGAGGATGCTTGATGAGAAGGTCGGGTGGAGCTCATCTTTGAAGGATGGGTCTTGTTTAGGTTGATGTGAGAATGGTGAAGGAACAGTTTTAAGCAATGGACCAAAGAATTGAGATGGAGATAAGACTGAGGAGACTGTAGCTGTCAGACTAAGAATGCCATCAAAAAGTTGGGTGGGGCTAGATTACGGAGACTTGGAAATTGGCAGAGGAATTGCAGCTTAAGCTGCTTGGCAGTAGAAAACCATTAGAAAGTTCCTAAACACTAATGTGCCATGATGAAATTGATGTTTAAATACACCTTGTCTGTTGAAATTGGAGAGACCAGAGACATGGAATCAATTGTAATAATGGTTCCAAATCTAGTTGTGTATGAGAATCAATCGGAAAGCTTTAGCCCCCAAAGATTCTGATTCAGTGAGCCTCAGGGTGGCCTGAGAATCTCTATTTGCGAAGTTCCTTCAAAGTATTGTAACCTGCATCCAGGATGTGAGCAGCACTGAGCTAGGAGGTGATTGCATCACTCTAGGCGTGAGACCTTGGACTAGAGTCATGGCAGTGGGAATGGAAAACGCTATTCAGATTTGAATGACATCTTAAAGGAAAAAAGAAATGGGTGATAGATTGAATATAGAGGATTAAAAAATAGAAAAAAGCCAAAGATGACCTCTAAGTTTCTACTTTGATGGAAGAAAAGTAGTTTGAAGGAAGGCTGGGTGAGATTTGGTGAGCCCCTGAGTTTGAGTCAGGGCAGTTCATTAACATTGCATATCCTGGAGGCAGGTGGAACCTGAGGACTGGAGCACGAATCAAAGGTCAGGACTGGAGACAAAGATTTTGGGGTCACTGACATAGAGTTGGTGGTTGAAGCCATTAGAGTGAGTATGCTCACCAGGCAGGATGAGTGCAGAGAGAGGAGAGATGAGCGCCGAGAGGAGGACCTTGGTGTGATACCATCGGCTAGAGGGAGCGGCAGTAAAAGATTTCAGCCAGCAAAGGAGACGAAGAAGTTAGGACATTTAGAATGTATTTCAAAAGTATTAAAAGTGGTGACAAAACTATGTAGATCATCTGAATGGTATCCATGAAGTCTTAATTGGCTGTTCTACATGCCGAACATGAATGTATTGTGGAAGAATGCAATGTGACGATTAAACCATTATATCCGTGTCCAGTGGTTCAGGTACACGGATTGGAAGTGACAGACTTGTGAAATAACATTAGGCTGAGGTAGGTCTCTTTTAGGGTAGGAATAAAGTTCCTAAAGGGAGAAAGTGGAAAGGAGAAAAGATCACTTACTATGTAGTAGGTGCTGTCTTTGCACTTTACATGCATTAAATTATTTAATCTTTAGAATTGCTCTAAAAAATAAATATGTATATTTTATAGATCAGAATAGTCAGGCACATACTGATTAAGTAACTCACCCAATGAAACATAATTAGAAAAAGGAGTAATTGAGATCCTAATCAAGACTTTCTTATTCCAAAATGTGTTCTTTCATATAGTTTATCGGATCTTTTCAACTGCATTGTCTTGAATGGCAGAAGAGAATGAATTCACATTCAGGGGGATCAGAAGCAGTCCACTGAATGTCGGAATTTTTTTCTCTTTTTTTGGTAAAGAAGATTGTCCTCATTCATTTGGCTAACATCTGTTACCAATCTTCCTCTTTTTGTTTGAGGAAGATTGTCCCTGAGGTAAAGAAAGTGGGAACTTTTTGAATTCTTATGTTTTAAAAATTCATGTAAAGGGGTTGGCCCAGTGGTATAGTGGTTAGGTTCACACAGGCCGCTTTGGTGGTCTGGGGCTCGCAGGTTCGGATCCCGGGCGCAGACCTAGCACTGCTCATCAAGCCATGCTGTGGTGGGGTCTCATAAAACAGAGGAAGATTGGCACAGATGTTAGCTCAGCAACAATCTTCCTCAAACCAAAAGATGAAGACTTGCAACAGATGTTAGCTCAGGGCCAATCTTCCTCACACACGCACAAAAATAATTTAAAAAATCATGTAAATTTTGCATTCCATTCCTTACTTTATCTGTGTTTATTTTAATATAAAAAATGTTTTAAATTACTTAATTTGCCCATCCAATAGGATGTTCCACATTTTTCTAGTGGCTTCAGGTATTTCTTGGCACGCTGCCTGGTACCGCCTTAGGATGCATAGCACTGTATCCTAATTACCTTTTAGTACATGGTGCATAGTAGGCTCTAAATAAAGAGTTGGTGAATTAATGATTCCGTGTCATAAAAAGTAGCTGAATGTGTTGAGGAGGCAATTTCTCATGGGATGGTTTCAAAGACTTGTCAGACATTGATGAGGTTTATATCTTGTGAATTAGTGTGTGGTCAGGTGAGGGGATCTGAGGATATTACACGTAGAAGGGATCTGGATACAGTGTGTGAGGAGCGTTGGTTTGCTGAGCTGGGCTGTAGAGCTGTCTTAGAAGAAGGTCTGGCGTGTGGTTTTGCTGACGAGAGGCAAAGTCAGAGAGAAAACAAAAACTTCAAAGTGAGATTTCTGCACGTTAGAGGGGCCGTTCACCTGTATGTGGTGATTCAAAGAAGGTGAGGGAGATTTAGGAAATCGGCCAGGCATTAATGTTAATGATAAAACTCTTGACGGCTTTAAAATTTCGTCAAACTAGAGACGTCTGACATGTTGTAGTCATCTGTTTATCGTTCATTTTGCAAACATGTATCAAGCACTTAAAATGTGTCAGGCAAATGGGTACGTTAGGTAAGGCGATGGTTATAAAGATAAAATAGATGTGATACTTGCCCTAAGGAGCTTATAATCTATTGCGGGAAATGAGAGAGTATCTGTCCTACAAGGTAAAGAGCAATGATAACTAAGAAACGCACGAGTCAAATCTCGGGAAGAAGTTCAAGGAAGGAGAGGTTACTTCTTGGGAGAATCAGGAATTGCTCCTGGAGGAGACAGCATTTGAGCTGAGTCTTGAAGGATGAATAGGATTTGGTCCCTTACATGTACTAACATGTTTACTAGCCTCTTGGCATGAATTCCTCTTGCCTAAGCCAGAGCAAGTAACTTGTGGGTTTAGAAGGCAAAATTCACTTGCGTTCTTTTTTTACTGACCCTTCAGTGGTCAAGATGCCAGGCAAAATGATACCTAGGCCAAGATGTTATATTTTGCTTCTAAATTTATCTCTTTCTATAACATTTATCATACATTCTGTGTTTTCTTAGAGGGAAAAAATTTGGACATATGCAATTTTCTGTTGAAGACATCATTAAGTAGCAGAATTTATTAACAACTATAGTTTAACCAGAGGACACATCAACTGATTGTTAGTTCCTTGCCACCAAATGAAGATATATTATCAGTATTTGTGTTGAATATTCCATTTTAACAGTGCAGATACATATTCATTAGCAGGCAGAATAACCTTAGAGTTTGCACTTTGCAAATGCTTGTTATTTTCGTGAAGTCTGAGCAGGTTTTAAAACTTTGCATTACCTCCCGCATGTAATCTCGGAGTCTGTCATTCACATGTAGAAAACTCACCTCTCTATTTAGCCCATGGTTGGTGAGAGATAGACAGTTACAGGGCCCCTCTGCCCTTGAGCTGTTCCATTAGTGCATGGAAAGCACCTTGCAGCCTGTGACAAGCGCAGCAGATCGGCACTAAATCAAAAATCAGTGCCAGCCAGGGATCTAAGCCACCATGAAGGTCACAGCCATCAACTGCATGCCATCTCAATCCAAACAAAACACATTGGATACACGGGGATTTTCACTGCTCACAATAGGTGACAAACGCTTCATGTTAGAGTAATCCACAGCAGTGAAACTGGGAACTGACCTTTTAAGTACTTCTGAGTATTTAATCAAACTTTGAAAAAGCTGGAGGTAATTTTTGGTAATATTTTACATTTAAAAACAAAATAAAACAAAATAAAACCTCCGCAGCGTGCTGTTGCTGTAATCAGGATTTTGATGAAAAAATTCTTTTTTCGTTTTTGGTATTCTTGTGTGCTTTTAAGAAACAAAATCACCAGAAATCTTGTATAAAAATAGTTTTCATTTGCTTTTTTGAAATCCGTGCCACCAATCCATTATGAAATGAACAATTTGTGCTTTAAACTGCCTAGTTTTGCTTAGTCTGAGAGTTTCTAATTAGCGTTTATGGTAAATAGGAAATACTAGGACTCGCGTAACGCTGGTGTGTCTTTACCTTCAGCAGCCAGTTCAACTGAATTTGGCGAGTTTGAGTCCACATGTTAACAGTATTTCTGTACTGGCCAGGGAAGGTTTTGAGTAATGTAAACACTATTTAAATGTTATGGGTCAAATTTCCTTTTCACTTCTAGCTCAAAAAAAGAAAAACCCAGGAGGAAAAAAAATGTATCCAAATTAAATTATAAATTCTCTATCTACTTGATGGGTTTTCTTTTATGGAGAGTTAATCACCTAGGTTAATAAGAAAAATTGGATAGCCAAGCAAACTCAGCCAGATTTTGCTAAATTAACTGGGAAAATGCCTATGCTTTACAAAAAGCTTATATGCAAAAATTATTTTCATAAGGGAACTAGAGTATTAATGTGATCCGATTGAATTATATCCCACTGCTACGGGGGTGGGGTGAGGAAAAGCTTACTTAGTTCTACCTTTGATGAAATAACTGACAAGGGGCTAACATAAAAGATATATACATTATTCTTATCAAAATTAGCTTTTGTGAGTGATTTTCAACAAAGCAACGGATACAGAGAGCAAAGATGAAATACTCTTTACAGTCTAATCAGGTTCACAGGGACCAAGACTATTTTGAGGACATGTTATTTCAGAAACAAATGCTTGGACCCAACTATGTTTATCAGTGAGTGAATCCGTGGTTAATTGACACTGGCTGGTGAAGTTTCATCAAACGAAAATCAAAGCAGTCCAGCAGGAGTGTACGTAATGGAAGCCCGCCACCTGCTGGCGAACGCTGTCAAATCCATGTGTAATTAGGAAGATCTGAGGACACATGCTCTGCAGACCAGGAAGATTTCAAAGTTCGTAGAAGCCTTTTTTTTCCTTTGGAAAAATCTGCTCTCATTAAGCTGATGTATACCTTTGATATACATTGTTCATTTCAAATTAACTTGATTACTAATTTCATGGAATCACTAGTCAGGAAAGCCTTGAAAGGAAATGGGCGCAAAGGGCATTTTTTTCCTTTTTGCCAATTTACAAAGTTTTTGTATTCATCATTCATCAGTAGTCAGCCGGTGAGTCTGTTCTATTTAAAAGCTCTGGCTTTTCACTTAATGCATCCCATCTGTTTCTGAAATAAATTGCAATAATCCGTGTTTAATTTTAATCAATGTATTACTAAATATGCAAATTACATTAAAAGCCATGGTTTGAAAAAGCTTTCATTTGTAAATATGGTCGCTTAAAACAGGAAGCATATCTAAAAGCTATTTAGCTACAGTAGCCTAACTCTAACACTGTAGCTGATTTATAAAGCAGATCGCAAGTTGATCTTTCTCCCACAAGGGGATATGTAAAACTGTTGCATATCAGATTTAGTTAACATCTGATGGGCTGGTGCTAACAGCGTAAGAGACTCATACTTCAGCAACCATGTCTTTTACATTTAAATTAAGGTAATCTTATTCCATTCTACATCTTCTCATTTTTTTTTACACAACCTAACATATGAATTTGCGTGATTGGTTTATGAATCACAGTTAAAGCAATTTGAGCAAGCCTTTCCATCAATCTTAAATTTTTAGTGTCTAATTTACTTGTGATTTGCATAATTAATTGTGGAAGGGATCCTTTGGGAGGCTCTCTCCTTCCCCCCTTTTCCTTTCCAACTAGTGTCTCATTCCCTGACTAGACAGAGTGGGAACGATACTGGAGTTCTCTCAGGCCTGCTGGATGACTTTGTTAGGAATCCCGAAATTATGTTACATTGCGTTGTCTGATCTGGCTGGACCAAGGGATAAATTCTGAAAATTAAGTCCGTTATCTTCAAAACAATCCATTAACATGGCTGTCACTGAATTGTGTATGTAATTTACCAAGCAATTGCCTTAAAGGAGAATTTTGGAATTCCTTCTTGTATATTGGTCATGAGCGTATGGGAATGTATATAAATCATGCTCATATACTGAATTCTGTCATTTACTAATTGTTGTGCCAGTTTAGGAACATTACCTAGAGTGTAGTCTAATCAGTGGTAGGCTGGAGCAAAGTTTTCGGAGTTTTGCCAGCCTGTTGTTAAACACTGTCATTATTTTATTTTATTTTATTTTATTTTTATTTTTATTTTTTTGAGGAAGATTAGCCCTGAGCTAACATCTGCTGCCAATCCTCCACCTTTTGCTAAGGAAGATTGGCCCTGAGCTAACATCCGTGCCCATCTTCCTCTATTTTACATGTGGGACGCCTGCCACAGCATGGCTTGATAAGTGGTATGTAGGTTCGTACCTGAGATCCGGGCCCACGAACCCTGGGCTGCCAAAGCTGAGCCCTCGAACTTAAGCGCTGTGCCACCTGGCCAGTCCCAAACACTGTCATTATTAAAAACAAAATTACATAAACTTACATTAAAACAAATTATGCTAAACACAAAAGTAATAAATGCTCGAACATCACTTCCTAATTATTGTTACATTTTGCTATCTATGCTTTTAAGGTTATTTACATCCATTGATTGTATCTGTACGGTGAAAATGCTAGATGGTGATGTGCTGCTGTGCATTTCTCCCCAACTCCACAATTAGTAACATCAAATTGGTAGCTTGAAATTGGCTTGGGTGGGGGTATTTACACCGCAGAAATTGGCAAATGTTGCAAATCAAGACTTTTTTCCTTTGGTATAGCTGGTTGTTAACCATTTACCAGCACACCACCATCTTTAATTATAGTGCATACACAGCAACTCAATACATGTTCCCTTTTATTTATTCTTGGGCTCTATTAAGAGAGTAACAACAGTTCTCAACGACCCTTTCACAAAAAGCAAAATATATATTTATTCCCTAGGGAATCTTAGCCCTGATTTCTCATTAAACTTTAAAAATTAAGTTTTTCTTCTTAGTGTTAGAGATAATTTGGAAAATAGAGAAAAATATTTTTTCCATGACTTCATTATTTTGAAGGGAGGAAAGCCATCACACAATCATTATTTACTAAGCAGTTTTTGTCTTGCATATTAGTCTACCAGGCAATTTATTGCTGAGTTTAAGGGGCTGCCATGCAATCCTGAGATTAGAATGTGTTCTAGTTAGAAAACTAGTTTGTGGTATAAACTCACTGCAATAGTATGAATAGAACAATCATGCCAAGGACCATCTTCGTTAGAAATAAACTTACTTCTCTCTGCAGAAGATTTATTTATTACTCATACTCCAGGATGCTCAATAATCAGTGTAAACAAATTAAAAACCTCAGCTTGTGATCCAAGGTCATTTTCAAATTGGAGGCGACCTCAGTCTGTCCTAAGAGGGCTAATGATGTAAAAATCAGTAGGACGCCGTCCTCTGGGAACACAGTGCGGGTCAGCGAGGCTCTCCTGGTGAATGCGCTGATCTGCTCTGCTTCTGTAGCCCTTTGTGTAGCCAGACTCCCCGGGAGAGGTGGGCTGTCTGCTGTTGCCTGGCACTCACGCACGAATTTTCTAGTTTCAGTTTCCTTACTTCTTTTCTGTTTTTCTTGGTTTTACACTCACTGATGAGAAATAACTCATAATCCACTAAAAATGTAACCATGATAAACTTTCCTCCCCTAAAACTTTCTTCTCAAAAAGAATTCAAGATCTATGATGTTTTTCTTTATAAAGAGTTCTTTTTATGTTGAATATTAATTAAAAATATGTTAAGGTCTGAAGAATAAAATTTTGATGATTACCTATATGCCTTCTCCTATTTTTTTTAAAAGAACATCTAAAGGACCTCCTGTCCCCGTCCTCTCCCTCTCTCCTTAGAGGTAACCATTATTCTGACTTGGAGGTTTCATTTGCTTGTTTTTACTCACAGTTTTAATATATTTTTTCTTCTAAACAATATGTTGATTAGTTCTGTATGCTTTTGGTCTTTATACAAAGAGAATTGTTCTGTTTATATTCTTTTGCAACTTTATTGCTTTTACCCTAAGTCATTACTTTTCACTGTCATGTAGTACTCCATTGTACAAATACGCCACAATTTATTCATTCCACTGTTGGTAAACATTTGGTCTATTCCCTATTTTTTCTATTATGAATAGTGCCACTATACTATGAACATTCTTATACATGTGTTTTGGTGCATACATGGGAGAGTTTCTTTAGGTGCATGCCTAGGAGTAGAATTACATGCCTCCAACTCTACAAGGTAATGCCAAATTGTTGCCCACAGTGATTATACTCATTTATGCCACCACAAGCAGTACGTGTGTCCTAGTGCCTCACAGTAATATTGTTGGAATTTTAAATTTTTGCAAACTTGGCAGATGTGAAATATTATCTTATTGTGAGCATCTTTTATCTGTTTTTTAAAGATTGACACCTGAGCTAACAATTGTTGCTAATCTTTTTTTTTCTGCTTTTTCTCTCCAACCCCCCCCCCCCCCCAGTACATAGTTGTATATTTTTAGTTGTGGGTCCTTCTAGTTGTGGCATGTGGGACGCCGCCTCAGCGTGGCCTGATGAGCAGTGCCATGTCCGCGCCCAGGATCCGAACCAGTGAAACCTGGGCCGCCAAAGTGGAGTGCGTGAACTTAACCCCTCGGCCTCAGGGCCGGCCCCATCTTCCATCTTTTTATACTTTCGGTTACTTGTGCTTCTTTGTGAAATACTTGTTCAGGTTTTCTTTTTCTATTGGGTTGTATGTCTTTTTCCTATTGATTTATATATTTCTTTGTATATTTTGGGTACAACTTTTTTGGCCACTTAGAGTGTATTACAAATAACTTCTCCCAGTGTGTGATTTATCTATTTACTCTTTTTATGGTACCTTTTGCTAAACAGTTCTTAACTTTTCCCAACTGTGCGCAACGTCACTTGTGTCAAAAATCAAGTCTGTTTCTCAGCTATTTTATTGTGCTGGTTATTTTTCCATTTGTGTGCCAATAACATTCTCTTAATCGTTCTAGCTTTATAATACGCTATCTGATATCTGGTAAGGCAAATCTCACTTTGTTTTTCTTCCTTAAAAGTATCTAGCCTAATCTTGCTCCTTTTTATATAAATTTTGAAATCAGAAATCAAGATTTCCACAAAGAAACCTTGTTAGGATTTTGATTGGAATACCACTGAATCTTTACATCTTTATGAACTTAAAATCTTCCAATCCATGAGTATAAGATTTATCTCTTAGTAGTTCTTTAATCTCAACAAAATTTTATAATTTCTCCATGAGGATCTTACACATTCTTAGAGTTATTTCTAGGCACTTTATATTTTTTGATGCTGTTGTAATTAACATCTAAAAGATAATTGTAGATTTACATGCAATTGTAAGAAGTAATACAGAGAGATCTTTTGAACACTTTGCCTGGTTTCCTCCAATGGTAAACTTTTGCAAAACTGTAGTATAACATTACAACCAAGAAATTACTGTGAACCACTGATTTTATTCAAATTTCCTCAGTTTTAATTGTACTTGTGCGTGTGTGTAAGTTCGATACACTTTTATCACCTATGCAGGTTCACGTATCCACTAGCACTGTTCAAGATACTGAATGCTTCCATCACCACAACGATGCCTCCTGTTGCATTTATAACTATACCACCTTCCTGTGCCTGTCCATATAGATTTTAGAATAATCTTGTCTATGAAAAAAATTTTGCTAGTATTTTGATAGGAATTGCATTAAACTATAGACCAATTTAGAGAGAATTGAATCTTGAGTAGAATAAGTCTTCCAATTCACGAACATGATATACCTCTCCATTTATTTTTCTTTTATTTTTAAAAATCAGCATTTTGTAGTTTTTCTCATACAGCTCCTATACGTGTTAAGTGCATACATAAATATTTCATTTTCCTTGGAGTGATTATAAATTGTATTTGTTTTTTATTTCAGTTTTGGCATGCTCATTGTTAGTATAATTGTTTCTTGTGTGTCCTTTTATATTTATTTAAATTACTGATATATTTAGGTTTACTTTAACAATTTTATTTAGTGATTTCTATTTGTTCTACCTTTCTATGGTTTTTTTTTTTTGGTCCACCTCTGAATCAATTGCGTATTTTTTTCTCATTCAATTTCTCCCCTATTACTAAATTTTATGCTCTATTATTTTTATTTTGGTAGCCACTATAGAATTTGCTTTTGAATTCTAACTTATCAAACTCTAATGTTAATCAATATTTTTACCCCCCTTCTTAAACATACAAAGTCCTTAGAACATTTTAACTGTAATCACACCATTCCTGGCTTACATGCTTTGACTTATATCCTATTAATTGTCATGTATTGTAATTTTGCCTTTTTTGTTTAGCTCCGCAAAATGTTACTGCTATTTTATAAGAATCAGTGTTCATTTAAATTTAATTACATATCTACCTTTTTTTTCGCATGTAAGACCTTCCATTTGAGATTATTTTCCTTCTCCCTGGAGTATACACTTTTGAATGTAGCTTATTCTTCTATCATTCTGATTAAATGCATGTTAGACCTTTCTACCCTATGCTCCATTCTCTCAACTTTTCTTTTTACATTTTCTGTCTCCTTGTCTAGATGTGTAGATATGTGATTCTCCCGCATTCTCGATGAATTGCTGAAATCTATCTTTCAGTTCACTAATTCTCCCTTTAGCTCTTCTTAATCTGCTATAGAACTTATTCATTGTTTTAAATTTCAATTATTATATATTTGGTTCTTTTTCAAATGCTTAGCCATAATTTATTTCTCTTGTTTTTTACTCATATTTTAATTCTATTTTACTACAGATGTTAAAATATCTGTTTTTGTATTCTGTGATTGATATTCTAATATCTAAAGTTTTCATTGATTTCATTCTGTTCTGTGTTATTGCTACCAGTTCTTACTCATGGTGACTTCTTTTCTTGTGTGTGAACTTTGTTGAGTATGAATTGCTATTTCTTAGGATAGTAGGCATTCTTTGAGGCTTGCCTTGAAGGTGGGTTACCACAGAGAGGATTTATATTTGCTTCTGTTGTATGTCTGGGACCACTTTAAATTCTTGGCTTGAGGTTTTTTCAGACTACCTTGGTAGTATGAAGTCAGGATGCAGACCAGGAAAAAAACTATTGTGGTTATTAATACTTGGGATTTTATTTATTTATTTATTTATTTTGCACTTTCTCTTCATTCTACAGTGAGTTCAGGCAGCTTTCCCTGCAGTTCTCTTTGTGGGCTTGCAGGAAGGGAATCGGGATTCTTTTTAGTACACCTTTACACAGAAGGGGTAGACTTTGTGGTCTCATCTTTATTGGAGGAATCACTTATTATGCTTTATAACTCGAGCAGGCCTTGGTCTTTTTCTCCTCTCTCTTAACTCCTGGGGGGCTGTGGAAAACCAAGCTTGAGGTCATTTAACTAGGTGTGTACTCTCAAGACAAGAGTAGATTTCAGTGCTGAATTTACCTTTCTGGGTTCCCATATTCACTTTGTTTTTGACATCTGAATATTCTTTAATATCTTGCCAGGTCATCAATGCCTTTAAAAAGGAAATTCTTATACTTTGTCTAGTATTTTAACATTTTCATTAGGAGGTCAGGCAGGTATGTAGCCCACCTTACTTCTAGAAATGGAAGTTCATTTTTTTTTGAAGATAATTAAAGTGAATGTTATAGTCATCCTTAATAGTATTCTCAATGACTTAAAATCATGTCTGTACCTAAGAGAGACACTTTGCTTCAAAGTTAACACAGGGTATATAACTAAATAAATTATGTATCTCAGCTAGATATTGAGGGCCTATAACTAAATAAATTATGTATCTCATATAGATATTGAGTGTGGGGGAATCTCCTCTGTAGCTATATTCACAAAAGTAAATGTTAAACCAAATGGGAACATTTGTACTGTTATAGCATCTTTTCCATTTTGCACAATTTTTTATGATGAACTATGAGATATTCCTCACAACAGTCCTATGAGGTTGCTATTTTTATTGTATCATCAGTGTACTGTAAGAGTCCAAGCTGGTAATGACTGAGGGTAGTGATAGCTGCATTATATTCCATTGAATCGGTAGGTTAGTTTTCTTCACCTTTCGCTTGTTAGCATTAAGGTTGGTTCTTTGTTTTGAGTTTTTTGGTTGTAATACTATGGCTGTGAACTCTCTTGATAAGAGCTTTTGCTCCTTTTTTCCTCTTGTCGGAACATTGTTAGAAATAAGGTTCCTGGGTAGTAGAGTATGGAAAACTTTAATTATTAAAAGTCTCCTTTAGGTGTGTTGACCTGAGCTGTTGCGTTCCTCAAGTTTGGTGTAATAAGCCTTCGAGAGTCACTGAAACTTTATGAAGACTGTGGTCACGTGGTACCTCGGGGTCTTCACGAGGGGAGGTCGGGGAAGGTCTCCCGGGCCTTGGCTGCTCTTGCATCTGCCGATTTGCAATAAGATGTTTTCCTTTTTGTTGTCGAACTGTTCCCTTCTTTAGCTGAAGCTCCTAGGTCTTAAATGGGAAACGGGTTTATGCAGCTTGAAGGGAGCACAGCGGTTTGGATTCAGATACAAAACCGTGTTTGAAACGTGAGAATGTCGTTAGCTCTTAGCAGCAGGCTTATAAAGGACCGTTGGATTGCTTGGATCTGGGCAGCACGGCCTCAAAATGTCTAGCCATTCTTGAAAGTTTGCAAGAGTGGAGATTTAAAATTGAAATTCTTTGACTGTTTCCCGGAGGCAGCTTGAGTCAATAAGACCATTTGGGGAATTTGGTGCTGCTGCTATTGCCCCTGCTGAGACACGTCCACAGAATTACCAAAGCAAGACTCAGTCCGCGGGGTCCTGCCCGCGGCTGGAGTGACCCCCACCCCTGTTACAGCATGCGGAGACGTCTGTCAGGAGTGATGGGGTTCTATAACCCCCTCCCTCCCAGCGGGGTGTCTTCCCTTTCCTCCGCCCTGGCTTGAGGGAGGCTGGGCGAGAGTCCTAAAGACTGCTTATGTTTGACCTGTGTTTTGTCTTGAGAATCTGTGTTCTCGGGGTGAAGGGCTAGTTACACAGAGGGAAAAGAACCTACTCTTGTCTCCTCCCCCACCCCAGGAGGAGAAAATTAACCTTAATCAGACTTTCATACATCTTTTCAGGAGGGAGGGGTGGTTAGGTACCATTTTAAAGTCTCGACGGCCAAGCCATCAGTGAGACTTCACTGGATCCACACTGGGTTTATGAGGGCATCCTTCTATCCTGACCGTTATCATTGCTGTTGTTGCTCCTGTTATTATTATTATATTGGGGGGTGTTTTGCGGGGAGGCTGTTTCTATGGACAAAGAACTATGCTAATTTTAGGCTGACTCTTTGAAGTACTGTTACTATCCTCATTTTACAGGAAACTGAGGTTTAGAGAGATTAAGTGAGAGCCAGGGTTCAAACCCGTACTTGCTCTTAACCAGTTCTGTGTCCAATATTGCCTCTCTATCAATATGAGAAGATAATCCATGTAAAACCTTGCTATTCAAAGTGCAGCACAAACCAGCAGCAAGGGCATCCCCTGGTTGCTTCTTGGAAAGGCAACATCAGCCCCAGCCCACCCCCCAGACCTACTGAGTCAGAATCTGCATTTTAACAAGATGCTCAGTTGATTCTTGTGCACATTAAACTTTGGGAAGCGCCTCTCTGAAACAGAACATTAAAGAGGCAGATTTGCTTGATCGGGGAAGGCATTCCAGAGGTCGGACAGGAACTGATGTTTGCTGAAGGGTAATTCCAACTTTTGTCTGCAGATGGTGTGTGGTAACACCGAAAACACTTCTGAGAAAAAGTGAGCAAATGAAAACCTCTCCAGTTTTCGGGTCGTTACCTGATTGGCCAGTGTAATTATCCTGATCTCATCACGGGACACATAGTAGATATTCAATGAATATTTTAAAATTTGTTTAAAAACTTACCTTCTTAGCATGGCATGCAAGCCTTCCTGTCTGACTCCAATATACATTTTTAGTCCCAATCCCACTACATATTTCCATCTGTTCTGTTCTCCAGCCACATTTAAATTATCCCTCCTTCACTTATTCATCCACATAACAAAAATTTGCTGAGCCTCTTCACTTACCAGGCATTGTGGAAGTGGTGTATATTGACTATATTTTCTTATTTTCTGTATTCTTGAGCTCCGACATTTGGAACCTTGAAGAGTCCTGAAACTTCCGAAAACTCTTGAAGAGTCTATGCCTCCCAGGGCTGGCTAATTCCTAGAGACGGCAAGCGGGTCCCCTGGGAGCATGCTTCCGATGTACAAAGCCACCAGTCCAGAGCCCACACTCAACATCTGCTTTGTCAAACTCATGCACACCGAGTGTCTATGTCCGCTTGCCCTAAATCACCCCAGGACCAGGTATTAGACAACTAAGGACCATCCCTGTAGGCAGAGCCCACTGGAATTGTTCAGACTCTCTGATCCTAAACTCAGTGTATGCACCCTGCCTTGCCCTTTCCTTCCCGGGAGAACTCCAGTAAAGGCTGTGGGCCGCATTCTCCCTGCTTCCCATCTGCATCCTGACCAACTTTGGTGCTTTCCTATGTGGCCCTGTGGGCCGTGCTGTGCCTCCTGTTTCTAGGGATCTGTGAGTGTAAATTTCTTCCTCAGTGACGATTGTTTCTGTGTCTTCGTGTCTAACCATTCCTGATTAGAACAAATCCTGGGTATATTTTTAGAACACAGTGGTGGACAATGGTTGCTCTCATGGAACCCACGTTCTAGAGGGAGAAGACAGAAAAAATAAAAGATGTAGGTAAGGCTAGTTGGTATTCACTTGGTATGCACCAAAATGTCTGTCCTGATTATTATAGTCATTATATCTGTTTTGGTTGGTCAATATCCATATCATACCAGGAGTTAAAGATTTTGAATAGCACCACTATTACGCAAACCCTAATCTCATTTTTCTTAACTTAGTTTCTGTAGAGAGTAAAAGATGAGGCAAGAACTAAAATCTTAGTTTTGAGACTTAAAGTCCAATGTTTTTTCTCTTTGAAAATATGACTCTGAACTACTTAACTCTCTCAAGCTCTTTTGACTTTGTTCATTATGCCCTTTTTCTCTGTTTCTCAGACTTTAGAAATTTTATTTCTAGCTTAAGTGCTGCATCTTCCGTGGAGACTTCGCTGGTATTCCCCAGGTAAATTTCATTACTTTTTCTTTTGCACTTTATGTGCATCTGTTAGAGTCCTTATTTCATTTTGCTTCATTTATATGTCTGTCTCTCTTACTACCTTCTAAGCTCTTTGAGGTCAAGGAAGATAGTTACATTGTTATCCTTAGTACCTAGCACAGCGCTGCACACATCGTAAGATCTCGGTAAATGCTGAAATGACATGACTAATCACTCATCAGGAGATGTGTGGAAGGGTTTGCTCTTTGGAACCTAAGTCCTAAATATAATTTTCCTTATAGACCAGCATAAATTTGTATGTATACATAATAAATGAGGATATTTGCATTGGGCCAACAAAACAGTAGCATGCTTTAGTATATTCCAAGAAATAGGAAACTGATTAAACCAATCGCCTTCAACTTTCTCTGGCTCAGACTTTGGCGATCCAGGTTCACTGTGATGGTGAAATCCTTGGACAAAATTTTCGATTGTGGAATTATTCATCCTTATAAGGGCAGATAAAAGAAAAAAATTCATTGGCCTATTTCTCAGAAGAATAAGCTGGTCTTATACAGGGTGGGCAGGCAAATCCTAGCAAGTAGGCTTCATTTGTTCTCATTTTCTTTTTCTTTTTTTTTTTTTTTTAAGATTGGCACCTGAGCTAACAACTGTTGCCAATCTTCTTTTTTTTTTCTTCTGCTTTTTCTCCCCACATCCCCCCAGTACATAGTTGTATATTTTAGTTGTGGGTCCTTCTAGTTGTGGCATGTGGGACGCTGCCTCAGTGTGGCCTGATGAGCAGTGCCATGTCCTTGCCCGGGATCCGAACCAGTGAAACCCTGGGCCGCTGAAGTGGAGCACGCGAACTTAACCACTCAGCCACGGGGCCAGCCCCTGTTCTCGTTTTCATAATTTAAACTTCTGTAATTGAGCCTATAATATAATATTCTAATCCATGAGCAGAGACAATGTGGCCTTGTCATCTGGCAGCTATTTATTAATATTGGTGACTGGTAAAGACTAGACAAATGAGTGAAGACAGTTCTTGTGAGTCCAGGATAAACAGCTGAGGCTAGGCCACCTGTTCATTTTCCTGTCATGATGGAGTTGAACACCCTAGTATTTTTGTGACTCAGGTATTTACTGTGGGAACTACTTAACTGGTGGGCTGTGGCAGACAATCAAGTCTTTCTTATTAGCCTTCTGGGCTAGTCATCCCTGCCTCTGCCTACATGGAGGTGTTTGTGCACAATACAGACGTAACTGACATCAAAGCAAACATAATGCAATATCTTTCCAAGAGAGAAAGCTTTGTTATTACTTTAGGGTCTGACATTAGTTTTGACGTTCTAAATCTCAGTGTTTATGAGAAACATCAATAGTAAGAACCACCCTTTGCATGGATACAGCACCTTTCTCCCCGGGCTATGAGTGTTTCACAAGCATGAACAGCTCTGTGCAGAAGGGTAAGATGGAGTGGGAGAATCTGGCCCCAGACGATTAGGAGCTAAAATTCTTTTCTACAGGAAGCATGGAACATAAGAGGGACAATTTAGGATAGGAAATGGAGGATGTTGGGGCCAGCTGAGACTGTAAGGGGAATTTAGCAAGATAGTAATGACCTGACTCACAGTTTGTCCTGCTAAAATTAACCATGACTCTTAAAAACCCACAAAACTCAGAAATTACTGGGTCCATGAATATCTCTGGTATTTGCCATAACAGTTAAAGTGCTAAAGTTTAATCGTAACTCCTGGCTTCACAAACTCATCTATCTTCAAGAGATATATATATCTCTTATATATCTGAAAACTATTTTGTCTTAATTTGTGCACATTTTATAAACACAATTAAGCATTCCTTTTTGTCTGGGGCGTAGACATTAAAAACACCACCACACACCATTTATTGTTTTTCAACTTTGGTGCCTGAGGGTAGGACCTATCTATGCCTTATTTCAGGTTGGTGAAGTCCCTGGCTCCTAGACTATGCCTTTCTTAAACGCTTAACAAATATTTGCTTTAGTTGAAATTTTGTAAGTACTTTATTTAAAGCTTTTTTATAGTCTCTGCTCAGTTACCTTTGGTTTTCAATTGTTTTTTGTCTCTAAAAACTTTTTTCTACATATAATGGTATAGATGCAAATTTGTTGTAGAATATTTCTGCAATTTTTATGTTTTAAACATAATTTCTACACAAGATCTATGTAAGTTTAAAAATTATGATCCACAAAGAATCTTTTACTAGTTTATGAGATGATTCTTAAAAAGCAAAGAATATTATATTAAATTTTAAAATAGATAATGAGTTTTTAAAGACTTTATTTAAACTTGTGTTCTGGGAATAGACTCTTTAGATTCAACTGGAATGGTTGAAATTTTCTGCAGAAATGTAACACTGTATTTTGTAGGTGGATATTCGTATAATAGCTGTAACAGTAATATGCATTTCTAAATCACGCAGATGATGTTTGTAGAGCTTATTTCTCTGAGGCGCTTTGGCTCTACAAAATGATTCTGCAGGTTTTGCAAAGGAAGATGCAGTGCTGGCGAGAACAGCTCTTTGGTGTTTTGGAAAGCCCAAGCAAGCATAACGTAAAGAAGTAGCAACTGTAAAGGAAACTCCAAGAAATGAATCTGCTAGGATTTAAAGATATGGAAGGGCCTCCACGCTGACCTGAGTGTTCTGTAGATTAGTTACACTAACAATATTGGTACACCGCCTGACTCTTGTTTCTTCTTTAGACTTCAGGACTAGAGGGTTGAGTTAGTTATATTCTGCTCTTTGTAGCACACTACCGTTATCATCCATTCAAGGCTCTCCCCTTATTTTATTTCATGCTTTTTGTCTCTCCATCCCCTCACTCCATTTCTCTCCCTCCCATAGGCATTGCCTACTCTAACGTATTTGATATGTGTACATATGTAGGTATATATGAATGTACTTGCAAAAGTATGAATATTTTAAAAAGTTGTATATGTGTTTTACATTTACATAAAGGTCATAGACATAATTTTATTACTTTTTTCCACTCCACACTATTTAAGAAAAAATAAATCCAAGCGACCCTATGCTCCTTTTAGTTCATTGCTTCTGATGTTGCCCGTCTTTCCTTCATATGCGTCTGTCAGAGTTTACTTACCAGTTACTGCTCTGAACTCCTAGGTTGCCTCCAACTGCGCCCTACCAAAAAACTGTTTCAAAGAACAGCCTTGTGCCTGTGAGTGAATTTCTGTGGGGTGGATAGCCAGAAGTGAGATTGCAGGGTGATAGGGAGTAACCTACTCAAATTCCTTGGCAATAACTTAGCTCTTCAGAATGATTACACTGGTTTATACTCTTACCATGAGGGATCCCATTTCCTCATATCCTTGCCATCATGTATGCACTGTATTTTTTTAACTTTTTAAAACTGTGAAATATATAGCACATACAGGAAAGTACTTAACATAAGTATACAGCTTAATCAATTATTAAAAAGTCAAAAATTAGACATCCAGGTAAAGAAATAGAACATTGCTAGCATCACCCAACCCCCTGAATGCCCCTTCCCAATCATGATATCCTCCCTCCTGTCAGGCATAATCACTGTCCTTATTTTTATGGAATCACTTCCTTGGTTTTTTTTTTTTTTTTTTTTTTTTTACCTTTACCACCCAAGTATTCATTTGTATTCTCTATACAGTCATGCATCACGTAATGACGGGAAGACGTTCTGAGAAATGTGTTGTTAGGTGACTTCCTCATTGTGCAAACACAAAGCATGTGCTTACACAAATCTAGATTGTACAGCCTACCACACACCTAGGCTATATGGTACTAATCTTACAGGACCACCGTCGTATATGCGGTCCTTCATTGACTGAAACATCCTTATACAGCACATGACTGTAGTTTAGTTTTGCTTGTTTTTGAATTATGTGTGTATTCTTTTGAATCTGACTTCTTTCACTTGACATTATGTTTAGGAGATTCAGCCATGTTGTTGTGTATCGCTGTAGTTAATTCATTTTTACTGTTGTATAATACTCCACTATACGATGATATACCACAATTTACCCATTCTACTGTTGATGGATATTTGAATTTCCAAAATTTGGGGGGTATTATAAATAAAGCTGTTGTGGACCTTCTTATACATGAGTCTTGGTACTCATGTCTACTGATTTCTGTTGGATATATACCTGTGAGGAAAGTTGCTGAATTGTAAGATATCAGTATATTCAACTTCAAAATGCCTAACAATTTTCCAAAATGGTCGTGTTAATTTGCATTTCCATCAGTGGCATTTGAAAGTTCCTGTTGTTTAAAATTACATTATACTTGATATTGTCAGTCTTTTTTTCCTTCTGATCTTTTATTATGAAAAATTTCAAACATATAGTAAATTTGAAAGAATTTTCACTGAACACTTGCATGTTCACCTAATTCTGCCATTAATCTTTTCTTTTTTCTTTTTTTGGCATTCCATACCTTCTAAGCCTTCTCTCCCTTGTTCTGTTTTTAATTTTTTTATTGAGGTAAAATTCACATAATGTGTATCTCTAGATAAATTTGGGGGAAAATTGATAACTTTATAATATTGAGTCTTTTAGTCCATGAACATGGGATATCTCTGCATTTATTTAGATCTTTTAAGTTTTCTTTCAGTAATGGTTTATAATTTTTCGGTCTAGAGGTTTTGCAGATCTTTTGTAAGATTCTGTCTGATTTTCTTATGTCCTCCTCTTTATAAATTGCATCAAAATGTCTATTTGTTGTTGGTATATAGAAATAAATTAATTTTAGTTTATTGACGTTATATTCAACAACTTTACTAAAGCTGCTTATTGTTTTTAAGAGTTTATCTGTAGATTTTTTTGAATTTTTCACGTATATAATTATATGTGCTACCTGTGAATATGACAGTTCTATTTTTTCTTTCCAATCCTTATACCCTTTAAGTTTTTTTCTTAACTTATTGTCCTGGTATGCTGTCCAGTACAAAATTAAATACATAGAAGTAATGACAGTAAGTATTCTTATCTCATTATATGTTTCAAGGGAAAACTACTAATATTTCATTAAGTATGATGTTGCTTTTGTTTTTTTTCTTTTTTTCTTTTTTGCTGAGGAAGATTAGCCCTGAGCTAACATCTGTGGCAATCTTCCTCTATTTTGTATGTAGGACACCTCCAAGCATAGCTGATGAGTGGAGTAGATCCACGCCTGGGATCCAAACCCATGAACCTCTCTCTCTCTCTGCCTTGATCAATCTTGCCAGAGGATTATCAGTTTTAATAGTGTTTTCAATGAATCAGTTTTTGCTTTGTTGAACCTCTGTTGTAAAATCTTTACTGTTTTGTGAATTTTGATATAATCCTTCGTATTTCCTTTTTCTTTTGACTTTAATTTTCTATTCTTTCCCTAACTTCTTGTGAATAATGCTTTACTTCACTAATTTTCAGTCTTACTTTTTTTCTAGCATGCACTTAATGTGATAAATTTCTCTTGAAGCACTTCTTTAAACTGCGTTTTGCAAGTTTTATATTTCATATTTCAAAATATTTTCTATAATTTCTTCTTTGGGCCTTGTATCATTTAGACATAGATTTCTTTTTTATGTCAAATTTCTCATTTATTAGTTCTTAGATATGATGTAATTCAAATAAAATTCTTAATAACATTTTACATGGAGTCAGACAAACTGAATCTGAAATCTGTAGGAGGGAATCATGGTCCAAAACAATTCTGAAAAAGTAGAATAAAGAAGGAGGCTCTGAGCATATCTGATGACAATATACAGCTCTAACAATTGAAACAATATGGTATAGACCTAATGCCAAACATCTATGGGAACTCAGGACACGGCAGAGGAATCATTAGAATTCAGTTGGAGAAAGAAGGCATTATTAAATAAATATTAGGAAAATTAGTCTTTTATATAGAAAAAATGCTGACTTTTGTATAAATTTATCAATCAGTTTTTAGTTATTTAGTAATGTTTCATAAACTGCTTCTAAAGTGTTTTTCCCCCTAAGCATTGTCTTTTCTGAAGCAGAAATTTACCTAAGCTCAAATCTTCCAGTCTCATTTAACCAAAGTGTTTTTTATGAGAATTGAGTCAGATCTGCGACTACTGCAGTCACCGTCGGGCTCAGTGAAGGGGAGTAACTGAAGTTCTGGCAGAATTAGACCAAACAAACCATATTCAAATTTTCAGTATCACTTTATTACAAGATTCAAATTTCAATGTTGACCTTTCTTTTGATGTTTTATATTTTCTTTAAGCCATAACATGTTTTAATCGTTGAAAACAGAAGCGAATTATTTGAAAACTACATGGTATTTATTTCAAATGCCGGTTCATAAGTGGATCCATTTCTGGTAAATTAACTATAGGAGGTGGAAAAATGCAGAGATAATTTTCTGTGATTCATAATGACTTAAACACTGACCCATTTATTAGGGCTTTATAAACAAATTATGTGATATTGAAAGTGCTGTTAATCAAGTAACTTTCACCCAGGGCTTTAAACTCACATGTAAGGCAGATCTTGCAGGGTGTAGGCGGTGGTCCTTACGCATCAGTGTGCAGACTAGCCACTTGCAAATGCTGCTGGAAATGAACGTCCCCACACGTCCCCTGAGGGATCCCAGGCACAGGTTCTGTAGGCAAGGCTAGGGCTCTTCACTGGTAACGGGTGCGCATATGGCTCTTAGCCGAGAGCCCTTTGATCACGTTTTGGGAAAGGTGGGGAAGACCAATCAGGGGAAATCTCCTTTCTGGTTCTTATTTCTCCTTTGCTGCTCCAAAACTTCAGAGGTAGGTAGTTGAAATGGTTACATTGGCCGGGGTGGGTATGGAGAGAAAATATCAACTCCATACATATTCTTAATCCTGAAGTCCTTTAAGGTGTATTTGGCTATTTATTTGAGGTTCTGTTATTTCATGCAGTGACTTGATCCAAAAGACCTGGGTGCTTGGTTTAACTCTTCAAACATTATCTATCCTCTGAGTCTTGAATACTAGAACTGTCAGTTGGCCTAATTTACAGGGGTGCAGTGATGCTGAAATGAAATAGCATAAGTAAAATAAGTGTGGTACAATTGTGAGATCGTATCTTCATTACTAGATTTTACCTATTAAATATAAAATACTCTAAAGATAAATGTCTACACTTTTTAAAATATGAGTAGTTTAGAAAAAATTTATTGACAAAGGGAATGATGTTGCTATATGCTCTAAACAAGAATTTGAATTTTTATCCTCTACCTGAACAATGTATCCATAAATCTTTGATTGCTTGATGAACTCCATGTAACCAGGAAGACCCACTTCTTCAGCCAGAACTACAAATATGGTATCTTTTCTATTTCTTTCTTTAATTACTTGTCCCCTCCTCGATATCCATCATATAAAGCAGAAGTCTGGAATCTCCTTCTTAGGACACCATTGGGCCAGTTGTCGAATATTCCTGGGGCTTACACAGGTCCACAGTTGTTGGAGCTGCTTTCAAATGTGAGGTGGTGAGCAAGGGATGTTCTCATCAGTTCGGTGTAGGTCCCTGATGCTGGCTTGCCCTTGCCTCTGTTTCTGGAGGTAGAATTCTTATTTCCCAAATATTTGGGAATTTTCAAGTTTTTTTTTATATTGATATTTAGCTTAGTTGCATTATGCTCAGAAATCATCTCTGTATAATTTCAATCATGCTCTATATGATTTCGATTCTTTGAAATTTGTTCAACCTGCCTGGCTTTGCAGCATGTTCTCAATTTTTGAAAATGTTCTATATGTGTTTGAAAATGCATTTGAGTTGTTAGATGGGGATTATATCAAATAGGTCAAATGTCTTCTTTTTTGTTCAAATTGTATATGTATAGTCTGTGTATTCTATCAATTTCTGTCATGATTGTGTGTTCCTACTTCTGGTTCCATAACTTCTGCTTCATATATTTAAGGCCACATTATTAGGTGCATACAAATTTAGGATAGTTATATCTTCCATATGAATTGAGCCCTTTATTCTTATGAAGTATCCCTCTCTATCTCTAATATTGCTTTTTTGTCTTAAATGCTAGTTTGCCTGATATTACTACAGATACTGTAATCCCCCTTATCTGTAGTTTTGCTTTCTGCGGTTTCAGTTACTCACAGTCCACTGTGGTCTGAAAATATTAAGTGGCAAATTCCAGAAATAAACAATTCATAGGTTTTAAAATTGTGTGCTGTTCTGAGTAGCATGATGAAATCTTGTGCTGTGCAGCTCCATCCTGCCCAGGACATGAATCATCCCTTTGTCCAGTGTATCCATGCTGGATGTGACACCCACCCGTTAGTCACTTAGTAGCCGTCTTGGTTATCAGATCAGCTGCTATGGTATCAAAGTGCTTGTGTTCAAGTAACCTGTATTTTACCTAATGATGGTCCCAAAGTGCAAGAGTAGTGATGCTGGCAATTTGGATATGCCAAAGAGAAATTGTTGTTGTTCTCTTACTGTGCCTAATTTCTAGCTTAAACTTTATCAGAGGTACATATGTATAGGAAATAGATAGTATATACAGGGGGTTTGTACTATCTGTGGCTTCAGGCATCCACCAGGGGTCTTGGAAGGTATTCGCCTTGGGTAAGGGGGGGACTACTGTACACCAACGTTTTTTGTAGGTGTTTGCATGATATATGCTTTTCTTCCATTTCACTTTTAGTACTTTTATATCCCTCTTAACATATGTCTGTTTTGAACAGCACAGAGTGAGGCTTTATTTTTTTAATCCAGTCTAACAATGTCTTTTTTTTTTTTGCTGGGAAAGATTCAGCCTGAGCTAACATCTGTTGCCAATCTTCCCCTCTCTTGTTTTTTTTCCTCTCCCCAAAGCCCCAGTACATAGTTGTATATTCTAGTTGTAAGTCCTTCTAGTTCTTTCATGTGAGCCGCTGCCACAGCATGGCTACTCACAGACCAGTGGTGTGGTTCCACGCCTGGAAATGGAACCCAGGCAGCCGAAGCAGAGCATGCCGAACTTTAACCACTAGGCCATCAGGACTGGCTCCAGTCTTTCTTTTTACCAGAGCATTTAGCCCACTAATATTTACTTATCACAACTATGGGTATCTCTGCTTTGCTGGGATGACCTAGAGTTAGGCTTTTATTAAACTAAGGCTTATGGAATGGTCTTTCTGAGATATTTACTGTGGGCTCAATTTTTCCAACTGTGTCATAGGTATCTTGAGAAAATTTTCCTCATTTGTTTTAAAATACTCTGTGAAAAAGGAAGGCGACAATGGATGTGGTTTTAAGCCGAGATTTAAAGGAACTAACTTCCTTAAGGGATAGCTATTAGAAGCACTGGCTGAGAAAGGAGCTGGGTTAGGTTTACCAACACAGCCAAACCCAGTCTTCACTCTGGCATTGACAGAGAAAAAAACATCTAGGCTTATTGAATTATAATTACAGCTATATGAATCACACACCACTATATATATACACACATACACACGTACATACATACATGTATATGTGAAATGTGATTTTATCTGTGATATGTAAAGGGCCTTTCTAGTGGGGTTGTACTGTGATTTTAATAGACTGGAGAAAGTACTGAGAGAGTCATAGCTAAGGTGTATTGGGGTGAAAAAGTAGGCAGGATATCTGAAGTAATCACTGAAGTGTGAAAAACATATTGAGGCTGGGCTAAGGACTGGGGAGGTGCGCCTGAAGTTCATGGCTTGTGTATAAGACTCTCGGAGGTAAGGTACAAATTCAGAATAGGATTTTGTGAAAATCAAGAAAAATAAGCTTGTTGAATCCAAATGTTGAATACTGTTTTGTGGTAAACTAGAAATAAATATTTTAAATGACAGGAATAACTGTTAGAAGACATTTTTTGAGACAAATAAGGAAATTTAAATATTGATTGGATATTAGATGTTATTAAGGGATCACTGTTAAGTTTGTAAGTGTGACCATATTGTGATGATATAAAAAATTGTCCTTATTTTTCTGATGTACACAAAGAAGTATTGAGGGTTGAAATGACATAGACAAACAGTCGGCCCTCTGTATCCATGGATTCCGCATCCTTGAACTCAACCAACCACACATGGAAAGGCCTGTGATGGTTGCATCGGTAGTGAACATGTACAGACTTTTTGTTGTTGTCATTATTCCCTAAAAAATACACTATAACCCCTATTTATATAACATTTCCATTGTATTAGTTATTACAAGTAGTCTAGAGATGATTTAAAGTATATGGGAGGATGTACATAGGTCTAATGCAAACACTACACCGTTTTATATGAGACTTGAGCATCTGCGGGGGCATCCTGGGACCAATCTCCCATGGACACCGAGGGATGACTATGATGTCAGGAATTTACTTTAAAGTGTTGTAGTAACAAAGAGAGAGAAAAAAGGAAGGATAAACTTGTGTGCAAAATGTTAAAATCTCCTGAATTTGATCAACAGGTTATATGAGAGTGTGTTATTACTATTTTCTCTATGTTAGTATAAGTTTGAAAACTGTAATAAAATTTTTAATGAAAAAAATGTATTAAAAGCATTCTATCACCTTAATGTTAAAAATTTAAATATTTTCATGATGAATAAAATTTCTATATATAAGATTTAAAAAATGACTGGAAGCTGGAAAATGAACCAGAGAATGCCAGGGATGGTACTGGCATTTTTTGTAGTGGAATGAGCACTGGCTTGGTTATAGGCTTCAAACTATAGTCGTCCCCCCTTATCTGAGGGGACACTTTCCAAGACCCCCAGTGGATGCCTGAAACCATGATGGTACTGAACCCTATACATACATACCTCTGATAAAGTTTAATTGATAAATTAGGCACAGTAAGAGAGTAACAACAATAACTAATAATAAAATAGAACTATTATAGCAATGTACTGTGATACAAGTTATTGTAGATCTTAGCAACCTCAGCATATGATTTTTTTAAATTAAGTTGAGAACTTTCATCTTTTCACTTAAAGGAAGCACTTTCGGGCTTCTTTTTGGCATATCTGAATTGCCAGCATCACTAGTCTTGCTCTTTGAGGCCATTATTACATAAAATAAGAGTTGCTTGAACACAAGGACTACAATACTTCAACAGTTGATCTGACAACCAAGACAGCTACTAAGTGACTACCGCGTGGGTAGCCTATACGTTGTGTGTACACTGGACAAAGGGATGATTGACATCCTGGGCGAGAAGGAGTGAGGCGGTGTGAGATTTCATCACACTACTCAGAACACACAATTTAAAACTTATGAATTATTTATTTTTGGAATTTTCCATTTAATATTTTCAGAGTGCGATTGACCACAGGTAACTGAAACAACAGAAAGTGAAACTGCGGGTCATTGGGGGCTACTGTACCACTAATGATCTCCACCCATTTGGCAGGACATTTACCTATCTGGGCCTCAGGAATTTTTTGTTTGTGAGGTGGAGCATTGGTCTAAATGAACTCATAGTCCTTTGCAGGTCCTGTCATCTACGGTTCTGAATGTACTGTATTTATACTAGGCTTGTTGGAACTCTCTGTTAACTAGAATTGGGAATGTATACAAGATACCAAGTTTCAGACTGAGCCCCTCAGAATTCTGGTGCTTTAAAGGAGCTCCTTCAAGGCGGCAGAAGAATGCTAAGTGAGCAGAGGTCTGGATCTTTCCTAAACCCCAAGCCTCTATTTTAAAATTTTTGATGTTTCCTGGTTTTTGCCAGCTCCCCTGGGCAGAGCTGCTCTCTCTGTGTCTGCTGTGCAGTTACTTTTATAGCTCGTGCTCTGTTGCACTGCATGTGCCCTCCCACAAGGCTGTGAAAGCCTCAAGCTAGGGATTTTCTATTTCAGTTTTGTATTTGAGCACCTAGGACGCAGTGTGGCATGTAAAGGGACATAATACGTACTTGTTGAGTGAATGAATCGATGAACGAAGGAAGGGATGAATGAATGAAAGCAGCTAAAATAATTTTGTGGTATTTAACTTAGTTTCATGGGACATAGTGAAAAGAATGTGAATCCGTCTTTACTATTCAGTTTAGAAAGCGTTGGTTTTTCAGTGGAGTACATTTACATCGGCCAACTCGCTCTCCGTGTTGCCTCCTTACTCCACCCTCCCATAGTCCTCAGCAGTGTATTGTCTTCCGAAGGATTCATTCGATCCGCAAGCGTTAAGTTCTGTCTTCCCTCGTCGCCTAAACTCCTGGAGCTGTAGTTCTAAAACTAAGGCTGAGGGGCCCTGAGGATGAGATCCACTGGTGAGCTGTGGTGCATCTTCCTAGAGGGTGATTTTACTCAAATATTTAGGGAAATGTAATTGCTAAATAATTTAGAGCATTATTTTATATTAAAACAAACTTGGATGTACGATAGGGTAGAATTTTCAATTAACACGAAATTCTAAGATACATCTTGAGATTTGGGGAGCCTTTTGGGCTATGACTGTCCTTCCTACCCCAGTTCCTGGCTCAGTGACTTATTTTCTGCTGTGGTGCTTTGGTAGAAAATGCCTGAGTTGCACTAACCTAAGACATACATAAAAACCCTGGAGTAATAATATAAAGTTATTTTATTTTTAAAGTAAACTGTCCTATTTTCTTTAGGAGTAACCTGATTGTTTTGTCCCTGTGTATGAACACATGTACCCTGCTGCTTTGAACTGTGAAATATAATTTATAAAAAGTGTAGGAAAACACGTTTCGTAAAATCCTAGTCAGCGTATATAAGATTTTTTGAAATATCAGATAATTTGAAACAATTGTCAGTTCTCCAGATAATTAGATGTCTCATTGCTCTTTAATAAAAGGATTGGATAATTCAAATTCTTAGTTCACTCAGGTCTTTCTTTTTTTCTTGTTTTCTTAGGTTTCAAATGAGTGGGCATTTACTTCAGTCAGTGCCATCAATATTCACTCTTCAAAGTTCTTATTGAACTATAATTTGATCTTTATTCTTTATATTCTTTTTTTTGGTGTGTATGTGCGTATATTCAAATCTATTTCTCACCATCTTCAAGACTGTTGAACTAAGAAAGAACCTGGTACTCCAGAAGTTTATGTTGCTTATAGTGACACTAAATCAAATATTCTTAATTCAACTCAGCTAAAAACAATGATTGAGCACTAATTCCAAGCACTGTAGTCAGTGTGGTACTGGTATAGCTTTCTGAATACAGTGGGTAATCCATACAGGCTTACTAACTAGGAATAGTAATAGTAATGAACAGACAAAGCACTTAGACTCTGTGCCTTTGCTCCCTCATCTGCAAAATAGTATAGTTATTTCTCCTCATAAAAGTTATAAAGCAGAACAATAAATTAGATGCTTTCTAAGCACTTGGTAAATAGAAAATTCATGCTGTTGGGGGAGAAATGTTATTTAGATTATTCTCAAAAGTAGAAAATATGTTATTCTATTTTATTTTTCAAATACATGAGGTATTTACCATTATTTGCTTTTCTAGTTTTCCTTTTCCTGGGCGACTACTACAGTTGTTTGCATTCTTTCCCAAATGAGTGCTCTGCATCTGTTACCTTCATTTCCTCCCCACACGTCATGCATTCCCTTGCAGTCTTTACTGAAACTATGCTTTCAAAATCTCCGGTGACTTCTTTCTAGTCAAAACGATTACCGCTTGTTCAGACACCTCATAATCCCTAATCTTTTTCCAGCATTTGCTTTTTCCGGTCACCATCTTCGGGAAACTCAGTCTTATCTTGACTTTTATAGTGCTGTGTTTCTTGGCATTCTATCTCTTGCATGGTTCTTTCTTCTTTTACTTAGTGGGGGTAACATTGATTTACATCTATAGGTTGGAGGTGTACATTATAATTTGACATCTGTATGTACTACAGTGTGCTCACCACCAAAAGTGTAGTATTCCATCCTTTACCATGTGATTGACCCCCTTGACCCTTTCCTCTCTCCCACCCCTCTAGTAGCCACCAATCTGCTTCTATGAGTTTGTTTTGTTTGTTCATTTGTTCTTTCTGCTTCTTTTAAAGATTCCTTTCCCTCTGGCGTTCCTCTGGGACTGTCTTTCTTGACACTTTTTCTCTGGAATTAGCTGCTGTCTCAGAGGTCCAGTTTTTAGTTCTGTTTTCCTCAGCTCTGTGTAGCTCTTGCTCCTACCTCTACCAGAACTACAATCTATCTGTACATGCGCCTGGAGGGCATCTTCACACGTCGCCTCAAATGCAAACGGAGGTGAAGTTGAACGCCTCTCGGGCCTGCTTCTCCCCCTAACTCCACCTCGAATGTTTTAGTCACCTACAGGTCAGGAAGTTCTACTGATTCTTCTGGAAAGAGAACTCTTGAAATTATCTCAAACTGAGTAGGAACCGAGTGACCCGTCCAAAGTTACTGAGCTGGTAGGCGGGGCCAAGAATCAAGCTGAAGTCTTAGAACCTGAACACCAAAGACCTATTGTTTATAAGGTCCAGGTGCCTTATCTGAAGCCCTTGGTACCTGATGTATTTCAGAACTTAGAATTTTCTAGAGTTTATAAAGATAGTAACGTACATATGCGTTTATAAGATAATACCCTTTGGGGCAGCACAGCAGACATAATCAAACATTAATATTTCTGCGTAAAATGTGTGAATAGTCACATGGAATGTGCTAAATCAAGACTATGCAAAGCCTCACGTCAATTTAGTTTGGGTTTTGCCACAAAATGTGGTCAGGTCAGGTGAACTTTTGCCACCAAATGAGTCATAAAAATTTTTTCAATTTTGAGAGCTTTTTGGATTTTGGAATTATGGATAAGGGATTGTATAGATCTGGAAAATTAATCACTTGGAATTAATGTGTGTAGGTTGTTTTTTTTTTAAGATTGGCACCTGAGCTAACAACTGTTGCCAATCTTTGTTTTTTTTCCCTGCTTTTTCTTCCCGAATCCCCTCAGTACATAGCTGTATATTTTAGTTGTGGGTCCTTCTGGTTGTGGCATGTGGGATGCCACCTCAGCATGGTCTGATGAGCGGTGCCATGTCCACACCCAGGATCCGAACAAGTGAAACCCTGGGCCACCGCAGCAGAGCGTGCAAACTTAAACACTTGGCCACAGGACCTGGCCCTAATGTTTGTAGTTTTGATACAACATTTTCACTGGGCAGATGGGCAGCTTCCCCAACAATTATCTGGGGAACCAAGTATTCTGTACCCTAAAGGGAACTTTGGAGACAAGAGGGAGCTTGAGGGCAATACCGATTTGTTTGGCTAGACTCATAAGGCAGCCACAGTCTCCTGGTATGTAAAACTCCCACAGGTTAGCGATTGAGGACTGGAAACTCAAGTGGTATTAATGAGCTCTAGTCAGTAAGATGTCCAGCAAGTATGGGGGATTTACAAGGATGATGGATGCTATGTTTTCAGATAGTTATGAGGTCTTAACTGGAGAGTTGCCCAGGCAATGTGCTGCTTTCTAATCTCTTCTCCTGCCTCTTCACCTCTCTCCACCTCACCTTATTCTCATGTTTACATATTAGAGATCTTTCATGGGCCCTTGTAGTGAGGAAGGAAGAAAAGACATCCAGTGATAAATTGAATGAGTAATGGATTACCACCTCAGTTCTAGGTTTGGCCATAACTTAATTTCCTCATCTGTGAAAAAGGAGATTCAGTGAATTATTGCAAAGGTTTCTTTCAGTTCTCAAATGCTATGATTATGTCCTGTCATTCAATTCCTAAATTTTTCTTTATACTCAGCCCATCTGCCTTATCAGAATCCTTACCTCAAATTCCTAAATTTTGGTAGCTTCTGGTTGTACCAGGCTGAGAATTTAGGTAGGTGGGAGCAATGAAATAATGGCGTACAGAAACAGGGGAGGGTCTGAGCTGACTAGGAGAGTGTAGCTCTGTGCGTTTTCCTCAGTGGAGAATGCTTATAACAATGGATTATTTTTCCCCTATGTAGACAGATGGGCAGAAACAAGTTTATAACGGTGATAAGTATATAGACTATAGAGTAAGGTCTAAATTAAGAACATAAAGTGGAAACCTAAGTAACTATCTAATTATTTGGGATGGTATAAGGTATTCAGATATGATGACCCAAAGAAGGATTTTAATCCAAATAATTCCACTTGTTCAATTCTCCGGAGAACTACTGTTTTTTTAATTAAATTTCAGCAAAGTGTCAGGTACTTTCTATAATCTCCTTGCTTAATATAATCTTATATAATTATATTAACATACCTGTGAGGAAATAGAATTATTTCCATATTACAGATGAGGAAGCTGAGATTCAAAGATGTTAAGTAATTTGTTTAAATTCAAAGCGAGTGGCAGAGCTGGATTAATATCCAAGTTTGTCAGACTCTAAGCTTTGCTCATTATCAAACCAACTTCTCTGTCTTTTCTTTAAAAAAATAAAGACTATTGTTAGGTCTTTCTGTGGTAAATAGTACCAAGCATAATCTGCACGCATTTACCTACAGGTGGCTCTCTTTAACAGCTACAGCACACTCCGTAATGATGGGGAACAGAGAGCAGCTGTGTGGACTTCCGGTATGAAAGGAAGTTCATTTCCAGCGTGGATCAGCAGTGGAGGAGGAGTAGAGGGGAGAACGCAAGGAAAGGCCCAATTATATGGGAATAAGTCCAGCAAATTTAGCGATGGAGGTGGTGTTCTGTGTATACCAGTGTCTATAGCGCCTCCTACATACGCAGTTGAGTTTCCAGGCTTTGAGCTCTGTTTTATCAGTGGGCACTGCATGTGTGACTTTGAGCAAATTCATTTCTTGGTAATTTGGCTTTCTCGTGCGGAAAATTAAACTAAGCGTACTTACATCTTACTGCCTCACAGAGAAAGGGTGAAAATTAATGGGTTAATGCTGGAAAAGAGCTTAAGGATCTTTAGACAAAAGTGCTGTTATCAATCCTAGCATGGAATGATTTGGACTCTAGAATAATGCTTCTAAAGAGATTACAAAGATATTGTCAATGCACATTTAGAAGTGTAGGTATTTTTTCAAGTTATATCTGTGGTTTCTAATTTAACCCACCTAATTTTATTTAATCAATCCATTCTAAATGGACCTGGAACCCAGTCAGAGAATGATCTTATACTAAGAGGGCAAGATAGATAATTATGCTGGCTTTCTCATCTGACTGTTACTTCTCTAATTGTGCAGGTTTTCCCAGTGAGGCTTTGCATGGGCCGTCTGAAAACAACACTCTATGTGCCTTAAAAGAAAGTAATTCAGAAGCTTAAATTTTTAAAGTTGTTTTTCTTTAACTTACTAAAAAATACAAAATTATAATGTACTGGAAAAGCGTATTGAAATAATATATTAGATTAAAAGAATAATGTCTTTTAATATTTTCACCGTGTGATCCAGGGTCTTAGATTAGTCAACCTTCTGGAATTTTGAATAGCTTTCTTGTGTGTGTCTGTGTGTGATAGCAGAAAAGATATCATACTTTTTGTTACCATGAAAGTTATAGGTAAAAACTCATGAAAAAATTTAATTGAATGCCTAGAATTGAAACAATTTTGGCATGGACTTCACATTTAACATAAAAATATAAACTTGTTTCATAAAGATGAAAAATAAAATATTTAAAAAATCTTTTAAATTGCCTAATCTAGATGAAAACCAGTCTGTTTCTATCGATATTGTTTTAGAAAAAAATTTTTAAAATCTAGTATGTCTTCACAAGAAGCTATTTTCAAGTTGAATCTTAATTGCTTCTCACTAAATATAATCTTGTGGAATCTTTTAGTACATTACGTTAGAGATAATTTGATATAGCAGTGGGTAGATTAAGTTTGGAAAGAACAAAGACTAGGTACTTGCAGTTAAATTGCAGTCTGAACCTTCAATTTAATTATCATGTTGATTATTTAGTAAATGAAATGAATACAAAAATTAACGTCCTTAGGAAGTCATACAGTAGAATTGATGATAGTGTCTACTAAAGTATGGTTTGATAAGTTGGGTGTTGTATATTTTCAAAATAATTTGTAGAAGATTGAGCTGTAAAAAATTTATATATGCAAGTACATAGAGCAGTAATTTAAACAAGTTTATTTTACTGAATATAAATAACCAGGCAGCACACTATAATACAAATTATTTTCATTACAGTATTTACTATTGAATTCTATTGGTCAAGTGCTTGAAATTATATTGATTGAATATGCAAATTCCATTATTTAATATTAGCTGAAGAGCATGCTGTTCATACCTGCTCCTAGAATTTAGCTAAAGATCTCAAAAATGTTTTCCAGTTTAACACATATAGTGTTCTTTCAATTCAGAGAAATTGAGTCTAAGAAAATTAACAATTTTTCAGAGATCACAAAGAGAATTAGTGACAGTTGCAAGTAAACCTCTCCTTCTCCCTGGGATTCACTGGGATTAAGTTTATACTGTGCATATATATTTATTTAGACATATATTACTGGATTCTTAAAGCAGTGTCCCTGGGAAAAAAATTCACGTTTTGTTCTTTGTAGAAATTTTGGTTTATAATCTATTTTATTTGGAAAATGCTTTCTCTTATTTTAATCAAAATATATTTCAAATTCATACCAACTTCAGAATTAAGAGAACTTACTCAAAATGAAGTGTACCAATTATGAAAGTAGTGTTTTTCATATTTGTGTTTAGCATTGGAGTAAAAGCTATTTCTTGTTAAAGCAGTTTCTGATCTGTGCCACACGAAAACAAATGACTTAGGAAGAACAAGGCTATAATGCCATCTGGGGGCCTTTAGGGACATCACAGTTCGCTAGAACTAAGAATTCTGTAGGGTAATTTACAGTTACCTCCATTTGCCCTTTAGAACAACAATTACCATTTATTTTTCTCTTTCCACTGATTTTTATAGTAATTAGACAGAAGGAGTAATGGTTCAAAATATCCTTTCTTTTACAGTCTACATTACCAGGGTATTTTTTTTCTGTAGCCAGGCAATGTTCTTTCTCCTCTCAAGAGGCAGGGTATGTACAACATAAAGTGTCCAAAATTTCACATTACATTATGAGATGCAATAGGAGTACAGAGTGAAACCAAATAAGAAAAGCTTAACAAAAAGGCGTATACGAACATGCGTCTATGGCAGTGAAAATATGTCCTTTTCTTGGCGCTAACCTCAAAAACCTGCAGAACTCTTTGTCATCCCAGCAGAGCCACCTTAGAGGGGAGCATTGGAGAAGTGGTTACAGTGCAACACCCATTTTTGAGGGCGTCCATTTGCATTCATCACTTAGTGGTCTTAACTGAATGCCTATTGTTTGCTTAATATTGTTAAGAAAAAAGAAAGTTCCTCTGTGCTGTCAGGAGGTAGTATATATAATACACATCAGATAAAAACATATAAAAGCTGCTAATGTCCTTATTCATAGTATTTTTGTTTGTTTTGCTTTACAACAAAATGTTTATTTTTTTACAATTCTGACAATGATTTTGGCAGTCTGATGCTTTAACTGTATCTTTAACTATATCTTTTCCATTTGGGTAATTTTCAAATCCCTGTTGCTGTCAGCAGTGTGATATCTAATTAGAAGCTCATTATTCTATTTGTCAACTTATTCACATCCTTTTTTTCTTTCTGTTAATTACCTACTAGCCTGATATATACTATATACTATATATATACATAACAGATGTTCAAAAAATGTGAATAAATAAGTCAATATTTTGGAGTTTTCTAGTTGTCCCAACAGGAAATATATATGATAAAGGAAAAGAAAAAAATGTTGAAGTAGACAGTGGCTAGATGGGTGGGATGAAGGATTTGGTCCATTGTTTGCAGCCTGACTCTATGGCTATTTTATGCACATGTTCAGAGCACTCAGAAAGGTTTAACTGTTGTAGGGGCACTTAAAACAAGCAGAAGAAATTTGTGATGAAATCTAATCCATTTTTTAGTCAACTGGTCACTATTGCATCTGCTAAAAGCTCTGGTTAGGGTTGATGAGATTTGAATTTTTAAAAAATGAACATCTGTAAATTATTTGTGGATTATTTGAACTGTATTACATTACTCTGGCAGGAGCTAGCAGTAGTTCCTCGAATATCCATCCTTGTCATCAGCAATAGAATTTTTATCCAGTTCTTTGACTGCCAAGAATAGAGGCTACATTCCCCAGCTTCCCTTGCAGCTGCTCGTGTCCATCTGACTAGGTTCTGGCCAATGGATTGTAAATGAAAATATCTGTGTCAACATCTGGAAAACATTCTGAAGAGACAGGTGGCACATGCCACCTGCCTCTTCTTCCTTCCTTCATCTATCCTGCTGCCTGGAACAAAGATGCACTGTCTTGGGCCCTAATGTAGAAGCCACGCAGAGTACAGCTCTATGGAAGGAGGCAGGGTTCTTAGAGTGCGATAACAGTCCTGGATCACTCACCTGGGAGAGAAAGCAACTTCTGCTATGGTGCACTTATTTTGAGTTTTCTATAACTTGCAGCGGAATCGAATATAAACTAATATAATTGTCATGGAAAATGCAGATTCACTTGTTGATTACAGTAGCTAAAAATGTATTCGTTTTCAAATTAGTTTTTATATAATATATCCATGAATTTATCTACTGCATTAATTTTGTCCATCCTCTCAGCTTAGAAGCATTGTGATAGTATTAGAAAGGGTACTGTTATACACAGTTGATTAAAAAGAAATGCAAACAATAAACATAAGAAAAATATTCAACCTAAAACTAAAAATGCAAATTAAAACAATAAATTATCCTGTATCTATTATTAACTTAACACAAACATTTAAACAAAGGAAACTGGCATAGGAATTTATTGCTGTGGCAACTTATATTGGAAAACAATTTGGAAATATGTATTAAGAACCATAAGAATATATTTGCTTTTTGATCCAGGAATACTGTTTCTGGGAAATAGTTCTAAGGAAATAATCATATACACTGAAAATGTTATGCACACAAAGATACCCATTTAGGCATTATTAATAATGGTGACAAATTGGAAACATCTAAATGTCTAACAATAGGCATTGGTTAAATAAATTATGATAATGCATGTCAGACATTGTCAAGTGACCATTGAAAATGAGGATTACTTACTCAACAAATTTGTATTTGTTGGCGCACAATGGCAGGTTAATAAGTATTTGTTGAATATGAGTGTCTACAATGTTGCAGGGTTTGTTCAGGTTATATAATGATGAGCAAAAGTAGAAGACGTGGTCTTGGTTCTTCTGGAGCTTATAGGAAACTCTCATGGTGTCTTGTGGGAAAGACAGATGATGAAGTAATTACAGTCATGGTTAGTGCTGTATAGGAAAGGAACATGGTTCTATGAAAGCAAATGACACGGTGACCTGACGTAGACTCAGATGTTAAGATAAGAATCATTCATTGAAAGTGTGACGTTTGAATTGAGATCTGAAGAATAGAAAGAAGTTAACCAGGAGAATGGATAAAAATATTGTGTAATAACACAGAAAATGCTTCGGTAGTAATGACTGGAAAACATAGGGTACAAAAATGAATCTATTATGTGACTATGTGTAGAAATAGATGCAGAGAAAAAGGACTGGAAGAAATACATCCCAATGTTAAGAATGATTTGAATGATGGTGGGGAATATAGGTGATATTCCTCCTCATATATTTTCCCAATTTTCTGTAATGTCCTGTAATTACTTTTATGAAAATTTTTTCATTAAGTGCTATTTTTCCGTTATATTAACATATAAGGGAAGCTTTGACTCACAGTACAAGAAAGAAAAAAATTTTAAGTTTTGTAAAGCAAAATAAGGAAAATAAATGTTTGATTAAGCAGTCATTGATAAAGAACAACCTTCTGTGGGCATGCGCAGAGGGTGCAAATATTTGGCTACTCTCAGTTTAAGAGTAGAGAGAGGAAGGTTTACCATTCAGAGGGTCTTTTGTAATGGAAGGAGCTAGAAAAATAAATTGGACTTACAAACATTTAAAAAGCCTACTTGAAATCTGGCAAATACTATATAGAAATGATTAACAGTGTTCTGTTAAAGTGTGTTTAAATTTTTATGAAGGAAAAAAAGCCGTAAGTAGCCCTTTTAAAGGGCTGGTTTAGAAAAAGAAGGGCAACTTCTTTGTGTCATCTCTAGTATTGGGTGGAAAATAACTTTTATCCCTTCACTGAATGCACGGAAGAAGGAGGCAGATGGATGAATGAGGAAGAGTAATTTAGTTCCCAAGGAAACCCTTTGCTAATTGGAAGAAAAGACGGTTTTAGGATCTGTGGCTATGGAGATGTATCTAGACAGCTGTGAATTTTTCTGCTGTTATTTTCTAATCTGGAAAGAAGGAAGTTGCAATATAGATTTTATTTTGAATTTAAGAGCTAATTTAGTTATATGGTGAATGCTGACCACTAGCAACATGAAAAAGGCGATGCCGCTGAAGAATTCGTGTCATCACTGGCAGGTGCACAGATCTGCAGAGTGCCAAGCAGTAATATGATGCTGGAATCCATGAATTAGACTCAGGAATCTTTATAAAACTTCGTTGAATAGGGGTTAACACAAGAAACTATGTAGACCAGTACATATGCCATGTAGTTCACATGTACCTTTTCACCCCAAGAATACACAGGTGGAACAAATCCAGATATGCTCAAAATATGCCAATCACTTAAGTGTGTTTTAGCCAGCATCTATGGAATAAAATCATAATTATTTAAATGCAGCCTTTACCCCTCAATCAAGTAGGCAAAATCATAAGCCTTTTTATTGTCTTGATCAGAAATTTTCCACTGCTACTTAAGATTCCCCGAGTGCTTGAAATAGGGCTTGGCATATAGTAAGAATATTATATGTGAGTGTTCAACATGATAATGCATTTAGATATTAATTACCAACTTCTATTTTCAGAATTTCTAAAATCATTCTACTACTAGGAAAGTTGAAGTCTCCAGCCCAATTTTATGTCCCAAAGACTTCTGATTGTTCTCCATCTCTCCGTTGCTGCTCCCAACATGTATACTGACACGCACAGACACAAAGACACACACACAGTTACAGAGTACGGCTTTTCTTAATTTTGGGTGCATATTACAGTCATCTGGGAAATTTTAAAAATCTGATGCCCAGGCTGCTCTCTATAGCAGTTACATCAGATTCTTGGTGGAATCCAAGCATTAATATTTTTAAAAGCTCTCCTGGTGATTCCAGTTTGCAGCCAAGTTGCAACTTTGCTCTAGATAAACAACTAAACTAGCAAAATTTAAAATTCATTTTAGTTTTTCCCCATTTAATCTAGTGAAGGCACAATACTATCGTTCCGTATTGACACTTACTGACCATGTATGCCCAATGGAATATTGGACTCATTGATTGATTAACTGCTTACACCCCCAAGGATGGTAGAAGTGGAATAGGTGGTAAAGTAATTATCATATACATTGCCTATTACTGATTTATGAAGTGTCTTAAATGTACTCATCTGTAGTATTAATAATTAGGGTGGCTTCTGCGTAAGAATCAAAACTTAAGTAATGCTTCTTGGTAACCTAAATGGAGATTTAATATCTCAGAAGTTTTATGTACCAGAATTCTAAACAGGCACAGTGATAGTAACAGTAAAGCAATGAAGTTCATCTATTCTTGCAACTTTCTAGCTGCTGACAGTGAACTAACCTAAGCTGACCTTTACTAATAGAACTGCAGATGTGATACTGTGGATGGATGTTTGAACAGATTCTTATTGTTAAAGATTGCTCCATGGGTTACATGGAGAGAAAATAAAAATTCTTTGCTTGTGTTGTTCAGAGATTTAATGTGATAGACTATTGACTGACTGTGGTTGATTAATAAGTCATTAAATAAGAGTCTGAAGCTAATTCAGACAATGGAATATGTTATGGTGGATTTCTGTCATCACCCATGCACTCATTACAAATACTATAATTATGAATGAAAAGCCATTAGAGATAGAGACAGAGAAATAGATGACACTCTGCTGCATTCTGCTTAATTCCGTGAAGTATACCACGAACTCGTTAGTAGGGATGCAAACTCTTAACTCAACGATTTCTTTCTTGGAAGAGAGCACAGGATAAATTGGTGCAACGGAGTGTGTTGAAAAGAGGTCAGCTGGAGAGAATGAACTGGTTGTGTTTGTTAGAGGGGAAAGTGAGAGAGATCTTTCAACAAGAATTGTGATCTAGAAGACCTCTCAGCGGGAAGTTCTAAAAATTAGAAGTGACACTTTGTTTAGTACACATCCTCATTAGTTAGGGGTATGGTTTTTAAAATTCGGGTTTAAAATATTGAGTCAGAAAAACCTGAGTCTGAGTCCCAGCTCCACCACTAAACGGGCAGTGTAACCATGATTAAGTTACTTCACATTTTTGAGGCTCAGTTTTATCATCTGTAGCATGTAGCTATTTCTCCTGCCAACCTCATAGTGTGGTTATGAGGAAAAATTGCAGTGGAAAGGGACTGAAACCTGAAAATGCTAAGTAAGTGTGGCAAACACTATTGATAGCCTCTGCAGCAAGCATTCCCTTCTTCACTCTTGTTGGCAGAACCTTAATTTTATTTAGGTATTCACCCATCTCCCAGGGTAAATCATGATCTCATCTAATCTAGTGATCCTGGTTCCATACTAGCGATTGGTTTAGAAAGGGAAAGGAGACCCAATCCTGGCCAATGAGACATGAGGGGAGGTTTCTCAAGAGGTTCTGTTAGTTCCTGTCATCTGCTGGCAGAGTAGCAAGACTCAGTGACAACTTTAGGTTGCCAGTAAATATCTTAATGGCTTGAATTTTTAAAAGAGCTTTGTTGTTGTTAGTGCCAGTAGATCCTGACTCCTTGCGACCTTGTGGACAGCAGAGGGGAACCCTGCCTGGTCTTTTTGTGCCATCCTCTCATCTTTGGGTCCTGTATCACACAATGCTCTGATGCTATTCACAGGTTTTTCATGGTCAATTTTTTTAGGATTGGGTGGCCAGGTCCTTCTTTCTAGTCTGTCTTAGTCTGGAAGCTCTGCTGAAACCTGTCCATCATGGGTGACCCTGCTGGTATTTGAAATCCCAGTGGCATAGCTTTCAGCATCACAGCAACACACAGCCACCACAGTGTGACAGCCGACAGACGGGGGGTATGGTTCCCTGACTGGGAAATGAACCTGGGTCATAGTGGTGAGAACACAGTGTTAACCACTAGACAAGGGCTGACTAAAATAGCTTTATTGAGATATAAATCACATACAGTTCACCCATTTAAAGTGTCCACTTCAGTGCTTTTGAGTATATTTGAAGACTTGTGCAACTATTACCACCGTCAATTTTAGAATGTTTTTACCACCTTAAGAAGAAACTTTGTATCCTTTAGTTATCATTGCTCTGATCCCCTCCCCCAGCCATCGGCAACCACTAATGTGCTCTCTGTCTCTATAAATTTCCCTATTCTGAACTTTCATGTGAATGAAATCATACAGTGTGTGGTCTTTTGTGACTGGCTTCTTTCATTGATATAATACTTTCGAGGTTCATCCATGTTGTAGCACGTATCAGTACTTCATTCCTTTTTATGGCTGAGTAATATTTTATTGTATGGATATACCATGTTTTGTTTATTCATTTGTCCATTCATGGACATTTGGGTTGTTTCTCCCATTTTGGCTGTTATGAATAGTGCTGCTATAAACATGCATGTATACATTTCTGTGTGGACATGTGTTTTCATTTCTCTTGGTTATATACAAAAGAGTGGAATTGTGGAGACCCCTGAAACAGAAGTCCCAGGAAAATGACCAAGGATACCCCAAGGTGACAGCTGTGCAGCAGGCTTAGAAAACAAGCAGTTCAGATTGGAGCAGGAGGTCAGAAATTTTGAGGAGAGAGGTCTCCAGGAATAAAATGGAGCTGGTATCTTATAGGTTTGATTGATTGGAAAATTATATTGAGAGCAACAAGGTAAATCACCAAAGAGAACCAGGGAAAGAGGCAGTTAAGAAGAGCCCTCCTGAGGAGAGAACAAACCTCAAACCCTGGCCTCAAAAACTACATCTGCCTGAATTTTATTGGCTCAGACTGTGGAGCAATTTATATCTGGGGCATTGTCACAAACAATCAGGCAACAAGTAGTGGAGACTAACAGCTGGGTATGATACCAAAAGGGGCAGAAAGCTTAAAAGAAAGATCAGGGAAAGAGGCAAAGAGAGCCCTACTAAAACCATCATTCCATGTGACTGTCCCATACCCAAGGCTGTGCCCTTTGATGAGCAACAGAAGAGTCTTCACACTGTGTGTAGGAATCGACCACTAGTCTATTAGTTTAGCTACTAGTCTATTAGTTTAGTGATTTAGTTTAACCAAGCCACTAAATACATACACAAGCAAGCAGCAACAAAAACAAGCACCAGAGAGGAAGGGAAATAAGTTCCAGTTTTCAACAGAAAAATCATGGCACATGCAAAGAAACAGGAAGTGTGACCCATTTACAGGAAGACAAAGCAGGCAACAGAAACTACCCGTGAGGGGGCCCCGACATAGGATTTAACAGACAAGGAGTTCAAAGCAGCCTTTATAAATGTATTCAGAGAACTAAAGGAAACCATACTTAAAGAAGTAAAAGATTCTATGATGACAATGTCTCATCAAATAGAGGATACCAATAGAGAGATGTAAATTATAAAAAAGAACCAAAAGGAAACTTTGGACTTGAAAAGTAAAATAATCAAAATGAAAAATTCACTGAGAAGCTCAATAGTAGATTTGAACTGTTGGAAAAAGAGTCAGAAACTTGAGGCTAGAGTGAGAGAGATTATGTAAAGCCAGGAACGGAGGACGAAGAATGACGAAACATGAACAGAACCTCAGAGAAATCAGAGACACATTAAACACAACAACATACCTCTAATCGGAGCACCAGAAGGATGAGAAGAAAGAAAGGAACAGAAAAAATTATTCAAAGAAATAATGGCTGACAGCTTCCCGGATTTGATGAAAAACATTAATCTACACATTCAAGAAGATTAATAAACTCCAAGTAGGATAAATATAAAGAGATCCCCACCTAGTAACATAATAAAAAGGAAATGAAATCCTACTACTCTATTTGATGCAATAGTTAACATTTACCATCCGATGTTATAGCCATAAGCCTGTAAACACTGAATATTGATTTAACCAAAAATGTGTTACACTTATATTGAAAGGATGGTGAAAAGGAATGTTGGTAATACAGGTAGGGTGGTGAGGTGAGGAGCATTTAATGTGAAAGCTTAATGGGGAAAGTTTACATTTAGTTTTAGTCCTCATCTAACACAAGAGATCAAAGATCTCAAAATGATGACACGAAGAGAACAAGTACAAGAGATAGCAAGAGATGACAGTATATGCATATTTTCAGAAATACGGAAGTAAATTGAAGAAGCAGCAGCTACAACCTTGAAAGCGGGTACCTTTGGGAGCAGTGCCAGGGCTGAGAATGGGCGGGGTGTGTGCTTCCGTTTTTCATTGTAAGCCCTTAGTACAATTTGACTTTACATATGTACATGGTTTTACATCCATACAGTGCAAATTAACTTTTTTTACCTTACCACAGTTTAATGATGATGATTTTTTAATCCCCCCAGCTTTATCGAGATATAATTGACATATAACATTGTTTAAGTATAAGCTAGACAATGTGTTGATTTGATACCTCTATATATTGCAAAATGATTACCACAATAAGGTCAGTTAACACATCCATCACCTAACATAATTACTGGGTTTTTTTTTGGTGATGAGAACATTTAAGATTTACTCTCTTAGCAACTTTCAAGTATATGATACAGTATGGTTAACTGTAGTCATCATGCTGCCCATTAGATCCCAGAACTTATTCATCTTGTAACTGAAAGTTTGCACCCTTTGACCAACATCTCTCCATTTCCCCAGCCCCGACAACCACCATTCTCCTGTCTGTTTTTATGACTTCAGCTTTTTAAAATTCCACGTATAAGTAAGATCATATAGTATTTATCTTTCTTTCTCTGACTTATTTCATTTAGCAAAATGCCCTCAAGGTCCTTTCCATGTTGTTGCAAAAGGCAGTATTTCCTCCTTTATCATGGCTGAATAGTATTCCGTTGTATTTTTGTATGTGTGTATTTATACATATATATATGTGTACATGTATATCACATATATTCATATACATGTACATACACCCTCCCCCCCCACATTTCTTTGTCCAGTCATCTGTCGATGGACACAGGTTGTTTCCTTGTCTTGGCTGTTGTGAATAATGCTGCAATGAACACCGGGGTGCAGATGTTTCTTCAGCATAGTGATTTCATTTCTTTTGGATATATACCTCAAAGTGGGATTGCTGGATCATGTGGTAGCTCTCTCTCTAATTTTTTTTAAGGAAACTCCATACTGTTTTCCATAGTGGCTGTGCCACTTTACAATCCCACCAACAGTGTACAAGGGTCCCCTTTTTTCACATCCTCACCAACACTCGTTATATCTTGACTTTTTGATAACAGCCATTCTAACAGGTGTGAAGTGATATCTCATTGTGGTTTTAATGTGTGTTTCCCTGATGGCTAGTGATATTGAGCATCTTTTCATGTACCTGTTGGCTGTGTGTATGTCTTCTTTGGAAAAATGTCTATTCAGGTCCTCTGCCCATTTTTAAACTAGATTACTTTTTCTGTTGTTGTTATTGAGTTGTATGAGTTCCTTATATATTTTGGCTGTTAACTCCTTATCAGAAATATGGTTTGCAAATATTTTCTCTCATTCCATAGATTTCCTTTTTCTTTTGTTGATAGTTTCTTTTGCTGAGCAGAACTTTTTTAGTTTGATGTAGCCCCACTTGTTTATTTTTGCTTTTGTTACTCGTATTTTTGGTGTCATATAAAAAAAAAAATTGTTGCCAAGACAAATGTCAAGGAGCTTTCTCTCTATCTTTTTTTCTAGGAGTTTTATGATTTTAGGTCTATGTTTAAGACTTTAATCTATTTTGAGTTAATTTTTGTGAATGGTATTAGATAGGGATCCAATTTCATTCTTCTGCATGTGGTTATCCAGTTTCCCAATACCATTCATTGATGAGACTGTCCTTTCCCCACTGAGTATTCTTGGCTCCCTTGTCAAATATTGGGTGACCTTATATGAGAGGCTTTAATTCTGGGCTCTTGATTCTGTTGCATTGGTCTATGTTTCTATTTTTGTGCTAGTACCATGCTGCTTTGATTAATTTAGCTTTCTAATATAGTTTGAAATCAGGAAGTGTGATGCCTCCAGCTTTGTTCTTCTTTCTCAGGATTTGGGGCTATTTGGGGTCTTTTGTGGTTCCATATGAATGTTAGGATTGTTTTTCCCTATTTCTGTGAAAAATGCCATTTGAGTTTTGATAGGGTTTACACTGAATCTATAGATAGCTTTAGGTAGTACGGACATTTTAACAATATTTATTCTTTCAATCCGCAAACATGGGATATCTTTCCATTTGTGTCTTCAATTTGTTTCATCAATGTCTTATAGTTTTCAGTGTACATATCTTTTACCTCCTTAGTTAAATTTATTCCTGAGTATTTTGTCGTTTTTTATTCTATTGTAGGCGGGATTGTTTTCTTTTTCAGATAGTTTGTTGTTAGTGTATAGAAATGCAGCTGATATTTGCATGATGATTTTGCATCCTGCAAAACCCAATCCTCAGATAGCTGATCTGTCCATTCTGTGTGTAAGCAGTCCCTAAACCAGTGACTCTCAAACCTTGCCGCTCCTTAGAATCACCTGAGGATCTTTCCCTAAACTCTGCTTCCTATGTTCTGACCACGGGGATTGTTCTAAGCAGACTGGGGTGGAAGTCAGGAATAAATATCGTTCAAAAGCTACTTGGGTAATTCTGATATGCAGTCAGAGTAGAAAACCACAGTCAATGAAAATCTAGTAGTCAAAATAGAGGATATGAAGTGGCTTCTACTCTTTAGGGAGATTCTGGGTTAGACAGTGTGGCATACAGTCAAAAGCACTAGTTTTGGAGCTTGGAGATAGGGTTCCAATCTCAGTGTAGCCACTTCCTAGCTGTCAGTCTTAGACCAACCGAATCTTTCAGAGCTTCAGTTGGATGAACGTAAAGCCTCAGCACAGTATTTGGTGCTACAGCACACAGTAAATGTTGGCCGGATTCATTCTGGTGTACGCACGTGCCACTGGATTAGTCGGAATGCAGAAGTCTACGGAAGCACACCTCCCGCCAGCTCTTTAGGAAAGCCAGCGGAGGTTTCCTGCTCCCCCAGCCAAGCGAAGGATGCAAATACCATGTCAGAGGGAGGGGACTATTCTTGGTACCTGTTTGCCCGCCAAGCTCCACGTGCTGCGCCAGGCGCGTCCACCAGGGGCCGCTCGAGCTACCCACGCTCCGCGCCGAGCGGGCGACGCCCCCGCGCGTGCTCACTAGCTTTCGGCGGCTGCTCCCGGGGCGGATACCCCGAGCCTCTGTGGCTCGGTACGGCAAGCCCTTTGGGGACAAAAACCTTCCCTCTTCCGTGGGCAAACCTGGGGCGGCCAGCATCAGCGTCTCTGTTGCGCCGCTGCCCCGGAGGCAGGAGGGGGCTGACCCGGCGCTGAGGTCGGGCGGCCTGGGGCCTGGGGCCTGCGCCGCCGCCGCTGCCCGGATGTTGCGATGGCTGATCGGGGGAGGCCGAGAGCCGCAGGGACTGGCCGAGGTAAAGCCCGGGCGGACCCTGCGCGCCCCGCCGGGCTCCCGCTCTGCACCGCAGACCCCGGGCGGGCGGGGCCTCTCCGCGCAGCCCCCGGCCCCGGGGCGCTCGGGCTGCTGAGGGTGAGGTCCCGGGCTCGGGAGGGAGGGAGCCGAAGCTGCGTGGTCACCGCGCACGGGGACGCTCGCTGCTCCTCTCGCCTCTTGACTCAGCCTCGTTTCAGTGAAGTTTCTGACTCGCTGGAGACAATCGAGTGGCCGGCAGCTTTCCACTTTTGGCTTATTTGAATTGGTGTCGCTTCCCAACATCAGCTGTTGCTTGCTCAGGGAATATAAAATTAATTTGATTATTTATCCAAGAACTAAAAAGATAGAATTATTTAAAAAAATTAATAATTTCCTTCAAAGTCAAGAAAATGATTTTCTAATTAACTGCTATTTTTGGTTCCATGGTTACCGCTTTCTTCACGGGCCTGAATAATTGAATAGGCTAATGAGATTCACATTTGAAATGTTGCGAATAAAATAATTTTGGAGGCTTAAAAGTGTTGGGGTCTGGAATTTAATTTGTACGCCACCCAGCAGTAGAGTTTGTGTTGAATTCCCTTTTATTTCTCATAGGAAATACTTGTTTTGATTGTTAAAAATAAAAAACTTGGATCGCTGTAAGCACCCTTACTTCTCAGTTTGACTTCCTCATATCTTTGCAGTTGAGGCTTATTGTCTATTTTTTTTTAGAAAAGGTATTTTTTTATTTCGAATTAGGTTTATTTCAGATAGACTGAAATCCTAAAGGTTATAGAAGAATTGTGGAAAGTTGAGTTGTCCGTAAATGATACATATGACAGTTCTGCATTAAGCCGGTTATTTGCCGGTCCTAGCGTTTCATTAACTGACTCAGCCGGGCCCGGCAGGCTTTCTTTTGGGGGAAGTGGTGTACAGTTTTCAGGTTGCTCACTTTTGCTTTTCTCATCAGAGCTGCTGCTAGAAGGGAGATGGGATGAACAAAAAAGTACTGCTTTGGGGCTCAGTGTTTTGGAAAACAGGCAGTTGTACATTTCTTCATGGAAAAGTCCTTCAGTTGTATAACTGCTGTTACACTTTGTACACTATCAGAACCAGTGATTTTTCCTGATTTATGCAGGCACTTTGTATCCAGGCTTCTAGTTTAAGCCGTGTCTCTTTTCTGGAATGATTATGCCCTTTAAGGGATGTTGGGCAATGTCTGGAGACATTTTTGAGTGTCACAGTTTGGGGGTTGCTGGGGTGGATTTCTGTTGGCGTCTAGTGTGTGGAAGCCAGGGATGCTGGTGAACATCCTACAGTGCACGTGACAGCCCTCCACGACAGAGAATGGTCTGGTCCAAAATGTGAGGAGTGTCAAGTTTGAGAAACTGCAGTTTAGAGGTTAAGAACAAAGGTTTTATCATGAAACAGTGCTGGGTTTGACTACAGACATGGGGTTAGTTAAGACCTACCTTCAGAACTGTTGGTGAGTTTTATGCCGTAGGTGCTTTGCACAGTGGCTGGTTTGTGGGCTGCTACCTGGTACTCTGTAAATGCCAGCAGTTATCTTCATCAATATTATTGTTCAAAGTTGAATTCATTGACTAAATGGTTTCGTTCCTTCCTTTATTCATTCAACAAACCTGTATTGAGTGTCTGTAATGAGCTCGACACTCTTTTGGTCTGTATTGTATTTGACCTGTGGTTTTGTTTCTGCCAAGTTCTAATTGAGAGACACCCATTCTAAAATAAGGAATTGAATTGGCCCATGAATTTTTTAGGGCAGGTTTACTGAGGTATAATTTCTGTAAAATAAAATTTACCTTTTTTGTAAATTTACTGTGACTTGAAAATACTAAAATTTTTGTTGGTGGTGGTGGTTTTTTTTTTTACAGTAACATTGGATTATAACATTATATAGCTTTCAGATGTACATCATAATATATTTTGAATTCTGTGTAGATTATATCATGTTCACCACCCAAAAACTGGTTATACTCCCTCACCGCTCATGAGAGCCTAATCACTCCTTTTGCCCTCCCCACTCTGGTAACCGCCCATCCAGTGTCTGTTGCTATGTATTTGTTTGTCGTTTTTATTTTCTACTTAGGAGTGAGATCATGTGGGAAAATACTAAAATTTATAGTGTGGATTCATGTAGGAGAAATGTTTTATGTTAAATTGGCAGTTAGTTGATATTAGGGGGAATAATCTGTAGTATTAGAACATGATCTAATTATAACTTTTAAAATCTTGTGTTCTTAGATGTATCCCATGTAGTTTATTCCAATACGGTCTTTTATCATAATTCATTTTCTCTCTTTCTCTCTCTCTCTTGTTTTTACCTTTTTTTTTTCCAATTCAAGAAATCTCCTTTGCAGACAATAGGTGAAGAGCAAACCCAGAACCCCTACACTGAGCTGCTTGTCCTGAGAGCTCATCGCGATATTGTGCGGTTTTTGGTGCAGTTAGATGACTGCAGGTAAGAAGCTCTGCTTGTCCAGCTGACTACTGTTCGGAAAGAGTTTTTAGGGAATTTTATATGAAAAACAACTTCAAAATTAACTCATCCTCTGTAAAGATTTCAAAACTGATCATTAGTAACATTTAGGAAAAATTGACCTCTGCCTCTTGATGAAGTATCTTCTCAAGTCTTTTTTGCCTCAAAGTTAGGATGTCCTATCTAGTGATTTGATGGGCATTTATTTGTTTATTTTTGAGTGCTCAGAAATGTTCTTGTTAGTTTAGAGGGAGTGTATGACTTGAAAATTGGGGTAGAAGTTATAACCGTGTGTTAAGGTGGACCTAAATTTGAGAAGTAAATATGGGAAATGTTTAAATATCAAGTACCTACCAGGAATGTGCTATTTTTAGTGGAATGTAAGGTAAGTATTTATTCTGAATTTCTTTTTATTGATGAAACCCCTTTAAAATGAACACTATTCTCCACTTCCTTGCTACCTTGTGAAATATTGTGTTTAATATATTTGCAAATGAAGTGTGTAGGTCTTAGGGCTGTAGATTTAGCTTATTACTGATCTGTATATCTGTTTATTAAGCTCTTATTCAACTATATGCTTCTCCTTTGTAGCATGTATCACAGTGACAGTCACACAATTGTGTAACTATTTAATATTTATTTTCCCCTCTAGAATGTAAACTTCATGAGAATGGGGCCTCTGTTTTCTTACTCAGCACAGTACCCTTAGTACCTGGCACAGTGCCTTACATGTAGCAGGTAGTTAGTAGTTGTTAAATGAGTGAGTGACTCCCCAGACTATTAAGTATACATGTTGCATGTCGTCCTGACTCCCTAATCCCGCTGCCATTGTCCCTATCAATTCTTCCTCTATCATCTCTAATTTTTCTCTTGCCTTTCATTCTGTCCTTTTTCACTCCCTTTTTGACTTCATAGGTGACTGTCCCTAATGCTGACTTGCACTTCTGTTGTCCATTCACCTTGTCTTCTCGCTGCTTCTCTTATGTCTTTGCTGTTTAGTGGCCTTCCCCCTTCCCTAGAGTTAGGTCAGACTTTACAGGTTAAGGGCGTAGTCCTGCGCAGCACTGCCCTCACCTCAGTCACCAGCTGCAATTTCCAGGGTCCCCAGGCCACCCATACTTCTGACTAGCTGGCGACAAATTCCCACTATCCTCTCAGGTTTGATAATTTGCTAGAACGACTGACAGAACTCAAGAAAGCACTGTACTTATGATTACAGGGTTTTGTTTGTTTGTTTGTTTATCAAGGATGCAATCAGGACCAGCCAAATGAAGAGACACATAGGGCAAGGTCTGGGAGGGTCCCACATGCAAAGCTTCCCTGTCCTCGGGGTGCTCACCCTTAAGCACATCAGAGTGTATCACTAATGAGGGTGCTCGCTGGAGCTCTGACTGTCTAGAGTTTTTATTGGGGTTTCGTTACATAGTAATGATTGTTTGAATCATTTGCTCTGTGACTGAACTCAATTTCAGGCCTTCTCTTTCTGCCCCAGATTTGGAGGTCAGGCTGATAGCCCAGGCTCAAAGCCTCAACCCTTTAATGACATGGTTCGTATTTTCCACATGGCCAGCCCCCATCCTTAAGTTGTGTAGGGGCCCACCATGAGTCATCTTGTTGATGACTCAGGTGAGGTCTGAGGGGTCCAGCTCCCTTCTGGACACCACGGACAAAGTCTAACCAGATTATTATACAACAACATCCTCCTCAACTTTTGCTTGAAAAGATTCGCCTCTTATATTTATTACTAGTCTGTCAACACTATTCTCCTCTTGTGATGTGAGCCAACCAAATCATAGTATGTTAACCATAGATAACAATCTTTAGCGTTTTTAGTAATATTCCTTGTTGCTATGTCCTGAGAAACACTCTATTTATTTGTTTAGTCAGTCAGATCTTTGAAACTAAACATTTCTGGAAAGATAGGATATTTGGACATCTAAAGTTTTGTTGGACCGTATTTTACCATAGTAAGTTGCTAGGTAGGTTAAAAAAGACCGAAATAATTCTTTAGACCATAATCACTAATATTTGGGCCTTAGTGAATTCTCAAATCATTTTGTCTAAGAAAGTTAAATAAAAAATATACAGTATACTCTCAGGATATGGTCTTTAAATTTTTATACAGATTAACGGTTACGATTCCATGTTCATTGCTATCTGTTCTCTGAAATGTCCTCTTAGCTATTCTTATTACATAGTTAGAAGAAAAATCTGTAGAAAAGACCATCTTGTCGAATAATGATCATTGTACAAATGCTGGTAATGGATTACTTTTTCCCCATAGTGGTGCTTGTGTACACTTCAGTTGTTCAATGATAGAGTAAATGTTCTGTAAACAGTAAAACATTATAGATGAGTATATCAGTTGTCTATTGCTCTGTCACATATCCCTTCAAACTTAGTGGTTTAAAACAACCGCTGTTTATTTAGCTCACTATTTTGCAGCATGGCAGTTTGGGCTAAGCTCAGCTAGGTGAGGTTTTCATCTGTGCTAGGATCAGCTGATCATGGGTAGGGTGACTTACGCATCTGTGGTCAGCAGGTAGATTGGTTGGGGCTGGCTGGTTCACAGGGGGCTCAGCTGGGATGACGGGAGTCTCTCCATGTGGCTGCTCAAGTGCTTGCTCACATAGTGGTAGCAGAGTTGTAATACCAGCAAAAGGGCAAGCCCCAGTGTAAAACTCTTTTCAAGTCTTTGCATCATGTTTGCTGCTGTTTCAGTGGCCAAAGCAAGTCAGGAGCTGGCACACATTTAGTAAGTGGATAAATAAACCCTGCCTCTTGATGGAGAACAACTAAGTCCTATTGTAAATGATGGTGTATGTATGTAGGGAGGGAGAATAATTTACAGCCATGTTTGCTGTCTGCCACAGTGAGTCTAAATGTCTAGAAGAGATGAAAAAGTCTTTTTGGTTTTTGCAATAAAGTGAAGATATTACTACATGAATCATGTTTAATTTTATGTACTCAAGTCATTACTGTGTCAAAATTTACATGCAGTCGGGTATGAAGTTTTTCAGTCAATCCCAGACCTGTAGAACTTTCAATCTGTGTTTTGTTTTAAAAAATTTGATTCTGTAGTGTACTTAAAAAAAGTAACTGAAAGAGTCATTATTGGTAAGAAAGACATAGAAAAATCTACAAACTATAAATTTTTATTATGAATAGAATTAAGAGCTCAACCTTTCCATTCTTAATTTAAAAGTTTGGAATTATCTTTACCTTTACATATGTAAATTATTTATACATTGTCAAATTACAGAAATACCTTTCCAGTTTTAAAATAAATGTTATATTGTTATACTTTTCTTGTTTTTATTTAGTTTTTGTAGATGTTACATTCTGATGTTGTGGTCAGCTGTTGTAATCCAGGTTTCACGCTTCAAGTCTTCAGATAATATCATTTTATTGAGAATTTGGCAGAGGGATTTTCTTGTTTTCTTGGTGGCTCAGCTAAAATCAGTGAGTGGAAAATTTTCTCAGATTGGTTTTTGAAGATACCAAATAAATCCTATATAACCTAACAGACAGCTGCCTTTTCTTTTCTTCTTTAGTATTTTTTGAACACGAAGTGAGGGTCATATTGATTGGGAGATCACTAAAGAAGGGTAAGCCTCAGCAAGAGTCCTCCAAAAAATGGACTGTGCTAAAATTGCATGTAATACTCCAGCATTTGACACATTAAACTAAACTGAGTTCATAACACATTTTAAGAATAGTTTTCTCTGTTGCTCGTTTGACCATTCCTTGCTCCTCCAGGAAACAGACAAGGTTATGTAGGATGGTGATCACGACTGGAAGAGAATCAGGTGACCCATGAAATGCCAGACTGGAGAACAAAATGTGCCCTAGGATGGCTGGTGAAGCTGCACATTCACAGGAAACTAAATGAACTCAGTACAGTTCGATAAGTCACTAACAACAAACAGTGTGTTATACCTTGAAGAAAATATGCTTAAGCTAAGAATATCTTTCTCACTAACATTCAGAGACTAGAAATCTGTAGTCAAGAGGATTTAGATCCTCCTAACCCCTGGGTTCCCTGGGAAGCAGACACTAAAATGGAATTAAGCATGCAAAAGATTTATTAGAGAGAAACGCCAATAAGGGGGAAAGGGAGGAAGCGGGACTGGACCCGGGGAGCTGCTGCAGACTGTGGCGCAGATCTGACAAGTCTCTGTGAGGCCCTGGGGAGCTCTGGGGAAAGAACCCCCCTGTGGAGGAGTCCTGCGATGAACGGAAATAACTAGGACTTTTCCCCTGCCTTGTCTGGTCTTGGGGTCATCCAGGAGCGCGCCCCTGGCTTCCACCACCCTGCCTAAGTCCCAGCGGCTGGGGTAGCTGAGATGGTACGACTTTGGCTTGAAAGCTGAAACGGACCCTGAAATCACCAGCTGGAGGCAGACGGTCACGTCCCCCTTGGCTGGGGGGCTGGTTCTCTCTTGAAGGGGTATCTGCAAGTCAAGATCTCTGCTGCCTTTCCTAGAGAAACTGTAGCTTGGGATCAGTAATAATTGATGAGAGGAAATTTCTCTTTATAGAAGAATTCAAGCTAGGAAGAATCGTAGAATCGGAATATTGTAATGTTGCGATCTCTGATAGAATAACACATTTGGGCAGTGGTTATCAATGGCTGTTAACATCACGAAAAGAAGACTGCCGGGAATTATATTTCCTGGTGGAGTATACAAGCTGCCTATGAGGCGGTCTTATCAAAAAGTCAAGTTTGCATCCAAGTAAGTCTCTAGATCTATTAATTTACCAGAAATACAGGGGACAGAGGTGCATGTTAAATGACAACACAGGAAGGTAGCTAGCAGAATTCAGACTGTGAGAGCTCTTAAGACCAACATGTAATTGCAAGGGAAAAAATATATGGAGAAGGAAACAGAATAAGAGAAACTTTAGAGATGTATCAACCAGTTCCAACGTATGAACCTTATTTAGATCCTGCTTCTAATAAACTTTAAAAGAATTGTGAGACCATCAGAGAAATTTGGTCGCTGACTAGGTACGTGGGGACATTAAGGAATTAAATATTAACTTTAGTTGTGATATATAAGAGTCCTAAGAGATACATACTGATGAAATACAGTGACTGGAATTTGCCTCAAAATAATCTGTGGAGGGGGCACTGGGTGTGGTGCGGATGAGACAGTGTTGGCCATGAGTTGATAATTATTGAGGACAGATGATGAGTACCTGGGGATTTTTGTTACACTGTTTCCACTTTTATATATATTTAAGTTCTCTGTAATGAAAAGTTTAAAAATAATGTATAGTTGGTATGGAGGAACTAAAAATGCCAATTTAAAAGGTATTTTCGTTTCAATATAAAATAAAACTTTCTTAGATATTATTAGATGCAGGAATCACACAGGTGAACATGAACATGTCAGCTTAACAGAGTGATAACTGGCAAAAAGCTGGATTAAAGGATGTGGCTTCAATATATGACCACAATGGGTTTCCTGATCCTGCACCCTGAGTTAGGGACAGTTATTCACTGAATTGCTGGCCCAGCTGGACACCTGCGAGCCTCCCACTCAGTTGTAGGCTTACCTCAAAAATAAGAGCAAACCAAGATGCTTGCTCTCTGTCAACAGACAGATCCTCAGAGGAAACCCAGGAGGGTCTGAACTGCGCCTGCTCAGTTCGTTCTCTCAAACTCGCTTCTTAGATCAGCGGGCAGAGAGGCCAGGGATGTCTCTCTAGTAGAAGTTCCTTCACAGAAAGGAAACTCGCGCGAAGGGGATTGGAGGTTTCCCCTGATAGAAGTCACAGGGATTTTTTGGTATCTAGTACTTGTGAACTTGGTGAGTAGTTTAGTTTTCTATTTGTGATTTGGGGGAGGGGAGAATTTATTGAACGTTTCTACCTTTGCAAATGACCGTGGGAGCTGTGGAATCTTCCCACCTTCATACTGTTTGTGAGCTGAAAAAGGACCTTAGGTATTCAGATATTAGAGTTGTGTTAATATATACATTTTTCTTAATCAAGGAAAAATAATTTTACTATTCCTGTAGCTCCACTGAAAGAATCAGTGACGTCAGCGTCGATGACTCCTGAGAATGCTTTGAGGTTCCCTTCAGTTTCTCTCAAAGTCTCTATCTACCTACTTCTCTAATTTTCTTCAAGTAGTTCTAGCATACGAGATAAGTAAACATCTATTCTAAATGAAAAATTTGTTGTTTTCCTACTTTGTCTGTTTCTGGTGTTGTATTATTCAACTTTACTTTATTGTAAAAAATATATGCTATTTTAGTTGCACCGTGTTTTAGAAAGTTCTTGTGGATTAGGTGGGAATTAGTAAACCTAGGGATTTTTTGTGTTGCCGGAACAATGTTCTATTTTTATTTTTCCAGTGCTTTCTGGTTATGTAGATATTGAATACAGGGAGGTTTATGGGCCTTAATTTTTATTATGTTCTCTAAGGTTATATTTGAATCTGTAGCAACTTTGACTTAATTGAAATAAATTCACATGAGTAAGAACTATTAAATAAGCACGTAGGTAATGGACATAGCACTTACTTGTGAAACTATTTTGTTTTATATCTTTGTGAAACTTTGCTGTACTTTCAGCTCACAGTTGACAGCAATGAGAGTACTTTCTCTGAGATGTTCAAAGGGAAGTAGTCTAAAGGGAGTGATTTCTATAAATTGAAATGAGTGTAAGTGAGAATTCTCAGTGAGTTCAAGATCTGGACCCACCAGCATCACTTAGTAATGTAGACTGAGCTCTTCAAGGGCAAGAAGGATCTTGTTGATCTTTACTCTCAAGAGCAAGCATATAAATATAAAAGTTAGTGCTTAATATATAGTTAGTGCTTAATAAATATTTCTTGGATTAATGCATGAGTGAATCATCAACTCTCACAATAAATGTAGTTCTTATAATTAGGGGAGGAGAAGGTGGAACATTCTAGAAGCTCTGCTATAGGTCTTCACTAAACCTTGTTAACCTTTTTTTCATGCTTATAGTTTTTATTAGTCATTCAATTGTATAGTCTCAACAAGTATTTTTAAAGACTTGGTTTCAAGTTAAGAAGACTTCAAGGTTATGCATAGGAATGGGATAGGAATATGAAAAGATAAAAGAAATTAATTTTTGTGTGGTGGGATTCTGGGTTTTAATTTTTCGAATTTCTATTTTGTTATGACATTGATACATTAATAATAAAAGGAAAAAGTGGTTACATTAATATTAATTATTATTAACTATTAACAAATCTATTTTACAAAGCCCTTGAGACACTTAAATGTTTGCTTATTCGTTCCTTTAGTCATTGAAAAAGCATTTCTTTAGTGCTTTGAACCTGCCAGAGATAATCAGAGATTTGTTGGTCTAGAAAGCTCCCTATTATGAAGATCAATTAATATGGCAATTGCTATACTTCATTGATTCTAAGAAGCCTATTTTTAAATCTCTAAAATTTGGATACATCATGTAATTGATGGTGTCTTTCAGTTATAATTGGCAGCATTTCCCCCAATAGTACATAATAGAATGTCTTGGAATTGATGATGTCTTAGATTTGGTGAAATACGGTACATTGCTAAACAATCACTAAATTTTAAGGTCTTGAGGAAAGAACCACATGTAATTGATCTTAGCATTTCCCCAACACCTAGTATGAAATCTCACTAAATACATTTTGTGCTAATCAGTAAAAAAGCATTTCTTCTAAAACCTTATCTTTAGACTTGAATCTTTGGATTCTATTAATTTTGAGTGTTTAAAAAAATTATTGTATGTATATAATTTTATGGTAGTATAGCCACTGTTCTTCCTTCCATTGAATAGCTTAAACCTTATTGGCATTTTAATTACTCCTTTTTTATACTTCATTACTTCTTTTAAGCAATTACCGTGTATCTTACTATTAGGAATTCTTGGGTTGAATTTTCATTTCTGATTTGGAGATGGCTATGGTGTGTGCTTGACATCAGGATAAACTGATTTAGTTTAGGGTAAATTGATAGAGTGCAGCTAGTTTTCTGTTATCCACCCTAGTAGAATGGATAACTGTAATTTGTGAATGATCTCCCAATCCTTTGTTAGTTATTTTATGAGAGGTGCTAATATGTAGCAAAGCTATACTGATTTGCATTTTAAAGCTTCACGTTTCCTATTTAGAGGAGGTAGTAATGAATACTGAAATCACAGAAAAAAACCAGGGCAGCAATAGAAGATATAAGAGAATTGAAAGGCATTAATAATCCACCAAGTGCGTAATTGACCTCTGAGTAATAAAAAACTGGCTGTGATTTCATGCATTACTGTTGAGCATTGTTTAGATTTAACTTTTGTTCGCTACTGATTGAATTAAAGTTTGAGGTGAAATGCTCTATATCTCATTTCTAAACTCAATCGTCCCATCATCTCTCATTGTGAACTCATGAGATTCAGACATGATAAAACAATAATGAGAAGTTAAAAATCAGGGTTAGAAAAAAGTCTGTATTTTAAACCTGCAGTCTTCTAAAAGGGAGAAAAGCAATTATAAGAGTTTCAAGAATCAATAGAAATTGATGTTTTATACCAAAGAAAACTTAAGACCTTGAGTCCTGCCCTCCCCACTATCACTATACAAATAAAAAGAAATCAATAGGCCCAGAAACGTAGCTATTAAAGATTTACGCCCAGCAACTACTTTTGATACTCAAGGCATTGTTTACTATTCCAATTCAGAAAATGTATGTAACTAAGCATAATAAATGATATTTTTAATTTAAAAATGATTTTCTTTTTAATCTCCAGAAATATTTCATTTTGCAAAAAGAATAAATGTTAGACCTGGATTTTAAACAACTCTGATTTCTAGCTTGTTACCTAACAAGTTTTAAAGGTCCTTTCTGTTGAAAAGATATGTAGTTCTATATTAAAAACTTATTAACACATTTTGTCAGACTGTGTTTCATCAAAGTCTCATCTCCTGGATAATCTTTTAGCTCCTGCGGTGGGAGGTGTAATCCGAGGGTTTCAAAGTGGGAGCTGAGTGTGGGTGTTGTCCGAGCCAGCGAAGACCACAGTTACATGTGGGATTTTGAAACTGAGCGTGAGAAATTTGAAACTGAAGCTCAGTTTGGAGCGTTAAGGAAAGTACTACAGGATTGAAGTGGTGAGATTTTATGTATCTCATGTAGGGTAAACTTCATTAGAACACATCCTGTCAGGAACAAAGTAATTTTTGTGTCCTAGTGTATCAGTTCTCTACTTTTCCCCAATGATGCATCTGTGGCTGACACTCTTTACGTTAATGAAGACGTTCGAGGTATACCCAGATTTTGTGAACCCCCTGTCAGACTTTCAAGGAAGTACAAGTCTTCCAGATGCCGCAGCTACTAGTGGAGTATCCTCATTAATGGCTGTTGACTACAAGTGGCTAGTTATATGCAGTTCATAGCTGGCTCTCTATAATACCACTTATTTCTCTTCCATTCAAAAAAAGCAAACCTTGAATTCAAGTGAATGAAAGTGATATGGGAACAACTTTAAATTGATTTTGATTCATTAAAGAATCATTTACAGACTTGGGTACTACATTCTTAATAACTGATTACTTGACATGCTTGCAGTGTGATCGCTGTGCATCCCTGTGCTGGGATGCTGCTGGAGAACAGTGCTTTCTTGATTTTATTATAATGCAGTCCCTGTGGTGAATAATCCTGTACAACAAATTATTTTTTGATAGTGTTTGTGTCGTAGGTTTTTTCTCTGCTACAAAATGCAGATGCTTGTTCCTTTACGTACAGTGAGTGGGAGGTTAAGAGGAGAGAGAAGCTATAACTGAGTTCATCACAGCTCTTTTCTCATGCCGTGAGACAAGCTTTCCTTTACCTCTCTGCATTTCAAGCATTTTCACTAAAAAAATACACAAAATAAAAACCCTCCAAAAAACCCCCAAACCTTCCAAACCAAGAACACAGTCTTTTTGTGGAAAGACCAAAGAGCCAAGAGGAGCAAAGGAGAGAGCTTGGCTTTCAACAGCAGAATTAAAATATCTTTACAGAGAAAATAATGGAAATAATGAACTTCCCCAAGGACACGATGCCTTGGTTCTACTCCTGGGTTATCACTTCCCGTCAGTGACGCTGTTCCTCAGCTTGGTTTCATGTCACTTAAGTCAGGGTTTAATCATGTAATTTTAAAGCAAGGAAATACATTAAAGATCATTTATAGATCCCCTCATTCTAAACATTTCCAGCAGTTTATTCATTGTAACTCTGTAAATGGTCTTATTTATCTTTGGATCACCAATACTTGGCACAAAACCTAGAAGGTATTCCATAAATATTTATTAAATTAGCTTAAAGAAATTAGTCTGCATTAATATTAGTAAATGGAAATACTATTAATAAGATCTGATATTTCTTAGTAATCTTAGATTACTTAAATATGCCAAGTGATTGTTTTTCTTGACCTTTTTTCTCTAACCAGATTTGCATCTGCTGGTGATGATGGAATTGTAGTTGTGTGGAACGCTCAGGTGTGTATTGGTTCCGTGTGAACTGTGTAGAGACCTGACCGTATAGTTGAGTATGTGTCCGTAAGCACTATCTGGGGGTCTTCTTGCATATCAGCAGACTGAGACTAATACTTGAAAAGGGCTACTTAGCATGAATCCATTAAAAGTGGGGACCAATATTTCATAATAGAGAAATTAATAGTGAATACTAATATATAGAGAAATGTACCATATATCTTATATTTAGAGGAATATAATAGAGAAATTTTTAAGTGATTTTTTTCCTGAGAAGCAAATGCCAAACTATGAAAATTTTGAGTCATATTGAACAAAATTTAAGTTATTAGCAACTATGCACTGATTCTGAAAGTGAATCAAATGTTTTTTTGTGGGAGACAATTTTTCTTTCAAAATTGTATGATAGCATAATATAACATTCTTCTCATGTTTGACTTTAGTAGTAATGTAGTAAAAGGCTTATTTTTTCACAAATATTTAAGACTTCACCAAATTTCTCCAGGGCCTCTCTTTCTGATCCTTTGATACTCAGATTGTTCTCTTCTGAGGCATTCTCCTCTTCTTGCCCTCATTTGGATTGCCACTGGTCTGACTCTGTCAGGTCCTCATTTCTCAGTGGCTTTGTCTGTGAGTAAAGCAGTTCTTTAATGTTACGTTCACCATGTTTATGAAATCCTGCCACCTTGGAAAGATTCGAGATTTACATTGTATTTTTGTGTGTTTACTCCTTGGGAAATCAGTGAGAGACTGATGAATGAGGACGTTGGATGGGCGGGCATAGCTGTTGGTGTGAGGGAGAGTGGGAGCCTGACTTTATGAGTGGTTCATGTATTACTGCAGACAGAGAGATTTTGTTGTTATGCTTTTATTTCCTTCCAGAACTTTGTAAGTGTGGAGACTTAGATAACAAACACTTGGATAATGAGCACTCCCTATTTTTTTCCTATTGATTAAGTTAACTGGTATTTTTATGCTTAATTTGTACAATTATATTCTTAAAACCAAATAGAAAGCATATCCCTTTACACTTTTTATAAAAATATGCTAAAAATTAGTATTTTCTATTAGAGAATAATTAAAATTGTTTGTGGCTACTCTTTCATCACACGTTTAGATTCTATTTGATTGCTCAAAGTTAAATTATAAGATCTAAGCGATTTCAAATGGGGTGTATTTTCTACATGGTGATTCTTCTTAATGTTGTCATTTAAGATAATTTAGGTTGTGAAATATGAGCCTATTAACTTTTTTATTGGTATTTCAGACAGGAGAAAAACTTTTGGAACTCAGTGGACACACTCAAAAGATAACAGCTATTATTACATTTCCTCCCTTGGAAGCTTGTGAAGAAAAAAATCAACTGATCTTGACAGCGTCTGCTGATAAAACAGTTATTGTATCCTTAAATGTAGAAGAAAGTGAAATAGCTGGAGTGACCCAGGGGACCAGTACCTACATTAGTCTTTAGCCTCTTGGGGCCTGTGTGTACTTTCCTGTTTTACCAAATATGATTTGTTCTAGCCTTCATAAGATAGTTCTGAAAAGTATTAGCAGCTGAAAAGTATTAGACTGGAAATAGCAGGTTACAGCTTCTTATTGGTGGATACCCCATGACTGAAGCTGTTCTCTCTAGGGTTACTGTTGTATCAAGTTCTATAAAATGGAGGAATGGGAGAATGTGGGCTTAAAAATTATCTCAGTTTGCTTTTCAGTTTAGAGAAACAAAGATGAGCTGGACTGGACAATAAGTCACACTTTTTCTGCTCATTGTACAGCGATAGAAACTTGAGGGCCCCAACCCAGAAGAACCTTCTGAACCTTTGAGCCTGGCCGAAAAGTGAATTACCATCTGCTCAGTGTTTAGTATTAAGATTTAGTGTTTAAAAACAATGTTAGAAAAGTAAATTCCCTTTTTTTCCACTCATACTTTTAGTTAAAAGTTTAAGATGTAACAGCAATAGAAAGTTTTATAAAGAGTTTGTGTGCCAGGCATTGTTCTCTTTTACATATATTGATCCATTTAATCCTTATAAGAAGTGTTTTTGTTATTCTCATTTGTGGATAAGAAAAGAAAGGCACAGAGAGGTTCAGTAACCTGCCCAAGGTCGTGCAGCCGGGATGGGGCAGAGGCAAGGAGGCTGACTGCAGAGTCACAGCTCTGAACCTCTGTACAATGTGGCCTTCGTGAAATGTTCTCCTTAAACGAATGCAGCCCTTTAATATTTGTGTGAGGAACTGGACTCGTGAGGGCCATGGCCAAATGCTACACATAACTGTAATCTTTCATTACTTTGGTTTTTTAAAAAGATATCATAGATAAGCTTTAAAAAGCGTGAGCTTACCCGAGAGTTCTGTTCAAATGGCTCCAGGCGTTGGGGAAGGAAGTTTTGGAATAAACCCGAGGGAGTAGGTGCTTCTTCAGCTTCTAGGAACCAAGACATACTTACGGCACACTTTGAGTGAGCTCATCAGCCATGGTGATTTCTACACAGTTTGCCAATAGGTGGCAAAATCTCAAGAAAAGGTTTAAATAAGGATTGACTATATTTTGTGATGATTACAATATTGCCTAACAAGGGCATAAAATTCACTTGTGTTTGGGTCAGAGTGGCTTTTATTACTACTGCTCCATTGAGGCAAATATTTTATGGACTAAAGCTCTTTTTTGTTTGTGTGTTTTCAGTATCAGTATAATCTCTGCAAAAATAGAATATAAAATGCTTTCTTTTCCATTTCTAAGGTACTATAATAATATTTCGAGGCAATTACTAGAATTACTGTTGCAGTGCCGAGTGGAGTGGTGGGACAGATCAGTGTACACTTGCCCTGTGAGTGATGGGCTGGAGGCCCCTCCTTTGCTCAATGACTTTTCTGGTCAAAATTAATTCTAGGCTGCTTGGTTGGCATTTCCTTTGACTCAGATGGATTCTGAATTTGCTCTGCTTGGGCCTCACTGTTAACTAACTTCATTAACTAAAATGCTGAGGGTGGATATTTTATTTTTGTCAAGTGATAGTCTCAAGAGTCCATATGTACATACATATGTATTTCTATATATTCCATATATTTGTATGTAAATGTATTCCCAGACACCATGTAAAGATGTATATCTTACCATAGCAAATGATGTGAGAAATGTGAAAATCATTGTGCTCCTTAAGTCAAGCTAACCTTGGACATTTTGTGAGAGGTCCCGTACTTATTTTAAATAAGTATACTGGTAATAGGAATACGCTGTTTTCTCTGAATCAGGATCACAGCAGTAAATCCTGTCATGCATGTTGTGGGAGCTTTCAGTAAATGTTAATTAATAGACGTAATAGTTTTTAGTATAGATACTTTATGTTCAATGTTTATTAGATTATGGTCGACTATTTTGGAGAATAAACCTTAAGCTTTAAACAGTTGCACTATTTATTGTGTATACAGATTCATATTTCAGACCACTCATTCTGTTAGCATTTTCCAGTAGTTTGATAGTACAATTTGCCTCAAACTGATTTTAGATTGTGAGCCGGATGTGCTAAGTTGATGACTCACGATATGAATTTTTATAGTAGTATAAACACTAAATATTTTATGCTTTATTTAAAGATTTTCTACCTAAATGTGTAACATTTGTGATTCAATTATTAGAAGAGTTATCTCATAATTCAGGTTTCAAAGTTTTGTCTAGAAATTATTTCTTAACCTAAATCTAGGTGTGGGATTGTGATACGGGCAGACAAGTTCGGAAAGTGTCCTGCTTCCATTCTACTGTGAAGGTAAAATCTTAAGCAGATATTTTATGGAAATAATCTTTTTGTCACAGAAAAAATTGTTTTATAAGTTAGATGAAATTACTTTTGTAGGTTTTAAAAATTATTTCTTCCACATATGCCTGCAGTCATTTGATTCTCCTAAAGACTAGATTTTTGGGAGTATGTATGTTACGTGGTAGAACATTTGAATTTGAAATTAGAGCAAGGGGTGAATCTCTACAGCAAGATAAGGAAAAAGGTAGTACCTAGTATGCTTTTAGTAGGTAATTCTAGGAAGAGGTGTTACTTGCAGAATGATTATAACAGTAGCTAGACTGTTTTCTTCATAAGGGAGCTATTTGTGCCTCAACGTCTGCCTTCTGTAAGGTCATAAAGATAAGACATGTCGATTACTGAGTTCCAAAACAAAATCTTAGGTGGATAGTTGGCTACTATTAGGTTCATTCACTTTACAAATAAATAGTAGTTGGGGCTTATTGCATGATAGGAACTCTGCTATATGTTGGAGAAATAAGCTTCCATAAAACGTGGTTACTTTGATTCCTACAGTAGAAATTACCTTAAATGTTCTCAGAAAGTCCCACTAGTTTTCAATAATGTCAGCAAGATTAGGGAAAGATACTAGTAAAATGAGATAATGTTGCCTCATTTGCTTTAAAGACAACTATCTTTATATTGGAACTAACACTTTTTTTTTTTAATGTAAAAAAGAATAGCTGTGTGCCAATAGTCAAGGTATTTCCTTTTTTTTCCTAAAAGGCAACATCTCTGGTAGTCCTCTCATGCTACTATGATCTTCTAATTATCAATTTAGTAAAGTTTCTGGGGAAGAAAATAGCATTTACTATGTGCTTGTATCCAATTTAACAATGGACTGTCTTTGAAGAAGTCAAAGTATTGACTTGATGAAAATCTCTAAGCTTTATTTGATCTGAAAAGATGCCCCTTTTAAATTCCTTAAAAAATACTCTTGCTATCTGACAGAGGTCATTAGGTTTCAGATGAAAATACATGAGTTGAAGAAAGAGGAAAGGAGGAAAAATTTAATATATTTGAGGGAAATTCCTTTGGTGAACTGTTTCTAGGAACCGGTCAATAAAAAGTGTCTTATTCCAATACTATTATTTATTTTTTGAACTAGAAAAGTTTTTATAAGTGTTGGTATTAGCAAGCAGTTGGTGAAATTGGCATTTTTGTTGCTGTTGAGACTATGAATTAATATTATCTTCCTGGAAGGCAATTTGGCATTATGAATGAATCTAAAAAAATTGTTAGATGAATTGACCCAGTGATTCTACTTCTAGAAAACTCTGTAAAAGAAATAATCAAGAACTTTGGCAGAGATTTATGAATACAAGTGTATATTATAAATATATTGTATAAATGGATGATTCGCAGTATCCTAAATGTCTTACAGGGAAATAGTTAAATTACGGTAGATGTATATGTTAAAAATGGTATTTCAGAAGAATATGTAAAGAGTTTGGAAAATGCTACTGATAAGATGTCAGGTAACAAAAGCATTATATTATCTTCAGCAAAGTACTAGCAAATCAAATCTAACAACATAAAAATAGGATTATACAGCCTGACCAAGTGAGATTTATCCCAGGAATATGAGTTTAGTTTAACATCTGAAAAAATCAGTGTAATACATCATAGTAAGAATAAAGGACAAAAAAACATATGATCATCTCAGTAGATGCAGAGAAAGTATTTGCAGACTTTAACACCATCTCATGATAAAAATACACAAAAACTAAGGATAGTTGAGAACTTCCTCAACCCAAAAAAGAACATCTATGAAAACACCACAGCTCACGTCATATAAATGGTTTAAGACTGACTAATGCTTTCCCCTGAGATCAGGAACAAGACAGGATGTCTGGTTTTGGCACTTATAGTCAACTTTGTGCTGGAGGTTCTGACCCAGGGCAGTTAGGCAATAAAGAAATAAAATGCATTCCTGTTGGAAAGGAATAAATAAAATTATCTTGATTTACAAGTGACATGATCTTTTATATAGAAAATCCTAAATCCATAACAAAATGATTAGGACTAATAAATGGACTTAGCAAGGTTTCAGGATACAGTATCAATATACAAAAATTAATTGTATTTCTACACACTAGCAAGGAACATTCCAGAAATGAAATTAAGAAAACCATTCATTTACGATAGCAGCCAAAGGAATAAAATTCTTAGAAATAAATTTAAAGAAGAAATATTGGACTTGTACACCAAAAACTACAAAATATTGTTGAAAGAAACTAAGTAAAATCTAACTAAATGGAAAGACATCCCATATTCATGGAAGATTAAATATTGTTAAGAATCTCACACTACCCAGAATCTTCTACAGATTGGACATGAACACTACCAAAATCCCAGCAGCCTTTTTTTTGTTGTTGAAATTGACAAACTGATCCTAAAATTGATATAGAATTGCAAGGGACCCCAGAATAGTTAAAACAATCTTGAAAAGAAAGAACAAAGTTGCAAGATTCAAACTTCCCAATTTCAAAATTTCCTACAAAGCTATAGTAATCAAGACAGTGTGGTACTGGCATAAGGATAGATATACAGATCAATGGAATAGAATTGAGAGTCCGGAAGTAAAACCTCACGTATATGCTCAACTGATTTTTGACAAGGATGCCAAGACTCTTCAATAAGAGAAATAATAATCTCTTCAACAAGTAATGCTGGCTCAACGGGATATCCATATACAAAAATAATGAAATTGGATCCCTACCTCATGCCATATCCAAAAATTGACTCAAAATGGATCAAAGATCAAAATGTAAAAAAAAAGAGCTAACACTATAAAACTCTTAGAAGAAATAAGAATAAATCTTTGTGACCTAGGGTTAGGTATCATAGATATGATGCCAAAAGCACAACAACAAAAGAAAAAGTAAATTAGACTTCATCAACATGAAAAGCTTTTATGCTTCAAAGGTCGCTGTCAAGAAAGTGAAAAGACAACCCACAGAATGGGAGAAAATATTTGCAAATCATATATCTGATAAGGAACTTGTATCCTGAACATATAAAGAACTCTTACAACTCAACAATAAAAAGACAAATAACCCAATTAAAAATAGACAAAGAACTTGAAAGACATTTCTCCGAAGAAGATACACAAATGGTCAATAAGCACATGAAAAGAAGATCATCATCATTAGTCATTAGAGAAATGCAAGTCAAAACCATAATGCATTACTGTTTCACATACACTAGATGGCTAATATTTAAAAGATAATAATGTAAATTGAGAAGGATGTGGAGAAACTGGAACCTTCATACATTGCTGGTAGGATTGTAAAATGGTACAGCCACCTTGGAAAATAGTTTCACAGTTCATTAAAATGTTAAACAGAGTTATCATTTGACCTAGCAGTCTCACTCCTACATATTTCCAAGAGAAATGAAAACGTATGTCTATGCAAAAATATGAACATGGATGTCCATAGCAGCATTGTTCATAATAGCCCCAAAGGGGAAACAACCTAAATGCCCATCAATTGATGAATGAACAAAATGTGGTATATCCATGCAGTGGAGTATTATTTGTCAATAAAAAGGAATAAAGTACTGATATTAAAAATTCAGAGATTCAACAGAGTAGGACCTCTTGAAATATAAACTGCGTTGATTATTTTCAACCCTTTCTATTCCAGCAGTTGTAAAAGTAGCCCCACCCTCAGCCCAGGCAAGACTACCTGAGCCTTTCCCTTTTCTGTTTTATTCTTTTCTCTTGCTCTCGCGCTCACTCAGGGTCATTGAGTGGTGAGAGTCCTCTTAAAGGTAAGGCACTTCAGCAGGCCGGAAATGCTCCCTTTCCTGGGTCAAGAGTTAGAAGATATTAATTAGAAAGATACGTAAAAACTAAGGCCATATTCTCAGGTTTTTTTTTTTAAAAGCAGTTTATTGAAAATAGTGGGTGGAGCAAAATGGTGGGGTGAGCTGACCCGGGACTCTCTCCCCTCCAAACTACAAGAAAGGATTGGAAAAAAAATGAATTTCAGCTAATAAGCCTAATGCCAGACTGTAAGAGACCTACAGCACCACAAAGATGGAGGACGGAGAGGCTGCTGCTGGCCTGGGAGGAGCTGGAATAGGGTAGGAGAGAACTTCGCCCCCTCCCCTAGAGACTGGGATCACTGCCGCGGGTGTGGGAAGGAGCGGGGGAGGGGCCGTGTGACCGGGGGATCATCTAGGACTCCTGCCGCCGGTACAGTGGAAACCCTCTGACGGGGGAAAGCTTCCGTGCACAAGGACCCCATAAAGCCAGGGCCCTGGGAGTCCAGAGAACAGAGCTGATCGGAATGCAGATTGGTGCACCAGAGAAACCGCCCCTCCTCCCCCAGCAAACTGCACTGGGCGCCGCCATCTTGCCCTAAGGCGGAGAGCTCAGAACGCATGGCTCTCGACCCCCACCTAGTGGTGACAGGCTGTAACTGCAACCGAATTCTACCATCATGCGAAAAAACCGCTCCTCTACCATCCAGCAATTTATAAAAGCTCCAGAGCAGAAGGAAAACAATAAAAACACAGAATTAAGTCCTGAGGACTTGGAAATAGGTAAACTAAGTGAAAATGAGTTCAGAGTAGCTATAATCAAAAAACTCAATGAGGTAGAGAGAAAGATAGAGAAACAAGCCAACGAGTTCTGGAGTTTCTTCACAAAAGAGATTGAAATTATAAAGAAGAATCAAATAGAATTACTAGAGATGAAAAACACAATGGATCAGATAAAACAGAATAGATTCTCTGAATGCCCGTGTAGACACCATAGAAGAGCAAATTAACATAATCGAAGATAGACAGGCTGAATGGCTCCAGACAGAGGAAGAAAGAGAACTAAGAATTTAAAAAAATGAGGAAAATCTCCAAGAGATAGCAGATTCGATGAGGAGAAAGAATTTAAGGATCGTAGGAATTCCCAAGAACGTGGAAAAGGAAAATGGAGCAGAAAGTGTGCTTAATGAAATTATAGAAGGGAACTTCCCAAATCTAGGGATTGAGGGAGAAATGTGTGTAGAGGAAGCTTTCAGATCTCCTAGATTTGTCAATGTAAAAAGACCTACTGCAAGGCACATAGTATTACAAATGGCAAAAATGAAAGACAAAGAAAGAATACTCAGGGCAGCAAGGCAGAAGAAAATAACCTACAAAGGAACTCCTATCAGACTTTCAGCGGATTTCTTTACAGAAACCTTACAAGCTAGGAGACAATGGAGTGACATATTCAAAACTTTAAAAGATAAAAATCTTCAGCCGAGAATACTCTATCCAGCAAGAATATCCTTCAGATATAAGGGAGAAATTAAATCTTTTCCAGACAAACAAAAGTTAAGGGAATTTGTAACCAAAAGTCCTCCACTACAAGAAATCCTCAAGAAGGCTCTCATACCTGAAAAAAGAAAAAAGGGAGAAAGGGGTCACAAACCACAGAGTAGGGAGACAGATAGATAGAAGCAGAATAGGATAGCAAATCTTCAACTATAGCATTAGGATAAAGGTAAGGAAACTACCAAAGCAAAGACGATCTTTCACTCTAACTACAAACTCATAACGAGTTGGAATAAGAAATGAAAATAATAATTTAGGAGGGGAAGAGCAAAGGGACTAAATCAGTCTGGGCCAAGTAAGTAAGAGACCACCAGAGAATAGACTATATTATACTCCAGATTCTAAATACACACTTCAGGGTAGCCACTAAACTGAAAAACAGAACAGAGCCACAAAACATAAATAAGGAAAAATCTAAGAAACCCAGCATAAGAAATTGCAGTAGTCAATGGGTAGGCTAAAGCGCACAGGACAAGAAACAAAGGTAATGCAGGAAATCCAGATAACGAGCAACATATTGTCAGCATTAAGTCCACATGCACCAATAGTCACCCTCAATGTAAACGGATTGAACTCTCTGATAAAAAGACACAGGGTGGCAAAATGGATTAAAGAACAAGATCCAACAATTTGTTGCCTCCAGGAAACACACCTCAGCCCCAAGGACAAACACAGGCTCAGGGTGAAGGGGTGGAGGGCAATACTTCAAGCTAATAGCAAGCAAAAGAAAGCAGGTGTTGCAATTCTTATATCAGACAAAACGGATTTCAAAATAAAGCAGGTAAAGAGAGACACAGAGGGACAATATGTAATGATCAAAGGGACACTTCACCAAGAAGAAATAATGCTTATAAATATCTATGCACCCAACATAGGAGCACCAAGGTTCATAAAGCAACTATTAACAGACCTAAAGGAAGATGTTAAAAACAACACAATAATAGTAGGGGACCTCAACACCCCACTCACATCAATGGACAGATCATCCAGACAGAAAATCAACAAGGAAATAGTGGAGCTAAATGAAAAACTAAAACAATTGGACTTAATAGACATATATAGAACACTTCACCCTAAAACAGCAGAATACACATTCTTCTCAAGTGCACATGGAACATTCTCAAGGATAGACCATATGTTGGGAAACAAGGCAAGCCTCTACAAATTTAAACAAATTGAAATAATAACAAGCATCTTCTCCAATCATAATGCTATAAGGCTAGAAATTAATTACAAGAAAGAAGCTGAGAAAGGCACAAAGATGTGGAGACTAAACAAAACACTACTGAACAAGCAATGGATCATTGAAGAAATTAAAGAAGAAATCAAAAAATACCTGGAAACAAATGAGAATGATAACATGCCATACTAAATCATATGGGATACAGCAAAAGCTGTATTAAGAGGAAAATTCATCACAATACAGGCACATCTTAACATACAAGAAAAATCCCAAATAAGCAATCTTAAACTACACCTAACTCAACTAGAGAAAGAAGAACAAATAAAGCCCAAAGTCAGCAGAAGGAGAGAAATAATAAAAATCAGAGCAGAAATAAATACTATTGAAACGAAAAAGGCGGTAGAAAGGATCAATGAAACAAAGAGCTGGTTCTTTGAGAAGATAACTAAAATTGACAAACCCCTAGCCAGACTTACAAAGAAAAAAAAGGAGAAAGCTCAAATAAACAAAATCAGAAATGAAAGAGGAGAAATAACAACAGACTCTGCAGAAATACAACGGATTATAAGAGAATACTATGAAAAACTCTATGCCAACAAAATGGATAACCTAGAGGAAATGGATAAATTCTTGGACTCCTACAATCTCCCAAAGCTCACTCAAGAAGAGGCAGACAATTTGAACAGACCAATCACAAGGAAAGAGATTGAAACAGCAATCAAAAACATCCCAAAGAATAAAACCCCAGGATCAGATGGCGGTTCCTGGGGAATTCTACCAAACTTTCAGAGAGGATTTAATACCTATCCTTTTCAAGCTATTCCAAAAAATTAGGGAAGATGGAACACTTCCTAACACATTCTATGAGGCCAACATCACACTGATACCAAAACCTGACAAGGACACCACGAAAAAAGAGAACTACAGGCCAATATCACTGATGAACATAGATGGAAAAATTCTAAACAAAATTTTGGCAACCAGAATTCAGCAATTCATCAAAAGGATCATACATCATGATAAGGTGGGATTCATACCAGGGACACAGGGATGGTTCAACATCCGCAAATCAATCAACGTGATACACATCAACAAACTGAGGAATAAAAACTACATGATCATCTCAGTAGATGCAGAGAAGGCATTTGACAAGATCCAACAGCCATTTATGATAAAAACTCTGAACAAAATGGGCATAGAGGGAAACTACCTCAACATAATAAAGGCCATATATGACAAACCCATAGCCAACATCATACTCAATGGGCAAAAACTGAATGCCATCCCCCCGACAAGAACGAGACAAGGATGCCCTCTATCACCACTCTTATTTAACATAGTACTGGAGGTCCTGGCCAGAGCAATCAGGCAAGAGAAAGGAATAAACGGAATCCAAATAGAGAGGGAAGAAGTGAAACTCTCGCTGTTTGCAGACGACATGATCTTATATATAGAAAACCCCAAAAATCCTTTGGAAAACTCTTAGAAGTAATCAGCAACTACAGCAAAGTTGCAGGGTACAAAATCAATTTGCATAAATCAGTAGCATTTCTATATTCTAATAACGAACTAACAGAAAAAGAACTCAAGAACACAATACCATTCACAATCGCAACAAAAAGAATAAAATACCTCAGGGTAAATTTAAGGAAGTGAAGGACCTATATAATGAAAATTACAAGGCCTTTCTGAGAGAATTGGATGACGACATAAGGAGATGGAAAGACATTCATGTACATGGATTGGAAGAATAAACATAGTTAAAATGTCCATTCTACCTAAAGCAATCTACAGATTCAACGCCATCCCAATCAGAATCCCAATGACATTCTTTACAGAATTAGAACAAAGAATCCTAAAATTCATATGGGGCAACAAAAGACCCCGAATTTCTAAAGCAATCCTGAGAAAAAAGAACAAAACGGTAGGTGTCACAATCCCTGACTTCAAAACATACTGCAAAGCTACAGTAATCACAACAGCATGGTACTGGTACAAAAACAGGTGCACAGATCAATGGAACAGAATTGAAAGCCCAGAAATAAAACCACACATCTATGGACAGCTTATCTTCGGCAAAGGAGCTGAGGGCATACAATGGAGAAAAGAAAGTCTTTTCAACAAATGGTGCTGGGAAAACTGGAAAGCCACATGTAAAAGAATGAAAATTGACCATTCTTTTTTACCATTCACCAAAATAAACTCAAAATGGATCGAAGATCTAAAAGTGAGACCTGAAACCATAAGGCTTCTAGAAGAAAACGTAGGCAGTACACTCTTTGACATCAGTATTAAAAGGATCTTTTCAGACACCATGTCTTCTCAGAGAAGGGAAACAATAGAAAGAAGAAACAAATGGGACTTCATGAGACTAAAGAGCTTCTTCCAGGCAAATGAAAACAGGATTGAAACAAAAAAACAACCCACTAACTGGGAAAAAATATTTACAAGTCATATATCTGACAAAGGCTTAATATCCATAATATATAAAGAACTCTCACAACTCAACAACAAAAAATCAAACAACCTGATCAAAAAATGGGCTGGAGACATGAACAGACATTTCTCCAAAGAAGATATACGGATGGCCAATAGGCACATGAAAAGATGCTCATCATCGCTGATCATCAGGGAAATGCAAATCAAAACTACACTAAGACATCACATTACACCCATTAGAATGACAAAAATATCTAAAACTAATAGTAGCAAATGTTGGAGAGGTTGTGACAAAAAGGAACCCTCATACACTGCTGGTGGGAATGCAAACTGGTGCAGCCACTATGGAAAACAGTATGGACATTCCTCAAAAAATTACAAATAGAACTACCATACGATCCAGCCACTCCACTACTGGGTATCTATCCAAAGAGCTTGAAGTCAGCAATCCCAAAAGTCCTGTGCACCCCAATGTTCATTGCAGCATTATTTACAATAGCCAAGACGTGGAAGCAACCAGAGTGCCCATAACAGATGAATGGATAAAGAAGATGTGGTACATATATACAATGGAATACTACTCAGCTGTAATACAGAACAAAATCATTCCATTTGCAATAACATGGATGGACCTTGAGGGAATTATGTTAAGTGAAATAAGCCAGTTAGAGAAGGATAATCTCTGTATGACTCCACACATATGAGGAATTTAAAAATGTGGACTAAGAGAACAGTTTAGTGGATACCAGGGGAAAGGTGGGGTGGGGGGTGGGCACAAAGGGTGAAGTGGTGCACCTACAACATGACTGACAAACATTAATGTACAACTGAAATTTTACAAGATTGTAACCTATCATTAACTCAATAAAAAAAATAAAAAGCAGTTTATTTTAAACCTTGTGTATTTGTTATCTATTACTGAGTAACAAATTACTTCAAAGCTTAGTTGCTTAAAACAGTAAATATTATCTGACAGTGTTGTGGTCAGGAATGGAGAGCAGCTTAGCTGGGTGGTTGGTTCTGGCTCAGTGCCTCTTGTGAGGTTGCTGTCATCTGACGGCTTGACTGGGGTGGCGGGTTCCTGGGAGCTTGCATGCTTGGCAAGTCAGTGCTGGTTGTTGTGCAGAGGCCTCACTTCTTTGCCATGTGGATCTTTCTCTGTACAACTGCTTGTGTGGCTCTGCCCTTGAGTGAGTGATCCAAGAGAAAGCAAGGAGGAGGCCACCCTGTCTTTTATGATCTCGTCCTGCAAGTCTCACACCATCTCCTCTGCCACATTCTGTTCATTAGAAGCTAATCCCTCAGTGGAGCCCACATCCAAGGGGAGGAGAATGAAGCTCCTTCTCTTGAAGGGAAGGGCGTCAAGGAACTTGTGTACGTATTTTAAAACCACCAATAAACGCTTGAATTTCTAAACTGATATACGTTTCACATGAATTTTGCAGTGCTTAACTATTCTTCAGAGACTAGATGTTTGGCTCTCTGGTGGGAGTGACCTCTGTGTTTGGAACCGAAGATTAGCTCTCCTGTGTAAGACTAGTCACCTTTCTGATACAGGTAAGAAACAAATCAACGTAATTGTGAACTATGATTGACAGACTCTGAAAGACACAGAGAGTCTTCAGAGACTTTCCATGGAGACAGACGTCAATATAGGGGATTTTTTCTTTTTATTTCTGAATATAACATGTAGCCATATTTCTCCAGGTTAAGGGATAGGTAAAATATATTTTCATCCCAAATTGGAAGGAGAAGACCCTGCCTCCTTTTGGCTTCCCTTTCCCTTCTAACAGAATTTCTCAAAAATGCTCAAGAAAAATCTGTCCATGTGTGCTGTTGTGCTGTGTTCATAAACTGAGTTTGATGAGTACCTTGACACGTGGAAGCAGACTTTTATGACTTTACAAGAGCGTTTTCTTCTTCATTTGTGGAGTCATTGGACTTTGAATAGATTGCTAAGGATGACCTCATTTTATAATTGGCTTTACTAAAGAGTTCATTCATGTGCAAACTTACTTAAAAAATTCTATTTTCTCAGAGTTCTGTTGACATACATTTTTGGTTTTAACAGAAAAAATCAGTTTGATTTCTGTTGATACTCAGGATCTTAAAAAATAAAATTAAAATCTATTCAGAGTAAAAATAAGTATAAATGAGTACATTTAAATGACAGTAACCTTGAAGTCATATGATACACCATTAACTATTTTTGTTTCTAAAAGTAATCAAATGAACCCATGGACATCCTAGAAAGAATATTATTAAGCATATTGTTGACCTCTTAAAGATAGCAGGAGCCCTGTGAATTGAATTTACAATTCGTAGTTGGAACTAGCTTATCTCCACGTAGGTATTATGAAATATCAGAAAAATAATGTGGTATCTTAGGAAAAGTAAATCCATACCTTATTAAGGGTTACAATTTAACTCTCAGTTCAGCATTTTATCACTAGTAATCTTGTTTGAATTTAGAGTGTATTTTCATGTTTTCTGTTATCATGAGTTACATCTCTTTATTTACAGGTACATTTTCTATTTCTTACAGTACCCTGTGGTTATCTGTGAATTTTGTTCCAGGAATTATTAGTAACTGTGTTGTGACATATTGAAATCAGGGCTGTAAAGAATCTTTTGTATGTTAATAGAAATAACCACCTATTGTTGCAGTCTCTCTTTCTTTTGCAAGTTTTCTTTAAGTACCATACATGAGTAGTCAGAGAATTGCCCTGTTTATTAGTGTCTCAAGAGATGGCAGAACCTTTGGGAGAATCTGCTGGAAAGCTTTGAAAAGGCCGTGGGTTTTTCAAAGCTTTTTGTGATTTGGGTTTTCCAAATTACAGGATGCCAAGTAGGTGGGTAGCAGTGCTGTTAGGCCCTTATCTCATGAAGCTCCTTCCATAAGCCTCGCTTGATTCATGGCTAGCAGGGCCGTTAGGGACAGTCATTCTGTATTTGGAAATAAGCAAAGATAATCGTAGTCATATGACACGATAGAAAGAGCCTTGGCCTAGAAGACAGGACGTCATGCCCTTTCCAGCAGTGTGCTCTGTGATTCTGTGTGTTAAGTTGCTACTTCTGGATTATTGAGTTTCCAGGATTTTTGCTTTACAAATAATTTGATAAACATTTTTTTAAGAAGCTGTTTTCTGCATCTAGAATTCTCTTGCTACCCTTTCCCCTGCTCTCCTGTCTCCTCCACTTCTTTATCTTATACCACTCTTCTTCCCCTTTCTCCTCCCCGACCATCACCTCCTTCTCCTCAAACACGGGAAAATACAAAACATCCTGTTCGAACAGCCCTATGAGGAGGAAAGATTTTGCCAGAAATACTTCCAGAATCACAAAGTGCTAGTCTTTTGATGGGTGGGAAGGTAAAGCAAATGAGTAGAATATTTTCCAGATTTCTAGATTTGTTATAAATTATATATATGTAAATTACATATTTCATAATGGAAAAATTAACTTTAATAAACAAGTTTTTGCGAACACTTGTGTTGGTTCTGAATCTAATATATCAACTCTTTAATTCTTGCTGACAAAAGTAATAATTGTAACTTATCTTACAGAAGTAATGGTTCCTCTAATATCATTTCATGATTCAGCCATAAAAAGATACTCAGAACTCTATACTTAAATAAAGTGAAATGTGGTGGAATGTTGAATCTGATTATTTTAGTAATGCAAGGAATTTTGTAAATATATTAATTGATTATAAACATGCTATTTGAAGGCTACTTTCTTAGCTGTTGACTGTTGGCTAACTCGTTTACTGCCAGCGAGCCCGCTCCGACTTCTTAAATTTATATTGAGGAAAATGCCTGTCTCACGTCTTGTTGGAGCTAGCCATTGTATCAGTGGTGATGGTGATTATCTTAAGGGGTCCCTGGTAAGTAATTTCACCACGATAGTAAAAATATTCAAAGAGCATATCCTATTCTTAATAAATCAATAATGTCTTCCAAAGGTCTCACCTGCTTTTCACAGAATCATTTTGCACATGTGAGGGAGCCAGGAAGTGTGAGGTAGCAAATTGTGTGTGCTCACCCTGTATGGGAAATGACTGACATAAAGCTGAGAACATTTTTTTTTGGTGTAATCCATGAGGAAAATAATTTGACCTTTGTTTTATATATTTTTGAAGGGGTCAGTGCTTTGATTGAAATCCCTAAGAACTGTGTTGTGGCAGCAGTTGGCAAAGAGCTGAGTGAGTATGACTCTTTTTTTTCTTTTATTTCTTCTTTTTAAAATTTTATGTTAGACTTGTGTATACATTTTGAAAAGACTGATTAGTTTTGTGTTTAGGGGACGTCTGCCCCTGCCCAGTCTTGGCCTCCTGGGATTGTTGAAGTGACGTGGAGACCGAGACATTTGCAAAACGTTAGGTCAGTCTTTGTACCACCCTTTGGTCTAACATAGCCGGGTGGGCAAGGTGCCCCACTCCTCTGATGCCATTTACGTTCCCCTGTCTTCCCTGTCGCTGATCCACACTCGTCCAGTCACTCAGCAAAAATTTTAACCCCATAAAACAACTGTCAGTGTTCTGGAAACTGAAGACTTGAGTTAGGATTAGAGGGGGATTATTCTGGGGATTCCCTAAGGCAGAAACTGTGGAGTTTTTGTCTCTGGAAGCCAGAATGAGACTCCTTTTCTCGGGGGCAGTCGATGCCATTTCTCTCAGAGCAGTAGGAGAGCAGAGGGAGGGGAGCAGGAGAAACTTTGTAAATGTCTAGACTGACATAAACATGCCGTTCGGAGGCCGCTTTCTTAGGTCCCTGCCAGGGAGGCCGCAGTAAGGAGAGCCTCGTGCGCTCGCTGCCATATGAACAGAATTTGGGTGCCAAGAAGAGGTGGAGTCAGCCTGCTTCTTAAGAGCTGCTTCTTTCTAGAGGAATTTGTCTGCTGTAGCCCAGAGGGCTTGATGTTGCCTGTGCTGCTTCCAGAGACCAGCCCCGAGCTGTGCTGTGTTTGCACGGGGCCGTGAGATGTGAGCGAATTGTTCACCGCTCAGTAACTGCCGTCTGCAGGCCCCACTGCTCTGCAGCCAGGTTTCTCTTTCTTTAGCTGACCTTTCCAGGTCTAACGGTGTCTGAGAAGTGATTTTCTAGACCCTGTGCTTGTCCTTTCCTTTTATAAGATAGTTTGTAATTTTGTGTTTAGATTTTTCTTCTTCCTTCCTTGCAGAAATTCAGTTTTCCTGTATTCTCCATCGAGCTGGACAGACGCCTAGCTCTTCCCTGCTTCTCTCCTCTCGGAGCCGATCATTCACTTTGTGTTTAGCTGGTTTTTCTCTAACTCGGTGGTTCTCAGACTTTAGTGTGCGCCCAAATGACCTGAGGGCTGGTTAAAAACCCAGCTGGGGCCTTACCCGCAGAGTTTCTAACTGAGGAGGACTGGAGTGGGCCTGCGCTTCTGCGTTGCTAACAGTGGCTGCCCTGGGGGCCGTGCTCTGAGGCCTGCTGCTCTCAGTAGTTTGTTCCGCTCCTTTGCACCTCACTGCTGTTGCCCTGTTCGGGCCCTCGTGTCTTCCCTCGCCTGGTCCGCTGCGCTGCTCTCCTGACTTATCTTCCCTTTGCTCCTTAGTGCCTCTCACGTGCCTTCTCCTCCCCGAGTTCAGTGTTTCTCGGACACACTCTCCGTAGATGCTAGAGGGATCTGTCTAAAATGCAAGGCTGCACCCCTACGTAACAGCTTCAGAGCCTTTCTGTCGCCTACAGCAGTCGTTTCTAGAGGCCCAAGTTCTGACTAGGACGAAAGTTCAAACTTCCGGAGATCACCATAGTTTGCCGAATTTTTATTTTGCTTAGTAAAAACATTAAAAGACAAAAACAAAAATCCAAACAAGTGACCATTTACCACCCTCATTTTGTAATTACTTTTTAACAGCAAAGTATGAGGAACATGATCTCAGAAAAAAAGAATATTCAATTTAAATTGAATACATTTGGTTTTATAAAAAACTCACATGGGCCTTATTTTTGCTCCCGATGAATGAAATATGCCCTAGAGGACCAAGATGAGGACTCCAGAAGCCTGCAAGGTAAAGTCCGGACCTTTCACCATGTCAGCTCGGCCCCCAGTTATCTGCCTCCTGCCTCCCTGAGCCCCGGATCTCTCATTGTCAACACTGGATTGTCTGGGAGTCCCACCTCCCCGGGGGGGGGTTGGCACCTCTGTGCAGTCATTTCTGCTGTCACCCTGTTCCAGGCTTGTCCTCCTACTCGTCGTCCTCCTTGATCTGGCTAGTTCCTACTCGCTCTTTAAGAGCTCAGCTCCAGTGTCTCTTTTTTTGAGGACGAAGCCTTGCTTGCCTAACACCTCCCTCCCGGCCGTTTTTCCTCTGTGTCCTCACAATCTCCTATCTCATAATCTATCTCATTTCACTTGCTACTTTAAAAAAAGACTTCTGCTTGCTTTTCGTTGTCTCCTCGCCCCTCCCCTTCAGAATGGGAGCTCCTTGGAGACCGGAACTTTCTTGTTCTTCTTTCTGCTAACAGATGAGAGATTTTCATCGACTGAATGAGTGAATTCATTGAAGCAGTAATAAAAGCCATACCGATGCCTCAACAGGGGTTAGAATGTCATCTGAAACAAGGACCACGTGGAAGCTGGTTTTACTCAGAAAGTAATTTATAAAACATAATGTTCTTGAAAATGACGTTCTGCATTTTACTTTGCTCTATCATAAAATAAATATGCAGTGCCATTTTTCCTTATATTAAAGGAAGTTTCATTCGTGTAAGTGGAGTACTGTTTCTGTCTCCAGGAGCCAGCTCGCGCCCGTGTCCTTGGTTCAAGCGTCCCACGCGCATTTCCGCGTCTCTGTGAGGGCGCCTTCGGAAGGAAATGTAGTTCCTTTGTGCCGCAGCGACTTTGAGGCTTTCCCGGCTCAGCAGGGCCGCGGCTCTGGGACTTCAGTCTGGCCGAGAGGCCGGGCTTGTTTTCTTAACCCTTTTCTAGAATTGACTGTTGCTTCTCTTCTGTCCTCTGATCTAATTCGTGTTTGTTTTATTTCCTTGAAGTTACTGCATGGGTGACCCCGTGGATGCTCGTCTGTAGAGGCTGCATTTGTGGGCTCACTGAAGAGTTTCACATTGTGTTTAGTCCTTTGTAGTTCTTTCTAGAAGCCAACTTGGCAGATTTCCTTTTCTTGTCAGTATTTCAGGTTATGATCTCTGTTAGTCTGATCAGGTTATGATCTCTGTTAGTCTGATTAAACAGTACGTTGCCTGTTATTCCACAGCTCCAGTCTCAGGGTTATTTGGTAGTGTTCCAGCTGCAGCAGTTTACACAGCTTTCATGGGAATCAGGGAGAATCCCCTTTGTATTGATGGGAAGACCTTCTTCTTTTGACAGCCACAGTTGCAATGTGAATGGCTGTCAGGATTAAATAACCTTGCTAGAGATTTGCCAGTTTGAAAACATTGTCCAGAGACATAGAAAGAAACGTGGCGTGATGTATTTTCCAGAAAGGAGTGTGAGAAAGGAGAGAGACTTAGTAAGGAGCCGCCACTTGGAAAGGATGTGACCTCTGAGACCTGTCCGGTTCTCAGGTGTTAGTCCCTAGTCTGTGAGCATCCGCGGCGCTTGGTGCAGTGGCTTATTTTAGCGCACAGTATGCTGAGCATCAGCCTGGCCACAAGGCTCCCTCCCACTCTAGGCGGTGAGTGTTTCAGCAGTGGCCGGGCCTTATTCACATTTGATGTCTGAGTGCCTGGAACATAGTAGGTGAATAGTAAATGTTTGTTGATAGATTCACTCCAGTTGGTTTGATTTGGGGTTTTCTGTATGGATTAAAATTAGAATTTATATGCTAGTTTAAATAAAAGTATTTGTTAAAGTCAGATAATGAGTAGAGCAGCATATAGGGCATCTAGAGGGTCTGCTATAGTGAGAAGAACTGTGTGGCACGCAACAACGACGAGGCACATTCTCCTCAGAGAATTCACCATTTAGTGCTGTACGCCTAGGTATTAAGAAAAGTTAAAAATGGGGCCGGCCCCGTGGCCAGGTAGTTAAGTTCGCAGTCCGCTTCAGCAGCCCAGGGTTTCGCCAGTTCGGATCCTGGGCGCAGACGTGGCACCGCTCATCAGGCCACGCTGAGGCGGCGTCCCACATGCCACAACTAGAAGGACCCACAACTGACAATACTCAGCTACCTACTGGGGGGTTTTGGGAGAAAAAGGAGAAATAAAATCTTAAAAAAAAGAAAAAAAGTTGAAAGACGCAGCGGTTGAAGTCTTCACTGAGTTGAAGTTAAACGTGAGTTTGTAGCTTATTCTGTAGCAGTGCTTATGGCCTGGGAACCTGAGTACAGAAAGCTGACAGTGGAGATGACTGAGGGACGTGGGCCAGCCACTGGCTGAGAGATGGGGCCGCCAGCGGACGTGCACGGAAGCCTGGAGAGGACAGGGCTCCATGGTTGGTAGTGGGTTTAGAATAGTTTATTAAGGGGTCAGGGTTCTAAGGACACACTCGGGATTTTCGCAGATCATTTCAAAAATCTCAAGCATTTGAAAGAAGTATTTTAAAGTGGTATGAATGACTCTCTTTGGAGATGGATTTTTCAATATTTTAGGTATTTCTCACTTAATAAATTGCTGGCTTTTTGAAGAGAAATAGAATTTTATCTTCTACGACTATTTTAATAAAATTTTATCTGTCTTTTCGTTCAGTAATTTTCAAGTTGGTCGCACCCACAGAAGGATCACTAGAATGGAATATTCTTGAAGTTAAGCGCCTCCTTGATCACCAGGATAACATTCTCTCATTGGTTAATGTCAATGGTAAGCTCATCGTGTGCATGTTTGTATTGTGTGAAATTTTATACTTGTTATCATAACCTGTTCTGAACTTCAGTCTTGTTTTGTTTTAGGATTCTAGAATTACCGTCATTAAAATACGCTTTAGAGTAGTGAGGACTGCCAGTCTCTTGTACTTGGAGGTTAAGCCAGTGGAACTGATCCAGTTTTGTAGATTAGTCGGTCCAAGACTTAGGCACAAGGAGAAGAGTGGAGTAGGGCAGAGAAAAGAGGTGATGGGGGGAGCATAATTATCTCAGGCACTCCTTGGTAGCTGTGGGATGATTGTCATAGGCTGTAAATACTAATGCTTAGTGGCATTTTGGTAGCTTTGGCAGTTGGTTCTGGCTAGTTAGTTCCTCTTTTGTAGACTAACCAGTACAATATTATTTAGCAAGTTATACACTTACGATAGAAGGAGCAAGAGTCAAGCCCGCTGTATTCATGGTTGAAGATTTTCAGAGAGCACCACCGAAGTAAGGTAAAGGTCTACAGAAAATGGTCATATCTGCCCTTCCTCATGGTGGTGGCTTTTGACTTGCCGGCCATCCGATTTGGCTTCATAATGATTTTAATGAGTATCTCCTGGAGCTGAATCTGACGTCAGATAAGATAGGACATCAGGCAGGAGAGGATCACAAACCACAAATCCTGGGATTTAGCTAGTTCACTTGAATATAAATATATAAATAAACATAAAATAAATAGAAATAAATAATATAGATAAAGTGACACCTTCTATCATCAGAGCTCTGCTGAGTCGTCTGTGTTCCGAGGTCAGATAAGAGGCCTCCTGGATGTCTTTAGTTTGATAGTCTGGCGGAGACAGTAAGAGGGTCGGTAGGGATGCCATGAGTGTGATGTGGTGGGAGGACTGGGCTGCACCCCCTGACCTGAGACCTGGGTTGGCTCTTTTGAACAATACTCTGTGTAAACAGGCAAAGGGAAAGGGAGGCACAGACAGCATCAAGAGTAGTCTCCATTTGTGTGCCATTCGGTGACATTTTCAGATATGCCAGTGAGAATGTCCCTCCCAGCTTGAAAATTGTCCTCTCTAATCGCCATCTTCTTGTGCAGCCCAGCTGCAAGTCTAAGGACCAGATTGTCTATGGAGATACAAGTAATAATGTTGGGAGCACCCCTTTATTTTTCTCTGGGGGCTCTTTTTCCTCTAGCCGTGGATGACAGCACAAAAGGCAAGTTCTTGTGTGGGAGACCCTCTGACATGGAGCCATAAGCTCCAAGGCCCTGGAGCTGCTGAGAAAAGCACAACAGTGTTCTGGCCCGTTACGCTGGTCGTGCCGCCTGCTTGTCCCGTTTCAGCGGTGAAGCATTGGTACCATTGAGCCAGTGTGCTTCCTTAACAGAGGCCAGGGGATGCTGCTGAAGAAGCCTTGACTCCGTGGCGCCTCTTTTGCTGTGTGATATGCAGAGACGCTTGTGTAACAGTTTACCCAGGAAAGCTTCCTTCAAGTATTTCTTTGCCAACTACTTAAGGGAAGGAAGATGGGAAGAAAACGCAAAAAAATTGCAAATGAGAATTTTTTACTTTCTAAACTCCATGACTGTAAAATTACAGTACAGATAATAAGTAAGCCAAAAGCCTATATAGGAATCATATGGACAAGTAGTCTGGTAAAATTTGAAAACACCGTGACAGTCTAATCCTGTCCTGTGCACAGGCATATCGGCCGTGCTGCCGATTTTGGCGATCTCGAAATGATTATGTTGTGCAGTTCCCAGCTTCACTCTCAGCCCTGCTTCTTTGTCCCCACCATTTACCAATGAAAGATGTGGCCCAGGGCAACCTTAGAAGGGTACAACAGAACGCTCACAAATGTGGGTCATGGATACCAGGTTTGCTACAAGATCCGAATGCTTGAGCAGAAGGTTTCCTAAGACAGACAAGATAACTTTGCCTGTCTCTTCTGGCAAAAAGCTCTGGGTGCTTCTTCTTTATTTTATTCCTTTTCTTGTTTTGTGCTGACAGCATGGGATGGTAATCACAAAGTATTAGTCCTTGTGAGGGATGGGTAGACAGATGCCAGGTGAGATTTTCATACTAAGTGACTTGATACTTACATAGGATGAAAATCTATCCACGTATAATACGTTGTTGAGGTTGTTTGGTGTGAAACGTTTTGAATGACCTGTTTGAGAATATAAATAATTTGCACAGTGATGAACTGCACTGACTCAGGTAAATGCCAGTGTTTTGTTTGTAGTGAAAAAGTCCAACTGGGCACAAATCCTTTGTTTCTATTACCCAGAGGAATCACAGACGCTGGGAGGGTTAAGGCGGAGCAGGCGGCCGTGTGGTCTCAGGAGCTCATGTGCAGAGCTGGGGTCAGGAAGAACCTTCACTCCTTAGCTTCTCTGGTTCTTTTGTAGTTTGAGTGAAATTGGAAAGAGGGAAAGGGATAGAAAAGAAAGTCGTGGAAAGCTTAGTACTGCCTTAAATTGCCCACTATTAAAACTAGAAGCCTATTTCTCTCCACAGATAAGAAACGAACTTATTTCTCCATAGAGCAAATTCTAGAGAGTCTGTTAATAAACTGTAGAAATTGGGCTTGGAACCAGTACGAAATAATGTTTATGTGTATTATTGCTGGTAATTCCTTATTTCTAAGAGATTGTTCATCTCCTCATTAGAGATTTCTGTCCTGCTTGTTTATTTGATAAATGGAATAATTAAATCACAATTACTCGTTTATGTATTCCTAAATTACAAGTAACTGGATATTTTAATACCATCAATATGGAATAATACCAGGGGCTCAAAATAATACCAGGGACTCAAAAAATAACAGTTGATGTCTTTTTTAAATGACTACACATTTATATTTAATTTGACTTTTACCGTCATTCTCATATAAGGCATGAGAAATCCAAGACAGAGAAAGGTTAAAGGACTTCCTAAGGGCCACATGGCTGGTGGCAGGAGAGCCAAAGCTAGAGGTTGGGTTTCTAGACTCGCAGTGCCTTGTTCTGTTGTACTTTACCCTAAATAGTAAGAATTAAAGTAAATTACATTTCTTTAAGATAATTTTTAGTCTCAGCAGTTGTACATTTTCTGTTAAATACATAATTTGTAAGGTGTCTTAGTCGGCCCACTAATTTCATTTTCTTTAAAGGTTTAAAAAACTTGTTATTGTACAAGTAATACATAGTTATAATAGAAAAATGAGAAAATAGTGAGAAACATAAAAAATGTAAAAATTAAAATTAAAAGCATCCCACCATACGGTATTAAGCACTGGTCCATATCCTTCTAGATGTTTTTCTGGGCATATGTATGTGTGTATATGTGTACACATATGGTTTTCTGTTTTGTAACAGTATGTCATGAATTATATTTCCATATCATGATAAACATACTTTTCCAACCTAATTTTCAATAACAGCATTACTGTTTCATTTTGTGGATATCTTATTTATTTATTCGTCTCCAATTGGATGTTTAGGTTATCTTTAGATTTTTAATATTATGTGTAACAACCTTGTTACATATATCTTTTGTGTGCTTCCCTCAGGATAAATTCCTAGAAGTGAATTGTTGGGTCGTTGGGTTTACATTTTCTAAGGTTTTTGATGCACACTACCAAATTTGAGAGGATCGCCCCAGTTCATACTGGGTGTTAGTAATGCGTGAGTGTGCTGATTCCCTGTACTTTTGTCAGCATTGCATATTTTCCTGTCTGATAATCTTTCCCAATTTGCAAGTCAGTAGGCAGTATCTCATTGCTTTTAGATTTCTTTGATTATTAAGAGAGTTGAACATCTTTTCATGTGTTTACCGACCATTTGTATTTCTTGTTTTGCCTGTTCAGGTCCTTTGCCCATTTTTCCTGCTAGAGTATTTATCTTGTTCTTAGATTTCCAAGAACTCCTCATGTATCAAGGGTGATAAGTCTATTTTGACTTTTAAATTGCAAATTTCCCCCAGCTTTTTGTTATTTAAATGTATGAGTTTTAGGGGGCCTGCCCTGGGGCTGAGTGGTTAAGTTTGAGCGCTCCGCTTAGGCAGCCTGGAGTTCACTGGTTTTGATCCTGGGTGCGAACCTACACACCGCTCATCGAGCCATGCTGTGGCAGCATCGCACACAGGAGAACTAGAATGACCTACAACTAGGATGTACAACCGTGTACTGGGGCTTTGGGGAGAAAAAAATAGAAGAAGGTTGGCAACAGATGTTAGCTCAGGGCCAGTCTTCCTCACCAAAAAGCGTACTTTAAAAAAAAAGTATGACTTTTTTGCTAAGTAGATATTTGCAGATCTCTTTGCCCACCCCCTACCCTGCCTCCTCTACAGCCTTTAAGTACTCCATGTTCATATAGAAGTGTTCACCTTTATTTCTTCGATCCTTTAAGTACCTTTAATGCTTTAATCTATTTGGAACTTATTTTAGTACATGTGGAATGATAGAAAACATCTATTGGCCTCTGCCCCTAGTTCCTGGCACAGAGCTCCTAAAACCCCTGTAGTTTCCTACGTGGTGAGAGCACAAGGAGCATCTTGTGTTCTGATATTTGGTCTGATGTTTCCTGACACAGAGCTGCTGGATAAAGCCCTTGGAATTTTCTGTGTGGTAGGAGTGTCTTTTGTTCTAATGAGGCCACTCTTGGTGGTTTCTGGGTGGGGGCTGGCCACCAGAAAGACCAAGCCATGATTAGAAACTTGGCATTTCCAGCCCCACCCCCCATTTTCCAGAGAATGGAGTTAATAATTGATCATGCCCACGTGATATAGTCTCCATAAGAATCCTGAAAGTATGGGGTTCGGAGAGCTTCCGGGTTGCCAAACATGTGGAGGTGCCGGGAGAGCGGCGCCCTCGGAGCGGGCATGGAAGCCTCACAACCCTTCCTGCATCTCTTGCCCTCCTCCATCTGGGTGTTCAGCTGTATCCTTTATCATGTCCTTTTATGGTAAACTGCTAAACAGTGAGTAAACTGTTTTCCTGAGTTCTGAGCTGCTCTAGCAAATTAATTGAACCCAAGGAAGGGGTGAGAACTTCTGATTTATAGCCGATCAGTCAGAGCACAGGTAACAACCTGGACTTGTGATTGTCAACTGAAGTGCAGACGGTCTTGAGAGACTGAGCCCTTGACCTGTGGGATCTGACGCTGTCTCCAGGTAGATAGTGTCAGAATTGGGTTAAATTGTAGGACACCACCCCAGCTGGTGTTCCAGAATTGCTTGGTGTGGGAAACCATCTCCCCGACCCCTAGTGTCAGAAATGCTGTGTGTGCCAGTGGTATGAGAATAAAGGAGAAACGCAGGAAAAGTGTAGCTTTTCTAAACAGCCTATGATCCAAGGTAAGGTTCTTTTATTTTTATTCCCCAAATACTTAACCAAATATTCCAGCATGAGGTGTTTCTTTCTTCACTGAATTGAAATGCAGTCATTATCACGTACTAAATAAGGAAACTTGAGTCTATTTCTGGCTCTTCTGTTCTGTTATATTAATCTTCCTGTTTGGCTTGTGTAGGTACTTCACTGTTGCAATTATTGTGGTTTTATAGAGCATTACTACTGGGCAGTCCATTAATTTTTACGTTTAGCCTAGGTAAAATGATCAATAATGAGACGTATATGAACTCTGCCTAGATCTGAGCTTTGTGTCCGGCTCCCACGTTGGAGAGCTGATCATCTGGGATGTCTCGGACTGGACCGTGCAAGCCTGTGAACGCAACTTCTGTACACAGCTGGACACCCAGCAAGAAATAAAACTCTATCAAAAACCAAATGACATTTCTATTCATCATTTCACATGGGATGAAGAGGTAAAAAAAAAAAAATTGAGACAATATTTGTAAATTTTTGTAAATTTGCCTTTTTTAATAAACCCAATTTCTAATTATTAAAATTTAATCTCATGATGGATATAGAAAGGTGTCATTCCCCATGTTCAGATTGTGCTTTAAAATGTTCTGATAGTTTTCAAAGATTGCACACTGCATTACAAAAGCCTTTTCATCTTAGCTCCTATCCCAGAGGCAGGTGGCCACAGATTTAAAAGCTCTCTTGCAACTTTGGGTTGGATTAAATAACTCCCTAGGATTTGAGGATAATGTTAAAATTGTTTTAAGAAACACTTTGGGAAAGAATCCTTTTGAAGATGCGGGTGCATTTCCTAGTGAGGTAAAGGAAATTAGAAATTTCAGGAACGTTTTGCTTTTAGTCTCCTGGCACCCTGGGGCAGGACGGCCATGCGGGGATTATGATTTCAGTCCTGCAGGCGTTGGCCGGGTTGCTCCGGAAGCTCTTCTCATCTTTTTTTGCAGCAAGAGATTAGTACAAATGCGTCACTGAATCCTGGCTCTGATCTGAGCATCTCTTCTTTTAGCTTCAGGGGCAGAAAATGTGTTTAAAGGGGGGTTACTTTTTAAACGTCATCACAAGAAATGTTTAAGAGCTGGAACCGTTGAGGAGGGGGTGTGCGGAAGCTTTTATGGCACTTTATTTTGTGCCTTTCTATGCTGTTTAAAATTTCTAATTGTATGCATGTTATTTTTATTTAAAAATTTCAGTAATAGTGTTTTGGATGGGGAGAGTATGCTCCATTTTTTTCTTTGCACCTCTTTCACTTTAAAAACAAAGCAGAATAGGGTAAAGAATGCTAATATAGCCAAAGATTAAGCTTCTTTGTATCCCGACTTTATTTTGAAAAGAAGAAATACATGTGATAAAAAAATAAAGATGGCAACTACATTTCTAAGAGCTGTAGCCCAAAAAATTATATGTATTTTTAATTTGATACCTTTTTCTCACTTTTGTAAAAATTAGTATTTAAAATGTTTTTTCATTTTGTATTCTTTTTAATCTTAAAAATTTGGGTTGATGTTTAGTAACTGCTATAAATGCCTGATAAAGTGTTAGTTTTCCCTAATTTTCCTTCTTTTATAGGGGGTTCTTTCTTTCTACAGGAAGCCATTAATTATTGATGATAGGTGATTGATAGTTACTGTGTTGAGGAAATGCTGCCCAGAAGCTCATTAATTCTCTAGTTGTTTTTATCATTTTCCTTTCTTTCCTTTTATAATGTAAGTAGATAAATCACTTGGACTCTGCACAGTTTCCTGGGCTGTGGAACTAGTTTCTGGGGTTTCTTTGCATTGACTGCTACCCATGGGGCTCTAGATTTTAGTAAGTTGCCCAGCTCTTCTCAGCAATGCCCCTGGCACTGGCCCTCAGCTTGCATTGCTGAATGCAGAGCACCCATCCTGAGGAACAAGGGGATCACTCCAGATCCAGACTCTGGTAAGCCTTGGAGGCAGGTTGTGGTCCAGATACTGTAGGTCTGAGTTGGGTTTGTAGTGTTAGAGGCCACATGAGAAGGGTTCTTTGGTGAAAAAAGGGAGGCAATGTGTAGGGATTTTTGAAAAGTCTGCCTCACTGGGTACCTACTGAATAAGAATGAATGATTCCAAGACAAGTGCTCCAGAAAGTCTGGTGACTTGAAAAATAATTTCAGAAGCTAGGTGCTGTGTGCAAGGAAAGAGCGAGGGACTGGAGTAACACCACCTTCATTCTAATACTGACTCCATGTCTTAATTTTTGGTGTGACTTTAATCTTTTTTTTTTTTTTTTCGGTGAGGAAGATTTGCCCTGAGTTAACATCTGTTGCCAATCTTCCTCTTTTGGCTTGAGGAAGATTCGCCCTGAGCTAACATCTGTGTCAGTCTTCCTCTATTTTGTATGTGGGTCACTGCCACAGCATGGCCACTAATGAGTGGTGTAGGTCCGCACCTGGGAACTGAACCCAGGCTGCCTAAGCAGAGCGTGCCAAACTTCACCACTAGCCCACCAGGCTGGCCCCTAATCTTCTTTTTAATTTTAATTTGCTTATTTGGAAAATGGCAATAGTAGTTGCTTTTTCTACCTTAATGAGATGTTGTGAGGCTGAAATAAGATAAATATTGGTGAAAGTACTTTCAAAAGATTAAAGTTGTTTTAGCAAAAAGGTATTTCTAATACTTTTAGAAAATTGTTTCTGTGAAGCCTTCAGAGGATCTTAAGATGATAGTGCCACTATAGCACATATTTTTTGTATCCTTTATCGGTCTCTTGATTGTGAAGTGCAAGTAATTTTGCTCACATTTTCCAGACAAAAGAAGCTAAGTAATTTTCCCAAGGATATAGTGTTATATGAATGAAAACCTGGGTCGTCCCTCAGCAGCTTCCCCTGCGAGGCCAGCCTGCCGGCCATAGCTCCTTTCTGTAGCTGCGTCTTTCAGGGAAGAAGGAAGTGATGCTAAGGGGGGTGATGTGCAGAGCTTTCTCTGTATCAGCGGCTGCACCCTTCTACCTTCTAAAGGCTCTGGGCTTTCGTCAGTGCTTTGGTGTTTGGGCTGAAGGCTAGGAATGGGTAAGATAACAGTGGCTTTCTGATGTCACACCAGGGCTGCAAATCTGTTACACCTGGTAGTGATAAGTACTAGTTTTTTGTCCATTTCTGAACTTCTTTCCCCTCAGAATGTATTTGCTGCGGTTGGAAGGGGTTTATATGTGTATAACCTTCAAATGAAGCGTGTGATTGCCTGCCAGAAAACCGCGCATGACTCCAGTGTCCTGCACATTGCCAGACTCCCAAACAGGTACGCATTCCCATCAGTTCCACAGCAGGTGAAAGAAGTGCGCGGTTCCCCGGGCCCCAGTGTCATGTCTCAGGAGGCGAAGTTACCTGGCTCCATGGCTTGACCTGCTGTGTTCTTTTGGAAATGGAGAATACCCTATGCTGTCTCCAATGGAAGAGTTAGTGGCAGTATATTACAAAACATACAAGGAGTAGGGTTCAAACGAGTTATATTGAATTTCATTATGATTAGAAGAGATCCTTTAAGATTTGGTATTTATATACAAAGGTAAAAGACTTTTGGGTACTTACTTATATGCCAGTTTTTCTTTTTATATTTTCCATTAACCCACCTTTTTGTTGTTGTTTGTTTATGCCAGAATCAAATGGTAGTCTCCTGTTGTCTAAGGCCAGGAAGTGAGGGCTTTCCTCTCCACGTAAATTTGACGGCTGCGTTTCTAGGGGTAAAATTATATGAAGGGAATAGTATGATTTTCTAGGCGGGATACTTTCAGAGTGAGAGGCACCCTGAGAAGAGAGAGAGTGAAAGGAGGATATTGTGAAAGTGTAATTCATACCCACTTTCCTGGGTGCATTTTAAAAGATGGAGATGGTATATTTACCACATCTGAGCCAATGTGACAGTATAATTGTGCGTATCCTGAAGAGAGCTTTTCCTCTGCATTGTCAAGCCATGTTAAACTGGGACTTTTATCCGCTCCTGCAAAGAGCCGAATGAATAAAAGCAGTTGAAGCCTCCACTGATTTTTTTGCTGCGAATTTAGCACTGGCCATCCATGGTGCTCTGTCTTTTTATCACTGATTTTCTGTCCTGACAGGCAGTTAATCTCATGCTCAGAAGATGGCAGTGTACGCATTTGGGAGTTACGAGAAAAACAGCAGCTTGCAGCAGAGCCTGTACCAACAGGTGGGTATCTTTTCTCAAAAAGATAGTCTTCTCATTTGAAAGGCAGACTAAAGGCAAAACAGTAACATACAGTGTGCTCCAAATAGACATAAGATGTTTACAGGAAGCATGTGGTAATTGGGATCTGGGATTCACATCTTAATATTGCTTTAAGGGGGAACTGCCTGTTTATTTCAATTCCGTCAAGTAGGACTCTGTTGTTTTGAGGGGAGACTGGTGCTCGGGTAATCTGACCTAATGAAGGAGTCATTCATTTATATTGTCTGTAATTCTGCCTAATACACAAACATAATTTGTACCATCAGATGTCGGCCTCAAGTGTTCTTTCATCCTGGAAGCATTGTCATTAACACCGAACTCAATTTATGGAAAAACACTTTTGTGTTTATATCCTAATTGCGTGAGCTCTTGACTCTCAGGTGTTGGTTTGAAAAACAAAGTCCTGGTTAGTCAGCAGCCTTTCCATGAGAAATCAAAGGCTGGCCCCTCTGGAGTTTCCACTGGTTATCTGAAGTCGTAGGGTATTGATTTTGGACACACAGGGCTACCCTTTGTTGATAGATCTGAATTGTGACTTTTTTGAGACTGCCATGCAGGCGTTTTACTTCTCTCCTCTTTCATTCCCAGTGCCTGTCTGTTTATCATGTTGTTACACCCTCACCAGGGGTGAGTAGGGGCCGTAAAAAGAGATGAGCAACAAACCTGGTTAGGTAAGAGAGGAAATGAAGTGACATGTTAAAAACCCCGGCAGAGCGCCTGGAAGCATCCCCTTAGCCCTGGACTGAGATAAGCACAGAACGTCTTTGCATTTAAGTTTCTGTGTTTCTCATCTTACATCACTATCGTAAGTAAAGAGCACAGTAATTTGGAAATAACTGAAATGATTGTGTTTTTCCAGGTTTTTTTAACATGTGGGGATTTGGAAGAGTGAACAAGCAAGCCAGCCAACCTGTTAAAAAGCAACAAGAGAACACCACTCCGTGTTCGCTGGAGCTCATCGGAGATTTGATTGGGCACTCGTCCTCTGTGGAGGTGCTGTTTCTAACAGGCGTGCAAATGTCCAGGGGATGCCTGCTTTTGCATCTCACTGCTCTCATTCACGTGGTCTCAGAAAGACCTATGCTTTCTCTCTTAGCTGTAGGTTTTGCTGAATCTAAACATAGGATAGGATAGGTTATAGTATGTGCAATTAGGATCTCCCTTTACAGAGATATGATCTGAGGAAGCAAGGAATATACGTTGCTTCCAAAAAATAGACTTAATCATCATTATTTGAGATAGAGATAGCTGACAATAAGGGCAGTGTGCATAATGTTTGTTTTTTAGATCTATATATGTTATGGTGGTATATAGAGGGTGCATGGAGGGTTGTGGTTATATACGTGGAGCTAAAGCCTTACAGAACCTAATTCCAGGGGCCTTGATCAAATTCATAAACAGCGAGCTGTTTTTATCTCCCTTGAAAGGATGATAATTTGTTAGCTTTAGTAAAACCCAGTGTCTTGATTATCATTGTGCATATTTGAAAGTATTAGTTGAGAATTATAAGATGCATACAATTCTACTTGTAGAAATTCAGATCCATTCATATTCACCACAGGCACCATTGCCTTAATGAAGGAATAAGATCAGTCGAGATAGAGAGACGATTGGAACTGGTAACAGTACAATGCTAAGAGTCTAAGCAGGGCCCTAAGTAATGAATTTCTTAAATTGCTCTTCCCTCCTCATAGCCAGGGGGGAACACATGACTTTTCATCTGAAAGTGCATTTACGCACAGGACCAGCAGCACCACGCTTGTTATCGAGCATTTCCCATATTTCAGGCACTACACACTGGAGTCTACAGCGAGATGCAAAGTACAATCCTTGCCCCCAGGGATCCTATACTTTAGTAGAGAAGGAGCATGCAGACCTAATAAGCTGTTATTCTCGACTGCTTATGAGGGACCCAGATGAGCACCGGACAGTGAATACTCAGGAATTAGAAGAAAATGGTTAGTGGAAAACATGAGACTTGAGACTTGCACTGACCCGTGAAGGTAGGGTGTGATTAACGCAGCCTCGTGACCATAAGCTCCCTGAGGCCAGGTACCGCGTCCTATTCATCTTTGCTTTCCTCTAACAGGTAGACCAGTCATTTTCGTTTTGCTTTGTTATTCAACTTTGCTTTTGCTTGGGTGGCTGTGGTGTAAATTGGGCGTGGTGAGGATGGGCTCTGGTGGACAGAAGGGCAAAGATAGGATCTCTGTGGTGGCAAGGAGTAGATTGGCTGGGCTGGGCCCTGGGTCCCTGAGAACAGAACTAGTAGGAGAGAGAGCCTGGGAAAGTAGTTTGGGGTCAGATTATGAACATCCTTGAATGGAAGGCTGAGGTGTTGGGACTTTATTCTTAAAATAGTAGGAATCCAGTAGAAGTTTTTATGTGGTGAGGGAAACCTACAAAATGGCACATTTGTCTTAATATGGAAGAGTCAGATTCTTAGGAATTTTCCCAAGAGAAAGTGTTGATACTTCAGCATTGTGGCTTCATTGAGAAGAGCTGGGCTCTCTCTGAGGCGCTACCTCCTGAACGTCCTTACTCCTTTTATATTTTCACCCTGGCTCCATCCCAGCCCCTCTGCTTGTGGGCTGAATGCTGTCTTTTCCAGCTCTTGAGGAATTTTGCTCCCGTATTCCTCCCTTCACTCCTGTGTCATCAGTTAGGGCCTTAACCTGCTGTCTTTGGAAATGTATGTTATTTCAAAGAAAACTCTCCTCCTACTGTTCTTTAACCTTCTGTTCTCCTTTGTCTCACCCTTTCCTTTGAGGAGCTTGTCCTTTTCAGGGCTGCATTCATCTCCTCTCTGATGGTACCTCTCCACTCCACAGTGTCCTTGCTGCCTTCTCATCAATGCTCCGCTTTCCTGTTCCTAGCTTCCAGCCTGTTCCTTCCCCAGGCACGACCTGCCCTTTATTTAGAGAGTTTTATGACGTTATTTGAAGCTTTCTCTGACAATTTCAGTTATTATTGATCCATATCCCCTTTTTCTGAATTTCTGTGGCAAATCATAGTCTGAACTACATTATTTAGTACCTGATTACATAGTCTTTAACTGGTGCCCTAATTATTTCAACTATGATTGGTTTTTACAACTGAATTAGAACCTTCTTGAGGGTAGGGAACATAAGCATCTAGACAGCCAGTAAGTGTTTATGGATTGATGGGTTGTATCTCCTTCTATACAGAGAGCTAAAGCCAGTGTTTATCTTGGAGATTTTGGCAGACATTTTATTGGTAGCCATTTGTGCATAAATAATGAGGCAAGTATAAATAATTAAGTAAAACAGGTCCAGCACACTTCTCCCGACAAAAATCTTAAGACCAGTACTTGAAGAATTAGATTGTTCAGAAGATACTTTGGGAATTCACAAACTTTACAAAAACAGCTATTTATAGTTCTGTAGGTGAGCGATACTAACAAAGTTATGATTATTAAAATACTAGATATGGGTTTGGTATTGATATATTTTAGTATTTGTGTATTTGTGTGTGACTGTTGCCAACACTTAAAAATAAAATTTCTCATGGAAAACGATAGGGAGTTTTACAGTCAGGTCCAAAGAAGTCTTCAGGGTACAAATCTTACAAGCACACGTGTTAGTCTAGAATCAGCCACTTCCATTCTCCTTGAAGTTCCTATAATGAGTAGTTTTAAATTTCTTTACAGATGTTTCTATACTTTGAAGATCACGGACTAGTGACATGCTCTGCAGATCATCTCATTATTCTGTGGAAAAATGGAGAACGAGAATCTGGATTGCGCAGTTTAAAATTATTTCAAAAACTAGAGGAGAATGGCGACTTATATCTGACTGTCTAGTCTAAGGAATTTGGAATACATGTGCATGAATCCTGGACATCAAATATAGGGTAATACTCTGAAAATTATGAACATACTGATCACTTAAATTTGTAATGCATTTTTTTTCCTTGTCATTCCGTAAAATTTGTTTGAATTCTTTTTTGTGGGTCTGCCAACCAGCAACAAGTTGCTCCTCAGGTATTGGCACACCCACCAAAGAACAGACCACGGGTTTTTCATCTGACTTTTCACATAGCAGTAACCTGAAACCACTGAGGAAGTGGGTCTAATTTCAGCAGTGACTTTTCTGAAAGTGACATTTTCAGATCATAGCACAAATATCTGTTGATTCAGAATTAAATTATACCATTATGTCCTTACAAGTTTTTTTAAAAATTCCACACCAGAAATTGTATGAACTTATGTTTAATGAGTGGAATAGTACTCAGAACCTATTTATTTAGTATCATTTTATTGCCTCTAATTAAATTCTTATCACCAGAAATCAGATTTTTAAACTTACATGTAGTCTCTTTCATTTAGCCTTTTTGGATTTTGACTTTGTTTTCGAAAATGAATATTTTAACTAGACCTGTTCATTCTTTTAAAAATTTACTTAAGGAACCTGCGCTTAAGGAAATAAATATACATGATAATTATAGAAGATACTTTGGGAGAAAAATGAAAAAGCCACGCAAAAGTAGGTAGGATGCTATAGCACATCTGGGATTTAAACCTTGAAATCTCCAGAAAACGGACCCCTGCCTGCAGGAGATGAGAGGTGTATAATTGCACCTTGCTCTGCTGTTGGAGTGGGGAATGCTGTTTTTTTGAGCTTCTGAATTTGACCCTAAACCTTGTGAGGAGACAGAAGTAGAGATAACAGTAAAGTTGTGGCATTTATTAGAAGTGTTTTTTAATTTGGGTTTTCTGTGGAGCCCATTTGATTAAGGATTCTTGTGATAAATTTAAATATATCCTTTCTCCTGCAAATCCCTCTGGTCTTCAGTTAGTGATTATCAGTGTTCTATAGAGCAAACCTGAATCTCTTACTGTTCAACTACAACTCTTTTTTGGTGCCAACTGTGTTTAGGCACCACCTAACGACGTTGCACTCACCGATGGACTGCATATATGACGGTGGGCCCGTAAGATTAGTACCGTAGCGCCTAGGTGTGTCGTAGCCGTACCATGTGGGTTTGTGTAAGTGCACTCGCTGATGTTTGCACGACATTGCCTAACGACGCAGCTTTCAGAACTTATCGTTAAGTGACACGTTTAGTGCTAGCTACTGAAATCCCTATAAACTCAAATCAATAGGAAATGAGGGTGTATTTTTTCCCCCAGTGTGCATTGGCCTGAACAGCTGTTGGCCAGATGGGCAGCAGACCAGCAGCTGTTCCTCATCTATGCCAGGGATGAGAGCTGGGTCAGCAGAGTTAGAGACTGCGGCCGCAAGTTCCTGCTTCACCTTACCATTGACTCAAACACGAAACGCTTGAGGAAGCTTCACGTGCGTAGTTTCCTGCAGTGACCGCTGAGATTTGATCATCTGCCTCACCCCACTGGCCTTCTGCCAGAGCAGTCCAATTCTTAGTACCAAAGGGGAGAAAAAGTGTCCCACACATTAAAAAATGGGTGGGTTTAATTGTGGATTATTCTTAAATTTAAACTGCTCGTGAAAGAATGAAAGTAAGTGCCCGGTGACGCGTCAGAAGACTGAGCCTTGTCAGCACTTTCTGCAGATTTATTTGGTCATCACACACGGCCTTCCTGGAATCTTTATCATGTGTTGTTTTTACTAACTTGACAGTTGCTTCCACAACTCCCCACAAAGACTGGGAGAGCTAAGGTCGTCTCTGCCAGACCAATGCCGTGATGTTAGACATGAGGAAATGAGACCGGCCGGGTAAGGCCTTGCACCTAGTTAGCTTCAGTCTCATTAGCATCACTGAGCAGCTTTAAAAACAGAAATCAGAGAGGACTGGAATGAGAGAGGCGGCTTATCTATCTACCTGAGGAAAACCAGATAATGTTCACACTCATTATTTCTGTTTAATTCACAATGAAAATAGCTTTATGGAGAAATATATCAAAATTTGTTATCTTGATTAGAGAAGAATAGGAAAATCAGCACTGCCTTTTAGCCAACAAATTGTTGTTTTCCTGGCATATTTGAGGAGGCCCACAGAAGCAGCTTTCTAATCTTTCATCCTGATGCTGGACTGAGGCTGGCATCCCTAACAGGCAGACATGGTCTGTGGGCTGCGTGCATCCGATTGTCGATTGCTGCCGCTGAGTATCTCAGAGTCATTTTCAGCCTTTTCATTTTCCTCTATGGATGGACTTCACTACCTAGTGTTTTCTTTGGGAATTCCTCATTAGGTCATGAGTTTGTAAAGTTGTTTTCTTTTTCTTTTTTTTAAAGATTTTATTTTCCTTTTTCTCCCCAAAGCCCCCCGGTACATAGTTGTGTATATTTTTAGTTGTAGGTCCTTCTAGTTGTGGCATGTGGGACACCGCCTCAGCGTGGTCTGACGAGCGGTGCCGTGTCTGTGCTCAGGATCCGAACCGGTGAAACCCTGGGCCGCCGAAGTGGAGCGCGCGAACCCAACCACTTGGCCACGGGGCCGGCCCTAAAGTTGTTTTCTTGAATTACATAAGACATATTCAGTGAATTATATAAGGAATGCGTAGATTTTTAACTGCTTTATTTCCTAATCTCTTCTGGGTTAGTGTTTTGTGATAGTAATCTATTCACATGGAGTGATATAAACCACAGGTGAGTTTTGGGAGCAAATATTACCCTCAGCACCACTCTCGGTCCCTCTGGTAAGACACTAGAGTTTTCCACCCTGAGAAACTAACCCTCCAACCCATTCACTGGACTTGATGGTTTTTGCTTTCACGAATGCCCTAAGGTCAGAGAGGTGGAGGAAAACAGCAAGATGGGAGGTTCTAGTCGGGGCCCAGACTTGATGGCTGCTCAGTAGTTGTATGTAGACTCCTGCTAAAAGTAGAACTTTCGATTTAGAAGACTTGTAATTGAGGTCAACACATATATGTGCATTTTTCCCATTTCTCTAGCTCAGCTTTCAATGCTATTATGTTTGAAACACAAGATGTAACACTATGTAGTGTGCCTTGTCATTTTTATTTAAAAATATATGTATTACCTCCTTCTCCGGCTCTAGTCACATAACACAATCAAGAACCTACGCTTTGGGGGCGTTCTGTTATCCCTTCCGTCCATCCTTCTCAAGTCGAGTGGGTTCTGGTTGAACAGATGAGGCTTGTTCTCTGCCCACAAGACTGACCAGTCCTGACTCTGAAGGCAAGCAAGTTTTACAATCTTAAATTGGAAGTAAAGAATGACTTAGTTAAATTATAGGGTCATTCTGGTCCAGGAAACAATATTTTGTAACTAACTTCTTCTGGTTAAGCAGTAGTAACACTGTGACTTCTCTCTGTATTAGATAGTATTGCATTTTCCTAAATTAACGTGGCTCCCCTCAACACGGAATGTTTTAGTAAACACTGTGAGAGGCAAGTATAATAGTTTATACTCATCTGATGCACATACCAACTGAAAGACTATGTTTCTAGTAAACTATTTGGAGGAATGTACTATTTACTCAGCAACTCAGTAGAAGATTCCACCACAGTAGATGACACTGATGAAGAGCAGAGCTGTGCTGAAGCTCCAGAACCTGGCAGTCTTAAAGCATTTAACATTTTAGTTAATAGGAAGTTAGTTTGCCATTACACTGAGTAAGCTGTAACATTCATGTAGAAAATGTCAGACATCTGATAAATGTTACTTACCAAATGGAACTGAAAGCAAGATGGTCAGGAGAAGCTTGTCCTGGCCTCAGGCAAGCTTCGGAAGCCCAGGCAAATTATTTAGCCCCTTAAAATGGTATTCTGACATCCTGAATTTAATGTGTTCTGAAAACAAAGTGTGTGACTCACGAAATAAAGGAAGCGAAACCGAAATTTGAAATTATGAAAAATTTAGGCCAAAGAGGTAAAATAAAAACAGCTGTTGGGAATGAAAAATGGCTGTAGGAATTTAGTTACAAGTACTTCACGAAAACATTTCCATCACATTTACATAATGCAGCATTACAATACAAAGCTAGCCGCTGTCCTCAGGAAGCAAGTTCTCTTACAGCTAACAAAAATAATTTAGATACATTTCTTTGCATGGAATTATCATATATGTTTCCATTTTTTGGTACAAAATATAGAAAAAAACATTGGCACATTATGTACTGATAAGTCATTTTTTTCACTTCCAATGTTCTAGTTTCAAGTGTTCTGCGTTCCAATTTTCATTTGAAAAAAGTAACTACTAATTCAATTAATTCAGTCTGTTTTTACCTCTTAAAAATGCAGATTGGAGTACAGAGAATTTGAAAGAAAAATGAAGATATTTAGTTTACTCGGCTTCTGCTATTTATACTACATAGAGAAGGGTTGGTTGGTAAAAGAGAAAGGAAGAAAAGGGAAAAAAAGGAAAATCTCAAGTCTGACTTTATGTAGATCACAGAAAGTTGTGAAAAGAGCCGTATAAAAATATGCGCTTGTGCTTTAGAAGCTTTTAGCATACAGTTAATAGCTTAAAATAGTATTTACTGCTTCCCCATATGCCTATTTTCTGATATATTTACACATCTTGCAGTCTTTTTCTTTTACATCATTAAAGCAAAATGGCATGATCTCAAATATAGATAGGTTAAAACATCTGAGACTGCCCTTCCCTCCCCAGGATATATGGATAGAGGGTAAACAGCACAACATACTCCACGGACTTATGCCCAGAAAGTTTAGATTGCTTTAATAAAAATTTTAAACAGCAAATGTGTATAAATTTTATCTTTTTAAAAAAAGCTTGTCCAAGGGCATTCAGATTTGATGGCTTTTATATAATACTCACTATAGTGCCTTGTGACTGCCTCTGTAAACCAGAAATAAGGGAAGCTCATGGACTCCCCCAAAACAAAATGCCCCTCCCTTCCCCATCATGGATGGCTTTCTGTTAAGACGAATCCCTTTTACAGGAAAGAGGGCTACAGGCTGCTACCAATGCAGACGAAGCACTCACCAGACCAAGGCTGTGTTTGAGCTTGGCTGTCACACCATCCGTCAGAAGAACCACCTAGCCACTGAGGCTGTGATGCTAACTAATTTATCGGTAATTTGGTCCCGGTTGTTTTGCTCATTTTGTATAGTTTTTTTTCTTAGCTATTCTTGGGAATCCTTCAGACCGATACTCTTGAGGAAGACAGTCAAGTTAAACAATGATGGTGATTTTTATGGTAAGAGATGAGCTGAACACCAGCTAAGCTACTTGGTCATCATCCAGAGAGATGGGCTCCCCGGCACCAAGTCGTGGTCGCTCCATGGTTTGACAAGGGCACACAGGATGACAGCAGGGCAAAGCATTGTGCCATGTGTTTGTTCTGTCACTAAGTGATTGTTCCAAAGAATGTATATTCTTCTTCACAGAACAGAACTTTCTAAAAATGAAATTTGGGGACTTGAGTGATTGAGAGTCCAGTATTAAACATTCGCTCCTTAACCTCCGCCTGTCGTTTTCATGATAAAAGCAAGCCTCTTGCGCACGCTGCTGCGCTTCTCGGTGCCCTCTGCAGATCAGGAGGCCCCTCGTCTGTCTTGGCTTTAGCTGTCAGACGGAAGCCTCAGGCTCTTGCACTTGAGGTCATCCAGCGTCTTCCAGTGTTTGTAGTTGTCGGCCAAGTGCTGCATGAGGGCTGGCAGGTGTGCAAAGGCTGCAAGGACATGAAAGGATCAAAAGAAGCCTGTGAAATTAAGTTCGATCCCAGGAGCAGCTGTAAGGCTGGGGCTCCGCTGGGCAAATTGGGGATCAGAATTGGAGGCGAGCTACCCTGGGTGAGGCCTTAGGCTGCATGTGGGCACGCAAGCATGAGAAGGGTAAGTCATCAAACACTAGTTTCTGAAATACAAACAGCTCCTTTTAAGTCAAAATGGAAAAGCTGTTTAGCAGAGACATTTAAGAAAGAATCTGTGATTCAGAGGAGACTTAATACATTCTGTGTTCTTCCGAGAGTTCCCCCAACGATGCACTAAAGCTGCTGTAAGTTTTGGAAACGTCCTTTGAAGAGGCGAAGACTTGTCTGCCCAGTTACTGAACATCCACCGAGTCTTCCACACTCAGGGGTCTGTGCCAGGTGCTGGGGATGCAGAAAGCGTGCATCACCCCAAGCACGCCTGGCCAGAGAGCTAACTTTTTAAAAATACAGCATTGCATTTACAGCTTTAGGCCCAGCCTATGTCACTAAAAGTAATCATCATAAAATATAACAAAAATATTCTGTGTAGGTGACAAAGCACGAACTGTCTTACCATCCCAAGCATCAAACATGTCTGTTATGAAGTAGTCAATGAAGGAGATCTGGGACTTCGGGATGCTGCAGGTGTTCCGGTCAAACACTGGCATCACCACGGGCAGCCCCTGTCTCTTCTCTTCGTCCGTCTGCAAGAAACAGTATCACACACAGTCTGTAGGGCACATGAGCTGTCACAGTAGCATCTAATCTCAGAACAACCCTGTGAAAATGGGTCATCAAGCGCACATATGAAGACGTGAGCTCAGCAAGGTCCCGAGCTTAGAAGAGTCGGCCACCCGGGGAGCGGCAGTGACTGCCGCAGGTCCTCTGCGTCTGGGCGCATGTGCTGTACCGCAGCCCCTCCTGGAGCAGCGCTCTCAGGGCTCACACGCCCTTTTCTGAGATCTGTCTTCATTATTGCAAGGTCAAGACCATTTTCAAAGTAATACTAACAACACTAAGAACACTAACTGACATTCACACTGAAGCTGCAGAAGCAACAGTGGGTAAACTGATACCTAAGCAGCAATCAAGGGACTGGCAGCAAACCGTCCCAGGAGTCATTGTGTTCTTCCCTGTCACCTGCTTGCAGTTTAAAAAGAGGGCCGGTTTCACTTAAGAAGGTCCTCATTGAAGCAGTAAGAGTAATCTTACTAAATTTTGACTTTTTAATATTCTGTGTGACAAAATGGGAAGCACAAATAAAGCCCTCGGCTGCATACCACGGGGTGATGGTCTCGAGGAAAGTGCTCATGCGGTAGAGCTGAACCAGCTCTTGTTTCCTGGAGCACTGTGTTTACTGGAAATAGTGACCAACACGACTGTTCGTATTGGGGTACTGGTCATGCAGCTCTCAAGGTGTGTGCAAATCTGAGTACTTTGCACGTTAGAGTGTAGGTTTGTATGTCTTAGGCCATAATTTACTTGTTGAGTCAGAGGCCAGCTGATCAGAGGCCTCCTCATTTGTAACTTGATTTTTAGGTCACATTGGCTGATGAAGGTCAGTACATTCCTTTTTGGGAAAAGGACACCTAAATAGAGAGCTTACATTAAAGAACTTGGAAGTGGTTCTTTCCCATTCCCCATTCGCACTGAGAATAACTAGGAGAAGCATTTCAAGTCCTCTCTCTGTGGGTCCTGGGCAGCCCATTAATGGCTTCCTACAAGCTTTTGGCTCAGCTTGCTCATTTCAGGTCAGTCAGGCAGTCTCAAAATATCCACTGTCGTTCAAAGAGTAGTTTGGGTCCCCCCGGCTTTTTTCTGGAAAGCTCAGAACTGCCTGTCCTACTTTTCTTCAATTCAGGGGCTGTCTTCCGAGCCTTGAGAAATGCAGTTGACTAACTGGGTCCTTGGCTGGCCATTCCCCTTGCCAGCCCTTCTGGACGTCATCAGCTGTTCTTCATCCTGCCTCAGTGGCACACTGCAGACAGCTAGAACCAGCACCCCGCCCCGCCCCGCCCCGCCCCCAATGGATTACTTGTGGCTACTTTTGTGTTAGTCTTTCTCTCACACATACACACTTCAGTCCTTAGAGCCTCTTCTCTGGAAGTAGGCCTGTATTTCAAATGGTATCTTGCAGTCTACCACTTTCTGGATTTTTCTCCTTTAACTCCTCTTCACCCTGCCAAAGTGAACAACATATTGCCGCTCTCCTTATATAAAAATTCTCTTTCCCCTTCTTACTAATGTTGCTGATGATGCTTTGTTCTCTTAGAAAGTCCTTTCCTATTTCTAAATCCTTAAAAGAAAAAACAGCTCTAACATCATTTTCACAAAGCCCCTCTTTTATCCAGAAAAAAATCTTTCTGAACTCTCATAGCACTTCAAATATACCTCCTTTAGAGATGTTCTCATTTTTACCAATGTGTGGACCTATGGCCGCATCCCTCCCCTACTGTATATGAGCTACCCACGGACAGGGATGGCTTCTCATGTCTGTGGTCCCCACGATGCGCCATGGAGACGATAACAGCCTAGTGAATGAATGGATGGTTTCCCAGTTTTTGTGGAAATTTAGGATCTAACACTTCGGGGATGAAAAGATACTTCCAATGGCTCTGTTTGCCCCGCTTCCCCTGGAGAGACTTTGTGACCAGCCACATCAGTCAGTCTCTTGAGGGAAGCAGAAGTCTGCTCCAGGCAGGGCTGAGCCGTTTCCTTCCTGGGAGAAGGTACTAATTAATGAACTTCCTCAGCTGGAGAATCCCTGAGTTCTGTGACCTGGGGCCATTCCCAGAAATGGAAGTGGAGCCTCCCTTGAGAGGCAGCGCACCTGTGCGAAATACTCCTCCGAGATCCTCCCGGCCCATTCGATGCACAGGTCCAGGGGGCGGCAGGGGTTGGCCACGTCGGCGCACTTAATCATCATGCGCTTGATCAGGATTTGGTTCTCAGGGAAGTTCTTCCCAGTAGGGTTGCATTCACAGTCGCTGCCCTCAATCTGGAAAACATTGTCAGCTGAGGGTAGGTTCAAGATGGTGGTGAAGCCCACGGGGCCAAAGGACCAGACATCAATCATGATTACCCGGGCACAGTTAGGCTTGACTGGGCCTCAGTGAAGGGGGTCTCCCATCCTTAATTCCATCAACAACACACTGATATATTCTTGTAAAAAAGAAAGAAGGAAAAGCCTCAAGCAAGACAAAAACAGTTGAAAAAGTCAAAGTCCCTGTCACTACCCCCGCCCCCCTCACTTTCACCCTCTTCCACAGAGCTAACTGCTACAAGCAGTTTTTTTTCTTTTTACTAATTTGTTATGTAATCTTAAAGGAGAGCTTTTCTCCCAGTTTTATCAGGAAATAGGTAAAAGCAGAGCTTTCAGTTTTTTTGCTATATTAAAAATGGGGAAATGACGCATACATGTGACCCCTCATTTATTTCCACTTACGATGCCTGCCAGCTCCCTCCCTGATGACCTGTCATACCCCCACTCACCCACCTCATCCCCCTTCGTTTCTTCCTCTTAAGGCATGTGTCCACCCATGCTTTCCTGGCTGCTCTCCTGACTGGGTGCTAGGGAGTGTGAACCATGTAAGTCTTCAGGCTACTAGGAGCAGGTGTGTGCAGCCATATTTAAAGACTGGTCATGTACTAGTACATACCTGGTGGTGGATGTCAGTGGTCCTGAGCCAAGTGGCCCGGTCTATGAGTAAGCTTATGTAAATGCAACAACAGCCCAATAATATAAAATCTGGAAGATTGCTATTCTCTATTTGCAAAGACACCACCGAACTGATGTGTGGAAACAGTTAATTAGCTCTCTAGAGCTCTGCCACAGGCTGAAAGCCCATGTGACATTTGAGGGTTTTTGTTTGTTCTGAGACCTATTTATTAAACGATCAACGGGCAGAATTATGTTCTGAAGGTGGTGGTTTCGATCGCTTCCCATTGGGAAGATACTGCTCACCATGGACACTGCAGTGAATAATAAATCTCAACGCAGAGGTGGGGGCTTCCTTGGGTAGGTGACCTTCCCAACTGCAAATTCTGTGATTCTGTATAACTTTTCCCTCCTAAATCCCCAGATCCTTGCTGCCATAAGTCCTCTGTGGAAGGGAGGGCCCTGGCATTGTGCTGTGGAATCCCTGGGGGATGGAGCAGCACGCAGGGGAGGTGGACAGTGTCCCTCCTCTAGGCTGGTCATGCGGTGGGTCCTACACAGATGGTTTCCTGACTGATCATCAGGTTACTCTTAAGATGACCATTCATCATCCATCCACATGCGCAACCTCTTCTGCTCAACAGCAATGAGCAAAGAGCTTTCCTAACTGTAGGGGGCTGTGAGCAGCTTCCTGGTTTCAGAGGGCAGTTGATCTCATTTTAAACAACAGGATGTGAACTTTCTGTCCATGTTCCTAAGACCCAAGTTTGTAGGGATCTTAAGGCGGGTCCAAGGTTTATCAGTAAATTTTAAAAAGGAAAAATACCTTATGCTTTTGTTTTCAACTAGTCACTCCTATTTGGTTATATAGCCTTTAGGTACTGATAGCCTTTAACGCAAGTCAGCAGGGATATAGTTCCTTAAGACATCCAAGAGCTCAAAGAACAAAATTAGAAAGGGCTTTGGATCTCCTACAATACCACCATCAGTGCCAGTCTGCTGTCTGCAGGCTCCTTCCATCCTAGTCTTTGGGCCACCTCCTTTTGTCACCACTGGCTTGATCTCAGGGCCTTTCTTTCAAGGAGCTCAGAGTTGCTGCAGACACGGTCAATCTATTCTCGTCCCCAACGAAAACAAGTGGCCAGTACTTTCAGCCCTTCTTTACCAGCGCCAAGTAAATAACCACCTTGCATTCAAGAGGGAGAGAAATGCCTTGAGGCCAGAGTAGGCTCTAATGGAAATACACTCTGATGTATCCTGTGGCATGGGAAAGGCTTACCTCGGCTGCCAGTGGCTTGTTGATGCTGTTCACAAACTTGTTCACATGTTCAAAGTGTTTTGTCATTTCCGTTGCTAAAACCATGTCAATAATAGCCTGGCGCAGTGTTCGATAATGGTTCCTAAAATAACCGGAAGACAAAGGGCCTGTTCATATGTCCCAAATTAGAACTGTTCTGCTCCCATTTCACCACACTTCCCACAATCCAGGAGGAAGCTGGGGGCACAGAGTTAAGAAACGACTGCAGATCACAAAAAAGTTACATGCTTCTCTTCCCACTAAGCCAGCACCTGTTGACACTAACTGTTCCATTTTCCCTAATGATAGCTGACCCTTCTCCATATGCTTTAGGAGTATAAAGAAAAAGAAAGTACCTGTCCCATGGTGGGCACTTATTTTACAGGGTGATCCCCTTCCACCTTCCCTTGGCAACGTCAAAACAGAGGCAGAAGGAGATGAGCGGTTCCTTCCTTACGGGACTGGAACAGCAGCGTGACGGGCTGGGCCAGTGCATCCAATGCAGACAGTTATTCTTACTACAGAGAACTGTCATTCTTCCTTTCGATAATGGCATTGGAAGAACGTTTTCCCATTAATAAGTCATTCTCCAAATTACAATTAGATAGAAGTTGTAATGGATGAAGCAACAACCCAGCCTAAAATTACTATGTAGTTCCTATCTCTTTTTCTAACTTCAAGAGCCAGAATGGGAGCTGAATCAAATTGGCTATTGGAAAGAATTCTTTTTGTGAAAACTTTAAAAGCAATCTTTGATCCTGATGAAACTCAAGTGTAAGGTGGAACAACCGGTCTCTATATTTTCTCAAATTTCTGGAGACCAAATGGATAGGTTCATGTTGACAAGCAGTCCTTGTGTGCCCTTGGTATGCTGCCCTCTCTCAGGAGCCTGCTCTCCTGCCTGGCTGGTGCTGGGTGGGGAACACACACAGCCTGACTGCAGGGCTGTGGCAGGCAGGAGGAATTGCTCCTGTCTCTCCGCATTTGGCCAGCTCTCCCCAGACAGGAGTACACCAGCCAGGGGGAAACCAGCGGCTCTGCTGGGACCTGGGGAACAGCGTCTCCTCATGAGTTAGGATTTTAAGTGGCCAAAAATTAAGCTGGGGAAAGATGGGGAAGGATACGTTTTCCTTGGGTTACCCAAAAGTCAGGGTGTCCTCCTGGGAAGGTAAAAATATCTGCTATACTTATTAGTAATAGGATCAATATTTATAGAGTGCTTTGCAGTGAATAAAACATTTTCACGAACTCATTGAAGACCAATTAGGATTTAAAAAGATGAAATCAGTCTGAAAAGTACAATTAGTTTATAAGGGCAAGGTTATTATTTTGCCGTCTGATACCATGGCACAACTATTCTTATCTCCCCTCCCCTCTCCCCTAACAGGAAGCTAGGTGCTTGGAGAAGTTAGGAAAAACTGAGCTTCCCACTTATATTCCACAAGCCTGAGCACAGAAGCCCAAGCACAACAAACCTGTCAATATTCTTGAAAATGTTGCATTTGCTGTCCTTGACCGTGAGCTGGAAGGCCAGGGCTGTGTGGTGACTCTCCAAAACGGCGGTGTCATTATAGAGTACAGCAAGTTCACTGCCTGCGTTACACAGGAAAGAGTTGGTCCTTCCCGGGTGATCCACGTCATGGACTGTGGCCGCAATCAGTGCTGCCACCTCATCCAGCTGATCGAGGCTTCCCTGGGGTCAGGGGGAGGCAAGGTTGAGCATTACCTCCTGGACATAGGAGACCTACCCTCATCCCTGTCTCTCGGGAGGGCACAGGCCAGGGGAGGTGGGATTATCAGAATGTTCTCCTAGCCCGTGCGCCTTCTCTGACTTCCTGGAAGTTGGGAGGCTGCCCAGGACACATCACATCACCTTGCTGTGCTGCGGATTATCTGGCAGGAAACAGAAATCTGAGCTCCAGTTATAACGGATACCTAAATTCTTTCCCAGAGTCCATTCACTCCAGTTCTGCAGGAAGAAGGCAAACAGGCCCTTTCAGATGCCTGCCACGTGGTAGTGCCGAAGAGCAGAAAGTGGCCCATGATCACAGATTTACTTATTTGCCTACTTCTGAAAAGATATTGAGAGTGTAGATGCAACAAAACTATTCACACAAAGGTAAAAGGATTAGAGCCAAGCAGTACAAGAGGATCAAGGGCAAGAAGAATTTTCCAGGAAAACCGAGGCCAAGAGGGCTCTTGCAGTTAAGAACGAAATTCAGCTCTAGGCTAGCATGTGGCAAAGGCAAAAAGGGAGCCCGTCTTTCTAAAGCTCTCATTATATAATTAAAGACCACAAACCAGAGCGTCAGATGCAATGCTTTCGCACCTCACAGCTGTAGAAGGGAGTTATCAGTGGTGAGATGCGGTGCCCTGTGACTTCATCCATTCAGTAATCATTTATTGGATGCTCACTGGGTGCCAGTTGTCATGCAGAGTGCTGGAGCCACAGTGATGAATTCTACTGGCATGGTCTCTGCACTAATGGAGTTGATTTATTGGGGAAGGCACAAATAAGTAAAACGCCACACAAAAGTCACTTACTGTGAGATGTGCTACGAAGGGCAGTGCAGCCGTTTTGAGAGTGTGACCATGTGGCCTGATCTGGTTTGGAGCAGTGCTGTCCATTCAACTCTCGGTGGCAATGGAAGTGGTTATATCTGATGCCATCCCATACAGTAACCTCTAGTCACCTGTAGCTACTGGACACGTGAAATGTGGCCAGTGCAGCTCAAGAACAGTTTTTTTCCTTTTATTTAGTTTTAGTTCAATGAAAATAGCCACAGGTGGCTAACGGCTACCATGCTGCAAAACACAGGTCCAGAGTGCGGGCTGGGATGGCTTTCTCTAAGGAAGTGATTTTTACACTGAAGCCTGAAGGATAAGAAGGAACTAGCCAAGCAAAAAGAGGCAGAAGAGAGAATCCCAGGCAGAAAGGATAGCCTGTATGATGCTCCTGATGTGAAACAAACAAAAAAGTGGTTTATTCAGCAAACTTCAAGAGCATCATTGTGCTGAAAGCTAGTGAGTGAGGGGAAAAGTGGTCCCCAAAAGAGGCTGGAGGGCTGGGCACAATTTTGGGTATTCCCGAGTTGCTCTCATAGGCTGCGGGAGGAAAAGCTGCAAACCACTTCTCGGACGCTCACACGGAAGGACAGTGAGTCTGAAGCTCAGCCCTGAAGGCTTTCCTGAAGGCTGTCCCACCCGAAGTGGGCCATTCCCGTTTCCAGTCCCAGAGCTGGTGGGCAGTCCTGCCGTAGCCCCAGTCCACACGAACAGGGGTCCCAAGCAGAGACAGCAGTCGATGCTTTTCTTTTCAGCTCTTTGCAGAGATTGGCTGGAATGCCCACGGCAAGCACACGGGCCTGGCCCCATTTTGCTGCTGGTCAGGAGAGGCCATGGTAACCTGCGGGCGCAGTCAGCACCCAGAGCGGCCCCAGCTTGGGCTCCACTCTCACTGGGTCTCTGTGCAGGGAGGCCCCATGGGCCCAAACTTTGGGCCTCTAGCTCGCGCTTCTGGATCATGTTCAATCTGGCTTGGAGTCTGGGGCCAATTTATTTTTAAATCCTCCAATTAAATAGATTCAAATAACTGGAGTAGACAACACAAGTAGCATGAAATGAAACCTGCTTTTTCTTCCAGCTTACACTGCGGCAAAACCGGCACTTTGACAAAGGTTCCAGTCATGGGCCATGCGCTGCAGTTTGGTTGGCACTGTCTCGTAATGCAATGTCTGATAAGAGATGGGGGCAGGTGGGGAAGGAGACCCGGCCATTCCCTAGCAGATGGGAGAAGAAGGGCCTTCCTATGGGAGGGAGGGACCGCCTGGGGAAGAAAGCTTCCCCTCCAAACCCACCACAGGAGAAATTCCAAACGCTCAGAGGTGCAGACGTTTGCACACAGTTCTTTCCTTCTTTACCCAGCAGAAGTAGATGTGGATCACACTGAGGCAGATTGGCCAGCATGGGCTCCATTCTAGAACAGTTCCTTATCTAGGATAAACAGTCACTTACACCGGAGAATAATGAAAGAATGCTGGCTGTCCCGACCTCTCCACTTGCAGTGGTTCCTGGAAACCAGTAAGAGGAGGGAGAGGACAGAGTGTGTAACAAGGTGAAGGGCAATGTCAGCTCTGGGCACGTTGTATGTCTGGGTTGAGGATGTGGAGCTACATCACAGTGATACTAAGAATTTTAGCCTTGGGCCCAGCCCTGTGGTGTAGTGGTGAAGTTTGTGCATTCCATTTTGGCAAACTAGGGTTCGCAGGTTCAGATCCCAGGCGTGGACCTAGCACCGCTTGTCAAGCTATGCTGTGGTGGCAACCCACATAACACAGAGGAAGATGGGCACTGATGTTAACTCAGTGATGGTCTTCCTCAGGCAAAAAGAGGATGATTGGCAACAGATGTTAACTCCGGGCCAACTTCCTCACCAAAAAAAAAAAAAAAATTTAGCTTTTTCACATAAAGAATTAGGGGTAACAGATGCTATGGGTATTTGGTAGAAACCATTTTCCTGACTCTTCATCAGTGGTGGCAGGATTGGTGGAAGAGGGCTCTGGAGTAAATCCCACTTGAAGTGTCTCATGGGGGACCAAGCTGTGATCTTGGGCTGCTGACACAACCTCTGGGCTCAGAAGCCCCCTCCAGCCCAATTCTTCAAGGTTCTTTGGAGCTCTAAATTTTCTGATTCTCTGGCAGCCCCTGCCACAGTTAGAAAATGTCTTTTGAATTGTAAGCATATTACATCTAGTCTTAGACTTGTTTCTATTGCTGCTATTTGAGAAATTCAGTCAGACTCTGAATGCACTAGCAGAACTCAAAATTTAAAGAAAAATTCTTATTTCAGGGGAGGGAGAGTAAGGGAGATAGTGAAGTGACTAAGCGTTCCGTAATTTACCCAGCATTTAGTCTGTGTTTTTCTAGAGTGGCTCTGCTTCAGGGTGGTCCATCTCTAACTCCACACTGCAGCGGCTGTACCCCACTGTGGTCTTGGCGTTAATGCCCTAGGTCCTGTCCGCAGCTGGCAGCACGCGACCTCATGCAGTAAAAGTGGAGGAGTGTGAGCCCGGAGGAGGGATCTGGAAGTGTCTAGTGCTTCGAAGAAAGGTGCTATGGAAACAGAGGCTGACAGAACCTTTTGCATCATTCTTGGACCACATTCTTTGCTTTCTTGCTGATGAAAGTGAATACCAGGATCAGTCTTTGGCAAAACTGAGAAGGAAACATGCCCCCTCCCCAGTTTGGTGCCATTTTTGCTCCTTCTACCTGTTGCACTACCACTCGTCTCCTTGAGTACCAGGGTCTTAAGACTAAGAAAATGGTCCTGTGTCAGCCATTTGCAGAGTGATATGAATTTCAGTCTCTATATAGAACTCCTCCCAGGGGTCTCTATATTCTAAGTTTTAGTTGTAATTGTAGCAAAGGAATTGCAAGCATTGTTGTGCAAGTGATGGTAGTTGGGAAATAGGGGAGATGGAGGCCTCTTGCCAGCTGCATATGGGGTGTACACAGGGCTGCCCTCTAGATCAGCTCCCGTAAATGACAGGCTTGACTTCTAAGTAAGACTAAGGGATATGACACTCTTTCAGAATTATGCAACAGTCATTAATAAACAGATACTCACATTGACACCTACATAAAACACACACATATATCTGTGTAAATCAGTAGACTGCTGAATGGCTCATTGCTATCAGGAATGTAATCTATCAATGAACAAATCTTGACCCTAAAACTTAACCCCTAGACCTAGTGCCCATTTGCTGGAATAATGAAGTTCTGTCCTCTAACCCAGTATCACAAGGGGCTCCGATGGAACATGTGGCGAATGGGTTCCTGGGTGAGCAGGCACGTGAAGGAGTCTCTGCAGTGGCGTGAGTTATTGTAGGTATTTGGGGGAGGGGAGAGCTAAGAGAAAGGGCCATGTTTTTAGATACAAAAATGATTAATTTGGCAGCCCAAAAAACTGTCAAATTGGTTGCCAAATAGCTGTTTGCCTAATATATTTATCAAGATTGAGTTCTCGGGTCTCCAGTCTGGGTAGGTAGCTAGACCATGGCTCTCGATCCTACCTTCACTCTTTCCTTCCCAAGGAAGAAGGCCGTGGCGTGCAGGACGTCGGCGGCGTGCGTGGAGTTGTGGTAGGCATTGGAGGAGTGGTAGTTGGCTTCGATCACTTGGAGCCAGGCCCGAAGCGTCGTTTCAGAACAGTGTAAAACTTCACATACCCCAAACCGGGAAAAGACCTTTAAGCCCAGGTAAACCAATGGCCTAGAAAACAGGAAAACAAACCCTGATTCATTGTATTCACTGGTCCAAAACCTGCTTTCTTTGATGATACCAAGGAATGGAAGCATTTTTCTTCTGATGCTTAGTCCACAGGCACAGGCGTGTAAAAATATCTCCTCCCCAAATCAGAAGGAGACAGAGCATCTCCTCCTGACCAGCCACTCACTAGGTGCCTCATGGTGGTCAGTCTAAATGATTTCTAGATCGTCTCTAAGTCACACGCCCTTCAGTGGCGCTAACAACCAGGAAAGGTCCCCAGCAGTCCCTCTCTATCTCTGCTTCCACAGGAGCTCTGCACTTCCTTCATGTCTCCTGAGGAAATTACTGAGCCTAAGGACAAAAGGAACAGCTTGCGTGGCCTCAGTGGTCATATCATTTAGAGTCATGGGGTTTATTTACAGGTGAAAATCATTCATATCTTGTAGACCAACACCCCAGGAAGGAATAGTGTCCTCCTCCTATAGAAGAGGACTCTGGGTTATCTAATCTTTCCCCTGCCTACAGGACGGATCAAAAGAAAAGTCTAGAGTGCTCTCAAACCCATCATTTCGGGTGGGGCTTCACCAAGTTTGGGACTAAGAATACTTAGAACTCTTGGCTCACCAGCACAAATGAATGACCTGGTAGATCTGAGAAGGACGCTCAGAATTTTCTCATCCTGGGTCATCACCAGGTTGACCCCACATCCCACCCACTAATAGTCTCCATAAACGAGCCCGCTCAGGGGCCACGGTGTCTGCTGGTTCGACACTCCTCTAGCATGGCAGGAGACTCAGGCAGGACCTGTGAGGTCTCTGGTGGCAAGGACCCGCGTCTCCCTCAAAGTTCCCAGACGTGAAAATCTTCAACATGGGCATTGTCCTCCCCTGCCTGCGGCCAGAGGAGCCACGTACCTTTTATGTGTAACAGCTTCCAGTTCAAAGATGTTGAACTCCCAGCTTTCCTCATTATCGAGTAATTGAGCGATAGAAGGGGGGACATCGTTGATGGTTATTGGCATCGCCAGGTGACTGTGACTCTGGTACACGTCTGAGCAAACAGATGGGCAGGGAGGCTGGTTAACTGCGGAATCTTGAGTGCCCCTGAGCACTTGTCATCTTCGTGATTTCTACTAGAAAGAAAGTCTTGAACTTCCAAGGGTACCACGATTTTCACTTCAAGGTTTTTCTCTTACATTATTAAAAGTCAAGACCCCAGATAGAAAAATAATTCAGTTTAACTGTCTGTTTAAATGTATAGACATTTGCAGTTCTTATTCTGACAGTGCTCAGAGAAGTAATTTTAATTAGGAGACTTGGTTTCAAATGTAGACCATAGAGATGCTCCCACTCTAATTAGAGCAACAGGAGGGAACAGCAAAGCCCTCCCCAAGCAATCACCACAGCACTGGGGGAAGGCCCAGGCCAGAGACAGTCATCAGGAACAAGCGCACAGAAGACGACTTACTCTTAGTGAACACATACTCGTTTCCTGACAGCCTTCTCAAGCCGTCCTGGAAGACAGACAGACGCTGGCTTTAGAAGCATGCTTTACATTCCGTTATCATCATTCTCTCAGTCCTTTCACTAGCCAAAGAGATCTGAATCCTGCATAACCCAGTCAACCTGGCACTTTAAGTTGAAGCTCAAAATTAAATCAGAACAATAGCTACAAGACAGAGGATCCTCTCCCTTCCTTGGCTCTAGCCCCAGGAGAGGGAGAACCGAGAATAAAGGGCTGTGACTGTCTTCAGGTCTCACACCTGAGCTGTGAGTTGACTCTGGTCTCCTGGCATTTTGAAGCCACATTGGTGACATCACAGCAGGGATCTTCCTTTGGATGCATGTTATTTTGAAGGGACCCCACTTACCCTCACAGGGACTGTGTCATTCTTGAGTTCTTAGATTTACATATTGGGGAGCCACAGCAACACCATGGGCCACATTTTGGGGATGACAATGTGAAGCCTTAAAAAGATTGGGCTAATTTTTGACTAGTATCTAAATTAATTTTTTCCAATTTTATTTTCTGTTTTGCAACATGAGCATAGCTGCTAGCCTTTAAAAGAGCAGTTTCTGGATCTGAAGTCTTTGGAGGGGTAGCATAAGGAGTGGACAGAATTTCAGTGTTCTGCCATTTGCTGGGATCTTGAACTTCTTCTAGTCCCCAGGTGTTCTTGCTTCTCAGCTTCCTTCCCTCTACCTTCTACTCCCCTTGAGTACCTAATTATTAGATCTTTGTTTAAGAGTCATTTGTAATTGCTTATTTGTCTTCCCTAGAAAGCGTGTGCTAAGGTTTAAAGTACTAATGAAGGGCTCCCCTGATGTCACACCTTGGATCCTCAGGCCAAGAGCTTAATTTCTAGAGCTAGATAAATAAATAGGTAACAATGGCCACAAGTGTCCTGCCTCTAAGGCATATATCACAAGGGACTCCTCTTTTTTTCTTTGCCTTTCTTTCTCCTCTTCCCTAAAGCCACATAGGAATGGGTGGAATCTTGCACTGGTTCCTCCCAGCACTGCCTGGAGAGGAACCCGCCACAGTACAGCGGCAGGGGCAGGAGGGCCATACTTGTTCCAGGAACCAGAGTTGTCCTGCTCAGCTCTGCAGCAGCCAGCCATGCTCCTGACAGACCCTGAAGTCTACCATGCACTGGGATGGGGCAACCAGGGCTAGCCCGGGGGCAGGAAAGGAACAGGAGGTCACTCAAACTACAGGCTCATCAGAGACCTTCAGTAGGAGCAAGGAGAATGGACCAACCAGCCAGCCAAAGACTCAGCATTTGGTGGCAGGGCTAGATGGAAACCTTCTAAGTAAAACTCTGAGATGACTCTTGGACTTTGTTTTTCTCCCAAAGAATTCTCCCAGCGTCGACCGCTGATAAGGAGCACAAATGAACAATCTGCATTTTCTTTTTCTTCACTTGCTGATAGATGATGATAGATCACAGCAAACCACTGCAACAGGAGGCACCCTTAGAAATCAGCTACTCTTGGTGGTTGCAAATGGTGGTGGTGGAGTGCTGGCTCCTCCTCCCCTCTCCCTGCCGAGCCAGAGCAGCTCCACTCTGCTTTTATCTGATTATAAAGAGAATCTCCATGTGAGTTTTTATTTAAAGAAAGGATTCTACACCTAAGATTTTGGAAAATAGTGCTATAGTCTAAGTACAGACTCTTTCATTATGTAGATAAAGAGCCTGAGGTCCTGGCCACAATCCTCAATCCAGTACTGGACCAGGTCAGGAGGAAGAAGTAGACAAGGTCCGTTGTGCATATTTAACCCTCAGTCAACTGTCCAGATACTCTTGACTGTAATGCGAATTCTGAAGGACTGTCTCCCGCTACTGTGGTCGGTCAGTCAGCTTCATGGAAAGATAAATGCAAGAATTAATTGAATAATGCCACACAGGTAATATACAAATTTTGATGCAGGAGCTTCTGGGTATGCTGACGTTAGCTCACACAACAGGTATTTCTGCACTGGGTCACGGTTTCTATGTTACATGTTATATGTACTCTGTTACATGTTATGTGTACTTGTTCTATGTACTCTGGAGTGCACTTAATGTCGTCTCCCCTGCATTGCCCATTTTTCCTCATCACTCACAGTCATCAGGCCTCCAACGAGATCACTGGTGTGAGGGTCTTCATCTTTGGTACCCAGCTGAGGGGAGTACAGTTCTGTGGTCCGTAAAATTTCTAAAACTCTGTCCAAGGCTTCTGCTACTGTGACAGGGCTGTTTTCTTGGGCTGCATTAATTATATTTATAACCTAAGCAAGGAAAGAAACAGAGAAAGAATAAATTTTAGGACATCAGGAGTCTACTTCCCAAAAGTCATACAAATGCCCGGAATCCAAAATAAGTCTGATGACAACACATCTTAGTGTTCAGAATGGCCAGTGCTTTCGGGGCGTCACTCCCTGCTTGCGGAAGCCCGCGGTCACCCCACCCTCTCCTGACGCTTCTCCCACTGCAGGGACCACATCTTTTTCAGGCTCCTTTGCCGGTCTTTCTCCCTCACTGTTTCCTCCAGGCTGGAGTGGCTCTGAGATAGGTGCTGGGCCGTTGTCTCCCTCTGCAGTCCTTCCAGAGGTGAGCTCTTTCATTTCCATGACTTTGGACACTTACAATCCATATGCCAAGGACTCTCAAATTGACGTCCCAGCCCTGAACTCCTTTTTGAACTGCAGACTTATATACTCATTGCCTACCTGATGCGCCTATTAGAATATCTTACTTACATGTCCAAACTCATGACCCTGCTCCCCTGTCCCCAAAGCAAGTAAACGGACAGCAAAAATGAAAGACCAGAGCTGTGCTGCTTCTCTGGTTTCTACACTGCAGTGAAAAAACTGTTCCTAACCATTCTGTGTTCAAACCAAAAACCTGGGAGGCGCTGGTGGACATGTCACTTTCGCTCATTTCTCTCCCCACCCTGACAACATAACTCATCACCAAGTCAAACTGATTCTACCCCTAAATATTTCTTCATCTGTTCATTTCTCTCCACCTCCAGTGCTATAATTCTAGAACAGCTAACACCATTTCTTGCCTGGAATTGTGGAAAACCCCCCTAACTGGCCTCTTCTCTTTCACTCTTGCCATCACCAATCCATTTTCTGCATGGCGGCTTTTCAATAAAGGTACCTGACCATGTCACTCCCCTACTTTAAACTCTTCACTGCACAGAAACTAAAACATAAACTCTTTATTACAGCCCAGTTGGGCAGAATGAACGGAACCCTGGACAACTCCACGTCACCAGCTTCTCCTCTCTGCTCTCCAAGCTCCAGCCCCCCTGACTTTCTTTTAGGTCCTCCAGCCCCCCTGACTTTCTTTCAGGTCCTCCAGCCCCCCTTTTCCCGCCTCACTGCTTCATCCCTTGCTGTGTCCGCTGCCTAGCTCTTCTCCTCGCCAACATCTTTGCAGGCTTCAGGTCTTACTTCAAACATTACCTCCTCCATGAGAGACCCTCCTTGACCACCCAAACAAAATAGGGCCTTTTCTCTCATAGAACCCTGTTTTCCTTTACAGCAGTTATTGTAATTTATAACTACATAGTTATTATGTGTCTATTTGTTTAATATCTGTTTCCTCTATTAGACTGTAAACTCTATGATATCAGTGGTATGGCATTTATCACCGTATTTCTAGAACATAGCCCAGTGCTGGGTGGCCCTGAACGCAGAGTGGAGGCAGCAGCTGCCACTCACCTTTGTGATGGGAGCCTCGATGGTCATGGAATGGATCCTTGCCATGGATGGATAGCGACGATTCTGTAGGCTTGGTGCTGGAGAGAAGTCAAGAAAGTTGTATTTGATTCTCATGGCTCGGCTTGGCTAAGTGCAGCCAAGGAGCCCTTCATGGACTAGGGGCCTGATTTTCCAGGACTATGACCCCCCACGACTCCCCAGAAAGCAATGAACTCACCCATCTCTTAATCCTAAAAGGCTGAGAGCTCAGCCACTACTTGCCAGAGTTTGGAAAGGGTGGTCTGGCCTGGAACTTTGATGGCAGGAAGGCTTCACAAGTCCCAGGTCCACAAGGGGAATTTCAGAGAAGGTGGCATCCTGAGGCCCCATCCCAACAGCCTACTGATCCCCCAGGACTTACTTCCCCATAAGTCACTAAAGCCCAGCTTGGGCAGTTCCATCACTTTCAGTCCTCAGCCACTGGCCATGTGACTGGATGACTGCAGTACGGGAGGGGAGGCATGGTCCAGGGTTAGGGCGGGGGCAGAAGGAAGAGTCTACTCTCAGTGTGAATTGGGGTCAGGCCCTCCTCCTCCCTGAGCCTTTAGGTTCTTACTACCCAGAACCCATGGTGCTTTGAGCTCTAATCTGCAGAAATTTCCATTTTAAAATAATTTTGTTTTTATTTTTTTGAACAGGTAATGCTTACATGTGGTTCAAAATTCAAAAGGTAGATGCTTTATAAGCACTGTTCTCATTAGATCTTCCTACCACTCCCTGTGAGGCGGGGACAGGGATAGGATCTGCATGTCATGGCTGGGGTAACTCCATCTAGCTGACATGACTGGAGCCTGCTTGTGGCTCTGCCATCCCTGTGGTCCTCTCTGCTGCCAGTGCAGCCACCACCGCAGACCTCTTCTATCTTCTTCAACCTCCACTGCCCCCCTGCTCTGGAGAGATGATGATCCCATCTCCAACTCTACTCTGAAAACTGAGTCAATCCAGTTGAAATCCCTTCACCCATCATCCTCTCCATCTGAAGTGTTCTGTCTATCTACCCCCTCAATCGTTCTGAAAATATTTCAGTCCATCTTCTTTCTTTACATTCTTGGTCCCAATCTCTTGCTGGCCCTGTGACCTCATGCACCTTTCTCTGTGAATTATCCATCTTCTCTCTGTTGTCTTCGGTCCTTGCTGGTCCGCTTCCCTCAGACTCAGGTTCCCATTGTGACTGAAGGACTGAAAGGTCCCTCACTTGCTCTTCCTCTTTATTGCCTTAAGTCAGCACCCCACTTCTCTCCTCTCTGTCACAGTCACTAACCATCCTCTCCTCATGCCCTTAGAATCTGTCCTCCCGTTTGCCAAATAAAAACTAAATGAATGAGTGAAATCCACTCGTCTGCTCCAGTTCTTAAGCTCTTTGGTCTCTGCAGCATTTAACACTGCTGGCCATCTCCTTTCTTCCGCACCCTCCTGTTCTTGGTTCATGGGACACTGTACTCACAGGTTCACTCCCAGCTCTGCTGTCCTTGTCATTGGCCTCTTCATGTTTCTCCTGCCTCCCCTCTCACTGAGGGAGTGCCTTCAAGCTCTGGACTTAGACCCTCTGTTCTTTTATCACACACACGCACACACACCCCTTGAGAGGTTCCTCTGCTCAGGGCTTCATCTGTCACCTCTAGGACTCCCAAATCCACGTCTCTAGCCCTCAGATCAGGCTTGCACTTTAGCTTCCTTGGCATCTCCACTGAAATAGAACACACCACCTGGTCCTCAGCCCCTCACCTAGCCATTCACGGAGCCTTCCTATTTCTGTAAGTATTAGAATCTTCCCATGCACCTAGGAATGAAATTTCAGAACCGCTCTGACTTTCCCACCTCCCTGCAAATCCAACTGATTACTTAGGCCTGACTGACTGAACTCAAAATGCTTTGCTAACTTCTGCTTTGCAGAGCAGAAATGTTTTGCTAAGTTTTGTCTCTCAGTTTTCCCGTACCATTTTAGTGAGGGAAAGAAGCTACATGGAAGAGTAGGTTTGTCCTGGGGACAGGAAGCTCAGAATCTTGGAGCTGCTCTGGTGGTTACGTGGCCCAACACACTTTAGGCCATCAGGGAACAAGCACAGAGTCATTTCAAAGAGAAGACTCAGTAAAAAGCAAAAAAGAATAAAAAGGCCTAAAAAATTTTCAGCCTACAGGTAAGAAGCCGCTTTAGTTGAAATCTTACTTCTTGGGGTTTTGTTTACATGCTGACAAATTCTTGACTATATTCCTCTGTCATTTTCTACACTTTAAAAAGGTCAAAGAAATCTGAAAAATGTCTTACCATCACTGCCTCGAGACGATATCGACTTCACGTCAATGGACTCTTTCCTCCTGTTCTTGTATCGGAATGAGTGGGACTCTGAGGGTTGCAGGTGAGTAATGGAGAGGGGTCAGTTACAGCTTATTCACAGGTGAAGCTTAGACCACTGTTTTCCTCATTCTCCAAAGAAAACAAGGTTACTTTTTAGGCACTATGAAATATTTTTAAGAAATAGTAAACCACTTTCTCTTCAAATCATCCACATACACGGCACTGCCAGTCATATTCATTGTAAAATGATGTCTCTTTCTTGTGGCACCACATTACGTCCTGGGCTGATTATCAAAGGTTATTTAGTTCCATTAATAAAATAGCTTTTTGAAAATAAACACTAACACTTGGGGGAAATTTTTTTGCGTCATTTTGACCTGAAGGACAATACATTTACCTGGGTAGGGAATGCTGTTATGGGGATATTTGAGGAAATAAAATACTAGTGAAATGCACAGAGAGTGGAATTTATTTGAGAAACTCATTTGGCTGGATTGTAGGCCCCTCTGAAAAACCAGACCTCTAGATGGCCTTCTAGGTTCTCCTAAGGACATGACTTCATCAAATGATGTACACTGTTGATCCCAGGAAGGAAGAGAAGAGAAAGCAGTTTTACAGTCCCAACAATTTGCAACAACTCAACTCTCACGTCTGTCCCCATTTTCTGAGGGGAAAAAGCACTTAAAAAATTCTGCATTAATCTTTGCAGACTTTGAATTTAACACTCAAAATGTGCTGTCACATTAACGCATGATCTAAGCAGAGAGTACATTCCACTAGTGAGAACCAAGGACAAAAGTGTCAGGGCAGCAGAGAAGGCTTCAGAAGCACCCATTTTCAGGGCTTTTGCTTCTTGGGGGAGCAACCCATGAGCAAGGGGAGAAACTTAACTGCAACACGGAATTGCTCCTTACTGTGCTAAGACAGGCGGCAGACATGCAGCTTCCAGCAGGAGAATGTAGTTTTCAGGCACCAATAAGTGATCATATTCCAAGAAAAAAAGATGCACTAACACTTTAAGAATTGTCTAGTGACACCAAAAAAGGTGCAAGTTAAGAGAGCCAGCTCCAAAGCCAAATTGCCAAAACTCAGATCTCCACTGCACCATCTACGGAAAGCTTGGGAAGGCAACTTCTGTGTTCCAGTGTCCACATCTGTAAAGTGGGGGTAGCTATAGCATCTCACGCACCGGCTGTTGTGAGTGTAAGCGAGTTAATCCATGGGTGGCACTTAGCACAGTGCCTGCTACATAGTGAATGTGCAGTTCATGCTGGCTATTGTTGGTGGTGACACCTGTGCATTTGCACATCTACCCTCTTTTTAGGCACACATGAGATGGTGTTATAATCTTGTTCTATTACCTGTTTTCACTTCATATGTCTTAGACACTTTTCTAGATCACCTTTTTAACCATCTGCTTTAATGCCCTAAAAAAATCTGATTCAATTAAAAAAAAGGTTAAGTCAATAATATAAACCTGAATTATATTTGTACAGCATGAAGTGAAAGGCAGAACTACTATCAAGTTAATCTGAGCGCCACAGAGCCTTGTCTTAAATGATCTAACTTAAACTGTTTATGTCCCTTTGCTTGATTTTGTCTTCCAGACTCTACCCCTGGATATGAGTCTCAGTATTTTTTTATAAAGACACCTACAGGTAAAGGGACTTCAAATGCCATTGTTAGGATCAAACCTGAGAAACTAACAGTGGTCACTTGCCAGACATTCCTTCTTAGCCAATTCAGGGACCTCATAATCATATACATTACTAACATTTGTTTATCAAATAATAAATTAAATCTAACTTATTAAAGAGTTAAGATTAAATTCAAGATTAAAGAACACAAGAATTCCTCAAAATCTAGTTTCTAAATAAAACTAAGGTAGGGAGGTTAGTTTCATGGCTGTGGTCCCCAGGCTGGTTGGCTGAATTCTAAATCATTCATTAGAAATTATTCAAAGATGGACAATGCTTATTCTTCCTGATTTTTTTATCAGCTAAAGTTAAGAGAATCTATAGCAATAGAAATGATTAAAAGTTTGGATAAATTATTCTTCAATAAAGGCCATTTAAATCAAAGAATTCATTATTCATTTTCTCAACAGATGCTTGTGGAGTGAATTTAAAAACCAGAAAAAAGAAGGATAAAGGAGATTTTAAATAGTTGTACTCAATGGCAAAAAGGGATACAGTGTCACCAATTAAAAACAGCTCCCACTCACTGAGCACCTATTGTGCACCAGACATTGTGCTTGAATATTGACTCTAAATATAGTAATTATCTTATACGATCATTATAACAATTTGAAAGCTACATCGTGTGATCCCCATTTTACTGATGAAGAAATTTAAACTTGGAGAGATTACGTAGGTAGCTCAAGATCAAAGAGCTAATCAGTGGTGGAACCTATGCTTTCCAAGAGGGGACGGTTTCAATTTATCGATGCTGTGTGAGTATTTACTGAGTGTCTATTACGGGCAAGAAAGTGCTGGGTGCTGTAAAGGATATTAAAATGGTTGTAACAGTTGTTGGCACCCAGAACCTCAGAAGTTAGTTAAAATAATACTGTTACTCTAAGTGTTTTAAGAAATAAAATGAAAACATTTGAGAAGGAGAGAGAGGAAGAGAAAAAGCGGGGTGGGGGTGGGGAAGGGAAGGAGCATACCAAACAGTTAATGCCAGGTACTGCAGGATATTATATGTACATTTTCTCCTTTGGGTATTGCTAATTCATTTTACAAGTGAAGAAACTGAAGCTCAGAAAAAGCAAATGAAATCTTTCTGAGTGGGCTAAAATATGGTCCATCCCAGAATCAAGGAGGGGGACTACATAGGTGGCCCAGGGTCTTACTTTATGCATGACTGGCTGGGAAAGCCACCGACAGGGGAGAGAACAAGAATTTTAAATCTTTGGTAGCAGACTGATTTTCCCCTGGAATGCTCAGAGAACTCCAGACCTTTCGAATGCAGAAGTCATCAGGTCCAGCCCCTCATTTTATGGCCCAGGGTCACACAATCAGTCTTGCCCAAGGTATGAGGAGAGGGCATGGGGAGGGGAAATGGTGGCTCAGTGCTGCTGACCCCCGGGGCAGGGCCCATCTGCATGCTAACTGTGCAGTCTCCGACTGCCGAACAGAAGGGAAGACTGAGCGCAGTCTAACAACAACGTGTCTGCCCTGGACTTTCCGGTCACTCTCTGTTTTGGGTTTATCTTCTACATGGTCTCCAGCCGGCAAAAGAAAACCAGGATGGGGAAGGCATTCAGTAGAATGAAGATTCAAAACTTCTTAAGGGATTCTGCTTTTATTCTGGCTCTCCAGCCGTCTGATATCAGTGCTTGGATTTTGGCAATCCGAGCTCTGCAGTGGGGATTGTCCACTTGACTCTGCAGAGTAATCTACAGACGTGAACCCGCAAATGCAGCTTGGGTGGGTAACAGCGAAGCAGAAGTATTCTCACCTGTCTGAGAATTGTCTCCTGAATCCCGATGAATCTTGTGAATCTAAAGTTGTTCAGAAGTTTGGTAAAACAAGAGAAAGAGATTTTAAATACGGTATTAGCTACATTTCCGGCCAAACAATTTCATTGAAAAGCTCTGAAGACTTCAGGAAAGCAAGAAGCTGCACAGATAATATGAACAGATGAAAGATGTATGAGTGATAATGCTGGAAATGCTCTATTACATCCAGAGCCTTATAGGAACGGCTGAGCCTGAGAGCAGAAGATACCCAAGGGATGCGCTTTCTGAGCAGGACATGGAAGTCTCCAGTCAGCTGGCCTCATTTTGACAGTTTGCAGAAATGCAGAAAGACTAAAAGCTATAACAAAATTTAAGATTTTTATAAGGCTAATAAATAACCTGCTTATATTTCAGGCATGTTATAAAACTTTTCTGTAATACGAAAGTAACCTGAATTTAAGCTTAGGATTTTAAAATGCTATTCAAATGCTCCTCAATGATGGGCAGAGTGAGTTTACAAAATGTTTCTTCACTCTAAGACCTGAACTTGAGATGCAGTTTAGCACCAGTTCTTTCTCATTATCGATTTTTTTTTTGTGCTAATGCTCAATGAATATCTGCCAAATGATGAATGAAGTCATTAACACTGGGAAGGATAAATATGCTTGCTTTGGGGTTCTGCATTTGTGTTTTTAACTAAGACGCCGCGCTCGGGCGCCTCTCGTCGACGCGTACAATCCTGCTGCTTTGCCGCTCAATCCACCTACTCCAGTCGCTCAGATCGCCAAACCTTCGCAGCCACTCGCTGAATGGAAAAAGTCACCTCGAGAAACAAGACAGGTGAGTGTGTAGGACTGTCTATAAAGGAGGATTAGTATGGTTTAGCAACATCAACTATAATAGCCAGAAGTCCATATGCATCACATACAGGTAAAATGTTCCGGCTTGACTGAACCATTGAAAAATAATCATGTCAATTGAAGTGCTAAAATAGGGGTTTTCTAGGAATTATTCTGCACAGTCCATTCCACATAATTACAGAAACAATTACGTGGCCAGCCTGTGTGAGATCCTGCTCTTACTGTGACTGAGGGCTTTGACTCATTTATCCCACAAGTATGGGACCTTTTCATTTCTTCTGCGAGCAACTGTTTTATGTTTTGCCTTTAGAGATAAAGACCATTTGCCACAAAACTACTGAGCGCAGCACGAATTTTGGATACAAACCACTTTGGCCTTGTAAATTGTTTTCTCAATCAGCTTTAGCTCAAAAGCAAGTGATTTTTAAATACCTAGCTTTTCTGAGTCACAAATCTCTCTCCTTTAGGAACAAAGTCCCATGGCTCCCCAGATTACATGCAAAACACCCCTTTCTTGTCTTTCCTTGGCCCCCACAGGCCAGCTGACTGAACTGTGGAGCTCCAGGAGGTCACTGTGGCTTTGTGTTCTGTCTGCATGGAACCAGATGAATCGAGGGATAGACAGATGGGCAAATATATGATCAAGCAAAATGTTAACTGTAGAACCATGCGGTGGGCATGTGCATATTTACTTAAAATTCCTCTAACTCTTCTATATGTTTGTAAAATTTCATAATGAAATGTTGGAAAAATGATATGTTCATGAGAATATGGATTGATGGCTAAAAATTAGAAGTCTGAAATATAATTTGAAAATAATCAAGATGAAGGCAATTTAGAAGAACTTGAAATTGAGCGAGGTGAATGACATGTGATGGTCCCTAGGACACCCCACCATGAGCCAGGGCATGAAGACGATGTCCCACTTCAAACTATAACACAGGAATTGTAGGCAGCAGCTGTCAATCTTAGACGTCTAAGATTTACCAAGGTAACTATTTAACACACTGATGTTAATAATTTTATTGATGGATTTTACAAATTATGGAGTTACAAATGAACCTAAATCCTGCTCTCTTATGGGAGAAAAACTGTGAGAAATAACTATAGAGAAACATTGCTCTTAATATGATAGGTGAAAATCAACTTTTTTCAAATGAAAAATCATGAGACTTCTTAGCAACTAAAATGAGCCAAGGCCAAAATCAGTATAACAACAAGCAAACAAGCAAATGAACACTAGATACTGCCTTCAACATTCACTTCTAAATCAGTTGGGAATGTGACCAGTCTGAGCCTGTTTTTGTCATTATTGAATGACAAAGTTTATGCCTTGTATGAAGGCACCGATCACAATTACAAGCCCCAGAGACCCTGGTCTGTGAACCTGGAGGTCATCCTTGAGGCTTCCGTCTCTCTCATCCCCATGTCTGTCCAGACCATCATCAAATGCTGTGAAACCTCCCTAACGGCCTCTGGGACCACCCGCTTCACTTCTCTCCATTGCCAGAGTGCAGGATACCATCAGCTCTCGTCTGAACTCGGCAATAAGCCCAACCCAGTCCATTCTCAACTCTTCAACAAGTGTAATCTTGCAAAACCACACATTGGATCCTGTCATTCTTCTGCTTAAAACTCATACTTTCCATTAGTCTTAGGGTCAGCCCCATGTGACAGCCTGGCTATGCGGCTCTGCGATGTGGCCTGGCCCCTGACAGCTCTCCAGCTGCACTGCTGACCCCTGCCAGTCTGTCGAGGGCTCTCAGCTTGCAGGCTGTACTGGCCTCTTTTCCATCCCTCTAATTTTCCCATGCTCTTTACTACCTCAGGGCCTTTGCACATGTGACTCCTCTGCCCAGAAAGCTTTCCAATCTACTCTCTTCCCTTTGCCTATTTGTCCTCCAGATCTTAGCTGAAAGGTGTTTTCCACAGGGAAGACTTCCCAGATGTTTCCTGCCCATCTCAGTCCCTCATGAGGTCAAGTCCTTCTGTCGCATGTTCTCAATGAACTTTTCCTTTATTGCATTTATTACAGTTTCTAACTTTGTGCTTATTCGATTGTCTATTCTCCTTTCAAACTGTAAGTTCCATTTAAGCGGAGCTGTGTCTCATTTGATTACCTTTGTATACTGAGTACTAACGCAGTACCTGGCATACAGATGCTCAATAAATATGAGTCCAAAGGAGACTGAGATTAACCACATAGCTTGTGGCGAAAACACTTATTGATGATTTGACCATCATATTGATCTTTGTTGATTCTATTTAATACTGATGTCTCTAAAGACCTTAATTTGTAAAGTGTTTTGGTAAAATACTGATAAGGAAGTTTTCCGTAAAATGTGTTTTTTTAAAAAAAGCAATAACAGTATTGACTAAAAATACAGCCACGTGGTCTGACAGCACCAAATCCTAAGAGGCAAAAGAGGGCGTGATGGTGAGAAATCGAGGCCCTCAGATATGTGAATGCATCTGCATCCCTGAGCCGGTTCCCCCGCACCTCAGAGAGATTCTTTATGTTTCTCATTGCATTCAATGGAGCAGTAAAAACGGCAGGTATTATTTAAAAAACAAGAAGTTTATTTCTATCCATACACACATTTGTAATAAAATGAAAGTGACTTTGAAATATTTGTTTATATAGAAGAGAGCCGCCTTTGATGGAGAAGATTCTGATCACAGTTCTCAAACTCAGGTTTTATGTTGTCTGGTTGTCATTGTGCCTCCCCCACACCGAAATATTATGAAAAGGAGTGAAAACTTGGTTAAGGTGAAGAAAAGCACTATCCCCTTAAATGATCAGCGTAGCTTACAAAGTCGACTTAATAAGCAAGCGTTTTTTAAGACTGAACATTTTTATTTTTATTTATTTATTTACTTAATGTTTTTTAAAGATTTTATTTTTCCTTTTTCTCCCCAAAGCCCCACCGGTACATAGTTGTGTATTTTTAGTTGTGGGTCCTTCTAGTTGTGGCATGTGGGATGCTACCTCAACATGGCCTGCTGAACGGTGCTGCCATGTCCGCCCCCAGGATTCGAACTGGCGAAACCCTGGGCCACCGAAGCAGAGCGCATGAACTTAACCACTCAGCCACGGGGCCGGCCCCCAAAGACTGAACATTCTTGATCAACAAATTCAGGACAAAACTGAACGCTGCCATGTATGTGACAAGCCTTCAGTGAAGTGGAGTGTGAATGCTGAGTGAAAGATCCGATCGTGGGAACTGAGGCACTGAAGACCCTCCCTTCATTTACATGTAATGAAAATGACGCTGGAAGTGGTATAATACAGAATGTCTTTGATCATGTTTCTTTACTGAAAACACTTTGATGAGTAGTTCCTTGGATGGAAAAAGTATCTGATGCCGAGATCAAAGATCTTTTCTGTCTGTTCTATTTTCAAAAACCACTGGACAAACACTTCTCCAAATTCCCACCCAAATAGCAAACACACACCAGTTTTCCCCAAGCATCAGAACAAACACCTTTTGCAACATTCTGGACCCTGTCCTCAGTGATCACCTTTACACCCTGGACCCTGTCCTCAGCGATCATCTTTACATCCTGGACCCTGTCCTCAGTGATCACCTTTACATCCTGGACCCTGTCCTCAGCGATCACCTTTACAGCCTGGACCCTGTCCTCAGCGATCACCTTTACATCCTGGACCCTGTCCTCAGCGATCACCTTTACATCCTGGACCCTGTCCTCAGTGATCACCTTTACACTCTGGACCCTGTCCTCAGCAATCACCTTTACCTTCTGGACCCTGTCCTCAGCAATCACCTTTACATCCTGCACCCTGTCCTCAATGATCACCTTTACATCCTGCACCCTGTCCTCAGCGATCACCTTTACAGCCTGGACCCTGTCCTCAGCGATCACCTTTACATCCTGGACCCTGTCCTCAGCGATCACCTTTACATCCTGGACCCTGTCCTCAGTGATCACCTTTACACTCTGGACCCTGTCCTCAGCAATCACCTTTACCTTCTGGACCCTGTCCTCAGCAATCACCTTTACATCCTGCACCCTGTCCTCAATGATCACCTTTACACCCTGGACCCTGTCCTCAGCGATCATCTTTACATCCTGGACCCTGTCCTCAGTGATCACCTTTACATCCTGCACCCTGTCCTCAATGATCACCTTTACACCCTGGACCCTGTCCTCAGCGATCATCTTTACATCCTGGACCCTGTCCTCAGTGATCACCTTTACATCCTGCACCCTGTCCTCAATGATCACCTTTACAGCCTGGACCCTGTCCTCAGCGATCATCTTTACATCCTGGACCCTGTCCTCAGTGATCACCTTTACATCCTGCACCCTGTCCTCAGCGATCACCTTTACAGCCTGGACCCTGTCCTCAGCGATCATCTTTACATCCTGGACCCTGTCCTCAGTGATCACCTTTACATCCTGGACCCTGTCCTCAATGATCACCTTTACACCCTGGACCCTGTCCTCAGCGATCACCTTTACATTCTGGACCCTGTCCTCAGTGATCACCTTTACATCCTGCACCCTGTCCTCAGTGATCACCTTTACATCCTGCACCCTGTCCTCAGCGATCACCTTTACACTCTGGACCCTGTCCTCAGTGATCACCTTTACATCCTGCACCCTGTCCTCAGTGATCACCTTTACATCCTGGACCCTGTCCTCAATGATCACCTTTACCTTCTGGACCCTGTCCTCAGTGACCACCTTTACATTCTGGACCCTGTCCTCAGTGATCACCTTTACAGTGCTCCCGAAGCCATGGACAAGCTGTCGCCATTGTTTCGTGGATTCCGAGTCTGCATTCTCAAAATACTGCAGCATGAAGACAGAGGAGAAATTACACGGATTCCGAGCTTGGTATTTGGTATCAGATCTCTTCATTTCAGTTAAATTTATGAGCCTAACAGACTCAATACATCATCTCTCCCCTTTTATCTTGATGGTGATTTAAAATATTACATCAAAGCAACAGGCATTAGTTTGATATGAATGAAAATACATATGAATTTTTAAGATCACACAAGATTAAAAAGAAAAATTCCAAGCTGTTTTTTTCCCCAGGTAATTTGCTGTACGCCAGACAAGAGTAGATATATCTCCTCTGTTGTTACATATTTTCTTGGAAGAATTTATGCATCCCTCTTCCGTGCAAAGCCAGATCGCCCATGATCTAGTGTCCTGGGTCAACACTTCACTTACGTCACATGCTGGCACCCACTGGCCCTCTCTTCAGCATGCATTTGCGAGAGGCTTACAGAGAAGTGTTCTCTTTATGGAGCCCAGGGATCCTCACTTTTGTATCCTTATCTCATGGAAAAACACTCAATGCAAGCCCCCATTCCAGCTTCAAGGTTTTATCTTTTTTCTCTTTTAATGGCTTTCAAATATCCACAATGTAAAGAACCACTTGGCTTCATACCTGGCAAAAACAGTCATGCATCATTTAACAAGGGGAATACCTTCTGAGAAATGCGTCATTTCTCAGACCGTCATCTGTCATTGTGCAAACATCACAGAGTGCACTTACACAAACCTAGATGGTACAGCCTACTACACACCTGGGCTCTATGGTGCTAATCTTATGGGACCAACTCATACATGCGGTCCGTCATTGACCGAAACGTTGCTATGTGGTGCATGACTGTATTGAGTTTTCCAATATGGAAATATGATAGTGGTTCTCCAACTTCAGCATGAATCAGAATCACCAGAAGGGCTTGTTAAAACAGGTTGCTGAGCCCCACCCCAAGTTTCTGATTCTCGAAGTCTGGGTGGGGCCTAGAATTCGGATCTGTACCAAGTTCCCGGGTGAGGCCTCGGCTGCAGGTCCGGGGACCATGCTGTAATCCATGGGGCCTCCCCGCTCAGACTGCTCTATGCATCAGCAGCACTGGCAACACCCGGGAGCTGGTTAGAACTACCCACTTGCAGGTTCACTGCAGACTCAGTGAGTCAGAATCTACATTCTAACATTTAGTCTCCAGGCAATTTGATTACACACTATAGTGTGAGAAACACTGATTCAAGTGGAGAAATCCTAGGCTTGCCAGCAGATCTCTCGTCGTCTCCGTTTCTGGCTGTGTAGACCTGGGGAACTTCCGAGCTTCACGAAGTCTCAGTTTCCTGATGTGTATATGGGGACCAACGCCTGCTTTTCAGGATCTCAGAGGATCAAATGAAATAACGTGTGCAAAATGCCCAGCCCAGAAGCTCTCGGGCTGGTCTTTCTCTCAGAATCACCTGGAAGGCTTATGGAACCATGTTGCTGGGCCCTGTCCCCATAATCTCTGTTTCAGTAGGTCTGGGTGGGGCCTGAGAATCCGATTTTCTAACAAGTTTCCTGTGAGGCCAAGGCTGCTGACAGTGGCCATACTTGGAAAAGCACTAGCCCAGCCCATGGTGGGTGCCCAGATAACGCTGCTTCCTTTGCCCTCTCCTTCATGGATGCATCCTGTTGGTTGAGAATCTGGATTCAGTGCCATCTACAGTGCTTGCTATTTCAGGACTGACTGTGGTTTAGAGAAATCACTTCCTTTAAGGCATGCGTTGAGCATATGTGGTGTGCCCTGTTGAGCACTTTCCACATAAGCAGCACATTTGTGTTTCTCACTTTATGCTGTCATTCCCCTAGCCAGTGTCCCCTTGCTGCTCAGTGACAAACATATATAAATAGCATCAGAAAGAAATCTCATTTTGCTTGAAGTCTCTTTAAAGTTCTTAAAGAACTGTCAACGACTGACGGCGCTTATGCTCAACACTTCCACGTGTAAACTCATACACCTGCTAGATTTTGTCAAGAGAATGGGGAGCTCACACTTCCCCACTCATGGAGCACTAGCACTCAACAGAGAGCCATTAAGCCACTTGATGACGCCAGGGCTTCCTCTGCCCCGCGATCAGCGTAAGACAGAAGCATCCCCAGGACCTTCACTTAATAAATCAGGTCCTGCGAAAGCTAATGCAGAGGCGAGGACAGCACAAAGGAAAAACTGGCAATAAGAGGACAGAAGAGGAAAACAACTCCTCGCTACGTGACCTGAGGTTCTGAAGATGCTGCTCATTGGAACCTTTGTGCACATTTTGTGAACAATCGCCTCCATCTCTAACTGATGCCTCATCTTCTAATTCTGAGCCAATGAGACTATGAGATGAAGATGGTTAGGACCCAGTCTCTGCCTTCCAGGGATTTACTGTCTAACAGGGGACAACAAACACGTGCTGTTGCAGTGAATTCATTCCTTCCCTATGTGTCCCAAGTGTGTACTATGGTGCCGGGCAGCATTCTAGGCACTGGAGATGCGACAGAGAACAAAAGAGATACTCCCAGGAAGCTGCTTCAGAGGTGCCAAAGATAGCGCTTCCCACAGGGTGGGATGTCGAGGGGTTAAAGGTAAGTTTATGGCATTCCCAACTTTGACCGTAAATAACCTCCAATCACATGTCCAATTCATTTGCCCTTCAGTGTTCCCCCACGGCTTCTGAGCACATTGAGGAGAAAGCCTCAGGTTGGTGCTGGTGCGCCTTTAACACCCACCACTTTCCAAGGAGAGGGGGCTCAGTGTCAGAGCTGTCAGCCAACAGCAGTGGCTGTCTAGAGCTTATTAACATCATGAGTTTTTTTTTTCTATTATATCTATATTTACTGTTTCCTTCCATATGGCTAGTGACTGGTATTCCATTTCATGGTAGTGATTACTGTGATGGCATAAAGTTTTAAAAGTGACTTCTAAAGAAAAATATTAAATATGAATAACTCTCACAAAATATAAAACAGGCAAAGCAGAGCTGGTTTAGTTGGAACAGCAGGCAGGAGTGGAGGTCTGGAGTCCCTTGTCCTTGACCCCTTCTGTCCTCTGGGGAAGCTGAGGACTTCCCTTAAAAGAGAGTGAATGCAGATACAGACAAACCCCCTGGTTTGGGCCAGGCTGACAAGGCTTGGGGAGGAGGGGAGGAGGGTGCTGCATCAGCTGCAGAGGCTGTATGATCACACTGACCCCACTAGCAGCCGGGTGGACCTGGCAGGCCAGTTCCCTCTGAGCTTAGTTTCTGTGTGTGTCAGATGACGGGTCTGTGCTCAGCAGCGTCTGACCTGGCTCCAAGCAGCCATTACTACCTCCTACTTCTTGTGGTGCTCCCTGCACAGCCTGGCACTGCCTGTGCCTCTCATTCTGTGTCACTCCTTAGAACACTGCAGCCATTTCTGGCCCTAGGCTGCCCATCTGAGAGCTGATGCCACCTGCTAAGAAATACTAGTAAATGAGACCATTAACCTAATTTGGTCGGAATGCTCCCTTAGGAGTGAAGGCACAAGCAGGGTATTGAACACTCCTCCGCCCTGAAAAAGGGTAACAAGCTGGCGGCATCAAGCAGCATTCACAATTCTTAGAAAGGAGACAAATCCCATGAGGCATGGACAGATTTTTTTTCCCTTCCAGATACAATAAAAATGCCACTCAAGCCCAAGCAGGAGAATCCCTACTGGAGGCTGTGATTCTAACTTTTCCTTCGAGCTAGTAATGGCTGAGTGGAGCTTTGGGATGGCAGGCTAGCTGCAGGAGAGCATTACAGGGACATTCAATTTTCTGGGGTGGCCTGGCTGATGGACGGGAGAGAGGAACAGATGGCATCAAATACAGTCACAAGATACATTCTCATGTTAAACAAAGGGATGGCATTTTATTCCTCTATCCTAGCTTTTCAGTTTTACAGACTCTGGTACTATTATGCTGAAGATGTACCAGAAAAACATGTCTCAGATTCCTGTCTGAAAGTGGTTGGAAACCCAAATAGACTTTAAATTTAAACAGTGTGTGTGCAAGTTTTGGTCCTGTCCAGGTAGCAGTTTATTTGGGATCATTGGGACGGGTCCACCTGTCTAACCTGACCCTCCCTGCCTGGGGCTGTAGACGGGCAGCCTTCCCCACAGAAGGGTCTCACAGTAACACGCACACCCTTGGGCCCTGAGGCTCCCTCAAGGGATGAAACTACTCACCATGACACTGCAGGAGGGTCTGCTTCAGAACAGGCAACGGAGCACAAACCTAGAGGACTGGTGACCACCCTCCAAGAACTCTGTCAGCAGAGGTCCTAGAGACACAGCAGAGCTTTCCTAGCAGCCACATCAGGGGCGACAGCACAGCTTCTAAACCACACGTGTGTGGCAACTATTTGAAAGTGTCCTTGGAAGGAAACTGCTCTGTCCCCTGGCAACTGTCTCAGTGTCTAAAAATCCATACTAACAAAGCAATTATCAAGAACTAGAGATCCTAGAGTTGAGATATGTCTGGGAGAGACTGCCTGGTTCAGTCTGCAGCCTATAGGTAGTTAAGACACCTACTGACGTGTTGTAGAGGGAGGCACTGACTTTTGGAATGTTCCTACAATGATAAGACTGGTTAGCCCATTTGGGATACTGACACCTGCCTTCCTTCTGGAAGATGGGAATTTTGATATTTGTGGCTGGTTCTTGTGCTTATGGGATCAGTTCCTAATAAAAACCTTGGATGTTGAGTACCTGGGTGAAAATCCTGCCAACATCTTGTTGCATTCTACTGCTGTAGGAAGGAGCCTGTTCTGTGTGACACCATCTGGGGAAGAACATTGGAAGACTATGCCTATTTTCCTAAAGACTCTGCCTCTTTTCCCTTTTCTGATTGTTGTAATAATAAACCATAGCCATGAGTACCACTGCCTCTGAGTTCCTAAGCCCTTCTAGTGAATCACCAAACATATGGGTGTTCTTGGGACCTGCTATGCAACAATGTATCAAAATTTGGGATGCAACTAAAGCAATACTTAGAGGGAAATTTATAGCAGTAAATATCTATGTTATAAAAAAACAACCTTAGCTTCCACCTTAAAAAGCTAGAAAAAGAATAGCAAGTAAACTTGAAGTAAGTAGAAGAAAGGAAATAAAAAAGATCAAAGCAGCAATCAATAAAATAGAACACTCACACAAAAGTAGATAAAATCAGTGAAACCAAAAGTTTCAGGCCCAGATGAGAAATTTTATGAAACATTTAAGAAATAAATAATGCCAATTCTTAACCTTTTCTGGAAAAACAAACAGGAAGAAATACTTCCCCACTTATTCTATGAGGCCAACATTATACTGATTCCAAAACTAATCAAAGACATTATAAGAAAAGAAAACCAGAGGTCTCACATGAACATATATGCAAGAATTCTTAACATTTTAGTAAATCAAATCCAACAGTGTGTGAAAAGGATAATACATCAAGTGGGGTTTATCCCAGAAAGTGAAGATTGATTTAACACTGGAAAATCAATCAATATAATTCACCATATTAACAGACTAAATGAGAAAAAAATGTGATCATCTCAATAGAGTTTTTTTAAAAAGCACTTGACAAAAACCCAACATGCACTCCTGATTAAAAAAAAAAAAAAAAACCTCTCAGTAAACTACGAATGGAAAGAAATTTCCTTGACCTAATAAGTATTATATACAAAAAAGCCCTAAGTTAATATCATATTTAATGATCAAAGAATGAATGCTCTCCCCCTAGAATCAGGAACAAGGCAAGGATGTCTAATTTATCACTTATATTCGACACAGTAATGTAGGTTCTATCCAGTGCTATCTGGCAAGAAAAAGAAAGAAAGGGTATCCAGTTTGGAAAAGAAGTAATAAAACTGTCTTTTTTAGCAGATGACATCATTGTCTATTTGGAAAATCTGATGGAATCTATAAAAAAGCTACTAAAATAATAAGTGAATTTATAAGCAATGATGCAGGATAGAAAATCAATATAGAGAAATCTATTGTATATGTATATAACAACAATGAGCAATCAGAAATTGAAATTAAGAAAATACTACTTAAACAGCATCCAAAAATAGGAAATACTTTGAAATAAATCTGAAACAGGATAGAAAAGACCTGTACACTGAAAACTACAAAACAGTAAGGAGAGAAATTAAAAAAGACATAAATAAATGGAGAGCTAGACCATGTTAATGGATCACAAAATTCAGTATTGTAAAGATGCCAATTTTTGCCAAATGTTCAGTTGCAATCTCAATCACAATTCCAGCAGGGTTGTTTTTTTAATAGAAATTGGCAAGTTGATTCTAAAATCCTTACAGAAATAAAAGGACTAGAATAGCAAAACAACTTCAAAAAAGAACAAAGTTTGAGGATTTACACTATTGATTTCAAGACTTATTATAAAGCCATAGAAATCGCAACAACATTGAGACAGACAAATAGATCAATGGAACAGAAGTCAGAGTCTAGCAATAGAAACACATATATATGGTCAATTGGTTTTTGACAAAGGTGCAAAGGCAATTCAGTGGAGAAACAATAGTCTTCTCATTAAATGGAGCTGGAACAAGTGTCTATCTAAACGCCAAAAAAAGGGAAATTTAATCCACATACCACTCTCTATATAAAAAATCAACTAAAAATGCATCATAGACCTAAATATAAGAGGTAAAACTATATGTCTTGTAAAGGAAAACGTGGGAGAAAGTCTTTGTGATCTTGGGCTATCAAAGATTTCTTAGACACAACAACTAAGGCACAATCCATAAAACACTGATAATCTGGACTTCATAGAACTTCTGCACTCGGGAATATACTGTTAAGAGAATGAAAAGACAAGCCACAGACTGGGAGAAAATATCTTCACATATCTGATAAAAGACTTTTCTCCACAGTATAAAGAACTGTCAGAATTCAACACTGAGGAAACACACAATCCAATTCAGAACTGAGTGAACTATTTGAACATACAGTTCACAAAAAATATACAGAGAGCAAATAAGTATATGAAAAGATGCTTACCATTTTAGTAATTGGGGAAATAAGAATTAAGACCACAAAGAAATACCATTGTATAATAATAGGAGTGTCTAAAATTTAAAAACTGACCACACCAAGTGATGCAATTTGAACTCTCATATTATTGGTGTAAATGTAAAATGGTAATAAAAGAAAAAAAACTTTGGAAACAGTTTGGAAGTTTCTAAAAAAGTTAACATGCATCTACCAAATGATGCAGGCACTCACCTAATAGAGACGAAAGTATATGTCCATTCAAGGACTTTTACATAAATGTTCAAAGCAACTTTACTTGTAATAGTCAAATCTGGAAAGAATCCAAATGTCCATCAACATTTGGATGTTATGAATCAATAAACAAGTCATGGTATAGTTATATGATACAGTACGACTGAGCAATAAGAAGAAATGAACTACTAAAAATCCACTGAATTGTACACATTACACGGGTGAATTGTATGGTACATTTATATCTCAATAAAGCTGTTAGAATAAACAAGGAATGGACTATTAATAAATGCAAGAGCACGGGGGAATCTCAAAATCATTACTAAGAGGAATATATACTCCATAATTCTATTTACATAAAATTATAGAAAATGAAAAACTCTATAGCGACCAGTGATTGCTTGGAAATACAGAAGGGTGAAGAGGGAAGAAATCAAAGGGGCCCAAGGAAGCTCTTGAAGATACGTTGATGGAGATGTTCATGATCTTGACTGTGGTGACGGCTTAATGAGTGTGTGCGTATAACAAAGCTCATCAGAGGCTACACTTCAAACATGTGCAGTGTAATGTATGTCAGCTATTCCTCAAAAAGCTGGAAAAGGAAATAATGACCAAGGTTCCACCTAAAGGTTACGAAAAAAAGAGCACACTAAACTGAAGTGAGTAGAAGGGATCCAGCAAATAACAAGGAGAAGGAGGAAATCAAAAAAACAGATAAACAAGAGGAAAAGTCACAAACCCTAAATGCTGGTTCTCAAAAAAGATCAAGAAAACTGATAAATCCATACCTAGACAGATTTTTTAAAAGGGAACAGAAATACCAATTTCAGAAGTGAAAGAGAGGTTACTACCACAAATCCTACAGACATCATAAGATAATGAGAATATTACGATCCACCTTTTGCCAAAAAATTTAGATGAAATGAACAAATTCTCTGAAAAACACAACCTACCTTAAACTGACATAAGATGAAACAGAAAAAAATGGACTTTTCCTGTAATTATGAAAAACTTAGGGAAAAAAAGATTTTCTTATCAAAAATCTTTCCACATAAGAACTTCTAGGCCAGTATCATTCACAGGTGAATCCTATCATACCTTTAAGGAAGAAATAAGAGCAATCTTCTATAAACTTGTTCAGGAAATAGAGGAGGAGGGAACACTTTCAAGCTCATCTAATAGGCCAGCATAATCTTAGTATGCAAAACCTGATGAAGATATTTTTAAAGAAGGAAATTATAGACCAAAATCTTTCATAAACAGATGTGAAAGACATGACCTTTTATCTTTAATAAAATCCTGAGCAACCTAGAAAGCAACTGCTAGCATTAATGAATCAACCAAGTAAGTTCACAGGATATAAGGTTAATTTAAAAATCAATTGTACTTTTATATATTAGCAGCAAACATTTAGAAAATGAACTCAGAAATCAATGACATTTGTCATAACATCAGAAACTACTTAGAAGTAAATTTAACAAAGATATCCAAGACTCTATACTGAAAACATAGTAACATTGCTGAAAGAAATGAAAGACCTCAACAGGTGGAGAACTCCACCATTTTCACGGAATGGAAGAATCAATAATGTTAAATATCATTCTCTTCAGTTGATCTATAGCTTCAATGCGATCCTAATCATGAACTCTGCAGGCTGTTTTTGGGTGAAGATTATCAAGCTAATTCTCAGATCTACATAGAATGCAAAGAACATGGAATACCAAACCAATTTTGAAAAAGAAGAACAAAGTTGAAGATCTTCCATTACCTGAATTTGAGACTTTCTATAAAGTAATTAAGAGAGTATGCAATCGCCCTATGGATCAACAACTAGATCAACACAACAGAATAGAGTCCAGAACAGACCTCCACCCACAGTCATTGATTTTTGGCAAAGGTGCCAAGGCAAACCATGAGGAAAGGAAAGCTTTCTCAACAAACGATGCTTGAACACCTGCACCCGTATGGATAGATATTAAACTTGGTACCATCTCACACCACACACAAAAATGAATTTGAGATGGATTAGAGACCTAAACGTAAAAGATAAAACCACAAAGCCTTTAGAGGAAAATATAAAACATCTTTATGTCTTGGGGATAGGCAAAGTTTTCTTAGGTGGGTCACAGAAAGCAGTAACCATAAAATATTGATAAATTAAACTTTATCAGATTAAAAATTTCTGTTCATCAGAAACACTGTTAAGAAAAAGAAAAATCATAGAGTGGAAGAAAATATTACCAAAACATATATTTGACAATAGATTGACGTCTAGGATACTGAAAGAAATTCTACAACTCAATAATAAAAACAACCCAATTAAAATGGCCAAAGATCTGAATAGACACTTTACAAAAAACGATATACACAAGGTCAGTAACACTTGCAAAAATGCCCACCATCATCGGGAACTATCAGGACTCACAACTATCAGAGAAGTGCAAACTGAAACCTACATGCCTAAGAGAATGGGTAACTTTGTAAAGTCTGGTGACAGCACCTGCTGGCAATGATGGGCGCGACTGGGCTTCTCACGCATGTGCTTGGGAAGGTGAAACAAACTACTTTGGGAAAAGGAGTGGCAATTTCTTACAAAAATCAACATACACTTGACTCATCACTTAGCAAGTCTGCTCCTAGGTGTTTTCCCAAGAGAAATAAAAATACGTATTCACAAAAAGACTGGTAGAATAGCAGCTCCATTCATAATAGCCCAAGACTGTAACCAAGCCAGGTGCCCATCAAGAGGAGAATGAATAAAAAAGTGGTGGTATATTCACTCAGTGGAATACCACTCAGTCATAAAGAGTCACAAATGGACAGATTCCAAAACACAGATAAGTCTCACAAACATTATACTGCCTGAGAGAAGCCTTTCACAATTCAGTACATATCATATTGACTCCATTTAGATGAAATTCTGTAGCAGGCAAACTAAGCTATGGTGAAAAAAACCCAGCTCAATGGTTACTTCCGGGGAAGAGGAGGCAGAGGTCAGTTGGGAAGGGGCATGAAGGAAGTGTTCTGGGGTAGTAGTAACATTCTGTGTCTCCTTAGGGGCCTAGGTTACAGAGGCGTATGCATCTGTCAACGCTCATGCAAAGGCACACAATGATTTGTACATTTCTTTACATGTTAATTTTATATAAAATGTAAGCAAATCTTGAACTCTAGTTAATGATATGCATACTAAAGTATTGAGGGAAGAGTACTGATACATGCAATTTATTTTGAAAAATAAGATGTACTGATGGAGGTACAGCGGAATGTATATTTGGAGAGATACGGATAATGCAAATATAGTGAAATGTTAAAGGTAGAATCTAGGGGTTGAGTATTTGAGTGTTTATTGTAAAATCTTTTCCGCTTTGCTGTATGCTTGACAATTTTTACAGTAATATACCAGAGAAAAAATTGGTTGGATTGTGGACTGAGGATTAGCCCGAGGTGTCTTTTTCATGACGTCTGCTTCCTCCATGATTTATAAAAGCATCTGAGTGTGAGTGAGCTTTATCCTGCGAGTGGCGTGTACCAGTGAAAACATTATTTGTTCAAAGGTATCGCCAGGAGGAGCTGTGCAATGGTTGTGTGGTTTGACGCCAACTTTGGACATTTATCAGCCGTGTAACTGCTCTCTGACTATCAGTTTCTTCATCTGTTGAGTGAGGACAATACTATCTTACAGGCTCGATATGACGATTATTGGGATGATGCCTTTAAAACAGCCCAGAACCTGTCACAAAACACTCACTCAATAAATCATAAATAGTGTGCATTGCACTTCATTGTTTTCAGATAGAACGTGTTATTTTGGAATCACCTTGGATTCCTCTCTCCTTTTGCAGGTTTAACCAGCCACTGGATCCTGTGTCGCTTCAGCCTGGCACAGCTCTGTCCTCCCTGCTTCTCTTGTCCAGCAGAGGCCTCCCTCCCTTCAGTGCCATGACATCCCTTCCCACCTCTGAATCATGGGACTGCACGAAGGCCCTGGCCAATGCCCTGGCCACTCATCTGGAGTCATTCTTTACTCTCTTTTCTGTCTCACCCCCTCAATACCTCATCTGGCAGAAAATCTGGATAATTCTTTGGTCCAAACATCTCTTATGCCCTTCTCTTCTTTTTCACCACCTTTAAATGGAGTCTACTCCATGCCTCTCTGCTTTTCTTTCTGTTTCATATATCTGAATATTCTCTACTTGACTTAATGAAACCAGGCTAGAACAGAGGGCATCTCATTCCTTCTGGGAAGCTCATCAAGTGCCTTTCCAGAGATTAATGGTAAGATATGATGCTGGTAACTTGTGTATGAATAATTTCAGATAACCTAATTTAGTATAAGTTTCCTAGTCCCCTACCTACCGCTGTGTAAGGCTCTTAAAGGAAGGAGGAGACACTGAAAGCTGCTTGGGACGACAAGTATAGTGTGACAAAACCTGACCAAGTGCTGGGCTGTGTGACACAGCCAGTAAGTGCCGCAGGGTCCCTAAAAGGACAGAGGCCACTGTGAAGGGGATATTCAGCAGGAGGAACTGGACTCCTAAATCTTCCTTTGGATATATATCTGGAAATTGGGAGCCAGGACTAAAAAGGGTGCTAAGAAACTGAGACTTCCGGAGTGGAGGACCAAAGGGGGAAGCATGTGCCAGATCACAGGAGGGACAAGAGGCCAAATTCTGGGCCTTTAAGTAACCTGGACAGACCTTAGAAGGAACAGGGAGCCAGTGGAAGTTTTTAAGATGGAAGTAAGTGATCCAAGAGGCATCTGGGAAGATGAATCTGGCAAGATGGATGGCGAGAGGAGGAGTGTCCTTAACTCAGTGATTTTGGAGAAAGTGAAGGTTCTTCCAGAGGAAGAAGGGAGATGGAGCTGAAATACCATTATGAAACCACACTTTCTTCTCTAAATGCTGCTGAAAATGGGATGTTAAAGGTCAAGATTTCTTCAGTGAATCAAATGATGTTCACCCTTGAGGAGCCCTCTTCTCCCTGGGGAAATGGCAGTCACAAAGGCCAGGCCAGCCTCACAGCTCCACTGATGAGCTGGAGTCAACAATCTCACACCAGAGGGACAGCCAAGGGAGCCAGTTCATGACTGAGAACAAGTGTGGGCGGTGTGTGCAAAGACGCACACAGACGCCTCACCTAGGTTTGTGATTCAGTGTTGCTAGAACATTAGGAAAACACAAAACTCCCCAGGCTACCATTGGTATTTCCAGAATCAAAGGTCAAGGGCACCGCCTGCAAGAGTAGCCAGGCAGCGTGCTTTGGGTCAGAGATGAGTTCAACCACAAGAGGGGGAAGCTCTTCTGCCTGGCCCACCCCACAGGAGCCGGGGCCCGCTCTGTGCCACTGAACCAGGAGGGACACGGACTGCAGCCCAGAGAGTCGAGGAAAACGCTGGCTCGCCTTCAGCAGCTGCAGAAGGAGGAAATTCTCTCTCCACAAAAGGAGGCAAGGCTTTTTTCCTTTCTTTTTTATGGAAAGACACTTGTTTTGTGTTTTCTTGGGAAACCAAAGGTTAACATCCCCTCTTCTTTGTAAGTTTACAAACAGCAGTCAATATTGTTAAAAAAAAAAAAAAAAAAAAACTCGTGAAAGGTCTTTCTTCCTAGCAGTTTACCCTGCCACTCCAGTAGAAGCTGCTGAGTCAAGAGGCCCCACGGCACCTGGACCCCCCAGTCAACCGTTAGCTTCTGCCTCTGCAGGGTCTGCTCTGGGCCTGACTGGGCGCCATCCACTGGCACAGAAGTTCCGAATGGATGCCCTACACTGAAGGGCCCTTGCCATCAACCAGAAGCTGCTAGTCACGAGCAAGCCTTTAGAACCCTGAAGACCCCAGTAGTTTTGATTAGATATTTTAAAGGTGCTACAGTTTTAATGCCAATTTAAATTCCTAATCCAGAAAACAGCTCTGGAGCCACTGCTCAAATAATGCCCTCTGAGAGTGAACTGATTTATTGAAAGGTGAGGCAACGCAAGCAGGGGCCCAAGCCCACACCCCAAGGGCCTGCCAGGTGTCCCACGCAGGCCCTCTGTTCCGTCACCCGGGAGGCCGCGGGCCACAGCCAGGAAGTCCCCAAGCACAGGTGTGGACTGTCCTCTGCTGGCTCTACCTACGCCTCAGCCTGGCCAAGTGGCATGGCTCACGTCCCCAGAGCAGCAACTCTGAGGGGCTCAGGTCCCCCACAGTGCGCTGTCACTGGGTTTCTCTGGGGGACACTGTCCCTTCACCCCCACTGTGCTATCCAGGGCTATGATGTGGATGTACCCCTTACCTGGAATGTTCACCCAGAGCATCGTGGTTCTGCGGCTAAGGGGGCAGCCACTTTGCTGCCTTGCCAGGGGCCCACAGACACAGAGAGAAACAAGACTTGGTGTTTCGGCCCTAGAGCCACAAAGATGATGAATTATTGAGAATGATTTCTTAAAACATAGACATTCTAATGGCCTAAAGGGTGCTGGGTGAAGTTTTCAAATTTTAATTGAAACAGAAAACTAAATAAATCCCATCCACATCATTACTTCCCCTGCCAGGTCTCACAGCCATGAAACATTAATGGGGAAGAGAAATGGGAAAAAATACTGTCAGCTGAAACGGATAGCAGGGCTTGGGATGGAGACCACGGGATGCATTTTTATTGCATGTGTCCCAACTCTCACTGTAATCAGGAAGTGAAGGGGCTCAGGTCAGGCCTGCAGATGGAGGAGCTCCCGTGCCTGGAACCGATGCAAGGGAGACGGACAGCTGCGCAGGACACCACCCCCTAATCGGGGAGTGCCCCGTGTGCCAGGCTCTGTGTGAGGTGCTGGCTGAGACAGGCAGGGTCCCCATCATCACCTGTTCACAGAGCCAGCAGGGACAGCGGCTTTTCCCACTCAGCCTTCTCTTGGGCCAGTGCTTGTTTCAGAAGCCCCTCCTGCCAACTTGCTGACCTCAAGAGTCCGTGATATGCTCCATGCTCCCTAGGCCAGACTTGACCTGGGGACAAGTAGACACAGGAGCCACTACTGCAACCCAATGCCACAGCTTCTCTCCCCCTTGGTGCAAACATTCACTCAACAGACATTTTCTGTGTGCCCCCTGTGGGTGAGGGCCAGGCCCAGGAGGGAGATGCAAAGATGATGAAGACCTGGTCCCACCCCTGGCGGTTCCATGTGGCCTGGCCCTCCCGGCACGAATTATACACAGGCAATCCTTCTGTTCACCTGCCCTTGCATGGTTCTTTCATCAAACCACACTCCTGTCCCCTATACGACGTCCAGCAGGAAACTTCCCTAGGCTAACCTAATCGATCACACAGACCCAAACCCCTCAGAAGCTTCTCTCTGTAGCCTGGTGGTTCTTGACCTTGACAGCACCCTGGAATCCCCTGGGGAGCTCTTAGAAGTCATCATGCCCAGCGGTACCCCAGACCCATTCCATCAGAGACCCTGGGGCCCAGACACCACTGTAATTTTCTTTAACTCACCAGGTGACTCCACAGGCAGCCAGGGCTGAGACCCACTGCGTTAGCCTCTCACATCTCACCTTTCAGCACAAGTGCTTGCGGGCGCTGCTGGTCCCCAGCACCGGTGGGTAGATGGGAACCTTCCTCCCGTGGGGACTGCCTTGCTCCATCAGGTCCAGTGTTCCTTACGGGTCACAACCTGCTTGTTAGGACACTGCCTTTTACTTCCTTTGTAACTGCAGGGCCAATGCTCTATAATGAGGTCCTTAAATTCATTTGGCACTTCTAATGATCTGAAACCCTCTCACAAACCCCTTCTAGACTCAAAGCCGCCTGAGAGCAGGCTGCACCTGTGGTTTCTCCACATCATACTGTAGTTCTGGTTCCTGCTTGGAATGAAAGACCTCAACAGGAACCTGTGGAACGGATGGCACCAGCTGACAACCAGCCCTTCGTTTCCTTCCCTCTTATCCACAGGTACATATGTCACCCCCGTGCAGCCTCCCATTCCCCAGCCACCTTGTTTGATTAAGATAATAAGGGAAAGTGTCATTTAACCCGCTCCTTACAATGGGATTGTGGGTTTAGGGATGGGGTGGTCGCAAAGATGAGGAAATGCATGCCTTCTTCAGCCTCCTGGAGCTGGGCCCTGAAATCCCAACCAGGAACTCGGCCTCCAGTAAACCCGAGTGGGAAGCTGACTGCAAGAGTCAGATTTCTCCACAGTGGGGCAGAGCAACTTTAACAGAGAATGTTCCACATTCTTTCTCCTCCTCATTTCTTTTTCCAGCAATGGCACTGGAGGAGATCATACTTTTTGGAATTTTGTTCTTAGAGATTATTTAAATGAGGCATCACATAAGTGAAGCCAGAAGCTTGAATAATATCCTCAGAGATGAGCACTTCTCTGACTACAGTGAACAAAAAGCCCTTTAGGCAAAGGGGCTGGTGTCACCATGGTTGGGTTTTAAGTTTTGATTGGCTGTATACCTCCAAAATATGATGGAAAGATGAATATTGAAATGCTGCAGTTAGACGTGACAATACTCAAAGTACGTTACTGCATGCCTAACGAGCACGCGGCCACCATGAGGAGCTCCAGCGACCTTCACAAGGAGCGGAGGTCCCAGGCTCCGGCTTTTCCCAAGAGAGGCCCAAGGCTCCTCTGCAGATAGTTCGCTACCTCACCCTCTTAGCCTTCTACTCAGACCCCCAAACACCTCTTCTAACTTCCTTTCATGGCGCATCAAATGCACACATAAACTTGATCTCATTTGCAGACGGAGGCCAGACTGTGGCAGGGAGCACATGGCATGATTTACTTCAGTCCACACACCCACCAGAATGGCTCCGGACCTGGACACACCTAGAGCAGGGCACAGACTGCCACAGGAAGCCAGGCAAAGGCAGGTGCGCAGCTGAGAGACTGGGCCCCAACTTGGCCTTCAGCTCAATCTCCCTGAGTCTACAGCACATCAAGGGGTCCAGCCAAGCCTGGCCACTCTTGCTTCTCCTGGTTACCTTTTCACTTCTGCCTGAGATTCTTCTCCCCACAAGGATAAATTCTACCCCACTTCAGTCAACACTTCCTCCATGAAGTTGTCCCCCAGCTTCCCAAGTAAGGGTAGCCTTTCTTTCATGCTTACTGCTCACAATACACACCTGTATTCTTTTTATAACCACATTGCCAACTACTTGAATAGTCTGAATCCTGGTTCTGCCACATATCACTGTGTGAAACACGGACAGGCTTGTTAATGATTCCAAGCCTTAGTTTCCTGGTTCATAAAATGGGGATCCTAGTATCCACCTCCTGGAGTTGCCGTGAGGGTTACAAGAGTTAATGTATGACACGCATGTACAGAATAAGGGATACAAGGTGTTCAATACCTGGTACATCTTATTATGATTATTAAAGCATATGATCCTCGACAAACTCCACTTGTATTTACTGAGTTCAGTAGCATCAGTGGGAGATGAGGATGCAGGGCATGCCACATGATGCTGCCCTTGATAAGCTGGGTCCAGTGTGGGAGGTGATAAACGCACTCTGTAGGTGAGAGGAGGACAGAGTGGTCAGGGGAAAAGCACAGAGGAGAAACATGACCTGGGTCAGGTAAACAGGAGCTCTGCAGGAGGACAGGAGGAAGGAGGAAGCCAGAGAGAGGGAGCAGTAAGCACAATGCCCAAAGGCATGAAGAAGCCTGGTGTGCTTAGGGAACTATGAAGAGCTTGGTGTGGCCAGAGCCAAGCAGCAGTGAATGAGGTGAAGAGTAGGCAGAAGCAGGAGGATCCCAGAGCGCTCGGTGTGCTCCTAAAAGACATCTACAAATTCGTTTTTAAATGATGATGAGCCATTGGGGAGTCCTTTAGAATGAGGACTATGGACTGGAGGGTGTGCTGGTATAGATTTAACAACCAGATCGCTGAAAAATGCATAGATATCCATACCTAAGTTTATTATAAATTTTACTGATGAAAAGTACAGGTCAGTAAACTACAGCCCAGGGATTTCATAAATATAATTTTATTATAGCATAGCCTTGCCAATTCATTTACACATCATCTGTGGCTGCTTTCCTGCTACAATAGCAGAGCCGAGTAGTTGTGACAGAGACCATAGGGCCTGAAATATTTACTATCTGGCCCTTTAATAAAAAAATTGCCAACTTGATATAAAGGGTGTCTAGCACACAGTTTCTAAATAATACTAAAATATAAAAATACCCTTTATCATAAATTCTATATAGCCAATTGATTCTCACAAAATGCTTTTGTTGACTTTGTGTGGAATTCTTGTATGAGCAGCCTATCTATGGTTGCCACTGATGAATGACTGGAGTTTCGACATGAATGTGAGGTGATATTTTCACTTACATTAAGTGATAAGAGTAAAATAACAGATGCACAGGAACTCCACTCATATGTTAATGATGTGAGCAACTTCTTTGTTGAATCATATAATAGTTTTTGAATACTGGAGGGACATTTCTTCCATTTTTTGTATTATTCACCATGAAACTGTTACAGACTTGCTGTACATTTAAATTTAATCTGTATTATTAACATTTTCTCCATCACTTGCTTAAGTCTAGAAAATCAACCAAAAAATAAGTCCTGGGAACTTTTAGGTTCAAGATGGTGACACAGGAGGCTCCTGAACTCACCTCTTCCCACAGACACCCTGAATCTACAACCGCATATGAATCAGTTCCCTCTGAAAGAAATTCAGAAACCAGTTGAGCGACTCCTACACATCAGGTAAGTGAGGAAAAAACCCCACATCAAAGCGGGTAGAAGAGGCTAAGAAACAATCTTGCCGTAAATCCCACTCCTGGCTGGGCAACACACAATCGGGAGGGAACTCACAACTCCCAGATTCTCCCCAAGGAGCAAAGGGTTTGGACCCCACATCTGGCACCTCAACTTTTAGGACTTCCACTTGAGAGACAGACCCCCAAAACATCTTTGAAAACCAGTGGGGCTTGAGTCCACAGACCCACAAGGCTGTAGGGAACTAACAGACAGTACTTAAAGGGCTCACACAGACTCACTATGGCTAACCCCAGGGTCCAGTGCAGAGACAGCAAACTGAAATTCTCCCAATCCTTCTGTGAAAGAAATCTGTTTATCTTAAAAGCTTTGGCCTGAGGGGAAGGCTTCTAATTTAACACACATGTAGGGGCTGAGTGCAATTCTCCCCAGAGACTGGGAGGCTGGAAGATGCCATTTTTGCGCTCTGCCTCTGCCCTGCCCCATGTCACTGGTATCTCCCAGAAAGGAGCCTGTGCAAGAGTATGGCACCCTGGTTTTTGTGGATGCCTCCACAGGGACACTTCTTGATTACTTGGCTCTGGTGGCCAGTGGGTCTTATGTTTTCAGGTCTCATAGGACTGTAAAAAACAAAGAAACAGTTCTTAACAGGCTATCCTTCCAGGGCACAGCACAGAGGCAGCAGATAGAAATGCCCATCTCCCAGTCTTAACCTGTAAGAGATATATTTGCATACTCCAAAAGCTGCTGCCTGAGGGCCCAGCTTTCAATCAACCTACATCTAGGTTCTGAGATCCTAGGTCTGAGGGCCTGAGATCCTCCCCTTTGGGACACTGACAGGTCTGGACACTCCCTCAACTACTGGGAACCACTAAGAACAAAGTGGGCTGCTTGGACAATCACAAAGGTATGAGAAACAATCAAGAGCTAGGGCAGGGTGGAACAATAGGTTCATCTGCTACCTGAGAACTCTCCATCAAGACTGGGAGAGGTGGCTGTTTTATCTAATGCATAGAAACCAACATAGAGAGTCAAGGAAAATGAAGAAAAAAGGAGTATGTTCCAAAGGAAAGAACAAGATAAAACCTCAGAAAAAGACCTTAATTAAATGGACAAAAGTGATTTACCCAAGAAAGAGTTCAAAATGACAGTCATAAATATGATCATCAAAGTCAGGAGAACAATGCATGAATGAAGTGAGAATTTCGACAGATAGAGAATATAAAAAAGTACCAAACAGAAACCACAGAACTAAAGAATATAATAACTGAACTGAAAAGAAATCAATAGAGGGGTTCAACAGCAGACTAGATGAGGCAGGAGAAAAATCAGTGAACCTGAAGACAGGGCAGTGGAATTCATTCATTCAGAGCAGCAAAAAAAAAAAAAAAAAGAGAATGAATGAAAAAGAGTGAAGATAGCTTAAGGGACTTATGGGATAACATCAAGCAGACCAATATTCACACTATAGGGATACCAGAAGGAGAAGAAAGAAAGAGGGGCAGAAAACCTATTTGAAGAAATAATGGCTGAAAACTTCCCTAAATTAGGGAAGGAAACAGACATTCATATCCAGGAAGCCTAACAAGTTCCAAATAAGATGAATCGAAACAGACCCACACACATTATAATTAAATTTTCAAAAGTTAAAGACAAGGAGAGAATCTTAAAAGCAGCCAAGAGAAAAACAATTTATTATGTACAAGGGAATCCCCATAAGACTATCAGCAGAAACTTTGCAGGCCAAAAGGGAGTGGCATGATATATTCAAAGTGCTGAAAGAAAAAAACCATCAAGCAAGAATCCTCTACCTGGCAGAGCTGTCCTTCAGAATTGGTGGAGAGATAAAGAGTTTTCCACACAAGCAAAAGCTAAAGAAGTTCATCACCACTAGACCTGCCTTACAAGATATGTTAAAGGGACTTCTTTAAGGTGAAACAAAAAGGTGCTAATTAGTAACAGGAAAACATATGAAAGTATAAATCTCACTGTTAAAAGTAAACATATAGTAAAATACAAAATAATGTAGAAGCGGTGGGTTAATCACTTATAAAGCTACTATGAAAGTTGAAAGACAAAAGTATTAAAAATAACTAACATTACAATAATTTGTTAATGGATACACAAGATAAAAAGATGCAAATTGTGATGTAAAAAACATAAAATGTGGGAGGAGAGAGTAAAAGTGTAGAGCTTTAGAATGCATTTGAACTTAAGTTGTTATCAACTTAAAATAGACTGTTGTAAGATATTATATGTAAGCCTCACAGTAACCACAAGGCAATAACCTAAAGTAGATACACAAAAGGTAAAGAGAAAGGAATCTAAGCATACCACTACAGAAAAGCATCAAATCACAAAGGAGGAGAACAAGAGAAGAAGAAAGGAATAAAGGAATTACAAAATAGCCAGAAGACAATAAACAAAATGGCAGGAAGTCCATACCCATAAATAAATACCTCAAATGTAAATGGACTAAATTCTCTAATCAAAAGACACAGAGTGGCTGAATGGATAAAAAAACAAGACCCAACTATATGCTTCCTACAAGAGACTTCAGCTTTAAGGACACATATTGACTTAGAGTAAAGGGATGGAAAAAGACATCCCATGCAAATGGAAACCAAAAGAAAGTTGGGATAGCTATACTTATATTAGACAAAACAGACTTTAAGACAAAGACTATATTAAAAGACAAAGAAGAGCATTATATAATGATAAAGGGGTCAATCCAACAACAAGATATAACATTTATAATTAGTTATGCACTCAACATAGGAACATCTAAATATATAAAGCAAATATTAAAAGACCTACAGGGAGAAATAGACAGCAATACAATAATAGGAGAGGACTCCAATATCTCACTTTCATCAGCGGATAGAGCATCAGACAGAAAATTAATAAGAAACACTGGATTTAAATGACATATTAGACCGGATGGACTTAACAGACATTTACAGAACATTCCATCCAAAAGCAGCAGAATACACATTCTTCTCAACTGCACATGGAACATTCTCCAAGAGAGATCATATGTTAGGTCACAAAACAAATCCTAATAAATTTAAAAAGATTGAAATCATACCACACATCTTTTCCAACCACAACGCTATGAAACTAGAAAACAATTACAAGAAGAAAACTGGAAAATTTACAAATATGTGGAGATTGAACAACATGCCCTGGAACAACCAATGGGTCAAAGAAAAAAGAATTTAAAAATATCTTGAGACAAATGAAAATAAAACAAAGCAAAACCTACAGGATGCAGCAAAAGCACTTCTAAGCGGGAATTTTATAGCAATAAACACCTACGTTAAGAAACAAGAAAGATCTCAAATAAACAACATAACTTATACTTAAAGGAACTAGAAAAGAACAACAAACTAAGCCCAAAGTTAGTAGAAAGAAGGAAATAAAGATCAGAGCAAAAGTAGTGAAATGGAGACTAAAAAGAAAATAGAAAAGACCAATGAAACTAACAGCTGGTTTTTTTAAAAACATAAACAAAATAAACCTTTAACCAGACTCACCAAGAAGAGAGAAGACTCAAATATATAAAATCAGAAATGAACAAGGAGACATTACAACTGATAGCAGAGAAATACAAAGGATCATGAGGGATTATTAGGAACAATTATACACCTATTGGCTGAACAATCTAGACAGAACAACCTAGAAAAAATGGATAAATTCCTAGAAACATACAACCTACCAAGACTGAATCATGAAGAAATAGAAAATCTGAGCAGATGAATTACTATTAAGGAGATTGAATCAGTAATGAAAAACCTCTCAACAAAGCAAAGCCCAGGACAAGAAAGTGTCACTGGTGAATTCTAGCAAATATTTAAAGAAGAATTAATGTCAAACTCTTCCAAAAAACTGAAGAGGAGAGAACACTCCCAAACTCATTTTACAAGGCCAGCATTACCCTGATACGAAAGCCAGACAAGAACACTACCAGAAAAAAGAACTGCAGGCCAACATCCCTGATGAACCTAGATCCCAGAACCCTCAACAAAATATTAGCAAACTGAATTCAACAGCATATTGAGAGGATCATACACCATGATCAAGTGGGATTTATCCCTGGGAGGGAAGGATGATTCAACATTTGCAAATCAATGTGATATACCACATTAACAAAATGAAGGATAAAAATCATATGACCATCTCAATAGATGCGGAAAAACTTCCGACAAAATTCAACATCCATTCATGACAAAAACTCTGAACAAACTGTCGTGAAGATGTTATGGAAAGCAAAGAAGGAAGTCCCCATCCCTCCCAAAGATGAAGCCAAAGTAAAGGCATGGAAGCCCAAGAAAGCAGTTCTGAAAGAAATCCACAGCCAGAAAGAAAAAGATCCACACATCACCCATCTTCCGGCAGCCCAAGACACTGTGACACCAAAGGCAGGCCAAACATCGTCAGAAAAGCACCTCCAGGAGAAACAAGCTTGATCATTATGCCATCAAGTTCCCCCTGACCACCAAGTCAGCCATGAAGAAGATGGAAGACAACACAATAGTGTTTGTTGTGTATGTCAAGGCCAACAAGCACCGTATCAAACAGGCCGTGAAGAAGCTCTGTAACAGTGATGTGGCCAAAGTCAACACCCTGACCAGGCCTGATGGAGAGAAGAAGATATGTGCATATGTTCAAGTGGCACCAGACTATGATGCTTTGGATGTTGCCAACAAAATTGGGATCATCTAAACTGAGTCCAGCTGGCTAATTCTAAGTATAAATTTTTTCACCATAAAAATAAAAACTCTTAACAAAGTGGGTATAGAGGGAATGTACTTTAATATAATAAATGCCATATATGACAAGTGCACAGCTAATATCATCCCAATGGTGAAAAACCGAAAGCTTTTCCTCTATCACCAGGAACATGAGAAGGATGTCCACTCTTGCCACTTTTATTCAACTTAGTACTGGAACTAAGCAGTACGGCAAGAAAAAAAAAGGCATCCAAACTGTAAATAAAGAAGTAAAACTATATGAAGATGATATAATCTCATATATAGAAAACCCTAAAGACTCCACCAAAAACTGTTATAACTAATAAACAAATTCAGTAAAGTTGTAGTTTACAAAATTGATATACAAAAATCAGTTGCATTTCTATACACTAATGACAAACTATTAGATGGAGAAATTAAGAAGACAATCCCATTTACAACTATATCAAGAAGAATAAAAATACCTAGGAACAAATTTAACCAAGGAGGTGAAAGAGCTTTACACTGAAAACTAAAGAAATTGAGGAAGACACAAATAAATAGAAAGATATTCCATGCTCATGAATTGGAAGAATTAATATTGTTAAAATGTCCACACTACCCAAAGCAATCTACAGATTCAATGCAACTCCTATCAAAATTCCAATGGCATTTTTCACAGAATAGAACCATTTCTTGATTTTAAATTATATTACAAAGCTATAGTATTGAAAACAGTATGGTATTAAAATACAAATAGACACATAGATCAACAGAACTGAATAGAGAGCCCAAAAATAAACTCATACATATACAGTCAATTAATGTACAACAAAGGAGCCAAGACTATAAAATGAGAAAAGGACAGTCTCTTTAACAAATGGTAGGAAAACTGGACAGCCACATGCAAAAGAATGAAACTGGACCACTACCTTACCCCATACACAAAAATCAACTCAAAATGGACTAAAGACTTGAGTGTAAGACCTGAACATAAAAATCCTAGAAGAAAACATACAGGAAAAGCTCCTTGACATTGGTCTTGGTGATGATGACTTTTTTGATTTGACACCAAAAGCAAAGGCAAGAAAAGGAAAAATAAATAAATGGGACCACATTCAACTAAAAAGCTTTTGCACGGCAAAAGCAACCATTGACAAAATGAAAAGGCAACCTACCACATGGAAGAAAATATTTGCAAACCATATATCTGATAAGGGATTAATACCTAAAAATACATAAAGAACTCACATGACCCAAGAGCAAAAAAACAAACCCAATTGAAAAACGGGCAGCGCATCTGAATAAACATTTTTCCAAAGAAGATATACAGATGGCCAAGAGGTATATGAAAATGTGCTCAACATCACTAATCATTAGGGAAATACAAATCAAAACCACAATGAGATATCACCTTACTGTTAGAATGGCTATTATCAAAAAGACAAGAAATAACAAGTGTTGACGAGGGTGTGGAGCAATGACTCTCGTGCACTGTTGGTGGGAATGGAAATTGGTGCAGCCACTCTGGAAAACAGTATGGCAGTTCCTCAGAAAAGTAAAAATAGAACTACCATATGATCCAGCTATTCCACTTCTGGGTATTTAACTGAAGGAAATGAAATCACTATCTCAAAAAGATATGTTCATTGTAGTCTTATTTACAATAGCCAAGACATGGAAACAACCTATGTGTCCATGCATGGATGAATAGATAAAGAAAATGTGGTATACACACACACACACACACACACACACACACACACACACTGGAACATTATTCAGCCGTAGAAAAGAAGAAAATCCTGCCATTAGTGACAACATAGATGGACCTCGAGGGCATTATGCTAAGTGAAATGTCAGACAAAGAAAGAAAAATACTGTATTATCTCACTTGCGGGTCAAATCTAAAAATAAAAGAGCTCATAGATAGAACAGATTGATGGTTGCCAGAGGCAGGGAGTGAGTGGTGAGCATAACGGGCGAAGGTGATCAAAAGATACAAACTTCCAGTTTTAAGATAAATAAGTCCTGGGGATGTAATGTACAGTATAGTCACTATAGTTAACAATGCAGTATTGCATATCTGAAAGTTCCTAAGAGAGTATATCTTAAATGTTCTCATCACAAGAAAAAAATTTGTGTAGCGCTTGATGTTAACTAAACTTACTGTGGAGACCATTTTGCAATGTATACAAATATCAAACCACTATGTTGTACACCTACCACAATGCTATATGTCAATTATATCTCAATTTTAAAAAATATGAGCCAATGCAGATATACTGTGATCTAGATTCAATCACAAATATGGATTAAAAAATTTTGGTTTTTATCCACATAAGCCCTCTTTCCTGATCATATTTTCCTACAATGAATTTCTCTGTTCAGAATTTGCGATGTGTTTATGATGTTATAGAATGAATTTTAAAACAAATAGCACACATATAAATATAAATTAAACTGGTTGGAGGGGGAGGGTTTGTCCGTTTATTGTCTGTGTTCACTAGAATGGTATTAAGAAGAAAAGTTAAAATAATAAACTAAAGATGTTTTGTTTTTTTAAAAAAGTCCTGATTTGTAGCATTTGCTGATTTCCTTGGTCTAAAAATACTCCCAGTCTGGCTGTTGGAAGCTCCCAACATGATGTCGCCAAATGTGGAGCTGGGAAGACGTGCACGGCAGCACAACTTTCTATGCTATTTCCACCATAGGGATAAAACAAATGTAAATAACCTCAAGAGCAGGGATAATAGAAAATGTAGTAACATACTTAAGTGATGGATTTTGAGTACCTACTACCTATTTGAAAATTTATTTAATCGCATGCTCCTATAAATTTTTAATAATGCCTGTTTTAACAATTGGCTCACAAAATTCCAGAAAATTAAACAATGAGCTCCCCTGAGCCTGTGTGGGCTGGTGCCAGCACAGAGGTAAATGGAGGCACGGGGAGCAGTTAGGAGGCAAGTGTGTCACCGACTAGTTACCCCAAGGAACTCAAGGGTGGGTTTGGATATTTTAACTGTTTTTCCAAATTGTTTTTTTCCTTTCCTTATGTTAAGGAGATGCAATCACCAACCTCCCTGAACCAGACCAGGCCTCACCATGAGAGCTACGCCTATGACCTTTGTCTCATCTTTAATGCTAAGATCTCTCCAGGAGGAGCTGGGCCTTCTTACCGTAACGTGCAGTGTATGGGGAAGCATGTTTCCAACTGAGCCTGCACAAGCAAACACCCACCTCTCCCTTTGGAATATTCATTCCCCATCCAAAATCAAAGGGCCCTGCTCCCCTTTGTTTGGGGACGCCATGACTTTGGAAATGATTCCACATGGTCTCCTATTTGCCACAAATACACTTTACTTTCTGAGACAACTACTTCTGGTGGAGAGTCTGATTTAACTTGCCAGGAGGGAACCCACTTTGGTTCGGTGACAAGTGCAGAACATAATGCAGGTCATAATGGGATGAAATGAAGTGAGAGTGGGGTGGAGAACAGGGCATGAAGTCAAGAGTCGTTAGGAAGACACAATCTCCAGAACGAAGTGGCTTCTAGGGACTCAGGAAAGCAAGGATGCTGAGGGTGGTTCCCAGGTTTAGGATGGAGGTGACTGAGTGGATGGGGGGTCCCACTAGCCAAGCCACGGAATTCAGCAGGAGCAGATGTGGGGAGAAACATGGTGGCCTCAGCCTCATCCTTCCTGGTGTCTTCCACGGGGCCAGAGTGCCCAGGGGCAAAGGCTGCTCCTTGAATGAAAGAATGCTCGGCTTGGGCTGATCACACAACCCGAACAGAAAAGTTCTCAATGTGAATTAATTCCTTCTGAGGAGTCAGCCACCAACTGTTGCTTTAAAAAAAGAAAAACTTCCTGATAGTGCTACGACCCACAAATTGCATAAAAATTGGTAAGTAAGTAAAACTTTAACATGTCGGGTCTAAGGTAATGTGACAGTCTCTTGGCTCAATTAGTATGAGTCTCCACGGTGAGCAGAATCTTGCAATAGTCTGAAGGACACAGATCATACAAAAATGCAGTCTTCAGAATTTTAGTTAAAGTTAGGGGGAAAAAATCCCTCCTCCCCACAAGCCAGCATAGTATCTCCTCTTGAAATCTTAGTTGTCTTAACTGTGTCTGAGATACAGAAAGAACATCGATTTTAAAGAAATAGCTCAACTCTGTTTACTGTTCGTTACCGAACCTCTTACTTTTCTTAAGTCCCACTGATTTTTCTCCATGTTTAGGGCTCCAGTACTGAGCCTCCACTGGCTGGGGCTCCCCCTGGAGCAGGTTATTACTGATGAGCAGGCGCAAAAGGGTTACCCCAGAGGGAGACCTGATTTCCAGCTCAGACTTACACCTCCTTCCCTCTGTTTTCCCATCTCCCACCTCCCACCTGTCTCCACCAGGGGCTAAGTGCCTTATGAAAACCTACAGGCGTGGCAGAGGACAGGATGAAAGACTCAGGAGGGCATAGGAACCCCATCACTGTGCAGGGCAGACAACCCCGAGCCTGCGGGCCACGAAGGGTGGGCTTCTCTGCCAGGGTGAGGGGCACCTGGGTCTACCTGAATGAGGCAGCCTCCTCCCCACCGTGCTCAGTGTAGGTGCACGTGCCTGGAATGTTCTCAGTTTACCTCCCCCTTGTCAGCCAGGTGACTCTCTCTCAGCTTCACACCCCAAGGGCCTCATGAAGCCTGTCGTGACCAGCTACGGCAGCCACCCCCAACACCAGGCATGAAGTCGCGTCTCTCTCTCCTCTGAGCTAAGACTCCCACGCGTCGAATCCTAGCGCTGAATTCTCAGTGTCCCTGCCTGTCCCCTGTTCCCTGCCGTGAGCTCCTACTTGTCTGTTCCCTCAGATACGCAGCAGGTACTCCATTCACGTCTGCTCAGGGTTTGGCTGTTGAAATGCGGTTTCTCAGGAAAAAATGCAGTTTTGCAATATCGGGGGCCTTTCTTTAAATAGCTTCGTGTAAATATGTACTAAAGCTAAATGGAAAAATTGCGTTTACTCAGTGGCTTTACCAAATACATCAACAAATATTTGGGGCACCTCCTGTGAGTAAAGTACAGATGAACATCATAGTACTATACTGATGACATAAAAGAGAGTTCTAATGAACAGACACCTCCAGGGAGAATCAAGGTCACGCTTTCAGCTGCAATGTCCTTTTTGTCCAACTTCCTTTTAAGAAGTCACACTTGGACATGTACCTTGGGAGAATATGGCAAATAGACTCCACCGGAGTAGGTGAGACATATATTGGCTACATATAGATCAAAACTCTACAAGTAATAACAACTGGGGATGAGACAGAAGCTGCATCTCGAATTTCCTATGCTTTCCAAAGGTTATTTCGTTCAGGAGTAAAAATCAGTATTTAGAACAATTTCCTGATGTCTTGTGTCTACTGGGCACAGCCAGTGGGGTCCCTGCCCGAAGGTGAGAACTGACCCCAAGCAGTGTACGGTTAAGGGTCCGATGGGTGATGCAGGAAAGAAGTGTCATCGTCACCTCACCTCGGGGGAGACACGGCTGGCAGGTTCAGGAAGACTTCTCTGAAGGAGGAGAAGCTGAGTTCAGTCCTGAAGGACAAGGAAGTTGCAAAGGGTCCATATCACTCAAGAACCATGTGACGGATCCCAAACATCGGGAATTTAGGACAAACTGAAAACTTGTTGTTATCACTAGGGATAGGTAATGAAGAGAAACCGGCAGCCGGTCCTACGTGCCTCTCTCTGCTCGTGCCCTGCACCAGCCTCTCTTCTCGGTGTCACAGAGAAGGCCATGAGATAGTGGACTGCCTTAGTACTGGGGACACTGTTCTGCCGCATGGTAGAGGAGAAGTCCGAAAATCACAAAAAGGCCAATCAGCTAAGCCAGATGCCAGGAAGGAAAGGATGTGGGGAAGAGAACTTGGCAAATGTGTGAGAGCGGAGGCCTAGGGGCAGTGAAGGGCAAGGACACACCCAGAAGCCAGGCTGGGGCTGGGGAAAAGGAATGGGCTGGGGGCAGCTGGTGGGAACCTGTCAGAGGACGTGGTGCCTTGGGCTCCCAGCTGTCTACCCACGAGCTCTAGACAGTGAGAGCAAACTTTTGCCGTGGTTTGAGAACTAATAAAAGGTGCCCCCACATCTCCCCAAACAAAAATGTTCTCTAAAGGTGGGCTTAAATGCCATCAGTATCCTCCGGCCAGGGTGAAAGCACTGCTAGGGGGCTGGGGAAGGGCTTACAGCCTCTTCGCCTGGGGGCTCAGTAAGTCTGCAGCCGACTCACGGGCAGAAACTAGACTACTATGTGCACAGCTGGTTGGCATCCTCTATGGCCTGCCAAAGGGCACGGAGAACCAGACACGTGGTGCGATTTGGCAGCGGAGGGAAGGGCCAGACCAGCTCTGTCCAACAGAAATATCGCGTGAGCCACAGCTGCAAACCACATATATAATTTTATATTTTCTAGTAGCCACGTTACAAAGTAAAAAGAAACAGGCAAAATTACTTTTAATCATTACTTTTTTTCACATAATTACTTTTAAGCACTACTTTTCTTCACATAATTATTTTTAAGCACAATATGTGCAAGATGCTATCATTTCAACAAGTCCTCAATATGAGACTGAGATAGTTTTTATGAGATAATTTACATTCTTTTTCACACTAAGTCTCTGAAATCTAGTATGCGGTTTATTCGTAGAGCATCTCAACTCAACGAGCCACATTGCAGTCTGGCCATGCAGGTCCAGGGCACGGCTGGAGGTGAGCTGGGGGTCCTCCGCAAGGCACGGTCCTGAGCAGCTGGGTCAGGGTCCTCACACTCGGGAGGGGGAGGCCGGAGGGCCAGAAGTGAAAACAATCTTTTCGGACCATATTTTACCCAGAACAGACCCTGCTCACGAACCAATGATCCAAGTTCATGGTGCCAGAGTCTTGAAGGCATTCATCTTGTCCAGTAGCTCTTAAACTTCAGAGGGAATCAGAACCACCTGGAGGGCTTGTTAAAACAGATTTCCCAGGCCCACGCCTGGAGTTTCTGATTCTGTAGGTCTGATTTGGCAATTTTAACAAATTCTTGGGTTTGCTGCTGGTTCTGGGAACCACTCTTGGAGAACCACTGATCCAGCCTAAGCTCTAGTTAATGAGTGACCTTCCCAGACAGCTTTTCCTACTGAGTGTTCAGTCTACTTCTATTTGATTACCACCCGTGGTGGTAAACTCACTACCCACTAAAGCTACCAACTTTGGTCAATTCTAGTCATTCTTTCCTGTATTGAACCTAATCTGATCCCTTAAAACTTCCCACTGCCTTTGCCTTCCAGGCCCAGTCCCTCCTTCCCCACAGGCAGCCTTCACAAACCTTAAGACCTGTTCCCCCCCTTCTTACTCCCTAACACCTTACACCCTTTGTTCTTGTTTTGGGCACTTCTGACAGTCTTAGTCTTATGCATTATTGTTACAGTAAAGTTCTTTTTTTCTTCATCTTTATAGCAATTTCAATATAATATAGCTTACTATAAAAACAAAATGAACGCACCCCAAAAAGTTTATCTCAAAGCAAGATTTCATCATTGCAAACTGGGCCAGTTCAGTCCCCCCTTCTGCCTTATATTCCCAAATAAGGTACATATGTGAAGTACTTTAAAGCAGTGACCCCAAACACCTGTCCCCAGACTGACATCAGTCCAGGACAACACTTGCGCCTGTCTGCAGTGGGTGAAACGAGATTTCCACCAGGCCAAACCTGTTCCAGTCAGACAGCTATTCTCCATTCAGAGATTATGTCCTTCCCGTTTTTCCCATGACGGCGACAGCCTTGCTGTCACGAAATGAGGGTGAGGAGGTGGTCAATAGATTCCAAAGGCAGGACCCTCTGCTTTCTAGCTCTGCAAAGCCCTGTGCAAAATCCAGGTCAGACTGGTGTCCCTTGGCTCTTAACTAGCCTCTCTCTTGGAACCTTGATGGACCAGGACGCTTCCTCTGAGCCTGGCCACGCCCTTCCCCTGCAACAGCCCGGGGGATCTTCTGTGGAGTGGCTCATTGGTGAGCTGTGCTCCCTCACCTCACAAGAAAACCACCTGCACCTCCCCGAGGCTTCTCCCTGGCCATGTGTCGTCCCTTTGTGGGAAGAGGAACAGGTGACCATACCCGACAGACACCACCCCATTGGCTGCAGCCCCACTCTCTCGCCTCCTAGCCTGGCCTCCCACACTTTCTCCAGGGCTCCAAGGCCGCCGCTGGCTCGCTGGCTTTTAGGAGTGCAGTGCTCCTGTATTCTCACGCCAAGGCTGGGAGGAGAAGGTGAGAATGGGGGATGCACTGCGACCAGGCTGGGAGTGGGCATTGCAGCGGTAGCAGTAAGGCCCCTCCACTTTGACCAGGCCAGCTCAAGAGGAGGCGGGGTACCGTCCAGATCCTGGAAGTGCCCCTTCAGGGGCAAGTCCGCCTCTTGGACCACGGCTGCAGGTCCCTGCCAGTCCACACTTCGAGCCACACCTTTAGATTTGGATCCAGACCTTGGGAAAAGGCAGCAGCCTAGGTCCCCTGTCTTCATGGATACAAAAGGGGTTGAGATGGGCTCTGAGCCAGGTACAGGGTCACCATGAAGGCAAAGGGCACCCAAAGACGAGTGGGCACGCACAGTGGGGGGCCTCTGGGAAGTCCGGTCAGACCGCCCCTTGGCTAAGAAAGTGGGAGACCCAGGAAGGAAAGTTGTCTTCTAGACCAGGGGTTGGCAAACTCTGTGAAGGGCTGGAGAGCAAGCACTTCAGGCTCTGCAGGCCCTGTGGGCTCTGCTGCACCCCTGGCCTCTGCCGGTATAGGTGAAGGCAGCCAGAGGCACACACAACAGCGGTGTGGCTGTGCTCCAACAAGCCTGCATTGCAACAGGCCACGTCTGCCTGTGGGTTGCAGTCTGTTGCCCTTCGTCCCGGGTGACACTGAAGACATCCTAGCCGGGCTCCGCGGGCCCTGCGTTTGCGCTTCTCCAGCGCTCGGTTCCCCTGCCCTGTGCTCGGTTCCCCTGCCCTGCGCTCTGCCCTAGAAATGCATCCTGTTCATCTGTCTGTGGCGTCCACGGCTTCTGGGGTGGACACTTTATGTCCTGGTGCCAGCACAGAAGAGGTGTCTCATACATATCTGGGGAGAAAGTGTGTGCATAGTGTGGGGGGAGACGGTGTTTACCGCAGACAAACCCCACTGAGCATGTCCAGCCTCTTGGCAAAAAGCTACAGGGTTCACACGGGAAACAGATCTTTGCTGACGACGAGCACGACCAGCAGACAGCAGCCTGGCCAGCAGTCTCATTCCCTGTGAAAATGCAAACCCACGGGTGGATTCTGACGTCAGGGCTAAACCCCAGAGAGCAGCGCCGCCAGGACCGCCTGCAGACAGGCTGCTCCCCCCGCGGGGGCCCTTCCCGTCACAAACCCATCACCACTCACTCCAGCCTCCGGCGAGGAGGAGAAAAACACTGTGCTAGCCAGAGATATAAAAATCCTTTGTTACTGGAAAATCTAAGTGTCTCTCTAGGCCTGTGCAGCACCATTAGGTGACGTCAATGGCTCAGGGTATCTGCGCTCCGTGCTTCCACTCTTCTCGGAACTGCAGCTAATTCATGGCAGTAAAGATGTTTCTATTTAGAGCCTCAGAGAAGAAGAGGTGGCCCCTCGATTCTGCGTCCCTAAGACCTGTGCGAAGGGCCTGCCTGCTTTCCCTGTGACGCAGGAAAAGTGTACAGGTGACATTCGATTCCACTCAAGCTGAGCAACAGCTTGAGGGCCTACTATGCGCCAAGCAGCATGGGCACATAGATGCAAGCACAGCCTGGTGAACCCGCTGGGGAGGAGAGGGCACTGAGGCACAAATAGCCATGAGAATGGTGGGGGTGACACACAGCAAAGAAGCTCCTTGGGGGGCTTGAGGAGGATGAGACTCGATGTCTCGGGCTGGACGGTGAAGGACTGGTAGAATGTGGGCACATGGGGTTGCAGGGAGACTGGGGTTCCATTCACTGAGTGAGAAGGAGGAAGGAGGGGAAGCAAGGTCAGGTGGGGGGGCTGTGCTTGATCTGTCCCTTGAACTGTATTTGGCGCTTTTCTGGCAGGAGCACCTCCGAGCCAAGCGGGCCTGCGTCTTCATGTGGCGGCACAGCCCCCATGGGCCGGCCTGCCCTGCCTGGCTTCAGCAATTTGTCTCTGAAGAGCCACCAGGATTTCCGGCGCCCTCCCTCCACCCATGTCACCTGTCACGTAGGCCTCATTCTTCCTCCTGGGGTGTCTAAACTCCGCGGTTGAGAGAATTTCTTTCCTATGAAAGTCATTTCCTTTCCTTTCCCAGAGGTCTCCAAGGACTTGATTGCCTGTGAGACTTTATGGTATTAGCTGAAAATTTCCTGATTTCAGATGAAATTCTCAGTGCTGAAGGAGGCATTTTATGTTGAACTAAATCTTAGGAAAAAGCACAGAATTGCTCCAGCTATTTCAGAATATTTTTCTAGAATAGCCAAATCAATTTTGAGAAAGAAGAACAAAGCTGGAGGTATCGCACTTCCTAATTTCAAACTATCTTACAAAGCTATAGTAATCAAAACAGTATGGTATTGGCATTAAAATAGACACATAGATCAGTGGAGCAGAAGAGAGAGCCCAGAAATAAACCCACATATATACAGTCAACTAATCTATGACAAAGGAGGCAAGAATATATAATGGGGGAAAGACAGTCTCTTCAATAAGTGGTGCTGGGAAAACTGGACAGTCACATGCAAAAGAATGAAACTGCACACTCTCTTACACCACACATAAAAATTAACTCTAAATGGAGTAATGGAACTGAATGTAAGACCTGAAACCATAAAAATCCTAGAAGAAAACATCGATGGTAAGCTCCCTGACATTGGTCTTGGCAATGATTTTTTTGGATTTGATATCAAAAGCACAGGCAACAAAGCGAAAATAAACAAGTGAGGCTACATCAAACTAAAAAGCTCCTGCACGGCAAAGGAAACCACCAACAAAATGCAAAGGCAATGCACCAAAGGGGAGAAATTATTTGCAAATCATCCATCTGCTAAGGGGTTGGTTAACTTCCAAAATATATAAAGAACTCATACAACTCGATAGCAAAAAAAAAACAATTAAAAAATGGGCAGAGGATCTGAACATTTCCCAAAGAAGACATACAGATGGCCAACAGGTACATGAAAGGTGCTCGACATCACTAATCATCAGGGAAATGCAAGTCAAAACCACAATGAGGTATCACCTCACACCTGTTAGAATGGCTACTATAAAAAGACAAAAAATAACAATGTTGGCGAGGATGTGGAGAAAAGGGAACCCTTGTGCACTGTTGGTGGGATGTAAATTGGTGCAGCCACTGTGGAAAACAGTATGGCGATGCCTCGAAAAAATAGGGGCTAGCCCCGTGGCTGAGTGGTTAAGTTCACACACTCTGCTTTGGTGGCTCTGGGTTCACTGGTTCAGATCCTGGGCGTGGACTTACACACCACTCATCAAGCCATGGTGTGGTGGCATCCCACATAGAAGAACTAGAATGACCTACAACTAGGATATACAACTATGTACTGGAGCTTTGGGGAGAAAAAAAATTAAAAATAGAACTACCATATGATCCAGTAATTCCACTTCTGGGTATTTAGCCACAGGAAGTGAAACACCAACTCGAAAAGATATATGCACCCCCTTGTTCACTGTAGCATTATTTACAACAGCCAAGACATGGAAACAACCTAAGTATCTGTCAACAGATGAATGGATTAAAAAAGATATGGTAGACACACACACACACACACACACACACACACACACACACACACACAGTGGAATACTATTCAGCCATAAAAAAGAATGAAATGTTGCCATTTGTGACAACATGGATGGACCCTTGAGGGAATTATGTTAAATGAAATAAATCAGATAAAGACAAATACTGTATGAAATCACTTATATGTGTAACCTAAAACAAAAACCCTTACTTACAGATACAGAGAACAGACTAGTGGTTGCCAGAGGTGGGAGAGGAAGGTGAGGGATGCACAAAATGGGTGAAGGGGATCAAAAGGCACAAACTTCTGATTATAAGATAAATAAGTCCTGGGGATGTAATGCATAGCATGGTGACTATAGTTAATAACACTGTATTGAATATTTGAAAGTTGCTAAGAGAATAGATCTTAAAAGTTCTCATCACAAGAAAAAATTTGTAGCTGTGTGGTGATGAATGTTAACTAGACTTATTACAGTGATCATTTCTCAATATATACAAATATTGAATAACTATTAAAAAAAAAAAGCACATGGACAGGGATCGCTTCGATGGACTGAGACACCCACTGAAGTCTTGTATACTCAGTCCCACTTCCCCTCTGGGAGCCGCCTTCTCACTGGGAGGAGCTTAGGCTCCTTGGGTCCCGTCCTCCCCCAGTTTACTCCCTGCCTGGCCAGGCTTCGCCTTCTGAGCCCACACTTCACATCTCCCACATGTTCCACTAAAATGGATTATGCCCCAAAGCCCTTCATACCGTTCAGATAAATTGTCCCTTCTTTCAAATCTTCATCTAAGTCAAAGGTCATATTTTGTATGCTTTCAAAAACAGATCATTGCAGGATCATGTTTGTTGAGTACTTTTTCATCAACAAACTTTAAAGCATGAAGTGAAAATACACATAACCCAGTATTAAAAGTCTAAATCACAAAGAAAAATACCAATACCAATGTTGCTCTCTATGACAAAATTATCTGACAAAGTTCTTAAATATAGCAACTTATTAAAATTCTGTTACTTCAGAAGACAACACTCAAATGTATTGTTCTGCACGATGTAACGGTACAAAAAAAAAATCGCAGTACTAATTCTGGACTGATTCTTGTTTTTGGTATGAATTTCTAGGGGTGAAATGCTCAAACACATACACACTTTTCATTTGTCTAAGAAATCAAGATAGAAAAGTAGAAAGTTTTTTATTTGGAGGAAGAATTCCATGCTCTCATAAAATACATTCGTCTTGAGTTGCTCAGGCATGAGCTGAATGCTAAGGGACGTGCATCAGTAATGAAGGCGCGCAGGCCTGCCAGAGAGTTTTTTTCACTATTTGTCAAAGGAGCCCAGTTTTGCCATAAACCTTCTTAATTGTCAGCTACAGTAAGATACGGAGAGAGATGAGCAGAGAATAGTGGCGAGAATGCAAGGCGCGGTCAAGCTGACAAAGCACAAGAAGCAAGCCAGACACCGTACCTGCTTGTTATTGTCGGTGGTGCAACACAGTTTCTTGAGGGAGACAAAATGCCTAATTTTCCTAATAACATAAATAATCAGTTATTAGTGAGTCAGATATGAGATGATTCAACAAATCAGCAAATGAAAACATCAACAGCATCTTCTTAAAGCAAAACTCCAGGGTCCATCCGAGGGCAGATTTAAAATTCAAACCAAACCCAACCTACAGAGACTGCATGTTTCCCACAGAGCCCACACAAGACCTCAGAAACCGGCTTCCCTTCTAGTCACGAGTGGGCTCAGGAACACTTCCCTAATGGGCGTTTCATTTTGTAACTGACCCCTGAAGATTGCTCTTCAATATCTTCAGTGATAGGATGAAATGCTACTCTACAGAAAATTGGTTTTAATTCTGCTAACACTAATAATTTTACAGCTTATATAAAAAGCAAAGACTCATTTGGACAATGACCAAATTTCGTGGTTGCTGTCTTTATATTTAATATTCCATATTTTTTCACAGCACGGTCATCATAATTATGACATTTTTCAGGCAGAGGAAAATCCTCTTATTTCAAGGTCATGGACGGAATCCTCAAACAGTCTTGGTCATTACCACTAAGGAGACCAGCCAAAGACAACAGGTGCCTTGGCTCTCCACAAAAATCAGCTCAAGGTAGATTCTCTACTGAGAGTGAAGCCAGGAATTCCAGGGGGCTGTTAGATTTTATAGGAATGAGTCCCTTTCTCCCTCTGGTTCAGTTTTCTCTGGAGGACTCTGAAGAGCACATAGAAAATACTGGTTATTTTGTAATGAGCTTCACTAAACGGGAAGAGGTAAAAATTTCCCTACTTCCGATGAGAATTTCCTCTGATAGCCCAATGCCTACAATTGGGGAAAAAATAACACTGGAAACTGTGTCTGGACAAAAGGACTTCTCTCTCTTATCTGCAAAATCAGAAAGATCAGAAAAAATCATTCTGACAGAAATTACCGGGCAGTCACGTATCTCCCCTGCCTTGGTTACCTAACGATTCTGGTCACACGCAAAGTGAACCTTGACTTAAGTTTTCTGAGAAGACAGTCTAAGGATGGTGATGACAACACTGTGACAGCCATCGTGACCTCTGAGCACTGACCACTGGAGGTAACAGCCATGCGGAGGCCTTTGTGCTCAGAAGGAGGGCCCGGTGGCCTCTTCCCGTGCTCCTGACCCCTGCCAGGGCCCGCCAAAACCCCACCACCCAGGGTGAAGCGCAGTGGCAGCAAATACGAGGCAGTGGTCTTTGAACTAGGCAGGGAACAATTTCAAAGCTAACCATACAAGTAAAATCGGAGGGGAAACAACCTACAGGCCCTTTGGTGACTTTATGGAATGCCTCGTCTTCCCGTCACATGACCATCTGCCAAGAAACTCAGGTGGTCCTAAGAGTCACAGACAGGACTCTCCTCTTCCAGTTACTGGCATGACAATCGCCACCTTTTCTTTTTCTAAGACGTCACACCAGGGCGTGTGTCCCTTGTAAGCCCGAACTATGGTGTTGACCTTCGGGCTGGTTTACAAAGGCTCCTCAGGGACGTGCCGTTAGGGGATCCTGTTTGGCTTCATAAACCTTTTCATAAACGTTAACTGGGAGAAGGAAAAAGAATTGCATATTTACTCTTTCTCTCCACAAATGAATAGGCTTCTCTGCTCAGCGGAGATTAAATGGAATCAGATCACTCCACTTTTGGTCAGACACACCTTTCTCTCTGTAACCAGGACCTCCAGGGCACCCCCCTGTGGAACAGCCCGGAGCCAGAACTCAGGAGAGAAGGTCGGCTCCAGTGCAGGGCTGTGGTGAGGGAGCCCTTTGCTTTGTTGTTGTTTTGAAGGGGGAAGGCCTAGAAGTTGGGCCCCTTCCGAGGGTGGTGGGGACAGCAGAACCACAGACAATCAGGAGGAGGCGGGCAGCTGGGGGATGCTTCGGAAAGCCCACAAGCAGGAGGAGAGACAGGGAGGGAAAGCCACATCTGGGCTTGTTGCTGGCCCCACGGAGGTGTGTGGGTATACACCACATACAGCCCAAGCCTACTGCGTTTGTGGGTCTAATGTTTACACCGACATTTTGATACGCAAACCCAGTGCCCACATGGGCCCTTCAACGGAGAGAGTTCAAGAGTTTGCTCTCACCCTCCTTGGCCAATCACTGGGGTGATCTTCACGTGCTGTTGGATGCTGTCCCCGGATTTCCGTCTGGCATAGTAAACCCCCTGCCACTCCTACATGGAAAAGAGAGCTCTTAAAGTCCTCTGTCGAGGGTTACAGCTGCTCCTACAGAGGTCTTATCAGGTTGAGCAATAAAGTCCCCACAGGCTTTCATTCCACAGAACACTGCTCTATTGTTGCACCCGCTGTGACACTATGTAAGGCTCAGGGTCACCATGCGCAAAAACCACAAGACCAACGGGTCTATCCCAAGGCTGCCCCTCCTGGGTCCCAGGACACTCGACGAGTGTGGGGTGTTCCTGCTCTCAGCCCTATGGGTGTAATGGCACAAGGTCAAGGGATTCTTCTGAGGTTTTTCTCAAAATCTTCACAACCACCTGTGAGCATGGTATTATCATCCTTAATTTACAGATGGGTAAACTGAGGCTCAGAGAGTCTAACTAGCTTGCCCACATTAGGAAGTGGAAGACCTGGCTATAAATTCATGTCTCTTAACTCTCCTTGAAGCCCGTCATCCCTCTACCATCCTATGGGGCCTCCAGCCAAGACTTGTCTGGGGTTCATCTGGCTCCTGGCAGTTTCCAGGATGAGGCAAAAGGGATGCAAAGATTCCTGCTGTCTCTGGACCCTGGGGAACTGGTGGAATGAGAGCCTGGAGACCTCGAGGGGGAACCTGGGGCGCCTCCCCTACTTCTGGGAGTAGTGACATCAGAGCCTCTTCTTGCCCCTCTCTCACACCGGATGGCTGCCTGGCGTGCGTGTTGGGGTTACCAGGTGTGAGGCAGCATTCCGCAAATTTTTGTGGAGTACTTGACAGTGTCCTGTTTCCTTTTCAGTCTCACTGCCCTATTTTTTTAAAATCAATTTTGGCCATCATATATAACCCAAACTTATTTTATTCCGTAAAATGGCTCCCCCCCCCATTAAATGAAGACAATGCTTATTGAACTACTTCACATCAGAGAAAGCAAGACGGAAGAGATAACATGTGAGAAAGCATTCTGAATGCTTAAAAGAAAATGCACAGGCCGCTCCAGCCAAGAGCAGTACTCCCCCAGAGGGGAGGCCTGAGGGCACTGACACCGTCGCCTGCATCCACCAGGATGAGGTGGAAGCTGCTGGACAAACTGGGGTGGCGGGGAGAAATAAGCGCGACATCCCTATTGAGCTGTGATGAGCAAAGAGCACAGAAAAAAAATGACTGAAAACTGGGCCTGCATGCAGATAGTAAGTACTTCTAGTCCCGCAAACATTGGATAAACTGAAAAACACACAACAGCTCTAGGAGTGGAACTCTGCTCAGAGATGGGAATGATATTCCAGCAACGCTAGGTGGGATATACTCATGCAAAAGATGACATTTCCCCATATAAAATCATCAGATTCCATGTCATCATGATAAGCGCCAGATTTGCTTGATGGCTAAAGCTAACTCAAAAATTAACTCATTTTGCAAAAATAAAAGATCTTTCACTTAATGGTAACATTATTAAAGAAGCTAATCTTAAAGATGTGACATAAAAACTCAGAACAAAATGCCCAAGGAGGGGTCTGTGGGTCTGCTGGCTCACCTTGCCCTTCTTGATGCACGTATTGATGGTGTCGAGAAGGTCGGCCCGGTTCTTGTCGCTTTTGGGCAGCTCGGCGAGCTCTTTCCCGAGGAGCTCCCCTTTGTGGTAGCCCATCATCCTTTCGAAGGCTGGGTTGACATACTGTGAAGGGGAAGTGGTTATGGGTCAGTGGTTACAGGGTCCCCGCAGGAATGCTTGCTGAGATGCAGAGGAAACGTGCTGGAACATCAAGCAAGAGGTCCCCTGGATCCGTGCTCCCTAACTCAGGGGCTGACCAGTCGCCCCATCCCCAAGACCCCCTGGAGCAGCTGCCTCCCTCCCGAGCAGCCATGATTCATTCAACTGCCACCGGAGCACCCTCGTCCGTGTGGGGAAATCGGAAGGATTTCTTCAGCAGGAAAAGAGCGAGAAGCTTCATCTGGCTGTGCGAGCCTCTTGGAGGCCTTATTCATCACCTACCACCCATGAAATAAGGAAAAACTCAGAAAAAGACACACAAAAATTAATTAGAACTCAACCTAACAGGTTGTGGCTTATATTAGTCATGTCTACAAGGCAGGAATCTGATCACTCCTGTCTCCTAACAGACACCATCTATTACTCAATGCTACGGCTCAGAGCCCCTTCCACTCTCATCTCAACAATAAATTCGGTTACACGGCTTGGGCAGGAGGCAGCTCCCAGTGCCAGGAGTTCTGGGGCCGGCAGACTCCAAGGGTTCTTTTCAAAATTCTGCCCAGGGCCCTGGAATTCAGAGCTTTTACCTTGCTGACTTCTGGCTCCCTGTCCCCACCCTCCAGTGTCTTCTCCAAGAACACAGTCACCAGATGAGGAGCTGAGTGGACAAAGGACGGAGACCCTGGGGAAATGGGAGCATGCTGCGTCTAGGCCACGGATTTCTTTGGGCGGAATTTACACCCACCTGCTGCTTCAGAGATGTTCTAGCAAATGCAATCACGCTCGCCTCCACTGTGGTGACCGCAGTAAGGAGCTGGGGGAGGCAGGGACATTCGGGGAGCTGGTCCCTTGGGAACACAGCTTCCACTAACACAATAGACCCCAGGAATTGGACGGGGTGGGAGGCTGCTCTGGGGCCCTCACACCAGGCCTTATGGAGGTGACTGAAGAGGGGAGTGGTGACATCTTCACTGGTCTCCTCTCACGTACATGTGGCGGTTACCACCCTCCCCAGGCTGGGCAGCATGGCCCCTGCGCACTAGGTCAGCCCCACAGCTCCCTGGCCTCCCTGCACGCTGCTGAGCACCTCACCTCTCCCTTACTCTGGGCCTGCGCCCATGTGCCCCACTCTGCTTAGAACGCCCTTCCCCATGTCCTGGCCTCATCTACTCTGATTTATCCCTCCCCCTCTTCCCCAAGCCGTCATGGACCCCCTGTCCAGTCTGAGCTGGTGCCACTCCTAAAGGACCACTGCCTCCTGCACAGGCTTCTAGGGGTTTATTACACTGAATCTAAATTTTAGTTTATTTATCTCTCCCCCCAACTAGACATTAAAATCCTCAAGGGCAAAAGCTACTTTGGATTTATATCATTGATTCCTCAGGACTGTTTAGTAAATATTTGATGACTGGCCAATATTTGAGAATGTATTGCTCTCCTTATTTGTGGGCTAAATTCTCCTACATTTTGCATGTGTTTATTCTGCCTTTGCTGTTAGGTTGCAAAGATGGGTAGAATTCACAGCCCCGCGCTCACACTAAGTTTCCTGTAACCTCAGAAGGCAGCGGGTACACCAGACGTGGACTCTGGAGCCAATGCACCCAAGTTCACACTGTGGCTCTGCCAATTTCTAGCCATACGACTGCTGGCAAGTTACTCATCTTCTCTAGTCCTCAATCTCCTCATCTGTAAAATAACTGCCACAGTAGTAACCTGGTTCATGGGATCATTTTAAGAAATAAATGAGTATGTATGAAATGCTTAGTACTGTGCCTGGTCCCTGATAAGCACCATGTAAGTGTTTCAAAGCAAATAGATGGAGAGATAGTTTAGATGGACAGATGGATGAATGAACAGACGGGTGGCTGGATGGATGGACGAATGGATGAGTGAGTAGGTAGATAGATACTGTTCCTAAATTTTAAGTGCTACTGCCTGACCTCCGAACATTCGCCCTCTCCAAGAGGCACGTACTCCTCAGAGGCAGTGCCTTGAGAAGGACCCGGTATGGAGTAAGAACATATATGCAGTATTCCATCCATGATGGCTCATCTCAACATCTATACCACAAAGGGCATTTTAATTTCCCCCTACACATAACATCCTCTATTCACCTTCTTCCTCCGTGCTCTTGTTTTGAGTTTTACATTCAGGCTGCTGGTAGGTTTTTAAAGGGGCCTGAGAGGGTTCCTCAAGAAAAAAACCTGCCATCATATAGTTTTCCTTTCAACGCAGCCATCCCTACTTCCAGGCACCCACTGTCCCCAGCCTATCTCTTCCTGTTCATGGTAAAGGCTGGGAGATGATTAACACCATGTGACACCGTCACCCTATCACCCTTCCCAGGGATACAGGGTTTCTAATCACCGGTTGCTCGCTGTAGAATGAGGGACTCTGCTCCCTGTTAAAAGAGCCACCTGTTAGGTTGTAAGTGTGGAAGGCAGGGAGAGAAGTGAGCTCCTTCTCCTCATTACTGAAATCATGACCTGGCTGCCTATGGAAAAAGAGGGAGGCGCTGAGCAAACGTGTTTCGGGAACAGCACTGACTGTTCAGGTCTGGACATCAGTGGGGGAGATGTGGGATCAGTGCTCGGTCTGGAGCAGAAACATTTCTGATTTCTCCGTGGTCCAGGATGCAGACCTGTAGGCAGGTGGGCCAGTAACAGGCAGCCATGTGAGGAAGGCTTCAGTCCATTTCAAGGAGCAAGTAGAAAAACAAATTCTATAAATGCAGCCAAACAGGGAACGGAGTTGGAAGGCTCTGGAGTCAGAAAGACATGGCTCCGTATTTTGGTTCTAACACTTATTACTGGGGCTTTCCTTGGGTAAGTTCCTTGACCTTGCTGGGCCTCAGTTTCCCCCATCTGTATTATGGGGCCCTTATGTCTCTTTCATAAGGCTACTGAATGGAAATGAGAAAACCTATTGGCGTGTTGATAACAGGGCCTAGGCCTGGTGGGCTGCTGATGTCTCTGGTCTGGTATGAGAGCAGGTGGGTCTGTGTGCGGTGGGGGGCTTCACAGAAGAGCAAATGTGAGGCCCTGTCGTGAGGACCCTGTGTGGGGGATGCTGCCTTCGGTCTCCACTGATGTTAGCAAGTGCTCCCCATACACGGCGCCATTGTGCAAAGCAACAGCAGGCAGGCCGGGACCCATCACGACCAAACCTACATTTCAGAGTATTTTTTAAGTGTTAATGTTTGACCTTCCAACAAATGTAGTAAGATAACAAAGGTTTGTCTACTATACACATTTCCTTATAGTATATGAGAGTGCTTTTTAATTAGAATTCCAACTGCATGCAAATAAGCAAGTGCCTTTGAAAACAGCTCGTTCCCATGGACATTTATGAGCATCTACTCTGCAGTTCTGACATCCTTCTGTGTAAATGCTGTCTTCACAGATGGTCCAAAGAATTTTCCCCACATCCGTCAAAGAAATCCCAGTTCCGATCTGAATTAATAATCTTTTATTCTTACTGAATGTCTAATTCGTAGCTTAATCCATTAGTTTTCTCTGCATTCTTTGAGTTCCTTTCTCTGAAGAAAATATGCTGAAATGTGAGAATTACAGGAGGGGACTTGAAAATGAGTAGGTCAAACTTGAAAGGTTCTATTTTGACATCTAGAGATAAAAAGTGTCTCCGTACCTGAATCACATGGTCATCACTTGTTATTTCGATGGCTTCATGACAGTGGTCTAATGCTGTAAACACCGAATTACAGGCCCTGAAAGTTGCAAAAGATCGATGTTAGCTCTGCTATAAAACCATTAGCATTTCATCTGTTCATTTATCAAAGTAAATAGTTCCTCAAATTCATTAAAACCATGTACCTTTTGATATTATGTTTTGAGAAAAAACAACCCTAGCCTTTCAAACTAAATGAATAAACACCACCATATAGTTCTGTGTATATGATACAAAGAGAAGAACTATAATCCAACAAAATTTTCATGGGTCATGGAATGAGCTACGCATGTGCTGAATGAAACCTTCACACTGACACGAGAGAACAAAGATGCAGGAGACGGTCTTGTGGGTCCCTATGTTCTATATCAATGATACTCTTCTGTTTCATCCATAGTGTGGTCATGGAGAAGTCAAGTTCCCACTGATCGGAAGAACATAACTAAGCCCAAATTGAATCTGAGGTATCCTGGTGTTTTTGCGACACAGACACATTTTTTCTCCTTTCTTACTTTCGTGATCTCAGATGAACAAGCCTTTATGGCACTTTGCTTTCAACCACACCTGCTAGCATGATAAAAGGCAAAGGTGGCAGAATTCCCCTCGCCTGGGTAATTGCATAACTCTCCAGGTGGGCCCTTTTCTGGGAGACCTTCCTTGTATATCTGGAATATCTGAAATCAATTCAATTTCTCAATTTCTTGGTTAGAATTTTAACTACCTTCCAAATCTAGAGCAACTCCAAATACAGTAAGTTATTTATTATCTAACACAGCAAGTATGTAGCTAGTTCCTACAGCTTTGGTATTTGTACTGGCTGTTTAAAGAATCCCAGGGAAGGCTGTCTTACACGTTACAAAAAAAAAAAAAAATGTTGATTTACTACATTGATGTTTCACCTTATAAAACAAACTCTTAAAATGTTATTCATTTTTTCCACTCATAAACGCATCTAACTTGGCCATCCTGTTTCAACTGTTTACACAGGAGAGGGCAGAAAAAACTGGGTGAAATCTAGTTCATATTTTGCCACTTATGGGAGCCTGGGCAACTTTTTCCCTTCACTGGCCCTCAGTTTCCTTATCTACAAAATGAGGATAAAAACATATTTTACAGGTTGTTGTAAGGATCGAAACAGATAGTTTAGGTGAGGCATTTCTCAAAGTGCTTGGGACAATAGAAAAATTCAACACATGGTTCTTGTTATTATTTGTAAGATCCCAGAGTAATATTTCTTTGTTCTCTAAGGTTTTCAAAAAGGCTGTTGGTGAAAAGAAACTGAGTCATAGCCTATCTTTTCTCATGAGTATACCTGAGATATCAAACCAAGAACTATAGTCAATAATAGCAGGTCACCTGCAGGGCAGCGAAGGATTCCAGCCCGTGGAAGGACAGCACTCCTACAGCTGCAGGCATGGAGGCACCAGTGCGGGTGCGGAAGTAAGATAAGTAACTGGGATGTGGGTGAGCAGGAGAACAGAAACCTAACTCAACTGAGACTCCCGATGGGTGCAGTATGTTTTCTTATTTAAATTGCTCCAGGTTACCTAATGGGAATGGTATATTGTCCTATGCATTTGTGAAAATGATCACTTAACATAAGAAAAAAGAATAAAAAAGGACTTTATAATCGTTACCAAAGTCGCTCCTGCACAGCCTCTCATGGAGAGGGATCAAGAGCCAGTCTTACCAGGAGTATTCTCCAGGCGCTTGGGTCCAGAACCAGACTCGACATCACCGGGAAGCGTTCCGTGCCCCACCAAGACACTAGATGTGGAAAGGCACACTGTGCATGGGCTAACTCCTTAACTGTGAGAGCTGGATAATTAAGCTCTAACACATTTTATCAAATGATAAATTCCTCTCTTGTCCAACTATTTTCTTAAAGTAACTGTGAGTCTCAGCTAAGAATGTGAACTTCTGAGTATCGTTGTTTTCATTACTTCAAGAGGCTGCCTTTATACAAGATCTTAGTTGTAATCTCCAAAATTCATCTATTAAACATTCGTTGTATGATTACTGCAAGGCATAAAATCTTCAATAAGTCTAATGCCCAAGGGGACAAAGCAAATTCTTATGAACAGTTGGGGTGAAAGGATATTGGTAGGACCAATAACAGACTACTTTCCCCCGGTGACCAACACTACGGGACTGCAACTTTCAGATCGAGGCTTTAAACCAATCTGGCAATGGCTCTGTATAAATAAACCTGCAGCAAAACGAGGTAATCATTTTGAGCCATGTTTCTAGAGTTTGGGAATTTAACTGCTTGTATTAACACTCTTCACATTGAAGAACCTTAGCTTTATTAATTTTCTGTTCTCGGGAACCATGTAACTCTGCACCTCAACTGTTATTTCTGAATCCTTCAGGTTAGGAAGGCGGAAAATTGGGAACGGCAGCACAAGGTAACCTTGTAACCTCAGTGGGAAGGCCCTGAAGCACAGGCAGTGTAACCACTGCTCCCTCACCTTCTTGAGGGCCCCTGAAGGCCCAGAGGGAAAAGGCAGATGTTCCAGGGGCCCAGGTCTCAGGTCTACAAAGAACACAACAGTATTAGGGGTGCAGAGTGCACCAGACTGGAAAGCAGGATGACTAGATTTGACTCCAGGGCCCCCACCAACATACGGGGAGCTGAGATGGTGTCAAGAGTCTCCCTGGTCCTCAGTGTTTTCCCTGTGTCGGTTGTGACTGGGGTGGTTTGCTTAAATGATCTCCTGTGTCCCAACCAAAGGTAATCTAGAATCTACTCAAACAAAACACACACAAACTAAGGCCAGCTGGAGCAAGGGTAGGGTGGGCAAGGCGGCGGCGTGTAGGGAGAAGACTCTGAACCTAAGTCTACGTGCCAGCAGGGGTCTACAGGGGCAGGGAGGGAGGAGCGGAGGCAGCAAGGGGTCACAGACTTGCTACCCGTCAGCGCCCTTCCTGGGCAGCAATGCCATAGGGGCCAGCTCCTCTAAGCCTTCCCAGCTCAGTGTCTGCTCCTGTAACACAGTGGCCGTCAGGCAGAGCCCACATGAGGGTAAAGCACTCCATCAACGTCTGTTAAGTTGGAGGGATGTGGTGTTCCAAGGAATACAAAGTCTGCCAGTCAGAAACGGATTCTTTCTAAAACTGAGGACTGCTACTGCCTTAAGACTTGGAGCAAAATAAACATGATGATTTGGGCATTACTCCCAGATAACAGATATCAGACTGACTGACAATGAAACAATAGCTGGTATGGTACTGCATCAGTATAAATTGATCAGCTTAAACTTCAATATGCAGTTAAATCCTATGTGTATTTGGATAACATAGTTCTTTGTATGATAAGGAGGCACAAGAACATTAGAAGATCACGGTCATCATCTAGGCCGTGTTTCCCTAGACATTCTCCATTTCATAAATTCTTCTGTCCAATAAAGTAATTCATCAAATGTACACAGAAATGCAATTTAGTTCCTCTATCTTTAAAAGTTACTCTACAGGATGGAATTTTAAAATTATATATTTTTTGTTTGATCACATAATCCATTTTTTTCTTGGTTAAGTAAATATGGTTAGCATACATGAAGACCTGGACAGAAGCGTCTACCCTTAACAGTTGACATCATCCTGCAGCACAGACTGTCCTTGCAGAATGCTAGTATTGTCACATAGTTAGCTGAAGCCGGGGGTGGAATTGCAGAGAAAACTCTTACATAATTAGACTATAATTATTCTGGCATTGTATAATAAAGAGCTTCATTTTTCCAGTCTGTAGCAAATGACAGAGTTGCCTGCCTGCCTCTGGGGATGCTCTAGATGTCCTTGAGTGCCCTGAGGAGTTGGGGACGGCCATGGCATGGGTCACTGTTCCCCATCTGCTGGGCCCAGATCGAGTGTAGCCAGGGAGAGTCAAACCCTCCACGCACACCCCACTCCTCCAATAAAAGGGAAGGAAGTTGGAGATGGCTGAGGCAGAACCAGCCAAAAAGGAACAGAAGAAACCGACCACTTAGGCCTCCTCTGGCCTTCCACTGTGGGTAAGGGGATCAGTGCTGAGCAGACCCACCTTCCTGGGACCACGGCCTGCCTGGGTCAAGTCCACTCACCAACTTCACGCTGATTTGTATTAAGAACTTGAGCCTTTCCATTATCACTGCTACAGTGGGTCTACCCGCCCCCCCCCCCAACAAATAGTCAGTGAGAGGTGAGAAGTCATGGGACTGACATCATGTTAGGTCTTTAGAAACTTGCTAAGTTCTGAATCTTGAAAACTTTTCAGTGCCCTGGCTCTAAGCAGATTTCATCAGCGCAATAACCCAAAGCCCTTTCTTTAAGACCTCGCACTGGCTGGGGATGTTTATTTCAAACTGCCTGACCTGTCTCTGCCCTGCTCACCATGGGCAAGGCACCTTCTGACATCTCACATTTAATGTTGCCTAAGAAAACCCAAGCAGTTATTTAAAACGAAATGAGGGAATTACTTATCAAAGCAACAAGGTGTGTGCCATTCATTTTTGCTGGAGATAATACAAAGTTTATTGAACAGAATGAAATCCCTCTTCTTCTAATTCTATTTATTATGAAAACATCTGAAATAAAAGTACAAAGTCTTCTTACCGTCAATTAAAAACAGTAGAGACTCCCAGGAATGAAAACAATTAATGTACCATATTAAAAATCATAAGTTGCTGAAGTAAAGGCAATGTGGTTTTTCCTGAAAAATTCTATGAAGTTCTCTGAAGTTAATAAATATATAGATCCAAAGAAACCAAGGGATTTAACTTATACACTCAAAAATCTTTGGCAATATCCCTTACCAAAGACTGTTAAAATACTTGAATTTCCACTGGCTTGAGATTCCTTTTTAATACTTTCCCACTCAAGATAGTGACAGTTCATCCCAACACTGTATTTCTTAAAGCTCTCTTTCCACCAAAAAGCAACCTCCCTGACCAGGGAACCCCACAAGAACTTGCCTCTGTGGGTTTACACTGATCCATTTTGCTTCCAAGGCACAGAGGATGGCAGAGAAAAATTATGTTTAAAAAGGGTTTTGAGCTCTCTCAATGCAAATTAAGTAATCAAGATGAGAAGTACAATCAATACTACGAGACGCTATCTTACTTTTCCAGTGAGTCTGAAACCACCGTGACCTTCCAGCTGGCCAGAGAGAGAAGCCATGCCAGGGACCTCTAGCATCTTACAGGCGGGAGCCACTTGGGACTGGCCTCCCAGGGGCCACAGGATAGGAAGAGCCTCCTCTTTTCCCTGCTCTCTCTCTGCTCAAGGTGGGCGGGTTGAAGAAATCAGGGTCCTCAGAGCTAGAGTGGAGCCTGAGCAAAACCAAGCTTGAGCTAGGACCCTATAGTCCAGGACATCCCACCGCCCAGAGTCCCAGCAGGAGCCAGCCACGCAGACTCCCCTCCCACAGGTGTGCACCAGACAGAAGCCTGCTCTTAAAGCACTACACACCTATAAAGAGACTTAAAAACCAGTTGCTTAACGATACTTCATGCATATCGAGACCACAAACCGGCCTCACAAAATTGCTATTATGGTTGTGTAGCAATTATTATGGCTAGCATAATAAATATACCCATTTGTTTGTCCCTATCCATAACAATCCAAGTGGGAATTTATAAATGTTAAAAGTAGTAAGTAGAAAGTAATCCTCAAAGGCTATTCTTAATCTCGATCTAATTGTACAAAAATTAAACAGTACTTTTCCTAGGGCATAATTTTAAAACTGCTGTAAATAGTGGAAAATCCTGTCAAAAGAAGAAATGCTGCCAATTTATTTCATTCATCAAAGGGCTTCCCATTTAGAACCTGCCATCTACCAACTACCATTCCCTGTTTAATTGCTTCAAAATCCCTAGGATTCAGCTGGGAACCTGTGAATACTAGCCTGATGGTAGACAAGTTTTCCACAGAATTCTCAACCTTGTGTGCCGTCTTATTTTGCTACATACCGTAATTTGAACTGTGAGCGAACTTCCCCATGTTCTATTTGAATCAGTTCGTTATAGCAAGCAATTATGCTGCTATTCTCCATAAATCTCTGAAAAGAAAGCAAAGATAATACATAAGACATACTATCACTTCTTCAAGAGTCAAAGGAAGAAACTTCACAGTTTTTTCCTACTCCAGGTAACTCTGTTACATAAGACAAGTAGTAGGTAAGATGAGATGAAATAAAACAGTTGTCAACGTGTCTGAAATGCTTGTTTAAATGTATGAGAAACAACAGAGCAGGTAACACTGCACAGTTAACTCCCTTTCATAACAAAGGGGGAAAACCTTCAATATGAATACTCACAGGAAAATAACCACACGAGGGCACAGAATGCCTCTCCAACCTCGTTAAGTACTGAAACGCCTTCACTTTCTATTGCGCTAATAAGTCTTCTAAAACCCAACACAGGATGTGTTCCATGTGTGCTGCTCTATGAATGATCTCTTTCAAGGCGAGAGGCCCTTCCTTGCTTCCTTCCTCATCTTTTGAAAGTCTGAGGTACTCTCCTCCCTCCTGTCTTGCGCGCGCGCACACACACACACACACACACAAACACACACACACACACAGACACTTCCACGCATCTAGCATGGATGGCTTCTCCTTGGAGACACCTGCAAAACCCCCTGACTTTCCCTGTGCCTCTGGCCCCCACTGTTCCAGGTGGAAGCTGGGAAGGACTAAGGAAAAAGGAGAAGCCGTGAGCACACACAGAAACACTTGCTCTTCAATTTACAGAACAAAGTTAAGCATGGTTCAGTTCAGGCTGAGCTCCTGGATGGGTGAAGAGTATCTGTGAGCCTATGACAGAGCTCCGAGCATGGCTGGCTGGTGTTTCATAAGATATGGAAAACCATCTGTGATACGATAAGTTTTGGAAATGTTGGAAGAAACAGAGTTAGACAGGTTTTATTTTTTTAAGACAAACTTTTTTTTAAGACAGTAAACTTTAGTTGTTTAATTATCAAAGTAATAGACATTAATTTTAAAGTATATAAAATACAGAAAAATGTATAGAAAAAACCCCCAAATCGCTGATAATGTCAAAAGCTAGAGATATCATTAATTTTGGTTTATTTCCCTTAGGCTTTTATTATGCCTGTGTGATATATACATACACATATGAATATATTGCATATATATAATCATGCTACATGTTCAATTTCATATCTAAGTAATGATTTATTATAATATTTTATCTTTCCACCAGGGAAATACAGTAGTACACTACCTCCAGGAGTGAAGTACAGTAGGACACTACCTCCAGGAGTGAAGTACAGTAGGACACTACCTCCAGGAGTGAAGTACCGTAGGACACTACTCTCATCCATGAAGCACAGTAGGATACTGCCTCCAGGAGTGAAGTACCGTAGAACACTACTCCCATCCATGAAGCACAGTAGGACACTACTTCCATCAGTGAAGTACACTAGTACACTACTTCTAGTAGTGAAGAACAGCTTTCTGTAGGTGCTGGCGCACTTTTTTTGCACATAATTGGCACTTAATAAGTATTCTATAGACTAAAAGTAATAGAATATTCCACTACTTTATCTTTTGGGGATTTTCTGGACTGTAGTTACCCCACACCTCTGAAATAATTTGATGAATCAAGGGCCATGGTCTTCAAACTTCAATACACTGAGAATCCCCTGGGCATTCAGTTCAAAGTGCAGATTTCTGGCCCTGCTCCAGATATTTTGGTAGGTTTCTTTAGCACAGCACTTCCCAGGGCATTCGCTATGCTCACGTGCAACACTGCTATTGTACACTGTGGATTTCAGGGGTGAAGGAGGAGGAACAGAGTCTTTACTGATTTCTCAAACTTACTTGACCACAAAAGCCTTTTTTCATGGAACACCTATTACGATCTCTTGGAGCACTAGTGTTCCATGGAGCAGTTTGGGAAAGACTACTTAGGTGGACCCAACGTGGAGTCTGAAGTAAAACATCAAGCATCTGCATCTCGATTTTGTTCTGAGTATGGGCGTTGGCGAGCTATTTAGTAATCTTGAGCCCTTTTCCTCCTCTGCAAAAATGGAGAAAATGTCCAGTCTCTCATGTGTGGATGAGGGTTGAGTAAATCACCCAGAATGGAGCCGGACAAATAACACATCTTAGCTCTCCACTTCCTCCTCCATAGGAAGCCTCTCAGAGAGGAGCCGCATCCAATGTCAGATCCCAGGCACGCCTAGCACATTGCGCTGCACGTAGGAAGTGCTCCGTGAATACTTGCAAATCAAATAAGCATCATTTCAAATAGAAAAAGGTGCACACAAAGGCTGACATGAAAACAGCTGCAATCACCCTTTGCTATGATGCTGGTTCTCAAAAGGCTCAGAGGGAATTGAGCATCATGCAGTCGGCCACTCACGCACAGCTCCAGAGGCTCCAAGGGGAGTTGTTGTGGAATATTTGATGGCACAATTTGTTCCTGGATCGCCACTCAGGGGCCCATAGACTGAAGCACTGGCCAATTAGCTAGCAACACAGGGCTGAGTTTCAGCAGATGATTTAATACAATCAAAACAACTCAGAGACGGGGAACAACCTCACGTAAGGCAAGAATAGCTGGCAGATTTGGAAGGGTGTTTGGGTAGAGAGTTGCCAAAGACAAGATTTTGCCCAAAAAAGGAGCCCAGCCACCTGGAGGGCAGCCTCAGCTCATCTTGTGCCACAGTAACCCAGGAGGGAACGTCTTTGTAGGTGCAGCGTGCTTCCCTCAGAAAGAGCCGGAACTAGCTGGGGGCACCCTGACCCAGCTGGCAAAGGCCTGGATCAGACCCAGCACTGAAGCACACCAGGTGGTCCCTGACATGTACTGTTTCTCATGCTCCCACTGAGGGTTTTGCTCACTCCAGCTGACTGCAAAAGCAGCACCATGTCCAGAGAGAGGGAAATGAACCCTCTAGAGTAGCATGGACAGGTTACTAAGGACGTAAAAAGAAAACAATGGAACTTGCCCTCCTAAGTTTACTTAATACAATTTGCACCCAAAGAAGCCCACTTGTTTCTCCCAAGCTTCTCTGTATGATACTATTGCTCCAAGCGACAATCTCTACCCCAGTCAGAGGCAGGATCACTGAACTAAAAGCTGATCCCAAAGGACGCTCAACAGCACCTACGTGGGTCCTCATCGACAACCTCCAGTGTGTCACTGCTGTTCCCCAGGAATGAGTCCTCAGGTAACAAGGAGAACTTCCCACTCCGAGAGGCCCTACCACAGAGGTGAAGGACAAAACAGGCTGGGGTGCAGTGGGTGGTCAACATGAGACACAAGATCTATGAAGCCTGCGAAGAATGGTAGGCTATTTCTCAGAAAATCAGTAAACAAAGAAAGGAAGTCTCAGCCATATGGCTTCTTTGACAATTTTTCCTTTTGCAGGTCCCCATCCCCAAACTCAGAAGCATTGTCTCCTGCATTCTCATAAGATACAGCAGAGAAGAACAACGTTCAGAACCAAATGCCAGCCTTTGAGAGATGCGATGACAGACAAGAGGAAAGGGCTCAGGGAGCTAGGGATATTGCTAACTAGAAACATTCACTGCCTTTACACATACGAACCACTCTGCTACTGTGAATATTTCATACAGCACTGCCACTTCCACGCTGGAGCAGACCAAAGCACAGGACAACGGCTTCACACAGGCCAATTCTGCTTCTCTGTGCTCTACAACGCACCCAAAAGAATTTTCATAATTCACAAGGCACGGGCAGTATCCTAGTTTGAAGCAAAACGATGCATCACACCATCTATTCGACATTCAGATTATTCCTGTCAAAAGACCTTGAGATACCAGCTAAGCCTAGTTCTTCAGTTTGTCGGTAAGTCTCCTTGGAGTAGTCAGTCTTAATCTTCAAGTTGAACATCAGTGTTATTCACATAGTTGTCACTCGAAGAACTTTTCTTGGCTGACATATATGGTTTAAACCAGGAGTCACAGGATGGTGTGGCCGTCACAAGCCTGTTCCAGGGTACAAGCTCCTGCTAGGCCCTGTGAATACTGAATCCTGTGCCGTGCAGATTTGGTGAACTTACCTACATATAATCTCTCTCTCTCTCTCTCACACACACACACACACCGAATCTAACTGACTGGACTGAGTTAAGCAAGATTCCTTTGGAACTACAGAATCTTGACCTGATATAATAAGATGTGTCTTTATGTCATTACCTATGTGTAGCTAAGATACATGAAGTTATGAGAGAAAAAGGAAACAAGCTTGACCAGCAATTACTCATTACTACCCCCTGAGAACAGTTACTCCCGCGCCCTCACAGTCCCGGGGTTCACTTCCCTGAACAGTGCCCCGTGGGTGTCTGGCATTGCTGGTTCAGGTGAGTCAAGGGGGAGGTGCCCGCCCGAGAGAGGGGCCATTTATCCGGTGCGTACCCTGTTGAAGCCTGCACGCAGAAGAGGGAGGACTGAGGTCTCTTCATGGTCGCCCGATCTGCAGCAAAGCAGAAAATGTGGTCACTCAGCAGATACAAACCAGGATTCCTCACACTGGAACACGGAGAAAGAGCAATGAGGCAAGCGCAGTGTTGGCTCTGAGAGTGGCTCCCTGACCAGCAGGTGCCCACAGGTACGCCTGCCTTCAAGGACCAGACTCCCACATCTGCCTTCCAGATGCAAGAAGGACAACAACAGTAGAGAAAACTCCAGCAGTGTGCCTGAAAGCCTCACCCCACGGACATATGAGTGGCCCTCTCCAACTCTGTGCTGCCTTGGGCATTGGAGCAAATGTAATAGACAGTCCCATAAAGGGACCAGGTGGGTGCAATGCTCTTCCCAGAGACCACTACCCTCTTTGCTGTCCCCAAACCTTCTGGAAGCATGTCTCCCACCCTGAGACATAGCTGGATCCGAATCCCCATGTGAGAAAGACAACTGGCATAGCATGCCATGGCCAAATGGGAAAGAAGTGTCATCAGGGAGGCAAAGTCAGAGGGGAGGAAGAGAAAAAAACTGATGATTGCCACTCATTTCACAGGCAAGTTTCCTATCCTGAGCCTCCAGGTGAGTCTAGAACTTTAGCTCGAGTGGGAGGTCTGCTCATCATGAAGACAGGCTATAGCTGCACTGCCAGCGTTAGAGGGAGAATGGCGTCCCTGACACAGCCAGCAAGCAGGATGGATGCAGACCTCGGAAAACAGAGAAGAAAACTGGGAATAAAGGGGATGGGTGGAGGAGCAGGTAGAGAATAGGAAGAGAAAGCCCAGGGCTTACGTGTGGCATTACCTGTAGCTGATTCCTACCCTATGGGGACCAGCTGTCTTGCCCACTCCCCTTTTCTCCTCAGACACTCAAGATTCTACCTTCTCTGAAGGATAAATCAGGAGGGGCACAGAAGGTTCCATAGGTGTTAATAATGTCCTATTTCATAAGCCAGGTGGCACAAACTCAGTATTCATTTTACTATTACTCTCTCTATATATGAAATATTTTATTGAAAAAAAGGTGAAAAATAACAAATAAGCCATAGCAAACCACTACTTGTCAAGGACTAGTAAACATAGTTTGCTGTAAACTAGTTTTGTTATTTGAGTAGGAAAAAAAGAGTGTTTTGTTTTTGAGTCCATGGAATAAGCCAGGCTTGGGGGAAATACTGTGTGGCCTGGTACACTTCTGGTGTCTATGTCCAAGACTCTAAGAGCCTGTGAAGATCTCATGGTCCCCAGAAGATAAAGTATAAGAGAGCTGAAGAACACTGATTGCCCATCTTGGTCCCCCTGACTCATTCCCCTCGAGATCCCATCTCCCACCAGGATGGCCACGGTGGTATCAAAGTGAAGGGACACAGCTCCCAACAAGACAGTCAAGTAGTAACAGGTAAGGAGGAGTCCTTGGTTAGGGCAAGACTTGAAGCCAGCATTTCCCACTGTACCAGTATGACTTTGCAATGCAGTAGTTCAAATCTCCCCTGGGCCAGGCTTGCCTGGAGGAGACCCAAACTGTCTGAGTGGCTAGTTTGTCAGCTCCTTCATTGCAGAATCTGTGCCAGTCACCACAATGGGACAAAGTCTAGTAGGTCTTAGGCCCCAGTTAAGGTCTTATTCTCTCCAAAGCCAATGACAGCCATTAAGTGCCTACCACACATTTTGATACTTGCAAAGATTCCAACCACTGTAGCTTATACAAACAACTTTTTTCCTTCCAGGTGTTTCATCCTAAGTGCTGGTCATTTCAGACAATAAACCTGGCATAGGAGTTTCTCATCCCACAGTCTTGTACCTATAGCTCAAGCTCTCTGTTTTGCCTTCCAACACGGGAACACATCCTACTGTCCCACTTGTAGCCACGTAACAGTCCCAACATAAAGGGCACAATCCTTTTCTTATAGTAGATTTAGTGTCTTTGTTTTCATGCTACAATTTGTTTCTTCTTAAATGAAAAAAAGAAAAGCATTCTCCCATCTCTGTTCTTCAAAGAAAAAAGGTAAGCCAGAACAATGCTCCCTCCAGACCTCCTCCTCAGATTTTCTATTAATTTCTAGCATATCATGAGTAACCATTTTTTCTGATGTGAGTACATGCTAACAGCAATTAGATATGATAGAGAGAAAAACCTAAGTATTTCCAGAAACTTGCAAAACAAAGAAAGCCCCCAAAGCAAGATCTACGGTTGGTGTTGTAGGCGCAATGACATGCCCACGGCTTTGCAAGCTCAAAGACTGGATTACAGCAGACAAACATTTCAGAATGAACAGTTCTGCTTCCAGCTGGGGATGGGAGGTCAGCTTACGCTTGTGAAACCACCGCAAGGATCACCGTGTGCTCGGAGGGGTTGGTGGCCCGGATCGACCTGCAATGAGAAGGCTCCAAGTCAAACCAGGTGATCTGGGCATTGTTACCTTAAACGAACATGAAACTTCTTCCCATTGAAAAGGGCACAAAATCAAATCCTCCTCTAAAGAAAAAGTCTGAAAACACATGGAAGACAACAAAGAGAGATGTCCTTGTGGATTAGGACAATCTCTTCATTTTACTTAAAAAAAAAAAAAAAGAAAATTAACTCCCAGGCAGTTATCCAACAGGTCAGACCTGCCAATTTTCCACTTCAAAAACTGGCAAATTCCACATAAATTCCATGTTTTCTTATTGAAATTCCACTCTGCAAAAAAAAAACTGGCAGTCCTACAATTCTCTAGTTATCAGTTTGTACTTGGGGAGCTAATTGGGTTGGACTTTTTCTTTTAACGTAGTAGACAGTTCAGAAAGTTGACCTGATAATAAAAATTAAAGCACTCGCTGGCAGCTGGATATAGGAATGCAGGTTAAAGCCTATTAAAAATGGTGCAAGGAGCCATCCACAATCTTCCCATTGTACTGTTGTTTGCGCTCAAATATACTTTCAACAACTGGGTCACTGACAAGGCTGAGAAATGTTGCAATATAGCAACTGTCAGTGTAATGATATTTGCTGTACTTATGATCATCTGTATATAGTTAGTTTATTCCCTAGGAATTTAACAGGATTAAAATATATAAGGATGGAGAATCTTTTCTTTTTTCTTCTTCTCCCCAAAGCCCCAGTACTTAGTTGTATATTCTAGCTGTAAGGACCTCCTAGTTTTGCTATGTGGGATACTGCCCCAGCATGGCTTGATGAGAGGTGCCAGGTCCACGTCCAGGATCCGAACCAGCAAAACCCTGGGCCGCTGAAGCGGAGCGCAGGAACTTAGCCACTCGGCCACGGGGCCGGCTCCAGGATGCAGAATCTTGAGGTCTGTGAGTCTTCCTAGAAAATGTGCTATGTATGCAGCTCAGATTCTGCCTTCTCCTGGTCGGGGGTGGTGAACTGGATGAACTTTTAATAAAGGGCCTCATACTTGAATGAGCACAAGTGAGCATGCTCGTTTTGACCCATCTCCTTGGTCTGGGCTCTGCTTTTGTGAGATGCCTGGGAAGGGGACCATCATCTCTGAGAACAGAAGGGTCAAGGCTGCTCCTGAGTGATTTGTGAAAACAACACGTGTTTGTTTATCTTTCTAGCTATTGGCATTTCTCCTCCTCTCCATTTTAACGTGTCTGCTCTCCTCCAGGGACAGCCAGCTCATACTGCTTCATCCTCTTCAACTCCAACATTTCCTGACCTTTCTCAGAAAATATACCCTTCCTCCTTTCCTATTCCTTGAGACTTCACTCTATGTGGGCGGAAGGCTCAAGAAAATGATCAGCTGCTATCTTCCTGGGAAGTGAAGGTTCCCCTTGTGGACAAACGGTATTTGAATGAGCTCCTCTGGAGAGAATGCCTTAACTCACTCACTTTGGGCAGGAAGGATGAGTCAATACCCCTCCAATGCCAGCATGGACTACTTCCCATTCAGGTGCCCTGCAGAACAGGCCCTGCAAAGGTGAAGCTATACTTATTTTCTACTAAGGAGCCTACTGAATTCTCAGCAGAAATACGAGTTAGCACCTGATGAAAAGAATGCACAGTTTCAGAGGCATGCTCTAATCTCTAAGGAGACACTAAGCACTTTTCACATTCACCCCATGGGGTGTCACGGGTACACTGCTGGGCTACATTCCAAGGGGCGGGCTCATTCACTGTTAGGAACATCACTGGGCTGGAGCACACGCTCACATGGCTTCTTTTGGGCTGGGCTTCCATCTTTTGGGTTGCTTCCCCCTGCTTACCTCTTTGCTCTCATCCCTCTAAAGGAACTGGTGTGGTTAGAGGGACCTGGACCTCTTCCTGGTTGAGTGGACTAAAGGGGATCCAGGCGTAGGTGGGGCAGGGGTCCAGGGAAGCATGTTAAGCTAAGGTCCAGTCTAGCTCAAAACCAGGGATCTTGTGCAAAACCAGGGAAGAACGCACATCTGCCAGTGTGTCCCCCACTCATCTTCAGGAACATGTGCTAGCTGCCAAGCACTCAGGAACCTGGCCGGCTTCGGCATGACCAGGAACAGTCAGTAAACACTCCACCAGATATTCAACCCGGCTTCTCAATAGCACAGATCCCGCCACTGTTTTTCTGTGCAGCTGAGACTAAAGTACATTTATGAGGAGACAAAACTACATTTCTTTATATTCAAGGAAGACTATAAAGTTTACCTGCCAAATTGGGCCTTTGCCTGAATCAAAAGAATTCTTCCTATTAATTCTTTTTTTTACACCAGAAGCTCATCTTAAATTAGTCTATGTACGCACAAAGGACTATAGTATTTCAACCACAAAATCATTTAGGAAAGTCGAAACCAAGAAAAAGTAGACATTCTTAATTGAAAAGGATCCAATTCTACCCTGAAGATCATTTAAAAAGAAAATATACTTCTTAATAGTAAAAATATCATCCAAATATTTTGATACACTTATTAATATATATAACTAAATAGGTAAATTTGAGACCAGTAAGACATTTTAAAATAGGTTTCTTGGGGCTGGCCCGCTGGCATAGTGGTTGAGTTTGTGCACTTTGCTTTGGCAGCCCGAGGTTCGCAGGTTTGCATCCCAGGAACGGACCTGCACACTGTTCATCAAGCCATGCTGTGGCAGCGTCCCACATACAGAGTGGAGGAGGATTGGTATGGATGTTAGCTCAGGGCTAATCTTCCTCAAGCAAAAAGAGGAGGACTGGCAACAGATGTTAGCTCAGAGCCAATCTTCCCCACCAAAAAAAAAAAAAAAAAAAGGTTCCTTAAGAAAAAATTCTTCTTTGGGAAACTGAAAATGGCCAAAATGGCCAAAGAATACCAATGAAATACCTATGACAAGAAACTTCTCTTAATCCACTAATTTCTTGTCAGGGTACCAAAGTTTCTAAGAAGCGATTTCTCTACCTTTCATTTCACTTACTAATATTCCAGAAAATTCAGCTCCATATGTAATTTGAGTCTGTCCTGGTCTAGCATTTAATTAGTGCCCTCTTCCCGTCTAGCTTCAAAGCCTTCCACTTCTGCTAAATGGATCAGCTCATCCAGAGCTAACTGATGACTGCATTTATTTATGAACAGGCTGCACTGCCTCCCCAGAGCACAAGCATTTCTGTAAACAAGCGGTGGGGGGGGGGGGGGGGGCTGGATCCCAGAAGATTTTCTGCTCTGCAAAGTGGCTGCCTTCACTCCCCGACTGCTTTGGATCCACCCATCTGTGTCAGGCAGGGAAAAATTTGTATTTCACACATTTCTGATGTTCATTTTGAGACAGAATAATTAGGTTTAAAATAGCTCGTTTAAATCCAAACCATATCTGTGCAACAAGAACTGTGTGAATTTTAATGTTTTTTGTGAAATATGAGCAATACTCAGGGGGAAGTTTTCAGTGAGCCCAGCTCACACCTCTAAATGCATCGGGACTCAAATGTGGGAAAATAGAAAAGGCAAGATAAAACGAGAGGAGGAGCTGGAGCTGCCATCACAGATGTCTGTCTGTGCTCAGAAACATCGACACGGATCTTAAGGCATATCTGGGATGGAATGAAAGTCATCCATAAATGAAGTTCATTCTAAGCTACGTGGACATTTATTACGTATGTTACATTAAGGAAGGTACCTGCACACCGCTTCTGCATCAAAGTTTCGAGTTTGTCTATGATCGATGACAATAATCTCATGATGTTTATCCAGAAAACACTCAAGGGCTGACTCCGGGGTCCGAGCGATGTTGCACCGATAACCAGCTCTGTCACAGGCCCACCAGAAGCCGTCACTCTGACTATCTTCCTTCGCAAAGATCAGCAAAACCTGGAACACACAGAAAAGAGCATCTTGAGACATCATCCTCAGAGACCGTATTAAAAACAGGCCTATGGTATATCGGTGACAAATGCAGCCTCCACAGGGAAGCTACCTGGGCTCAAACCCCAGCTCCTCCAGCTGGTTCCAGTGGGTCTTTGAACAAGGCCGATGGTTTCTCTGCTGGCAGATGTGACAAGAGCAGTGCCCCATAAGCCAGCTGTGAGACTTGACGGAGTGAGCACAGAATACATGCTCCATCACCCTGGTGGTGGCTGCCATTCATTTTTAGTTTCCTAGTTGGCTTTGTTTTTAAATGGATTAAGCAGTAACAATATTAACAGAATAATCAGCACAGGTTAGACTCCAGTCCACGTCCACACTCACTGGGTTCCAGGGCAGGTGGGGTCTGCCTCACAGGCCTTGGGAGGTGACTTCTCTGACCTGAGCACTAAAACCCCTATAAAGACACAGGAAGGGGGAGGAACTCAGAACAGTGTCAGAGACCAATTCTAACATCCAACCCTTGCTGGTCTGTGGAAAGAATGATCATGAAATGTGAAGTTGATGGAGCTAAACTGAGGAAAATTTGCTGGTTTTCCTCATTGAAAAGTGCAGCCCCACCCACAGGAAAGAGGGCAGCAGCACTCACGCCCTGTTCTCCTCATCAGCCCCGGGGCCCCGGGACTCAGATTCCCGGGCTGCCAGAAAGCCAGAGACGGCCTCACCACCTGAATTTACTTGTTCATGGTCTCGTCCCACCAGAACCAAGCAAGGGGAGCAAGACCCACCTGCTCCCTGCTGTACCCGTGCCTGGCACTGGCCCGACACGCAGTAGCTGCTCAGGAAATACTTGGTGAGTGAGAGCATAACTCATTGTAGGGCTTTCTAGAAAATGCTGGAGGGCTTTGCTGTTAATAGGAGTAAGACTACCTCGCAGCAATAGGTCCAAGAAGAAAATATCTCATCTCCAGATACTGATAAGGCATTTAACATTCTTCAGCATCCACTTCTGGTTGAAACAATCAGGAACAGAAGGGTAGTTTCTCAACACAAAGAGCCTCTAAGCCCATAGCCAGAATCGTTCTTCATGATGAGACAGTAAATGTGCTTCCTTTAAAATCAGGAACAAGACAAAGTGTCTAACACTGACCCTTACATTTTAAAGAGGTTTTATTAATTGAAAATTGGAAACGTAAAGAAAAGTAGAAACAATAGCATAGTGAACCTCATGAACCCATCCCCCGGCTTCAGCAATAACCAGCTCCTGGCCAGTCTGGTTTCATCTCCATCCCTACCCACCTTCCTGACTCTTGAATTAGTCTGTGGCAAATCCCAGACATCATATCATTTCAACCATACACATCTGTTAAAGATAAGGACTCTTTTCTAAAAAAACAAAACCATGATACCATTTTATACCTAAATCTCCCCAATAATTCCTTTACATCGTTAAATATCTGAATGCATTGTATCATGTTTTACACTATTTGAATCATTTCCTGTTTTCTCAAATGTCATGTTTCCAGAAGACAAATAATATATTTTTCAAAGAGAAATAATGTATTTTTCAGCATGATTTTGACATTTTCTCCTTAGCATGTGGCTTGAAACCATACGCTAATAACGCATGAGGCAGCCACACTTAATTAAGGGCTCCCTCTGGGCAAGGGTCTGCCACTCAGTACAGGGTGTTGCTCAAAATCGTCAGCCACAGAATTACTTCTAGGAAGAAAGGGGAGGTGGCTCTTCCACAAAAAGTGAAGGGCATGGCCTTGTGGAGTTTGCTGGTGAAAAGAAAGCCTTCAAAAGAACTATTAACAAGGGAGCTACAAAGAAAAAATCAGGCAGAATAAATGGGTTTGTGCAAAAAGCTAACAGCCCTTTACTTGGTGCAGCTGTGGCATTAACATGAGAAACTCAATATACAGGGGCTAAAGTCAGAAGAGGCGACGGAACTTCTGGTCTCTCATCCGTCTGGCTGAATTATGGACTGTCCATCAAGAATCTCACTTCACATTTCCTTGATCCCGTTATGCCTAAATATTTGACTACAACAATCAGAACACAACTACATTCTCATGTCAGACATTGCTACAGATATTAATCTCACACGCCCGATGTGTCCCTAAAAGACTGCCTTTTGGTGTTCCGCTTTTGGAAAAATAATAAATGTCATTATTCAACAAATATTTCCTAGGCCTCTATGTGCCAGACGCTGCTGTTAAGTGCTTAGAGTCCACTGATGAACAAAATAAAGGCCCCTTGCACTGTAGCGGTAAAAGGACAAACAAGAAACACTAGGCACAACAAATAGGCAAATGATACGGGATGCTAAAGTGACAAGTGCTATGCAAAACAGCAGGGCAGGATAACGGGGATCAGGAGTTGGTGCTGGCAGCAGCGCTAAGTAGGGCGGTTAGGGTGGGCCACGCTGAGAAATTGACACATGAGGAAAGAGTAAAGTAAGCCCAGTTGACATCTGAAGGAAGGGTACTCCAGGCAGAGAAACAGTTCCATTGGCCCTGCAGTGGGATGCATGCCTGACGTGTGCAGGGAACTTCAAGAAGCCAGTGTGACAGAGCGGAGGAAAGCGAGGGTGGGGGAAGAAGTCAGCTTCATAGCAGAGGACTGGATCATGGGAAGGCCTTGTAGGTCATCTTAAATATTTTAAAACCTGGATTTCACAGGGAAACTCACAAAACTGATTGAAAGTGGGGAGTTGTAGTAATCATGCCTTTTTTATTTTCTGACACTTTGACATCTGGGGCCTTGCTGACCCTGGAGAGACTGCTCCTCTGAGGGCTAGCTGATTCCTAGAGATAGCAAAGGACTTGCCTGGGAATGCACCTTTCATATGCAAGCCATCTAGAGCCCATACGCCTACCACCTCTTTTGCTGGGCTCTCATACTCTGGACCACTATCCAAGTGCCCTGGTCACTTCAGGGCCAGGTACCAGACAACTAGGGACAATCTCTGAATCCCAGACCCCCCTGATAAGTTTCACACTAGGAAAACCTGCTTACCCTGCCTCTCTTATTCCTTCCCACTGGAATCACAATAAAGGCTCCTGTCTACGTTTTCCCTGTGCTCTCCCTGCCTCCCCCCGCCAGCCCTGGTGCTTCCCTGTGTGGCCCTGCACGGCACGGTGTGCCCTGTATGGTATGCCATGACATGTCCTCTTGGGAACTGTGAGTAACACTGTCTCTTCAATGGCAATTGTCTCTTGATCTGTCTGCCTCACCACAACTGACTAAAATCTGCATTTTGAAATAGGAATATTTATACGATAAAAGCACTCACTAGAGAATTTCCTTGGGTACTGTTTAAAATTATTTCTATTTATAAAAAATTAATTCAGAAAGACTACTTTTCAATAATTCAACTCTTAAGCAAAGTAAAAAATCTATGGGAACAAAAAAATATACATTTATAGTAAACTACTGTAGTAATCACCTTTTTATGGTGTCCACCTACCTCTGGAAAATTTTACCTTCTCTATGAAAGTGGTGGACCCTGTAACCCAGGTTGGATGCTCTGTCTCCCAGGCTGAAGCTGGGCTAAGGACATTCTGTTTCCAGGAATTTGGAATTTGAACAGAGAGAGACAGAGGCTGGGAACTGGGACCCGGGCTCATTAGTAGTAGAGATACTGAAGGAAGAACCTTGAACTCCTGCTCTGGAAGTACTCAGATGGCTTGCCGCCACCCTTTCTAAGCCATGACTTTTCTGCAAAACAATTGCACTATCTTTGTAACATATTTCTTATTCATTTATTTACTTTTTTGTATTAGGCAGCTGTTACCTGTAACCAAAGAACAAAAACCAAAAAAAAAAACTTAAGCAATACAGTCCTTCTTAACATTCGATTTATCAATATTTATAGTTTCTTTGTTAGACGTGGCTATTTGTAAATATTTATTGACCATTCACTGAGGCAAATCCCATAAAATGTGAAATATATTTTAAAAAGTCATTATTAAAGGCTAAAACTGAACTTGACTTGTAAAGAATAAAAGTAAACTGACCCTCTTACTTGCTCTAGATAATATGTGGAACATTCATTCAAAGACTATTTATTGATGACCTATCATGCAACATGTTGAGTTAAGAACTAGGAGTAAAAAGCTGACGGAGACGACCATAGTCCAGTCTCTGCCCCTAGAACCCACAAAGGAGAGAGTCGGGTAAGCAGAGAAGTACAAGAAATGCAATAATGCGTAGTGAGCACAGACAGAGCATGGACGTGGCATCCAGGACAAGAAGTTAGGCACAGGAGAATGGGCAGAAGGAAGCAGTTTTGTCATAACGATCTTACTGTCCTGTTGTAAACACAGCAAAAGAACAGAAGATAAACAGCTGACCTGAGGTGAAGTCTGGGGCAATGAGGAAATGGGTTCTTTCTGGAGCAGATTTTGGCCAACTTGGGTCCTCTCCAAGATCAGAACACAAATATAGGCAGTCCTCACTCTGCATGGTAGTACCAGACCATAAAAATGACCACGTAAAACAACCTTACAAAAGGATGGTAAAAATGATGGTTCCATGACCTTTAGAAATTTTTGTCAAAACAGTAAAAATTTTTGTTGTTTGTTACAAGTGTATAGGGAAATGAAAAAATGTAAGATATTTATTTATTACACTACAATTTAAAACATCAGAAACACTGAGAATAAGAATGTTCTTTTTCAAAAAACCTGTAAGAGCAATTTACACAGTACTTGCCTTCTTCTAGTTGTATAAATTATGATCCAGAGTGGGCATATTTTCCATGTCTTGGCAAATTATTCTCTTAAGTTTGGATCAGCTGCCAACATTTTATTCTCTGTATGTTCAATGTCATGAAATATCCCCAGAGTTCCTTTAATTAACGTGAAGATTTTGCTGGCAGCACTTCCTGTGACATCTTCATCCTTTCCTTCACAGCCCCTTTTCTCATCTGTGTCAATGAACTTGATTCACTAACTCCCTCAGGCTGCTTATCTAGAATCTCACAGGTAGCGATGTCAACACTCCCACCATCAGCTATTTCTCCTCTAACTCCGTTTACATTTGGTATTTCACTTCCAGCATTATCATTTTCTATTTCCTTGCTGCACTTTCTTCTTTGTTGGCTAATTTCCTCTTTCAATCATCTATTTACGTGTAACGTCATGTGGCTGATCAAGGAGAGACAAGGTGGCAACACAACTACACACTTTGCTGCCTGTGCTTGAATTGAATAAAAAGCAGAGACTCTCAAAACGGTGACGTGACTGGCCACTGACCATGCCCCACATTTGTTATTTACACAATGATCTGTGGACTGAAGAATCAGCAGCAAAGTTTGGACTTTATCCAATTATTCACAGTTAAAACACTGATGTAACCGCAATCGGAAACGTGCCGTTGGGGGTGTGATGTCATTTAACTAAACCTTAAGATCTGTGCACACTGGAACTGCGCAAAGCAAGGGCGACCTGTACCTTTTCAAATGTAACTATGAAGACCTCAAACTGCCATGCAGGGCACCCCTCTACCTCCAGGGAGAACTCTACCTAAACTTTCTCGGAACCACCAAGTTTAATTTGTCTTTTAGACCAAGCTAGAATGACGAAGTAACGGCTGGCCCAGGGCAGGGCTGAGAGGATGAAGTGGACGGTCTGGCGTGAGGGGCTGCAGAGGGGCAGCACACAGACTGCAGGTGCCAGTGGCAATGACAGGAACGGGGGCCATGACTCTCAGGAGTTCTCAGAGCAGGAAGGGACTCTAGGAATGACCCATCAACTGATGAGCACAGCAACCTCCCAAAACACAGCAGCGGCAGAGCTGGGTCCTCATCTCCCGACTCCTCCCTCGGCCATCTTTCCACGGCTCCAGCTGCCTTCCTCTCGCTTTGCTGGAAATTCTTGTAACCATCCCTTTGACAAGTTTTATCAAGAAAGTGCTGAAAAATATTTTTCTGAGGACAGCCAAAAACTGTCTTTGATATCTGAGTGGGAATGAAACTATTTTCTCTGGTGAGGGCTAATTATGAAAAAGATGAAAACTAACTTTTCCTTAACTGGAAGACGACAATACGTGTTCATTATTATTTGCTCTTTCTAAAGAAGGGTGTGTCTACATATCTCCAAATGGATTGTCAATGTCTACTATTAAACATCTAGTTATCAGAATACGTGGTTTGGCTTTAAGCAAAAACCAGGTAACAAGAAGCTTCTAGAGTAGATCACACATGTAGATCATACAAGTTGTATCCACATAATACTAAACAATTAACCAGTTTGATCATGCTAAATATAGGCCAATTCAGTTGGAAAAAACTGGTTTGGGAGATTTCCCTAAATGTCTCCAGGAAAGTGATGCTAAAACATATCTTGTTGGGGATCTGTTTTTATTTAACTAAACTCTGAAATTTGTGCATATTGGAACGGTGCAAAATGAGGGCTTTGTCAAGCTGCTATAGTTTGGAGAGATGTGAAGGGCCAGGCATTGTACCGAAAGGACTCTAAATTACTACCTCATTCAGTAACCCTTTAACAACTGTTTGGAGGTGGGCATTATCCCCATTTTACAGACACGGAAACTGAGGCACGGAGTGGTTAAGAGGCTCGCCCACAGCCACAGCTAGCGAGATTTAAACTGAGATCAGCCTGACCCCAGAGCCTGTGCAATCACTATGTGAAATGACTTACTCTGTTTTTACCCTCTAAAATATTGGGCCAAAATTCTCAACAACTCTGTGTTCCACAAAAGTGGCTGAGCAAGGTAGAGAACACAATTCGGTGGGAGCAGTAAGAACAGAGAGGAGAGAGATGCTGACCACAGCAAGTTGCCGGGTCTGAATGTCTCCATGACTTGGTCGTTTCACTTATCATGTAAAGAATTCCTCCCCATGAGGCCACGTGATCTCCAATACATAAAGTCTCCAACATATAATGGCTCCACAAAAAAATCCATGTCCATACAACACGGAAGAGTAAATTTTACAGGAAGTGCTGCTTTGTTAGGAAAAAGGTTAGGCGCAGCTGCGAGGATCTGAGTCCAGTTGGAAAGCCCAGTGTGGGACAGGGGGTGGAGGGCTGCGGGGGAGCACTCTCAGCAGAAACACATCAATTCTACACTCAGGGAAGCAAATGTGCTCCAGGCATCGAGGAAGAAAAGGCCACTTGATTTTCAGATGGTTATCCTGCTGATATAAATCTACTGCCTCATAACATCTCCCCTACTTTTTATTTTCTTGGCAAGAGTGGAAAATATGACTTAACTGTGAGTCATGGCCACTCACCCAGGAGAGATGTCCTCTACGGCACCATGGCACACTCTCTCCAGCACGTCCACTCAGCGGACAATGCTCCTGCCACTCCTGCATTACATGTCCTGACATGGGAGCAAAGTCCCCCTGGTGAACTCAGAAGGCACCCTCAAAAGCAACCACATCCTGAGATATTCTTCTCAAGCAAGTTCCTTTCAAGCCCTAAGAGCTCTGGCTGATGTAGCTAATTAACATTTTCAGCACACCACTGAATAACAACAGATATTTTTCTCCAAGAAAAAATAAATACAAAAACTAAGGTACTAGGACAGTTGATTTTTCTAAGTTGCAATGTCGGTAGCAGAGGCACAATAACACTAGAGTAGATATCAATGCTCCTAAAGTCAGAAGGTTATAAACAATAAAGCCGCCGCACCAGACCTCTCTGGGTGGCCGGGGAGCACCGTGCAGTCCCTCCTCCGTCTGCAGCGCCTGGCGTGGAGGCTGGAACACACAGGAACCCACAGATCCTTACCGGACGAATCAAAGAGTCCAACTCTATGTTCGAATGAGACCCAGTAGTAAAGGTATTCTTAGTTCTAAGTTGAGCTTCTTATCTTTAAAAAAAAACCAGTCTCTTAATTATTCTGTTCCTCACTCAGAAGGACTCTTGACCACTTGCATCTGTTGTCATTTGGGTCAAACTCAAGTGGCAGGAACGAGGTGGGGTACACAGTAGCACTGGAAACATTCCACCTCTTGTGCTGGGCGGTGGGTTCACTGTGTTCATTTTACCATTATATTTCATAGCTTATGAGTACAAATTAGAACTTTTGTTATGTTTTAATATACCAAATTCAGTAAATCCAAAATTACAGACAATTGTTTTTCAGTGATGAGGGAGCGCAGCCGTTAAGACATATTTAAATCCTGAAAATGACTATATCATGTTTGAGAGGACAGAAATACAGCATAGCAGACTTTGTTACAAAATTTCACTGCTAAGCAAGCATGTTGAAAATAACTTAAGGATAACCACTAAAAAAATAGAAGCATAACCTATAGCTTCTAAAACAAAGAAAATAAAAGGTAATTCTGAAAACTGTCAATTTGACAAAAAGCAGAAAGAAGAAAAAGTAATAAAACAGAAAATACAAAATAAGACTAATTGTATCAGTAATCACACTCAGTGTAATCAGATTGAAATTACATAACTATTAGAAGTCAGAGATTAACAGAATAGGTTTTAGAATAAGAAAGCTATGTGCTACTTACAAGGAGAATATTTAATATAAAGTTATAAAGAAAACTGAAAATGAAAAGACAGAAAAGGATATACCAGGAAAATGTTAACCAAAGAAAGCCGGTCTGGGAATATTACAAACAGATAAAACAGAATTTAAGGCAAAAGTTGAAAGATGGACACTACATAATAACAAAAAGGACCAAGACCATACAACAATCAAGAACTTAGATATACATTAACACCACAGACTCACAATATCAGCAAATATTAACAAATATTGATAATATTGACATATCTACTGCAATAGAAACTGATAGATCATACAGTCAAAATCTAAGATAAGAGATGGCTTGAAGAGCATCATTAATAAAGTTGAATTCCTTCATTTATATATAGAATCCTGTATTCAAGGAATAGAGATACATCTTTTTAAAGGCTTTTTGTGGAAAATTTCAAAGCTGGCTCCATTACTGGCCACCAAACAAGTTGCCACAAACATCAAAGACTCAGTAGCAAAAGTATCAACGCGCTTCAGTGGATGAGGGAACGGACAGTCTTTTCAAAAAGTGGAGCTGGAACAGCTGAACATCAATATGGGCAAATAAAAACGAGCCTTGACCCCTATATCATATCATACACAAAAATGAACTTGTGACAGATTACAGATCTAAAATTAAAAGTTAAGAATAAAGTTTCTAGAAGAAAACATAAGAAGTTATCTTCACACCCTAGGAGTAGGTAAAGATTCTTAGAACACAGAAAACATTAACCACAAAAGTGATGAATTAGTCTATAACAAAATCAAAATTTTTGCTCGTCAAAAGCCAGAGTCATGAAGATGAATAGAAGAGCCATGGATTGGGAGAAAATATCCTCAAAATCTGACAAAGGACTTATAACATGAATATATAAAGATGTCCTACAATTCAACTTTTTAAAGATGACTAGAGATGGGCAGAAGACAACCAAACATTCAGAAAAGTAGAGGAATGACCAATAAGCAAATGAAAAAGTGCTCAACATTATTAATCATGGAGAAATGCAAATTTAAATCACCGTAAGATAGTACTACTCACCCACTAGATCAGCTCAAAGTAAAATACTGAAACATCAAATATCACCAAGCATTTGGAAGAACCAGAACTCTCATATTGCTCGCAGGAGTGTAAAATGATACAACCACTTTTATAAGATCTGGAAGTATCTTATAAAACCAAACACACTGTTGTTTTGGAGGTTCTAGCAGGACAATTAGGCAAAAAAATAAATAAAAGGTATTCAGATTGGAAAGGAAGTAGTAATGACATGATCTTGGATATAGAAAATCCTAAGGAATCCACAAAAAACTGTAAGAGCTAATAAATGAATTCAGCAAGGTTGCAGGATGCAAGATCAATATACAGAAATAATCTGTATTTCTATATAGTAACAATGAATGACCCAAAATGAAATTAAAGAAACAACTCCATTTATTACAGCATCAAAGACAAGAAAATATTTCAGGAATAAGTTTAACTAAAAAATAAAAGACATACACTGAAATCTTATAAAACGTCATTTTAAAGTTAAAGAAAATCTAAATAAATGGAAAGACACTTTATATTAATGGTTGAAAGACAAAACTGTTAACATAGTAACACTCCCAAAATTGATCTAGAGGTTCATGGCAATCAATATCAAAATCCCAAGCTGATTCACCTTCCCCCGTAGAAATTAATAAGCTGGTCCTAAAATCCATACAAAGATGCAAGGGACCCAGACAGCCAAAACAATCTTAAAAAATAAGAAAGTAGAGGAGGCCAGCCCAGTAGCAGAGCAGTTAAGTTCACACATTCTGTTTCTGTGGCCTGGGGTTTGCCAGTTTGGATCCTAGGCGTGCACCTACACACCGCTTATCAAGCCATGCTGTGGCAGACATCCCACATATTAAGTAGAGGAAGACGGGCATGGATATTAGCTCAGGGCCAATCTTCCTCAGCAAAAAAGAGGAGGATTGGTGGCAGATGTTAGCTCAGGGCTAGTTTTCTTCAAAAAAAAACATACAAACAAAAAAAGAAAGTTGGGGGACACACTTCAAAGCTACAGTTATCAAGACAGTGTGGTACTGGCATAAGACAGACATAAATCAATGGAATGGAACTGAGAATCCAGAAATAAACCCTCACAATTAGGGTCAGTTGATTTTTAACAAAGGTGCCAAGACAATTCAACAGGGAAAGAATATTCCTTTGCACAAATGCTGATGGAACAATGAGATATCTAAATGCAAAAGCATGAAGCCCTACCTCATGCCAATACATAAAAATTAACTCAACATGGATCACAGAGCTAAAAGTATAAACTCTTAGAAGAAAACAGAAAACTCATAGAGTAAATCTCTGTGACCTGAGACTAGCCAATGCATTCTTAGATGACACCAAATGATGTTGAATGAAAAATTAAAAAAAAATTTTAGAATGATGCCTACAGCACGACACCTTTCAAACAAAGCTTAAAATATTCAAAACAAGAGTAAATACTATGAATGGATGCATACATATGTAGAATAAATACACAAATATGTATCATAACTTTTCAGGAAAGGAGGTGGGCAAAGGGATAAATTAAGGGCTTTGCTGTAATCTTTTTTCTGAAAAAAACTTCTCTGAAACAAAGCACACTGCTGATATTTGATAAAAGTGAGTGTGGGTATATCCATGTGCATTTATGAATATTTGAAATTTTTTACAATTTGACAAATAACATTTTTAAAAGAATGAAACATCCTTATCATGAGCATTCATTGCCAGTACAGCACAGGGCAAAAATGAAGTTAAATTAAACCAACTGGTCCAAAACTACACTAATCCCCAAAAATATTTTAGAAATTGCTTTGGGAATAAACCCTGATATCAGATCCTTTGTCATTGCCTTTATTCAAATTGGAGTACAAAGTACGTGCCCCCAGAAAGATTACTGGAATTTTCCACTTATTTGTATTCTATACAAGTAGTTGGGGCTTATGTTTATTTTAGCGAAGTTTTTTCTCTCTCTGCTCCTAAATTTGTTTTCATCAAATTTTCCCAAGCTTAAATCTCTTTTGTTTTTTTCCTTCCCCTAGATTTGTATTTCCTTTTCTAAGCAACAGTAAAACATTATTTTCTTTTCCATTTGCTCATAAATCAAACAGCACATTTTCTTGGTTGGTTTTTCACTTTCATCTACATGTGGTTTGGTTTGTTTTTACATCTTTTCTGCATCTTCACTTACCCCAAGTAGAGGACAGGCTCCCAGGTGCTAACAAGCTAGTCTTTACAAGGAGGCTCGCTTCTTCAGGCCTACCAGAATAATGTCTATGCAGATGGGATTTCAGCAATTACTTAAAAGGGTACAAACCCCTCTCACACATGTTTCTCTGCAGGGGGCACAGGAAGCTGGAGGGGCTGCAGGGAGGACACAGTGGCTGTCACTGTCAGAACAAGGTCCATTCTGCAGGTCCCAGGCCTCGTTTCCCTGGAGCCAGTTCACTCCGTGTTTTAGAGCCCAGTAGGCTGCTTGGCTCAAGTCACACAGGTCTTTTGTCAGCTTCTCTTCCCAGCCAACAACAATTATCACTTACTGAGCGCCTTCCACGGCGAGGTAGAGTTCTAGGCACTCGATGTCATTTCACTTAACTCATAATTTCCTATGAGCGAGGCATTCTCATCTCCACTTTACAGACACTGGGTGGAGAAGTCAAGCAATGCATGCAAACTCACACAGCTGGTTAAAGGCAGAGCAGGATTGACACCCAGCTGTGACTCCTGGCAAAGCCCTGCCCTTCACCACACACGGCTGTGTCCCTTTCTGACTGCAGCAGGATGTGGAACAGACTAGATTTTTGGTGGAAGAATTGCTCTCCCTCACCATCCACCAGGCAATCCACTGTTAGGCTTATACGCAAGACACGGCAATGTTACAAGTCTTCAAGAAAACAATTTGAGTCCTCAAGTATGACACTAAAAGCAAGCATTTACAAACCCACACAAACATACACACTATGTATACACTATGCATGTAGGTACAGGCATCTATGTAGGGGCGAGGATGGTTATCTGCTGTGGTACCAGAAGAGCTCTCAGAGGGCGCTCACAGACCCACACGCTCTGAAACCGAAGCCCCTCCTGAGTGTCGGAGGCGTACCTGAATAGGATCTTGCGTCAGTCTCATGGGCCCAATCCGTACCTCTGCAGAAGAAACCTGCTAAAGAAAAGAGAGCATATGAGATGTGTCGAGTCAAGCCACACAAACTGACAAATCCTTCGTTACACAGGGACCTTATGCCACTTTACAGATGCTGAATAAAAGGATCCCATTTATTACTGACATGGAGACAGGTTACAAATCATCATGGACAGTACAAATCCCAGTTTTGTAAAAGAATTTACATTTCTATGCACTGACAGCATCTGGGAGGATGTACCCCCAATGCTAAGTGGTGGGATTGGGGGTTATTTTTACTTACTTACAATAAGTGTGTTTTACGCGAGAAAAAAAATTCAATAATTATTTACTGAGGACCCACTGTGTGCGGGCACCATGCGAGTCTATTATCCTGAAACTTCAAAAAAGAGTAAAAATGTCTTACAAATGTGGAAGCTAAAGCATTTCTATGGTTTCAGAGCTACTCCCATATTTAGATATTCTTATCTTCATGCTTTAATATGAAGAATAAACAGCTTCCTCTTGCCCACGTTTACCAGGAATAAGTTGCCCGTCTCAGGCTTAGCTCCTCCCCAGCCGCGGAGGCTAATCTTCCCCGTGACTCCAGGAATGAGTTTAGGTGTTCACTGACCCACACAGCCCCACACCATCCAACTGACTTTGGCTGCAAGCATCGAGCAAATATTTGCCTTATTTTTAATTACTTTACTTGGATTCCTAAAAATGACTTTTCTTTAAACAATTGGACCGAAGGTCTTGGCCTCACCTCCCTCGATCCAATTTTTTCTCTAAGAGGCTGCAGTCGCTTTGCCACTACTTGGAAGCTTATCCTGCATTCAACACACCGTGTGGGGCCCCTGTTAGTGGGTGGAGCACCTTCAGCAAGCATCAGAATTCAGAGGACCAGAGACCCCACAATGACTCAAGGGCCAAAGGAGGCTTTATCAGTTAAAAAACAAGAGAAGCAGGACTTTCTTTAAATTATACTTTTGAAGACTAAAAATTTCCCTTTCTCCTTTCTTCCCCTCTTCCCATGCTTAACTCCCCATATGCATGGTGTGAAATCTTCTTCAAAACGTGACCATAAGTCACTGACATCCTTCTCCTCTGTGAGGTTGATGCTCTCCCCGCACCATCTTGGCATCATTGTGTGAAGAAATGACACTAGGGGCTTTGGCCTCTCTCTAAACCAGCCAGAAGAAAACCTAAGAGCCCTCTATGACTGCTCACAAGGCTCCTGGCCCTCTGCAGTGGGTCTCAGGAGGGGAAAGTCGCTCTCTTCTTAGGGAGTCGACCTCCCGATGGTGGGTCCTTCCCACAGGCCTGTCATAACTACACCAACTCGGGGCCTCTAGTCCCTTAGCCCACAGACCAGGAACAAGTTCCTTCAGGGTCTCACTGCTGTCTTCAGGTAACAGTGACACATTCAAGTCAAGTGTGTAACTCTCTTATGTCTCTATTCTCTAAGTAAAACAATGTTCTGCGAGGTGTGTGTGCTGATATACAGCAGCCCCCAGTGTGTGTGCACAGCCGCAAGAATGACTCCGCTGGAGGAGGAAGGTCCCCCCTGTGCCACCAGGCCCCCAGGTGGCTCCATTCCAAAGGCAGTTTCTATTGTTTGAAACAAACATTGTCCTTCAAAAGCAGGACAACTGCCAGAATTTTGCTAAAAAGTGGATGATTAAGAAGAGAAACCAACTTGGTATAGTAAGATAAATCTGACTGATAATCCGGGACACCCTCTCCCTGGTTCACTGCATCCACCACACTCAGAAGCCCCCTCCAACAAGGCCACCGTTAGTGGTTTCTCCAGCAAAACTGGCTCCCAGGTCATCCAGGGGCAGAAAATAAACAAATGAAATAAACCCAAAAAAGTTTAAACGGAATAAGAAACAGTGACTTGTTTTGGAAGGCTAAGAGCCTGGGGGAAGGACCTGTGCTAGAAGGACACAGACTGTCCAAGACATGATAATTCACTCTTCACCCACACATGCCTGTATACTTCCTGAGTAACCACTATGAGCATGAAGTAGTTACATAGGCCATTTAAACTGCCAGGAGACGGTGTGATGACAGTGTCAGCGACCCCTAACCCCCTTCTGTCTCAAGTATTGTGACAGGCACTTTCACACGAGTGATCTCAGGGAGATAGGCAATGGCTACTGAGTGACGACATGGAGTTTTAAAAGCAACACTCAGGCTAGAAGGCATCCTTTTTCCTTCTACAGCTTTCTCCTATAGCTACAACAGTTCCCTGCCTGCATCCAGCATTCGAAGCTCTGCCTGAGCCAGCTCAGGTGGAAGGAAAGCAGAAACCAGGGGCAGAAGCACAAGGCTGGTGGACCCTCTCCAAGAGCCCTGCCTCTCACCTCCGGACCTGCTCCTCACCTATCTCCCCCCAGCCCCACTTCACGGTGCTCCCTCCCATGTCCTGGCTCTATTCCTCCACCGCCAGCTTGGGGCCTCAGTTTACCAGCTGCTGTAGTCCTGACCCACACTTTGCTTCTCGTCTCTGGGCTTGCATTTCCTTCCTGGGCTGGCCTCCCAGTCATCTGACCTTGGTTTCTGTGTCCAAGGGAGGTCAACTATCTCAACAGAACCCTGGGACGTGCCCGCTTCAGCTCTGAGGGCTGGGACGAGGCGGTGCCCCGCAGAGGAGGATCTGCAGCAGGTAGAGTCACGGAGAGCAGCAGCAGTTCGCAGAGTTCTATTTCTGACACAGGAGTCTTACTGCCTGCACTTCACCAACTTGTAAAAGAGCAACTATGAACAGAAACAGGAGACCATTTACTGATGCCTGTGTAGCAGAGCCAAGATTCTCTACTTCAAAGAGTGAACTTTGAGCAACTGCAGATGCACAGATCCTTAATTAGCATATTAGCTCCGATTCCAGGAAGCTCCCAAATTTGCCAAGGACACAGAAGCAAGAAGGGGCAGGGTCATAAGTAATATAATTCCAGCTCCCGAGAGGAGAGGAGGATGGGACAAGAGTGTGAAGAGATGCACACTTCCTAGCCACTCTGACCACAAAGCTTTCCCCAACACCCAAGGAGGAGGCATTGCTGACCGACAGCACAATATTAACTGCCCGACATTTATAGTGTGTTAAATACTTGTGCATACACATGTGTGTGCATGGTAACATACATGCATACATGCACGTAGCTGGCTCTCCAAGAGAAAAAGAGTCCTATTTCGTAGCATTTGTTGACTATATGGTATAAATACTTTCACCACAGCTGATCTTAAGCTAGCAACACAGGTCCCTGAATGCGCAGTTGGGGACGTATTTTCTCGTTCAGAGAGGGTCTCTGAGTGGCAAAGTCCTTCAGTCTTTGTTGATCTGCAAATGTCTATCACTCGCTCTCGTTTGATGGTTGAGCAGGATATAGAATTCTGGTTGACAGACATTTCCCGCAGACTGTGAAGTTGAAGGAAAGGAGATAATACTCCTGGTTTGGGAGGTGGGGAGATGAGGAAGGCTTCATGAAGACTTCACAGGTCACGAACAAAAAGAAGACAAGGAGCCTGGGTTAGGGAGGAGATTCTAGGCACACAGGAAAACAAGCAAAGGCATGGAGGCGAGAAGGCAAAGGTGCTCATGGTGGGGAGAGCAAGAGTCTAGAGAAGCTGGATCAGAGAGTGAGCGACGGCGAGGACTGGGAGGGGAGTGGACAGGAGCTCCCTTTTTATTCTGTAGGCACCAAACACACTGCAGGTTTTTGAGCAGAGGATTTACAGGATCAGATTTATGATGGGAAAATCAAACATTTGGTCTGCCTATGTTCAGGATAGACAAGAACAGAGATTTAGCAAAAACGAACAAAGATGCTGCTATGAGTAGGAACTACAGCCGTGAAAGCAAGTGGGCAAATATATCACGATGATCAAGAAAAAATTAGCAAACCCCAACACAGCCTGGCCTCATTTCAATGGAGAGGGAACTCCGAGATGAAGGCCAGCTGGTGCAGGGTAGGCAGAGGAAAGAGACAAAAGTTAAGGTCGGTAAGGCTGGCAGTTCACCTGTCACCGCACCACATTCTCAGGTGGAGACGCCACAGCTCTTGGTCGTCTCACCTTTGGGAATTTTGTTAAATAACCTGGAATCGAGTTTTAGAGCTTCCCTGAAACAAGAAGGAAGTGAGAATTCAGGAAGGCAAGTGTTGACCTGGGAAGGCCTTGCAACCCCATCCGCTCGGCACATTGACGCACCCTCCAGGCCCACTCCCACGCCCCCGCTCCCTGAAGGCTGGCAGCACCACGGTGGAACTCACGACTCACTCCCCTCAGCACTCCTCCTGGACTTCACAGCATCCACTTTATTACTCACTTAAATATCTTTCTTCTTGGCAAGACTGCAGGTTTCTTGAGGACACAGTCTCTGTCTTTTTCACAGTTTTATCCCCAGCATCTAGAAGGTGCTCAGTGAGTGCTTTGTGCAATTGAACTAAACTGCCCATACACAGACAGGGCTTCCATAACCTCCACCTTCCAAAAACAAGCTCAGAGCCTGAATCTTCCCCACCTCAACAACTTCTCTTTGGAAATCCTTCCTCCCCACCATCTACAGCACTGAGTGTTCCCACACGTGTGTATACACGTGCACTAGGGCAAACCCAACTTCACTTCTTGAGCGGGGCTCCGTGGTAAAGGTCATTTTTCACTCACAAAAGGGACCAGCTGTGGGCTCATGAATAGGCATTTTCAAATATCCTTAGCCAACTCTGCCTGCTGCCCTGTTAGCTCTGATTTTGAAACGGTATTTCAATTTCTCAAGGCATCCCCTGTCCACCCTCTACTCCGGGCCAGACTTCTGTCTTTATTCCTCTGAGCTCTGGGTAAGCACGGTCTTTGCCTTTTGCCTTCTAATGGGCCCATCCTGCCCTCCGGCTTCTGGTCAGAGAGGCACCAGCATTGCAGCCTCCACAGGCCCCACCCCGAGGAGGGGCATCCCTGCTCCAGCCTGGGAACCTCCTGTTTCCGCTCCCCAGGCCCGCTGCCCCCAGCGCATCCAGAATGCTTCCCTCCTCCTCATACACCTTCTCAGCCAAGGGCCTCGGTGGCTGGCTCTGCCCTCCCCCAGCCTCCAGCCTCAACTTGCTTTGATTCTGGCCAGGGCAGCACCTCCTGGCACCCTGGACACTCTGCCACCCTGGACATTTCAGCGCCCAACAGGCGGTCCTGCTCCTCTCTCACTTTCCTGCTTCCAATTCTCTGAGGCACAAGCTCTCAGCCCGGGCTTCATATCGAAGGACCTGGGGAACACTAAAAATTTATCAATGCCTGAGTCCTCCTTTAAGCCAAGGGATGCAGAATCTCTAAGGACAGGGCCCAGGCATCAGCATTTTAAATCTCCTCGGGTGCAACAGGGTTGAGAAGCACTAGTCTATTCCTCTGAGCAGACCTGTCTGCTGTCAGTGTCAGACTCTATGACACGTGCATTTGTTCAACAAGTATCAACAGAGCACTTACCTTGCGGAAGGCACCAAAACCCACCCAGACTGAGCCATCACACCGGAACCCACACACCCACAGAGTTTTTTTCCAGAAACCCCTCCAAAAACACAAGATTATCACTTAGGCAGGAGGAAATCATACTCCTTCACATGTGATGATTTATTTCCCCCAAATAGCATCCTTAAATTAGAATCAAAATAAAAGATTTCCCTTATAGTCTTTTTTTGTTACACACATACACATATGGAAGACTACTCATGGTCAGGAGATACTCACAGAGGGTGACATAGCCACTGACTTTGCGTTTTATGCTCTGCCGTTTAGAATATTACATTAATTTGGCAGCATGAGGTTTTATCACATAAATACAAACATACAAATATCTACTCATCAAAATATACAACCATAAAAGAAAAGATCGATTTGACTTTAAATTTTAAAACTTCTATTCACCAAAAACAAAATCAAAAGCAAAAACATTTTAGTAAAAGAGAAAAAAGGCAACAGCCTGAGAGCTGATACCTAAAATACAGGAAACCAACAAGTATTAGTAACCAGGACATACAATGAAATCTTTAAAAAAATCAATAAAAAGACAACCAAAAAGAAAGTTGGGCAAAAAATTGGAAGAGAAAATTCACAGAAGAGGAAATACAAGTATGAAGAGACGCTCAATCTTCAGTAATCAGGAAAATAAAAATTTTAAATTACAATGGGATACTATGTCACATCCAGTCATTTTTTTATATCAACAGAATGGTAGAATTAAGAAGTTGAACACTGGGGCCAGGCCAGTGACATAGTGGTTAAGTTTGCGTGCTCCACTTTGGTGGCCTGGGGTTTGCAGGTTTGGATCCTGGGCATGGATCTAGCACTGTTCATCAAGCCATGCTGTGGCGGCAACCCACATAAAGTAGAGGAAGACTGGCACAGATATTAGCTCAGGGACAATCTTCCTCAAGCAAAAAGAGGAAGACTGGCAGCAGATGTTAGCTCAGGGACAATCTTCTTCACACAAAAAAAGAAAAAAAAGAGTCAAATACTATCTAGCATGGGCAAGAGGGTAGACCCCCAGGAACTCATACATTGTGTGGGTGTGTAAACTGGTTCTGCCACTTTGACAAATCTTTTGGGGATTTCTAGTAAAGATGAAGAAGTGTATATCCTACAATCTACCTCCAACGTGAGTGGATCTCCAGGGTGTAATAAGGAGGCATTTACAAGAATCTCTGGAGCAGATATATAACAAAAACTTCAAAACAGGCTACTCCTCAATCCATTAACATCCATTGCCAAAAATTAATAAATCAAGAAATAGCCATACAATGGAGTATTATACAACAATGAAAAGGGGTCAACTAAAGCTATCCATTCAAAATGGATCAATTTCACAAACATCAAGTAAAAAATAAGTTTTAGAAAAATACATGCCTTAGAATACCACTTATATAAAGTTTTAAAATATTTAAAACAATACTGAATATAGTGTAGGAATATATTATAACAGTACAAAGAAATGCTTATAAATTCCCAGTTGAGGCAAGTGGTCCTGCTGGTAGAGAGGGTGATGTTTTCTAGGAAGAAAATGCCAGGGACTTCAACTATTGTTCATCATCTATTTTTTAAAGCAGGACAGAGTGAGTACATAGGTGTTTACTAAGTTATACTTTCTAGTTTGTTGTATATCTCAAATACTGCAAAATGCATTTAATTTTATTGGAAAAGTCTATTTTCTATTTTGGGGTTAATGTTAATTGAGCAGCAGCCATTATATAAATAGTCTACATAAAATGAATCCTGGAAAATTGGACTGGGACTCACGAGATCTTGCTCAAGATAAGTAACCACCCTGTGCCACAGTAAGACAAGAGGGGACTGATGAACCCCCACTTACGTCACCGCGGGTAACGGTCACAGCAACCCCACGTCTTCATGACTGAAGAAGTGAAAGCTCCAGCAAGGTTAAGCAGCTCACTCGAAGGGCTGGAGTTGAGATTTAAGCCTAGACTCGTCTCACTTGGAAGACCAAGCTCTTATTTATATATTCGCTTGTACCTCAGTTTGTTCCAGAAAGGTCTTAAGATGGTATACAAAGAGACTTCAGTTTTAAAATAATTTATGAATAAGACATGAAAGATCTGGCTGAGAAATAATGACCACAGGGAAGACGAGGCAAGTGGGGCGATCAGGATAGACGTCTGTCAGAGCCAACGCAGTCTGCAGCCAGGGCAAGAGCAAGATGCTCCCCTCCACCAGCCCCAGGCACTGGATGAGGCAGCGCTGCGTCTGACGATGCCCCCTACCCGTGCCCTCTCCCATTCCCACTGTCACTGTTGGTGACAAGGCTGTTCTTTCTGAAGTACTGCTGCCACACTCAGTGAGTCTTACTGGGAGAGCAGAGAAGAGGATGGCGTGCCCCACTGTGGCTGGAAAACACTGCCGTGAGAAGGGATGGAGGCCCCCTCTGGTTAGCGCCGAAGTGGTAGTTAAAAGATATCCAAGCAGGCATCCGAGATGCCATCGGATCCAAACACAGTCTAATGGAGAAGCCATCCCCTCCCCACAAACAACAGATGAAACAGACGTTATTCAGGCAACCTTATTCAGGCATGAGAAAAGAACTCAGCCTGAGATCAACTATGCATCAAAATGGAACAATAAAAAATAGTCTAGAACGCAACCCATGCGACGGTGAGTTCCCGGAGGAGGCCAGGACGGGGAAGCCTTAGAGAGCACTAGCTTCAGGGGAAAAAACCCCGGCTGCACTTCAATATTATGATCATGTCAAAAGGCTTCACACCACACATGCAGTGCAGAATGGAGGCATGGAGCGTCCACAACGTCACAATTTAGTCACCATGTCACCAGGCCAAGTGTGTGTAAACACAACACCACTCCCAGATTCCAAAGGTCAAACCTAGGGTCTGAGTTGGAGGACAGAGGAATTTAAAGGCAACCGCAAAATGTGACATCCCTGAACTAACTTCCTTCCTTTTATTAGGGATATTACTGATAATAGAAACTGCCAGATGACTTCAAGCGTTTAAAATTACATTGTATAACAGAGGACAAGCAAAGAACAGTAGATCTCTGATTATTCAGGAGGCAATTATCCAGATTGTGGAAAAACCCAAGCACTTCTGATGCTCTCCCATCCTGCTTTCTGCCTTCTCCATAACGCTAAATGAAGATGGGAGAAAGCGGGAGAGAGGACATTAAAAAATCAGTCAGTTTTGCTAGATGGTCAGCAGTTCTGGTAAATAGATTTGATGGGCAAGGAAACAGAAAACATCTGCTAAAAATGCGTTTTAGAGATTTCCTGTGGACTTCAATTATCCACGCTGCCTCTGCCCTCAGTTTTATCACTGATACCTAGAATTGCCTTAGAGAACCAAGAGCCAAACGTCTGCCCTGCCTGGCTCAGGAGAATCTCACACGAGGGTCCTGGTGACTCTGAAGCAACTCTGGATTTTTAGCCACGTCTGGTACCACACCAGAACTCAACTACACTCGCTTTCCTGACTCTGGTGACTCAGGGCCACTCACACCGGGGGGACTGCAACCGTCAGACCCCGAGTCCACGGATCGTGTGGACATCAGGAGTAACGAGTTAGTGACGAGCGCTGACTCCCATTTAAAAACTAATCTCATGTCAATAAATCCCATTTAAAAAAAGTAGCTCATGAGAAGTCACCCACAAAATGCAAATGCCTACTTTTTTGAGAAGGAATTGTACGTAACTTGGCAAAAACAATGATTTCCAAATGGTTATGCATAAAAATCCTATAGATGGAAACCCTAAGTGAAGCACCATACAATGAAAAGCTCACCATTTCTAAAAGCTTAGCATACATGACAGTGCCGCGGGAACCAGCAGGCTCACCTGGAAGGTCTCCCCAGGGCCCTGCCCGCCCCCGTTCACCTAACAGAGGTGCACGCGTGGCAGGCTGGTCCCCACTGCGCCTCGGCCCGCTGATTCTACAGTGACTTACATCAAAAGCCAACGTGACAACACCCACAATCTGAGTCCTTGTTTTTTTAAAATAATATCTTTTAAAATTCAGGGAAGAGGACAAGGGAGCACCATGAAGGTGGAGGTGGCCTCTTCATCTGCATGTGGCTGAGCTGAGGAAGGGCTCCCACAGCAGCACCCTCCTCCTTTCTCCCAGAAACCCAGAGAGGCAGAAAGGGTTACAGAACGAATGTGTCCACTGGTGGAGAAAAAAATGGAAAACTCTCAAGCACAGAAAAAGACTCAGTAAGTTCCAAAAGACCACTTTCCATTCAACCCAAGAACGTTTCTTCAAAAAAGAGGTTCAAACTTACAACCTGTCTTGGATCCACTCACACTTTCCTCCTCTCTCGACTGGAGAACAGGCTGAATAACACACTCTCATCTGACAGAGGAATGCAAGTGAGAGGCTCCCTTCTATTCTTGCTCTAAAGCTCTGCCCCTGGCTCATCCTGATGAGCCTCAAGCTCCCACCTTTTGTCACCCAAGGCGTTAAAATACCTTCATCAGAGAGCACAGCGCTCTGCAACCAACTCAATAATGGTGGTAAGGAACAAGCCAGAGGAACCTGCAGGGTGCTACGGGAACCCAGGCAAGACGCATTTAGCTACATCTGGGAATTCAGGTGAACTTCCAGGAAATCACACCAGAGCTCACTGATGAAGGAGCGAATGAGCCAGGTGAAGAGTGGTGGAAGGGGCATTTCAGGCCAATGGAACACCATGAGGAAAGGCAAAGAACAGAGTTCATGTGGACAACCACAAGCAACGTGGGTCTGCGGATGGGGGTGACAGGGCTGGAGAGGGAGGAAGGAGCCAGTCACAGGTCAAGGTCTTGCCATGGTGTGAAGCTGGGGCTTACTAGGAGGACAAAGGTATAGCACTGTTGGATTAGCATTTAGCTGGATCATTCTGGTTGAAGCGTGGATAGACTAAGGGGGTCAAGACTGGAAGACCAGAGATCAGAAAGGAGCTCTTGTGATGACCTAGCCCAGTGGTTCTCAAAGTGTGGTCCCTGGACCAGCAGCATCAGCATCACCCAGGACTTATTAGAAATGGACAATCTTAAGCTCATCTGGACCTGCTGAATCAGAAGCTCTGAGGGTGGGCCCAGCAATGTGTGTACTGATGTCGCCCTCCAGGTGACTGATCCTGCTAAAGTTTGAGAAGCACTGATACAGACAAGAGACAATGAGCGCCTGCACTAGGAGCAGTGGTAGAAGATAGAGAGAAGTCAATGAATTAGAAGCAGATACAGGTCATAAAATCAACTGAGACACGTGTGGGCAAGGAAGAGCAAGGCAAGGGAAGTTGATGGATTTGGGTTTGAATGACTGGGTGGGTCATTCAAAAACTGGCTGTCAGGAAAACAGGAGGTCAAAGAGGCTTATGGGGGATGATGAGTAAAGTGCTAGACATGCAGATCCTCTGGGCCACCCAACCTGCCAGGCTGTGGGATACGTGAGTAGGCAGCTCAGGGACAGCGACATCAGCACAGAGGAGAGGCAGTGAAAACCATGCCATCACTCAGAGCAGGAAAAGCTCTGGAGACACCAGCATCAGATGGCGGAGGAGAGGCAGAGAAGTCTACATAAGGGCTGGAAGAAGCATAAAGAGAAGAAAAAGGGAAGCAAGCTGATGCTCTCAGAACCTCAGTTACTTCCACAGGGCATAGCTAAGTAGGCTTTGGCCCCCTAACTTAATATTAGGGTATCTATCTACATGGGGGTCTAGTGGTTAAGATTTGGTGCTCTCACTTCCACAGCCTGGGTTTCTTTCCTAGCCAGAGAACCACATCACTCATCTGTTGGGTGTCATACTGTGGCAGGTGTGTGTTGCTGTGATGCTGAAAGCTATGCCACCTGGATTTCAAATACCAGCAGGGTCACCCATGGTGGACAGGTTTCAGCAGAGCTTCCAGACTAAGACAGACTAGGAAGAAGGACCTGGCCACCCAATCCCGAAAAAATTGACCATGAAAAACCTATGACCAGCAGCAGAGCATTGTCTGATATTGTGTGGGAAGGTTCAAGAAGATGGTGCAGAAACCATGCAGGGTTCTGCTCTGCTGTACACAAGGTCACTAGGAGTTGGAATCCACTCCACAGCACTAACAATAAATTTATTTACACAACTCACTATAATCAATAAGAGAAAATCAATACATGATCATCTCAGGAGATGCCAAGATGGCCTTTTAATAAAATTCAACATTCATTTAAAAAATTCCTTTACCCATAGTCTCCCCAATATCCATTCCCACCTTGTCTCTTTCCAGCGATCACCGACTCCTGTTTGGGAATCTATGTGGTTCTAAAGAAAACATGAGTTTATGTGAAAATGGCTAAGCATTTAATTTCCCTGGCTCTACAGTGACTGGTTAGGGGTAGCCAAGTGACTTAGGCTGCCTCAGAGTTTTATCTCAGGATTTTGCTAGCAATGCTGAGAAAAGACTGTTTCTCTCTCTCTCTGTCTCTCTCTCTCATTTACTTCTCCCTGGTTGTCAATAGAAACATACAGCCATAACATCTTGATACCACGTGAGAAGGTCACAACACCATGGAAAGCAGAGTGGAGAAACGGAAAGAAATCAGATCTTTTGTTAACATCACCAAACCACCAGATTAAGCCTTGGCCAAAGCCGTTTCTACCTCTGGACTTTTGAGTTATGTGAGCCAATAAATTGCCTTTTATTGCTGAAGTAATAAAATTGCTTAAGCAAGACTTCATAAGCTTTTCTATGCTTAACAAGGAAAGAATCCCAATGGAAACAAATGGTTTCCTCTTGTTGATATTAGAGAGAGATCAGATAATATGTATTCTTTGGGTGGAGAATAGGCCACACAAGTTACACATATTGGTGTGTGGCTTCCCAAAAGGAGGGATATGAAACAATAACAACCCAAACAACTAGAGTTAAGACCCACACCTGGGCAGAGGAGAACTGGCATTCCAGCTGAGGGATAACAGAGCTCCTTTTCACAGCTGTCTTTGGGCCAAGAACACTTATGGAATTCCAGGAAAACCAGAGGTCTGAACACAAGCTAATGCCACCTAAGGTCTCACATGCCAGCCCCCAGGCCTGGGGTCAGAGCTTCTCCAGGTACACAGGTTATCAGGAAATTTCTCAAGAGGGGTTCATGAGAAATTCACTCCCTGAGTTCCGGCACGTTCAAACAATTTGTGTGTGGTTTTTATATTTGAAGGTCAGTTTGGCTGGATATAGAATAATTGGCTCATTCTTTCTTTTCTAGATTAAATTTAGCATGTTTATCTATTGTCTCCTGGCTTTAAGCATTGCTATCAAGGCCTGATGCCAATCTGATTTTCTTTCCCTTGAAAATGACTTGGTCTTTCTGCCTGGATGCCCAAAAAGATTTCTTTTTTTCTTGATGGGCAATTATATTACCAGAATATGTATTGGTGTTATCTATTCTGGATCAATTTTCCAAGTACATAATGTACCCTTTCTGTAGGTGGGTTCCAGTCTTTTTCCAGGAAGGTTTTCTTCCCTTTATTTTTTTAATATATTTTCTATTTCATTGATTCGATTTTCATTTTTTCAGACATATAGATATATAGATATTGCCTTTGACTATCTTCCATATCTATCGCTTTCTCTCAAATCTTTTATTTCCCTTTTGTGTTTTCCTTCTTTCCAACTTTTCTTTCCCTTATGGTGTTTTCTGCAGTGTTTATTCATTCTTATATACTTCCAGTTTGATCTTCATTTTTCAGATTTTTTTTGCCTTTCTTTCTTTTCTGAGTTAACTCTCTTTTTCATATGTTTCTGTTGTCTAATCATTTAATCTGTGTTTTTTTAATCTGGATTCATCCCGCTCTTTCACAACTTTTAACTATTTCCTCAATTTCTTTCAGCTCTTTTTGAAACATTAGGTTGCAGTTTCTTCTCTATTTTGTGGGCATGCTTTTCTCATGTGCCTTCATTGTCCGCCAGCCAGAAGCTGTGAAGCCCCCTCCAATTTTGGCCATTGTTCTCAAATCAACATACCAAGCCCTCCACTCCTAGTGGGACCACCCCCCATGGGGAAGAGTGCCTGAGGGCGGTGTCAGGCTTCAGTCTTCCAGCTGCTTCTTCCTGAACAGTTCCCTGTGACTGTCGGTGGTTTTGCCCTAATTGCTCATATTTTGAAGTTTTATAGACATACTCTGATAGTTTTGTAAAAGAGGCTACTTGTGGGTTGTCTGCTTCACTAACACTACGGCTCTGCCTGGTTTTAGGAGAAGATTTAAGGGGATTAAAAAATGATGTCATAAAAGCAGGACCCATGAAAGAAAAATTGGTAAGCCAGACTTTATCAAAACTAAAAACTTCAGCTTTTAAAAAGACAGTGAAAAGAATGAAAAGATAAGTCATGGATAGGAAGTCAAACACGTATCTGATAAAGGGCTTGCATCCAAAATATACAAAGACATATATATATACAAAGAACCCTAAAACTCAACAATAAGAAAATAAACAACCCAATTTAAAAATGGGCAAAATACCTGGACCTCACCAAAGAAGATATACAGACGGCAAACAGCATATGCAAAGATGCTCAGCATCATCTGTTACCAGGGAATTGCAAATTAAAACAATGAGATACCACTGCATACCCATTAGAATGGCTAAAATTAAAAAAACTGACAATTCCGGGGCCAGCCCAGTGGCGCAGCAGTTAGGTTCACACGTCTGTGTCTTGGCGGCCCAGGGTTTGCCAGTTCGGATCCTGGGTGCGGACATGGAACCACTTGACAAACGCCACGCTGTGGTAGGCATCCCACGTATAAAGTTGAGGAAGATGGGCACGGATGTTAGCTCAGGGCCAGTCTTCCTCAGAAAAGAGAGGAGGATTGGCAGTAGTTAGCTCAGGGCTAGTCTTCCTCAAGAAAAAAAAAAAAATTAGGGGGCCAGCCCCGTGGTTAAGTTCGAGCGTTCCGCTTTGGTGGCCCAGGATCTTGCCGGTTCATATCCTGCGTGTAGACATGGCACTGCTCATCCAGCCAGGCTGAGGCGGCATCCCACATGCCACAAGTGGAAGGACCCACAACTAAAACAATATGTAACTATGTACTGGGGAGCTTTGGGGAGAAAAAGGGAAAAAAATAAAATCTTAAAAAAAAACTGACAATGCCAATTGCTGGCGAGGATGCATAGTAACATTTGTTTAAAATAGCAAAAACAAAAACAAAAACCTTGGGAATAAATTCTTTCTTTCAAACATTTCTTCAACAAATGGTTACTAAGAACCTACTATGTTCCAGTCACTGGGGGGAAAAAACGCTCACTGCTATAGAAGCTAAGATACGGCTAGATCTAGTTTTGAACTCAGACTTCCTGACTCCAGAACCTGGACTTTCATACGTGGTATTACATGCCTAGACAAAGTGTCATCAAAGAGAGATGAAATGAATGGAGCGATAGGCTGCATTCTTAGATGGGATGTCAGTATGAAAAAGATGTCAGGGGCCGGCCCTGTGGCACAGTGGTTAAGTGCGCACATTCTGCTTCAGTGGCCTGGGGTTTGTGGGTTCGGATCCCGGGTGCGGACATGGCACCGCTCGACAGGCCCTGCTGTGGCAGGCGTCCCACATATAAAAAGTAGAGGAAGATGGGCACAGATGTTAGCTCAGGGTCAGTGTTCCTCAGCAAAAAAAGAGAAGGATTGGCAGCAGTTAGCTCAGGGTTAATCTTCCTCAAAAAAAAAAAAAAAAAAAAAAAAAGATGTCAAATCTCCACTAAATTAATCAATATATAAATTACTATAAATATCCTGGCACAACTTTTTTAACTTGTGAAATGATTCCCAAATCCATGTAGAAGAATGACTGCCCGCAACTGGTTAAAAAAATTATGAAGGAAGAATTATGAGTATTCTGCTCTACCAGATGTAACAGACTTCAAAGATACAACTACCAAATCAGCGTGGTTCTAGCAGAGAGTCAATGAAAGATAAGAGAAAGCCTAGGAACACAGGCACGAACATATATGCCCAAATATATATATATATATTTTCTGTTCCTAAGCTTTCTGTTATCTTTCACTGATCTCCCTGCTAGAACCACACTATTTTAGAAGTATAATTTTAGTAAACAAGAAAAGTGTCATTCTATATCAGTGGGGAAGAAGTGGATAATTCAATAATTTCATTAATAATATGATAATTGGTTAATGTGGAGAAAAGTTAAGTCTGATTCATGCATTATGACATATATCCAAGTTACTTCCAGACAGATTACAATTTTAAATGGGAAAAAAAAAAACCCATGAGAATATTGAAAAAAAATATAGGTGAATACTTACATCATTCAAGGGTCTGGAAGGTCTTGCTAAGAATAACGGCAAAGACATAAACACTGAAGGATGATTGTTAGATTTTTACTAATAACAATAAATAAATAAAAAGGTATAATAAATATAAAAATACAAAACAATGTTAGTAATATATGAAAGAAAAGGAGTTGGCTTCCTTATCAGTTTTCAAAAACTCTAATAAAGACAATTATAAAAAGGCAAGCATCCCAATTTAAAATGGGTCAAGTAAAGGATAGGCAATTCACAAAACAAATGTTCAAATAGGCTGTAAAAATTATGCAACAATGCTCAGCCCCCCTGGCAATCCAAAAATGCAAATTAAAACTAGATTCCACTTTTTGTTCATCAAATTCCAAAGCTTTTACAGTGATCATCCCCAGTGCTGTTGAAGGTCTGGAGAAATCAATATTTGCCTTCCAGAAGGGAGAGGAAAATTGTCCCAGTGACTCTGGACCCCTTAAAACACACCAAATGCCTTCCTGGGCCTTGGTAACTTAAATGGTTAGAACCTTAAAATGTGTTTGAAACTCTCAACTGCTGTCCCCTTTCCTGTTTATACATCTACCATGATATTTAGCTCATAATAATTTCATTGCCGTAACCAGAAACTGTCAGGGGCAGGACCCTATAGGACAGATGCTAACTCCATCTGACCAGTTACAGGACCAGTAAATGATCAGCTGTGAGAGAATGCATTCCAGCACCCAACGCCTAACTCCATGCTAAAACCAAGACTCACAGATATTTGGTGAGTGGGTGTTTAATACATCATTAAAAAGCTGAAAAAGCCCTCGGTAAATGGAAGATTACTCTGTTCCTTGGCACAAAATGCAGGCTGCTGGAGAAGTAAAGCTGCCAATGTTGCTATTTGGTAAAACGTTTTTGATAACATCAAATCTGGAATTCCTTTCCCCCATGTGTAACTAACGGGTAATAATACATGCCCCATGGAGAGGGCTGATGCCAGGCCTGTATTATTCATGGATATATCTCCAATGCTTGGCACAACAGGCCATCAACTGATAAATGAGAGATATTATGATGATGATCTCTCATTTATCCTTTTCGAAAATCCTTACTGTGCCCCACAGTGGGCCAGAAACTAAATAGGTGGCTTGCATTTATTATCTAACTTAATAAGCCAGATCATCACAGCATAAGCTCTTTCTTTTGCTTGCATCAAAATGTAGTCCCAAAACATCTGACTTGCTTACATGAAAACACAAATGTCAACCTCTGGCTTAGCTAACTTTGCCTTCCCTCTCCCTGCAATGAGATACAAAATCAAGAACTGATTCACATCCTCACTTGTACGAGTACAAAGTACTCTTCCAGACAGTGACCTCATGACGAAGGATGGTTTACAAGAATTTGGGAATTGGAAGGCTCTCAAGGGGTCATATTCTTTAACTCTTTCATTTTACAGATTGCCAAACAAGGCCTAAGAGTGTATGTAGTAAGGTCAAGATCGTACACAAGTGAGACATCATTTTACAGTGGGGTAAAATTGAGGTCTCCAGGATGCCAGGCCAGTGACACTTCCACCTGCCCCATTGATTCTTCCTGGTAACCACCAAAATGCTTTCCCTTCAAAAACAGAAGCATAGCGTACCACATTTTCAGTCCTTGCAAAGAGAGGATGTTGGAAGAGATTTACTTAGGGTCAGCTTTAGTCCCAATCCCTAACTCTTGATTCTGCTTATAATTTAACATAAGAACCTATAAATATATACCACGCGCTTGAGAGAATGGCAGATAAACCACAAAAGTAAAAAGCCTTTACTAGCAATTCTGGAAGACATTATGAATTATTTTTAAATAAAGAGGCTAATCATGAGTTTAAAATTTTCCTCAAATGCCTCATTTTATCATTTTCCTCTACATCTTATTTTCCAAAGCCTTTCACAGAATCTGACATAATACACCCAGTCATAAAACAAGACAGGCTAATTAAGCAGTCTGAAGCCACTCCACTAGAGCACAGGTCTTTCAGTGTGGACTTACCTATTAGCCAAAGACAAGATATAAGTGGCAATGTGAAAATCCAGATGAAAAAAGGAAAATGATGGAAGAGGGAAGGGAAAAGTGGGTAAGGGGTAATACTCATATATGGTGGGGAAAATCAAGGACAATTTCCTATAAACTAGAAGGATCCTCCTGGACCACTGAGATATCTTACTAAAGCTGAGATGCAGGCCTGGGTCCTTGCATAATAATAAAAATAATAAGGATCTGCAAGGTATAATGGGGGAAAACTGACTGAGGATCAAAGGCCTATGTTCTGTCCCAACTCATACATTCACAAGCTGTGTGACCCTGGACAGATCATACCACCACTCTGGGTATCAGTTTGTAAAATGAAAGAGTTAAACTCAATGCTTCCAAAACTTATCCACAGATGTACCCTAAAAACAGAATGATGATGGTTTGGGATGTAGGCTGCTTGAAGCTCCAGATTTCTCTGGTCTTGTGGCTTCCATTTGAAAATATTTCATGGCAATTCTACTTCCAGGGCTGCAGCAACTTATTTATCCTTTCTGAACCTCAGGTTTTTTAGGGAACAATCTCTTACAAGGATAACTAGACAATTTGGAGAGTATTTCTTAAAAACATCTATTTGAAAGTATTAGAGAGATCACAATGCAGTGAGACATTCAGATCAACATCTGGGAGAGAAAAGGTGAGAAGCAAGAATGTGGCTTTTGGTGTCCATATCTCCTCAAGGGCATGGACAATTCTGAAAGCAGCAGATGACAAGCTGAGCAGAGCTTTCATCCATCTCATACGTACAGAACAAAAGTAGAGTTTGGGGCCCATTAGGGAGGAAGGACTTTCGTAAACACCTTAGGTTTTCAGGTGGGACTCCAATGGCATTGACCTGGAAATACACCAGCCTTCACATAGGATGAAACCCCTCTTTAAATCATCTCAATCACTGATTGAAGTATTATCAATTGTCCCTTGCCCAGCTGCCAACTAGAAGCAAAAGTAAATTCTGTGTGGAGGAATATTCCATGATCTAGAGTCTCAAATTATCTCTAAAATTGCTCAAATATACGGTCCAATATAAAATAAAAAATAACTCAGCTATAACGAAAAAAAGATTGACCAAAAACCAAGGGGAGAAAATAATTAAGTAGACACATAGAAGATCCAGAAAGAGAAGTTATCATACAGACTTTAAAATAACCATGGTTAATATGTTCACAGAATTAAAAGGCAAGATGCAAAAATTTGGCAAAGAGCTAGGAACTATAAAGAAGAATCAAGTGGAAATTTTAGCACTGAAAAATATAATAATTAAAAATAGTCACTAAATGGGTGGGTTTATAAGGATATTAGGCACAGAGAAAAGAGAATTGGGGAATTGGAAAATATGTCAGAAGAAAAGATACAGACTAAAGTATAGGGAGACAAACGGATGGAAAGTGTAAGGAGTGTAAGAGACATATATAGGACACAGAGAAAAGATGTCATGTACATGTAACTTCAGTCCCAGGAGGATTAGAAAGTGAATGGGGCGGAAACCATATTTGAAGAAAAAAAGGCTGAAAATTTTCCAATACTGAAGAAATAAACCAAGCCACAAATTGAAGAAGCATTATGAACTCTAAGAAGAACAAATACAAAGAAAACAACACCTACTCACTTTATAGAACAATCGTTGAAAGCAAAATGCAAAGTGAAAAATGTTTAAAAATAGCCAAGGAAAGACACATTGTTTTAAAAGAGCAATGATAATAAGACTGACATTTAACTCCTCAATGGAAATAATGGGAGGCAGAACACAATGAAATGATATCTTCAACATGCTGAAATAAAATACATGGCAACCTAGAACTCTATATATAGTAAAAAATACACTTCAAAAACAATAATAAAATAAAATTTTTCAGACAAACAAAAACTGAGAGAATTTGTCACCAGGAGACTGGCACTAAAGAAAAGACGAAAGGGAGATCTTTAGTCAGAAGGCAAATGATCTCAGATGGAAGCTCATAGATGGGGAAAAGAGTGAATATCACTGGAAAAGGTAAATATGAGAGTAAATCTAAATGAATTCTGAATGTAGAAAACAATAGTGATGTCTTCTTGAATTTAAAAAATAGAATTAAAATACATGACAACAAGAGCATAAAATTAGTAGGGAAGTAAGTGGAATTTAAGTATTCTAAGGTCCTTCTATTGTCTGGGAGCAGGATGGAAGTGTTAACATTAGACTAACAAGAGCAATTCTGTAATTTCTACTAATTGTGAACAGAATATAAACAGAATGTATAGCTAACAAGCTGTGAGAGGGAAGAGAGGGCACATTTAAACTAACAGAAACCAAGAGAAGAAAAAATATAGACATGGAACAGGTGGAGAAAACAGAAAGGAAATAATAGATAATAGCATTAAATGCAAACGTATTAATAACTGTACTTAATATAAATGAATTAGGTTCCTCTTCCAGCAAGAAAGTCAACTTCTAAACCACCAACCAACCCTCTCACTAATAACAATGATAAACTTTAGACAAAAAATGACAACCTGAGGGCTCTGGAGAGTGAGCAGAAGCAGGCAGACTTTGGAGGGGAATACAAACTTGGCAGGAGAGGCCAGCACCTGTTGGGTTCCCAAGTTTTCAGTTTTGCCTCGATGGCAGGCTACAGTCACAGGACAGCACAGAAGGATCAAACTGAGAGAGAGCTACTACCAAGCTTGCCTAAAATTAGTAGGGAAGTAACTGGAATTTAAGTATTCTAAGGTCCTTCTATCGTCTGGGAGCAGGATGGAAGTGTTAACATTAGACTAACATTAGAAGATGGAGCCTGGGGCAAGAAGGTTGCTAGAGAGTGAAGGGAGAATTCCAGCAAGGGGGGAACTAGAGAAGGGGAACTCTACACTCTGCCCAAATCTCCGGCTGACCCTTGAACCACACAAGCACAGGGAAGACACCAAGAAACCCAGGTAAAGATAAAAAAGTTCAACTGAGATTGGAGCTGCCATCCACCTCAGGAGACATAGTGTTTACAGTTTGAGACTAATCAAGTTAATTGCCTGCTAAAAAAAAAAAAATCAACACTCTTCAGACTATAACAGGATCCAGAATCTCCTCAACATATCATTCACAATGTCCGTGATACACTCAATGGCAACCCTGAGAGGACTCACATGTTGGAATTATCAGACAAGTACTTTAAAGCTACTACTGTAATTATGCTCAATGAAGGAAAAAAAAATATGCTCATAACAAATGAAAAGAGAATAAATCTCAGCCAAAACAGAGAATATAAAAAAAGAACAAATGGGAATATTAGAACCAAAAAACAGAATATCAGAAATAAATATTCATTGCATGGGATTAATAACAGAATAGAGATTATAGAAGAAAGAGTCCATGAATATGAAAGTAGATCAATAGAAATTATCCAATCTGAAGAAGAGAGAAAAAGATTGAAAAAAATAAACAGAGACCTAGGGATCTGTGGGCAATATCAAAAGGTCTAACATATTAGTAATTGGAGTCCCAGGTGGAGAAAAGAGAGAGAATGGGAGATAAAGAGTATTGGGAAAGAAACAGGCTGAAAATTTTCCAAATTTGCTGAAAGGTGTATGTTGACAGATTTAAGGAGTCAACAAATCACAAAGAAGAGATGAAGAAAGGCACACCAATTAATCTGCTGAAAACCCAAGATAAAAGCAGTGAGAGGAAAACTACACATTACACACATACACAAATGACTGCTGAATTTTCATGAGAAACTGCGGAGCCAGAAGACAGAGGAACAACAGCTTTAAAGTTAAGACATTCCTGGACAAAGGACAACTAAGAATTCATTGCCCACAGACCTGCAGTATAAGAAAGGCTAAAGTAATTATTTCAGGGTTAAGGAAATGAGACCAGAAAGAAACATGACCATTGAGGAGTGAATAAAGGGTATCAGAAATAGTCAATATAAAAGGTAATTTTATCTGGGTTAACATAAAAGAATACATGTAAAAGGTAAGACAATATGGCTTTTAAAAGATAATATAGGAGACAATCTTCATGACCTCAGGACAGGGAAAGATTTTTTGGACTATATTAAACTTCTTTTCACCAAAAGACATATTTTTATTGTCCAAACTTAGAATTCCTAGATTCTTAGAATGAAAGGGAGCACAATTAGTCATTACTCTGGAAATATGATGACACTACTTTATCTACTCATAGGTAAATAACCAACAGGAATGTGCCCATATGTGCATCAAAAAATATGTAAAGAACGTTCACAGTAGCATTATCTACAATAGCCCTACACGGAAACATCCCAAATGTCCATTAACATTAGACTAAATAAATAGTGGTATAATCATGCAATGGAATACTATACAGCAAATGAAAATGTATTAAATACTGCAACACACAACAAAATGGAGTGATCTCTGAAATGTAATACTAAACAAAATAAGCCAGACATAAAATAATATATGATGTATGATTTCATTTACATAAGGCTCAAAAACAGGCAGCACTGCTGTATGGTTTCAGAAGTCAAAATATTAGAGGGAGTAACGATTGACAGGGAATTCTGGAGTATTGGTTCTTTTCTTAACCTGTGTGCTGGTCACATATATGTTTAATTTGTGATAATTTATCAAATTACTTTGATTTTCAAACATTTCTGCTTGCATATTGTTCTTTGATTAAAAAGTTTATAAAAAAGAAACCTAGACCGAAATGTAAAATGCAAAACTATAAAACTCATAAAAGATAACACAGGGGAAAATCTAGATGACCTTGGGTTTGGCAAAGACTTTTTAGATAGAACATCAAAGACACGATCCATGAAAGAAGTATTTGATAGGCTAGACTTCATCAAAGTTAAAAATTTCTGCTCTGCAAAATACAATGTCAAGAGAATAAGAAGATAAGCCACAGACTGGGAGAAAATATTTGCAAAAGACACATCTGATAAAGGACTGTTATCAAAAATATACAAAGAGCTCTTAAAAACTCAACAGTAAGAAAACAAATAAACCAATTAAAAAATGGCCCAAAGACCACAACAGACATCTCACCAAAGAAGGTATACAGATGGCAAATAAGCATATGAAAAGATGCTCTACGTCACATGTCATTAGGGAACTGCAAATTAAAACAGTGATATATACACATCTATTAGAACGCCAAAAGTACAAAATACAAAAACGCCAGATGCTGACAAGGATGTGGAGCAACAGGAACTCTCATTCATGGCTGATGGGAGTGCAAAATGGTACAGCCACTCTGGAAGACAGTTTGGCATTTTCTTACAAAACTCAACATACTCTTACCAAATGATCTAGCAACTGCACTCCTTGGTGTCTACCCAAAGGAGTCGAAAATATGTGTCTATGCAAAAACATGCACCCGAATGTTTATAGCAGCTTTATTGCCAAAACTTGGAAGCAACCAACATGTCCTTCAGCAGGTGACTAGATAAATAAACTGTGGTACATCCAGACAACGGAATATCATTCACTGCTAAAAAGAAATGAGCTCTCAAGCCATGAAAAGACATGGAGTAACCTTAAATGCGCATGACTAAGTGAAAGAAGACCATCCATTTCCAACTACATGACATTCTGGAAGAGGTAAAACTACGGAGACAGTAAACAGATCAGCGGTTGGCAGGGTTGGCAGGGGAGGGATGAATGGGAGGAGCACAGAGGTTTTTTAGGGCAATGAAACTATTCTGTATGATATTACAATGCTGGATACATGTCATTATACATTTGTCAAACCCATAGAATGTCCAACACCAAGAGTAAAGCCTAACATAAACTATGGACTTTGGGTGACAATGATGTGTCACTGTAGGTTCATCAACTGTAACAAACACATCCCTGTGGTGGGGGGCGTTGGTAACAGGGGCGACCGCCCACGTGTAGTGGACAGGGGATATGGGAACTCTCTGTATCTCTGCTCAATTTTGCTGTGCATCTAAAACTGCTCTAAAAAACAAAGTCTATTAAAAAACCCACTTCAGTGCTTACTTACATAATGTAAAAGACATGCGAAAAAATTGTATTCTCATCAATAATATAGCCACACTTTTAACGTTAAAATATATTTAACTTACATAGAATATAATGAAACTCCTAGTTTTGGAGAATGTAGTGTTTATCTGTGGCTTCCTGCTGCCACAGGCCCAGCTTAAAGAGCTCTGGGACAGGCAGCTCCCTGCAAAGGAAACCACAGGGTGCACCTTCTAAGGTCCCTCTACGGTTTAGGTCCTAATTCTCATGACTCATCCCTTTGCTTAGCATTTTATTTCCACTGATGGGGATTCAGAACAGTCTGATCCAGGAAGCCTTCTGAGGAAGCTCACCTCTCCCTCCACATCTGGCACATCCTGCCACATCTGGCTCCTGCCTCGGGCCACCAGGCAGAGTTCCCGATTGCCGATTTCCAACTTTCCTGAGTCTGCCGGACATTGCTCCACCAGGACTCAGAATTCGCTGTCAGGGAAGATGACTCACAGCCTAACAGTCTTTCTCAAAGCTCCAGCTGCTGCTGTACCAGCAGCCACCCTACATGTGCTGCCAGAACTGCCTCCTAAATGCTGGAGGCCCCAGAGGGCACCAGGGCCACCAGAAAGTAGGGACGTTCTCCCAGGAGCACAGGAGTGTGAGAACTCCCTCCAGTGCTCTCTAATGTCTGACTCTAGCCAGGTGTGTTTACTGGCGTTCTAATAGATGTGAGAGTCGAGGCTCTGCACACAGTCAGTCGGTCACTCAGGTTCCTGAGCTCTGTGCGTCCCACTGGCAGAGAGCTGATGGGCTCTTCCTGACTATCCCTTCTCAGAAAGGTGCACCTCTGGGGCTGGTGGGGAAAGGAAAGAAGCTGGGGCCACAGGGCCAGGCTGGGGCACCAGGTCTGCCACGTAGCTGACACTTCGGGGAGGGGACATGCTTGCAGCCTGAATGTCAGGGTCTGCCTCCGTCCCAGAGCAGTCTGGTGCAGGGGTGAAAACTCTGACTCTGGAGCGATGCTGCCCAGGATTGCATGCAGCGTCCCACCTACCTGCCAGGGGACCTTGGGCCATTCTCTAACCTCCTTAAGGTTCGGTTTCTCCATCTCTAAGCTGGAAGCCACAGTACCTCCCGGGTTGTTGTGAATATTAAATGGGCTAATTTATAAAGTCCTTAGCAAAGTGTCTGAAATGCAAATTACTCAATAGTTATTAGCTGCCATATGAGCACCCCCAGACTCTGATAACCTCAGATCACCCTATACATGCTCCAACTGGCAGATGGCCCAGTGCGGGTGGCGGCGGGGGCATGTACGCAACAGAGGCAAACTTACACTGGGTCAGAGGACAATGACATGAATCCCCAAATCTGGAGGCTCAATACTGTCCTCCAGAGAGACCCAGGTCCTATTCTCTGGAACCTGTGAATGTTACTTATATGGCAAAAGGGTCTGCAGACGTGATTAAGCTAAGGATCTGGAGACGGGGGGAATTATTTTGGGTTATCAGGCTGAGCCAGAAATGCAATCACCAGTGCTTTTGTAAGAGGGAGATTTGATGACAGAAGAGGAAGAGGCACTTGAGAGTGGAAGCAGAGATTAGAGTAATGTGGCCACAAGCTCAAGAATGCTGGCAGCCACCAGAAGCTGGAAGAGGCAAGAACGAATTCTCCCCTGGAGCCTCCAGAAGAAACCAAGTCTGCCACACTTGGCTTCACTCCATAATACAAATTTCGGACTTCTGGCCTCCGGAACTGTAAGAGAAAAAAGTTCTGTTGCTGTAAGCCACTAAATTTGTAGTGACTTGTCACAGCAGCCGTAAGAAACTAATTTGTTAGCTTGGAATCCCAGCCAACAGCTGGGCATCCAGACGGCAGACTCCAGGCCTGGGGAGGAACACTGGCAAGAACCTAGTGCCTGCCACAGCCTCGTCAGTCAGGGTTCAGGGCTGGGCTTGAGGACCAGGCAAAACCAGAATGAAACCCGGAGCTGAGGCAGTAGCCAAGGCCCAGTGGCAGAGCTATCGTGGAGAATAGCAGGGGACTGGCCCCGTGGCCTGGGCACGCCCGAGCATTCCGCTCACTGGCCTGGCAGCAGCAGGCACAACTCCAGACCTCAGCAGGTGGCCCTGCACCCACACACAGAGTGCCAGCCTCAGTCAAGGTGGCTCTGGGCTGGCTTCTCAAAGTGTCTCTGCGGACTGGTACAGGTCTGTGAACTGTTACCCAACAGCAATGAGATAAGGACCGAAATTGAGAAAGAGTAGATAGAAACTTACAGCAATTTGGTATTGCCATGACATGTTTGGAAATGTAATTTTATTGCTGTTGAACTGTCTAATAAAATATTTCAGCTTGCATTTTGTATGCCTTTTTTAAAGTCATTTTTCTAGTAATCCATTTTGATTGTATTTTATGAGGACTGGTCTGCAATAAATTGGAAAGTAAAGACACACACTCACAATGCTGGTCCTCTACCAACAGGGCTCCTGATGACCACGGAGCAGGCACCTGCAGGTGAGCAGGGCACAGGTGTGATCCGACAGCTGTTTCGCGGGGGTCTTGCACATGACCACCTTAAGTACTAATGCTAGGTGCCTGGAGGGCATCACTTCAGTACCCTGCGTAACACCCAGTCGCCTGTTCTACCCGCCTTGGGAGTGATCCCACATATCAGATGATAAAGAGCGCACGTAGGGCTCTCAGGGGCACGCACGCCTTCCCTCACTATGCTGTCCTGCTTAGTTAGGCATTTCCAGTTTATCTGTACTTCCTCGGTGCCCACCAACCCAGAACTGGGGTGCAGGCTGGGTGGCAGGATGAAGCGGGCCCAGTGGGAGACACTGCTACCCTCAATCCAGAAAGGGGGAAAGGACTACCTGCGCTGTATAAGTAGTACCACGCTGCTCCGCATCCTTTTCTCTCTTGTGCCTCCAGATAACCCCACGAGGTTAAGACCATCACTTTCACTTTACCGAAAACCCAATGCTGGCTCAGAGTGGCATGTACAGGGCAATGAGTCAAGCACAGGCTTTGGAAGTAAGACCTGTATTCAACTCCCCCCTTTGTCACTAACCAGCTAGGTAACGCGTGGAGTTACCTTTCTAGGCCTGAGTTTGCGCATCTGTAAATTGTGGATACTAATACCCGAAACGCAGAGTTCTTATTTTAATGGAGTAATTAAAGCAATGTCTGGAAAACACTCGACACTCAGCACCTGGCCCAAAGTCCCCACTAAATGCTGACAAAAAAAGAAAAAAGAAGGAGAGGGGGAGGGAGCCACAGCTAAGGCGTGAAGCTCTGAGGACAGTGTTCGTCCACTGCTCATGGCGCCGCCATGCAGGTGACTGTTGGGAGGTTGGAACTGCAGAAGCATCATAGACTCCGGAGAGATTAACAGAACAGAACATCAGGAAGGAAAGAGACTATACAAAATAAAAGTAATTGACGTGAGAACAGCAGCTCTTGCTCAAGTCAAACCGTATATTTGGTAAATGTAATTAAAAAATTATCCTATTTACAATCAAATCATCAAAGAATTGGAAATTTGGCATTAAGCAAGTTTATTTTTTTGGTGGTATCCCCACTGAATCCAAATTCCCTCTTCTTATTTTTATGATATATACACACTCATTAGAATTCCAAATAATCAACAGTATTTAGTGAAGTGTGACATAAACATATAATTATGGGGCCAGCCCCAGTGGCCTAGTGGTTAAGTTCAGCATGCCCCGCTTCAGCAGCATGGGTTCAGTTCCCAGGCATGGACCTACACCACTCTGTTAGCAGCCATGCTGTGCTGGAGGCCCACATACTAAAATAAAATAGAGGAAGATTGGTATGGATGTTAGCTCAGGGTGAATCTTCATCAGCAAAAAAAAAAAAAAAGTATATATATAATTATTAATGGAACAAAAACAATTTAAGAAAGCAATTAAAATGATTTCACAAACTGCTGTATATTTGTTTTATTTCAGAAGTTTACAGTAATTAAAGCACCAAACCAAGTACTGTCACAATCAGGAGTCACAAGAGCCATGTACTTCATATACTCATATTAAATATTTCAGGATATGTATATTTCATACCATGAATGAACCTGGGGCATTTTTTGAAATACTGATCTAAATTAAATGGGCATTTATTGGAAAGAGAGAAATTAAAATGATGAAGATTGGGGCTGGCCCGGTGGCACAGTGGTTAAGTGAGCATGTTCTGCTTCGGCAGCCTGGGGTTCACCAGTTCAGATCCTGGGTGCAGACATGGCACTGCGTGGCAGGCCATGCTGTGGCAGGCATCCCAGATATAAAGTAGAGGAAGATGGGCACGGATGTTAGCTCAAGGCCAGTCTTCCTCAGCAAAAAGAGGAGGATTGGCAGCAGATGTTAGCTCAGAGCTAATCTTCCTCAAAAAAAAAAAAAAGATGAAGATTGATTCTATACTATGTTTTCAGTGTTAGCATTCATATGCAAAACTATCCACACAAATATTTGAAGAGCTTCTCTCCTTTAAAATAACATGGAGTCTTGCTATGATCTCAGCAGAAGTCTTCAAAGAGACTTGGCCCCATAGTTTCCATCTCATGAGAGCACAGCAGTCCAAAATCTAAAACAGATGGTCCTGAGCAAAGATCATCATAAGGGCTGAGGGATGTCTAATGACAGCTTGGGGTGACATCGCCCTCTCCTCTTAGCCAGAGGTCAGGCTCCCACCTCCCAGAACCTAAACAGAGCATGGAAGCGCAAGACAACGCCCCCAGAACTGAACAGGGGGTCACCCCGGGGACTTTTCCTATGGAAGAGGTGGAGATAAACTTGGGTCTTAACTCAGCCAATTGTGTTTACAAAATGAGGAAACACTCAGAAGCCACAAAGACCCAGTGATGGTCCCAGGAGTGGCAGCTGAGAGTGGCAGGCTGAGACAGAGAGAAACACAAGAGCACATGGTGCCCAGGCTGGCGAGCAGCTCTGGTGACCTCAACAGCCTCCAAACCACGGCTTTCCAGCCTCGGGCACTAGTGGATGTTCACTAGGCTGGCCTGGACCCCATAAGGATAGGGTGTACGTTCTGCACAGTTGACCTAAGAAATAAGGGAACAGTGAAATGTACTTTCACAGTGATTAAAAGAATAATTCTTTCAAAGTTTTGGTGGTGAATGGAGTAAGTCTCCCCCACTGGAAAATCTGCTCCCTGGGAGTCTTTAGTGTCTGACCAGGAGGAGTAAAAGGCGGGAGAGAGCTGTGGTGGAGGGGAAACACTGAACCAGTAAGACTTGGCGTCTCTGATCTCCCATTTCCTGTTAAAATAGATGAAAGAGAATAAAGAGAAACAGCAGGTAAAATACCAGATATAATAAAAACTAGACATGGATTTCAAAAACATACCTACTTAAAAGTAAGCTTAAATTTGGGGTATGAAGCAGAAAATGTATGTGTTTTTCTCGTCCAGAGGAACAAATCCCGAAGCAAAATCCCCATGAAATAAGCATCTGAAGTTTTGCATCCTTTGATGTTGGCACCATTAGAAGATGCCTTCTGCAGGGAGTTACAACGGGAACACAGAAACAATAAGCACAAAACGGAACACAGAAAAGAGCTTCCTGCAGGTAAGGTGGATGGAAGGAAGATGAAGGTTTGCATTCCAACAACCCCAGGCATGGACAATAGGTGTTTCCTATAATACACTGCTAAAGGCCATCTGAGCAATATCGTGTTAATATAAATCTCATCTCACAAAGAGGACTTCGTAAAAGGTAAATAGAGAGATGATTTTATAACAAGATTAAAAAAGTTCATAATATTTAACCTTATAAAGGCAATTTTCCAAAAATCTGCTTTCTTCCACATGACCCCTTGGAGAACCAGGGTCATATCTGGATAACTTCAGTCCCTCACACGCCGCAGGAAAACTGGGATGGTGGGCTCGCGGTGACAACAACCACATAAGTATCTTGCTTCAGACCTAGATGAGTGACTAGCACTCCTATATCTAGAGGCTGGGCAGGGGCTGTCACTGGAGCAAGCGGTGTGGTTATAACAGAGGAAGTGGCCTCCCCGTAGGCTCAGAGAAAAAATAAAATGTGTGTAAAAACCCTACACTGTAAGGGCTAGGTCTTTCTACTTCAGAAAGAGATGCACACACCAAGTATTTTAGAAGACCCTTATCCAACATCCTACTCTTCCTTCTTCCCTTCCTTCCTTCCTATCTTTAGATCCAATATTTACTTGTAAGTAGATTTTGGTATCTGAAGGGCTAAGCATCCATTCTCTGAAGATTTCACTGAGATTGCTGTAGCTGAGCAAGGCCTTCCTGCCATCCCCAGAGCCCCGTCCAGCGGCTGACACACAGTCAACACACAGTGGGTGTCTGATGCTGATACTGATAAACGAAGGAGTGAAGGAATGACAGAAAGAATGACCAGCGAAGTCCTTTATTCATTCAACGGTATTCACTGAGGAGTCAACTATGCACCGAGGCAAGGGTTTGCCTTGAGGAGTAAGCAAACAAAAGTGATGGTGACAGACTGTGACCAGTGCCATGAAGGAAATAAATCAGATAATACGACAGAGAGTAACTGGAAGGAGAAGACGCTCCAGATAAGGTGATCCTGGGAGGGTCTCTGAAGAGAAGGCCTTTGAGCTGAGACCTGAAGTATGAAAAGGAGTTATTCTGCCTTGCAGGTGGGAGGTTGCAGGTGGGGAGAGGGTTAGCAGTCCAGCAAAGGGAACAGTAGGTGCAAAGGCCCCGAGGCCAGAAGAGATTTGATTTGTTTAAGAAACAAAAAGGAGACCAATTTAATGCCAGATCTCCAATGCTGAGTGGAGTAATGCACACAGAAATGTCAAATCCTAGAAACAACTTTCAGATAATTTCAGTAAGCTCCCCAGAAGAACTCTACAAATAAATGGAGTGGAGCCTTGAGACAATTGCTTGAATAATTCGGGCAATTCATCACACAGTTTACTACACTCCTATTCTGAACTTTACTATTTTACGTAATTAATTCAGCATAAAGGATAACACACATGCGCTGCTTGCTTCAGTTCAGAGGATAACTGTTTAGATATTTATACTCCATTTTATATCATTTTTAAGTACCCTGTGGTGTATCCACAGGATAATGATTACTTTTAAGCTTTTCAATCTTATGTGGTTAGATTTTCTTTTTCCTTGCTGAGATATTTAAAAGAAATCCAACATTTTAAGAAATATCTTGGAAGCACCTTGCACGTGGGACACAAGGGATTATGATCCTCATAACAATTCTTGCAATGTGTCAAATGTGACTTTTACTGTGGGTGGATTCTTAGAAGTTCACAGAGTGACTTAGCAGAATTGTGTATTTTAATTAAAGCAATTAAAATCAAGTCCATAACTTCTTTAGAGTCTCTGGTTGCATTTTAGTCAAGTCAAGATATTCCTCTGTTACTCCCAGGCTTCACCTACTGACCACTAGACCACATTCACAGCCTTTCCTACAATCTACCGACAACCCTATTGGTGTTCACACCCTCACAGGAGCAACTTAAAGGTGTTCTCTTAAAAGTCAAAGATAAGTTCATTAACGGGCCCAAAGTTATATTAAGTTTAAAAAGGGCAAATGCAGAAAAATTAAAATAGGACAATGGTCCTGTTTTTGTAAAACCTAAAGACCATATATAGAAAATTAAATAAATGGATCTGTCTCTATGAATAAGGAGTAAGTATGAGTCACTATTCAGGAATGATAAACTCCAAATTGCTAACAGTGGTGACTTCTGGGCTGGGGGGCTGGAGGAGCAGGTTAACAGAGAGAGAAATTTTCATATACATATGTACGTATGTGACAAATGGAGAAACAAATATGCATATGTATATATACTCTACCTATGTATATTTAAACTGGTAATACGATGGGTGATTTTTTTTTTTTTGAGGAAGATTAGCCCTGAGCTAACATCTGCTGCCAATCCTCCTCTTTCTTGCTGAGGAAGACTGGCCCTGAACTAACATCCGTGTTTATATTCCTCCACTTTATATGCGGGAGGCCTACCACAGCATGGCTTGCCAAGTGGTGCCATGTCTGCACCCGAGATCCTAACCGGAGAACCCCGGGCCACCAAAGCAGAATGTGTGCACTTAACCGGTCCACTGGGCCAGCCCCTATGGGTGATTTTTACTTTACGTTTTGTTTCTCAGTATTTTCAAAAGTTTTTTTTTTTTTAAAGTAGGCCAGTAAATATTATCAAAAAGACCAGAAATATCAAGTGTTGGAGAGGATGTGGAGAAAAGGGAACCTTCAAATAATGTTGGTGGGAATAAAAATTGATGCAGCCACTATGGGAAACAGTATGGAGATTCCTCAAAAAATTAAGAATAGAACTACCATACGATCCAGCTATTCCACTGCTGGGTGTTTATCCAAAGAATATGAAAACACTAGTTTGAAAAGATATATGCACCCCTATGTTCATTACAGCATTATTTATAAAAGCCAAGACTTGGAAACAACCTAAGTGCCTATCAATGGACGAATGGATAAGGAAGATGTCACGTGTACACGCACACAAACACACACACACACACACACACACACACACACACACAGAGCACAGTGGAATACTACTCAGCCATAAAAAAGATGAAATCTTGCCATTTGGGACAACATGGATGAACCTTGAGGGTACTATGCTAAGTGAAATAAGTCAGATAGAGAAAGATAAATACCATATGATTTCACTCATATGGAATATTTAAAAAAATAAGTGAACCAACAAAACAAAACAAAAACAAACTCATAGATATAGACAACAGATTGGTGGTTACCGGAGGGGAAAAGGATTGAGAGTGGGTGAAATGGGTAAAGGGGGTCAATTTTACAGTGACAGACGGAAACTAGATTTTTGGTGGTGAACACCTTGTAGTGTACACAGATGTTGAATTATAATGTTGTATGCCTGAAACTTATATAATGTTATAAACTAATGTTACCTCAATTAAAAAAAAAAAGTAGGCCAGTAGATTAAATTTACGACCACGTAATTTCACCTGGTTGTCAACAGACTCCCGCCCCCTCCCTCCCTCTGTCTCTGAGACATGTGCATAGACGTTACGGGCATCACATTCTGCAAGGCTTGGGTGAGTATGCTCTTGGCACTCAGGTCTATCAACTGCTAACATCCTAAGACTGATGTCCTCATAAAATATTTAAGTTGTAGATCTTCCAGCTACGACATCTAAATAGTCTCTATTTTTCCATCTACTATTTCTCAGCACTGTGCCTTTTCTAATATTTGATGAGGGTAATCAATTATTTGATGAAATCAATAAAGCAAATTAATCCTCTAAATTTACACTTAGTTGGAAAGCTTAATGCCCCAGAAATGTCAAGGTGTAATTTGTTTCTCCATTTGTCCCATACATACAGCAGGGAACATGGCACAGCATGGCTGCATGGCCCAGAGACGACAACTGTAGCCGCATCCACACTGCCTAGCACAGTGCCTGGGACAGTCAGATACTCAGAAAACATTTGTGGACTGACTGAATGAATGATTGCCAGTCTGGGGATGGGTCCACAGGAAGGCAGCAGGAAGTGGTGGAAAGAGCACAAGCTTTGGAATCAGATAGATCTATGTTTGAATCCCAGCCCTGCTACCTTCTAGCTACGCAACCTTGAGCAAAATGATTAACTTCTCTGAACTCAGTTTCTTTACCTGTTGATGGGGACAGTAACAACTTCCTACCTCACTGGGTTTTTGTGAGGATTGTGCAAGATAATATTCACATGCCTAAACATTAGCATCCATTAAATGTTCCTCCTTTTGGGGGATTCTTGTCTAAAGATGGAACCATCTGGCAGTCCTCTCTCTTCACCACAATGTGTTTGTGAAGATCAAAATTTAGTTTTTATAGGGGCTGGCCCCGTAGCCGAGTGGTTAAGTTCGCGCGCTCCGCTGCAGGCGGCCCAGTGTTTCGTTAGTTTGAATCCTGGGCGCGGACATGGCACTGCTCATCAGACCATGCTGAGGCAGCGTCCCACATGCCACAACTAGAAGAACCCACAACGAAGAATACACAACTATGTACCGGGGGGGCTTTGGGGAGAAAAAGGAAAAAATAAAATCTTTAAAAAAAAAAAATTTAGTTTTTATAAACTATTTTGTCCACCTAGAATGCCTTTTGCTCTTTCTTCCTCTCAAACCCAGACCCAACCTCAAGGTCAAGTTGAACCACCACCTTTGCCTCAAAGCTTTTAGCCCCTGCTCCCACTTGCAGCCAAAAGCGAGTATTCTCCCTCAGTGAACATGCTATCCCACCCCTCTACAGCCTGACCTACACTGTGGAGTTTACAGTCATTTCTACCTGTGATATCTCTGCTCCTAGGCTGAGAGCTCCCAGAAGGACAAAGGAAATTTCTGGCTCATGACTGCATCCCTCAAAAGCATTGCTTGTAGTGCTTTCCAGGTAACAGATGTTTAGGGAATTTTTAAAAACTAAATTAAGAAACTTGATCATATTTCCCCACAGGAAGAATGATATAATAGGCTATTACATGCCTGTTTAAGAAATCGATTTGAAATAAATTACAGGTAGAATTAACAGGATAGGAGCAAGGATTCAATAACTGTAAAAATAACTACAAATTATAAAATTAGGCTTCAGGTTCTATAAAATGTATGTAAGTGGGAGCTATATACAGTACACTGATCACAAAGGCTTCAGCATAGCACAAAGACATATCTACAACCTAAAAAGAAAACTCCGCCCATCATAAACTTGTCCTAACTCCCATAACCAGCTATAACAAATACAAAGCTATCCTAAAATTAGAATGATTTGGAAGAGCTAGTTTCCTTAAATTGATGCCTTCTTTCCCCCCTACCTTACGACTGCCACGTTGGCAAGCAGAACCATTTGAAGCCATTCCACTGCCTCTCTCTTGCCTCCTAACCCTTCCCTTCCCAGAACAGAAAACTCAGTCACCACTTCAATACGGCTCTCTCTGGGAGCTTTGGTTATTTCTGCCCCCTTTATATGGTGCCACTCCCTCTCAACCAAGTGTTCTTCTGCCTTCGACTACCTTTATTCCTGCTCCTGGGTTAATGACAGACGCTGGTGCTTGTTGGGCTCTGTCTATGTGCCAGGCACCATGCTAAGTCCTTTGAAGATCACGTACCAGCCATGGCCTTGCAGGGTGACAACTGGGAGCACAGAGTGGTGGCCCCAAATCACACTGGGGCTGGGGTGGTCAAGGAAGGCTTTCTAGAAGAGACAGCTCTTAAAAATGGAGATTGTGAAAGACAAGTCAGACAAAAAAGAAAGAGAAGGAACCGCATGCGCCAAGGGCACTGAGCTGTGAAAAAGCAGGACGTGTTCAAGGCACTGCAAGTCCTCTGATAAGAGATCAGCCAGCTGTGGTATGACACTCCTGGGAGACTGGGTAGCTGAGAATATTAGAACGACCAGGGTCAACTGAGGTGACGTGAGCATTCTCTCTGGAAAGCACAATTTTATTGACTTACTTGAAGCCGTTACCCGGTCTAGCCTTCACGCATGAATTAACAGGTAACATAACATTCTAGAAGTTTCTCTTAATACAGCCCATCATATTCCTATGACTGTTCTTCCAATCCAGCCTCTGCCCTCACCCTGCTCCCTGACCTCCCCCTCAGTAGGGAGCTAAGCCAACATCCTAAACTCAGAGACAGCAGGGGGCAGAGGCTCAGACCAGGGTTCTCACCCTGTCACATGTACACACTCCACCTGGGGATCTTGTGAAAATGCAGATCTGGTTCAGCTGGTCTGAGGATGGAACTTGAGAGTCTGCATTTCTAACAGGCTTCCAGGTGCTCCTGTTCTGAGGGCCACACTTTGAGGAGCAACACTCCAGTAGAACAGTTTCTGCAAGTCGCTGACTGGATTGACATCCCTCACCCCATGCTCCACCTGAATAACCTACTCTAAGCCCCAGTTTTCTCATCTTAAAATGTGAAGTGGCTGCTGTGAAAGATGAGAATGTACAGGAAGCATCTGGTGCCTGGTCAGCCTTCAAGAATTGGGGGATCTTGTTGGCAGTAGTGTGCATCTTTGGGGACATCCAGCCAGCGCCACCTCGGTGTCCTTTCTTTCACTTCCTTCCACCTGTTCTTGATCTACTCCTTCTGGTCTACTCCTGGGCTATGCCCTGTCCATTATTCCCTCTTTTACTAATATTTCCAATATCTCTCCTCTGCCTTCAAAAATATTTACCTTTCAAATCTTAAAAAATAAGCGATCCCTTTGACCTTCAGTCACTAACTTCTTTTTCGCACAGCTCAACTCGAAATCTGAAAGATTCCTCTATCTGCCTTTGCCTGCCGCATCTACACCACCACCCACCACACTCTCAGTGTCCGCCACTGATCTCAGAACAGGGAAATCCTACAGTCTCTCATGAACTGTCATTCTCCTTTACTTCTTGCTAATGCTGGCCCATCACTGGAGTGACCTAGGAAGAGGCATGACACAGGTGGGGCCTGGCCATTTAAATGCAGTTATAGCACGTCCCCTTACCGTTTGGAGTCCCTTCTATTGGGAATTTAGCCAACGTTCCCACAATGTCATCACTTCATGAATTCCATGAATGGTGCTGTCCCCCAGAGTTGACAATTCCCGAGCAGTGAAAGGTGAGCCTCTGCTCCACACTGGGAAGGGCACTGTTTTAAGAAGATTTTTGACTTTTTGAGTGACTCCTGAGCCCTCTTAATTCCATCTGGCTGGGAAGGTAAGTGAGGCCATGAACTGGAGCTGCTCCCAGAGAAAGCCTGGGCCAGGATCCCGCCAGCCCCGCCACACACCTCAGAGAGAAGTGATGTCTCTGGTTGGCTCTTCCTCCTGCTAAAGAGTTCTCCATGTGGTCCAGCAGAGCTCTCCTGGTCCCACATTTGGATGAGGGGCCAAGGTCTAACAGCAAGAGCCATCAACTGTCACTCCCTCTACACATACAGGTCCCCTGAGGATCTCCTCAAGCGGGGTGGCTAATTAAGAGCAAGATTCAGAAGCTCCAGAGTCCCTCATGCAAATACCATCATCACCTCACCCCAGTGCTGAGGGCACAAAGTAGAGGTGGGAGCAGAGGGTCAAGAGGGACCACAGGAGGAAATGAGACATGAAAGTACAAAGGCAGATGAGGTGGCTTCATGGTCAGTGGGAGTCGCTATCCCTTAGCCAAACCACCTCTCCCATTTCTACTGCCCAGTCATCCTTCCGCCAGGTTGGGTTTTTTTCTTTTTCTTTCATTCTTCCTTCCTTTCTTTTTTTTCATGAGGAAGATTGTCCCTGAGCTAAAATCTGTGCCACTCTTCCACTATTTTGTATATGGCTTGATGAGCAGTGTGTAGGTCTGAGCCTGGGATCCGAACTTGCGAACCCTGGGCCGCCGAAGCAGAGCATGTGAACTTAACCACTATCACACTGGGCCAGCCCCAACCAGGTTGGGTTTTCTTCTTCACCTGCTGAATAAGAACGATCACTGAGCTAGTTTGGCATGAGAATGCACACTGTTCTGTAAGGAGACCTCATCAAGGAATCTGCTCACTGCTTATGTGTTTCAGAAAACAGCTTATTCTAATCTCAAACTAAACAATTTCCCAATCAACCTGCAGACAACTCACTGGCTCACTAAAGACACTGCTCTCACTCGAACTGTCTTTTCTGACTGCTCTTGTAATCATTTCACATCATAGAAGAAACCCTACGAAAGTTGACTTAATTGTTACCCATTGTCTGGGAACTGGATCAGGTGATGACTGATGAGGCTCGTGAGAAACCGTAGCACAGATGAGCATCAGGAACAGGGAGCAGCGCGAGAGCGGTGCGGGCTGAGGCTCAGGGCAGTGGCTTCAGAGCCGGGTGGGAACACTGGGAGCTACTCGGCCTGCTTCAGCCTCCAGAAGAGAACCCGTCCCACTGCCTGCAGGGAGATCTGCCAGGGTGGGGTGCTCACAGAAGCCCCCCTCTAGCTCAAGGAAGGACAGCAGAGAGGGAGCCACACACTCAAAAGTGAGCCAAAGCTCTCGCTTGAACCCACTGTGCAACGTTTTCTGCTATTTTTAATAGTGGTGCTAAATTTCTAGGAAGAGGGAAGAAGTGAATGAACCACTCGGTTGATCAACAAGTAAATCTGAAGGCAGGAAAATGCATCAGCTGGGTTAAAGAATACAGCAGGAATCCATCCCATAGTCAACTTCCAAAGACTCGTGACGAGTACACACATTGCGGTGTTTTATTTTTCATCAGTGTTTTGCAACAATTATTACTTAATGCCTACCAAACTTTCTTATTCAGAGAGACTCATTAGAGAGAACACTAAGAAAATAAAGACCAAGATGATAAATGGCCCTGCAGAAATTTGTAAGCAAATGTTACACTCTGTTTTTCAGCACATTCAAAGGCCTCTACGTTAGAGACTGTGAAATGATTTCGCTTGCACGGAATTAGCTCACTAATTACAATCTTTCAGAGTTTAAGTTTTATTACTAATAATTTTCTCTAGATTTACAATGTTGTGTAATTCAGCGCCCAATAAATCATTCTCTTCTAAGCTCTGCCTTGACGTGTATTTTTCCACAGTATGAACGCTTAGTAAATGAAAACAAGTCCTTTCCATTTACTATACCCTGTGGTAACGTCACGGAGAGGAGCCTGAGGAAAGGCCCAGTTCTCCATTTGATTGAAGTTGGTGTGATGCTCGGAACAAAAACCTCAGAGGTGACTTGACTAGGTTTTTAAAAGCTCAGTTCAATACCATATAATAGTCATAATTTGACAAGTGGAATTCTCCAGAGAAAACACATCCAAGACATGATACGCCTCCTGCTTCATCCTGCAGGGCTGAAGACAGGGTCCTATGAACTTGAAGAACTAGGAGGGTAGGAAGAGAGACACAGCTGGTTGTCAATCCTTACAGAGTTCTGTTCTACAAGGTGACTGCCAACACTGAGTTAACACGCACTGAGCCAGTGCTCCTCAGCGCGATATAGGGTTAGGTTCCTGCCAGCCTTGGTCACAACATTTTGTCAACCGATCAATACATAAACTTGTTTTACGTGTGTTTCTGTTTAAAGACACCTTATTGACTATATATTGTTGACTCATTACCACTGAGCTCACAGCCAACAGCACTACACCTCCCGTGTGAGTGAAGCTTATCTGACACACGCGTTTTCTCTGTAACGCACACGAAGCCTTCTTGCATTTAGGAACACTAGACTGCACTTCAGCACAATGCCTGGGGGCCATTCCAAACAGCAAAATCACCAAAAAAGGCATGAAAATGTGAAAAACGTGACACTAGAAAGCCTGCAAGAAAAGGACACGTTTACAGTGTAAGAGCTGAAGCAAGAAGGCAGAGCGTGGCCTGTCCAGCCTCAGCTGGGGACATTCACAGAGGATGACCCCAATTTTTCACTGTTCTGCCCACGTCCACAGATGCCTGCAAAAGCACTGCGAGGATTGATTTGGGGGTTACAAATAAGTTTTAGAGAGGAGGCAAATTCTCTAATACAGAACCCACACATAATGAGGATCAACCGTATTTCTCCTCCCCTCAGGGACAACGCAGCCATGCAGGAGGCCACTCCCAGGCACGAGGCCCCTCTGAGGCTCACAGCCCATGATGGGGTGATGTCCCCCCATCCCCTGAGCAGCCAGTCAAGGCAGAGCTTGAGCTGAGCTCTCGGAGAGGCCTGAGGAACAGGGCAGTTCTCCCCCCAGTTTCAGAGGAGGTAGGAGGCAGTCTCACCTGTTCCCTAGAAAAGATGAGGAGACCGGTCCACATCCACGCATCTCAACTGAGGACAATGTGGATTATCTCAGAAGAGCTTGCAGTTTAAACTCGAGCCCATCTTCCCTGCAGGATATTTAATCTTGAGAGAAGTGCTTCTTTATCAAGCATTTTGCCTTTTCTAATTAAATTCTGGAAGAACACCCAAAGAGCCGCTCTCCTTACACCTCCCCAGCATGAACAAACAAGGGATGACCCAGATGGCAGAGGGCCCCAGAGGGAAGGTACCACTTCACTACATCCAATCAGGAGATTTTCAAGAGGCCTACAATTCTGGAGAGAAAAGACAGATATATTTTATGGGTGGGAATTTAAAAAAATTATTTATACTCCAACTTTCAAAATAAATTCAAAGGTGGATTACAACGTTTTACAAAACCCATAAGATTAGGACAATCAAAAATACAATTTAAAAAGTTTGAAGGAGCACAGAAATTGTTAAAGACACTGATGAATTAGTTACTACCGTAGTGCAAAAAAAAAAAAAAAAAAACCCTCAGCTCTGAGCTTTCTGGTACCAAATGAGAAAGGGAAACATTTTGATACGTAGTTTCTGTCAATAGAGAAAAGTCAACACACCAGATCACTTCATCTAGATGGACACGTCTTGTGGGTATTAAAGGCCAGCAGGCATTCATTGTGTGGACACCACTACTGATTATCTCTGATGTCTTGGTTTCTAGATCAGCAGACGTTGACGATGCTCTCTACAGCATCACCCTGGCCAGTCCACAAGGGTACCATGAACTATTCCTAGACAGACAAGTCAACTGCCCTAGGGACACTCAGAGGGCTAGAGACTCCCTCCCAAGGCATCTTACAACAACACGATCAGCTGGCCACTAACAATATAAAAAAGGAGTAAGTTGACAACAATATGTAAAACGTGAAAGCCAGCGACCTGCATAACCAGGAGAGGCCTAGGAGAGAGAGGCACTTCAACGTCAAAAGAACGTCCCTAGTGAAAAGCGATGGCAAGAGGAGTTACAGCTTGATGAGAGTACTAGTTACGGATGTGTTCTTGGGAGCCAGTTTTGGAGAAAGTGGCTTACAGTTCACCTGGGTAGGGTGCCGCACCTACGGCACAAAGCTCATCGACTGCTGTGTCTTACTATTAAGAGTGAGAACATGGCGTACCCTGTAACAATGATTTTAAGGGCCTTGATTCCTTTCAAAATAAATGTAAGTTTGATGATTAGAAACAGTAATAACTACCCACAGGACATTATGATAAACCTGGACGTGTACTCCTTGTGGAATGTTCCAACTGCTATGACTTTCCTGGCACTTGGCTCCATTCCTCCCAAATGTCCCCCGACCTGCCCCTCCTTTGCTACTATGAGCAGGCCCCTTCCCCAGAGTTCTAGAGTAATCAACATCTTGGTTGGCTCAGGATACTCACACCCAGTTTACACCTGATGTAAATAGTAAGTGCTCACTGTTACTCTCAAAATTGTCCCCACCATAATAAAAGAAAGACAGATAATAACAAGTATTGGTGAAAATGTGGAGATACTGGAACACTCATACACGACTGATGGGAATGAAAATTTGTACAGCTGCTTTGCAAAACAGTCTGGCAGTTCCTCAAAAGGTTAAACATAGACTTACCATAAGACCCAGCAATTCCACTCCTAGTTTATACCCAAGAGAAATGAACACATCTGTCCATGTAACTTAGACCCTCAGTGAGTGAGCACCAGATTCTCTGTGCAGTCTTGCAAACAAGAACCACACTAACTCATGGAATGGAAGTGTATTGTCATTGCTCTTGTTCCACTATAACAATACGTGAATGAACAATGAAATGAAAACTAGGATTTTTAAAAGCTAACCAAAATAAATCTTTACTTTCCTGGGGGGGGATATGTCCATATGAGCTTGTATATGAATGTTCAGATCATCATTATTCATAACAGCCCAAAGCAGAAAAAACCCAAATGTCTATCAACTGATGAATGGGTAAGTAAGATGTGGTATATCCAACAATGGAATATGATTCAGCCAGAAAAAGGAATGAAGTACTGACACATGTTACAACATGGATGAACCGTGAAAACATTATGCTAAGTGAAGGAAACCAGACACAAAAGGCCACATATTGTATGAGTCCATTTATATGAAAAGTCCAGAATAGGTAAATTCATAGAGACAGAAAGTAGATTTGTGTTTTTCTGAGGCTTGGGGTGGTGATGAGAGAAAATGGGTAGTGATAGCTAGTGCCTATGGGGTTTCTTTTGGGGGTGATGAAAATGTTCTAAAATTGATGATGGTGATGGCTGCATAACTCTGGGAACATACTAATTTACCATAGAATTGTACATTTTAAATGAGTGAATTGTGTGGTAGGTGAATGAAATCTCAATAAAGCTGCTATAAGAAGTAATAATAAATAAATCAAATAATAATACCAACTCCCATCAGGAAATTAGTTATATGGTCACTCTACATGGCACCAAATACCAGGTGCTCAGACACAAATGGGGAAGGCAAATCTCGGAACCTTTAGCAATGACCTGATGAAACCTCCTCCTTTAATAAACCAAATCACAAAGCCAATTTAATTACCATATTTCCAAATCACCCTATTTGGATGGGTGGGGGAGGGAAGCAGGATGATGGGTTCCTGTAATTTAGTCTTTCAGTGGAGAAGAATCAAATTTGTTCTTTGTGAAAAATTACTTACAAGAATGTACAACAGGATTTCAGTACTGAACACAAAGCTCTCAGTACTAAAGAGCAAAAACCTTTATTCACTTAAATATCAACCAAGAAACAAAGGTTTTTATTTACTTAAATATGTCCCAGGAAAGCACATTGAGACATTAGAATATGTTACTTAACCTACAGCAAGATCGGCATTTGAATAAAATTTCACATCTTAACTCACCAAAGAAAAAATGTTTCCTTTTCTCTAGCCACGAAGTATTCTGCCCCCAACTTTCCCCTATTCTAGTTGCCACTGATCATAACAAACTTCTCCTGATGGCCGCTGTATGATCCACTACTTATTTTGCTCTGTTTTCTCCATTTCGCTTCTCTTTCGGTGAAAGCTTACAACACCATCTACAAAGCTGGTGTCTTAGAGTCAACTCGGTCAATTTCTGTGAAGTGACAACGATGCCCATTTCAATTAGTCTCCAGGAGAGCCTTTAAAAATTACTATTCTATCTAGTATTCTCTTGAGGAGAATACCTCACACGTGAAGTGAAATGAAATCTGATGAGCACTAACCCTTGTGAAATCAGCTGGGAGTGCCTCGGCGGAGGGAGCAGGCGCCCACTCCTAAGGAGGAGGGTCCTCAAGACTGGTGGTTTGCAAGGCAGATTTTGGGGAGAGATCAAGTGTCTCCTTGCAGTCCATCTGGTCTCCTCTGGAGGACCTGTCCTGACGGGTTCCTGACACCCGTACGCTACAGCAAGGACAGCAAAGACACAAGTAGAAAACCGGAGGCACACTGATCCCAGATATGGAATAAGATAATACAAGGTGACTACTTAAATAGAATCCAGGAAATATATGTTGTGTGGGCGCTAACACCGGACACAGACACACAAACACACACCTGATAATAAGGTACAACTAGAAAGTATGCAAATCGATTTTTGTGTAAGGAGTATGTAATCAACCCTGTTATTTCTGCTCTTACATAATCATGCGTTTTAAAAATGAACACCATCAGGATGCCTCCAGCATCAATTAGCTGTCCAGTATTTCAGCAGGGGTGCAAAGTGACAGGGACATCTGCTTTCCTCTTGTGGTTCTATTTTTGGAAAAAAATACTGATTATGCCTACCAGTCAAACAGGGAGACTGTGGTCAATCTGATCAATGATCACTTTAACACTAAAGGACGTGTTAAAACACAGGTGGGGCTGCCTCTTCTCCCTTTCTTTCTGTGACCCCTTTGTTCCATCTACCCTCCTATTTCTTTCCATTTTCTGCCTTTTTTGCCCTTTTTTCTCACCAGATGCTTTCATTAGCTCCACTGCCATTCCCACACACAGGATTTTTCCATCTTAACTGGCCACAGTATAGATATGAAGTATATCATTACTATTTATACTTTAAGTGAATAAAGATGTGTGTTTCCGGCTACTATTTTTAATGCCTAGTATTCTCATTTTTGAAAAAAAATGTTTTCCACATACAAAAAGTGTAGTGCAACTTATTTGATCCTTAGCAAAGATATAGAGAGGAAAAATGGAAAGCAGGAGGCTGTCAGCAACCTGTGGAGGAACTCCCTCAAATATTACACAGGTATAAAAATGATTTCACTCCAAATGCAAGACACTTGTCTGCATCCACGCAGGGAAAATTCCCTTTGCTGCTGAGGGCAAAGTTGGGTAAACTTCTAAGAGTGAGGCGTAGGGCCCAGCCAAACATCTGGATTCAGAGGGACACCAGGACAGTCTTTCTTCCTCTTGCATACCCTTGAAAGGGACATCATGGGTACCCTCCTAGGCATCACTGGCACTTTACAGGTCTAGGTGTGTAGGACAAACCTATCGGCAGACCATCTGGGCAGCTCCCCCGGGAAAGAAGTGGGATCCTGCAATGAACAGATAGACACCCTCTGATGCGGGAGGACTCAAACCCTAGTTGATAGCTATCAATTACACTATTTGGTTAAAATGCTAGTGACTAGTTGGAAACAAAATGGCATAACTGAGAGCAAAACATAGAGAAATAAAGTGTGGTTCCCTGAGTCTTGCCAAACCGTTCTCAGTTAATGCTTAGTTCCATCTTGGTCTACACTAAAGAGAAACATTTAACAACCTTTTCACTTCCACTTCTCAAAAGGCCTTGGGCTTACGTGCAGATCCCAAGGGATCAGAGCTGCTCTGTCCTCATCCTCATATCGTTTTCCCTCTCCACGGAGACGACATTCCTCAGCATCGCATCTCTAGGTACCGTCCGGCGAGTTCCTTTTCGTAAGGACTGCAAGCTGGTTTTATCATCTCCACAGGAGAATTCTAACAGGATGGCTTCTGACTTTTTCTAAACCATTAGCATTTTCTAAACTTTTTAAAGACGCCAGGCCATTTTTATTTCTGGACATTGAAAAGCAACAGAATACAGCTATCTTTCAAACAGACTTAATCAGTGGTCCCCCCACGATCCCACAGAAATGAAGGGTGGTCTTGATCAGTAGTTCCTAATTTGATTCTCCATCTACAGTCAGTATTAGAAGAGTCATGATTTCATTTTTTTCCTCACTTTTTTGATAAAGAAACAGGATACTTTGGGAAAATGAACCAACATTAGATTAAGAAGTGAGCCTCAGTGGAAATCATCAATAAAACGTCTGAGAATATATTTTTTATTATGGAATTAATTAATATTCAGACTATGAAACTGATACCCATGGATGTGCTTAGTATTTCTTAATTTACCAAATCACTAAGTTATATCTAAAATTTTTCCAGAAGCATTTACATAAATGGTGGCTAATTTTTAAATGTCACTTTTTAAAATGCTCCTTACAGGAAGAAGCCTCTTCCTTTCCAAACCAGATGGTAAACTGATGAGTTGATTTCCAGGAAATACTTTTAATTTAGCAAGGTCTTAAATTTCTACTGCCATAGTAGAGGTCTTCAAAAGAATCTTGAACAACCAAATTAGCTACTCCTTTGCATTTCATTAGTACAATGAAGAATAAATGATAGCTTTATTTGTATACTCAAACTTTTTTCCACACGTAACAAGATATTAAATGGCCAAGGCTGAAATAAGAGTCAAGACATCATAGAGACTCATCTACACAGGACTTGCAGAATGAGGGTACACACGGCCACCACCCTGAGCTCATCTCCCACCTCCAGCCTATTTGACAGAAGCCTGGGGATTTGCTGGCTGAATGAAGAAGAACGTTTAAACAGTATTGGCTTAGTAGGGATTACTGTGGGGTCTCCCTCCTTCTTAGAGCAGGGAAGGGGCAAGCACGTTCTCCCTCCCAGTGAGGGTAGCTGCCAGAAAACTCCCCCAAGAGAGTGGAGGTGCAGAAAGGAGTTGGATCTCCCTCCCAGGTAGAATTCTTGCTGAACTGCAGCAGGAAACTCATGGGCTTCCACATGCTGCCACCAGAGAAGGTATAGAGTTCTTAGGAGAGTCGAGGGCATGTGTGGTAGAGACAAGGGCTGCCTGGAGCTGCCCCTGATGGGAGAAGGCATGAGGACAGTGGGAGAAGCGTCCATTTCCAATGTTTGGTAGGGAAAGGCTTCATAACCTGTCCTGTGGGCCATGTGGACAATGCAGAAGGCAGCAGCAGCTTTGCATCACCTTGAAGGGACCCTACCCAAGAAGGCTGCCTGCCACTGGGGCAAGGTGATACCAACAGAAAGAAGTTGGAGGCTTACCTTTAAACACAGGAGCCAGGAGAGGAGGGCAAGAGAAAAGGTCAGCTGGAAAGCACCAGGCAAGGAACGGAAAAGTGTGTGTTTGCGTGTGTGTCTGTGTGTGCACATGTGTCTCAGAGGGTAAGACAAACAACCACCAACATACTCCCTGAGGGAAGGTCTTCAGTAACCAAGAGAAAGAAGACCCAAAAGGCCCAATTTCCCCCCTTTCACCTCTCACTCCCTCTGCCTAGACCCTGAGGACCCAGAAGCCTGTGTGGGAAGGGATGGAGCAAGGAACGCTGAGATAAAGGCCACGCACCCTTCCCTGTGCAAGTTCCCAAGACAGGTGAGCCTTGCGCTGAAGGAAGTGAAGCAGCGTTGAACTGGATGATGGGGGATGGGAGTTTTGATGCAGATCAGATTGGACTTTTTAGTAACTGAAAGCAAGACTCAAAAGCTGTGATAGACCCCTGAGATACAATCCAGGGATGCAGAAGAAAGATCTGACAGAACAGGTTTGAAAGATGTGACAGCAGAAAAACAAATCTCTCTCCTGATGGAATCCTATCAGGTCCAGCCTGTTCTTGAAAGGATGGGGCTCTTTGTCATCTATTATTTTTCAGTTTTAGGCGGTGGAGAAATCTGAAGAGCTACCTAATGATTAAACATTAAATCAAAGTTACAGGAAGAAGCAAACATTTTTGCTCCCCAATCTGTTCTGTGCTTTTGTAAACCCCTTACCTTGGTTCACAGCTCTTTATGCAGTCTAGGCCCTGCCCACTTTTCTGGCCTACAAGGACCATGCTCCATCAGCCTACTTTGGGTTCTTCCAACACTCAAACTCTTCCTGACCTCAGGATCTTTGTACATACCTTTTGTTGTGCCTGGAACATTCTTCTCCAAATTACTATTGAGAAAAATGTGTTGAAATCTCTGGCTGTAAATGTAGATTCAGTTCCATCAGTTTTTCTCTCAATATATTTACATGCAAAATCTTTTAGTATTGGTACATCCTCTTGATTCACTGACCCCTTTTTGATTATGAAATGATAATTTCTTCAATCTGAAATACATTTTATTTGATAGTAACACAGCCAGTTCAGCTTTCTTTTGATTGGTATTAGCACAGTGCATCTTTTTCTATCCTTTTACTTTTAATCTATTTGTGTTTTTACACATAAGATGGGTGTCTTGTTGACAGCACATAATTGGGTCTTAACCTTTTCTTTTATCCAATCTGATAATCTCTGCCTTCAATTTTAATTGAGGTGTTTAGATGACTTACATTTAATGTAACTGTCTATGTGGTTAGGTTGAAATCTACCATCTTACTCTTTGCTTTCCACTTGTCTCCCCTGTTCTTGGTTCCCCCTTTCCCTATTTTTCTGCCTTCTTTTGGATTCACTGAGTATTTTTTAAATATTTAATGCATTTTATCTTCTATGTTATTTTATTAGGTATATCCTTTTTTTGGTGGTGGTTGATTTAACTTATCACATTCTACAGTCACTATTGTTCAATTCATTTCTATTACCGTGGCACCTAGAAAAATCCCTCAAATCTAGTTGAGGTTCAATAAATTGTTGTTAAATAAACTGATAACAGAGCCAAGCAAAATACCAATTAAATAAAATATTCAAAATATGGAATATTGTAATTAACTTTCTTAGCAAATGAGGATTATCCAGAAAACTCTATATGCTTCAACCTTGTTTTTGACTTGAGATTTTTTCTAAAATGTAATAGTTGGCTCTTCATGCCTTACAAGTTTAGTGTACTGGAAATAACTTTGTAGTACCTCATTCTCATCATTCTGAACACCAGTGACGTTGATGTCTGAACACAGAAATGGAAGAGAAGGTACAGAATGGAATAAATCTGTACAGAGCTCAGAACACAACCCTGAAGTTATTTTTTAGTTTCTCTTTTTTTGAAGAAAATCTTAAAGTGGCATTGTTTCTCTGTAATCTGCCTTTGTCCTTAATAGAAAGAGGGGGAAAATTGTTCCAATTATTTCAGACTAAAGGAGCATGTTCACTGTATGGTTAAATAGAGTTAAGAGAGAAAAACCATTTTTGTGTCAGACTTACAGAAACCGCGATAGAATTTTTAAAATGAAATTGAATCAAATGAAATTATGATAAGAATGATAATGCACTAGTGCATGTCGAATGCATAATGAAATTGGCAACACACTTAAATGCAGCCAGGGCATGGTAAGCAGACCAAACAAAGCATTAGAACAGCTCCCACAAGGGTTACTCTTCTTCTGTGGTACACAAAAATATAACTCCATCACTGCTGTCACGTAGTATTTCTAGTGTACGATCCCCTAGGGCAAAAACAATTCTGAAGATAAATATATATGAAAATCAACGAAATGAATATGAAAACAAATATATTACTGTAACTAATAATTAAATGATAAATGGCAAATAATTGTAAAGAACCATTCCTGCAGAGATAAAGGACACCCACAAATTTAAATTATACCTTGTCTGAACCAAAGCTTTCAAACAGCAATTAATGACAAATACAGATCACCTTCTAAGACTGCAAATCCCTGTACAAAGAGAAGCCCCTATAAACTGAAGAAGTTCAAGCAATCCGCTAAACTAGCATTTTCTCTGTAAACCACGGCAATGATGAACATCCATTAGCCAGTAGGTATTCTCATGAAACTTCTAGAAGACATGTGATAAAGATTTACCAAACAGGGTCCTTGAGCATTGATCTCTTTGGGGCTCATTTCTCCTTTATGATTGGGCTATGTTGGTATGACTGTATGCAGTGCTTGTACTATGGTATTTACTCTACAATCAACAATGAGCCTGTGTGTACACGTGAGTAAGGGGGTATATATGTGCATATGCACACACATATGTATATATACACGGGAAAACAGACATGAGTGTAGTCCTTCATTTATTGATGGGAATGCACAATCCCTCCAGGTACCACAAAATTCCTAATCAAACACATACCAGGTCCCGGGCTAATCTATACTATAACCACCCATATCACCTATTACTTCCCAACATAGTCAGACAGGCAAAGGAAAGAGTAAATACCCGGATCAGAAATCAACACGGCGGTCTCCCAACTTCCTATCTTTAAACTCACCAGATGACTCTAAAATCTGGAAACAAGAATAAGCCTTCTGCTGAGATTTGGAAAGCACGGGGCAGGTGAGACCTGAAGTGCTCGAGAGGCTAGAATAGGTCCTGGCTTTGTCATCTGTGATATATGGTATCTGGGGCAAGTACTTGGCTTCCTAAGAAAGCTAAGAAGGCAGAAGATGTGCATCTACACATGTATGGAAGTGCACGTGTGCACGTGTTCTGGGGAGGAGTGCAGCATCTCCCAGCTTACGGTGTAAGGCCCTTTGGACGGAGGTCCCATGGTCCTGCTGGGCCTCGAGAACCGAAGCACTCTCAGTCCTTACAGACTGGAAAAGGCCGGTCCATCCACCCACTGCATGTCAAGGCCCTCCTCAGTCATTCTTGGAACAGGCACAGTTCCTTCTTTTTTCACCAGGGGCTGACCCGAGTAAGGACTGCCAGGTCTTTCATCCTCTCCTAGTCTGACACCCGCTGCGAGCCTCCACAGCCTCAGGGCCTTGCTGCTGAGGGCACTCAACCTCTGACCTGGCCAAGAAAACTTGAACTCCTTGAAAGAGGACTTGGTCCCTAGGGGAACCAGCAGAAGATACAAAAGAAACATTAAAGGACAAAGGAATGCAAATTCTTGAAGTGATGTGATTAGAACACAAAAAATAGTTTCTCAAACTAAAAGGACTTGGAAAATTTTTTAAGTTCAATAACCTAACTGGAAGAGAATATTCACTTCTAAGAACAAAATAAGTAGTCTGGAACAGGAGTTGGCAAAGTTTCTGTAAAGGTCGAATTAGTAAATATTTTTGACTTTGTGGGTGACATGGTCTCTGTTGAAACGGCCCAACTTTGCCACTGTAGCATGAAAGCGGCCGGAGACGACACACACAGCAACGGGCTTGGCTGTGTGGCAGTAAAACTTCACTTATAGACACAGGCAGCAGGATGGCTTTGGCGAGCGATAGGAAGTTTGTAGATGCCTGGTCTAGAAAATCAAATAAAAAAATCTATCGCAACACAGGAGAAAAAACTGAAAAGAAATAGATCCAGGAAATTGAAAATGCAAAATCAATAACTCTTCAGAGAGAAAAAAGACTAGAGAACCCATAACTAAATAAAGAACACAAGAAAACTTTCCTTAGAAAGACTTAAACCTTCAGACTTAACCATCCTGCTGAAATATCTGAACCACCAGAATAAAGAGAAAAATTTATAAGCTTGCATTAAGAAAGAAAAGGTTACCTAGAAAAGAGAGAAAAATTAGTGTTAGACTTTTCATCACCGTCAACACTGAAAGCTACAAAATGGAGGAACAATTTTTCATAAGGGGATGATACAAGATAAACATACAAAAGCTAACAGTCTTCCTCTGTACTAACACTAACCTGTGAGAAACAGAAAACCAATTCCACATACAATAACAACAGCACCTATAAAACCCAGAAAAGAAACTGATAAATATTAAGAAAACTATATATTTTTAAAATTAATATTTAAGCCTTAATTAATATATAATATTCTAATCCAAATCCCAACAGAGTTATTAGAGGAAATGGAAGCAATTATTTTAAAGTTCATACAGAAGAATACATTAGAATCGCCGAGAAAATTTTGCAGAATAAATAGTGAGGGGAGATTTTCTCCACCAGATATAATCATATTATAAAGCTATTGTATTTAAAACAATATGTCATTGGCATTGGAATACACAAATGTATCAGTACACTAGTACAGAGAATTCAGAAATAGATCCAAGTATATACTGAAACATAATGTATGATGAAAAAATGGAAATTAAGGGCTTCTTTCATATATGCTACTAAATACAATAATTATCTAACTGAAAGGAAACAAATATTATATTAAAGATACAAAAATAGATTTCAAGTAAATTAAAAATAATTTTTAAATTATAAGCAATTTACGAGACTATTTTCTAGCCTCTCCTCTTTTTGGAAAGGACAATGCCCTTTGGGGAATTCAGTCTTATGAACTAAGAGCACTAGATATAAAGACATAAATAATACAGGCTTGTATGCTGCCTTGCTTACAGCACCAAAAAACTGGAAACAACTTAAATGTCCATCATGACGAGACTGTCAAATGAATAATGGCAAATCTATACCATGGATACAGGACATTATGTGTTATTAAAAAGAATGAGCTGGTCCATATGTGGTGAAATAGAGGGACTCTCAGGATATCAAGAAATAAGCATTTTTGCCATTCCTCGAAAAGCCCCACATGGCTTGTGTGTGTATTTGCATGTATAACTACGAGTGTGAGTGTGTGTGTGTGTGCACGTGCACGCATGTGTGTGTTATATCACGATGAATAAAAGTTTGGGAAGATCACACCAATACACCCAATGTGAACACTGTCACCTGGGGAGGGAGCTGGAATAGAATGTCGACTTTTTCTTTGAATATGTTTATGTTGTTCGTTTTGTGGCAGAAAGTATGAACTGCTTTTACGGCATGAAAAAAAATCAATAAATTAAAAGAAATCAGGAGCTTCTCGTTTCCCATGAGATAATGACAGTTTACTAATTTGAATCTCTCCAAAACCCATAGAGATCAACCAGGAGAGCAACAGAAACCACCGGTAACTCACCCCTCTGGCCAAGACTCATGACATAATCAGCAGGCCCAGTGCAAAACAAAAAGGAGGGAACCCAGCCAGGGGCAGAGCCATCAATCTTCCCTTCCCAGGGGCCTGTCACCACCAACAACCTCCAAGGAATTGCAACTTCTGTGCTGGGACACAGTCTGCACCTGGACCAATAGTGGAGGAGAGGCCTCCACTGTGTCACCCACTGAATATACCATGACACTGACAAACTGGGACAGGACAGCTGCTGCACTGCCCTGACCCCAACCCTGCCTATACCTGCTTCCAGGCTCCTGGCAGATGTGGACAACTGGACAGAGCACAGGCCTCCACCCGCCTATGCAACTGGGCTGACCCAGCCAGAGGGGGGGCAGTGGTGGCAGGCCAGGGGCAGGAGCAGGTGGCTGGCCCTCAACCAGGGGAGGTGGGGAGGTGAGGCGTGGGTGGAGAGAACAGGGGAGGCAGGTAGGACCAAGCAGGAGTTGTGGAGTCAAGACTCTGACATATGTCCATTGTGCCATCAAACTTCACTTACAAAACACAAATTCAAAGATTAAATTACTAACAATTTCAAGTCAAGGGGTGACTACAGAGCATTACACCCCAAGCATGAGGCCCTTCTGAGAACTGGGCCCTGTGCAACTGCGCTGGTGGCATGCCCATGAAGCCAGCCCTGCCTACAGCATAACCAGGAGATGGAGCATAGTAGAAGCTTCAGTTAATGCTCAGGGAGGGAAACAAACACCTGGAGCCAGCAGAAACCCCGCCAAAGACGAGAGTCAGGTGGCAGCGCCTGGTAGCAGAACAGATAAAAATGTCCCCCAGAAAGAGCTTCCCACCCTGACTTGGACATTCTGAGAACAAGTCTGATACTTGGGCACAGGGGAAATGAAAAGATGGGCTGGAAAGTTCGTGAGACCAAAGATGGCAGTCTCGGGAGGGCATCACTTCCAGAGGGAGGGAGGTGACTAGAGAGTCACATCCCCTGGATGCTTGATGGTGAAGGGACAAAAAGCAGCAGCAAGCAACAGAAATTAAGGGTCCTTTAGAAACAAAGAGATTCACAAAATCGGAAGTCACATCCCCCCTCTTTCTCTCCCCAAAAGGCATCACTTATTAAAGAGACTACTCTTCCCCGTACGGAGAAAAGAGGCACACACGAACTGAGAAACCTAGTGGGCTCTCACCTCTGCCCGCAGAGAATCACCAGTGATTGCTGGTGCAGCCAGGAAAACATCAGACATTTCAAAATGAACAGCAAATGCCAGACACAAGAAATCAGTCATTGAAGAATGGAAAGTGATAAAAAGAAATTAATTCCAATCATTCTTTTCATTTCAAGTTATAATTATAATTATAATTAATGTTCCAAGCATTATTCAACTGTATTTCAGAAGTAGAAACTCAGTGGAAAAGAAAAACAAAGACTGGAAGATCAGCCCCCTCCTGAGAAAGGCAGAAAGAACTAAGAAAGTCATGTCACACCTGGCTTTGGGGTCAGGACAACAATATAACGACTGGAGAAAAGAGGCGGTGAAAAACCCATTAGAGACGGGAATCTTAAAAGAGCACCAACCTATCATTCCTCAGAGCAATTATTTCTATTCTTTAAATGACTGAATTTTCTAACTTGGAAGCATTTATTCAAATTGTTCTGAGATCTTTTCTGTCTATCTTTGAGACAGTTTTTCACTGTGGTTCTTTTCTGAGCATGATTCATATCTACTTTTAAAATTAAGAGATTCACAATGTCCAAGGTATCCCTCAATTTCTGAAGAGTTAACACTTAAAGTTCTTTCAAGGCGTTCTATCATATATAATCCAGTTGCTAAGCAACAGGATTCTTTTGCTACTGTGATCCACAATGGATAAAGAACGGATCTGAAAGATACACTGTAAAATTTTTCAAGTATACAATCATATGGATCATTCTATTTACTTATTGCTCAGAAATTCCCAATGCCTTATTTCTTTTCAGTAACCTTTTAGCCCACATTAATGAAGAGAATATGAAAGCATATTGCACATCAATTGGGAACCGTGACAGTGTGAGAACTAACAGAAACAGAGATCATCTTCAATTACTGAAACAATCACCTACAGACTGCAACACAGCTCTACTTACAACATTCAAAGAAATTAAAAGCGAAGCCTGAGAAAAAAAAAAAAAAGCGAAGCCTGAAATTTTCAGTAGGGAATTGGAAATTATTTTTAAAAATGATTTGGCAAACTTGGAAAAGAATCAAATAAAAATACTAGAACCAGGGCCGGCCTGGTGGCGCAGTGGTTAAGTTCACACGTTCGGCTTCTCGGCAGCCCAGAGTTCGCCGGTTCGGATCCCAGGTGCGGACATGGCACCACTTGGCAAAAGCCATGCTGTGGTAGGCATCCCACATATAAAGTAGAGGAAGATGGGCATGGATGTTAGCTCAGGGCCAGTCTTCCTCAGCAAAAAGAGGAGGATTGGCAGATGTTAGCTCAGGGCTAATCTTCCTCAAAAAAAAAGAAAATTCTAAAACCAAAGAAAAATGTAATAATCAAAATTAATAAATCAGAGTGGAAGGATTTAACAGCTGATAGGATAAAACTGAACAGAGAATTAGTAAACCAGAAGATGTCAGAAAACTATCCAGAATGTATCACAGAGAGACAAAAAGATGGGAGAGGGAGCAAAAGACACGGTGGAGACAGTGAGAAAGTCTACCATATTTACTTGGAGTTCAAGAAGAGAGAGCAAGGAAATGAGGCAGAAACATCATGGGAGGAGGTCAAAGTTGAGACCACTTTAGAACCAATCTAAGACATCAATCCACGGACTCAGAAGGGGGAACAATTCTCAAGCAGTATAAACACGAAGAAACCCCCACCCACACACATCACAGTGAAAGCAGAGAAAACCAAAGACAATCTTAAGAGCAGCCGAAGGAAAAAATACAGATGACCTTCAAATGAATCATCCTCAGAGCAGACACTTGTCAGCAGGGACAAAGAAGACAGTGGAATGATATCTTCAGCGTGCTGAAATAAAATAGCCACCAACTTAGAACTCCATATGCAGTGAAAACATGATTCAAGAATGAAGGGGCAATAAAGATATTTTTAAACAAAAATAGAGTTTTCCCAAGAAGACCCGCCCCCAAGGAAATAAACAGTGTTCTTCAGGCAGAAGGAAAATGATCCCAGGTGGAAGGAATGTAATCAGGAGGAATAACAAACAAAAGGGGAAATACAGGGGTGAACCGAAGTGACACTGACTGCAGGAGGTAATGATATCTCACGGGGTTTAACATACACAGGGAAATAACATACAGACAGCAGCAGCATGTGGGCCAAAGGGAGGGAGACCTTCTATGTTCCAGGAGGCACGAGAAGTGCTGAGTGACTTTAGACTCTGATAAGTCAGAGGTGCATGTTCTATTTTCTCTGGTAACCAAGTAAAGAAGAGAAATACACTAGTGGGAGGGGGATCAAATGATTGAAAAAAAAATGCAATCCCTCTAAGGGAAGTCAAGAAAGGAGTGAAACACAAAACAGATGGGACAAACAGAAAACAAAAAAGCCTTAAACCCAAATATATCAGTGATTACATTAAAATATAAATAGAATATAGGAAAGTTGGTACAGAATCACAGAGTTTTAGAATTCATGGGGCTTTAAAATTATTCTAAATCCCACATTTCACCCCACTCTCCTGTTTAACCTACTGCCGTTAGGATAACACATAAATTCCTTACACGGCTGCTTGTGAAGGGCCACTCACCTCTCCCACCTTGTGCCTCACCCCTCATGGCCCTCTTACAGCCACATGTGCCTAGTGGTCACCACAAAGGACTGGGCAGCCACAGAGTCTATCTGAGGGCCTGTTAAATGCTGCGTAAAATCTAAAGGAGGAGGAAAACTTCAATAATATTGTACGTTTTGTGATTACCTTGGTAAATTAAACTTAATTACTTGAAATATCCCAATCCTGGATAATTAACCTTGACCAACTATTTTGCAAATCCTCAAGAGCCGAATTACATCTGTTTCATTCATTTTTGTATATGTGATGCCAACACAGTGCCTGGCACATAATGGGTACTCAATATAGGATGAATGCGTGAACTATATTAATGTGGGACACCGCCCAACTAATGATTCCCATTGGCCTACGTTAATTTAATTTGCAAGTTTGTAAATGAGAGCTAATGGCCTGAACATGCTAACACCAACAGTCTCACTCTCCTCGGACATGATCATCACCATGGCAATCACCATCCGAGCTAATCACCTAGGGCTCTCATGATGGGCAAGGCCCTATTCCTGGGAACTTTTCACATATCAAATCATTTAACACTCCTAACAACTCTGTGAGGTAGGGACAATTACTATGTCCATTTTATAAATGAGGAAACCGAGGCACAAAAAAGTTAAGAAAAACTTGCTCAAGGTTACACAGCAAACGAGTGGCAGACCTAGGATAGGAATCTGGGCAGCCTTACTCCAAGGTCCATGCCCTCAGCTACTATTGCTAGACAGCTCCCCCAGCTATCAGGACTGTCTGTAAGAACCCATGATGTGGCTGAATGATACCACTACACACGGCTGTTTAATCAACAGTACAACATGATGTGCTTTTATAACTTGACCTAGAAAGAAAACATGTGTCATGATGTTTGGCCAAATGCACAGGCAGAATCATGGTGTGTCTCCTGTAGCCTTTCATATCCTCTCCTTGCACCTGTGAGGGGGGAACTCAGTGACCCTGGAAACACGTCTTGCTGTCAGGAGCTGTCAGGGAAGCCAGAGCCCTTCAGTGACGCGTGCCGAGAAGTCAGTTCAAGACAATTCAAATCATCCAAAGCTGTGAGGAGGCTGAGCCCTCCCCATACCCCACCCCAACCGTGCACCTGGGAGAGGCGGCCAAGGTCATTCTCACAAGGGAAAGAAAACCTCTCTTTTACTCAGGGAGAGTCAAGCTAACAAAGAGAGGAAGGCACCCCAGAACCTTAAGACGACCTGCTCTTCAAGCAGCAAAGATGGACACTTTACACAAGGACCTGGGGAAAAATGTTCCTGACCAGGTTCCTCCTCCAGCCCAGGGACAGGAGGGCCTCACCCTTCTCTGACTCATCAAAGAGGGAGGAAGGGAAGGGAAGGGAAGTCATGGGCCCCAGCAGCAGTGAGCAAGGATTTCTGAATCATATGACCTTGTTTCAATTCCCAACTTTAAAAGAGAAAAACCTTGGACAAATTATTTAGCCACTCTATTTATTTATTTGTAAAATGTAAACGATACCATCTACCAAGGTTGCTGTGAAAACGAAAATAGAGCAAACCCGCCTGCAGCACCTAGCACGGAGCCTGAGACAGAGGAGGCATGCAACAAATGTGAATTTCTTATCCCCGCTTCTAGCTTGATGAGAAAGCAGCAGTCCACAGGCGCACACTCTTCCCCTTAGATATCAGTCATATTATGTTGCTGGTGCTTACGTTGTTCCTCTTTCAAATGGAAGCGACTGAGAAAAGCAGTCATACAGCAATTGTGTAACGGGGATGGGTGCCCATAGCCCGACACAGGAGGACCCTCTGCACGCATCTTCTGCATGGCCAGCACCACTTTGTAATTGCTGTTTATGTTTTCTGAAGAATCAAAGCCAAGCCTGCAGACACTTCAGCCAAATGATTTCTTTTGTGCTGGAATGCTTGCCCAAAACACCTAATTCCTCTAATTTTCATCAGTGGAAAATGAAGTGCTTCTAAAGTGGCAGGCTTCAGGTGACCAAGAGAAAGCAGCCCTGACAGCTCATCAGTGTGGATGCTGCTAACACCTCCCCGCATTCTCCCGACTCTGCCTAGTAACGGCTGCAAATGGGGCACGCTGCATCCCACACATCTCTGAGACATCCATTACTCCAGAAAATTCTGTCAGGCAAATTAAGGACAAAGACAAAACCTTAGTTTTAAGTTTTCCTGATTTCTCCTTCAGTTTCAGCACTTATTTTGAGCTCTTTTTTGCCACTTGGTAGATACGGCAATTAAGGGTCAGAGAATCTGAACTATGTCCCTGAGGCTACACAGCTTTGCCCAAGAGTCAAAGGCCTGGGCTGGGGTTTGACTTTGCCACTTATAAGGTGTGTGGCCTGAGACAACTCATGGAACCTCTCTGAGAGCCTGAATTACCTTACCTCTCACAATAACACAGCACAACTATGAGAATTAAAGTGGATAGTTTGTGGTGCATTTTGTAAACAGAAAAGGATTAAACGCAGTTCTTCCTGTTGTAAAACTATGGATCATTACACCTGCTACTTATTTGGATACAATTTATTAACTATTAGTGGCATCATTTGGAGAATTCTGCTTCCGTTGTTGAAGATGTAAAGACCTTTCCAGCCAGATCCTAGGTATGTCAACAGATGAACACTGGGAAACCATGTGTGTTAGTCACCTCGAGCTGCCGTAACAAAACCCACAGACTGGGCAGCTTAAGGAACAGAAATTTACTTTCTCACAGTTCTGGAGGCTGGAAACTCCAAGATCAAGGTCCAGCAGATTTGGTTTCTGGAGAGGGTCCTCTTCCTGCTGTTGTCACCTTCTTGCTGTGTCTTCACATGGCCGAGAGAAAGAGCGAGCTCCCTGGTGCCTCACATTATAGGAAGACTGCCTACAGGTATCAGAGCTCCACCTTATGACCTCATTTAACCTCATCACCTCCTTAAAGGACCCAGCTCCAATTCAGTCACAGGAGGGGGTCAGGGCTTCAACATATGAATTTGGGGGGACATAATTCAGTCCGTAGCACCATGTCTGATGTGCAAATTTCCAGAGACTTTCTGACCTGTGCAGATACTCCCTTTCCCCACAGACACACAGGTCCTGCAGGTGCATCTCATGTGCCGGCTGTGTGGACCTCAGGCCCTGCTTCATCCCAGAGGCACACGCAGAGTCTCTCCCTATCATGAAGACTGATGCATAAAGGGCCAGGAAGTTTTTGCCACCCAAGGCCAGTGATCCTGTAGTGGATGGGGAAGACACTGAAGCTCATTAAACAAGCAAATTTAATGGGGTTTTGATTTAATTCTCGGGGACATAAAGCAACGCACAGCTACACTCTCTCCCTTGCTACCTGTCCAGATACAAAAATCCAGGGTCATCCACACCTTCGCCACAACAATACTCGCAACCAACATTCGTGGGGATCTTAGAGGAGCCAGGAACATTCCAGGCCCTTGGGATGGAGCATGAATAAAACAGGCAACAGTCCCCGCCCTCACGCAGCTGGCGGTCTACTTAACACCTATCACCCCTTCACTCTCACTTCCGCCAGGTGTTCTTGGTCTGGAAGCCCAGCTGGAGACCGTCTGTAACTTTGGGAGCCTCACCTCACTGCACCTCTGTCTTCTCAGCTTTCCAGTGGCAAGAGCAGGAGGGGCTTAAAGGTGCTGTTAACCCAAACAACACTATGTGAGTATCACGACTTGAATTTTTCTCTGTTTGCCTATTTGTAACCTCAGACTTTCCTGCATGGGTTGCTGGACAGCAAATATTCACTGAACATCGACTTCATGTCATGGGGGGCTAAGGCAGCCAAGGGTGGGGGGCAGAAAGGACCCAGAGTTAGCAGACTGAGGACATGACTTCCACCCTTCTTGAGGGAAACCAAATCTGTATAGAACACTGGCCTCCAGGAAGGGGAAGGGACACATTTTGCTCTGCATATAGGAGAGGGACTCCTCCCAGTGTGGTGACACCCCTCCCTGAGATGAGTATAGTGTAACTCTGCAGAGATTTCACGAGAATTAATGACAATGTGTGCAGAACGCCTAGCCCAAGGCCTGGCATGTGGTACATGATCCATAAAAGAGATATTGATGAATACGCAGGGCAGCCCTCACACAGGACACACAGGTTCACCACAGCGCATGGCTCTACCTACCCCCTGGACTAAGGGTTATGGCTGCAGCCCCATAGGGCCATCTGGGATGCAGTCATCGTGATACAACGTGGAGGGAGGTCCGTGTGAGAATGACAGAACCCAAGTTTGGGACGCTGGGGGCCCTGGCACATGACTGCAGTGCCTGTATCATAGCTCCCAGTGAGCCCCAGAGGAAAGGCAGGAGCCTCATGGAGGGACTAGGGTAGGGAGCTGCTGGCCCAGAAGAAACAAGAGAAAGGTAAGCCTGGGGGCCACCAGGGCCTGTGCTGGGGACAGAGGGTCTCAGGGAGCCAAAGGGTTTCATAATTCTGAGGGTGGGGCACTACCCAGAGAGGCCAAGTTTTGGGGGTTACTAGAGCCCTGCTGTACCTGGCCTGGAGAAAATGCCCACGATGCAGGGGGCCTTTTTGTGCATTATATTTATACATAAAGCACTATTTAAGTGTTTTGCATATAAATAGAATCCTTATAACAACCTATGAGGTAGGAACAACCATCACCCCCATTTTACACATAGAGAAACATAAGTAACCTGCCCCAGGTCACACAGGTGGTAACTCAGGGAGTGGGAGGAGCTCTCCCCAGGAAGCACACATGCTACCTGCTGCCTCGCCCTCCCTCACAGGCCCAGTCACTTCCCCCAAGAAGCTGCATTCTCAAACCTCCCCCAGTAGACCAGCGGTTGGCAAACTTTTTCTCTAAAGGGCCAAATAGTAAATATTTTTGGTTTTGTGGACCATTTGGTCTCTGTCGCAACTACTCCACTCTGCCACTGTAGTGTGAAATCAGCCACAGACAACACAGAAATGAACGAGCGTGGCCAGGTTTCAATAAAATATTGTTTATGTTCGCTGAAATCTGAATTTCATATAATATTCACCTGTCACAAAATGTTCTTCTACTACTTTTTTTCAGCTATTTAAGAAATGGACAAGCCTTTCTTCAGTCATAAGCTGTACAAAAACAGGCAGCAGGCAAGATTTGGTCCTCAGCTGAAGCTCCCACGTCCTGGCAATAGACCCAACTAAGTATGGCTCTGCTCTCGTTTCCCCTCCCTGACTCTGAATGGCTGGGGGGTTTCCATGAACAACCTAACTGTGCCGAGCCCTGCCCCTCATAGAGGCCCTGACGATGCCCACAGGCCCGGGATACACTCAGTCATCTGTAGATCTACAAGGTAGACACAGCTACGCAGTTCAATAAATCCATCAAATGACCCAAAATATGGTCCTGTTTTTATATTATGACCAGTGGAGGAGGAAAGAAAAAAGGTGATGGGAGAAGGAGGGACACAAATTTGCAGTGGTACAAACAAGGTTTCTGGTCAGAATGACCTCAGATAAGTTACTTAAACTCTAACATCTCAGTTTCCTTTTCTACAAAATGAGGATAATAACACATGTCTGTCCCAGGGCTGCTGTGATCACATGAGATGATGCACACAGATGTAAGCACACACACAGCCTCCCCACGGAAGGAAGACCAAAGAGAAAGCAGGAATGAGGCAGGCCTAGGAGGCCCCAGGATGGTCAGCTCACTCCATGCTCTGAATTCTATGTTCCTAAAGGAGCAGGCCTTGTCTGCTTCATGATCAGACTGCGGATGCTCAATAAACACTCACTGAGGAGCAGGAGGAGAAGAAGATGATCCACATGCCTCCCAAAAGAACCTAAATCTAATATCTTGCATATAAAGTCATTGAAAAGTTACAAAGCATTGATGAAAATGCTTTGGTTTCAAGATATTTTTCTATTTTATTTTAACGTTCCAAAAAAAACAAAAGGATATTTTATTTAAGATACTGTTCATTCTTTAAACTTTGTACAACATCTTGCTATACTTTGGAGGGTAGGAGAATATCTTAATGAAACAAACAGCAGCTAACCCCACGAAAGGCCTGTGTGAGAACATTCTAGGTCATTACTGTTGGACTATCTTAGACACAACTCAAGTAGTAGCTGCAGAGCTTGAGAGATGAGTTTTTTGGTTTTGTTTTACGCAATTTAAGAAATACTCCACATAGGCTTTCCCTCTATGTTTAATATTTTCTCCTTGCCTATGCTTACACGTGTTCTCAATGGAATCTGCGGCCAATGTCTGTGGGATTTTTTTTGTATTAAACTTTCAACTAGGGTCTCCCCCTCCTGCATCTAGCTTCCTAGCCCCTCACTCTGGTCAACAAGGCTCTAAGCTGACCCAGGTGTGAGTGACGAGGATGACAATGAGGGGAGGTCAGCATAGTGGTCAAGATGATGGCCTCTGGAGCCACCATTCTAGGTTTGAATCCTGACTTAGCCACTTACTAGTTGTGTCCCCTTGAGCAAGTCACTTAACCGCTCCAAGCCTTAGGGTCTTGGTTAGCAAAATGGGAAAATAGTAGCTCTCTCATGGGGTTGGTGTGAGAATTAAATAAAGTAATATATATGTAAAGCACTTAAAACAGTACTTAGTATAAAGGAAGTGCTATAGAAAAATGTGTGGTTTTAAAATTATCATCATCATATCAAATCCTCAGCTTTCTAGTCGACACAGCTGGGACCTGCTGGGCCAGTCACACCAGTTTGACTTCTGGTAAGCAGCTCGTCTTTACAACGTCTTCTCTGCGAGCTGACCAAAGGGAGCCCGAGGGCCTGCGTGGTTTCCTAGGCCAGCTCCCCACCCTGGTCTTGTCCCTATATCTGACCCTATGTCTCTGTCTGAATTCAGAAGGCCCCAGCACTACAGCCCGCCACGAGCCCAAGTCAGGGGCTAAGTGCCTGTTGCTCTGTCTGTTCTGTCTTCCTCTCTGGAGCTGGAGCATCACCATGCAGCCGCAGCTCCAGCTGGAGTCCTTCTGTGCCCAGGAGCCCACGTCAGGTGTCAGCTGCCACAGCATATGCAGCCCCCAGCCTAAATCATTCCAACACTGCCTCACCCCCACATCTGAATTGTTTCCAGGTCTGCCACCACCTTCAAGCCTGGATCCTTGCCTTTGCTCTCACAGTCCAATCTGACTTCCTGTCACAGTGGTGCCGGTGTCAGAGGGTCTTCCTCAGCCCTCTTCCACCCCCTGCTTCCCGCTCTTAAGCTCAGACCAAACATTAACCATTTAATCAAGTAAAAAGGAGGCAGTGGTGGTGATGGGACTGTAGCATGTTACAAGCACTTTGGAAAACAATTCAGCAGTGTCTTTAAAAGTTAAATACACACTTACCATACAACTTGACTCCACTGGCATGTATCTACTCAAGAGAAATAATGAAAACATATGTCTACAGGAAAAGGTGAATGCAAATGTTCACAGTAGCATGATTTAGTTTCACAGTAGCAAAAGATTGGAAACAACCCAAATGTCTATCAACTGATGAACAGAAAAATAAAATACAGTATATCCTAGCAATAGAATACTACTCATCAATAAAAAGGGACAAATGACCAAGTCATGCTACAACATGGATGAACCTTGAAAACATTATGTGAAGTGAAAGGAGCCAGACAGAAAAGGCTACATATTGTATGATTCTATTTCTATGAATTTTTTTTTTGAGGAAGATTAGTCCTGAGCTAACTGCTGCCAGTCCTCCTCTTTTTGCCAAGGAGAACTGGCCCTGAGCTAACATCCATGCCCATCCTCCTCTACTTTATATGTGGATGCCTACCACAGCATGGCTTGATGAGCAGTGCCATATCTGCACCCGGGATCCGAACCAGTGAACCGCGGGCCACCAAAGTGGAACATGGACACCTAACTGCTGAGCCACCAGGCAGGCCCCTCTAAGAAATTTCTTGTAAAGGAAAACCAGCAACAGAAAGGATCAGTGGTTGCCTGGGTCTGAGGGTGGGAGTGGGCTCAATGTATACAGGTACTATGGATCTTTTAGGGGTTGGATTGTGGTCATGTTTGCATAGCTATAAATTTACTAATAAACTCATGAAAGTATACACTGAAAATGGATGAACTTTATGATATGTATATTATACCACAATGAAGACTTTTTTTAACCAAAAAAATGCAATGATAACTCCCAAAAGGCTTAAAATTTATTCTAAATATAGATTATCTTCTTTTGGTAGTATAGAGGGCTGTATCCAAATTTATTATGTTTTTATTCTATGCCTATACCACACAAGGATCTTCTGAGAAGCTTCCCCCAATCCCCCCAAAAATGTTAGGCTCAGGCTGCTGAATTATAACTACAAAGTTCAGGGCCAGGCTGGTGGCCTAGTGGTTAATTTTGGTGTGCTCCACTTTGGCAGCCCAGGCTCAGTTCCTAGGCGCGGACCTACACCACTCATCAGTGGCCATGCTGTGGTGGCGGCTCGCATACAAAGAGAGGAAGATTGGCAACAGATGTTAGCTCACGGCAAATCTTCCTCAGCAAAAAAATAAATAAATAAGTACAACTATAAAGTTCACCTTGAACTTCTCTGACCAACTTCACTGCAAATCTTGATTAAAAGGGACCACTTATTAAAAATAGAATAAACATGTTATAATTAATATAAAAAGTACAACTAATTCCTGTTTGACTTTCCTTGGAATGTTAAATCTAATGAGCAAAAATAAATGTGACTGATATTTTAATAGAAAACATAACAGAAGGGGTGGATATCTCACGTGAAGTCTCATTAATAAAATTTAACCATGATAAACTGGATCTCCAAATCATACTTATCATTTTACCAAATTAGAAATGTATTTCACTTCTTTTAATGGTTTACAAATGGCTTAATTCCAGACAGCTCTGGACCCCCCACTACTGTGTTTGTCTTGGTCTAATATCCTGCACAATTAGCATTCTTTGAAACACACTTTAAAACATGCTGATGCAGATGAGAGACGTTCCGCTAATATCTTTCTCCTAAAGCACTTTGACTAATGATAGCTGGCCACCTTTCTTTTCTCTAATTTTGTGTAATTAAAGGGTCAGCATTGACATTTTCTCCCCTTTAGCGGATAATCCTGTGTAACATAAAAACTTTCCCCATGTCTCTGTAACAGACACGGGCTCCTCCATCCTCCAGCCTCAGATCTACTGTGAAGGTCTCAGACGACGTTAAACATGGTCCTGCTCAGAACCCTCACTTTGTGATACCCCAACTTGTCTCTTCAGAATGCTCTTTCACTTGGGCGGCTTTTAAAGCCTGCTTGTTTCTCACCACCATGCATCCATTATTCCCTGGGGACACAACATCTTGTGGGGTCCTCGAGTGGAGGACCACAACCACGGCACTCGGACTTCGGTCTCTCTGAGGGCATCCAAGTTTACGTATGTTGCTTCCTCCCCAGTACTTGTTCTGTGACCCTTCCATTTCAATAAGCTCTCTAGTGACAGCACTGAAGTCAAATGAAGCCATTTTTTAAAATTTTGTTTTAGTCATTCAACTGAGAGTTTTTCAGTTTTTTTTTACTTTTCAGAATTAAGTTTTTCAATTTAAATTTTAATTAAAACTTGGGGCTCACAGACCAGATTCTATTCCTGTAGAAAGAAAATCAGCTTAACCCACAGCATAACCTAGTGTACTTCTGCCTTGTCACTGGGCAGCTAATCCTATGCCAACACCTTCTCCACCACTGCGGGCTGGTTATTAATATATTTCTAGTAAAATATTCAACACAAAATGTTATACCCACACTAACAAATTATTCAAAAGCATTTGAATTTCAATTAAGTAAGCAAACAATTATTTAACACCAAGTTTATGCAAAAGACCACTAAGTATGTGAAAGGAAATAAAGAAAAATACATAATTCTTACCTCCGACAGCTTCCTGATATGCATTCCCACAAAATAAAAATATGTTTCCTTTCAAGTACAAGTTTCCAAATATGGAGGAATAAAATATTTAAGAAGCCTTTTGAATAATATGTAGTTACAACCAAGCAGCATTTTGATAAGTATGTTTAAGAGACTTCCTAGAAAGTGACCAGACTATTATTCATCTCAGTAAATACACACTGACTTTCTTTTTTTAATGTAAAAATGAAAGATGAAGATGAGAAGAGTAAGACAGTTACAAACAGGAACTGCAATCAACAGAGAAGACAGCGGCCACTTGAACGAGGTCTTTCTCCAGGGCACCTTTGGAGGGTAGCTCTCGTAGGAAACATCCAGAAGACTGAATAATACTACTTACTGAGACTCCAGCACACAGACGTCATTGCTCTTCTTTGGTAAGTACTGAAAGTAACTCACGATTACATTCAAATCTTTATTCAAACACTTTCATTCTCAGAAATATCATAGTTTAAAGTGAATCTCAAGAAAGAACCTTAATTGTGTTCAATATGAATTAAAATATTGAGAGAAGAGTGGTTAGATGCCATATACTTCAACAGATTAAAAGTAATTTGTGGAGGTAAGTAGCACAATCATTTTACTTATAATACAAAAACAACATTTTGCTAATATTTATTGAGCCGCACATGAAGAGCATTACCTACGTTATCTCACTGAATCACACAGCAACTGTGTCATATAAGCACTACGATTATCATCTCCATTGTACCCATAAAGGAACAGAGATTAGAGAGCTTGAACAAGGTCACACAGCTACTAAGTGACAAGGCCAAGACTGGCTTCCAAGTCTGTTTGATGGCCGAGGCCAGCTCCCAACCACCATCCCTGACTCTCACGGGATAATGTGTTCTTAAAGCAAAGTTCACATTAGCCACTGGATGATTTCTCTGGGGAAATGGCAAAGCTACACTGATTTGCTAAAGAAACCACAAGTGTCTGGCCAACTTGCATTTCAGGTTTTGCATTTCAAGGTCCAGAGTTATCATTTAGAAAACAGAGCTACTGATCCAGACGGCGTGGATTAGAATCCTAACTTCATCACTAACAAGACTGTGACACTAAAAAATTACCTAACCCTTCTGGGGATAAGAAGGGTACCTACTTTTTCCTAGGGTTGAATTAAGTAAATAAAACGTGTAAAGTATTTAGTGAGCATATATAAATGTTGGCTATTATTTTTAATATCATCATCATCACCATCTCATATTCCCACATTTAATCCATCAGAAATTATGTCACCTGTGTCCTCAAAAATATATTTGGAATCTGACCATTTCTTACCACCTCTGCCACCACTACCCTCATCCAAACCATTGACATCTCTCTCCTGAGTTATTCCAATGAGCTCCTAACTTGCCTCTTTCAGACAATTCTCAATGCAGTAGGCAGAATGATCCTAGTAAAACAAATCACTCCTTTGGTCAGACCTCTCTAGTGGTTCCCATCTGGTTCAAAGCAAAAGCCAGAATTCTTACAACAGACACATGACACGCCCACCCCTCGCCTCCCTGACCTCATCTCTCACTTATTCCACTCCAAAGTCACATGCCTGCTTGTGGTTCTCAAAATGCCCAGCACATCCCAGACTCAGGGTCTCCCTCTGTCTGGGGCACTCTTCCTCTAGATAGCCACATGGCTTACACCCTCATCTCTTTTAAGTCTTATCTCAAAAGTCACCTTCCAGTAAGAACCTCTCTGGCAATGCATCCCAGCAGTTAAGAGGCCAGATTCCACCGTCGGCCAGCCTGGGTTCCAGTCCTGACTTTGCCACTTCCTGGTGGTGTGACCTTGAGTTACTTAATCTCTGTGGGCTTTGGTTTGCTCGTCTTCAAAAGTAAGATAATAGTACCAACCTAATAATGCTGTTGTAAAGATTCAATGAATTAACGGAAATTGCTGAGAATGGGGTGGGCTGTCATAGATATTAAATCTAAGATGCTCTGCATTATAACGCACACCATTATTTTATCTGCCACTTAAAGAAACAGTGTCAATTAAAGTAGTAAATACTATTAACTATAAGGTGCATCCCAATTCCAGAGCTGCAAAAATGGTTTTTGAAAAAGCACATCTTAACGTCAACGAAATGTGATTTAAGTGTTAGGTATTTTAGAAGGTCATTTCTTCTCCCCTTCCCTGAACTGTTTTCCTCTCTAACACTTACCGCTAACATGTTTGTCTTAGCCAGTCCAGGCTGCTGTACAAAATGCCACAGACTGGGTGGCTTATAAACAACAGAAATTTATTTCTCCTAGTTCTGGAGGCTGGAAGTCCAAGATCAGGGTGCCAGCAGGGTTGGTTCTGGCAAGGGCCCTCCTAGAGGTTGCAGACTATCAACTTCTAGTTGAATCCTCACACAGCAAGAAAGAGGGCAAGGGAGCTCTGTGGGCACTAATCCCACTCGTGAGGGCTCCATCCTCATGACCTCATCACCTCCCAGAGGCCCCACTTCCAAATACCATCACACTGGGGTTAGGATTTCAACATATGAATTTGGGGGACACAAACATTTAGTACATAACAATATTTAAATTGTACTTAGTTATTTTGTAATCAGTAGTCTCCCCCAACTGGAATGTAAGCTCTAAGAAGTCAGGAACTTTTACCTTTTTGTTGCTGTCATAACCTGGTATCATGAACATTGCCTGACACAAATTAGGCTCCCAAACAAAATTTGCTCAACAAATTAATGAAAGTATAGATGAAAAAGGAGACGGATATGAGGAAATATTTCTTATTAAGTGGAAGATGAACACAGAATTTCAGGATGTGTTGAATGAAAATGGTGAATGAATTATAACAGAGGCTCCATGAAAGCAAGGACCTTGTTCGCATCCCCTGAACTGAGGACATGTAGGCCCTCACCAAATACTTGCTGCATACCCAACTGAATGAATGAATGCCTTGTCTGTGGTCTCTGGTCCTGGATCTGCCACAGAGTGAGTCCCTAACAGGGAGAGCACAGCATCGTCCAGTCTCACTCCCATGCTGGCGGGCCGAGTGCTGAGGGACACACAGGAAATGGAGCTAAGATGCTGGGCACTGACAGCAAAGGCTACTCTGAATGCTTCATCATCGAATGATATGATAAAAGACCAATAAATATAGCCAATGTGTAGTCTATGCCCCTACTTTTATGTTTCCCAACTTGGAGTTTAACAATCACAACATGTAGGTAAACACTGGAAGGAAGGTAGGGCCACGGGTTTATTCTGTGATACAGGGGCCTTGGGGCACTGTGGGATAAGGTAAATGACAGACCCTCAGCCTCTGTGGGCTCCTCTGTGGGATGAAGGCTGTCATAGTTGTGCTGAGGCCAGGAGAGCCAAGACTGGCCCTCAGAGGTGGGACAGACGAGTAGAAGGGAGGCCTTTCCAATGATGCGATGGTCACAGCATTTACCAAGCATCAGGCACTCCGCTGAGACCTTCACATTCTCTCATTTACTGCCCACTACTCCCAGAGGAGACAGGTATTGCTCCCACTCCATCACACAGATGAGAACACAGCCTAGGGAACACTCGGCTAGCAAGAGGGGAGCTGGATTCCAGAGCGAGAGCTCTCGACCACTTATTCCCAAAGATGACATACACCCTGGGAGGGTCTGAGCCTCGTCTGGACCTGAGGGGTCTAGGAATCTTGGGAGGATGGTGGAGGAGGGCGGATGAAGGGCAAACTGCTATGGCGAGGCAGCAGGTAGATGGGGAAGGCCAGACTGAGGTCTCTGGTAGACTGGACAAGAGCCCCCGGCACCCGAGAGCAAATCCGAGGGCCTAGTTTCTGAGCGGTCACTCTGCCTGGTCTCTTTGATCATCCCTGAGTCTTCCCTGAAGTCCTCCTGAACATGACAGTCTTGTCTCATCTCCACTCTGGGGAAGCACAGACAGAACCTTAGGTGCAGGGTTAGCAAGACTATCACAGTGGGGAGGAGGGGCCCACTCCCACTCTGAGGCCTGCATGGAGGTGGAAGCAGTGAGGATCAAAGCAGAAAACAAAACGCCATGGGATGGAGTCAAGAGCCCCCCAGTCCTTCCAGCGCTAGTTCTGGGGGCCAGTTTAGCAATAAAGGTGACATTTCCCACAGAAAGTCAATCCTGGAAGGTCATACGGAAACACTAGGCCTGTGTACCACGTTGTCATCAAGAGCTGCAGCCAAGACTCTGGAACTGGGGAAACGGCCAAAGTTATAAGAAGCAAGCCACGGGAACGCAGGGACCTCAGCGAGGGGATCCCAACACGGCGGCCAGATGGCATCCTCCTGGTCGCCGCCATTCCAGACAGGACTCGCTGTAGGCTAGCCTCTGCCTTCAGGTCCTTGAAAGGACCTCCTGGCTCCTGACAATTCTTTTGTACATAACAGGTGCACCCGAAGCACCCGGCACAAAGTAGGTGCTCAGTGAATATACGCTAATGAATGAATGAATGAATGAATGAAACTAGATTTGGGCCTCAGATGCCACTCAGTGAAATATTGATTTAAATTGGCTTGTTTCCATCATCCATGGTAAGACTCATGCCTAGAATCAAACTTTTCCCCCTTAAATGTAAAAAACTCAAACATATATTAAACTTGGAAATATTAATAAAACGTTTTTTGGAAAGGTCTAAAACAAATGAGGTTTAATTCAATGCAACAAAAATCTGCTACACACACACACACACACAGAGCTGCGGGTGGGGAATGAAACCCCAGGAGCTAATCTCCATGGAAGCAGGTGAACTACTAAATCCAGGAAAAAGTCTCCTTTCAGGTCAGTTTCCTACCCTGACTAAGTGCTTTCATTTGAAAGTCCATCCTCAGAAGCGAGTGATCAAGACATAAGCAGCCTCCATCATACCTGCAATGCTCGGTTTTGTCCTCATCCACATAAGAGGGGGCTCTCTCTTCCCGGAGGGCCCTTCTAACCACCACAGAAGTCAGGGGAGTTGGGGGCCTGGGTGCTTAGCAGAGAGAGCAAGCCTAGGGCACCATTTCCATAGGACAGGCCCTCATGAAAGGCAGAGCTCTCCCTGTCACCCCACCGCCTGCTGTTGGAGTGGGCATGCTGCAGGGGGTAAGAGAGACATAAAACCAACAACCCACAAAGAACAGCACCCTGGGGGCCTTGCCAAGACTCACAGCGGCCGTGCACTGCCTTCCGCTTCACACACATGGAGTCGGGAACAAAACCCCACGGCAGGAAGCCACAGGGTGAAATCATGGTTTTCTTACTTCAAAGACAAGAAGGAAAACAAACTGATGAGCTCCCCTCACTTCCCACAGCCAAGCCCTGACCAGCACGAACCACGCTGCCAGGGAAATCTTCTGATTCAAAAGATGTACTACCTCTAGCAGCAGTCCCCTCAACCTTCTTGGTCTTTTCATTACCTCTGTATTATTTTTTTATCCGTTAGCCCCAGATTACGATTTTTTATCATTAAAAGACAAATTAGTCAGACAACGCAATGATGCACTTGGTTTCCACGACAACGCTTCAAAAAAAAAGTTCAACCTGCTGCATCACCATGAAGCACTCTGAAAATCATTTCCTAGCAACCCCGTAGGCATCTAGAGACACAGACCTTCCTCCACCCTTTACCCAGACCTCAGAGAACCACACATGACAACACTCAGGTACCAGAAACACTTCAAGTTGGCATATTTCACCAATGTTTGGAGCAAAACAATTCCCAGCTACGTGTGCAGGGAGCCAGGCAGCTATCAGGATGGCTCCAGCACACTGCATCGCCCCCTGAGCTATGGGCTACAAACGCTCCACTGAACTCCTCTCGGACTAACCTGATTTGAAGACAAGTGACCACCTTGGGATAATTCACAAATATCTACACACTAACCTGAAAAAGAGGAATTTACAAATCACCCTTTGCCAATCCAAAAGACAGTGTGGCTCTCTCTTTCAGGCTTCTCACAGAACAATGAGATGTACCAATGTAGTAGGAAAATAAGAAAAAAGTACAAAGTTTAAGACACTTCATAACAAAGTTTACCAGCTAAAAGACAAGAAGCTTTTGCATAAGTAAATGTGAAATACAGTGGAATTTTTTAAAATGAGAAATGGATGCTTTTCTATACTTGCACTATTTCTCAAAGTTCTCCAAAATAACACCTTCTAAAATTAACAAAAACTAGAATGTGCTCACTGTAAAATAGTTGGTTATCGTGCAAACTGGTCTTCAAGGGCAAACCACCACTACCAGCCCCTGTCTGTCCCACTCCGTGCCCGGGAGGCCCAGCCCGCATCCTGCACACCAGCCTCCCTTCCCAGCTGCTTTCACGCTGGGTGCAGCCAACGGGAGGCCCTGGCAGGGCAGTGGAGGGCGAGGGGACAGAGAGGTTGGCTCATTTCTTCCCTGCTCCTCCCGGCTCCAGGGCCCCGGCCTGGCAACAGCTCGCGCCTTCAAGAGGACAGCTCCGGCCAGCAATGCTCTGCCCTCTCCTGGACCCCTGCAGCCCTAGGGCTGGTGAGGACCCCACACAGTCGCGGGTCGGGGCGCCTCACTGTCCCTTGCCTTCTCCAATCTCTGCTCCCACCTCTGTAAGCAGAATCCCCAGTGAATTCTCTTCATCAGAACTGTGGGGGTGGGGGGTGGGAGGTGAATTATTTCCCCGGGGACCCTGATTGCTACAACTTTGACAACTGCAATCAATTCTGAATTAACAAGGAGCAAAACCTTTTGTCACACAGCTCCCTTTTGACATTATTACCATTAGTATTATTACCATTAGTATCATTCCTACCTTCTCTGATTATCATACAAAGGAAGGTGATTTGAAATTCCCTCCTTTTAAGCCTAAATCCACTTCATTCCACTGTAACCAGGGAAGAGCAGCCAAAGGAGAAACAAAATGTTTCCTTAGAAACCTTATGTCCATCCACAAAGCACAGCTATTACATTAAAATAAGAAGCAGGACGAATTGGAAAAGTAGGAAGGGCAGGTGTCCATAGACATTCCCCAAGTCCTTTTGAGCTGGGTCTTCACAGCCTGGCTTGTTTTGTTTGCTGTATTACGAATTTCCATACCATCAGCTGCATCTGCATTCAAACGAGAATGTAGAAAATGCAGTCCAAAACAACTACACATGAATTTTGCATGAGCCACCATTTGGGAATTATCTGTACCACTATTCCCTCTAAATTAGCAAAACAAACATCAAGCACCAACACACACTGTGTGACTCATTGTGCCCAAACCATAAAATTGGCTCCACATTTAATTCCAGTGCTTCCAATGATTTCGTATTCACACTAAGCTTCTGAACCAGATCTAACCCTTAGCTCCTGACTTGTGAAAATGGTGACCTCTCAGCTGTTACTGCGAGATGTGACTCACATGTGCTCAATAGCACCTCCTGTGGCAGCAAAAGAAAGCGCCACTTAAGGATCCTTGCAACCAAGTCTCTTGTCTTTCCTCAAGATCCTACCAACGGCTTCCCCTAGACTGCAGTCAGGGCAGTGATCCAAACGGGAGGCTTTTGTAGAAGGCACAGGCCCAGGCCCACTCGCTTATGATTCTAGAGCTCCAGGACAGGGCTCCACAGGAGATTCCGGCACACATGGGAAAGCCCAGTGTGAGGAGTTGTGCCTGGGCTCTGCCTTCCTCAGCTAAAAGGCTGCAGTGTAAATAAAAATGCTGAGGAATACCAATACAGTTGTTCTGGAGGTCCCCTGAACCTAGCAGGGAACCAAGACCCAAATTCACGTCAGACTTCACCCATGGTATCTGGTTCATTGCCTAAAAACAACCCTGAATTAGCCATCAGGGAAAGGCAAATCAAAACAACAAGATCCCACCTCACACCCACTTGAATGGCTATAATCAAAGAGACAGATAATAACAAGTGTTGGTGAGGATGTGGAGAAACAGGGACCCTCATACATGCTCGTGGAAACGTAAAATTGTGCAGGCGCATTGGAATATAGTTTAGTGGTCCCTCAAAACATTAAACTTAGACTTACCACATGACCCAGCAATTCCACTTGTAGTATACACCCAAGAGAAATGAAAGCATACATCCACACAAAAATCTGTACAAGAATACTCATAACAGCATTATTAATAATAGTCAAAAAGTGGAAACAATCCAACTGTGCATCAATGGATAAATGGATAAACAATATGTGGTATATCCATACAACGGAATAATATTTGGCAATAAAGAGGGATAAAATACTGATTCATGCTTCAACGTGGACAAACCATGAAAATATCACGCTATGTGAAAGAAGCCAGACACAAAAAGTCACATACTGAGTCCATTTATATGAAATGTTCAGAATAAGCAAATCTATAGAGACAGAAAGTAGATTAGTGGTTGCCAAGGGGTGGGGAAGTGGGGGATTGGGACTGATTGCTTATAGGTATGGAGTTTCTTTTGGGGGTGATGGAAATATTCTAGAATTAGACAGTGCTGATGGTTGCACAACATAATGAATATACTAAAAGTCAGTGAATTGTACACTTTAAAATGGCGAATTTTATGTTATGTGAAATATACTTCAAGCAAAGAAAAAGTCAGTGATATGACACTTCATACATGGTGTTCCATAGTATCATTTGCACACAAGAGCCAGATTATAACAGCACTAGACAGGACCAGACAGGGGCTCCCCACCTGTGGTCAAAGCTTACTAAAATTCTAACACTAACTTTTCTTTTATTCAACTGTTTGCAAGGAAAACGAATTCTGCATTTGATTCTATCTCCTATCACTGAGGCATATGGCTTAACTAGAAAGCAAATTTACATAGTTACATTGATTAAATTGAGAACACAAACATTGTCAAGAATATCTAAGCTGAGCTCTCCTTTAGCTGATGGCTAAATTCGGGGACCCACATACACACTTGGAGACTTTTCCTTCTACCCTTCCTTTCCCTGTACCCCCCTCGTTCCCTTGATCCCCAGCAAGGATGTTCTGCCAAACCTAAGCCAAAACCTAGACATCATTCCAGATTGTTCCATCTCCCACATCTGCCTCATCCAAACATCAAATAACTTCTCACTTTAAAAACTAAAAATTTATTCCCTCCTCTATTGCCTCACAAAAAGAGAGAGAACCAGACATCAAGTGCCCCCTGATGGAAGTACACACCACCTGTAAAGTAGTCTTGCCAACTTAAATAAACAAATAGGCCTGAATCCAACCAATATCTAACTATCAATCCGCAGGGACGACAGGACCAGAAGAACGTGGCGCCAGAGACCGCAGGAACACAATCAGCAAAACGCAGACTGTGGGAGACTCTGCTGGACAAATGACCCAGTTTCTGCAACAAACAAATAGTAAGGAAGAAAGAGAGAAAGGGGGACCAACAGATTAAAAGATACTTAAGATACGTATCAACCAATTGCAATGGGTGGATCTTAGCCCAAAAATGACTCAAACAACACATTTTTTTAAACAAAGACATTTATGAGATAATTAAGGAAATTTGGACATTGTCTTGGTATTTGATAATATGAAAGAATTATTTTAATGTTTAGGTATGCTAATAGCATTATGGTTGATTTTTAAACAGTCCTTACCTCTTAGAGTTACGTGTTGAAATAATTACAGCTGAAATAATATGATGTTTTAGATTTGCTTTAAAATAATCGCAGAGTGGGGGGAGAGTGGGTGGAACAGCCTTAATTTTATAACTGTCAAAGCTGGGTAGTGTGTACATGAAGTTTCAATATACTATTCCCTCTATTTTTGTACACATTTGGACTTTTCCATGATAAAAAATGTTACACGATGAGCCTTCAAAAATTGGCTTGTATATTGTTGAGAATTATGTTCAAAGCTAATGATGCCACATATATTAATTATATCATCCTCACAACAACTCTATGAGATGGGTATTTTTACTATCCCCCTTAAAGGAAGAAATTGAAAAATAATGAAGTTAAGTCACAGAACTAAGTAAGTGGTATGCATGGGATTATAACCTAGTTCTTTCTGACCTCAGACCCACCCAAGTGTTCAGTGAGAAAAACAGAAACCACTCTACATATACTAAACAGAGAGCGATCAGTGTAGGGAACTGTTGAAAAGGTGTTGGAAGGTATGGAAGAGCAAAGAGAAGATGGAGGTGAGCTGGAGAACCTAAGAAGATGAAAGGGTGCCTGCAGAGATCAGAACTGCTAATGCCGGGGCCTGCACCCACAAGCCCACACTCATCAGTTGGAGGCACTGCACCATCCCTGCTAAAGTGGTGCCACTGCCACTTAGCAGGAGCTACTGCTGTTGTCTCTTCCCTTCTCCCACATCCCAATTTCCTACCAGTACCTCCTACTGCAGAATCTAAAAGAAGACCAGCTGGCAAAGGGATCTGGAAGATGCAGTCTGAAGACTGCTAGCCCTACACAATGCAAAGGAGAATAGAGAAAAGCAGGAATGGAGTTGAGAACCAAGAGACAAATAACCAACATGGCTACTGTGCTATATACTTCTTGTCAAGTTACAATGTCAAATCGTAATCGCTCGATGTATAACTCTTACTTGAAGTTTTTCTTTCTTCCTCCCTCTCCTGTAATAATAGCTACTACGTGGCCATCAAGCACTTGAAATGTGCTAGTCCATATTGAGATGTCTTGTAAGTGTAAAATACATTCCAGATTTCGAAGACTTAGTTACATACACACACATTCATGAGAACCTAGAAGGTTTACAGGCACTGTACATCTGTTCTACTTGCACCCATCCTTTCAATGGTTGCATTATTCCCACCTTACAAGGAGTTACCCAGCTTCTCCAAGGTCACAAAGCTTGCGGAGGGCAGAACTGCAACTCAAGCTCGGGCCAGTGAGTATCTTTCCATCACCCCAGGTTGCCCTTTTCTAGCCACAAAAATTCTAGGAAAGGAGCTGCAGTGGGGCCTTGTGCAATGGCTCCTCTGAAAAGCTCCACGATCTCTGAAGCTTGGTATTAGCAGCGACGGCTGGGCAGGCACCAAGATGTGCCTCTCCCTCCGGGTGGTCAGTGAGCCCTCACCTACAAAGAACATGTTTAGAATAAGGACACAATTTAACTAACTTAGCTGGAAATATTTCTTCAAGAAAAGCACCTCACCAACTTAAATAAGCTCTCTTCCGCCAAAAATGGGCAATTTGAGCTCCCAAAGTATAACAACGAGTTAACATACATCAAAAATATGTGCAATCCGTGATAACAGTAAGCAAGCAAACCAAAAGAAAAACAAGTAAAAAAAAAAAAAATCCTCGTCACCTTAGGAGAATGCTGGGGACTCAACTCATTATTTTGAAAACTGGAGATAAGAGGAAAGAGTCACACATCCAACCTGCCTTTCCCATATAAACTGTATGCCAGGGAAACAAACTAGTTACCGAGAAGTTGTTTCTCTTCTTAGAGACATTCCAACTAATAAGTGAAGAAGAAATGATAGAATGAGAATATCACCATTTTACACGCCCCACTGATGAATGTGTGTAAGCAATGAGCACTGATACTGGTCAGCACCAAGCTGAGAGACCATCAAACACCCTGCTTCCTGATGTGAGAACATGGTATCACTTAAAACGTATTCTTGCCCCATCCCCCCCCAAAACTGAGCATAATCTGATCAAACCTCTAAATCGCACTCCAAGTTTCTAGCAAACATAGAAGGCAAGGAAACACGCTAGCCGCACCCCAAGAATGCAAAAAGCAAAATGCAGACTGGGGGAACATCTACAGGACAAACCACCCAGGGTCCTCAACAAATCAAGAGCAAGTGAAAAAAGTGAGAGGGATGGGGAATCTATAGATTAAGAGAGACTTAAGAGATACATCAATCAATTGCAATGAGCTGACCTTATTTGGATACCAACGAACTATAAAAAAATAATTAAAAGACAGAAAAATGTGATTGATATTAAGTAGTTGCTATAGACTGAATGTTTATGCCCTCCCTTCCAATTCATATGTTGATGACCCCCAATGTGATAGTATTAGGAGGTGGGGCCTTTCGGGAGATGAATAGGTCACAAGGGCGGATCCCTCAGGAATGAGATTGGTGTCCCTATAAAAGATACCCCAGAGAGCTCCCTCACCCCTTCTGACAAGTGAGGACACAGCGAAAAGCCTGCCAGCTCTATGAACCAGGAAGCGGGTCCTCATCAGACACCGAACCTGCTGGCCCCTTGACCTTGGACTTCCCGGTCTCCAGAACTGTGAAAAGTCAATTTCCCTTGTTTGTAAGCCACCCAGTGTACGATATTTTTGTTATAGCAGCTTGAACTGACTAAGATAGTAGGCATTAAATTTGGGGTGTATAATGATTTTGTGATAAAAGAATTAGAGTTAAAAGATACACACTGAAATATTTGTAGATGAAACCGAAAATAAGTGACTCAAAGAAAGGAGACACACCCATTCAGTGAAATAGCATGACGAAAAGGGCACAGCTTAGCAGGGGCAGCTCCAAGTCCCTAGCTGTGTGGCCGTGGGCAAGCCAGGCGAGCTCCCTGCAGCCCAGATCGCTCCCTAGCAATGTGGGTGAATACACCCCCTGAGCCATCACCACCTCAGAGCACCAGGATCACTGAGGCTAACTCCTCCCTGAGGGAACGTCTCAGGTGCTCCCTCAGCTGCTTCTCCACCCTCTAATGAAACCCGCTTCTCTCAAAGGACACTGGTACAAAGAAAACACTCGTTCTAATTCAATTTTATGTTTCTCTCACAGCAGTATTGTTTCAACACTGTAAACATATTCCAGCTCCATAATGGGTTAAACACTTTTTTGGGCTAACCTAGAAACCTAAATGCCACGTATAACATTGTTTCTATAGGAAAATCCTTTCCCAATACCAACTAGATGACTTACAAAGTATTTTTGTCATGTAATCTGCATATAAAAGTGAAGGTTGCCTTTTATGTTAATTCAAAGCATTTCCTGTTTTGTTTTGTTTTTTTCTTGGACTCAAAGTTCCCACCTCTGACACACAGATGAGGTTCCAGCCTTTTACCCCACCTCCCTCTACCTTCTTGAAAATCTCAACAAACAAAAGGGCAGGGAGTCTGTGTCTGCAACACTCCTCCCTACCACTGCCCTCAGGGAGGGGAGAACGCCAGGCCACACTCCCAAGGGACAAAGGCTCTGTGATCAGCGTCTGCCAGTTCCAAGGTCTCAGGGTCCGAGTGGGCCAGAGCACTGCAGAGAAAGGCGCTGGGTTTTGGAAAGCCCACAATGGGTTCCACATGTGACCGAGTAGATGAACAGAGAGGCTGGCCACAGGCAGGAGAGTCTGGGGGGGTCCAATGGATTAGGGGGTCCCGGAATTGGCTTTGCAGATCCACCCTTTTAGATTTGGGAGGAAGAATATGGGAAGCCTCATGCAAACTTATCTGCCTAAGCCCCCTTTCTCACCCAGAGCAGGAGAGTGTGCGTATGAGTGTGTGTGTGAGAGAGAGAGAAGGAGAGAGTGAGTGTGTGTGTGTCCACACATGCACATGGTGGACTTCAGGACATCAACCAGCGTTTGCCCAGCCACTGACAAAGCTCATCTTTTGGTCTATTCTGTCTTTATTTGGCCATCATTGTTTTGGGTATCACTCCCTCCTGAGGGAACTCTGGAGGGGAAATCGTGTAGCAGGGTTGTATTAGATTGTGGGGAAAAGAGAAACTTTTAGTTCCAGCTATGGCTCAGCTCGGAACACTACTGAGGCTTCTGAAGCCATCAACCAGAAGGGTGGCTTTTGCTTTCCTCACGGTCACCCAGTTCCCAGGCCAAGGGCGTCGATCAGTTTCTTAAGTCGAGAATGAAGATGAGTCTCGTATGGCCCAAGACCACTCGTGGGTGAGGTGTGGGCCGCTGGGTCATTACTGGCCTTCCCAAGCGGGTACTTTCCTCTCCACGTGGCCATTGCTCTTGCTTGAGCCCCCTCAGCAGGACCCCTGGAGTGGATACAGCCCTGCCTACTCTGAACTCGGCCTCACCTGCCAGGTGCAGAGCTTTAACGGGATTTGTGGTTCTGACATCAGAAAACAGCACTTTTCTTTTTCTACGTTAGCCGGTGTGATAGGTTGATAAAAAGTCTCTCACGTGTCTTCCCAGCAAAATTTCCAAAATTCAGGGTCTTCTCTCAGTTTTGTGACTCACACAGACAACTGGCCCCCTGTAGCTAATCATTACACCTTCCCATCTGAGAGAAAACGGGTCTTAGATTTACAGTATATCATTGTCCCAACAACACGCTACATCTGACGGCACTGGAAATGCAGCAATATAAAAACCAACAGAGCTTACGCAGGATGGCTTGAGGCCCAATGATAGACCAAGGCTTCAGGTTACAGGTTTACACCAAAGAAGAATTCCACATGGAACCAGCTCAAGACAACAGCAAGACCCGACCTTCAAAGGCAGAAGCTTTGTGTAGCCCCAACAGTCAGAGAATCCAAACTCCAGCTTGGGCCTTCAACTGGCAAGATTCTATCTTTTTTTTTTTTTTTTTTGAGGAAGATTAGCCCTGAGCTAACTGCTGCCAATCCTCCTCTTTTTGCTGAGGAAGACTGGCCATGAACTAACATCCATCCCCATCTTCCTCTACTCTATATGCTGGACACCTACCACAGCATGGCTTTTGCCAAGAGGTGCCATGTCCACATCCGGGATTCAAACCGGCGAACCCCGGGCCGCTGAGAAGTGGAATGTACAAACTTAACCGCTGTGCCACCAGGCCGGCCCCACAAGATTCTATCTTGTAGTCTCCTTTGGAAATCTAATTGACGCAGACTAAACCCATGTCCGCCACAGTGGTTTTCAAAGCTTCAGGATAACGCATCTCTCTCTACATCCAGTTAGTCACCTACATTGGCCAAATCAATCTACTAGAGAGGGGGGTACATTTTCCAACAAAAAACAACTACATGTTTCAAAAATATCTAAATCTAAATAATCAAAATCTCATTTTAATTACCAAAACAGAAATGATAGCAACCACAAGATTATTATCAGCTAATATTGCTACGATACTTACAAAGTGCCAACTATGCGTTCAGTGAAAATAATGACATGTTCTGCCAAAGATTCTCCAATTCTGTATGCATTTTACATTCTCCACTCACCTCAAAACTAATGGAAGGACAACCAGAAGGACCTGCAACTAGAATATAAAACTATGTGCTGGGGGGCTTTGGGGAGAAGAAGAAGAACAGAAAAAAGAAGATTGGTAGCAGATGTTAGCTCAGGTGCCAATCTTTAAAAAAGAAGAAAAACTAATGGAAGTTCAGGCTAACACAAGGGGTAACAGTGGATATGTAAGAGGAAAAACCTCACCCAGAAGGCCCCCAGAGCTGCCACCACCTGGTTATCACCTCTCTAGTCTAAGTAACCCTACAGCTCCAGTACCAGCCTTGGGCCTTCAGGCCTGTGGGGGAGGCAGCAAAGCTCAGTGGATAAGGACTTTGAACTTGCATTCAGACAACCTTGTATTCAAATTTCAGCACTCACTTTGAGCAATTTATCCCACCTCTTGCAGCCTCGTTTTCCTCATTTGTAAAAGAGAAATAATAACTTGTAACTCAGTGTTTTTGTGTAGATTAGGTGACACAATGTATATAGAATGCTCTGCAAATAGCAAGGACTTAAACAATAGCTAATATTGTTCCGTCTATTCTAAATACCTTGTTGCAAAATGTACTAACCATACACAAAAATTCGAGTCACCTTGGAAACGAGAAACAACCACGAAATATTCTTTCTTTCATTGATAGATTGTCCAAAAGTAAACTCATCTCCTGGTTTTTATTATAGCAATCACAAGCTTCTAAACTATTTTTCTGTCAATTGTCCCTGAGGAGACAGAAAGGAGGAGGAGAAAGAAGTTCATGGAAGAGAGTAAAGTGTCAAAACCCTAAATAAAAGCTGGCTTTTATCCGCCAGTGGGAGAATAGAGAAAATGGAGAAGAAGCTAGCAAGAACCGAATTTAACTTCTACTGCAGCTTGTTTAAAAAGCAGTTTTCTATTAAAACATAATAACTACCAAGATTTCCACCGTAAGATAAAGGTAACACCTATTTTTAAAAATGAACTCCTGCACACATATGAATATTTTAAAATATGTTTTAAATATACATATACTTTATTTAAAATATCAGCTTATTTATACAGTAAAATTTGTTTATTAACTTTTTGAGGCAATGGCGAGAAGATGTAGAGAGCAGGAAAGTACAAACTGAGCAAAAAGGTAATTAACTGGCTAAGCTGAGTTCCTGCTTAGCGAACTTCCCACTCAGGGAGAGGGCTTCCTCTCTGCCACCCCAACCCCTGGGCTTTGAGGTCATGGGGAGAGGAGGGCAGAGGAAATGATGGAAACATGCCTGCTATGGACTGAATGTTTGTGTCCCCTCAAATTCCTATGTTGCAGCCCTAACCCTGACAGTATTTGGAGGTGGGACCTTTGGGAGGTAATTAGGTTTAGATTAGGTCATGAGGGTAGAGCCCCATGATGGGATTAGTGTCCTTACAAGAGGAGGAAGAGCGACCAGAGCTTGCTTGCTGTCTGCCACGTGAGGACTCAACAAGAAGACAGGTCTCCAAGCCAGGAAGGGAGCTCTCACAAGGCGCAGAATCTGCCAGCACCTTGATCTTAGACTTCCCAGCCTCCAGAACTGTGAGAAACAGAGGTCTGTTGTTTAAGTCACTCTGTTTGCAGTATTCTGTTATAGCAGCCCAAGCGACGAAGACAATGTCTGAGTAGGGCCAAGGTGGAAAGTGAACTGAAGAGGAGGATATGTTTTCAGCAGTAACTTAGAGGTCTCCAAACAAGAAAACTGGACATATTTTAATATCACTAGTCATTAAACAGGAAACATAAACAATAAATTAAATGCCATTTAAAAATGCCATTATTTTGGACAATCATCAAAATTGCCCATCTCAATTGGAGCTTACCAGGGTATCTCTAATTATGCTGAACATCTTTTTAAACTCTTATTACAGACAGCCTCCTGTGGTATGGTCAGGATAATCTTTATCCTGCTCTGGAAGACCTCAATCAATGGGCTCTCTGGCTCTTTGGTTTGCAGATGTATTTGGCCAAAGGGATGCTCTGGCTGGAGATGGTGAAATAGAGGACAACGGAATGGAGGTATTTACTCCCTTGGCTCCCAACCAGGCCACGTGCCTCCCATCACTGCATTCCTCCTGAAGACTACAGCTTCTGGGGGCTTCCTCATCCTATAGGTGTGGTTTCTCAGGTTCCCATAACCAGTCCCTCCCGTCGCCTCTTCTAGGTCATAACAGCACGCTCTTTTTCTAGTCCTAATGTACGTCAGCATCTTTTGTTGATTTCTCTTCATCCTGCCAATACATCTGAAATAGTCCCCTCACTAGATTACTTTCAACTAAACCCTTGTGCATATGCAACCTGTTTCCTGCCCAGCCTCTACCTGACCAGGTGTGAGGAAGGCCTGGTTAGTTAGTCTTGCCCCAGCCAGGTGCAAGGTTTACACACAGCCCTCTGATTGGTCACCAGTGTCTCCTATGGGCCCTGAGCTCTTCACACTCAGCAGAGAACCCCAAATAAAACAGAAAGTAAATAGCTTCTGTTCCCCAATCAGAGGTCTCAACCTAGTTCAACAGCTGTCACCTTCACTGAGCCCCTGAATTCTAGATTTCACTTGCCCACCTGGCCCCGAAGTACTCACCTGCTCCTCCCCAACTCTGCTGGTTTCCCAGACTCTGGACTCTGTCTTCCTGCCTAGTTCTATGGGGCTCACTCCCGCCTTCCTATTCTGATTTCCAGCCTCAACCCATCACCAACCTGGTGCCACAGGATCTGCCCTGCCCCCACCAGCATGTCCTGTCCTGCTGCAGCCCAAGTCCTGCCTAGCGGCCACCAGGATAGCATTCAGCAGAGAAGTGTCACCTCTGAAAAGTTAGCAGCCTGCACTACATTACTTTCTGGTTTGAGGACAAAATCAAAAGGGAGAATTATCTGATGGCTCTTAAAAATTAGTGTAACTACTGAAGAAAGCAGTAAAAATTAGGAAAATTTGCTCACTGACTATAATTAATGTTTTGGAAGAAGGGGGAGGGACTAACTTGTGATGAAATGAACTATGGCAGAAAGTACCTTTGGGTTTTACTAAATCAACTTGCAAGACTCACTTGGGCTTACTAAACTTTACGCTCCATTTAAAAATGAAAAGTAATGGTGAAAAGGACCACCAAGAACTCCGAGGGCTGAAAACTGAATTTGAACCTGTATCATGTCACACCAGCACCTGTTTTCAGCTCCTCCCCTGCCTTGCAATTTCCTATCATGCAGGACATGGCTCCAGTGGGACAGAGGCATGGGAGTGACTGGGATGGCAAAGCAAGACATCAGGACCTACAAACCCAAAGGGTCCCAAGGGGAGGTCGACCCTTGAGAAAGCAGAGTGGGTTATGAGGTCCAGCACTCTCCCACTTACAGACTTTCCAGCCAAGTTTGACTTTGTGAATGGAGTCTGACCTCAGTTTGACTTCATGAATGGAGACGGTAGGCAGCCCATATGAGAGCAAACCAAGAGGAAAGCAGGGCTGTGACTAGTACCCCAAACACATGCAGTGTGGCACTATATGTCTGCTAGAGGTAGCCCACCTAATTCATCTGGTCAACAGTCAATTTAATGCATTTAAAAGTGGTGGTTCTCAAAGTGTGGTCCCAAGATCAGCAACACTAGCCTCTCCTGGAAGCTTGTTAGAAATCTAAATTCTCAGGCCTCACCCAAGATCTACTAAATCAGAAACTCTGGGAGTAGGGCCCAGCAATCTGTATTTCTTTTTTTTTAATGAGGAAGATTGGCCCTGAGCTAACACCTGTTGCCAATCTTCCTCTTTTTGCTTGAGGGAGATTGTCCCTGAGCTAACACCTGTGCCAGTCTTCCTCTGTTCTGTTTGTGGGACACCACCACAGCATGGCTTGATGAGCTGTGTGTAGGTCCGTGCCCAGGATCAGAACCCACAAACCCTGGGCCACTGAAGTGGAGTACACGGAACTTAACCACTGCACCATTAGGCCAGCCCCAGCAATCTTTATTTTAACAAGGCTTCCAGGTGATTCTGATGTACATTAAAGTTTGAGAATAATGACTTTGAGAACAAACAAAAATGACTTTTTTCAAAACAGTTCTACCCCTCTCCTAAATAAAAAAATCTCATTAATTATTTACTATAAGGTCAGAAAAATATTTATTTTCCCTTTATATTTATTCTACTTGGGATTATCCTCACTGATTCTGGGAAGCCATGGAACGGACAATATACAAGTCTAATCATCAGCTTAGGCACATTCTTTTGCAAGAGACTCACCATCCTCATGAGGCTTTGCTTATCAAACTTTATGGATATTCCCTGAATCCCTAGCATCTACAACAGAGTCTGGCACAAATACTGGTGAAATTAATAAATGAGCACGATGAATGCAGGAGAAAGCGAGAATTGGCGATGCTGTCTGTCAGCACAAAATTATTTGCAAATTAACAATCGCCTGCGCCCGAGCCACAACATAGTAAACCTAAACAGAGATGGCTGCAAGTTGACTGTGTCGTCAATCAGGACTCTTCTCTACAACTGGCTGCCTAGTCCCAGACGCCTCCCCAGGCACAACACCTGGTATGAGAAAAGAAGACTTGTAAAAATCCCCGGATCTTCCCAGAGAGAGGTTCAACTATCTCCTCTGAGGATTTCTGAACCAGAATTACAAAACTGGCACAATATCAGGAGTGAGCATTCTGCAGGATTCTCCTGTTAGAGTACTATTTTTAAAAAGGCAACAAGAGGGAGACAAATTGCTAGGAAGCTGCATTTTTACAGCAATTGGGAGACAAATCTAACTTCTTACCAGAAATGGAAACCCATATGATATCACTGTACTGCATATGAATTATTAATGTTTACAATTTTTTTGTAAATTAGGTATTCAGGAAGGTTCCTGTCGATATCATGTTTGACATCATAATGCTTCATCATTCTAAAAGCTTAATGAGATGAATTATTGCTAGAAAAGAGAAAGAGAGATCAAGCACACATTTTTGCACTCTGGGGAATACCAGAGACCAAGTAGATAATGAGGATATGGTTTATAATTGATGTACAAAGAGGAAATTTACAAAGAAAACTATTACAACCTACCACTGTAAACAGGACCAAATGGCAAAGACTTTATTTTTCCACCTGATCATTTTGGAAAAGAGGAGGGGAGGGGGCCATGACTAGTAATTATCTCAAACTCTTAAGGAGGAAGAATTCTTATTCTAAAAAGAAATGAAAGTAAAGTTTTTTACAAAATTACCTCATCCACAAGAGTATGGAACATGTGAAGATTGAAAAAGACAATATTAACACTGAGTCACAAGTCCTAAAAGGATACAATTAAATATATTAAAGCAATTCTGAGATAATAATTCTGTATGGTTTGTATAAATCAAAATTCGGGTCTCAAATTTAATTTCAAATCTATGGTTTCTGAGATCTACATATGCAAATTAGTGCTGGGTCACTAAACCAGCAGATTCATTCCCAACATTCCTAGTAGCGTGTTGGAATGAATTAAGCTCTTATTTGAAAATCCTGTTGATAAAGCAAAGTGAGTTCAACTCCTATCCAGGTCAAACCTTTTAACACTTCAGCCAAGCAGCAATGATATTTATACAAATTTATAGTAACTGCTAATAACTGAGACTCATTTTCCCTTCAGTTTTTACTCCATTTGGTCTCTAAGTAGCCTCTTGAGGCAAGTATTAAAACAGAGAATGAATTCATTCATTATTCTGTCTTTCATTGAACAAACATGGAGTAGCTAGAGTTGCCACGTGCTAAATTGGGATTCTTGCTACTCTGAAAGGCAGAAATACAAAATTTTTCTCAAGTAACCAAAAAAAGCATTACAGAGTTCATAAGTTGTCACCATGCTGAACTCCTGCTTCATGTCTTCAAATTTCCTTTTCAACAAGAGGCAAAAGGATAGTCTTTATCGGTAACATCCCAATTTAGTTATTTCACCAGCTATAACATCTTATTTCCCTGAAATTTCTCCTAATGCTAACTTTATGTGAGCGAGTGTGTTTTAAAAAAAACTTGACACAAGAAAAATATAGCGTTCAGCACATGCCTTTATAACAAAAGTGCGGTTGGTAGGCTGGACGGTCACAAATCCAGGTCTCTAATCTTTGGATATTCTGTCATCTCATGGTTAACATTCAAAAGCTAGGAGAGAAAGCTTATACCTGGCACAAAGGAGGTACTCAATAACTGGTATTTTTTATTATAATGATGACTATATTATATTATACGATATGATTATTTCCAGAGAAGCCCTACCACTATAAACAAGCATCAGTTAAGCGTCATGTTACGAAATCAGATGGTGCTAAAATAAGTTCACTGAAAGACGCTTTGGGTCTCCCAGACTGAAGCCAGTGCATGCCATCCATCCTTCTCTTTGCCCCTCCCCTGGGAACTGACTTACCCAATGAAGACTGAGCCTCTTCACACTAGGCCAGTTGTTGGGCAACTTTTCACATATTAAATAGACAATCATGTCTCTGCCAAATAATCAATGGAACAGTTCCTGGTAATCCACTGAGCAAGTCAAACCTCTGACTCTACCTAACATTAAGGGTCACAAAGATGTACTTTTTCCTCTGCACACTGGGCTGTGCCACTGTCGTTCTGTTTGCCACAAGGATAAAAGGCCCAGGGGCCAGATTTACACAATGAAAACCCTCTTGAATTTAAGAGTGTTTTGAGAAGGTATAGGAGGGCACGATTAAGAAATAACTAGTGACTGCTTTAATCGTTTAAATAATTTTTTCCACTTCCTCAAAATTGCAGTCTCCTGAAGGATGAGATATATGTGCCAAATCTTCATCTTCTGACAGCTGCAGTGCACTGGAAACCACTTCCCCTCACTGTGGCTCAGCTGACCCCCCAAATTCACGGCCAGGTCTCTCAGTTATGTCCAGGATGTAGCCAACCCAAACAAGTGACAAACAACAGGTTCCACTCTGGTCCCCTTCCTCCATTCCCTTCCTCCATCTCTCCACAAAACACAAACACCCTCATTCATTCACAGGTCCCCACGCTCGATCCTGTGACTAAGACTGCACGCAGCCTGGCTGGTTTTCCCAGGTAAAAATCTGAATAGGACTATCCTCGCACCGGCTCTGCACCAGTCACCTACAAGGCACGCAAATCCAGGCCAGGGCTCGGATTTCATTCAGTCGGACTCGCCAGCCACCGAATGCTCCCAACGATACCCACCCCTCCTCCTGCCTCAACCGAGCCTCAGCCTTCCCACCACCCTGCGAAGCAGCCGGCCCACCTGCTTCCCACTTCGCTCGCTTTTCCACCCGTCCCCCCAGAACCAGCTCCCAGGACCCCTCCAGGGGTGTTTTCTGCTCACATTTCCTGGGCCCTCATCACCCCCACAAACGAAAAGTAAACTCCTCCTTAGTGACAGCCTCCCCAGACCAACCGCGTCATGACCACTCCACTCCGCCGGAGCCCCCCGCCCGCGCGAGCCCCGCCCGGACGGGGCGCCCCCCACCACCCCCCGCGCGGGCGGGCGCCTGGCGTTTACCTGGACGCTGGTGTAGCTGGTCTGGGTCTCGGCCTCCGCGCTGCTGCAGCAGTGGCGCCTCCGGCCCCTGCAGGTGGTCGCGGCGGGGGCCGCCGAGCCCGCGCTGCTGCCGCTGCCCAGCTCCGCGCGGGCCCTGCGGACGCGGGCGGCGCCGGGGGGTCCGCGCGCGCGGCTCGGGGGGATGGCGTCGGCGGCGTCGGTCTGGACGAAGAGGCCGTGCAGGGGGGCCACGGGGCCCTGCGACACGCTGGTGGTCTGGCGGGGCGAGTTGGACTCGTCCGAGTCCCGGCAGTAGATCACGCCGCTCTGCGAGACGTGGATGCTGGGGGCGCAGCCCATCCCTCGGCCGGGCTTCCCCGCGCGCCCGCCCGCGCCGCCGGCCGCCCGGACCCCGCGGCCCCGCTGCCACCTGCAGTGAGGGGGCGGGCGCCTCGGCGGCGGTGGCGGTGGCGCCGGGACCGCGCGCCCCCCGGCCTGTCTGGCCGCCGCTCCGTCGGGCTCGCCGCGGCGCCCCCCGCCGCGCCTCCGGGGGCTGCGCGCGTCACCCCAACTTTCCCTTCTGGGCCATCCTCCTTCCCGAGCGGGGGAGCGCGCAGACACAGCGCCCCGCGCGCCCCGGCGGCCGCCACCCTCCCCGCCGCGGCGCCCCAAACGCGCTCCCCGCGCCGCCGCCCGCCCCGCCTCCCCCGGCGCGGCCCGCGCCGCCGCCCAGCTCCCCGCGCCCGGCGCCCGCCCGCCCGCCGGCACCTTCTTCCCCACTTGCAGTCCGCGCGCGTCCCGCCCTCCCGCGGCCACCCGCCTCCCTCCCCGGGAGCCCCCCGGCGCCCCTCGGCCCCGCCCGCCGCGCCCGGGCTCTCCCCGCCGGCACCGCGCCTCGGCGCCCGCCCGCCTCCGCCGTCCGCAGGCCTCTCCGCTCTGCGCCCATCGCGATGCCGCCCCCAGCGCCCCGGCGCCTCGGCCCCTCGCGGCACACACCCGGGCCAGGCCCTGAAGGGCGGCGGAGCCTGGGCGGCACCGCCTCTCACGAACACAGTTTAACACATGCCTGAGCAAAGCACCGGGACGCCCCTGCCGACATACGAGGATCTCACAGCCCAAGCCCACCCGTGTGACTTGCGGGCCTCTCCGTACGCTCAGACAGGTGAGAGAGACCTCACGCTTCCCTTCCCCCGTACTCTGAAGGCTGAGTTGGACGGTGACCCCGTCTTCAGAAGTCCGTTCCATGTCTGCTCATCATTTGGAGGTTCATGCCAAGGGATGGGAGGCCCTGCGTTGGAAGGAACCCTTAAACACAGAAATTCCCCCTGAGGTCAAGGAAAGAACAGAAAGAAGCTGTCAGGATGGTTCTTGGCTTTCTCCTCCAGAGTTTTCAGCTCTCACTTGGGTGTCACTGAATTTTCACCCTGGCTTCTACCCCAGCCAGCCTCCCGTTGTCAACTGCTCCTCCTCACGCTGTGGGCTGAGCAGTCAAAAATGCCTCCCCTTGCTCCCCTGAGTGAGGCCTTCACAGGCTACGCTTCTCTCAAGAACAAGAATGCTTTTGGAAGGTATCAAGGCTGCTTTTCATCCTCCCCTCATGTGAAATCTGGGATACAGCTGCGAGGCACCATTGCCCATTTATTCATTGGTTCTTCCAGGGATCCCTGCCTGCTGCCACAGGAGAAACGAGATGGCCTAAGAGAGGACTCAGCTGCTTATAACAAGAAGACAGAGGCATATGGCAAAGCACAAAGGCAGTATCCAAATTGAAATAACATCTTTGTTCCTTCCCTTCCTTTCTCTCCCCATAACATCAACTTTTGGAGTGACCAGATGAAGATTTCAGACGACAGCTTCTAACCTTCCTAGAGAAGCAACGTGTCACCCCAAATCCCAAATGCAGGTAGAGGAGAAAGACCTAGTCTAACCTAATTCTTCTCCCTTTGTTTCTCTTCTTCTCAGTTTAACTCTTCAACTTTCCAAGTTTTTAAAAAAAATTTTTTGATGACGTGAAAAAGTCCATCTCCGGTTAATACAGAAAAAGTCTATGCTATATTTTCTAAAGGACGGGCAAATTGCTCGTAAGATTTCTGTGCAGGTTGGGCTCCCCAAGAAGCAGATTCTGAGATAGTGTTTAGCAGGCAGAAGGTTTATTAGGACTCACTCTTGGAATCAACATCCGGAAGGAAAAGAGGGAGAGAGGAAAGAGTGAGCCGAGGGAGAAATTGAGCTAGGATGCAGCTTCAATAAAAGCCTCAGGAAGCCCTGCAGGGAGGATTCTGAAGCTAAGAGGATGCTTTAGAGTTGTCCTGAGTTGGGTCAGGAGGATAGGCCTTCACCCCACATGGATCAGTAGTTGTGAGTGTCAGTAGTTGGCCTTGGGCACGGTGGCTCTCTTCAGCTGAGGCCAGTCCCCCATGAGACTCACAGCTGAGCTGAAGGCTGACTGCTGGCAGCACTCCTCCAGCTGGAGGAGTGCATCCTTCTTTCCTGGCATCACAGCTTCCACCACAGTTCCCTTCCAGGCTGCCTGGGTCCGTGCTTCCTCGTCCCTATCCATGCCTATAAGAACACCATATTAAATGGTCAAGACTGAGATATAGGGACAGTCATTCATTTGAAATGGGCCTACACCTGATGGCTGCCATCTGCTCTACTTCCAAGGGACCACTGAGAATCTGGGCAAGCATCATCAGAGTTCAATGACAAAAGCACTGGTCTCCATACCAATCCCTCATGGAAGGTTAAGTCATGAATTCCTCATTCCTAGAGCTTCTCACACCCGTTTCAGCCATTATCCTTCATGGAGCTACCAATGGCAGCCTTTTTTGGAAATTTAGAGCAGTGCTAATTCTCATGTCACATGTCCACTTCTTCAGAGTTTCCTCTAGGAATGCAGTTACTGTGATGAACCCACCCAGAGAAGAGAAAAGGGCCAGTCCCTCACTGAGGTTTAAAGGCAAGGAGACCATGATAAAACAGAAATTACAACCAATCTTCTGGCAGAGAACATTAAGGGCTGAATCACGAAAAGACAAGTCACCCAGAAATAGATTTAAGTTGAACTTTCTAAATTAAAAAAAAAAAAAAGATTAAGCCTTGAGAGAGTAAATAACCTCTAGGTAGCTACTGAACAGGACTGAGCTGCTTTCGTATGTTCATGGAACCTTTCATATTGGGACCAGCGCCTCTCACTGAATGTGACTCTTCTACAGGAACAGAAGACGGAATGGGGAAGTGCACAAGGTATAAATCTTTCCTCCCATTCCCAGAGCAGCCAATACTTCCAATTCTTTCCTCAGACACCGCTTCCACTGCCAATTCTGGCTCAGTGAAAGGAAAAAATAATGTAGCCCTATAATCTCCACCAGTGTTCTCGGTGGGAATGTGTGACCTGCCCCCGTTGCTGGCACAGATTTGGTCACTGAAACATGCAGAAGTGTGCAAGTGGAGGAGAAATGGTTCAACAGAAATCATTCCCCAGCTTAGCTCTGAGGCCTGAGTTCTTGCTCGTGTTGGTGATTTCTGGACTGACTCCCACGTCACAATGTCAGTGCATTCCAGGATAACAGCAAAGTCTTCGAGCTCAGAAACTGCAAATAAAATTTAGCTTCAAGTTACAGAATAAGGCCAGAAAAACCAACGTTATAAAAAAATTTGAATTAAGTGAAAAAAATTTAGCAACAGTCAATGTCGAAGAAACAAATCAAAAAGCAAACTAAATCAGAAATTTCTTCATAAGCTAAACCTCAGATATGCCCAGGTGAATGGCTTGTGTGTTTTATACTGAGGTTCAATAAGAGCTTATTTCAGAATTATGACCCAGAGCCACTGCAGAATCCTAAACAATTAAGGTCCCTTCCCATTCTAAAACGGTATACAGCTCTTCCAGAATTCCTCTAAAGAAGCAGAACATGTGATTAATACATTTGGAATGATTCTTAACCATAAAAGTTAAAACAATAGCGACTTTCTGATGGATCTTTAGATAACCAAACATTTAATCGACCAATTAACCCTACAGAGCTCCGGATTCAAACTACATTCCTAATGGTGGAGCTTATTGGAAGTCTAACGGCCTGAGAAGTGAAATGACACAGTTTGTTAGGCAGCCCGGCACAGTGGAGGGGTCACTGAACTCGGAGTGCGAAGGCTGAAGCTGCCACTCCTGGCTCCAAAACCTCAAGCAAGTCACTTAACCTCTGGGCCTCAATTTCCCCGCACAATCTCCAAAGTCTCTAAGTCACCAACATTCGGGGATGCTATGAAATCTTTACTTCCTTTTATTAAATTATTTTTAATTTAGAATAGTGGAATTTTTGAACTGAAAGAATGGTCCTGAACCTAACTGCACATGAGGATCACCTTGAGGAATTTGTCAGAAATACAACACTTCCCTGGTCCCATCCCAGAGGCTTGGATGCAGGGGGTCAAGGACAGGTCCAGGTCGGCCCTTTCAAAGAAGGTGAGTCCCTGTAGCCTTTCCACAGCCTCCTTTGGGAACGAGACTCAAAGTCAAAGTCCTAACGGCAGCCTACAAAACCCCGCCTGATGTGGTCCTGCCCCGCCTTTCTGAGCCCTCCTCCCTCTGGCGCTCACTCTCCCGCTCCAGCTCCAGCCACGGGACCTCCTTGCTGCTTCTCCAGGAGACCTAACACTATTAGCCGAGAGCTCCTCCCTCTGCTTGTTTTGCTCTTCCTTCCATCGACAGTGGCACGGCTAACATCCTCACTCCTGTAAGTCTCTGCTCAAATGTTATCTCCTCAATAACTCCTGTTTAAAATCACAACCCCCCCTCCATGGTCCCTCCACCACTCCTGCCTCCCCTCAGCCTGGCTAGTTTTCTTTTTTCATAACACTTATCATCTTCCAACTTATTACATAATTAGCTCGTTTAGTATTATGTTTCTTGTCTATCTTCCCCTCTAGAATATAGGATCTACAAGGGCAGGAATATTTTGGTCTCTTAATCACTGATGGATCCTAAATTCCTAGAACAGTGCCTGGCATATAGTAAGTGCTCAAATACTGGTTGAATGAATGATTTTTTTCTCATTTCTTCTTCTTTTGCCTTTCTCTTCTCTTAACTGTTATAACTCAAAATTGAAGGGGTTTGGGTTTTGTTTTTTTTTTATTGAGTAGAGTTTTATGTTCTATGCTTTTAGTTTTTTAAGTCAGCGAATGCTTTGATCTGATAATCCTCATTTTGGTAATACACATCATAAAAAAACAAAAGAATAAAATAATAATTTATGTAAAGATGTTTATAGCAATGTTATTTACAATAATGAAACTGGAGATAATCCAAATATCCAACACTTAGGGAATAGCTCAACAAACTACACTAATGGTCAGAATACCACTATTTAAATGTGCATAGATCAAATAATCTTAGGTTAAAAATATAGGATATGTAAGGTTGCTTACAGCTATGAAAAATGCATGTCTATCTGTTGAGGTTCATAAGTACACGTAAAGTGACAGAGAGAGGGAACTGGAGCACAACAGGTTTCTTTTTCTGAAAAACTGTTTCAGTGGATACAAAAGCAATGTAAATGAATAAGTGTGTTGTTTTCTAATTCACTCCTCAAAAAAATTTTAGCTAATATATTTTCTTTTATGGACTTCCACTGATTTTTTTTTTCCTTCACAGAGAAGGTAGCAGATGGAAAAAATTAAAGAAGGGAGAGAATCAGACATAGATGGAAACAGAGACAGAGAAATTAAATGCATACACATTTACAAAGGAAATACTCACAGAACCAGATGCACAGATACACAAAGGTACAGGGCGGAAAAAAGTGAGAGACAAAGAAAGACACAGGGAACCACTTTCATGGTGAAACATTCCTACCAAGTGGTTTTACAGATACAGCTCTTTTAAGAGAGTAAAAATAAGGTGTATGTTTGACAATAGGTGCATCACTTCTCGGACCTTTTGCCAGGGACCAAATGAAACCCAGGAGAGGATTTGGCCCACAGGGCAGTTTTCCCATGCCAGGCACAGAATATGCAAACAGAGGAGATGCAGGGAGAGAGTCAGTCAACATCTGACCTCCTTAGGTCAACGTCATCCACCATGGAATTCAGTGAGCACTGAGCCCTGAACCCACGTAATACAAAAGTGATCTGTCCTTCCTATTGATAAGAGCACCACAGGGACAGCCTGGATCAGCCCTGGAGAGGGACTCCAGAACATCCCAGCTACTCACCTTCAGAATTCTCCTGGACCCAAATAGTCAGGCTATGAGTGATGGAACATTCACTTCCAAAAACCTTTGTAAATACATTTCACAAAAATATCGGGCATAAAAAAACATACAAATAAAACACAAAGTACAGTCCTACTTCAAAGAAGCTCATAGAGAAACAGGGAGATGAGACTTACACACAAGAAATGCTAGAGAATAGCACATGTGTATCAACGTATAAGAGCAAAAATGAGTGGTGCTGTTAATTCTTTAGTGTAGTTATGACAACTGGGGAAGGCTTGCTGGAGAAGCGGCATGTCAGCTGGATCTTGACCATGAGGACTTTTCAAGCGAGGGGAACAGCGTGAGCAAAGGCATAGAGGCAGAAATAACCTTGGTGGATCCAGAAGACAGTGAGCAGATGAGATAACTAGCCAGTGTCTCCTGAGATGAGGATGGCAAAATTGGAAGGGGAAGAAAGAAGGCAGAAGATGGAAGACCCTGAAACTTCTCCTGTACGTAATGGAAGTCACTGTAGGTTCTACCATCCATAAGGAAACTCCCCATGAGAAAATCTAGATTCAGAAAACAAATCCATAGTTCTGCAAAATGATTGGTGTTTGCGAAATGATTAAATGTTGGCTTTTTAAAAAATAGTAGAAAAGCCTGGCCTCATAAATATTCTTATATAACACTTTGAGTTTTTTGAGTATTCTAAGTCAGGGTACAAATTATTAATTCACATCAATTTGACTTAAGATATACAATATATAAAGCAAAGCACCTTTGTTTCTAAATTATTGTGACATTTCCTCAATGCCTCATGGGTAATAAAAAAGGTTCAAGTTTCTAAGCAAGCCGTCCTGCATGCTCACTTTGCTAGGCTCCAGAAGAGTTCATTACACTAGTGATGCTGAAGTTATCCATTCATTCATTCATTGAGCAAATATTTACTGAGTGGCTACCATGTATCAGACACTAACTAGGCATTGTGGAACAAGACAGAAAGAGTCTCTTCTATAGAGAGTTGAGAATACTATGGGGGTTGGTAGAACAAACGAACAATAAAATTCCCAGGTGGTGGTGAAGGTTATACAGGGATTTTAGACACATCCATGTGATAGAGACTGGGGTAGGGTTATGGACGTTATCTCAGAGGAGATGAGATTTAAGTTAAGATTCTTAGAAAATCTTCACCTAAAAGGACTATTCTTTTTCATCCAGGCATCCACCCACCGACACAACGAGAACAGTGTTGGAGCGCCCACCACTGCACCAGGCCTGCGAGGGACACAAAGAAGGGAAATCCTCAGTACTTGCACTCAGACAGCTCAGCTGGGAACACAGACATACACACAGAGAAGTGTAGCTAACACCTACTTTGAAAAGATAATCCAAGCCCAGGGAGGAAGGCCAGGGTGGGTGGAGGTGGTGCAGATGTCACCGAGGGGATGGAGTGTGGCACATGGAAGAAAGGGCAGATGTGAATAAGTGGAGAAGAGGACATTACATTCCAGAGAGAATGATGTGAGCAAAGGCCTAGAGGTAGGAGCACACACTGAATGCTTGAGAACAATCAACTAGATTGTTCAAAAGGTGTGTGGTGTGGGGGAAGAGAAGAGCTTGATTTCGGCTGACAAGGGAGGCCATGACCAAGGATCCATATGCCAGACTAATGAGTTTGATGAAATTCTGGTCATTGGGAATCCCTGAGGCTTTTCAGTGAGACTGTACCTTAAAAGTGCTATTGTACTGAGATCAACCTGGTCGCATATTCAAGAAGGACTGGTGAAAGGAGTCAGGAATGGGGATCAGGAGGAGCTATGATAATCCAGGAACTGGATAATAAAAACTGTGCTGGACCGAATGGTGCCCTTCCCCCCCACCCACACACACATTCAGATGTTGCAGCCCTAACGCCCAATGTGACTGCTTTTGGTGACAGGGCCTTTAAGGAGGTACTTAAGGTTAAATGAGGTCATAAGTGCAAGGCCCTAATCTAATAGGACTGGTGTCCTTATAAGAAGTGGAAGAGACCCCAGAGCTCTCTCTCCCTCTCCAGGTGCACACACAGAGAAAAGGCCACAAGAAGGGCACACAGCAAGAAGGTGCCCCCTGTCAGCTTCCAGGTCCTCCACACCAACAAGCGCGCAGCCTCCCTCTCCCAGTGGCTAAGAAAACAGTCTATTTGCCAAGGCTTCCTTGGGCTTCCCTACAGTCGGGTCTATGCAGGGATATGAGTTTCTCGCTTCATGTCCAGATTGCTATATTCAGTCTTTTGATACTCCTGTTTCGAGAACAGCTTTTGAGCCCTGGGATTTTCCTTCTTAGCTAGAGGTGCCTCAAGGCTGCAGCTCAGCCCAAGGGCCCTGCGTTAGCACCTTCTGTGGTTCTGATGTTTTAATCCTCTCCCTTTGCATTCTGGGACTGTGAAAGGAGGTGTTCTCAAAGGCTTCTGGCAGAAAGTCTCTTCTTTCTCAAAATTTGACATTTGCTCAGCCACATGGCACTTCCCGTGTTACACCATTAAACATCTCCAAGGCAACGGTAGCTGGGGGCATGACTGATTACTTCTTCATACCTCATGTGATGTGGCTTATAATAAATTAAGTCAGATAGAGGAGACTTTCCAGGCTGCTCCACACCAGCAGCTGTCAAACTTTAGCATACATCAGAATTGCCTAAAATACACATTGCAGGCCCTGAGAATTTGCATTTCTAACTAGTTCCCCAATGATGCTGGTCTCCCATCACACTTACTATACATAAAGGAGGACATTGCAAAACAAAAACGATGAAAGAAAGAATCCTCATCTGTGATGGTTTATCTTCTGAAGCCTAATAGAACTTGTGCTTAAACCTGAATGTTTCATTGCACAAAAGAACGTCACACAGCACTATTATCTGGCAGTTTATAACCACTGTAAGGTTGTGGATATGAGGGATGTCCCTCCAAGCCAGGAACTTCTAAGGACAGGTTTTCAAGAGTCTTCACCCTTTCTGATACATGGGGGGGGGGGGGGGGGGGCAAGGACTTGTTGAAGTAAACTCATTGTTTTAATGCACACCAGCAGAACCACATAAATTTCCAGTAGAGTACTTGACATTTTTTTGCTTAATATATGGTGTTTAAGCCTAGGAGGACAAAAGTCCACTAGTTTTTAGGAATAATAAAGTTCTAGGAAGCAGTGGCCTGGAGAGTAGGAGGAGAAAGATAGTGTGAATTCAATCCAGTGTGAGTACACAAAGCAGATAAAATTATTTTCAGAATGCTGGCTGAAAACAGTAATAATAATGGCTCCCATTTAAGGAGGTAGCTTACTATGTAAGTCTTGTACTTTACAAGTGTTATCTCTGTATAAACTTTCTGTATATATTATGTATCTCTGGATGCTTCTCTTCTTTTACGCTTTGGCTATGAAATTTTTCAACACCTCCTTTCTGTTTATCATTCACATGAACTCCCGCCTAGCATGGCTAAGTAGTTACTTGATTTCTCCTAAGCATGGAGTCATCAAACTTTTATAGGTTATAAAAATCCTACGTAGCCCTTAAATATATGGCCAAGGCCATGTGCACTGCATTTCTCACTGAGATCTAAAAGATATGATTTAGATCCTTCTTAATGGAGGATTGTTTAAAATCACCAATATAAACATCAGTTTTAAAAGAAAAAGAAAATCTCCCTAGACTTTTAGAAATGAAAATGACATGTTAGAAGAAATCCAGTATGAGAATGATCTCTCGTTAAATTAAAGAATCAAGCCAGGATTTAAGATTTTCCTTCTCTTAACACTTTTGTGAGAGAGAGAAACCAGTCACAAAGTCTATACATTTATAAGACACTTTAAGCATTAAATTGCAGAAAGTTCTATAAGAAATTCATAACCCACTACAATTCAGATGGCATAAATTTCCACATTAATTGTACTTTTAATATATTGTTTCTCCTGTATGTACAGGTGAGTGTAAAACATATATGATAATGAGCTTGAGATGCCACATCTATAAGTAATCAGCATTCTCAGAAAATGTAGGAAGCAAGACTTGATGGCCATCTCCACCTCTGAGAGACTTCGAATTTCCTCCTGGGAAGGGTCTGAGAGCCATGTCAGAACCTAAATACTGTATCAAAACGTCACATTAGCCCTGTTTGGAGTGGGTGTGCAGGCAAAGAAGAACAGGCAGAGGAACCACTGTGGGAATACAGACAACTCCATAATAACAAACATCAACAATATAGTGCAGTGCTTCCAAATTCTTCTGCAATTTCCAGTTTATTTTTTTAATTATATGGAAGAAGAATGAAGAAAAAAGAACACAAAACATCTCAGAGTACATCTTCAAATAAAATAGCATTTTAAGATGACAACCTTTTGTGTAGGATCATGAATAACTATTTGTAGAATAGACTTATTTCTGGCCATAATGAAGAAACAGGGACCAAATTTACCTCCTTCCATTAACAACTAGAAAACCAAACAAAATATGAAACAACTACTTTCAGACTTCAGACAATAGGTATCTCAGGACTGTCATCCCTGAGAGAAGGGAAACAGATGAGGTGTACAATATTACCTCAGCTTTCACTCTGGAGGGATATCCCACACCTTGGAGCAGGGAAGGAATCCCAGACAGAATCCTGTGGCTTCACTGACTTGAGGGAACAGAAATCACTTTGGAGAGGCTTATGCAGCTAGGATCATGCAGCAGAGTTTCAGAAAGAAGCAGCTATACACAGAAGGAAAATTGAGGGGCACTTGCAAGTTCCCTAAATACAAAGACATGCACGAGCAGGAAGACAAGGAAGAGAATGGCCAGACCAGGAATGATGAGAAAGCCATAAGCTCAACAATTTACAGAGCTCACAAAGAACTGGGAGCCATCCAAATTCTCACTAGCCAGAGTGGAGAGCCCTTGTTGATCACTCAGGGTATTCAGTATGGAACCCGGTAGGTCATGCCTTAATAATAAGGTTAAAGAATGCTTAGAAAAAAGACTACTCCAGACCTACCTTTCAAAGCTTGAAAACAAGTCTTAAAAGGATCAAACTGAACCAAAATTAACTTAATTGTCTGCCAAAACAAAATCCACATTCTTTAAAGACAATAAAATCTAAATAGTCAACAATGTAACATACCAAATGTCTAGCATACAATCAAAATTACTAGGTATGCCAAGAAGTAGGAAAATACAGCCAATAACCAAAAGAAAGATCAGTAAATAAAAACAGAAATAAGAGAAATACTGAAATGTAGATAAGAACATTAAAAGAGCTATTATAACTATTGTCCAGTATTAAAAGGAAAACATAAGCATTGTGAGAAGAGAAATGGAAGATTTTAAAAAAAGAATCAAAAAAGAATGGAACATCCAGAAATGAAAAATACAAGTCCTGAAAGGAAATAGTCACCGAAAACGACTAAGAGCATATTAGACACAGTAGAAGAAAAGATCGATGAACTAGAAGACATGCTAATTAAAACTACTCAAATTAAAGCAAAGAGAGAGAAAAAGCTACAAGAAAATTAAGAAAGCCTCAGTGACTCATAAGCTTAAGAAATTCAACAAACCTCAAGCAGGATAAACCAAAGAAAACCATAACAAGACACAACATGATATAATTTCTGAAAACACTGATAAAAAGAAAATCTTAAAAGGAGACAGAAAAAAAGGACATAAATACAGAGGAAGAAAGATAAGAATAGCAGACTTTTCATTGGTAACTATGAAATTCAGAAGAAAACGGAGAGATATCCTTAAAGTGTTGAAAGAAGAAACTGTCAACTTACACGCAGGAAAAAATATCATTCAGAAAATGAAAGTAAATGAAGACTTTTTCAGACAAACAAAAATTGAGAGAATTCATCACCAGCAATCACAAAGGAAAAGTTTTAAAAGTTCTTCAAGTAGAAGGAAAATGATACCAGTTAGAAACATGGATATACACAAATGAATGAAAAGCATTAAAATGGTAAATATGAGGGTTAATAAAAAAGACTTTTGCTTATGTTTATTGCTTTTAAACGATAATTAATTTTATAGCAAAAATAACAACAATGTATTGGGGTATTTATAAAATATGTAGAAGTAAAATGAGTGACAAAAATAGCACAAAGGATGGGAGGGAGTACATGGAAGTATATTGTAAGACTCTTACATTATACACTAACGAGTATAATATTATTTGAAAGAACATTGTGACAAATTAAAAAGTATATACTGTAAATCTAAGAGCAATTACTAAGAAAAGAAAGAAGTAACTAAAATATGAAACAGAATCATAAAACTTACTCAGTTAACACAAAAGAACACAGAGAGAGAAAAAGAAATAAAGAACAGATGGAAAAAATAGAAAACAAATATTAATGTGATACACTTATATCCTACTATTTTCCTATTAAATTAATGTAATTACCAATGCCATTAAATGTAGATGATCTAAGCACTCTAAATAAGCCAAGTATATATTGTCTAAAAAAAATCTACTTTAAATATAAAGACACAGATTAGTTAAAAGTAATAGTATATAATAAGATATACCATGCTAACACTAAACATAAAAAAACTAAAGTGGCTATACTGATATCTTATCTGATAAAGTAGATTTCTGAACAAGATATACTCAAAAATAACAAGGGGCATTTCATTATGATAAAGGGGTCAATTCATCTAGAAGACATAACAATCCTAAATATGAATGTACTCAATAACAGAGCTTCAGTATACATGAGGCAAAAACTGATAAAACTGGAAGGAGGAATAGAAAAATCCACAATTATACTTAGAACCTTCCTCTTATACCAAGTGATAGACAAAGAATCAGTAAGTATATAAAACATTTGAAAAATACCATTAACCAACTTGGCATAATTCACATTTATAGAACCTGCCACCCAATAAAGGCAGAATGCACTTTTTTTTCAGGAGCACATGGAACATTCACCAAGATATATCACAGGCTAATCCACACAACAAGTCTCAGTATGCTTAAAAGACTGCAATCATACACAGAATGTTCTCTGACCACAGTGGATTTAAAGTAGAAGTCAATAACAAAATTATCTGGAAAATCCACAATTATTTGGAAATTAAACAACATACTTCTAAGTAACCCAGAAGTCAAATCAGAAGCACAAGGGAAATTAAAAAATATTTGAACTGAATAAAAATGAAAAGAAGTCAAACTGTAGATGCAGCTAAAGTGATATCTAAAGGGAAATTTATAGCTTCAAAAGGTTTTTTTAGAACAGAAGAAGGGCCAAACTCAGTGATCTAAGATTCCACTTAAGTGTCTAGAAAAAAAAAAAGAGCAAATGAAATCCTAACTAAGAAGAAAGAAGGATATAATTAATAAAAAAGCAGAAATTAATAAGTAAGAAACAGGTAAACGACAGGCAAACTCAATGAATCCAAAGGCTGGTTTTCTGAAAGGTCAATAAAATTGATAAACCTCTAGCAAATGACCAATAAAAAAAGACAGAAGACACCACTTACTGACATCAGGACTCTACAGGCATTCAAAGGGTAAGAAGGGAATATTACAAACAAATCTGTGTTAATAAATTAACAATTTAGATAAAATGGACATATTCCTAGAAATACCCAAAGTAACACTTACTCAAGAAAAAATTTTTCTTCCTGCGTTTTCCTCCCCAAGTCCCCCCAGTACATAGTTGTATATTTCAGTTGTGGGTCCTTCTAGTTGTGGCCTGTGGGATGCCACCTCAGTGTGGCCTGATGAACGGTGCCATGTCTGCGCCCAGGATCCGAACTGGCAAAACCCTGGGCCTCCGAAGCGGAGCATGCAAACTTAAACACTCAGCCACGGGGCCGGCCCCAAGAAAAAATATTTTAATTTCCCTATATCTACTAAAGAAATTGAATTTGTATTTAAAACCTGCTCCAGTCCCAAAAACATTCTCAAGTGAAGTCTATAAAATTCATACGGAAGAAATAATATTAAACTTACGCAAACATTTTCACAAAATTGAGCAATAGAACTCTTCACAATTTATGTTATAAGGCTAGAATTATCGAGAAATCAAAGCCAAAAAAAAAAGATGTTATAAAAAAAAGAATATTGCAGATAAACATATCTCTGAACATAGAAGTAAAAATCCTTAACAAAATTTAGCAAATCAAATCCAGCAATATATTTTTAAAAACTAGTACACCACGACCAAGCGGTGTTTATCCCAGGAATATTTGTTTCACATTCAAAAGTCAATCAATGTGCAAAAGAATGAAGTTGGACTCCATCCTCACATCATATATCAAAACTAACTAAAAATGGGTCAAACAATTAAATTTAAAAGCTAAAATTATAAAACTCTTAGAAGAAAATGTAGGGGCAAATCTTCATGACCTTGCATTCAGCAATGGTCTCTTAAATATGACCAAAAGCACAAGCAACAAAAGAAAAATAGATAAATTGAACTACCTCAAAATTAAAGACTTTTGTACATCAAAGGACATTCTCAAGAGAGTGAAAGATAATCCACAGAATGAGAGAAAATATTTGAAAATCATATACCTGATAAGATTGACTATCCAGAATATATAAAGAACTCTTACAATTCAACTACAAAAAGACAAACAACCCAATCAAAAAAGGGGCAAAGGACTTGAATAGACTTTTCTCCAGAGAAGATGCACAAGTGGCCAACAAGCATATTCTGGAAATACAATTCAAAACCACAATGAGATGCCATTTCACACCCACTAAGATGGCTATAACTTAAAGAAAAAACAGAACAAGGAAAGTAACAAATGTTAGCCATGATGTGGAGAAACTGGAACCCCCATACATTGTTGCTGGTGGGAATGTAAAATGGTGAAAGTGCTATGGAAAACAGTTTGGCAGTTCCTCAAAAAGTCCAACAGAGAGTTATCATATGACTCAACAATTCTACCCCTAGGTATCTACCTAAAACAATTGACAACAGATGTTCAAAACGTTTACATGAAAGTTCATAGCAGCACTATTCACAATAGACAAAAGGTGAAAACAACCCAAATGTTCATCAACAGATGAAGGGATAAACAAAATGTGGTCTATCTACACTATTGAATATTAGTCAACCATCAAAAAAAAATGAAGTACTGATACACGCTACAACACGAATGGACCTTGAAAACATTATGCTAAGGGTAAGAAGCCAAACACAAAAGATATGTGATTTTTTTTATTGACCTGTGTCCTATGATTTTGCTAAATTCACTTATTAGTTCTAGTAGCAATTTTCTAGAGTCTTTAGGATTTCCTACGTGCACAATCATGTTGTCTGAGTAAACAAAGTTCTACTCCGTCCTCACTCTGAGTATCTTCTAGTTCTTTCTCCTCCTTTCTTGCACTGACTGGCCCCTCCAGCGTGGATATGGTGGTAGCGCACATCTGTGCCTTGTTCCTCATCTTAGGGAAAAGCATTCAGTGTTTCTCTGTAAGTATGATGCTTGCTGTAGGGTTTTTGTAGATGCTGTTTATCAGGTTGAACAAGTTCCCTTCCACAACTGATTTATTGAGAATCATGAAGAGGTAGCGAATTTGTCAAATGCTTTTCCTACATCTATTGAGATGATGGTGTGTTTCTTCCTTTATTCTAAGTGGTGAATTATATTAATTGATTTTTTATTGTGGTAAAAACATAACATAAGACTTACCATTTTAAAGTATACAATTCAGTGGTATTAAGTATGTTTACAATGTTGTGCAACCACCACTGCTCTCCAGTTCCAGAACATTTTTATCACTCCAAAGGGAAATTCCATGCCCATTCGGCAGTCACTTTCCATTTACCCCTCACCCAGCTCTCGGCAACCACTAATCTGCTTTCTGTCTCTGGATTTGCCTATTCTGGATATTTCATATAAATGCCTGACGTTACGGATTGACGCGTGCCCCCAAAATTCGTAGTTTGAAGTCTTACCCCCTGAGATGACTGTATTTGGAGATAGGCCTTTGGGGAGGTAATTAAGGTTAAATGAGGTTAGAAGAGTGGGGCCCTAATCCAACAGGACCAATGTCCTTATAGAAAGAGGAAGAGACCCCACAGAGCGCTCGTGAGTACACAGAAAAAAGACCATGTTGTAAGGACACAGAGAGAAGGCACAAACTACAAGCCATGAAGAGAGGCCTCACAGAAACTCACCCTAAAGCACCTTGATCTTGGACTTCCAGCCTTTAAAACTGTGAGAAAATAAATATCTCTTGTTTCAGCTATGCACGCTGTAGTATGTTGTTACGGCAGCCCGAGCACAACTAAGCTTGTCATTCCTTACTAACCATATTATTCTTGGGCTGATTTTATCTTTAGCTAATTGAAGTTTTTCTAGAAAATGCATTGAGAGGCCAGCAGTTGGGTTAATTCTGTAGAAGGCCTTGGCCAACACATATCAGACAGCCGGTTCATACTGTAGACCCAAAGTGATGATGGGAACACAATTTTTAGACCTGTAAAAGCAGTCCTCGAAACCAGACAGACATTGTTGGGGCCAAGGGACATGAGGATCACAGGAGCACCTCCGTCACACCCCAGCTGCGTGTCAGATCAGCTATCAGCGAAAGAATCGCTTTCTCTTGGCGTTTGGTTGAGCCTCATTGGCAGGGGCACCAAAACCATGGATCACGGGCTTCTCTCTCTGTCATCCCATTTATCAGATAAATTTCTGCAACCAATCATTCCATTGGTTCTCATATTTCCACTGATTTTGGTTCATTTATGTAGAGCAATATTTTTCAGCTAACAAACTATGGTCTGCCTCCCTCCTTTAACACTATCTTAGGGGCACTCAGAGGTCCGTTACTCCAGGGGGAAGGGGCCTTTATTTTGACCATGGCTCCCCTCAGGCTATTCTCAAGACAGCAGCCAGGATGATCCTCCTACAACTTAAGTCAGATTCCGTCACTCTCATCTGGCTCAGTCTTTACTGCAGACGACAAGGCCCTCAGCAGTCGGGCCCTCCGTGAGCTCTCTGACTCAGCTTCTACTGCCCTCCGCCTTGCTCACTCTCTCCTGCCACACTGGTCCCCTTGCTGCACCTTGAACATGTGGACACGCTCCTTCAGGGCCTTTGCACCTGCTATTCCTCCTGCTTGGAATGCACTTCCCAAGTATCCACATGGCTCACTTCCCACGTTCTTCAGGCTTCAGCTCAAATGTCACCTTTCCAGGGAGGCCTCCTCTGACCACTCTATTTGATAAAAGCAGCCTTCCTCACCCCATCCCGGGGAGTCCTTACTGTCCTTTCCTGCTTCATCTTCTCCCTTTCTTTCCCTAGATTCTCCCTAGCGCGTACTCCCATCCAACTTTCTTTCTTTTCTCTCTCTTTTTCATCCTTTACCATCTCCCCCCACCAGAAGGTAAACTCCAAGAGGAGAGACACTTTCTTTGTCTGGCACATGCTGGATGCTCAGTAATCACTTGTTGCATGGACAATGGAAACCTGCTCCTTCTACAGATGAGAAGTCAGAGGGAGAAGCAACCATCCTCGGCTGCCTTCATCCTCCTCTGCCATTCTCAGCTCTCACTGACCTCCAGAGTCTTTGTGGACAGAGACAGAGAAAAGCCCTGCAGACGGAGCATGTGCCCCCAAAGGCAGGGCTTGGCGAAGGAACAGGAAGGCCAGCCACACGTGGGCCAAGGCAAGAGGCCACCTGGTGTTGGAGGCAGGTGGGGGCGAATAAAGCAGTGGTCCCTGGGCTCCCTCCCTCCCTCCTCCTGAGGGCTACCCTTCCCACCAAGGCTTCCTTACCACATACTGATGGAATGGATACAGTAGGATGGGATACCAGCTCTCTCAGCCCTCAGGCCACCCATGTAGGACCTAGAGCAGACACAGAGCCTTGTCCACTGGCCTCAGTGTCTCAGACAACATTACCACTGTCCTCTGTGTGCTATGCTGCAAGAGGGTGGGGACACAGTGCTTCCTCCGAGCAGCCTTCCCTCTACTCCTTCCACTATCCTCTCCCACCTTCCTGCTTATTTTCCTCTTGCGCAATTCCTGCAACCACAGGATCTTTCCTCTTTTTTTTCCCTTTCTTGTGAGGAAGATTGTCCCTGAGCTAACATCTGTTGCCAATCTTCCTCTTTTTGTTTGAGGAAGATTGTCACTGAGCTCACATGTGTGCCGATCTTCCTCTATTTTATGTAGGACGCCACCATAGCACGGCTTGACGAGCAGCACTAGGTCCGTGCCCAGGATCCAAACCTGTGAACCCTGGGCCACCAAAGCAGAGCATGTGAACTTAACCACTATGCCACCAAGTCGGCCCCCACAGGATCTTTTTTGCCATTGCAGAGATCAATGGGTGAGCTATGGCCTTTTCAACAGAATTCATTCCCACAACATGAGTGACAGCATGTTGCGAACTCCCAGTGCATGCCATATTAAAAGATCTGAAATGCCCTTCCTTAAAAGTAGAAGCCTGCTCAATAAAAGACAGATGGTGAAAATACTTCAGTGGCCAGTGTCCCTCAAAAAACGCTATTCTAGGGGTGCTGGCCGGGTGGTGTAGTGGTTAAGGTCACATGCTCTACTTCTGTGTCCCAGGGTTCACAGGTTCAGATCCCAGATGTGGACCTACACATCGCCCATCAAGCCACGCTGTGGTGGCATCCCACATGCAAAGTAGAGGAAGACTGGCACAGATGTTAGCTCAGTGACAATCTTCCTCAAGCAAAAAAGAGGAAGATTGGCAATGGATGTTAGCTCAGGGCCAATCTTTCTCATCAAAAAAAAAGTTATTCTGGGATAAAACTGAGTTATTCCTCTTTGAGACATGAAAATGTGTACTGAAAAATGGTACTTTTCAGGCAGAAATGCTGTTCAATGAACTGCTTGACAAAGATGCTCATAGTAAACCCTGTGTCAATATTATTTATCTCAATCTGGCTAATTTCATTCCATTACCAGCCAGGACAGGATCCAGAATGCCTCAACTTTCTAAAGCACTCTTGGGTTACTAATAGGGTCTTTTTGTGCTATTTTCAAAACAGAGGGGATTTGATGAAAGATACCCAAAGAATTTAATTTTTCTCTGTATATTCCATTCCATTGCAGGAAAGATGGTCTTGAATTTCCTTTTTAAAATGTTAATTGTAACTAGAAAAAAGATCCTAAAAAGTTAGAGAAGTTATTTGTTTTCCTATTCTTTAATCACCCGTGGCCTCCTAACACAGGTACAACAGTAAAGCTCTCACGGAGTGTTAGCACATTTACTCAGTCAATTACTAGCAATGCCCCAGCCGCTTTCTCAGTAAGGCTCTCCACAGATCTCATCAAGAGGAGTAACATTGACCACGGAGGATATTGGTGGGCTACACATGGTAGATAGTTACTGTTTCAGCCATGTGTACTTCAATTTAGTTTTCTTAGTCCTCTAGGGAAAACTTTGAAAACTCTTTCAAAGATTTAAACCAGGGTGGGACTAGAGTCAGGGAAGCAAAGCAGCTGGACTGCCAAATTTAAGGAGGCACCCCCTCTGGGTCACTCCAGTGACCTATGTCACCAGTGTGGAAGCTGGGGTCAGCCAACACCTAGGTCGGAGAATGTGCACCTTGGCGTAAGAGGGGAAAATGACCACTTGAGAGACAGCAGACTTAGGTCCCTGTCCCCTCTTTGCCACTTTGCCATATTTCTTCAAATCTAAGACGCCATTGATTGTACAAAACACCATAACTTTGTGTACCACTAAGAAAAAAATGCTGCCCATTAACTATGACATAATGGCCTAATGACAGTCCCACGGGATAAAAGAATTGGTTCCACCAGCCTCTCACAGCTTTGAATTTCTTCCTCTACACCGAGAGATTAGGCAATTTCTCTTGCCTTCAGTTTAGTTCCTTGACATGTGATAGGCAATCCTTTTACACATATCTCAATAACAAAACACAAATCTAGCTTTATGTACTTGTGGGTATCTTTTCTTTATTAAAAGCACTTGGCTGCTACTTTGCAAGAAACAAACAAACAAAACAAAACTGAAATTGCGTCATTCCTCCATCAACAAATATTTGCTTTATCAACATCAAACTTATACCCCATGCTCTCTTCCCTTGACTCTCTGTGTAACCATGTAAACAGTAACGTTTTGTTTCAATGCCGAATCACAGCGTAAGCTTTTTGAAGCCATCTTAATCAGCAGTTAAGCTCAACACGTGTATTATAGACAACGGACTCACCTCGGTTGAAAAGTCGAAAACATCAAAAGCTAAAACTGAGGAGACGCATTCGCAGGCAGTGACAAGAACACTCAGCCACAGCCTGGCCCACAGCAATTTGTAAGGTGCTGCCCCACCAGCACTGGAGCTCACAGATTCAGACTGGTAATCAACTCACGAGACACACGTGGCCTTAGTTCCTAGCTTACAGCCTTACCGCAGGAAGCAGGGGAAATTCAGGATGCAGGGGATCTGGTGTCTCACAGGAAGGCCAGCAACCACCCACGGGCAGAGTCTTGGCCTCCCTCCACCCCCCAGGGGATACACACAGTTGCTAGAGATGACGTGCATGGTTCACCCTGACCTGAGAAGGCACCACCTTGCTGCCTGCTGGCCTCTCTATTGCTCCGGTCCTGCAGGCCCAAGGCCACATGACAACTCCAAGCTCTCCGAGTCCTAGTGCAGCCAAGAATCTAGAGTTTCACAATAATCAAGGCAGATAATCTACCCAACCTGCAGAGCAGTCCACACTTATTTAACCCCTTTTGTTTCCAAGAAAAAGAGAAGTCTGAGGTTGTCTTCCCTGGCAGGTTAATGGGAAAAGGTTCCAGGTCTGACTCTCAAAACACACCCTGATCCAGGGCCACTGAAATGGGAAAGGGGACATCTCAGAAAAACGGAAATGCTGCTTTCACAAATCACTTTAACTGCCAACCCTAGTTGCCTTCACTGAAGTGGGGATAATAATTTTAAGGGGCTATACAAGGGGATAGACTCTTGTGTTCCTTTTCGGCTCTCAAATCGGTTTGGGAACCTATGACGTGAATGAGAATGAGCTGCTGCAGCTTTACAATGGTCGTGCGACTCCTACCCTACTAAGGAGCACAGGCTCCCGGCCCGCCGCGGAAGTCCTGGAGCTCAAGCAGCAGAGCCACTGGGTTGTCTGTGCCCCTGGCATCTGGAAGTCGCTCACCGGGCCTGAAGGGTTCCATGAGCTTCTGAGGTTGCAAAGAATAATAGTCACCATTTTTGACCCTTTAATATATGCCAAGCAGTTTCTATACATTATCTCATTTAATTGGCACAATAACCCCATGGGGGAAGTGTTACTCTTCCCGTTTTACAAATAAGGACACACTGCTGGCAAGTGGTGGAGCTGAGATTAGAACCCAGGTGGTGTGCTTTGAGATTCATGCTCTTAGCCACCAGTTACCATCTCTCACCCAGAGTCACCCTGTCTCCCATTGGATTCAATGGCATTAACGAAAGGCTACTTGACGCAAGTAGTAACATTGGGCTCCTTTAAGTAACGCCCAGGGAATTCAGAAAATAAGACTTCTTGTTAGTCAATGGGAGAGGATGTGATGTGAAGGGGGAGATGACTCGATAATGTGGCCTCAGAAACATACCGGCCTCCTCAAATAAAAACAGGGTGACTACCCTTCAGGATGTGCCATCTGATAGAGACAATGTATTATGGGCTGAATTGTGTCCCCCAAAATTGATAGGTTGAAGTCCTAGCCTTCAGTACCTCAGAATGTAACTGCATTTGGAGACAGAATCTTCAAAGAGGTGATTAACATTAAACGAGGTCATCAGGGAGAGTCCTAATCCAGTGTGACCGGTGCCTTTATAAAAAGGGATTCAGACATAAACACAGAGGGAAGACCCCATGATGACACAGGCAGAAGGTGCTCAAGCCAAGGACAGAGGCCCTCAGAAGAAACCAAGCCTGCTGACACTTTTATCTCGGACTTCCAGCCTCTGGAACTATGAGGAAAAATTTCTGTGGTGTAAGCCACCCAGTCTATGATACTTTGTCACGGCAGCCCCAGCAAACTAGTACACGATATTATGTACTGCCATACTATTTCCTCTTTCTAGACACAGGAAAACAATATCTCCCAGTTTCCACACATTGGAGTGAGGTCCATGTACTAGTTGTGACCAAAGAACCGTAAATAGAAGAAATAAGCTTCATTCCTGGTGGGAGGCATGGAAGAGGACGTGGCAGCTTTCCGCAGCCTCTCTCTCCGCGCCTGCCATGGGACCTCAGAGATGACACGTTCTAGATCGTGCAGCTCCAAGATGGCCGAGCGGCTTCTGTCAGCCTGGCTCCCTGAATGACCGTGTGGTACAGGGCAGTCTGCTCACCTGCTTTGGACACATGATGTGAGTGAGAAATAAACTTTTTTTTAAAGCCATTTGAGGTTTCAGGGTTAGTTTGTAACAACAGCATAGGCTAGTCTCCTCTCACTCACAAACCTACCTCCGAAAGGCCAGGGTACCGAAAACAGATACTTCAGGAATTCACGTGTCATTTGGTGAAATCATATTACATTTCTGCCTTTGTAGGTAAAAAATGGTCAAATATGGACAATTCCATTGTTCAACCTCTAATTGTATATATTTTCAGAAATAACCTTGGCAACCAACAAGTCCTACCCCCTCTACTTTACAAATGATACACTTGAGATCCATTCAGATTCACTCGTTTACCAAAAGCCCAAACATATTAGCAGAAGAATTGGACCCCAACCAGAATTTACATTTCTTTTTGTGAAGGCAAGTTGGCGGTATCTATTAAATAGTAACCACGCTCTTTCACACGGCAACTCCACTCCTAGGAATTGATACACCAGGAATATAATGGGTATGCAGAAAAATATAAATAAGATCCACTATGCTAGCACTCTATATGACTGTGAAAATTTAGAAATCATCCACTCACAAGGTATTGGTTAAATCAGTTATGGTTCATCTATCTGCTCGCAAATCTATATACTTAAAAAGAAAGATGTCAACATTTTTGCTCACATGAAAAGATACTCAAGTCATATTGATAAAAACAAGAAAGGATATGTAGAAAAAGAAAAGAAAATCACCACCCATAAAAGATGTATGAATCTCCGTGCACTGAGGTGTATGAAATACCCGACTCCTAGCAGGCACTTCTTGCCCCCTTCCTTCTTACATACTGCGTGGATCATTGCAAATAAACCCAAGCAGCAGGGCCAGCTCTACCACCCACCAGTGTGATCTCAGGCAAGAAGCTTCAGTTCCCTCACCTGCAAAATGGAAAGAAATGACAGCACTTCCTTCAGAAGGCGTTGATAGGAGACTATGTACACAGAGTGCTCAGAACAACACTCAGCACCCAGTAAGCGCTTCAGAGATACTCGCCATTATGGTAACGATGACGATACTCATCTCTGGAACCTGAAGAAACAAGTTTCTTATAGTTCGTGTTGTATTTACTTTTTTTTTTTTTGAAATCTCTTTTAGAAAACTATCTAGTGAGAAAACATAGTAAATCATCCTGCTTGTTTCCCTTCCTGAAATTATATAAAAAGGCAATGCTTCTTTAAGCAGGGCTTACCCCATAGACTCCAGCAAGGTTAGACATTGCAATATTTAACGTAGCTTCTAAAGACAATTTTATTACCAAATGGATAAACTGCTTTTCTGAGAAGTTAACATTCACAGAGTCCTTCCCAGGTGAATAAATGGTCTATCAGGTGTAAGCTAAGGTGCCTCCATGGGATATGCGGCACGCTCAGCCCTCTTCCATCGAGGCAGCAGTTCAGGGCTTCTCCTCTACTGACTTCTGTAAGGGTGGTTCTGGCCAGGCTCTCTCGAATGCACAGAAAGGACCTTTTATGCAACCACACTCTAACGTAAACAGGACTTTCTCTTTGAGATCCTTCCCAGGGCATCCTAAGCAACAACTAAACCAGCTAGGTTTATTTCCGCAGACCTTAAGCCTGAAAGATTTGTGTGGCTGTATAAACAGATTGGAATTAAAATTCAATTCACCCACAGTTCTGACCCAGTACCTCTTCGGTCCACGCATGCATGTAACCAAGTACAGTCAGACTGCAAAGAAGTAGTGAGGATTCCTAGGCTAGCTAAGCTTGGCAAACCAGAATTAAAGGTTCTTTTGAGCCTTTTGCGGCAGCTGAGGCCCAGACAGGTTGCCCGGCTTGCGCACAGCTTCACAGCTGGTCAGCGGTACAGTCAGGGCTAGAACCCAGAGACTGGCTTCCCAGGGCATGCTCTTTCCACTACTGGCCAATTAGTAGTATTCTTCCGTTTTTGCTTCTTGGAAAACCGAGCAAAGTCAAAACAGCTCATTCAAGGTCAGAGGGGTAGTCAAGCAGAACTGGCAATGCCAGCCAGCAGATTCTAAAACCCTAGAGGGGGACTCCCCTTCCCCTCGCCTACCCCCGTGGGCCCTGTGTGAATGTTTTTGTTGATTGTTGATTGTCTCCCAACACACAGTTTAGAGGAAGTCTCTCTTCCAGGTCAGCGACACGTGTTTAACTTCAGGTTCTAATGCCAGCGGTTGTTACTGTCAGGGAAGGCACGCCCCCCAGTGCCCTGACCTGGCAGCCGGCAAAGGCTGCGGGGGCAGATGCCCACCGCTCAACCGTGGTGGTCTCGCGGCCCTAGCAACTCGCAGCTCGTGCATAGCAACTCGTCAGCGACATTTTTCTGGGGTTAGAAACCTGGAGAGGGCAATCTGGTGTCAGACTGAGCTGCGAGCAGCATGGGTGGGCACGGCTAGTCTTGAAGGTACAGAGAAGCCTGTTCAAGACCCGTGGCCAAGCCTTACAAAGGCTGGCGCAAGCCTCACCTCCCGCAACAGTCCAGGGCACCCCGTCTACCTGATTCTGGTAACTAAGTGCACTTCAGGTGACGTGACGCCCAGCACAACGCCCCCAAGTTCAGAGGGCCAGCGCCGCCTGCGCGGCTTCCCCCTTGGACGAAGCGCTCCCCCACCCCCACTCCCGCGCTGCAGACCGTTCTCACTGGCACTTTCCCACGACCGATGGTAAGAGACCCTTCTCTGCGCCCACGTTGCATCTCCCCCACGTGAGGCGCGTGGTTTGAACCTTACGCTCCGTCTGTCTGCCCAGCGAGCGCCGTCCCGGGAGCTGCGCGCGGGTGGGAGCGGGTCCCCTGGGTCACGGAGTCGCGAGCGCGGCAGTGAGGCCACGGAGGCGTCATGCACCTGGACACCCCGTCCTCGCGGGAGTCCGGGGCTGGCGCTGGTTTGCTTTTGGGGAGGGGAGGCAGCTCCGCAGCCTCTGGAAGCACGCGGAGGAAAGCGGGGCACCGCGGCGGCGCAGGGAGCGCGTGGGAAACTCGGACGCAACAGGAGGCAGCGGCGCGGGCCGACGCGGCAGCGCTGGGCTGCGGCCGGGAGAGCGCGCCCGCCCCGAGGGACGGTCAGGCGGCGGGCACGGCAGCCGCTCCAGGTGCTGCCCTCCCGGGAAGGAGGAGGGGCGCTGGCACCAGGACCCGCAGAGACTAGTGGCAAACAGGGCAGAAACACTCCTCTCCGGCGGCGGGGCGCCTGGAAGGGGCCCGGGGCCGGCGCTGGCTCGTGCCTGGCGCCCTGGGCCCGGCGGAGCGGCGCAGCGGCGGCTCGGGGACGGGCAGACCCCGCGCGGGGCTCACCTGGCGCGCGCCGGGCGGGCAGCGCGGCTGGTCCATGCCGGCGGCGGCGCCGCCCGTGCCCGCAGCCCCGCCTAGGGCCCAGGGCTCCGCGCCCGCGCCGAGCCTCGCGCCCGCGGGAAGGGTCTGGCCGTTCCGAGGGACTGTGGCCGCGAGCCGGAGCCTCTGTGCGCCTTCACTCCCCAGGCACGTCCCGAGGCCGGCGGGTCCTGGGTCCTAGCGCCCCTCCCGGGGTGCGGAGCCCCGACTTTGAGCCCGCCCGGCGCCCCCCTAGCTCTCGGCTCGGGGCAGCGACTCTCCCGCCGCTGGAGGGAAGTGGAGGCTGGCTGGAGCTGCCGAACCTGGCGCCTTTCCTGGGACTGGGGTCTGGGGCGCCCAGCTCCCTCCTCACCGCGCCCACCCTTCTCCACTGTCCTCTCCGAGCGCCTCCACCCTGAGAAAACACCGAAGGATCAGATCTGCCACATCCCTCAACTCAAATTCGCATACACGATTATTTTTAAAAGATCCTAAAGTGAGAGACATTAGTCACTTATAAATATATATACGATATACCCTATATAATAAAGATCGTTCTTCCTCAAAGTGAAGAACTTTTGTAATCAAGTGAATACATAGGCAACACGCTATTATGCGTGTGTATGTCTGTGTGTGTCGGGCGATTATCCCTCAGCCTTAATTGTGCGGACAGTTTACCAACGTGAGTCAAACGTGGATCAACCACAGATGCTGCCACCCTGACCCCTCGCAATCTGTTTAGGGAGCTGGAATCTGAGGTCTAGGGAGATGATATGACACCTTCAGACACTTTCAAAAAGTAATAAACTGTGGGTAATTAGATGCCCCCACTGTAAAGATCTCAATTGTGTTATTATTCCGCCTGCCTTGCACCTGGCTCCTCCAGGCTGGAGGGGTTTCCAACAAAGACCTAGAGAGCACTTGCATCGGCATCTCCTTTCTCCCTGCCCACAGCGCTGTGTCAGTCCAGCCAAAACCGAGATCCACAGGAGCAATCTTCTCCCGCTGGCTTTCTCATCCAGAGAGACTGATGAGATTGCTAATGGCAGAAAAGGAAAACAAGTCATTTTTAGAAGTCAAGCCTAGTTCACAGGACATGGACGGAGACAAAGAGAAACTTTATTTTGGTGTTAGTGATCATCTATAAAGGCCTACAATAAGGCATGAGAGCAGTATGAATATATCCTTTATAGACTTTTTCTAAGGAGCTCAAAGTATTTTCCCTCAAAAGCACTCCTCTCTGTGTGAACAGACTCTAAGACCGCCCCCAGGTATCCCCACCTCTTGGCCTTCATGCCTTTGTGGAATTGCCCCCCCTTGAGTGTGGGGGAACCTGTGACTTGCTTCCTACCCGCAGAATACAGCACAGTGGTGGGATGTCAACTTCAGTGATTAGGTTTCACAGGCTTACTGAAAGACACTTGCTGGCTTTGATGAAGCAGCCACGTTGGGGAGGCCCACGTGGCAAGGAACTGAGGGTGCCACTGGCCAAGAGCTAGTTAGTCCAACAGACTGGAAGGAGCTAAGTCCTGCCCACAACCAGAAGAGCTTGAAAGAGAACCCTCCCCCACTCGAGTCTTGAGATGAGACTGTGGCCCCACAGATGGCAGAGGACCCAGTAAAGCCCTGCCCAGACTTCTGCCCCAAAGAGACCGTGAGATAAGATGCATGTGTTGTTTAAGCCACTACGTTTGTGGTCCTTTGTCATGTACAATAGTGAAACTAAGACGCTTCTTCCTTCCACAGATGGAAAAATGAGGCAAAAGGGGATTAGGTAGAAGGGCTAAGGTCATTTAAATTATCAGCGGCATCTATCCTTAATTCACAGTCACAGCCTTTTCAGGCCCTGTCTAGACGAGGAAAAGCAGAAGAGCGAAGACATCAGAAGGCGAAAGACCAAGTGCAGGTTGAGATGTGGTAGCGGGTAAAGCAACAACTTTAAGAAAGTCTGAGGCAAAAATAACCCAGCAGCTAAAAGGATGGCTTCAAAAACTCAGGGTCAATTAACCCCAAGCAAAAAATACAAATATTTTCAGAAAAGAAAGTAAATAAAATGAAAGGAAGACAAGAAAGAGAAAAATAAGAGACAACGAGGAAAGGAAAAGACACCAAATCCTCCGAGTACCTTTTCTAATTATCTACAAAAGAAAAACAAAAGCCGCAGTATTCGCTCCTGTAAGTGTGGGATTTTCTAGAAGAGCCGCTTGAGAAGTACTGGGAGGCTGTCTGCACACAGTACCTGCCTGTGCAACCAGCAGGCTGTCTGTTGTTCCCAAGATATTGCATTAAAACAGACGGTGTCTCAAAACTCTTAGCCAGAGTTCTGAGGGTCTGCACACATTTGTCTGATTTTAAGTGTCTTTGGATGCCTCATGTTTAAAAGTTTTCTCCTGCATCCTTACTATAATATAGCAAAGTTGAGCCCAAGCTTAACCCCCTGGATGTTTATTTCCTTCCGTGAACCTCGAAGGGGATTATAAAGTGGTGTCTGATTTTTAAAGAAAGAATGAGAAGACGGGAGGAAGGGAGAGAGAGAAAGGAAAACAAGAAGGAAGGAAAAGGTAGGGTAGAAGAAGGCAGAGTTCCCCGTCCAGCTGGGGGTGGGGCTGGGGAGGGCTAATGCAGCGCGTGAAGCTCTGCTCTCACACTTCCCCTTGCCTGCTGGACATCTCTACTTGAGTCCGTCAGTATTTCACAATGGAAGTTTCTGAACCAGACGGCATCATCGCCCTACCAAATCTGGTTCCTAGTGGTTACCGCTCCTACCAACTGTCCCGATCCACTCGACAGCCGTCTGGCTTTCCTCCTCCTCTCTTGCTCTCCATACCAACCAGTCAGCACTTCTATTGCAGTGTCACTGGCCAGTCCCTCCCTTGGCACCCCTATTGCCAGGAGTGAAACAGAGCCTGTTTATGCCCCTGTCGTCTCCTGCCGGACCTAGCTAGGTAAGTAGGCAATAGCCAACATGGCATGATTTAGCTCAGAGGTGCTAGAGTCCACCCCACTCCTTGCCCACGCCCCTAATGTCTCCCCTACCCAGACTTTACAGGGCTTGAAATTCCCTCAGAGTGTGTTTGGTTTTTTTCTAATTGGTTCAGCATCCTAAAGTTTAAAACTGTAAGTATTTCTATTTGTGGTAACTCTTTGTGCCTGTAAAACCTTCATAAGACTGTGTGTATCAGACCCTCTCGTCTTCTCTGAAGAGCCACTCAACACTCCACTAACTTAGGAAGAGTAGACCTACTCTTTCTGGGGTGAAGGAAGTGGGCAGCAAAAACCAACTCCACCCATTTCACAGCTTCACCCGTGGCCTATGTGTCCAGCTGTTTAGAACATGAGAGGGAGTAAGGTGGCTTCTGGTTGGAGCTGGCTTTCTGGTGGCCCCGGACATGCAGTGGAATCTGCCTGTTTCAATCTATAACCCAAGAAGCAGAAATATGGGGGAGGAAGAAAGTTTTCTTTCTAGTTCACGGGAAATACACAGAAGCCCGACCTCTGAGAGCTGGAGGAGCAGCAGTTATCTATTGATAACAGGACTTTGGTTCCACTGATGAGGTTAAAACAAACAGGGTGCACCATCTAGGTTCCTTTGATCATATCACTGGTCATTCCTCTTTGAAGATTGAAGATGTTGATGTGCGACAAGCTGGGGTGCCTGATTGTCACAGTATGGAAGACCAGGACAGTCAAATGCCACAGTGTTTGATAATTTCTGGAGAAGTTAAGTCCGTGGTTTACCTTCCCTGATCATCAGTGTCACTGGCAATACCTGCATTAAATTCCCCTTGGAGTTCTTCCACGAGTGGGCATGGCATTATCCCATTATCCCCATCCTCATTATCCCGTTATCCCATCATCACTATCCCTATCCTGAGCCAAAGGAATACACAAACAGTACCTAACTGTCCTTTCACAACAGAGGAACAGATTCTAAGAGGCCACCTGATGTCCCCTATGCCTCCCTCACCCTAATCTGTGAGGAGATTCAGGATCCCAGCCCCAGTTTTTCCTAATCCTAATGAAATCTCAGACAGAATCAATCAAAGCTACTCTGAGGAAACCGAATGCACGTCCCATAGAATTCCAGATCAGACATCCTCCAGCCCCAGTGCCTGCTCTCAGGATGGCTCAAGACGAACAGAGAGAGAAGAATGGAAAGTTCAGAGTAAACCTGCACTTGTCACAGGGATGGGCATTGGCCCTGGGGCCCGAGTTACAAATTTGCAAAGATTAAGTGGACTAGGAAGTTGGGTGTTAACAATAAAATATCTTTCACCATTATTTATCAGCAGGAGGTAATAAGCTTAATGATGAAAGCCTTGCACCGGTATCTGAGGAGAGGCCACAGTGTTGACTGGCTGTCATACATTCCTTTAGGTGTATTTGAGAGCCAAGCCTCTCCTGGTCTTCAATGATGCTACACCTAACGTACGTATCTATCTATCTATCTATCTATCTATCTATCTATCTGTCTGTCTATCTGTCGAGAGAGGTATTTCTAACAGAGGCAAATTTGTTCAATTATGTATTCGTTCATCCACTCAACAAATATTTTTGAACAACTACCATACGCCAGGAATGATTTTAGGTGCTGAGGATAGACTGTAAACAACATGAATCCATACTGTCATGATGCTTACATTCTAGTGATGGAAAGAGAGACAATTAACAAGAAAGAAAAAGATCATTTTATCATGATCTGAAGATAATAAAACAAATTACTGCAATAGATAGAGACTGTTGGGGAGGCCACTTTAGTTTGCGAGGTCAGAGAAGGCTTCTCTGGGAAGGGACATTTGATCTGACACATGGATAACCCCAAGGAGCTAGGAATGGAAAGATGTGGGGGAAGAGGATCCCAGCAAGGGAACAGTGTATGCGAAATCTTCAAGGCAGGAACAAGCGCAGTTAAGTTCAAGCAAGAGATAGGATCCTAGCGTGGGCAGATACGACAGGAAGCTTGTGATGGTTTTAAGCAGAGAAGAAACACAGTATGATCTGCTTTTGGAAAAGATTGCTCTGGCCACTGCGTGGAGAGTCAATTCTAGGGAATTAAGGGTAGAAGCTGGTAGGAGCTCTTGGATTAATCCAAGCTAGAGATGGTGGTGACCAGGGAGAAACGGTCCGGTTCACTATGCATGCGTTTTGAATAGAAGGCTAACAGGACTTGCGATGGAGTGCATGTGGGGAGTGGAGTGAGGAGAGAGAAGAAACAGTGATAACCACTGGGGTTTTGGCCTGGGCAGTTGGGTGGATGGTAGTGCCGTTTCCTGAGATGGAGAAGGGTAGCGGAGGAGCAAGAAAAGAAGGGGTGGGAAATCAAGAGCCCTGCTGTGGCCTTGTTCAGTCTGAGTCTCTACTAGACATCCAAGCGAAGACATCAAGAGGCAGCTGGATCTCCGTGCCTGGAGCTCAGTGGAAAGGTCAGAGCTGGGGCAGCGAATTTGGGAGTCATCAGTGTATCGATGCTGCCATAAACCGTGGAGCTAGAGGAGGTCACTTAAGAGGGCCATGTAGTCAGAAGGGAGAAGAGGGTGAGGAAGCCACACTCTGGGCCTACCAACTCTTAGGGGTCAAGGAGAGGAGGAGATGCCAGCAAAGAGACTCAGGGGCCGTGGCCGTATAACAGGAGGAACCTGCCAAAGAGAATGAAACCATTCAAGTGACTCCTCCATTGATAAGAAGAGCTAGAAAATGGAGAACTCCTGAAAGATTTTACAGAAGGAAGAGACATGGAGATTTGCCCATTGTAAAGATAAATCTGGTGTTGGTGGGAAGCATGGGCTGGAGAAGACTAGTAGGGGTAGAGAGGTCATTAATAATAGTCCAGAAAGAGCTGAGGGGAGCCTGAAGAAGAGCACTGGCGTTAGGAATGGAGAGGAGGGAAGAATCAGAAAGAAATTCAGGGATAGAAAGGGACTTGGTGGGGCCAGTTCCAGGGCCAAGTGGTTGGGTTTGCACACTCCACTTCAGCAGCCCAGGGTTCACCAGTTCGGATCCTGGGTGTGGACCTACACAGCGCTCATCAAGCCATACTGTGGTGGCATCCCACATAGAATAACTAGAATGACCTACAACTAGGATATACAACTATGTACTGGGGCTTTGGGGAGAGGAAAACAAAAGAGAGAGAAAGATTGGCAAAAGGTGTTAGCTCAGGGCCAATCTTCAAAAGGAAAAAAAAAGAAAGGGATTTAGTAACCAAGGGGCCGTGACTGCACAACTATTGGATGCTAGGACCTCCCACAAGGCAGGCACTGGTCAGGCGAGGGCAAGCACTCTGGTGAGCCGTTCTGAGTATACTGGGTCTGAGGTGCCCGTGGAACACACAGGAAAGATGTCAGTAGGTAAGAGGATACAGGTCTGCAGGTGACGGGAAATGTTTGGGTTGGAGCTAAAACTTCAGGTGTCATCAATACATAGGTAAGAGAGGAAGCTCTGAGCAGGAGAGGGAAGGATCTAGCCTCAAAGGCTTTCAAGAGGTGAACAGAGAGGGGCTGGGACAAAGGAGACTTGAGCAGATGGCCAGAAGGTAAGATAATCCGCCCTCTGGCCAGAGGCTGGGCCCGGCGTAAGTTCTTCCAGAACAAGGACCTCAAAACTCTAAACACCTTAAAGACTGCAAGTGGAGAGCCACTCCCCGACAGAAGTAATATTCTGATAGAAAATGAGATACAGCTGCACACACACGCGCGCACACACGCACACTTAACACAGAGACACTTTCTGGGGCTGGAAGGTTTTTTCCTCCTTTAAAAAATGAGATGGCGGGAGTAAATTAGAAAAACTTCTAGGGGCTGACCCGGTGTCGCAGTGGTTAAGTGCACACGTTCTGCTTTGGCAGCCTGGGGTCTGCAGGTTGGGATCCCGGGTGCAGACATGGCACCGCTCATCAAGCCATGCTGTGGCAGGCGTCCCACATATAAAAGCACAGGAAGATGGGCATGGATGTTAGCTCAGGGCCAGTCTTCCTCAGCAAAAAGAGGAGGATTGGCAAATGTTAGCTCAAGGCTGATCTTCCTAAAGAAAAACAAAAAAACTTCTATTTCCCAAATTTGTATAAGAAATGAAATCCACTTTAATCAAATTCTCACAACTCTAGCAGGCTTTTTTTTTCTTTAAAAAGAGGGCAATATAGATAAATTCAGAATCTTTCACCCCTTAGATTTTGACTAACATTCTATTTCTTTTTTTTCCCCCTCTGCTCCTCCTCCCCAATTTATTTTTTTCTTCCCATTCCTAGTCATAGTATTCAAGTTAAAGACAAGAATGTCCTGATTAACAAAACCTCTGGGAATGAAGCAATTTGGTAACAAAATTGCCCATGTTTTAAAACCAGGCAAACTCCTTCACAAACCAGGTGGGTCACGAGTAATACGGACCATGCAGGTCCATAACAACATCTCTGAGACCTTTATTATATTCAGTTGCTAGCAGATAAAAAAACAAACAAGCAGATATAAACAAACAGACCTCCTCACATACTTTCCATTTGTTTGCAAAGAATGCAAAGTAAATAGTACCAATTCTCCAGAAACCTCTGCAGTGAGGTTTGTCTGGTCGCCCGCCCCCACCCCCCCCCCACCTCCCTTTCTGTACCTGTTCTCCCCTCTCTCCCATCCGGGTGCCCACTTTGTACCCTCCTGAACTTTTGCTCCTCTTCTCTGGCGAGGAAGGCCTGTACCCTCCATTTGTGTTCACTGATTGACTCATGGCACTCTGTCAGTGTTACCTCAGCCAGGAATTTGCATTCCCAGTCATTTACTGACTGCTTACTACTTCCTTCTTACTTCCTTACTGGGTGGTGGTGGGGAGAGGCCAGAGATAAAGTAAATACGTGGAAAGTTCTTTAGGACTCAACTTACCTGCTCTGAGACTCCAGCCTGTATTGGGTGTCCCCCTGTTGCTCCACAGTGGCCTGCCTTCCCCGTGCCAGCATCAGCTCTAAAGTTTCCTAATGTCGTGTCTGTAGCTCCAACCAGACTAAGCTCCTTGAGAGCCGAGGGTGCATCTGTCTTATTTTTAGATTCTCAGACACAAAGTAAGCACTCCATAAATGTTCACTGAACGAATAAATGAATGAATGAATTGAAGTTGGGATGCAGGAGTTATAATGTTGCCTTCCTAAGTGACTAGAAAAGATGGAACAATTGAAAGGAAAGACTGTCCTTTATCTCCCCAAAACCATTAAATGGTCTTTGTTCCCTGGCAGGTGCTAGAAGCTTTGACCTAAAAGGTACTAGAAGCAGAAAAACAGGCACTGTTATCGTCTGCTTCTCCCAGGGCCAAGAACATCAGCTCCTGGCCCAAATGTGGGTTCTCCTGACCGAAGACTCCAAGGTGCCCATTCTATGTTGCGTGCTGGTCTTCACATTTCATCTATCACGTTGTTCAGGCAGACGTCTGTTGGGAGCTACGAAGCTCCAGGCACCGCGCTGGGCCCCGAGGACTCAGCGATGCAGAGACCCGGTCCAGTCCCTGTGTTCACCAACCTTGCCGTCCAGTTGAATTACTATTGAGTGAACTCTCAGCCGAAGACTCCATCGCCATCCACCCATTCGTCTATCCAACCGATGGATTCCCCGTGTTTCTTATTTTTTATAAATTTCTGAGAACAACATGAGTGTTTGGAACATATTTGTTGAATGAAGGCTTCCTATAGTTTGGGTTGTTTTGGAATCATAGAAACGTTAAAGCTGAAAAGGAGTGTGTTGCACAGTCTCTGTTCGCCCCTCCAGACGTGCTCTCCATCCCTTCTCCCTGGACGGTGTGCCCTGGCAGGCTGACCTGTAGGGAATACATCATGGCCCCTTGCCCTCTGGCTTCCATCAGCCCAGTTCAGCCAATGGGAGACACCAGCACAGGATCAGAGCGCGGGCAGTGGCGGTGCACCTCCAGGGCAATGCAGAACTCTTTCCAGGTTCCAATGTCTGCTGCGTCCCCTGCCCTACTACCACCTGCCTAGGGGTGTTGCCTTCAGCCTACAGGTGGTGACAGCTTGTAGGCTCTCCCTAGCCCACAGAAGCTGCACCATCCCTAGCTGGTTTCCCTTAACCCTGCCCACACCCGTCCACACTGGGGTAGGATGAGCCTTCAACTGTCTCCTGAAGGGACTCTGATATGAACCCCATCTTTTTCAACCTCCAGATGTGGAATTGTAAATTCCTGAAGAAAAGGGTCTACTTTCAATCTGTGGCCTTTATGGCTATTTAGAGCCACATTGTGACTTTATTACTATCGTCATACACAGATTGATTTTTTAAAACATATCCCATGGGGTGGACAAAATTATGCCAAGATGAAGGTCAGACCTGAGATGCCAACTAAAACAAGCGTACAAGGAACCAAGTGACAAACGCTTGGCATTTCAAATTCCAACAAGTCACAGCCAGTGGAATCAAGCTCAAATTTTGCTGAGGCTGACATCTAACTTTTCCAGTTCTTTCCCCAAGTCATACCCCTAAACAGGACAAGTGACCTCCCTGCCCTTTTGTTCACAAATCTCCCTCTGCCTGGAACACCTCTCCTCCCCTCGTTTCTCTATGTCCCATCCCTTCCTATCCTACGAGGCCTAGTGCAAATGGCCTCCCATAAATGGCCGAGCTTTCTATGACTTTCCCATTCAGAAAATAGCTGTTTTCTCTAGACACTTGGAGCATTTTGTTTGTATTCACTATATCACTTACCACTACTTGTGTTAGAATTATTTGTGTCCAAGTATTTTTCTCATTCCTAAGCCTTGAAGAGGCCTGAGAGCAAGACAATGTCTTACATATCTTTCTTGCTCTCAAAGGACCTATTGCAGTGCTTCAAAAATTGAAATTCCTAACTAAATGTTTGCTGACTGACCAAGTAAGTAAACAAATGAATTAATAACCAAAATTATTTTTGCTTGGAATGTTGATATAATTTGTTCTGAGTCTCAGAAGACCAAACCATATTTCACATTTTCGTCCATAAATAGCAAATACATAAAAGCAAATGGCACTATATTTGAGAAGAAATATTTTCAGATTGTTTCCATATGTGTTTCTATACATAACGGTTTATGCAATATTTTAAATCAAATTCAACACTATGTGGCCACGTATCTTCTAGAAGCTCATAATGATGATTTAGATCAGAGCTTAAAACCACAACAAAAAAGTTCTTAAAGGAGATTTGTTCCTTTATCCTTCAGTCCTGCTCGTTCTGTGGATGTTTTCTTCCCAGGCTTGGCTCTGATGTCACTTTCTGTCTTTGCCTTTCTCCAACTTTCCCTGGCAAAACTGCTCTGTGTCTCCCGAGTTTTTATTGCCCTTTGCACACACCTTTGTTATGGCTTCTCCCCCACTGCTCTGTGTATTTATGTGTCCATCTCCCAATAAGACTGGGAGCTCCTCAAGGGCAGGACCCAGTCCTGATGACCTACCCATCTTCCCAACACCTAGCACAGCCCCTGGCACAAAGTGAGATTCAGTAAATGTGCTCTGAATTTAGTCGGCCTGATGCCAATTGTGTGCTTTGGCTCCAAAAACCCAACCCATGCTTTCTTTGGTTTAAAATCCCATGACCTTTACGAATTGCGTGAGATGAAAGAACACACACACCTACCTTGCTTTTTGGAAGCGGGGTCTGAATTTCTTATCTATAGTCAATTCTTTGACCGGATCCAGGTTAGGTATCATGGACCACTTCCACAATAACTCCTTCTGCTTGCAGCTATGGGAGAGCATCTCAGCACCAATTCAGGAATGTGTCCTTTTATGGCTAAAATAGAGAATGTGAGGTAAGGTCTTGTTTCAAGTCAGGGAAGGGAGAGGGGAAAGAAAATTAGAATGGACTGAGCATTTACTCTGTGCTTGGCCCTTTGCATGCCTTATCACTTAAATCCTCACAGAATCTCAGTGTCAGCTCAGTTCTATTAGCTCCATGTTGCGGTGGGACATCCCCAAGGGCCAATGGAACCATTCTTAGACCCACTACCACTGGTCGTGGCTCTGCTGGAGTGAGTTTCAGGATGGGGATGAGGGTCAGCTTCATCTCTACCATCACCTCAAGCCACCGGTCCACTAATTCCCTGCCTTGAGACACACTGACCTTTCCAGTAGCTGAAGCCTCTAGATCTTTCCCACATCATGGGGTTTGTGCAGGCTCCTCCCTCTGCCACGCTGGCCTTCTCCCCTACTCTCTTCACCTGGCTAATTCCTACTGATCCTCTAGGGAAGTGATTCTCAAAGTGTGGTCTCCATGCCCGCAGTCTCAGCATCATCCAGAAACTTAGCAGAAATGCAAATTCTTGGGACCCACCTTGGAACTACTGAATCACAAACTCTGGGGCTGGGATCCAAAAGCCTGTTTTTTTAACAAACTCTCTGAGTGGTTCTGATGCACATTGAAATTTGAGAAGCGCTGTTCTAGGCTTTATCTTAACTGTCACCTCCTCAGAGATACTTCCTTGAACCTGCTTCCCAATCTGTATCAGATCCCCGCTGTTATTCCCCCTCATAATAGCTATTCATGTGTCACAATCTGTGAATTATGTAAGTTTTGGTATGTTGTTTGTTTAAAATCTATCTTCCTCCCCAGACTCTGAGCTCCTGAAGGCAGGGACCATGTATACCTAAATCCTTACATTCTGCCTGCTACATAGTAGGTATTCAATCAATGCTTATCTGTTGGTCAGTTTTTCCTAACCATACCCTGCTTGTGAGCCAGCCTGGCTGTGAGACCCCAGAGTACTTCTTGAGCCCACTGTGTGGACTTTTGTGTCTAGCCATGAAAGACACAGCACAAAAGACAGCCAAGCCTCATTTATTCACCATCCAGAGTGAAGACCACCCATGACTACTGCATCCCAGCCTCTCTTTCCTTCCCATTGCTGAGCAACCACATGTATGAATGCAGGGGGGCAGTGGGAAGGTGGGAAAAGCAGGGATTTGAGCAACAAGTGGTTTCTCAGTAGCTTAGGTAAATAATTTAGTGATGGAGAAGAGCAGAATTCTTAGCTTTATGAGATTTACAGATTCTCAGTGGATTTGGACCACTCTTGCTTTGCCCGGAGTCTCTCTGAGGCCAGCACAGGTGCCTCACTGTCTCTGTTAACCCAAGGACTCATTCTTCTCTTTCAGGCCTAACGTGTATCATCTGGAACCAAGGTTCACTTTCCACCTTGGCTTGGTGAGACAGGTAAGGTGTTCGGATTTCAATTACCTCAGAAAAATAATTTCTTAATATACCTATTTTTCTCCCGATGGTGAATGGAACAGCCCTGTGAGAGCCCTCTCGACAACAGTGTCAGTCAATGCTTATCCTAGCTGAGGCTTCACATTACACAGTAATACTCGGGATAACACTGTGGGTAGCTGGCAGGTGGGGGCCATGATGGGGGTTGGGGGATGGGAGAAGGGGCTGGGACCTTGTTCTGGGGATCCTGGCTCAGAGTAAAGTGTGCTGTGTACCCTACACCATACCTCAATGACACCCCCCCATCCCCCTCCTGCCCAACCTCAAGATGTAATCAGGTTCAGATGAACCTCCAAGGTAGAAAGAGTCCTGGAGGAGGCCACCCCACCCCCATCCCAGCTCCGCCTTGGAGAGCACGGCCGGGATCAGGCCAGTCACATGTCCCTGTTCCCCAGCTCTTCTCTGCCAACCCCTGCTCATGAAGACAATTCCTCTCCATGCACTGTGTCCCTGAGTCTCGGGGCTCACCTGCCGCCCCACCCTACAGGTTAATCAGCACAGTCAGATCTGTGAGTCAGCATCCAGATTCTCAACCTTCCCAGCCTGTCACAAAGAAAATTCAGAGACGTCGGCCCACCTGGCTGTGCCAAGACCCCTAGTCCAAGTGGGGAAGGTGAGGGAGCCCCTGCTACGTGCTCGATGCTGTGGATCGAGCTGTGTGCTTTGTCTTCCTCATCTCATTGAACCCCCTCGTTAACCCATGTGACAGGCTCAGTATCTCCCTTTCACAGACGTGGAAACTGAGGCTGAGAGAGTTTAAGTACCTTCCCAAGATCACAGAGCTAATAAGGAAGTACTTGAACCCTGGAATGTTTGACTGTAAATTCCACACACTTGTCCCAAACAACCCTCCAGTGAGCCTTTGAAAAGGGAGTTATAGTGACACCAGCCCCTCAGTGTGGAACGTAGAGCTTGTCTAGACACATCCTGAGCCCACGGGGTCCACTTACTGCTTCCTCCCCACCTTGTTTCCTGCAGCCTGTGTTGCTTGTGTACTTTTTCCTGATGGAAATGGCCGTGCCTCGTTCAGACCTTCTTGCCCTGGCCTCCACCTCCACCCCAGGATCTAGTAGGAAGCACGTGATGTACTTGCCCACAGGAAGCATCTGAGACAGGCTGGTCAGACAGACACAGGCTTTCAAACGGGGGCTAAGGTGGGCTGTTGCAGATGGAATTCTGAAGGCCTGGCCCTACGCTATCGCACACGAAGATGGCCCGCTCCTCTTCAAGCCACTCCTGCCCCTGTGGGCCAGACGGGGATGAGCTGCCAGGACTTCTTTGAAGGCGCTCTCTCTGGCTTCCCACACTGCACTTCTAGATGCCAGCCTACTCTGTGCCTTCACCTAAGCCGACAGAGAAAAGTGACGCAGACATGGAAGGCAACACGGAGTCAAGCGTATGAACGACAGTAGAGTCAATAAAACACAGATCCAATTCAGTTGGCGCTACTGGAAACCTTTGTTTCAAAAAAACCCAAACCAAAACAAAACAAGCAAGGCATCCAAAGTAAATGTAGTGAAAACTCACTGACACCCATTTCTAAACATCCTGGAAGGTTTCAGGTGACAGGAGCTGGCCCTGTGCCACCTCAGGGCGTGGCCGTCCTTGTGCTTCTTGACTTGTAAATCCTCAGACTCTGCTGGGGTTACTAACTCGGAAGGCCCGAGGCCTCTCTTATCAGACCTCTGCATCAGAATCCTGAATAACAAACGTCTTCTGAACTGAGTACAAGGAAGTTGAGATTTCTCTGGGGTCAGAGGCTGCAAACCTTGTTGACAATCTGGCAACAGGAGGCCCCACTGAAATAGTGGCGGGTGGGCGGGGGGACCCAGGCGGAGCTATGTTTTCAGGGTGGGAAGAGGGACCCACATTAGAGACATCGCTTCTGGATGTGAGGCGGTGGGAGGTCAGGAAGGGAGGCTGATCTAGGGCTGCTAGTCTCACAGCAGAGCAAGGAGCTGGGGTAAAGCATGCGCTGTACCATCCTTTCCTCCATCCTCGGCACACCCCCAAAGCTGCTTCTGCACGTGGGGACATAACTACCCTTGCCCCCACATTCCCTAATTGTTCCTGCCATTCCTTCCAGATGCATCTCTGCTCCTGAACCTCCCCTGCCCTGAGGGGCAGAAGGAGTGGCCCCAGCAGGGCTGGAGAGGCAGAGTGGTCCCTGCACGGGCAGTTCTGGGTCAGGGAGCTGGAACCACACTCCTGGTGCCAGAGCGCAGTTTCATGCCCAGACAGCAGCTGGGGCTCTGTGCCAAGGCTGCCGTGAGGCCTCACTGCTCCCTGGCCTCCCTCCAGTGCCCGTGCCAGGAAGGAACAGCCTGCCACCGGTGTGGAGTGGGCACCTGGGTGCCTCCAGCTCTGACCTCTCCCTGGGGCAGCCACACCTGTAGGAGTGCGATCCCTTTTGCCCTTTTGGATGGTGAGTTCAGAGGTTCCAGGGAGGGGCAGGCAGGTGAGAAGACAGCGACAGACCGGAATCCCATAGGAACTCTGGTTTCAAATTTAAAATATTGTTTTCCAGGCTCAGGCACTAAGCATTCGCTTGCCATCACTCAGGTCCTAACAGGAAAAACTACAATGGAAAATTAGATCCTGTGTCACATGTCACGGGTATAAATAAAACAAAAGGCAAGCTTGACGTCAGTGATGAGGATTCTCACATTCCACTCACTTCCTCCTCATCAAATACTCAGCTCAGTTTACCCCCTTGGGTGGTGGGAACTGGTTTGTGTAAACAGGTAGGAGCTCTGACACTGTGGGGACCATGTTTCTTTCTCCCTCGAGATTCCCCAGGAGCCACAGGGTGGGCCTCACTCCCTGGGCTGGGTGTTTCCTGGGTATGTGGTGGTATGCTTGGCACCTGTCACAATTCCTTCGACACGTCCCCTAAGCTCTCCCAGTCTATATTCTTCCACTCAAATTTCCCTTCTCAGGGGCAGCCAGCTTGTCCCCTCACCAGACTTCCTGGGAATAGGTTGAGGGGACATTTCTCTTCCTGGAGAAGAGAAAGGAGAATGCAGGGGGAGAGCTGAGTGTCCTCTTGCACAGGGACAGGGCTGGGCTGGTGGGGGTCTCTGCTGCCCCCTTCACTCAGGTGTGCCACTGAAAAGTGGTGTGCAGTCAGCCTGGGGATACTGAGTCCTGTTGTAAACATACTCTGGACTCCAATGATCTAAAGGAAGCATGTGGTAAAGAATTTTGCAGTACAAACATTCCCCTCACCAAGTTCTTTCTTTGTAAATCCAGGTCTTCCTCTGTTGGGTTTTTCTCAAAGTGTTAAGCACCCCTCTGCCCCAAAGCCAAAACCAGACATGGCCTGGTGGACAATCTAACACCTCTATATCATCAAAGGGCGTCGGACTTCAAAGCATGCTGAGGAACGTTGACGAGCAGCACCCTGCTTACGAATAAAGCGACAACTGTTAATGCGACACAGGATGGTATCCACCATTATCTGGCTTTATGTCTTGACTCTTTGGGGTATCACTGGATCTAGGATCATCACGGAGTCTGTTCCCAGTGCACGTGCTGCAAGTCAAACACTCAGATGGTAACTCTTTGTTCTGAAATCACTACGTTCAGCAAGCCTTTGCGGAACTCTCCTCTGTGCTGGGGACCATTCTGGCGCTGGGTGTACTGAGATGAGTACGACCCAACTCTGGCTGTCTCTGCTCTGATCTGTGAAGGGCATGATTAGTGGCAGCAGAGCACAGGGAAAAGAGAGTGGCCTTTGTGTTCAACGGATGAGTTTAAAACACGGTTCTATCACTTCCCGGCTGCTAGACTTTGCCTACCTCAGAGGATGGCGAGCACTGCGTGAGATAGGACGGAAAGTGCTGCACACAGTGCAGGGGGCCTGACAGGTACTCAACAGCACCAGTTCCCTTCCCGGCTCCTCCCCTCGCCAGTGCTGCACCTGCTGCCTAGAAGGAAAACACAAAATGGGAAGGAAAATTACTGTTGTGTATATACACAAGGCAGGATTCGTTCTCTCCCCTCACCATACACATGCACACACGCACGCACGCACTTTAACATGGCTTAATATAGGTGTAATTACTCCACGACACAGACTACAATGTTATTTTTAGAACTAGATTTCTAACTCTGCTCCCACTCAAGAAGAAGTAGATTGGGTTGATAATGGACTGAAATGGCACTTGGTCTTTATCCTCTCCACGTGTACTCAGCAGGGCAGGGTTTGATAACATAGGTCTCAGGTACTTCTCATTCTGTGTCTCATTATGGCTGCTGAGGACGGCTCTGTGGCCTGCATTCTGGGAGACCCCTTTTATCAGATGTGTTTCTGAGACCACAGGAAGTTTTTCCCTTTCCATAAGAATCTCATGAGAGAATGTTGTTCTTCAAAAATTGTGCCAGAACTGGCTCAGGGCAGAATTGTGACGTGCAAGGAGTTGGTTTCCTCCTATCATCTTTCCTGCTTCCTCTCCTCAATCTAAGCATCCAGCATCCAAATACCACACCTGGCTTCTAGAACCTTCTATGATAGTCTAGTCCCTGTCTGTTTTGATGCTGTCCATGCACTCATCTTCCTTACATCTCAAAACTCACCCTTCCTATAACCTTGCCTCTCACATCTACTCTCTGCGAGGTGGATATGGATTAACTATGAAGTGAGGTGGAAATTCTATGCCAATAGGGCAAAGGTTTTGGGTTTTTTTGTTTTTTTGTTTATTCTTTGTTGTTGGGATAATTAAGGAATCCCAGTTGTTTGTCTCTTGCCCTGCCAGGGAGGGGATGGGGCAGGAGGCAGGAACCTTGTACTCTCCTCACAGGTTGGATGTTCACCAACACTCAATGTTTGTTCTCCTTTGGAGCCAGCTTGTACTGGCTCACAAGAGCTAGTGTCAGAATTTCAGGAATTTTCCCAGATGCTTATTAAACACTGCCATTATTTAAAATTAAGTTATATAGGTATACAATTAAATAAATTATATTAAAAACAAAGACAATCCTACTTAAACCTCATCACTTCCTAATCATTTCATTGCACTTACTCTTATCTATGCAATTGAAGTTCTTTGTGTCTGTTGGATCTCTGATGGTGGGAATACTACATATGGTGTTACCGCATACCTCTTCCCAACCCCACATTTGATGACGTCACACTGGTAGCTTGAACTCAACATGGTGGGTGAGTATTTACTCTGGAGAATTTGGTAAACGCTACAGGTCAGGGCCTTACTTACTGTCCCTTTCCCCATCAAACCAGTTTCTAAGCATCTATTGGCATACCACTATTTTGCCCCCAAGCAGGCTCAGGATCAGGCCTGGAGTCAGCTAGGAGTGCAATTAGGCCACTCCATGGATGTGGGGAGAGGTCTTCAGAACTCCCAAAAGCTCTGCCTGTGCCTCCCCAAAGCCACTTTGCCTGGGTAACTCCTGCTGTGTCCCAGCCCCACCACAGAGACAGCTGTGCACCAACCCCCCACAACCCACACACACTCTCATAGTCAACACGCTCTGCTTGGGGGAATTTGTTAGCTCCAACACATGTCTGGGGAATCTGAGGGTCTGCTGGCCTGGAGGTGGGAGGTCTGAAATATAAGAAGGGAGAAGCAGCAGCAAATGGAATGTTCTGGATATAAGGTTACTGTGCGGACCATCTCATCATTTGGTCCCACAAGTTGACTTCAAAGCCAGGAGATGAGCAGTTCTCCTCAGTTCTGCACTCTGGACATTTTTTTGGCAGATGCATGCTGGAAGAGTTTGGTGAAAGACTAACCAAGTACTAGTAAACCTATAGCTTTGACCTCTGGTTTTCAAGACACTTACCTTTTTTTTTTTCCACAGTGAGTGGGTCAAAGGGCATCATCCTTAAAAGAATACACAGTGTTTTGCACTTTACAGAGCTCTATATCCCAACTGTTATTACATACAGCTTTTAGAATAATGCCGTGAGATAAAACAACACACACATTACTATTCCTATTATGAACAAAAGGGGCCCACGATACAGATGCTACCTCACTTATCATTGCCCACCTGGTTAGTCTGTAAAAGAAATGGGGTTAGGTCCAATGGTGCCAACGGGCTTTGAAAATGTCATAACTTACCAAGGTAGGAAGCATGACATGCCAGTTATTATATCTGAAAATCAGCCCGTGCGCGATCCCCTCTCTTCCGCCTCCAAGGACTCTCATGCTAGCTCTCCACCTGATTCCACGGCATTGAACTATTTACTAGAAAGTGAGATTAGAGGTTGACCTTCAGTGTCCTTAACAGATGACACCAGAGTACAAAGAAGAAGACCACAAGGCCAGGGGACCACAAGGCCGTGGATTCTGCTAGAAAAGCCAGAAGTGGTAAAGAGGCTCTGCTTGCGGAGAGTATGGAGTTGTTAAAATGTGAATCCACATACCATAAATGCCTAACTAATTTTTTATGAGACTATGGTTTATTAATTCCTGACTAAGAGACTGGACGACATTAAGCCTTATTAATTTACTGGCCAATTGGGCAGAGACTGTGAAAGGGGGAAAGGAAAGGAGAGAGGCCAGCTTTTGCACAACAGCTGCTTACCCAGTCCTTGGGCCAGACCCAAGAACGGGGGAGAAGGAACTCCTTATTATATCCTTGTAAGTGAGAGCTTTTGTTTTATAAACTGTGAATGCAAAAATTTGTACAAAAATGTTAATAGTGATTATTCAAGGGGAAATGATTTTGTTTTTAAAGTTCCACTATCAACAAACAGCGTTCAGTAGATAACAACCTTTTTTCAGTCTTCCTTGTACTTTCAGAAGCACAGTAGTAACGCCTTAAATTTATAAAGCATGTCAGCCTTTGCAAAGTCTTTTTGTCCATTACTTCAGCGTTGAAATCAAGAATATTGTCACAGGTGATGGATGTATTTATTGTCTTGGTCTTGGTGATCACTCCACTTTATATAAGTCTATCAAATCATCACACTGTACATTTTAAATATATACAATTATATCTGTCAATTATTCCTCAATAAAGTTGGAGTGGGGAGAATATTCTCACTAAACCCAAAGATAATATCAAGAGGATTTGATGGGGAAAGGTGGGCTGGCTTGGAGAACATAATTAGATTTCAGCATATTGTTGGGGAAAAGAGAGAGAAAGAGAAAAAGCAAGGGAGGAGTGGAAGAAAGAGAGAGAGAGAGAGGACGGTATTCAGAGGATACAAAACAGAAAAGATATTAATACTGATAAGAGGGTTCAGCTGTTCCCAAGGCTGGAAAACAGAATTAAAGGGCCAGAACTGACCCAAGTGCCTATAAATATTTTAATATTTAACAAACACGGCATTTTAAATTGGGGGAGGAGGATGATGGAATATCAGTAAATGATATTGGAATAATTTGCTAACATTTTCAAAAAGTAATTCAAGTAGACTAAAAATTTTAATATTTTAATTTTAGATTTAATTTTAGATTAAATTTTTAACACTATAAAAATGCCAGAAAATTATAAATCAATAATTGTATGTCAGAGATAATAGTCTTTCTAAGAATAACACCAAAGACATCAGCATAAAAAAAGTGATACATTTGACTTCATAAAAATTTAAAATTTTTGTATACCAAAGGCATCCACAATACCAGTCTTTCATCAGGTACATGTATTAAAAACCTTCTCACAGCCTGTGACTTGCCTTTGCATTTTCTTATTTATTCTGAAAATACAACAGCATGGATGAATCTCAAAAACATTATGCTTTGTAAAAAAAGTACATATTGTATGATTCCATTTATATGAAGTTCTAGAATAGGAAAAACTAACCTAAAATGATGGAAATTAGATCCATGTGAAATGGCGCAAAGGAACTTCTGGGGTCACAGAAATGTTCCTCATGGGTATATGCATCTGTCACAACTCACTGAATTGTACACTTCAAGCAGACACATTGTATTGTATATAAATTATAGTGCAATTATACTGGAAAAAATTCACAATAAACATTAAATAAAATGGCAAACTGTGAGAATATTTGCAACATCTAAGGCAGATAAATTTGTGAGGTCCTAATATACATAGACAACTTAAAAATTAATAAGAAAAAATAAATATACCAACAGAAAATTGCAAAAGCACCCAAAGGAGCGATTCACAAAAGAAGACAGATAAATGGACAAAAAGTATGAAAAAGCCTCCTACTCCTTAGAAATAAATTAGAATAACAATATAATTTATTTCTATTAAACTGATTTTTTAAAATTAAATACTTAGGTTTGGTGAGGGCCAGGAGGAAAAGACATTTTCAGATCTCTAGTGGGGGTGTAAATCGGCACATTTTCTTGAAAGAACAATTGTCAGTATACGTCCAAAGTCCTTTTGCTCTAAGAAGATGCCCAGATGTAGGGGCTTATGGGCGGGCACACAGATTTTCCCTCTTCAAATCACGTCTGGTGCAAAGATACCCAGGTTTATGCCTCCATTATGTGCTTCTGTCCCAGCAAGTATAATATACCCTTAACTGAGATAAGCCAGGATAGCACTGTGTAGACCCCAGACCTCCAACACAATGGTCAACTGAGGGTCTCTGGTTGTGTAGCCATTAAGGGACCAGAGGGGACAGATCCTTCATATCATAAGCAGACGCCTGAGAGACTGGAACTTTATCCAGTGTTGGCTCACATGGGCCCTGCTTTCGTGAATGACACTCTCCTGCAGCTCAAAGCTAGCATGGCTGGAGAGCAAGGGGCCTACCTGTCACCAGCCTTGGCTCAATCACATGGCCAAGAGGGTGGAGTCCTCTGGTTGGCCAGCTGGGTTACGCCCCCTCCCCTGCAGTAGAGGAAGGCACATTTGATTGAGTCCTACTCAGACCAAACAGACTAGTGGAGGAATTCCCAAGGGAAGAAATCATGAACAGGCTAAACAGATATTACTTCAGGGGACAAGCAGGCATTCTGTTACCTCTATCCTCAGACTCTCCAACCTGCTCCTGCTCTGGGGTCATTTTCCTGTGTCACCTAATGAATAAGCCATCAAGTGGGTAAATTCAAGTCCTACGTGTTGCTTGCCACTCCATCATTCCCAGTGGACCAGGAGAGATGGAGCCTCTTTCTTGGCTGTAGTGAGATGTGTCTTCCTTGCTGTGGTCACAGGTCAGGCGTGAAAAAAAAGTGCAGAGAACCCACTCCTAAAGGAAAAGCCAGAGTCCCAGAAAAAGCGACTTTCAACCTAGGAATGCGCATGTATGAAATGAATCTGCGGTGGCTGGCAGGCAGAAGAGTTCGTAAAAGGTACTCCACCCACAGGCCATCCACCCCAGGCCCATGCACTGGAGCTCAGAGCTGGAGGATCAACCAGAGGCCTTTTTCCAGTTGATTCTAATCTCTCCCTTCTTTCCTTTCCTGCTGCAATTTGCATCCACCCACTAGTGACTCCAAGTTGTCCTTGCATTGCTTCAAAGGAATTCAGCGTGTCTCCTTGACTAGCAGGAAAACCGCCAGTGGAATCCTACCTCCTTCCTTAAGCCTCCCTTGATTGCCCCCATCTGGGATGCTCTCCCTCATTATCCCTACCATTCACATTGGCAATAATCACATTCTGGTTGTGGTAGACTTTCCTTTGTTGCTTCGAATTACTATATATTTTTAGCATCAAGGTTTACTCTTAGTGCATTCCCATCTGTCCTCCCCACAGATTTGTCTTATATTTCTTTATTTCCCCAACTGCACACAGCACACTGCGAGGCACGACAGCCCAGGGGCTCAGAACCCGGGCTCCAGAGTCAGATGCCTGGGTAGAATTCCAACCCTGCCACTCACTAGCCGCGTGACCTCAACAGGTTCCTGTCTCTGTGTGTCTCCCTTATCTGTCAAATGAGGACAAATGTGGCACCTACTTCCCTGGGCTGTTAGCAGGGTTGAGACACACGCATGGAGTGTTTAGCAAGTGCCTGACGTGTGGTACGTGCTCTGTGGCTGTCAGTTACGAGCTGCTTCTACGTGCTTAGTGAATACCTGCTGCTTGCGTGGCCCTGATGGGAGGAACGCTAAGTACCTGGAGGGAGGGCTGCTCTAGGGCGGTGTGAACCCCGTGCCGTGCTGAAAGGGACGCAGAAACTGGAGACCTTGCACAACAGGCCCCACAGGACAGGCCCAGTACTCTCGGGGCACCTAGGGCTCTGGTGGAGGGGAAGGAAGGGCACCGCTGAGGTTCTGTAACACAAATAAGTTATGAGAATTATTAAGTCACTCAACAAATATTGATTGAGCACCTATCGTGTGCTAGAACAAGAAATTTCTTTTCAGGAGTATGGTATCTGGGGGTGTCCTCGCTCGCCTCTCCTCATCTATCCATCAAGCTGTTAGAGTTCAAGCCTCAGCGGCTTCTGGCCTGAACCGTCGTGATGGTCTCTCAATGAAGCTTCATCCCCACCCTGGTCTTTTCTTGACCAGTCTGTATGGAGCAGAGTTAGTCAGGTGAGTTTTCTAAAACGCCTGAATACTCTCTTTCTAAACGTCTCTGGGGGCTCCCCACTGCGGGGTGTCTGTCTCTCCTGGATCCCCACACTCAGGGTCTCACACCTCCAAGGACACAATCTTCCCCAGATGCCTATGTAGCAAATTTCTCCTCACCCTTTAAAAACCAGCTCAGGTGTCAGCTCCCCTGGGCAGCCCTCTGTACCCATCAGAGCCCGCCCATTTTCTGTATTCAAATATTGTGAATTTAGTGGAGGGGATTGGTTCCACGGGTGATGGAAAATCTGAGCCGCCAACCAGGGGACAGTGAGACAAACCAGAGATTAGCACCAGCAAGAAGCTGCTACGACTCCTAGGCTGGAGGGGCAATGGGAGGTTACCAGAGCCAGAGGCCACAACACCCTGCTGAGGCCGGATCCCGGGGACCTGTCTAGTAGGGGTGAAATCCTGGCAGAGCCCCAGATGCTTTGGAGATTTTGGAGATACCTGTCGGGGCAGAGAAGAAATGGGAGAGATGCCCTGACTTTTCCGTCTCTCCTGTCCTCTGGTCTGTCACCACTGCCTTCCATGAGTTGAACCAGCAGAATGCGCTGACAATGAGCCTTCAGGGGCTCCCACCCTCAAAACAGAGCAGGGCAGAGGAAGAGTAAGGGACGGAGCAGGCCCCCTCCTGACTTCCTCAGGCAGATTGTCACCATCGCTTCTCTGCTCCTTCAACTCTGATCTCATCTTTTTTATAGCCCTCATCCACTGGGCTGTGATTTCTCTGTTTACAAGTCTGCTTTCCTTAACAGACTGTGGAATTCCACGGGGTAAGACAATGGCCTCATTCATCTCGGTCTCCTCTGGCTCCTGGCATAATTCACAATAATACTAGGCATTTAATCTTTGTTGGATATCTATTGAAAGGAAACTCCTGGGGTCACCTCCAGCTAGCCCTCCCTTTCCATCTCCTTGTTTGACTTACCTGCCTTGACTGTCTGAACTCCCAGCACTGAAGAATAAACAGGAAGGAGCTTGGGGTCCTTTCAATTCTCTGGGTCTGCAATCTATAGCTTTATATTTAAATACTCCCCAAAACGAATCGCAATAATTATTTATACTCAAAGCACCATCAACGTATCAACCTTCTACCTTCCCATAGCTACATGAAAACTATCCATGGAAATTCCTCCAAATCTCAAGATATCTTCCCTCTACCACCCAAGATGTTTCTAGGCCACCTCTCCCTGCTGTTAATCAGTGTGTGCTCAGGGTAAACAAACTAATTTTAAAATGAGCTTAAGCAAAATATAATTAGGAAGATAAATTAGCTGCCCCCAAATTGTATAATGAATGCCCAAGGAGAAATTATTTTTATTATCCACCATTTTTATTATCTGTGCTACATTTTCTCTTCCCTCATCACACACGATGCTCGGCTGACAGCGTAGGGAAATATCAGAGCACTTAGCTTCTGTCCTTGATTGTCTGCACAGTGATTACCCGGGGAGAAAAACTGGCTGTTTTGTTTTCCTTATCTTGAATTCATAACACCAGCCTAGGGGTTTAGCAAGGGCAATAGAGGAAAAGACCATTGCAATTATCGCCAGACAATAAGGGTTCAACTCTTGGTTCTGATTTATTGCTGGACAATCATGGGCACGTTAGGTGACCTCTGAGAAATCAGCGCCTTCGCGTGGAAGACAGGATGACAAGAACACCTACCTCCGTGACGAGAGCCAACACCTGCTACTCCCTGGTTCGACACACTTCACATGAATTAATTCCTTTTGTCTTTGCCATAACTTCATGCATTTCCTACTATTATTTTCATTTTACACATAAGGAAATAGGCAGAGAGAGATGAAGTTGCTCAAAGGGCTGTTGTAAAAATCGAGTGTGATTTTATACGTTGAAATCGTTAAGTAATTGTCTGAAACACAGTGGGCGCTCAAGGAATTTTGTCCTTTACAGTGAATTTTGTCCCCCTTGCCTGCCAAATTAGCTCATCTTCATAGAAACTGGTTTTTTATTGAAGCTCCTTGGTTAGCAGGCCTGGGTCCTTCCCTCCGAGCTCTGCACTCACTGTACTCTGTGCCTCAGTTTCCCCCTGTGTAAAATGAAACTTCAGACTATACCAGTATCCTCCCATCAGTGGCCTATGAGCTGGACCCTGCCTGCAGGTGCATTTTGTTACACTGCACAATGTTTACATTTTAAAAAAATCAGTAGGTTTCTCTCTCTCTCTCAAGTACACACACACACAAACTTCAGGCTTCTCTTGAGAAACGGGCTCAACTTGCCACGTGGGCTCGTTCCCACAGGTCAACATTTACCGCAAGTGGAGTGCAGCTCCTCCTTTTACAAGGGACAAATATTCCCCAATTTGCCATCATCCCCACTTCTCCCAGCTTCTTGCAGACATGAGTCTACAAGCTCTGGACTCAATGATCATTCAAGCCTCTCCCTTCTGCCACCAGGAGCCCATCATTCCCTGACACCTGACAGTGTGTCCCAGAGGAAGTATCCAGCGCAGGGCACCAGAGATTTTCACTGAAGGTGGTTGTCACATGGGGTGACCAATTCATCCCAGCTTAACTGGGACTTTCCCCTTTTCAGGCTGAAAGACTGGCACCCAGGAAATTCCTTGGTCCCAGGCAAACCAGGTTGGTCCCTCTGTATCACATCACAAGGTCACTTCTACAGTGGCCCTCCCGTCTGGGAAATGAGGATGCCATACTGTGTCCTCGTGCTCCTGAGTCTCCCAGGGCAGCTCTGTGGTGATAGGGGAGCATGCCTCGCATCTCCCTACCATAGATTTGTTGGGGGAACTGGAGTCAGCCAAATGAGAGGGCCGAGACCTGGTCATATGGCCAGTTCTCTAGAGGCATGGGGCTCAGTATGACCTTAGGCAGGTCGCTCAGTCTCTGGGCCTCTCTGCTCTGCCATTCATGTATTCAACAAATATTTATCAAATGCCCCCCATGCCATGTGCCAGGCACCATCCTAGGCACTGAGGACACACCAGGGAATGAGCAAGAACAAGGTCCTTGCCCTTAGAGAACTCACATGTAGAAGAGAAAACAGACGGTAAAACAAGTAAACAAAATCTGATAGAATTTCAGGTGGTGATAACGCCATAAAGCAACCACTGGTCACGTGAAAAAAAGTAAAGCCCACACGGCCACTAGCAATTTTGGCGGGTGCCAAGGAGTACCAGAAACAAGTCATGATTCCACCTGGCCTCCCTTTTTGTTTTTGAGGAAGATTAGCCCAGAGCTAACATCCACTGCCAATCCTCCTCTTTTTGCTGAGGAAGACTGGCCCTGAGCTAACATCCATGCCCATCTTCCTCTACTTTATATGTGGGATGCCTACCACAGCATGGTATACCAAGCGGTGCCATGTCCGCACCTGGGATCCGAACCGGTGAACCCCGGGCTGCCGAAGTAGAACGTGTGAACTTAACCACCGCACCACTGGGCTGGCCCCATGGCCTCCCATTTTGAGCAATATGAAATTCCTAAATTTGGGATCTCTTGATTCAAGGGATATATGTAACAATTTAACTTTTCAACTACCAAATGTTTCTCTCTCAGTGAAAAGAGTTATATGGCTACAATCCATATCAATATCAAAGCTGGTTCTCACACAGATAGATTGGGAATTTATCAAGTCAAATAGGTTTGGAGTACCTACTATGGGCCTACACTGTTATTACACATAATGAAAAAAGATGATACTTGTGAAGTTCAACATATTTTATTTTTCTGATTATAAAATAATAAATTCTTTTTTATAATTTTGAAGCTTATAAACGTAATAAAAGCTATCCTTGAAGCCAAGGGTCTCAACCTCAGCACAACTGATATTTTGGGATGGGTAATTCTTTGCTGTGGAGACCGTGCTGTTCACTGTAGGATGTTTAGCAGCATCCCTGGCCTCTTCCCACTAGATGCCACCAGCACCTCCCCTCCAAGTTTTTGACACCAAAAATGCCTCCAGGCTTAGTAAATGTCCCTGGGAGGCAAAATCGCCTGGGCTTGAAAATTGCCCCTTTAAGCAGACCACTTTGCTTGCAAGGTGGGAGGCTCAGAAGGGAAGGCGGAAGGAGAGCCCCCTTTCGTCCTCCAGGCAAACAAGCAGCTTTCCTCCTGGAAGGGCCCTTGCATTCCTCTCTCCCTTCCTGATGCCAAGACACCAGCCCTCCAGGGAAAGGCAGTGCTGTCCCAGCTCTGGGCTGGGAGGACCGGGCAGGGGTGCGGATGGGCAGGCTTGGGCTCTGCTAAGTGGATCAGCGAGCTTCTGGGGCTTACGCTGTGTGCGTCACAGCCGCTGATCCAGGCCGTGCCCCAGACCTTCACTCCCACAAGTGAGCTTTGCTAACGACCCTGGGAAAACCCTTCCCCTGCTCCAGGCTCACACACCCACTTGTAAGGCCAGCCGTCTGTGGTGGATTAAAATCGTGCTGTCCCTCTTGAGCACTGCCATGAGCGAGTCTCGAAAGCTGGCAGCGGGCACGCCTGCCTGCCTGCGCCCTGCTGGATGGCCTTTACAAAGAGCCCATTGTGCACAACCTACTCTAAGACAGAACCGTCGGGCGCTGCCTGGCCGCTCGCCCCCAGCTTGGGCCGGTTCTTCAGAACAAACCTAGTTACACAGAAGCAAACATTCTCAGCTGATAGAGAACGTCAGCGTGAGCCGACGCCAGGCTCAGCATTTGGAGGCACCTGTAACCTGGGTCCTGGCTGCTTGGGACAAGAGAGAAATTAGTCTTGTGTGTTACCATTTAGTGACTCGGCTTCAGAGGCTCCCAGCTGCAGAGGAGAGAGCTGAAGGAAGAGGGAGAGGGTGAAAGAATCCGGGTTCTGCTTTTATTCGTTTGTTTCCTAAACATCTGTTGAGCCCCTGTTAATGCCCAACACCGTGCTCGAAGCCTGGGGAGAACCGAACTTTACGAGGAAGCTTTCACGGTTCACAAAATCAAACAGCAACGTAAATGAGGGGCCGTGTTCACGCCCCACCTGCAGGGGGCGCCAGTCCTCGGCTCCAGCTGCCCGTTGCCATAATGGCCTACCAGCCAGTTTTGCCGGATCTTCTGAATTTCCAAGAGAAACTGGAAAATGGTTTTTATGTGAAATCTTTTAATTTTTAAGCATAGGCTGAAATTTTAAAACAGAAACAAAACGAAAAATCCCAGGGTGGGCAAAACCAATCCAGTCTCCAGGCCTTCAAACTATAATTTCTGCTTTAGAGATGGTGAAAAGTAGTGGTTAAAAGTGAGGTACCTGGAAGGGGTAAGAAGGCCAGTTGGTTCTACCCCTTGCTTACTGTGTGACCTTGGGCAAGTTACCTAACCTCTCTGTGCCTTACCTTCCTCATGTATAAAATGAGTATAATAAAGCATACTGTAGACTTAAATGAGAGAATGCATGTACATGTCTGATCTATAATAGCTCAATAAATATGGGCTATTGTTTTCACAAGTTATCTGGTCCACTCTCCCAGGAATCTCTTTTACAACAGCCTTGACTGTTGAACATTTAATCACTCCTGTGTGCTCCCTGAGTCAGGAAGCTCGTGGCTTCTTAGTGAATGCCAGTTACATAGCAATCCCCAAATCTTCAGTGGCTCCATCCAGCGCATGTTCATTTATTACTCAGGTCCCCGTCCAACGTGGTCAACACGTAGAGTGCTCTCTTCTACCCTATGCCCTGTGGATCCATGCACCTTCTATCTGGTGGCTGGGCCATTCCCCAGGACATTGCCAGAATCCTCTGTGGGGTTCTCTGCTTTCAGCCAGCTAAGAGAGAGAGAGATTGAGAGAATCTCAGGTGTACCACATCTGCACATTCCCACTTGCCAGAACCCTGTCACATGGCCCCAGTCTAATTGTAAAGGAAGTTGGGACGTGAAGTGTCCCTCTGCACCCAGGAAGAGAAAACAGCTTTGGTGAACACCTAGACACTCTCCATCACACTCCGCGTTCGTACAAACACCATTCTGCACACCTAGAATGTCTACCTGTTGCCCCAGTCTCGCCCTTCGGTGCCATACACACAGGACAGCAGGGAGACACAAGCTCGGGGGCAGGTAGGTCTGGATTTGAACCCCAGTTCTAATACTTGCTAGCTATGGGCCTTGGGCAAATTCCTTAAACTCTCCGTGCCTCAGTTTCCTCATTTGAAAAAGAAAGACCGTCATTACCTCACTGGGCTGTTGTAAGGACGGACTAAGATAAGGGATGTGTTAGCATGCCACATCATTTCTAGTCCACAACCTAGAAGGTACTCAGTTAATGCTGGTGTCTCCCTGGTCCTCTTCCACATAAATGCTTTCCAGGTATTTAAAGATGACCATGGTCATTTCCGTAAGTTTTCTCTTCTCCCAGTTCCTCAGCTCTTTTCACTGTTTTTCCATGATGTCATTGCCAGCCCCCTCACTCTCCATGGCTGTTCCATGAACATACCCCAGTTTGTCAGATACGATGTCTGCCTTAGCTTAGGTTTCTCTGAAAGCAGACCCTGAAACAAGATCTGGGTGCAGACAATTTTGGGGGGAGGTTATCTTAGGAAACAGAAGTGAAGGAAAGGGGGAAGGGAAAAAAGTCAATAAACGAGTGCGTTAGAGCCGTGGGCACCTGGGGTTCAATCCCATAGGGGGCCTCTGAGGAACCATGTAGAAGGCACCTTAGAATTGTCCCACATTCTATGTCCTGCAGGATGGGAAGGCTGGGCTGTTTATACATGCAATCCTGTTCTCATTGGTTTAAATCTGCCTCCATCCTGGGGGTGTTAACCGCCTTGAAATTACAGGTTGTGCCCACGTGTAGCTGAGCCGGCTTTCAAGACTTCTAGAAAGCAAAGGCGGGAGACACTGTGATATGAGCTTGCATGACGCTGACAAAGTGCGTGGCAGTGTTCACTACAGCTACATTGAAATCTGGTGGCTGAAGGATGCGGCTCAGTACGTCACGATCTCTGCTACGATGCCTCTAACAAAAACGTCTGGAAGAATCCACTCTACGTGTTTGAAAAGGTTGTGTAGGAATTATAGTGATAGCCATTTTATCTTTTTAATTTTTCTGTTTCCCTAAGGAATGTGTGATGGCCAAGAATAAATACAATGATCCAAGGGAGAGTCTGACCAGTACAGAAAAGAACTATAATAGTTCACTAAAAGCAGACCGGCAGCAAAGAGAGAGGTAAAACTGCTTATTTTCATAGATGACCTTACCCTGTGCCTAGAAAATCCCAAGGAATCCACACGCAAAAGGACTAGAACTGGTAAAGGAGTTTAGCAAGGTTGCAGCATGCAAGATTAACATTTTAAAATCAATTGCATTTCTATACTAGGAATGCCATACCCCAAAATGAAATGTTTAAAATTCTACTAACAAAGCATAAACAAAATAAAATACTTAGAAATACATTTAATAAAAGTGCAAGACTTGTACACGAAAAACTATGAAACATTACTAAGAGAAATTAATGGAGATTCAAATAAATGGAGAGACATTCCTTATTTATGGATTGGAAGACTCAATCTTGTCTAGATGGAAATTCTCCCCAAATTGATCTATACATTCAATACAATCCCTACCAAAATCTCAGCAGGTTGGGGCCGGCTCCATGGCTGAGTGCTTAAAGTTCTGCGTGCTCTGCTTCAGCGGCCTGGGTTCATCAGTTTGGATCGCTGGCATTGACCTGCTCCACTCATCATCCATGCTGTGGAGGCATCCCCCAACAAAATAGAGGACAATTGCCAACGGCTGTTAGCTCAGGAGGAACCTTCCTCACTAAATAAATACATAAATCTCAGGAGGCTTTTTCTGCAGAAATTGACACTCTGACCCTAAAATTTATACGGAAATGCAAAATATAGTCAAAATAATTTTGAAAAAGAAGAGCAAAGTTAGAAGACTTATATTTCCTGATTTCAAAATCTACATGGATCAATACAGTAGGTATTGGTACAAGGATAGACGTATAGGTCAATGGATGAGAACTGAGATTCCAGATATAGACGCTTACATTAGGGTCAATTGATTTTTGACAAAGGTGCCAAAATAATTCAATGGGGGAATGGATAATCTTTTTTCAGCAAATGGTGCTGGGACTGTTGGATATCCACACACAAAACATGAAGTTGGGCCCTTATCTTACATCATATATAAAAATGGACTCAAACATATCATAGGCCTAAATGTAAGAGCTCAAACTATAAAGCCTCTAGAAGAAGACATAGGAGAAAATCTTGGTAACTATAAGTAGAACAAAGAGTTAGATATGACACTAAAAATATGAAACTTGAAAAAATGATACATTGGACATCATCAAAATTAAACTTTTGTACTTTAAAATAATCAAGAAAATTTTTTTTAAATAAGCTACAGACTAAGAGAAAATATAGAGAATCACAGATCTTATAAAGAACTTGTATACAGGAGAAATAAAAACTCTTACAACTCAATAATCAAACAACCCAATTTTAAATGGGCAAAAGATTTGGGTAGATATTTCACTCAAGAAGGTATACAAATGTCTAATAAGCACGTGGCAAGATGCTCAAATCATTAGTCACTAAGGAAATGCAAATTAAAACCAAGATGAGATTCTACTGTGTACCTACTGGAACAGCTCTGATGTAAAGAGAGACGATGTCAAGTGTTGGTGAAGACGTGGAGGAACTGGAACCTTGCTGCACTGTTGATAGGAATGTAAAATGGTACAGCCACGTTGGAAAACGGTTTGACAGTTTCTCTAAAAGTTAAATAGACATCTACCATCAACCTAGTGATTCCACTCCCAGGAATCTACCCAAGAGAAAGAAAAACATACGTCCACACCAAGACTTGCACGTGACTGTTTATAGCGGCATTATTCTTAACAGTCGAAAACTGGGAACCACCAAATTTCTGTTAACTGATGAATGTGTAAACACAATGCAACCCAACCATACAAGAGAATACTCCACTCGGCAGCCAGAGTGAGCCCGTGAAAGTGCAAATTAGACTTGTGATTTTCAGGCTAAATGTATAAGAGAATTATGCCAACTTTGTTAATAGTTTAAAAATATTTGAGCCTCTATGTTTATGTGATGTTACATTTTGGTACCTGCATGAGTCGTTGTGGAGCTGACACACATTGCTGCTGGTCTGCTGACTCTCCTCACTGGCGTGAAGCAGCATCTGGCCTTGCCATTGCTCAACTTCCCTGCATTCTCTTTTAGTTTTTCTGACGCCTGGGCCAGGTGTATGTGTTTAGCTCCATGATGAAGGACCCCAGCTTCTTGTCAGCAAGGTCAAAGGCAATAAGAACAAATACAGGTTTCAATCCATCCTTGTGGGATTCTGGCTCACATTCGCGGGATATTAGCCTGCTTGTGATCCTCCCTCCAATAGACTTCAAAAGTTTGACTGGGGTCAGATCTGCTTCAAGCTCATGTAGCTACGGGAGCATTCAGCTTCCTGCAGGTTGTCAGACTGAGGACCTCATTTTCTTGCTGAATCTCATTGGAGTCTGCTTTCAGCTCCTTGCTGCACAGCCCTTTCCCTATGGCAGTTCACAACAGGGCAACTTGCTCCTTCAAAGCCAGCAAGGGAGGGGGGTCTCCTAGCGAGATGGACTACAATCTTATGCAATGTAGTCATGTACACGTAATCACATATATCCCATTGCCTTCGCCAAATTCTACTAGTCAGAAGCAAGTGACAGTTCCCATTCACACTCAAGAGGAGGCGCTCACACGAGGGTTGAAACCAAGAGCTGGGGAAGGTAAGAGCTACCTTAGAGTCTGTCCATCATGGTCCACCTCCTGGTCCCCAATGATTTGTGTCCCTCTCACATGAAAAATACATTTACTCCCTCCCAAGGTCCCCAAGAACCTCATACCATTACAGCATCTGCTCAAAGTCTAAAATCTCATCATCTAACTCAGGTCAAGGGTATGGATGAGTTCTTTGGGTATAGTCATTCTCAATCTATAACCCTAAAGATAAGCTATCTGGCTCCCAACACACCCAACACAATGGAGGAACAGATACAGTAAAATAGTTAGAGACATTCCATTTAAAAGGGTGAATGGAAGGTAAAAAGGAGTTACCAGTCCAAAGCAGTTTTGAAATTAGCCTAGGAAGCTCCTGCCAGAGTTCCTTGATCAGACGCCAGGCCTGGGAATAACCCACAGTAGCTCTTGGTTCTGTCCTCTGAGTCATCTTTCCTTTTTCATGAAAGGTAGCACATGTTTGCAGCTGAGAAGTTTTATCATTCTGCCTCCTGCCAGTAGAATTTTGGAGGTCTAACAGCCTCCTTTCATTTTGTACTCTTTCTGTCCCGCTCAAAAGTTATTTCTTGATTTTAACATCTTTTGCCATCTGGAGAGACTGAGAATTTTTAAAGTCATCAAGTGCTGGTTCCTTCTTGTTTACCAGTTCTTCCTTCAATTTACCTCTCTCCTCCTGCATTTTACAGTATGCAGCAAGAAGAAACTAGGTGGCACCTTCCACACTTTGCTTCGAAATCTTAGCTAGATAACAAAGTTCATCACTTAGGTATTCTGCTTTTCACCAATTGCAGGAGACAGTTTTGCTGAACTTTCTGTTACTACCTAACAAGGAACCCTCTTCCCCCAGTTTCCAACAACATGTTTCTAACTTCTTTTTGAGCCCTCCCTGGCAGCATCCTCCCATTTTGAATTTCTGCTAACAGCCTGTTCCAGGCAACTTAGGCTTTCCCCATCATGCCCCTCAAAACTCTCCCAGCCTCTAACCAAAGTCACTCCCACTGTTTTAGGTGTTTGTTTCAGCAGCATATACTTTCAGGTGCCAACTTTCAGTTGCCAACATATAAACTTGTGTTTATAAGTTAAATTGATTAGATCTACTAGAATTTTAAGTGCATGGGAAGGTTTCATATGTTTCTAAGAAATTTCAAAACCCAGCACCTCCAACCTGAGCTACCCAGGGGTGATATTTTTTGCTTTTGAGTTTGAGCAAACTACTGTATCATCAGGAAGGTAAAGAAATACGTATTTTCTAAAGATACCCTATCCTTGGGTGAGTATAGGAATACTCATAACAGTAGTGACAAAGGAGAAATAAATTTAAATATGTAAGTCCTTTATACCCATTTAAGTTTAAATATAATAGTGAGTGTTGTAATCAGTGAGATGATTTCTTTGTGTGTGTTTCTGCTTTTTAAGGCCTTTGTAGCCTTTAAAAGACTCAGATACAGGATCACAATTTTAGGAGAATTCAATTAACTTGTAAATTAATGTTTAAATGTCTGAAAAATGTTACATTTGTTAAATTCATAAGTTTTCACCTTTTTAGTTGTATAAGCAGTGTACATTTTTAGAGGGATACTGTTCAATCTATTTACATAATGAATAAACCGAGCATTAAACAAACAGCAGTGGTTGTGCCCCTGGACGTACAGAACCCCTCGGACATTAAAGAATTTAGTCAGACATGAACAGTCCAGAAAGATTCATGGGGAGGCTTGCATGCAGCAGAACACAGGAGCCAGGAGCCAGGAGCCAGCCTCAGGAGCCGCCTGAAGGAAGAGCCCGATGGCGGCTCTGGGATGCCGCTGTCCTGACTCCCTCTAGTGGTTCCGACGGCAAAGGCCGCCTTTCCCGAGCACCGGAGGAAAAGTCTTATTGCTGGGTCAACTCACTCTTCAAGAACTTTCCCTTGATTAACGACACCAAAAGGAAAAAAACCCAAAAAGATCCTGAAATTCTTCTGCTAATGTTCTTGTGAGATATCTATCCAGTCTTTGCACGACTCCCTGCGTCCCGTGGCGATGCAATCAGCTTTGAGCATCTCTAATAATTATAAACCGCTTCCTTCTTCCACGTGGAAAACTCTGTCCCTGCAACCTGGACTCCCTGGCTCTGCGTCATGCTGCACAGCACAGTTGCAATCTCTCTTGCACCCGACAGCACTTCAAATATCTGAAAACAGCGTCTTATCATCCCGCCCCGGCTTATCTTTTCAAGGCCAACACATGGAGTTCCTTCAACTGCTCCTCATTTGACCCAGTTTCCAGTTTCCATCTCAGTCGCTCTCCTCTGGAGGCATTTCTGGTTTGTCAACAGCCCCTGAAAACACACTGACAGCAAGAACCGCAGGGACTGCCTGAGATGTGGCCCACCTGTCCCCTAGTGCAGGGGGCTGATGCCACCCTACTCCAATGGCTCCCTGCACTTTGGAGCAGCTTTGTCACCTGATGGATAGAAGGCTGGGATTTCTCTTGTCTGGATTTTCCCCCTGCTGTTCCCTCTTTGCAGCCCTGAACTATTTTCTGTAGTTGGGCAGAACTCACCAGGTTCCCAAATAATAATGTACGCAAAGAACCACGGGCAGATGACCAGGTCTGGGGGAACTTCGCCTGCCACTGACCAGAGAGCTCAAACCACCTCAAGAATGACCTGCTCCTCTGTGAGACTGAAGCTTAGTGACTTGAGAGTGGGTTCTGATCTTCAGGTTGGGGACACCTGACTAGCCTACATCCTTTCTGCTGTGGTTTGAACTCATTTTCTCTCACATCACCCTCTGTGGACACGCAGGAAAAAAAGACTTGGTATCAGTAACGTACCATCCCTTTAGAGTTTGAAGACTCATATCCAGTCTACTCACACCTCTCTTCTCTGAACTAATGTAGGCCTTTCCCTGAAGGGCTATTTTTCAAAACCTCTGATCATTTACTTTGTCTCCCTGGCTCCTTTCCAATTTCTCCATAACATCTTCCACTTATGGGCCCCGGGACCGAACAGTATGTTTTAATGACTGATATTGGCAATAGATTAAGAATTATATCTGTGAAAACATTTCCATTATAACATAGCTCATTGTTACAAAGATTTATATACCTAAGGGGTCCCTGGCTGGCGTATAACAGGTTATGTTTCAAAACTTTCTTTGTAGATCAGTTATTTGATATTTGGGCACATTTTTCCACAGAGACAACGTTCTATCTGGTACTTGGGCTCCCAGCCCAGCCAACAAAAGCCAGTTTAAATCACAGAGCAATAGTGCTATCAGGTTGACTTTAGAGAATAAGAATTCTCTGATCTTAAGAATAAGAGAGGCAGGACGATGGAATGAGAATTGCTTCCTCATTTCTCAGCAGAGGTTGCTCATTGGAACATTTTGAAACGGGTGACCCTTAACTTTGGGTATCTTCACTCATTCTTTTCAGGCCTTCTCACACCTCTTCAGGTCCTTCTCCTAGCGTTCTGGTTCTCAATATCCTAGCGTTGCGTGAAGTCCCCTGGGGTGCTGTCTCCTCGGATCTCCCCGATTCCCCATTCTCCAAGCTTCAATACATCTTTGTGCCCCCCTCCCATGAGCCAAGCATCCACCCCTTCAGTGAAGCCAAGGTAAGGCGGATGTTAGGATGACAGGCATGCCATTGAACAGCTTGCCACGAGTGGCTTCTCAATAATGCCTGTTTTTAAATGGGTCTCTCCACTATCCAAGATTCTCATTTGTGCAATTTCAGGCAGTGTCAGAAAGTGAAAAAATACAGTTGACATGAGGGAAGATTTGGGGGAGTAGGGAAGCCATTTAGTAGGTATGTCTGTTCTGCCTACTTGGGAGTCTATCCCACATGGTACCTGCTTTCCACAGATCCCCTCCTTCCTCCAGCTCTGAATCACAGATTATATGCTCCAGATTTTCAGTAGTTCCAAGATTTTTAAAATTGTTTTTGAGAAATTGCTCTTCTTTTGAGAAACTGAGTGAAAGCAGCCAGAACAAAAAAAAGTACATTCTGTAGGATCCCATGTATATAAAATCCTAGAAAAAGCAAACCAATCTATAGTGATAGGAAGCAAATCGGTGGTTGCCCAAGTTCAAGGGAGGAAGGAGAAATGGATTACCGAGGGGCCTGAGGAGACTGCTGGAGGTGATGGAAATGTTCATTGCCTTGATTCTGGCTTCACGGGTACACACATCTGTCAAAATTTATCATTGCACAGTTTAAGTATGTATAGTTTACTGTACATCAATCATACCTCAAGAAAGCTGTCAAAGAAAGAAAGATGCAAAAAGACTAACATGTATGCACACGTATATGTTTCCCCTCAGAACTGACACTCAGCAGTTTAGCATATTTGACTCAAGTATTGTTTATACAAAAGAAATTAAATAAAACAGATAATAGTGACGTTCCCAACCACAGTTCCATTTCTTCACCCCAATACCCAGGAGCAATTATCATAAACTTAGTGGACAGTCACCTGCCTCATAATGACATTCTGACAACAAACTGCATGTACAACAGTGCTCCCGTGAGATCGGCACCACGCAGCCTAGTTGAGTGGCAGGCTGTGCCGTCTAGGTGCGTGCAGGTGCACTCCGTGATGCTCCCACATCGACGAAACTGCCACTCGATGCCTGTCTCAGAGCGCATCCCCATTGTTAGGCGACACGTGACTGCATGTCCCAGTCCGTTTGTAATAATGTGACACGCATACATATGTATTCTTAAACAATATATAGTTTATATGTGGTTTAAAAATTATATCAATGAAAAATGTACATTTTATTCTACAAATTTCTTTTTTCTTACACTATGAGTTGACATTATACAGAGAGATATTTTACATATGATATATTATGTTACACATAGGTACAACGCATTCTAATCATTCTAATGGCTTTTATAAGAATTCATATCATAACATAATGGAATGTTATTATAATTCATATCACAACGTACTATGGATATTATGATAACTCATAGCATAATATAATGTGAATATACCACATTTTATTTATCCATTCCTGCTTTGATAGGCATTTCAGTTGTTTTCAGTTTTTCATAATTACAAGCAATATTGCAATAAGGGTTTCAAAACAAATCTCACAGTATGGCAGCAGGAGTTTCTGGGTAGGGGCCACCAGGTAGGTGTACAGATGGGTTTTCTATGAGTCAGATGTTGGTAAGGTGGAATGTCCTGCTTCAAGGACCCGTGGACTGCACGGAAATAGCCAAAGTCGGATATGACCCTGTCTCCAGATGGCAGCACAGCAAAGCAGCTCCGTGATGTACCCCACAGAGTTGGAGAAGATTCAGAGGACAGCTCCAGTGGCCCACAGAGTTTAAATCTGACCTGGACACACCAGGAACCCAAAGCAGATGACCTTCCGTGAAGCAGGTGGGGCAAATGCCTTTAGCAACAAGCCGTGAGCAATTCAACTCCATCCATTGCCGTTTAAATTCTCAAGGGTTTTAAGGTTAAACAGGCACCAGAAAATGTATTTTCACTGCTTCTAGGTTACTCAGTTTGATATATATGTACTAAGCTCACCTTGTTTATAGCATTATTCTGACCCTTCTGCTGTGCTTAGTTTTTACTTTCTTGATTTGGAGAAGTCTCAGGGCAGCAAGTTAGAACCTCCATTACTGTTGTGTTTCTAACAAATTTTGCTTTGTATATTTTTCTGCATTGTGATTTAGCATATACAGATCCACAAACATTCTCTCTTTGTCGTGAATTTTACCTCTCATATTATAAAATTATATCTCATATGTGTGGAGGAGAGAACCTCCAGCAATTCAGTGGGCTGAGATGATGGAGAAGAGTTCCCCTCAGCCACTACTACAGAGAAACACTGGACAAAACAGTTCTATAGATATAATCGACAGAAAGAGAGGGAACTCTCCAGATTCCAGAAACATAGCGGGAACTCAGAAGCTGAGCAGGAAGTAGGGGCTAACCCACTGTAGCCTACGCAGGGTTTGGGCCAGCTCAGGCCCTAGGGCTTCCAGGGAATTTTACACCCTTGCAGGCCAATAAGATGTTTAGTCCCTGCTGTGAGCAAGGAAGGCAACTGGAATTGAGCACCGTGCAAATCTGAGTTCCTGAGGTTTAAGCTGTCAGCAAAAACAGGATCAGACAAGTTCCTGCGTCCTCAGGCTATAGGTGAAAACAAAGTTCAGCCACAAAAACTTGAAAGCAAGCCTGAGCCGTATATTGACATGAGTTCTGAATTCTCACTGTGAGACAGAAACACCAAGCTGAGCAGAAACACAAAAGCTGGTCGAGAACCGGTAACCTCTCTAGGACTCCAGCAGAAGCAAAGTTGACAATCTGACAACCCCAGGCACACAGTTCTTCCCCAGGGGAAAAAAGTCCTGCTGAAAATAAGCTCATAATAAAAATTACAGACCAGAGGAGGAAACCACCTGGAGGGTCAGATCATGAAATTAACAGGAGAATCAATGCCCCAAGAAGTAGAGAAAATGATCAACCTACAGATAACTATAAAATAAGTGTGTTTTAAATGACTTACAAAATGAAAGAAGGAATAGAAAATATAATAAAAAATAGCAAAGCATATAAAAAGAAAAGGCAGATTTGGAAAAGGACCAAATAGTTCTTTTATAAATGAAATGTACAGCCATTGAAAGTCAAAACTAAATAGATATACCTAATACCCAAGTAGAAAATATAGAAACTGGAACTAAGGAAATGACTCAGACTGTAGCACAGAGATAAAAATGAAAAAAAAAAAGAATGAGAGTTTAAGAATCACAAAGGACAGAATCATAAATAACAGAAAGGATATGCAATAGGAGTTATGGAAGGGATAAATAAAGAATGGGAGAGACAGGGATTCTCAGATTGACGAGCACACTGTATCAGCATCTACTGCTGTGTAACAAATCACCCCATCCCTCAGGGGATTCAAAGAACAACCAGGGATTTAAATTACAGCTCTGCGGGTGGACACCTTGGGCTGGGCTCAGCTGAGTGGTTGCTCATGCATCTGTGGTCAGCCAGCAGGTGTGGTCAGCGGGCAGTGGCCTCACTCACATTAGTGGTCTGAGAAATGAAGGGGAAGAGAAAGAGGCCCAGCCCACGAGGCTCCCTGCAGAGAGCACTCTCTCTTCGCTTAGCAACTCTCAAGCCAGAGATAAGCCAGCCTTGCAGGGACGGAAGGCCTCTGTGCTCAGACTTAATGTTTTGCAGCTGGGTTTTCAACCGTGCTGTGGTGTAGCGTGTTCCGGTCTTTCACACAGATTGTGACACATGTTGACTTACTGGGAACTGCTTGGTTCCAAGAAGGAAGCTGGAGTCATTTGCATTAATGACTTGACATTTCTTTGCCTCTGTCGCAAGCTTCGGGTAGCTAATTTTTAGTTTTACCTATGACCACTTCACCCTCCAAATTCAGCTCAAAGTGTCTAAATAAAAAACAAATCACTTTGGTCAGTGTTAAAATTTGCTCTGCTAGGACTGCAGTATTAAGACTTATTTTTGGATTATGGTTAATGTTTAAAAGAATCAACAAGAATTATATTTACACAGTCTTGTAGACTGATGGATGGGCAAAGTAGGAAAGATGTGGCTGATTTGTGGGAAATAAAAGCAGATAGAAAAACGGGAAATACAGACCAATTAAAAGCAGAAAAATAACAAGATTTTCCTCTTTGGGGCTTCCTAAACCATCGCTCTCCATTCCTCTTAGCTAAGAAGTAGAAGCTAGAAAGTAATTTGTTTTTCCTAAATAAATTCCACACCAGAGTCTTTGGTAAACAAACTCATGGGAAATGAAATCTTGTTAATATCCACAATAGACTTCAGAATGAGAGCAGCCCATTTACCTCTGTTCCGAAAACCACTTTGTTCTGGAAAGGGCTCTCACGCAGATAATCCTCACACAACTGTTCTACTCAAAATATACAAGCTATTGGGCAAAAAAACTGAAGGGCAAAAGGGAAAAGTGTCACCTGTCCTAGGAAAATTCTAATTTAATCCACTTAGGATGCAAAAGCAGGGCCAGGGAATAAAGGGTTAGGGAAGGGTGGGGACAAGCGATCACCGAGGTGCCTTCGGATGAGAGGGCTGAGGAGACGGCACCCCCAGGGTCCAGGTTTCCAAGGATGGTACCCACTTCAGATACGCAGACTCCCTGTCCTCGTGAGTGCCCTTGGACGTGTCATGCCAGATGTTCAAATACACAGTTTTGAAAATTTGGTCGCTATCAACATGGGCAGCCTAAGGTGCTAGGGAAGTAGAAGGAGTCTTTCCTGCCACTTGGGCAACCGTCCTTCGTTTTAATGACTTCTGGGCTGCACAACATATGCCTTTGCTCTGATTAGTCTATAGAATAGTGTATAGATTTGGCGGCCCCCTTGGCCATCCCAGACTCTGAAGTTTCCCCTTTGCTTCAGTGGTGACCAATCTCTAGCCACACCACCCCACAGCCACCACACCCTATTCAACTCCTGCAGGGGAAAATGCCCAAACTGGACAAGATCCACAAAATGTGAAGGCAAAGAAGTCAGAGCTCATAGCTAGAGCAAGAGTGTGACTTTTTGAGATTTCGGTAAGGAGGCCTTTTCTGCAGGGCACACTGAGGGCACTTGCTGACACTGGACATTTGACCACTGGTGCTTCTTACTTTGTGTTAAGGCACCGAGACCAAGGAAGCAGTCTTCCCTAAGGCAGGGGCATCAGGCAGGCCTGACTTGGCCACGAGAAGAGCGTGGACAGAAAGTCAAGTAAGCGGCTGCCACCTTGACTTGGCCTTGGCCAGCCCATCAACACTAGAGCATCTCACATCTGTTCCTTCTTCCACATCTGAGCCCACCCTCAACTCAACTGCAGTTCCCATCCCATTTTTGAACAGACCACTTGGAAAGGTACACTTCTGCAGCTTGATCATGCTTCCTGCTCTTGGCATTCAGTCCAGCTGATCCACGCACACCTGCGCTGTCGGGTCTCCCAACCCTGGTAGGCCAGGCTCTCCTGGGGGAATCTACGCAAGCTAGTCATGAATTAGGCATTTATTCTTTTAACGTGAAAAAGCCTGGGGAAGACTTTCAGTTTTAAGATAGTGGAGAAAAGACATCTTTTTCTCCTTTCCCCTCTCAGCAACAAGAAAGAGGAGAAACAGAAACACACCTGCAGGATTGAGGAAACCAGCGGACCCTTCTGTTCTCAAGTCACAATATGTGAAGACAGAAAGTAACTAGAAGATGCTGGCCTGAGCTGAGGAGAGAAAGGTGGAGCCTAAGAACTTGCAGAGAATGAAATTACTGCGCAAGCGCTGAAAAGGGAGGCTCTGAGGCACAGCTGGAGTGAGGCGACAGCTGAAATCAGAGAGATTTGTTCAAAATCGATTTAATGACCATCTGGTCCTCACCCAAACAAACCCAAACAAAGTGATAAAAATCCTTCCCTACATATATTTTTGGGGAAAAACTGAACCAGAAAGTTTTCAGTAATGATGGAGGTTGCATTCCAGAATAAAACATTGAATGATGCAAATATCCTCCTCATCTCAGCAGCCAAAATGCCAGCAGCGAGGCTTATGCCCTTTAAGGAGGAGACTGGAAGATTCTTCCCTCCAGTCATTAATGGTCCCAGAGAGAAGTCCAATAGATGCTGACGTCTGAGTTTCCCCCGCTGAAAAGGCCAGCTTACTGCCACACACACCGTGGTGGAGCCAGGAAGTGACAAGGCCCTCCCAAGCTCACGGATTTCCCATTTAGCTGGTTAGTGCCTAACTCTTACATAAGAACAGATAGTCAAGAATCTTGAGATATTTGAAAAGTTTCCAGTGTGAAAGGCAGAAACAAAAACCAAACCAAACTACTAACCAACCAACCAAACAAAAACAAATAGAAAGGTCTCTTAGAGGAAGCGGAACAACGTAGGGAATAAATGAATCTTCAAAGACAGAACAGTAAAGGTAACATCCTCAGATAAGAATAGAAAGTGTATTCTTGGAATAAAAACAGGATACTATAGAAAAATCAACAATTAGAAAATAAGAATGCGCTCTTGGAAATTAAGAATAAGAGAACCGAGGGGCCTGCCTGGTGGCATAGCAGTTAAGTTTGTGTGCTCTGCTTCGGTGGCCCAGGGTTCGCCGGTTCGGATCCCAGGTGTGGACCTATGCACCACTTATCAAGCCATGCTGTGGCAGGTGTCCGACATAAAATTGAGGAAGATGGGCACAGATGTTAGCTCAGGGCCAATCTTCCCCGGCAAAAAGAGGAGGATTGGTGGCGGATGTTAGCTCAGGGCTAATCTTCCTCAAAAAATAAAAGAATAAGAGAACCGAAATTTTTAAAGTTGATGAAAATTTTAAAGTTGATAGAAAGTTGATGATAAAGTTGAGGAAGTCTTCCAGATAGTAGAACAAAAAGACAAAGATATGGGCAATAGAAGAGAAAAGATGCGAAAATTAAAAGCTTGATGCTGGAGCTGGCCTGGTGGCGTAGTGGTTAAGTCCACGGGCTCCCTTTGGCCGCCCAGAGTTCACAGGTTTGGATCCCAGGCACAGACCTAGCATGGCTCATCAACCCATGCTGTGGCAGCATCCCACATAAAATAGACGAAGAGTGGCACAGTTGTTAGCTCAGGGCCAATCTTCCTCATAAAAAAAGAAAAGAAAAGAAAAGGAAAGAAAAAGCTTGATCCTGAAGGTCCAACTAATAGGAGTTCCAGAAAGAGAAATGTGAAAAGAAGAAATAAAATTTCCTCTAACTGAAAGTCTGCAGTCCCCCAATTGAAAGGGTCCTCCAAGTGTCCAGCACAATGAATGAAAACCACACCAAGTCATAGCATATCAATTAGCTATTGCCAAAAAACACAGATCCTCAGATCCTCTGAGCAGATATCAAGACGAGATTAGACATGCCAGAGATTTCTTGGGGAAACGCCTGTGAAGGATGAAGGGATAGAGAGCGAGAGCAGATGGGGAGAACCTTCAGACGCAGTGCAGGTCTGATACACGTGAAAGACGAGGGGAAAGACAGACCTGCGCAGGAAAAGCTTCAGACGCCCGCAGTTCTGAGACAGCCTCGGCCAGGCCAGAGGGGAGCCTCTGAGCCCACGATGTTCATGAGAGGAGCCCCACATCAGGTAGGCTTAGTCTGACTCTAGAGCCCTCACCTTATGCAGTCATTGGCTGGAAGCTGCCTAAGGGACATGTGGCCCCTTTGTCTGCATGGTGGTGGATCCAGAGGTGTGGCAGCTGGGCTGTCAGTCAACTACGCTTTCCAGGGCAGATTATCTTAAAGAGACATCTAAGCAGGGCACCTCCATGACTGCCAAGTTCATTTCTTGCCCTGCACAGATCCAGTTCTCCATGGTTCCTGTGGGCCTCTCTTCCTGAGGAGAAACTTAGAAAATGGAAGTTAGTGGGACAACCTATAGCCCTTGGTGGTGCTGTTGTCTCGAGGCCACAAGCCGTACTCATCCTCTCCCACCTGCACTATCCCACCTAAATTCCCCTCCCCCTCGGCTGTCAATTCTGCAGCTCTTGGTGGCTTAGCCGGTGGTGTGACCAAAACCTCCATTCTAGAGGAGTCTTAGCAATCATCTTTTTCAGGCAGGATTTGTTGTCCATTTCCATTCAAAGATTGAGCAATGGTGTAGAAACAGGTGCCCACAAGGGTCACTCAGGACCCACACCCATTCCCCCTTACCCCACTGTGTAAGCAGCCCCACCTCCTCCTGCTGACCAAGGTCAACGATCTCTGCCAAGAGGATGACTCCTCTCCACCTGCTGGTCTTTGGTTACAAGGCATCCAAAATGCCCTAGTGGCAGCCATAATGTATAGTTCACTGGGATCCCTGCTGTGTCTCCTCTCAAGAGTGCACCTCATTTGGGTACCAGGACCTCTAATCCCTCAGAGTCCAGAGTTGCGGAGACAAGAAACATAAAGTTCCCGAGTGGGTAATTAGGAGTGATGATAAGCGGGGCCACTCCTGCTTCCGCCTCCTGATTCCCAGACCCATGTATTCTTCCTCTTGAGGACACAGCACCATATGGAGGACTCGATTTAATGAGTATAGTGCTTCCTAAAGGATGGCACCCCCTCTTTTCAGAGTATTGTCACCAAGCTGGAGCTGCAGCTGTGTCTTAGTAACCATTCCAGTGCTTTATGAGGCTGTATGTGACATGACCAGTGGACCCCATGGTCACAGGCCTCCTCTCACAACTCCTTTGCCACAAAGTGCATCTCCTGGTCAATACTATGCTGTGTGTTCCCATGACTATAAATCAGGCATTCTGTGAGCCCCCGGAGAGAGGCGCTTGCTAAAGCTCTGTGGGTAACAAAGGCAAATCTATAGCCAGAACAGGTCTAACCCTGTGCTGATGAACTGCTGCTGCTGAACCTTCCAGAACAGAGGGGCCCAGTGTAGTGGGTTTGCCACTCAGTAGCCAGTTGGAGATGACAAAGTTTTATTTTCAAACTCAGCAAGTCCCAGAATTCCTGGGCTCTCTATTTCATCTACATTTTCCTTGAAAACTGGCTGGTTTGTTTACGAATGAATCTCTTTCTTGTAGTCCTATTACATGCAACTAAATACAACTAGCTCACACTTAATCATTTTGTCTGGAGATCTCTCAGGAAAAATCCACAAATTTTTAGGTGCATATTCTAACTTCCAAGTTACCAAGTATTTATAAAATATTTCATCCCTGCATAACACAGATCATCATCTTCTTTCCAGGCTCCTGTTTAGCTGGCTTGTGCCCACCACTCGGTCCCCAAACCAATGCCACTTAGTTCTTGTTCTTCTTGTGTCTCCATCCCACTACTGATACCAAAAGCTATTGCCACAATATGCTACATGACAAACATCCAAAAACTCAGTGGTTAAAATCATAGTAATTTATCACCACTGATCCGTGAATCAGCTGAGGGTTGGCAGAGCTCAGCTGGGCTCAGCTGTGCAGCTCTGCTGATCTAGGCTGAGCTTGGCTAGGACTGTTTGGTTTTCTTCCATGTATTACTCATCCTCCACCTAGACCCGGTGAGCTAGTCATCAGCATGTTCCCCTGCTTCTGATGACATAGCATGAGAGACCAAGCTCAACCACACAAGTGCTTTTCAAGCCTCTGTTTGCAACATACCTGCTGATATCCCATTGGCCAAAGTCAGTCAAGTGGCCAAGGCTAGACTCAAAGGGCAGGGAAGTATACTCCACCCACACAGGTGGGAGGGGAGGAGGAAGAGTGAATATTTTTGAGCAGTAACCTAATCTACCACACACGCTACTGTGGAATTTTAGATCACCTCCAAAGAGGCAAAGTCATCAGGTCGAAAAGATTGGGAATAGAATGGCAGAACTTCTCAGAGCAAGACCAGAAGCTGGACGACAATGGCATGCCTTCCAAATTCTGAATGATATATCCATCTAAACTATCAGTCAATTATAAGACTATAATAAAGACATTTTGAGACATGCGGAGTCTCAATTAACTTACCTCCCATTTACCTTTCCTCAGGAAGCTACTGGAGAATAAGATCCACCAAGAAGAGGGCACAAACCAAGAAAGAGAAAGATGAGGAACACAGGAAATAGGAAATCCAATGTAGGAGAGAGATGAAGGAAATACCCAGCATGACAGCACATGGAAGGTCCATATTGTTGCCTAGAGAGCAACGAGAACAATCTGGAGCAGAGGGCTCCGTGGATCTCTGTAGTGTGCAGAATTTAATTGTGTGAAAAAATATATAAAACGCTATTGTAGAGAGTGGGGAAAACAATATACGTACAATGAAAAACTAAGCAAATGAAAACACGGCACAACTATTAACTCTAAGAAAATAAAAAAGATGTATACGAAAAGAAATATCACAGTCCACTATGGTTCAGCTGTAAATAATATTTCATATTAAGATAGTCATAAAAATTGTACCATAACTGAGGCTGGCCCTGTGGCTGAGTGGTTAAGTTTGCGCGCTCCGCTGCAGGTGGCCCAGGGTTTCGTTGGTTCGAATCCTGGGTGCGGACATGGCACTGCTCATCGAGTCCCACATACCACAACTAGAAGGACCCACAACTAAGAATATACAACTATGTACCTGGGGGCTTTGGGGAGAAAAAGGAAAAAAATAAAATCTTTAAAAAAATAAATAAAGTACATTGGGAGAATGGGAAGAAGAAAGTGAAATAGAAAGTCACTAGATAATATCCAACATTGATAAATCAGGAAAAAGCAATATAAAACATATCATTTAGCAAAATGGAAGAAATGTACTGACTCTGGAAAGTAGAATTAGAAAATATGAAGGGTGGGACATGGGAATTGCTATTTTCTCTTGCAAGTCTTTTATCAATATTTGACTCTTTTGTAAAAATATGTGCATATATTATTCTGATTAATTTTTAAAGGCCTAGGGAAAGGCAATACAATAAGCCTGTAAAATACTTTGGTGAGAGTGAATTTCATCCATTTTGCCACTTACTGAATAAACATTTATGCTCAGTTCCAGGCATCAAAATAATGATTAATATTACACAGTATTTAGTGATTAAAAAACAGGTTTGCATATATTTAGCCTTATGATTTAATTCTCAACAACCCTGTGAGGTTGATACAGAAGCAAATTTCCCATGATGCTAATAAATCTTAAGCTTCAGGACCCCTCCCTGAATGGACCACCTCAGAAGGGGCCCTGGCAACATGTTCACACACGTCATATGTTTTTGTAAATTCTACCCCAAAAATGGCCTTTTGTTAAGATGACTGTTTCCACTACACCTTCCAATCCACCATATTTCCCCTTGTGTGGCCATGGGCATTATTTCTAAATAAATATACATCTTGTACCCACTCAATTTGTGTTTACAATTTTATGTTCTTTTGTTTAAAGAAGGGCTTCCCCAAATAGTATAAACTTCAGGCTCCATAAAACCCAGATTCCTCCGTGGGTATTATCTACCCTATTTCACAAACTGACGAATGGGGTCAAGCAGCTTGGCCCAAGTTTGCACATCTGGACTTAAACTCAGGTCTTTGAATGTCCACATCCATTTTCTTCCCACTACTCCATAAACCATGTCTAGATGGCAGAAGAAAGGTTCAGAGGCGTCAACTCCTTTCCTGGGAAAATCAGTCCTCAAGCCTGGGTGCAAAGGGAGCAAACTGGAATCATGGGGACTCATGAGGTGCTCTGGGGAACAGGTGGTGGTGAAAGATACAAAAGGCAGGCTTACCAAAGAAGAACCAGGAAGATCCACAATCTTGGCTTCAGCTGGCTCTGCCTAGCAGTCGAGGGGCAATGAAACTAAAATGCTTTCTGTGAGGCAATCCTCTTGGAGTAGAAGAGGAGGTCTCCTTTTTCCAGATGTCTCTCACTTCAACCTGGCCTCTGGGAGCAGATCTCTGCATCTCCCTGGGGAGAGCCGTAGGCAGGGTGAAGTCAGAAGTCAGGAAATCAAAGCCTCCTGGACTTGCAAGAGACATTTGGGGAGGTTTAGCCCAACTCCTCAACAAGAGGAGGCAGCACACACAGTGGTCAAGAGCATGGCTGGACCGTGGCCTCTATCTGTTTGGAAGCCATATGACTTTGAGCAAGTTATCTAATCTCTATGCCTCTGGTTCTTTATCTATAAACCAGGATGAGTTCACATTCCCTTATCTACAATTCAGAATCCAAAAATCTAAAATTATTTCCAAACTTATTTGGTGGGAAGAACTGATCTGAACTCATTTGGCAACAAAATCTAACCCAATTCACGTAAAGGTACTTATTCTATTTAATGTAAAAATTCACATGCCTCCCCACAGAAATATTAATGATTGGATTATGGAGTACAGTCCCCTGGGGGTGTTTTCTAACACAAGGTAGATGTGCCACGTACCTTTCTAAAGTCCAAAGAATTTTAAAACACATCTGGTCTTTTTTTTTTTTTTTAAAGATTTTATTTTTTTCCTTTTTCTCCCCAAAGCCCCCCCGGTACATAGTTGTATATTCTTCGTTGTGGGGTCCTTCTAGTTGTGGCATGTGGGATGCTGCCTCAGCGTGGCTTGATGAGCAGTGCCATGTCCGTGCCCAGGATTCGAACCAACGAAACACTGGGCCTCCTGCAACGGAGCGCACGAACTTAACCACTCGGCCACGGGACCAGCCCCCAAAAACACATCTGGTCTTAAGGCTTCTGGATAAAAACCTGTGGATCCGAAGTGCCTATCTCATAGGGCTGTTGCGAAGATTAGATCAGTAATATAGGAAAGGTGCTCAGAACAGCACCTGGCACAAAATAAGTGCCCTGGACAGGTTTGCTGCTATTATTGGGAGCCCCTCTTTAAGCAGATTCCTGAGAGATGTGGTCTGGCATTCACCTGACACCTAGGCAGAAGAATTCATTTCTTTATGAGACAATCTAGTTTAAATGCTGGACATTTCTAATCGTATAATAAGCTGAAATCTGCCTTCCTCTAATTTCCCCCACTGGTCATAGTTAGATTTCAACACAGCTTCTGCATTTGCAGACAGCTACTGTGTGCCCCTGGGTCTGCTTTCTCCGTGGTTAATTGTTCATCGTATGTTGCTCCCAGACCGGCCTGTCAGTTCCCCCACGCACTCCAGTTTACCAATATATCCTTTCAAATGCAGTGGCCAACACACAACCCAGGGGCCCATATGGGTTCTGATCAGCATAGAGTATGGTCCACGTTTTTTCTGGGCTCCAGACTGTGAAAAATAAACTGTGTCTCAGTGTGAAAACAGAAGAGAGATGGGAGGAGATTTGGAAAAACACAATCAAGGCCATCACAGAGTTTCATTAGAAAAACATACTAAAAAAAATTCAATTTCAAAGCAATTTTTTTCTGGTTTCCCTGAACTACGAGGGAAAACAGTGAGCAGCCTAGACTGATCGAAATGCAAGAGTCTAACAGAGCAGAACGTCGGTGACGTTATGCCAATTCATTTACTGTGAAATACCACAGACAGTAATGCTGGAGCCTGTGTGAAGGTCACAGACCGTATCCCACAGTCCAAGAAAAACGAATGATATTCCAGCAGAAGGAGAAGAAGAACAGAGCTAAATAAAACTCTGACAAGTATCAACACCAATTTACAGCGAATTACCGAGAAACAGGAGGACGTGGCTTCCGCCAGTGGGCACAGCCAGACCTTCCCTCGTCTCTGGCCTTGACTCCCTCTGGTTAAAGAGAACATGAGCAAATAAACCCACTGGAGGGGAAGAAATCCATTTCCAGAGTGGGCAATGTGATCACTCACTCAAGCTGCGATGGGAATAGTGAGAAAAACACTCTTCTTTTTCAGTGGCCATCTCGGCTACCTGCCAAGGATGCCTAGAATTCTAGATGCCTTTGGAGTCTCAGTAAAGATCCCCTAAGAGGTGGCTGGTGGGTCCATGGGGATTCGCTATTCCATTCTTTATACTTTGTGTATGTTTAAAATTGTCCATAATAAAGTTTTCAAAAGTCCTCAAGCAATTATAACTTTTTAAAAGAATAATGCCAGTCCAATAATTGAACCTGTCCTCCTTTTCCCCATACTGAAGATATTTTTTAAATCAGAAGGTACCTTCATTAATAAACTGGTTGGGAAAATGTTGGTAATTTTTTATGTGGACGTATTGGATCATATAACAGGTGATATATCTAATAACTTAACAGGGGAATTATTCAGAGTTTTGACACTGAAAACTGTGTATAATGCTATGTTGGTGAATAAAATAGCCATCAGGTTAATGTCTGGCTGAAGGCAAGGATGTTGGAAGTTTGGGAATCTCCAGCCTGGTTTCTCCTTTAATCCACTGAGAAATGGATTTGTGATCATGGTCCTCAGACTCAGACCAAACCCAGTACCAAAACCACACAGATAAAAGAGTAGTCAGGAAATTGATTAAGCAAATACTTTGACCTCGTTCTGGTCAAATGCATGTAGAAATTGACCTCCAATTTACTTGGGCTCAAGTAAATGCTCAGAATGGGCCGACAATGTTCCGTATACTAACCCTTGGCTAGAGGCAGGGCCGGGGTCTGCCAGAACTCCTGAGTACCATTTCTCAGCCTGGCCCTGCCACTGACGCCAGCCACTGCTGCAGGGAACGAGTTCCATGCAGGTGTGGACCAGCTCCACCCAGGTTAGTCTGACAGCACCTCAGCCCACGATGTGGACCTCTAGATTTTGTTCCAGGGCATCTCTGACACCAAGATCTGTGCTTGGCAGTCACACGTGGACAATCCAGAAATGTCTAGTAATTACTACTTTTGGGGCTCCCTTTGGATGGGATGTTGCAGGTAGACAGAAATAAGGACCCCACCACTGTGGTAAGTGCAGAGCCAGTAGCAACACAATTCAGGCTCTCACCTGGGGTGGATTGGGATGAGCTACACGTGGAAGGCAGGAGCTTTGGGTTACGTGTAGTTGTGCACCTAAACAATACAGAGGCAATGATGACGATAAGGAATGGGGAATTTATTGGCTTTTGTGAACTGCTTTGGAAGTCTTGAAAAAAGAAGAGGTTTAGGTTAGCCAACAATCAGCTCAAGCACACTGTGAACTTTAGAAGGTCTCTAAAGTTTTAAACTTAAAAGCTTTATGTCCTGCAGTGTAGGGAATGTTGTCTCGAATATTAAGCCAATAGTTTAGTCATAAGGTGACAAAGTCAAAAGGAGACAGAATGCACAACCTTGACAGGTCTCCTCTTTCAAAGTTAGGGCCCTTACAGGAAAAGTTTAAGATCTCAAGACCTGGGATAGGGCAGACAAGTCTGGGAATACTGAGTCAGGTAGATTGATTTTAATCCTCCACGAGAAAAGAACCAGCCTTCTTCCCGCTGCTAGAAGAGAACAGGCTTGGCTGGCCAGGAGACCCTGAAAAGACCTCAGCTGAATCTTGCCTTGCTAGGCGATGCTTGTCCTCCTCGACATGCTCTCTACCTCCACTCACTGGCCCCAGGATGACCAGAGCCAGGTTTGGGCTCAAGCAGGTGGGGAAATATATCCCTGCTCCAGTAGGAAAAAGCTTCCTGAAGGAGTTGAAGGTCTGGCTAACGCGTACACCAGGAACCCGGATATGCCAGTGGGAGTGGATCTGGAGGATGTTCCTCCAGACCAGGGTGGTGAGTGGATAGCAGAGAATTTAGTGACATAGGAGCACTCTTCCTTGATTTAAGCTGTCCTGGCAAGGACACTATCCACGGCAAAGATAGTTTCTTGAGGCTTGGACAAAATAATGGCCTACAATAAATAAAGTTCAGTTGTTGGAATTTTCCTGGCACAGTTCAGAGGAAGGAGTCAGAAAGCTCAGACAAGTGGAAATATTAGAGTAGACTTACTTTTTCCTTTTCCTTATTCATTTACAAAAGATTGCAGACAGTGCTCTTTAGCAATTAATAGAGGCAAAATGTAATTTAAATTTCTACAAGCATTTATGTTTTTAAAAGTTTGGAGGAAACACACATAGATGCCACTTTACATAACTGAATTCCATCAAGCTCTTTGACTTCTGTCTTCATTATTGAATGACCTGTACTGGCAAATACAGCATGGGATAAACCATGAACAGGATGAATTTTATCCTTGAACAGCTGTGAGTAACCAAAAAAAATGTTTTATTGTGGTAAAATATACATACGTAAAATTTACCATTTTAGATATTTCTAAGTGTACCTTTCAGTAGCATTAAGCGCATTCACATTGTTGTGCAACCATCATCACCATCCATCTCCAGAACTTTTCATCTTCTCAAACTGAAACTCTGGTCCCAATAACCCCCCATTCCCCTTCCCTCTTCAGCCCCTGGTAGTCTCTATTCTACTTTCCGTCTTTATGAATTTATCTATTTCAGGTTCCTCATTAGTACGGTTTGTGGAACCATATGACATTTTTCCTTTTATATTTAGTTTATTTCACTTAGCATAGTTTTCAAGGTTCATCCGTGTTTTAGCATGTTTCAGAATTTCATTCCTTTAAAAAGATTAATAATATTCCGTTGCATGTCTATACCAACATTTTCGTTATCCACTCATCCGCTGATTGATATTTGAGCTGTTTCAACCTTCTGGTTTTATGAATAATGCTTTTATGGACATTAGTAAACAAGTATCCATTTGAGTCCCTGCTTTCAGTTCTTTGGGGTACATTCCCAGAAGTGGAATTGCTGGACAGTAATGGTTATTCTGGTTAATTTTTCGAGGAATCATCAAACTGTTTTCCATAGTAGCTGCACCATCTTACATTTCCACCAGCAAAGCACAAGGTTTCCAATTTTCCCACATCCTCACCAACACCTGTTATTTTCCTTTTAAAAAAAATAGTGGTATCCTAATAGGTGTGAAAAACTGAGAAATTTTTCACTACTACTACTTAAATTCTTTTGGATCCCTTTCCTTCTGATACTGCAAATGCACACATGGTAGGCTACTTGCTATTATTGCATAGCTCACTGATGCTTTGTGTTCGTGTCTTTTCTCTCTGGGTTTCTATGTGGATACTTTCTTTTTCTATGTCTTTATGTTCACTGTTCTTTTCTTCTGCAATGTCTAATCTGCCATTATAGCCATCCAGTGTGTTTTTAATTTTGGATATTTTATTTTTATCTCTAGAAGCTTGAGTGGAGTCCTTTTTAAATCTTCCATCTCTCCTCTCACCACTTTTGTGTTCTTCCTTCATCCCTGAGTGTGTGGAGCATATTTGTAATAGCTGTATTAACATTCTTGTCAGCTAATCCCATAGTCTCTGTCATTTCTGAGTCTGGGTCTTGTGACTGATTTTTCTCTTGGTTATCATTCATATTTTCCTGATTCTTCATATGTCTACTAATTTTATGTTGGATTCTGGATATTGCAAATTTTACGTTGTTGGGTGCTGGACTTTGTTGTATATCTTTGTACTGGACTTTTTCTGTTGGACTTTTAGTTGAAGCTTGTTTGATCCTTTTTGTTGTTGTTGTTGTCGCTGAGGAAGATTTGCCCTGAGCTAACATCTGTGCCAATCTTCCTCCATTTTGTACGTGGGTTGCTGCTGAAGCATGGCTGATAAGTGCTTTGGGTCTGCACCTGGGATCTGAACCCCTGAACCCAGGCCGCCATAGCAGAGCACACCAAACTTAACCACCACGCCACAGGGCCGGCCCCTAGTTTGATTTTTTTTTTTTTTGAGGAAGATTAGCCCTGAGCTAACTGCTGCCATTCCTCTTCTTTTTTCTGAGGAAGACTGGCCCTGAGCTAACATCCATGCCCATCTTCCTCCATTTTATACGTGGGACGCCTACCACAGCATGGCCTGACGAGTGGTGCCACGTCCACACCCGGGATCCGAACTGGCTAACCCCGGGCTGCCAAAGCAGAACGTGCAAACTTAACCGCTGTGCCACCGGGCTGGCCCGTTTGACCCTTTTGAGGTATGTTTTTAGGCTCTTCTCTTGTGGTCTAGAATAGCATTTATTTGAGAGATAATTGGCCCCACTTCAAAGTGTTGCCTTTCTAGGATTTCTGCTGGCTTTCATGTGTATTCAACATGAATACATACTCCTGCTGGAGGGAACTCAAATGATTCCCAGCCCTGTGTGGACTGCAGTTATTGTCCGTCTTACAGCTTTCACGTAACTGTTCTTTCCTCGGAAATTATTCTTGCCCAGATTTCTGGAAATTCACCCTATTCCTGAGTAGCTTAGTATCAAAGACTCAAGGGGATTCCCATAAAGATTTCTTGACCTCTTGTTGTGTAGCTCTCACCTCTCAGGTACTTTGCCCTGCAAATTATGGTTACCTTGGTCTTCTTGGACTATAATCGCTGTCTGCTTGACTCGGTGAGACTGCCACCCTCTGCATGGTCTCCCGCCCTGAGTCACAGGCTTGCAGCCCCCTGCAAGCACAAAATCTGTGCAACGGCAGGTCCTGCCCATTTGTTTTCCTTTTCTCAAGGATCACAATCTTGTTTGACTCTTGTCCCAGTGTTTAAAAACAATTATTTCCCACATTTTGTTTATTTTCCTAGTTGCTTATGTTCAAAACGTAATTCCAGACCGGCTTACTCCCTCATAGCTGGAGGCAGAAGTTCTTGGAAAGTCGTTTTAATAACTCAGCTAAAGTGTCAGCTCAGGGACAGCATCCTGTTGAAACTACTGAGTCCATCTCAGTCTGTGGTTGACAACTGGGACCCATCCTCCAACTCTCAGGGCACCATCTTGAGATGCCTCTAGAAAACTTCCGGTTGTATCTATTCCCTCTGCCATGTTGTCCTTCAACAAACAGCAACTGTGACATCTCCAACGTGAAACTGGGGATGCAGATTACCTCCTAGTCACTGGCAGTCTGTAATTGGCTATTAAGCTTCAGATGCCAAACCCCAATGCAAATCTATTCATCAGAGCACAATTAATTAAACTTGACTTTCTCATTAGAAACCTACAGTTTCCCTAACCTTTCATGCAGGTCATGGATTCCATGTGATGAATGTCACCTGACAATTTGTCATATCAGTCATATCACTTTATTTTATCCCTCAGCACTTGATACTATTTAAAACAACATCTCTTGATTTTGCAGGATGACAAGTTTGAAGGACAAAACACTGGTCGTCCAATAATTAAAAGATATTGTGAAATAACAAAGGCAGTGACATATGTTTAGTAATTCATTTCTATTGCATCAGCTTTGAACCATTTCAAATCCTCACTCTCTTGGCCGTCCTTCTATAGGAATGATGCTCAAACTTCAGAACGCATTCTATCAACTGGCAAGCAGCATATATCCTGGGCTGCGCCCTTAGGTTCTGATTCTGTAAGTCTAGAAGGACTCCAAGTGATTCTGATGTCAGTGACCCAAGAGCACCTTTGGAGAGGCTCTGACCTCTGGTATTGTTCCTGCCTCTGCCAGTAACAAGACAGGCTCTGCCTCTGCCGTCCAAGGCCACAGAAAATTCCCAGGCAGGGGTGGGTTTGAGCTGAGCATCCAGGAGAAGCCCTGAGAGCAGAGATGTCACGGGCTAGCCACCATCAGAGTCTACCCTCTGCAAGTTTACTTAATAAAGGTCCCAAACCCTGGGAATGACGTGCAAGGTCACAGTCAGTGACGGGAGTGAGCATCCTTGAAATACCTGAGGACAACGCTCTTCAGTTTGCCTTTAGAAAATGTTTAAATATTTAACTACCTTGCTGTCCTTCCTGCCTTCTTGGTCGAAGTCTCTAGGCCTCTCCTTTGTTCATCAATGCAAACAACAACAACAGTAACAATAACCCTTTATAGTTTCGGTAGTGGGATAAGAAAATCATAGAATTTCAGAACCAGAAGAAATCACTGAGATCGCCTCATTCAACCCCAGGGAGGTGGAGGGCAGATCCTGACTGTCAGTCCAGGGTTTTCGACCAGAACTTTACAAAATCATTTCATGGCTTCTAACCATTAATCTACGGTCTTATCTGCGCCCCTGCCTTAGAAGAAAACTCAGAATGCTCCCCAAAGACGAATAAATTATACGCAACCAACCTAAGCATGCTTGGATTCATAGGATGGTCTGTGGGCTGATAACTGCCTGGGGCTGGCTGTGCACAGGCCCTGGCTCACCAGGGGTGTAGACAGCGCATTCGACCGCCAGAGCAAATTGCCCTCCTCTATACTAAAATTATGGTCCTGAATAATCATGAGCTGAGATGAATAATAACAATGTCCAGAAAAGAATTGCTGACAATAAAAGCTTTCTTGCATTGAACTTGGTGCATATAATTTTGCCAGTAAACGAAAAAGTAAAAAATAAAAAGTAAGATATTACAGTAAAAATATGCAAAAGTAGTGAATGGGTATTTTTTTCATTCCATTAATGTTTTGTTTTGTTTTGCTGAGGAAGATTGTCCCTGAGCTAACATCTGTGCCAGTCTTCCTCCATTTTGTATGTGGGATGCTGCCACAGCATGGCTTGATGAACGGTATGTAGGTCCACACCCAGGATCTGAACCCATGAACTCTGGGCCACAAAAGTGGAGTGTGCGAACTTAACTAATACATCACTAAGCCAGCTCCCCATTAATGTATTTTTTTTTTAAAGATTTTATTTTTTTCCTTTTTCTCCCCAAAGGCCCCCAGTACATAGTTGTATATTCGTTGTTGTGGGTCCTTCTAGTTGTGGCATGTGGGACGCTGCCTCAGTGTGGTTTGATGAGCAGTGCCATGTCCGCACCCAGGATTCGAACCAACGAAACCCTGGGCCGCCTGCAGCGGGGCGCATGAACTTAACCGCGTGGCCACGGGGCCAGCACCCCCATTAATGTATTTTTTTTTTTTTTAAAGATTTTATTTTTTCCTTTTTCTCCCCAAAGCCCCCCAGTACATAGTTGTATATTCTTTGTTGTGGGTCCTTCTAGTTGTGGCATGTGGGACGCTGCCTCAGCGCGGCTTGATGAGCAGTGTCATGTCCGCGCCCAGGATTCGAACCAACGAAACACTGGGCCGCCTGCAGCGGAGCGCGCGAACTTAACCGCTCGGCCACAGGGCCAGCCCCCCCATTAATGTATTTTTAAAGGGAAAAAAAACTTAGATCTACTTATTGGTCTGTCACAAAAATGAATATTACAATTACATAACAACAAGAATAGTAATTAAGATGAATAAACTTCAATTTTAAGGATATTACTCAAATCAGTAATATATTTCATGTATGGATTAAAATTTTCTCTTACCAAATAAAAATATTGCACCTCAGAGTTGCACTGTTTTAAATTTTAAACACAAATAAAAACTCCAGTAGTCATATAGACAATAGAATTGAAGTAAATAAAGTTCTGTGTCTTCATCTTTACATTCATTGTGCTATAATTGTTTATTTGGACTCTGCTGTGTAAACACAGAAATGCATGTATCCTGGGGTAGGAGGCACACACTGCACCTGAAGCAGGCTGGAATGATTTCCATCTGTTACAAACTTATTCTCCAAAGAACGCATGCAGACGAGCCAGTGGGGAGGTGGGAGGGGCAGGAGGCCACAGGAGGACAACTGTATAACTAGAATTCTCTTACCTTCCATGTAAAAATACAACTACTAAAGGGTAATTGATACAAATGTGTAAATATGAAGCTTACATACAAGTATTAATAAAATTCAACAGTATCTTCAGTAATTGTTTGGAACTTAGACCAACAAAAGACCGTTTGGGGGCAGTATTTTCTCACTGACATTGTTTAGAATTGCCAGAAGATGGTAATAATTAAAAGCAGACTACAGTTTAGGGCAACTACAAAGAACCTGCAGGCAATATCACACTTGATGGTGAAAGAATGAATACTTCTCCCTAAGATGGTGAACAAGGCAAAGACGCCCTCTCTCACCACTTCTCTTCAACACTGTACTGGAAGTTCTAACCACTGCAAAAAAAAGCCATGAAAAAGAAAGGACAGGCACAGATATCGGACAGGAAAAAAAACAACTATCTTTCTTCATAGGTAACACCATTGTGTTAGAAAATCCTAAGGAATCTACACACATACACACATACACAAAGCTACTAGAACTAATATGTGAATTTCGCAAGGTCATAGGATACAAGGTCACTATATAAATTCAACTGTATTTCTATATACCAGCAATGAACATTTGGAAAATGAAATTAAAAATACAGTTCCATTTACAATGCCATCAAAAAACATGACATACTTTGGAGTAAATTTGACAAAGCATGTGTAAAACCTGTACACTGAAAACTAAAACATTGCTTAAAAAAATTAAATAGGACAAGTAAACAGAGACATATATCATGTTCATGGAGCTGACGATTCAATATTGCTAAGATAGCAATTCTCCCCCAAATTGATTAACAGATTGAACACAATCACAATTAAAATTCCAGCAGATTTTTTTTAAACTTGACAAGCTGATTCTAAACTTTTTATGGAAATGAAAATGACTTAGAACAACCAAAGCCATTTGAAGACTTTCTATATAACTATAGTAATCAAGACAGTGTGATAATGGCAAAAGGATAGATATGTAGATCAATGGAACAGAGATAGTCCAGAAATAAACCCATAAATATATGGTCAAGTGATTTTTCAACAAAGGCGACAAGGCATTTCAATGGGAAAAAACAATGCCTCAACAAATGGTGCTGGAACAATTAGATATCCATTTCAAAAAATGTAAGTATTGACACTTACCTGGCTATACTCAATAATTCACTCAAAATATATAATAGACAACATATAAAAGTGAAAACTATAAAACTCCTAGAAGAAAACCTAAGAGAAAATTTTTGCAACTTTGGTGAAGGTAAATATTTCTCAGCTGGGACACAAAAACCATAAACCATTAAAGATATAATTGGCGAACTGGGCTTTTATGAAACTATGTAAATTACATAATTATGAAATTAATACTTTGCTCATCAAAAAAACACTTGGGGGGGGGCTGGCCCGGTGGCCGAGTGGTTAAGTTCGTGTGCTCCGCTGCAGGCGGCCCAGTGTTTCGTTGGTTCGAATGCTGGGCGTGGACATGGCACTGCTCATCAAGCCATGCTGAGGCAGCGTCCCACATGCCACAACTAAAAGGACCCACAACAAAGAATATACCACTATGTACTGGGGGGCTTTGGGGAGAAAAAGGAAAAAATAAAATCTTTAAAAAAAAAAAAACTTAGGAAAATGAAAGTGAAACCACAGAATAGGAAAAGATACTTGGAATAGATATATCTGACAAAACTCTTGCATATAGAATATATAAAGAACTAATACAATTCAACCATGAAGACAGAAACCAATAAAATACAGGGAAAATATTCGAACAGACACTTTACAAAAGAAGATTATGAAGGACCAAGAAGCACACGGAAAGACCTCGACATCATTAGCCATTAGGAAAATGCAAATTAAAACCAAAACGAGATACCACTTCAAGCCCACTAGAATGACCAAAATGGAGGAGACAGACAACGCCAAGTGCCAGGGAGGGTGCGGACGCCTGGAACTTGGGTACACTGCCAGCGGGAGTGTCAAACGTCACGCTACTTTGGAAAATATTTTGGCAAATATACTTTGGAAAATATATATGAAACTAGAAATAACCTGAATGTCCACCAACAGGGGAATGGATAAACAAATTGTGGTATATCTATATAACGGAATAAAACTCAGTGATAAAAAGGAAGGGTACTGATACATGCAACAACACAGACGACTCACAAAAAGCACTATGAGAAACGCAAGAAGCCTGACGCACTCCATTTATATGACATTCTAGAAAATGCAAGCTTTTCTATAGTAACAGAAGGCATCTCAGTGGTTGCCTGGGGGTGGGAAGAAGGAGAGATGAACTGAACAGGATATAAGGAAACTTTTGGGGGTCAAGGAAATATTCCATATCTGGATTGAGGTGGTGTTTACATGGGTGTACACACTTTCCAAAACCCATCAAACTGTACATTTAAAATGGAAGCATTTTGTTGCACATAAATTATACCATAAAATTCATTTAAAAAGCAACAACAGCAACAAAAAACAAGTTCCTTAACGCTCAACTAGCTGCCCATTGTCACCCAGGGCGTAGGGTTGTAAAGGGGCCTCCACTACGTGAGGACCCTCCAGGCAGATATGTACTTGGCTCCCAGGCCCTCATGTGGGCTCACCGTGCTGGGGAGAACTAGCCCACGTGAACCAGGGCGGACCAGAGGCAGGCGGGAGGGCCTGCTCTGCGCTCCCCCACCCTCGATCCCACTTAGCTTTCCGTGGGGAATGAAGGGCACCCCCTCCCATAGAGAGCTCAGCTGGCCTCAGCAGGAGGCTGCCAGGCTTCCAAAGGAGTAAACCAGAAGGTGGAGAAGGGTGCAAGGACAGGAGACACCCGTCCTGCTTTAGAACCCACTCAGCAACAAGGACCATCATTTTCTGATGACTCACTCCGTGCCATCACTATGGTGAGTTTCCAAGTGTTACCTTGTTCAATTCTTAACATGACCCTCATGCAACTCCTTCTGTGATGCCAGTTTAGAGAGGAAAAAGCAAAAGTGGCAGAGAGGCTAAGAAAGCGCTGCAGACCTTCAGAGCCAGTACACGGCAGAGCTGAACCCCCACTGCCTTTGGGGAACCAGCTCTGCTCCTGAGGGCTCCTGTGCCCTTCCCCTCCCACCCTTCCCGGAGCCTAGCGTACAACAGTGGGGGCAGGCTCAGGGGCCGGTGTTCCAAACAAGCAGAACCAGGCCCGGAACACCGAGTCCTGTTCTCTACTCTGCTCCAGCGGCATCAAGGCTGCCCAAAGTTCAGAATCCTATTAAGTCATTTTCTCTATAATTCAAATACAGAAGTACTTTTAAGAGACACACAGCATCCCAGCTATTCCCATGTGCTATAAATATGCAATTTATGGGGAAAATGGGAACTCTGTGTTACATTCAAATTGAGAACTATTTGAAGAAAGGGGGAAAAAAAACCCATCGTATTGAGTCATGGGGAAAAATAACTTCAGTATATCATACTAGTAAACAGGGATGTAAAAATAGCTTCTGTTTGGAAGTGCAAATTAAATGTTAATGTGGCCTTGAGGTTATTTCAAATATGTTTCATCTTTCATTTTCGCAATCTGATGAGTTCTCCCCATATTAAACCAAGGCCAAATAATTTTAGATGCCAATTTGAAAAACCTTCAGATCAAGGTGCTCAACTCCCTTCGAAAAGAACATCAGGCAACCATTCTCTGAAAACAGACGATCCTGGCAAATCAGTCATGAGTCAGCAAAGAATGAGAGCCTCGAGGCAGGGGCCACAGCCAGTTTTTGTTCAGCTTGCCCAGAGCACGAAGCTCGGTTCGGGGTGGACACATCATTTTTCTTTGCCCGACTCTCTTTCTTCCAGGAGGCAGCGGTCCTCTTCATTGGGAAAACTGCCTTCCCTCACTGCAGCCTCGTGGTCAAGGGAGAGCGCCAAACCAGGCATCCTGACCACACGAGTGAGAGAATTGGCCAATCCGAGTTTCCTCGAGGCCCTTCCCCAGATGTTTCGAATTTGAATGAAGGAAAGGGAGCACCCTGGGGCCACGTGGGCCCAGTAGCTGCTGGCGGCTGCAGTCCAGCTGAGTGGGGACAATCGGTCCTTAGACCTTTACCTCTTGGAGTTGATTCCTCCTCCAGCCACCAACTCTGCACCTCCCAGGCATTTGGCGCCTCCCGGGGTTCGGTTCCATGAGGGAAGGCGCTGTTTCAGGGGCCTGTGGTCCACTTTCACTCTCAAATCCAAGCTGAAGTCACAAAACCATTTATAAACAGCCATAGTTTCCAGCTCCTACTCCATCTCAGGAACCCTGCGAGGTGTCTCGTGCGATGCGTCTCGTTTACCCCACACAACAAGCCTACGGAGGGAGGTACTGTTATCCCCATTCTACAGACAAGAAGCAAAACCGACGACACTGCAGGCTCTGAAATCTTCAGTAATTCGCCCACAACGACACCATCACTGAGCCTCTTCCCACCCCTCTGAGGGCAACAACACTGCTTGGTCTTCAGCTGGACTGCTTCCGAACCCTTCTCACGTAGGCGTGACCTACAGAAGCAAATCCAAACGAAAAGCCTGATGCGAATGTTCCCATGTTTTTAAAAAATGGAGCTAGGAAGTGGGAAGCGGAGCCCAGTATCTGGCGCCTGCCCAGCAAGCCCATCAAACTAAACATTTCATCCACACAAGATACTGACTCTGCCCACCAAGACCTGGGAGGGCGCCTGAAGGTAGAATTAGGGAGGAGCCTCAGACTGCTACAGTATGTGCCTTTTGAAGAATATATTTTCTATTGTGGTAAAACATACATCAAATTTACCATTTTAACCCTTTTTAAGTGTGCAGTTCACTGTACATTAAGTGCGTTCACATCATTGTACAACCATCACCACCATCCATCTCCAGAACGTGTTTCTCCTCTCCAGCTGAAACTCTGTCCCCATTAAACACTAACTCCCCATTCCCCCCTCCCCTCAGCCCCTGGCACCCACCTTTCTACTCCCTGTCTTTATGAATCTGACTACTCTAAGCACCTCATATAAGACGCATAGTATACGGTTTGAATTTTCAACCCCTCCAAGTATTTACTGAGACTTCCTATTTTATTTACCCAGCACTCTGCTGGGTTTTACGGGGAAAATATATAAAATATGAGATCAGATTCCTGCCACTGAGATCATTATAGCTGAGCTGTGAAGGCAAGGCCGGCTTTCAGGAAACGAGGCGTACAGGCACGGTACTAACTCGGAGGCCAGGGAAATTTAGATGAGAGAGAGATCCTTGTAAGCTGCTATAGTCTAAGAAGTCTTCATAAGAGTGGTGACTTGAGGAAGGAGAGGAAGGTCTGGCTGGGAAGAGAGGAAGATTTTGGATTAACTACATCATTCACAAATCCAGGCAGCGGGATCGTCCCAAGCAGACCGAGCCAAAGACACTGGGCCAGCCATTCTGACCTGGTTTCTCTGAGGCAGGATGATCAATCCTCGAGCTGTGGATCAGAAGCCTGCTTGTCTTCCAAGCCACACAGGGAATGCTTTCCTTTCCTCCTATCACAAAATAGACACAAAAGGAAATCAAAGGCTTGTTGCTGTTGTTACTCTTTATAATTATCTCGGAGAACAGCCAAACCAGCTCTTTTGTGCCAGTTTGTCTTTCTCCTTTGGCAAAAGGAGTTAGTAAGAACCTCTGAAACTTGTGTGGAATGTCTGACCACCAAGGTCAGGTCACATCAACCCTGACCACAGCTGGGGACACGGACCCCCGGAGCTGTGGAGACAGAATCCTGCAGCTGCTTACTCAAACCAGTCACGCGAGTCCTTTAAACACGCCGCATGGACGCCACCCCCGACCCCCACCCCAGCACTTTGAGCAAGCGGGCAATGGAGCAGCACCCTGATGGGGCTGTCCATGAGGGTCGCCTACCACTTCCACATCCCCTCCTGCATAAGCCTCTCGGCTAAGGACCCTGGCGGGTGAGTAAGGACAGGAAGGCCCGCCCGGCTGTCACTTTTCTGGTTTTTTTTCTCCCTCTCTTTCTTCCCTTTAAGATGCAGCAGTAAAAAAAAAGAAGTCCTTGCTTTTAGACACAAACACTCCTTAGTGTGGTTGATGGGTTTGATTCTGCCCGTCCATTCAACCGTATGTTTGTTAACAGAAATTGCAAACGTGGGGCTAGTGAAGCAGCCAGAAAGTGCACCATGGGCCTTTACAAGGCATTTTATAACCACAGGAGATGGAAATGTGAAATGGCAGCAATGGGCCCTGCCTGGATAACCCACAAGCCTGCCACAGTCGACTAATGGGCACGTGGTGGTTTATGATGAACGGATGCACACAAACCACAAGAGAACACAGGATGGGGACCGATGGCTCTGAAAAGGTGTGCAATGCTGAGGTAAATCCTTGTACTATTTCTTCCCAATAGTACTTAGAAATGGGAAGCGATGTCCAATGCCTCTCTGAGAATTCCCATAGGAAGAGAGCCACTTCTTTCTGTGTTTCCCTCTCATATTGGTGACCTGGAAAGGTCACCCGGGGAGCGCTACTCTCTAGGGTTGAGTTACATGGGATGTTGCCCTCTGAGCAGCGGCTCAGCCTCCTCATGCACACCAAGGCCAGAAAAAGACAGGAGGGAGACAGGGGAACCACACACCACGTTGGAGTTACTTATTCCAATTCCGTCCCCCATCTGCTCTCTGGTTTATTGCTTTCTGCTATATATTGAACAGGTTGAATCTTAAAAAACCTTGGCTCTGGTCCACAGTGATGCAGCTGTCCAACTAGTCTACCTGTCTCTAGTCTGTTTTACTCAAACACGTCCCCCATTCCTCCCCAAAGTGGTATACTTAATATATAAATCTCACTATATATAATTCTCTTGCTTAAAACTACCTCCAGGGTAAACTCCAAGCTTAGGTCACTATGTTTCAAGCCAAAAATGACTTGTACTTATATATAATCACAGTGAAAATGTAAGTTTCGAAGATAAGTTTAGAAAATTTCATAAGCCCCCAAGCCAAAAGCCAACCAATGTAATAGAGTCTATGGTAACATTTTTCTAACATTAAAGGACAGAAAATGACAAAGTTAAAAAATGAAGAAGTTGGTCTGAAAAATGCCTAGAGGTGAGGGCTGAAAAGAGTTCACCATGTGGGAATAACCTTTGTCGTAATGACAAATATAAAATGAAGACATTATTTGAAAGCCACACAATTATTTACAGTTAAAAAAGAAAAGAAAGCCTTTTCACTTGGGCATGCATTTCTTTCACACTCTCCCTGCTCCCCCAGTCTTGCTTCCACAATCACCTCTCAAACTGCCTGCATCCCAGTTCTTGTCATAGTCACAGCATTTGGGGAAACCCAAGCTAAGAAAGTGGGTACCAGAGTGGCCCTAGAAAGGAGAAGCCTAGAAACTCTAACCTCCAAGCCTCAGGACAGGATTCTGGAACTGGAGTACGTGCCCATCAGATGGTAACAAGGACCCCATTTCTAGTGGTAAGCGGAGTGATGATAACCCTAGGTGTGCTGTGACAACAGGATTAAGATTTCCACCTGTGATGGATTAAGATGAGGAACAGCTGAAAGGGAAAATGGTGGTTTATTCAGGAGTTTTGGCTGATCCTAATAAATATACACATCCAGAAGTAGCTAGCCTGACAGACCATTAGAAGAGCCTATTAAAGTTTCAGCTCAGGTGCCTTTTGGGGACTAATATTCTATAGGGATGGGATGGTGTCCTCCAGGGTAGATTGTGTGCATTAAATCATTGATTTTTGGGTCTGTGTCCCCAGTAGCTAGCATACATGGGTCCTCAACACTGTCTAAGTTTTCAAGCACCACAGAACCTGGATCCATACCGTGTCTGTTAACGTGGGTATTAAAAGTAGCCAGATCACGCCCTTCTCCCCCTAATCCTCAGCTCCTCAAACTACCTTCCCACTTTTCTCTAGGTCACTAAGCTGCAGGCAGCTGCAAACCACTGCTCTCACCCCCCAGAAGAGTACTTCGGAGGCTCTGATGAAGCCCACACAGCAAAAACCCTTCTCCAGCCCGGCTTCCTGCCCCCACTCCCCATTCCTGCAACTCTGTTCCCCAAGTTCCACGTCTGATTTTTTTTTTTTGGCAAACTTTTCTTCCTCCCTCCCTTTCTCTCTTTCCCCTTTTCCTCCCTCCTTCTCTCCTCCCTTTCTGCCTCCTTTCCTTCAGGCACTGCCAAAGATGCACATAATTAAGAAAAACTCATTAATCCAGGGAATCAGGGCAAAAGGAAAACACAGGTAGGAAAATAAAAGATTAGCGCACAGAGAAGTTGACTGTGTGGAACTGGTAGGTAAGTATTATGAGTTGAATTGTGTGTCCCCCGCAAAAGAGATAGGTTGAATTCTCAACCCCAGGTACTTGTGAATGTGACCTCATTTGGAAATAGGGTTTTTGCAGAGGTAACCAAGTTAAGATGAGGTCATTAGAATGGGGCTTAATCCAATATGACTAGTGGCTTTTTATGAAGAGGGAAGTCCGGATACAGACGCACAAGGAGAACACGTGACAACAGAGGCAGAGACTGGAGTAATGTGGCTGCAAACCAAGGGCTGCCGGCCGCCACGGGAACCTAGCAAGAGGCAAGGAAGGATTCCCTGCTACAGGTTTCGGAGGGAGCATGACCCTGCTGACACCTTCATTTTGGGCTTCTAACCTCCAGAACTGTGAGAAAATAAATTTCTGTTGTTTTAAGCCACTCAGTCTTTAGTATTTGTTACAGCCGCCCTGGGAAACTAAAAGAGCAGGCATCCCATATTTGACTCTTATCCTTCCTAGCGGCTAAAGCAGGGAAACCATCAGTTACATGATCCACAGTGCCCACAGGATTAAAGGGTCCCATTTGCTTCTGGGATGCAGAGCTTTTCATGGCATGAGGGATCAGAGAATGGTCTTCTCTCTGGGTCCTGCAGAAAAAACACTGTGAGATGCAATGATGACTGTAGTTGATGGCAACATGACACTGGTCCTGATAATGAATTTTATGCAGCTATTTCTACAAGGTGCCTCACCGAAGGCAGATGGTATGACCCCAACGGAAAGTTCATCAGAAGCACACAGAGGAAACCAGAGGTGAAAGAGGGGACATTACTACCAACCTTACAGAAACAAAAAGGAATACTACGCACAACTGTATACCAAAACATTAGTAACTTGGATGAAATGGTCAAATTCCTAGAAAGATACAAACTACAAAAACTAACTCAAGAAGGAACAGACAATTTGAACAGATCTATACAAAACAAAGAGGTTGAATTAACAATCTAAAAAAGTACCCATAATGAACAATCCAGGCCCAGATGGCTTCTCTGTTGAATTTCACCAAACACTTAAAGAAGAATGAATGCCAATTCTTCACAAACTTTTCCAAAAAATAGAAGAGAAAGGAACACTTCTCAAGTCATTTTATGAGGCCAATATTACACTGGCAGAAAAACTAGACAAAACATCACAAGAAAAGAAAACTACAGACCAAAAGCACACACAGGAGTACCAAAAAAGTGTGTTCCTGGTACACAGCTCTATCATTTCATGTTTTTGAGGCAATCTCCATAAATAGTTTTCTCAAGCTGTGTTTTTGATCATTAGATAGTAGATTTCAAGGCTATAATCTTAATCAAGAATCTGGAAATTAAATATTCTGCATTATCAATGAAACGCAGCTCCTTATGCTTAGCCAACTTCTAGGAAAGGGGATGGAAATGAGGTCCCTTTATGAAAATTAAGTGTCATTTTATTTACTGTTAAATGCATGACGAAAGTTAGGGGAACTGCCACTACCAAAATAAGAACTGAAGAGGTTTTTTCTTGCTAAAATTTGAACAAAGAATGTGGGGCAAAGAAGAAGAGTTATTAGATGTTTGCAATATATTTTATAATTTGACTTAAAGTTTAATTTAGAACTACAAGAAAGAGATTTCAGACTATAAGAAAGTATAAGGATGGAATCAAACACAGAAAAAACAGGCTCCTTTTCTCTGGACTTCAAAAATAAATCCAAAACACATCTAGCTAGGATAATAAACATAATTCCAGGAGTCCAAATCCTACCCCTTTTTAGGTCTTATTTAGGTTATTTAGGTTAAATGCTACCACTTTCTAGAAGATAAAAACAACAACAAACAAACACATAGATACAGAAATTAGGGGAAGGGGGAGGGGGGAGGGTGGAAGGGGTGACAGGGCACACGTGTGTGGTGACTGATGGTAATCAGTCTTTGGGTGGTGAACACGATGTAGTCTACACAGAAATCGAAATGTAATGATGTACACTTGAAATTTATATAGTTATAAACCAATGTTACCTCAATAAAAAAAATGCCACCACTCTCAATAGGATGTAGCTGTTCTCAATTCAGCGTGGCACGTGAATGTTTCCTCTTACATTATTTTTCACTTTCTTCCTGGAGTTGCATTTGTCTTGCTGTCTTACTGGAGTATAACCTTCTTGAGGGCGGGAATGGTCTCTTGAATCTCCAGACTCTTACTCAGGTTTAGGATAGGGCTTTGCCCATAACCAGCACTTACTAAAAATTGTTCTATAAACTAATGAAAATAGCATGGACCTCATTAAACAGTCTAGTGGTCAAGATCCCACGCTCTCACCTCATGACGGGGGTTCATTTCCCGGTCAGGGAACTACACCACCCGTCTGTCAGTGGTCATACTGTGGTGGCTGCATGTTGCTGTGATGCTGAAAGCTATGCCACCAGTATTCCAAATAGCAGCAGGGTCACCCATGGTGGACAGGTCTCAGTGGAGCTGACAGACTAGGAAGAAGGACCTGGCCACTCAATTCTGAAAAAATTGGCCATGAAAACCCTTTGAAAAGCAGTGGAGGAGCATTGTCTGATAGAGCGCTGGAAGGTGAGAGGATGGCGCAGAGAAACTGGGGAGCGTTCTGCTCTGCTGGACAGCGAGTCCCTAGGAGCCGGAATCTACTCCATGGCACTAGCAAGAACAACATTACATGGTGAGTTTAAAGCCAGATGGATTTTTAAGTTACTCAAAGTCATAAAGCCTCTTGTTAAAAGGACTGCTACATACAATAAACTTTAAAAATCTGTTATGAATTAAACCATGAATAAAAGGTGGCTTTACCCTGATTTATTTCCACTAGTTACTTTTCTTTTAATGAAATGACCACAGCTGGTAAGTGTCCTTTTTGGAGAGAAGAAAAGTAGTAACCTAATATTTAAGCTTCACATTGCAAAATGATCCCTTTGAAGACACCAGACCAGTTTTTTCTTCTGAAACCATTCTTGGAACGGTAAGGAGAAATTCCATTAATGGACTTTGAAATTCTAGTTTATAGAAAGAATGAGGTAAAAAAAAAAAAAATTACTTGAACCAAAGCATGTAAGGTGGATTATATTAATGTAACCAGTTATTCCCTGTCCTCCTTTTAAAAGGATTGTACAATCTCTGTCCATTATTAGGGGACTTGCAAGGCTTCCTTATGAGAGGAGTACGCTTTCTGACCCCATTGACAGCATGTTTTGTCATGTGACTGGCTTTGGCCAATAGAATGCCAGCTGCTTTAAGAGCAGCATGTGCCAGGGGCATACAAGGGCTGGTTGTTACATTTCCAGAAACTTGGCAAGCCACTCGTTAAACTGTTAGTAGCTTGAAATAGGCCACAGTGGGAGTATTTACATCATGGAAATAGCCAACACTGCAAATGAGGACTCCCCCTCCCTCAAAGCTGGGTCCAGGACACCGGGAGCAGGTCCCAAAAAAGTTGATCTTTGAACCTGGAGCCTGGAATCAAGGGCACTGGTGGAGCAGAGCCAAAGCTGCCTGCAGCAGACAGAATTTGCTTGAGAAATGAATCTTTGTTACCGTGAATCACTGAGTTGTCGGCGTGGTTACCTCAGCGCGATCTATCAAAAGCTGGCTGATAACCAGGCCAGCGTCACTGAGTTTTAGTGAACACCAATGAGCCCCATCTTCATCTGTGCAGGCCTTGATTGGCGGATTTCTTGTAATAACTCGTGCCATCACACCTTGAACCTGGAAGGATGCAAACTGCACTCAGAGACTCCAGACGGGGAATCCAGGTCTTGGAAGGTTAATGGAAAGGTACGAAACAAAGATTACATTTTTAAAATCAGTCCACTACTGCATCCTTTTTAAACCTGGGCAAACACAAGTCTGTCACTCGTGGGCCGGGAGGGTTCAGGAGTGACTCCCCAGTCCGCTCAACGACCGGCCCCGCGTTACGGTCCCTCCTCCCCCGCTTCCCCGACGCGCGAATTGGGCGCTGTGTCTTTAAGGGGGCCGCGCGGTTTCCGCCCCGGACAAGATGTCTGCGGGGTCCCGACTCGCGGCGCCGCCGCCCCGCCGCGCCCCGGGGCCGGGTGAGTGCGGGCGCGCCCGGGGGGCCCCGGAAGCGGGCGGGGCGGCGGCGGGGGGGGCGCGGGGGCGGCCGGCCTCGGGGCCGCAGGTGAGCCGCCGCGCACAGCCCGTCCTGCCTGCGAAGGATGCGCTGGGACCCGGCTTCTGCGGGAGGCCCCGTGCGACTTCCTTCCGCACCTCCTTCTTGCTCCTTCTCTCCCGTCTCCCCCAAAAAACTTACTCGGGAATCTCGAAAACCATCCGCTCTGCCTTGACGACAGTCGCCTTATTGCAGACTTTGAACAGTGCAAGAGGGTGGGTGCCCGGGAGCGTGTCTGTCTCTAACGGAGACTTTCTTACTGTTCCCCACTTTGGGGAGGAGGAGCCGAAGGCAAGCCAGCTGCTCCGACAGGCATCCCCACCCCCACGCCACGGTGCTCAAACAAAAGGATTTTCTGATCCGCCTGGAGCCGACAGGAGCAGCTGGCTGTAACTGCTTACAGTAACCAGACGCCCAGAGCTCACCCAGCAAAGTTATTTTTCCCTCCTTGAAAGAAAAAAATAAGTACCTGCCACCATTCGAACTTCTCCTTAGCCAAGACTACAAAGATATGGTGTTTGAGAGAAACTGGTGTAGAAACAGCTTAATAAATTGACATAATTAGGGTAATTATTTTCTGCACTTTTCATTAATGTATTATTTGTATACTTTTTTTTGCCAAAAATAGCTTGAGGCAACGGACAGTAAAAAGTATATAACAACGTGTAAAAAGGCCGAGAGCTCAAACAAGGTAATTCTTAATTAAAAAGTCTTCGTGGTACACAAGCCTTCAAAGTAGGGCAGCTTTTAGTCCTTCTAATTCATATTAAATTACGTATTTTACAAGATAAAATGGATCAACACCCTTCTTTTTGGAAACATGTATTAAATAAAGTAATGTAGGTCTGAAATAAAAGTCCACTTTAGGGCAGAACACTTCACAATTTTCATTTTTAAAAAATGCATTAATAGAGAGAGTGTTTCTCAGCCTTTTAGCTAATGGTAGAGATATCTAAGAATTTGGCTTATGACGTTTAGAGAACATCTCTGATTCACCAGATAATAAGCTGTGGGTCCAATACATTTTTTTACAGTTCATATGCAAACTTTTGCCAAATTTTTCATCGTTAACCCTTTATTCCCTAACCTGGGGGTCCATACTTCACAGTTTAGAAGCCTTTTTGCTTCATCTGAGCCTTCAGCATGGTGATTCCTGACTAATTTTTCCCATTGTCTGGATCTGTTTATAAACAGATTAATACATGGCAGTAAACTAGTATTTCAACAGAGATGCACAGGTAACAGATGAATGAATTGTGGTTTCCTTGATCCCTCAGTTGTCAAGGCTAGTTATTTGTTTTAATCATTATGTTCTGTTTTGATTAAAGTCACTAGTGGATAAAGTAAATGAAAATGTTTGAGTGTTTCCACACAAGACTGTGTGGATTTCACATTAGTGTGAATTTCCCACCTAAAATCCAGGCTCAACCTGCTGGATTAATCCACATTAGCCTGGACTATAGAAGGACTGTTAGAACTATAATTCATTTGTTATTTCCTTTTGAGAACACTGCCTGGTTCTTTGGCTTTTGGCCTGCCTGATATTTTGTATATGTATAAGCGTAAGTATAAAATAAAATTAACTTTTGTGGGTGGTTTGTAGGATGATTCTCAATGTTATAGTCATATGGTGTGTGTCTATACCCATATTTACACAAATTATTCATCCAGGTTTTGATCTCTTCCCTTATTCTCCCTGAATTTTGGTATTCAGGGAGATCATATTTAGGAATATGGGTTTTAATTTGATAGACTATTAGAAGAATAAAACTTCTTCAGAGAATTTCAAATGCAGAGGTAATTAATGTGCATTTTTTTTCTTCCACAGAGTTAGACTTCTTATCATCCCTCCAGATAATGGATACTAGAATGAAACTCACCATGGTAAGTTCAGAGGCATGGTACCAACAACACTCCTCTCTCCTCTTCCATGAAATAACTAAAATCTACTTTTCTCCACCTGAAATTGGACTCAAAAATTTCCACTGTTAAATTAATTTCATGCTAGCCGTGCTTTTACTTAGCTTCAAGAAATTTTACTTTAAAATACGAGCTTGGAAGCCTAGTTATACAACTACAGAATTGGAACTTTATTTATTGGAGTCAGCACTGGTGGTAATGTGTTTTAGTCAGTTTTGTACCCTGAGCAGGATGGAAAAGGAGCGATGCTGAAGCAGAAGTGTCTGCATGAACATCTATCTGTGTTAGGGTCCCCGAGGCCCCCCTCCCCACTCCTCACGCATGAACACTGCTCTGACCTCTCCCACAGGCACCAGAATTATTGATTGAAGCATCTCTCCACCAGACAGTGGGCCTCCAGAGGGCAGGGACTATGCGGTGCTCCCACTGGCATCCTCAGCAGGAAGCACGTGCCTAACCCTGAGCAGGTGCACAAGGAGCCTTTGAATGAAGGAGTGGATGGATATCGGCAGAATCATCACATTCACTGGCACTTTTCTGGTAGTTTAAAAACTGTTTAAGGAAAAAATTAGGGGAGCTCTTATTTTTCATTTTGTTCTTGTGAGCTAACCATACAGTTAATGAATGTGCATTTTTGCTGGGTATTTGGTAAGGAAGAAATGCCCATCACAGGACGCCAGCTAACCAGACCTCCCTGTTATCTTCTACCTGGGTGATGAGCAACCTATTTTGCATGAAGATCAATTTAGGAAGTGAAAATAAATCTGGCTGGGGGTGGGGAGGTGGATCTGTGATTCTTTTTTATTTGCTTTTTGTATTAAAAAATGCCCAAGAGAATTCTTCCAATTTAAATTACCTACTCTATTGAGTAATAGAATGTCAAAGAGAAAAATAAGTGTCTTTTAGCCACTACGATCTTAATGTGGGCATGTTTGAACAGTAAATACTGGTAGCTTCTTTTTGTTCATGCCTTGAATTTATATAGCACTGGAGAGTCCAACAGCGAGATCATTTGCATTATCTGATTTCAGCCACCTGTTTAGAAGCAGATAATTTTATCATTTCCCTTGACAGATGCAGACATGGAGACTTGGGTGAGCCGGGGCTAAGAAACGTAAAGTTGGGCTCATTTCATTTAATGCAGCACCCCCTGAGTGCCTACCCTGTGCCAAGGAGGTGAGTGGGGTGGGCTGCTCTCCCAATGCATCCTGCATCTCCTGTGGATGCAGAATCTCCCTCTGCTCAAGCAGGGCACAGCGAACCACCCGACACCGAATGACCTCACAGGGTTCCCTCCAGGCCCAGATGGCAGTGCACTATGCCCCAAGGGACTGTTCCCTCCAGTCTCCATCGCTAAGGCTGCCTAGCCCTGCCTGAGCTCACATGCCTGAGGATTGTTTTATAAAATTACTTTTTATTTAGGTGTAGACCCTGCCATATCCACATTCTACCTAAATGTACACCCAGGATGGGCTGCACGCTTTCTTAGTGCCTTATTTCTTCTCCTTTGTGTTTACCTCTTCCCTTCTCCTCTCACATCAGCTGCCACCCCCTCCACCCATCGTGTGTCTCCTTCCTCCACATACATCTACAATCTTTACGTATCCTGTAAGATCTGTATTAGTTAAATAATAGTAAGATGACATATACATGCTTTTCTGCATCTTGCTCTTCTCCCTGAACAGTTCCTCCAGAAATCCCTCCAGGTCATGTGGCATAGCTCCAGTCCCTCCTTGTCATGGCCGCATACTATTCCCGATGTGAACACACACTATTTACCCAGCCACTCTCCTGCTTATAGGTGCTCCTGTCTCCAGTTTTTTGCCATTGTAAATAACACTGTAACAAACATCCTACTACACGTTACTTTACGTATTGGTACTTTTACTTCTACAGAATAGATTTCCTGGAGTGGGATCCCTCATTATACCTATTTTTAATTCATAGAAATTGCCAGATTGCTTTCCTAAAAGCCTTCACATGTCCACTAGTAATGCACTAGTGGACATCTTTTCTCTGCCTCCCTTCTGGCTTTGGCTGGCAGCCCTCTTTATTTTTGTTAGTGTGATGCATTGAAAATGAGACCTTGCTGTTAATTTAACAGCACTTCCCTGAAGATAAGTGATTCTGTGCGTCTTTTCACGAATTTCCTGGCCATCCGATTTTGCTCTTAGGTCACTTGCCTACTCATATTTCTTGCCCATGTTTCTGTTGGGTTGTTTGCCCTTTTCTCGGCAGTTTGTAAGAGCTCTTTGTGTGTTAGGGTGGTGGCTGATGATTCTAAAGCTTCTCTTCCAAGCCGAGATGGCTTCTCTCCCTCTGCGCAGTAGGGGTGGTTGAAATGAGCTCAGGGCTTGTTTAGCAGGGCTATGAAGGCGTTATGACTTGTGGCCACACTGTGGGTCACCCTAGATATTGAGTTTGAACAGAAGAGTGTATCGAGCCAAAATGTAGCTGCGTGTGGAGGACTGAGAAGGTGAGGCAGTCCTGTACCATGCTGCCTTCTACCGGTTAAGACCTCCGAGAGTGAAGGCCTGCCGAGGCAGAGGATGTCCCTCTGCCGCCCTCGGAGGGGCAGCCCTGTGCTGGCTGACATTTGTGATGCTGCTTGTCTCTGGCTCAGATGAGGCGTTCCACTAAGTCTCAAGGATTAAGACATCAAAATCAGTGCTTCTCGCCCTTGTTTCCAGCTTAGCTCTTCTAACAGATGGCATTCACGTATGTGGCACTCCTCTGGGCATCCCGGATTTTGTAGAAACTCAGAGACATCTTGCAGGGAGGTAAAGCATGACAGTAATTGGCCACGTCTGGCACTGTTAGGGGCACATCAGTAATGATTACTCAGACTTTGGCACAAGTAAGCGAGTCCACAGCTTATGCACAATTTTCAACCCCCGGCTCAAGAAAGCGTATCAGAATGCGAAACAATAGTCTTGATATTATAGAAAAATGCTAAATTTCTTTTAATTCATAAAATAAATACAGGGATTCATAATACTGTTCTCTCTACTTTTGTGTGTGTCTAGTAATAAAAAAAGGAACTCTGGAAAGATAAAATTCTAATGTAGAAGGGATGAAATTCTAAAAAAACAGTGTAGAGAAAATTTTAGATAAAGTTGGATGACAAAAAACATTTCTAAGACTAAAACCTGGTTCTGTTGACTAACCATAAAGGTTTACTAACCATAAAAAAATTATCCTTGAAGGTGGTCTGTAACTCCCCTCTTTGTCCCACCACTCCTGCTTTGGGACTTTAGCTATTTAATAAAGCTCTGGGGAAATCTAGCCTTTAATTTCTACAGACCTTTCATACTAATTGGTCATCATAAGTAACCATATTCAAATCAATGCCTGTTGTATCAGAAGATATGTAAATAGCTGTTTTGTTTAGAAGAGCCCTGGTACTTGTCTTTTTTTCACGATTCTGGTAAATTCGTTATCTTTTTTTAAAATGAGAGAGAGATGTTAAATGTCATGCCTGATCCTGAATGGACTTGCTTGGTGGGAAAAAAATACTGCGGTTTAGAAAACTGTAATGCATCTGTAACAAGATTATTAGCAATTGAATTAAAAGCTTACACTAAATACTATTATTATAGCAACTTATTTTTCCTGCTCTCATCTTTGTCTTCAGTCACTCCTAGTTGCATTTACAAAAGAGATTCTGGAACTATCACTTCATTGCTGACAGTGTGAGTGGGCACTGGCTATCTCATTGTGCACGGTTCTCCCAACTTGGCCTTGATCTTCCCCTGAAATAAGGTCTCAGATGAGCTCCAAGAGTCTCTCGTGTGTTCTCTTCTTATTTTTAGACTTTCAAAGCAAATTTGTCTAGAATCACACATCGGGTCCTTTGTGAAGTAGTTTCCTAAAGAATAAACTTCACCTTTTCTATCCCCCTCTTGTTTGATAGGTTATCAGTGGTAAACTGTTTCCTAACAGAAAAGACTGTGATGATAGGCATTGCATTGGGATCCCCGTTTTTTCTTTTTAAAGATTGGCACCTGAACTAACATCTTTTGCTAATCTTTTTTTTCTTCTTCTCTCCAAGGTCCCCCAGTACATAGGTGTATATTCTAGTTGTGGGTCCTTCTAGTTATGGCACGTAGGACGCCACCTCAGGATGGCCTGATGAGCGGTGCCATGTCCGCGCCCAGGATCCGAACTGGCGAAACCCTGGGCCACTGAAGCAGAGCACGCGAACTTAACCACTGGGCCACGGGCCGGCCCCTTGGAGCCCTTTAACACAGATATTTTGTAGGACAAAGCAAGAAGCTACTACTTTTCTTCCTTAATTAAAAGTATTGACCGAGCTTTCATCTTGCAAATATATGGGGGGGGCCATTTAGTTGGGATGAGCAGTATAGAAAACTAATTTATTTGTTTTACGACTTGAGCACCTATGAGAGGGTCTGAAACAATGAATGCCAGGACAGTACTTCCAGGATCTGTCCTTAAGGCTGGTTAATTGAATTCCTTTTGCTCAGCTGCCTGTCTTCTGAATTTACCCCCAGCACTGCTGACGCTTATGCTGCAGCTTCTACCTGAGGACCTGGGTTGGCTGGAAGCCCGGAGGCAATGAGGACGTGGCCCGCCATCTAATTTAAAGGTAAACGTTTAGAAAGCTGCTTTGTCTATTGCTATTTCCTAAATGGGCATATTCTAAAACATTTTAATGGCTTTTGGTACTGCCAATTTTCTCATAAGCGTATTGTCTTTAAAATCAGAAAAACAAAGATTTTTATCATGAAAAAGCACCCTCATTGAAAGCTTTTTAAAAGGTGACTTTAAAAAAGGCACTTTTGCCCCTAAAGTTTAAGAAACAAATTTTTCATCCCCAAAGCTTTATTTTCCCCGCCTTTCTAACGTTTGCTCTGCAGCATTGAGAGCAGAATACAAAAGGGAGCCCAGTGCTCTTACTCTGAAGAGCGTGGACAGTAACTCGTAGGCGAGAAAGGAGCCTGGTGCGAACCGATGCGGCCACGCGGCCCTGATTTCGCCAGTTCTTTCCATTTGAGAAGCGTGGCCGCCCAGTTTTAGTCTAAGTACTTGTTGGCTGGGGACCCACTTGATTTCTAAGAGAATTCCTAGTTAAGGAAAGAGGGCTAGACGTTGCTGACGTTTTGCCGCGGAATCAACAGGTAATACTGACAGAGAGCCCCGGTTATCTCCCCGAGGTGCCCGCGGGGTTTCCAGCCGTAGTCGCGGGGGGCAGGTTCTGCAGGCTGGCGGCAGCCTCGGGAGCCGGGGGCGCGCGTGTAATGCTGTCGTCGTTGTGCTTACCCTTCCCCGCGGAGCAGGCGCTGCGGAGGATGCGGAGCGGCGAGCCGCCGGGGACCATGGACGAGAGCGGCGCGCCGGCCGAGGCGGCGGCGCAGGGCGGCCCGTGCCCGGGGCTGGCTCCCGCGCCCGCCGGCCGCCTGGGGGCGCCCTACTCCGAGGCCTGGGGGTACTTCCACCTGGCGCCGGCGCGCCCGGGCCACGCGGCGGGCCGCTGGGCCACCTGCCGGCTGTGCGGGGAGCAGGTGGGCCGCGGCCCGGGCCTCCAGGCGGGCGCGCCGGCGCTGTGGGAGCACCTGAAGAGCGCGCACCGGCGGGCGCTGGAGGAGGCCGCCCGCCGCTCGCCGCCCGCCCCCGCGCCCGCCGAGGGCGAGTGGGCGCGCCTGCTGGAGCAGATGGGCGCGCTGGCCGTGCGCGGCAGCCTGCGGGAGCGCGAGCTGGCGCGGCGCGAGGCGGCCGTGGAGCAGGGCGAGCGCGCCCTGGAGCGCCGGCGGCGGGCGCTGCGGGAGGAGGAGCGCGCGGCGGCCCGGGCGCGCCGGGAGCTGCAGGCCGAGCGGGAGGCGCTGCAGGCGCGGCTGCGGGAGGTGAGCCGCCGCGAGGGCGCCTTGGCCTTGGCCGCTGCGCCGCCGCAGACTCCGCTCAAAGAGGATCCCGATGGGGAGCGGGATGGCTGCTTGGTGACCAGGGTCCTCCTGTAGCTGCCCCACCACCCCCACGCCAGCGCCCTTCCCAGCGCGCTCCGCTGACAGCGTCTCCAGCATCGCCTGGGAGCTGAATCGAGGCCCGCTGCCACCTCGCCGAATCGCAGTCTCCAGATGTGGGCCTTTGAGAAGCGCTTGGGGAGCCAGAGCAGAACCAGAAGTCACTTCTGCTCTGGGGTGCCGGGGGGCAAGCTCCAGCCGCCGTCTAGTGGGCTTCTGTGCGGGGGTGGCCTTCCTCGGGGCGCCTTCGGAAGTGAGCGCTCCAGCAGCCCGGTGAACCCTGATCACCCGGAGCCGTGGCCACCTTGTACCTGTTACTTCGAAAGGACGGACGCTTCCTTACACACCGAAGACTGTCACACCACGTGCCTGTACACCTGCCAGGGCAACCCAGGGTGGAGAGTGCATGGAAATGAGGCCAAAGCGGTTTACCCAAAAGAGAGTTACTCGTTTCCTGATGAGTGAGTCTTTAATGGGTAGTCGCTGCTCAACACCAAGTTCTGAAAAGGGGGCCAGTAGTTAGCCTCCCCGTGTCGAGTGCCTCCTCAGGGCCATCCCAGAGAGGCCCTCTGTTAGTCCCCGCAATGCCAAGTGCACCCGCTCTCTCCCCTGCCTGTCCTCTCTCCCATCCAGACCCAGTGGCAGCTGTGCTAAGCTTCCCCCCTCTCCGCCTCACACCTCCTGCCACAGGGCTTGACCTCCACCTCTGGTCACTGCGGTGGGGGCTTCCTTCCCCACAAGTCTCCACAGTGCTCACTTCTGGGCCAAAGGAGGAGGCTCCGTCCCATCTGAGGCCACCGGGTCCTCTCCCTGGGCCTTTGCTCCCCTGGTGCTCCTCCTCTCCTCTGTCTCCTTCCCTCCCTTTCCCCAGACTCCTCTTTCTCAGCAACGCCCATCTCCCTCATACTGAAAAGAAAGACCCCCTGCCTGGATGCTGCCCACGGAACAGCGTCCAAGGAGGTTACTAGACCTTGCTGCCTATACTTCCTCCTCATTCTTTCCTCCTTCATTCCGTGCTCAGCTTCCCCAATACGCTGGACTCTTTAAGAGGCCGCCACAATCTCCCAGCGCCAAAGGGGGTGATTTATTTTCAGCCTTCGTTTTGCTCAAGCTCTCCCTTCTTGAAATTTCTCCCTTGGTAGGTGGAATTTGCTCCTCCTCAGAATTCCTTTTGCTGATGTAGACTCATTCCCAAACAGTTTTTCTTCAGGTCTTTTTTTCCTCATTTTTTTATATTGAAAAATTTCAAGCATCCAGGAAAAGCTGAAAGGCTAGTACAATGAATACTCACAGAGACCCTCCGCCTAGACTGAACAGTTGTTAACATTGTGCCACATCTAATTTTTCTGCCCTCCACCACATACATGCCTGACATTTCATCCCTATTTCAGCGTGTATCTCCTAGGGATAATAAACACATTCTTCTGCATGCTTACGATTTCCTACTAGCCTCTAATATAGGGTCCTTAATCAAAACTCCCCAATTGTCCCAAGAATGGCTTTTTATCTTTTTTTAAAAACAGAGTCCAATCAAGGTTCAACTCTTGTACTATTTTTTTCCGTGACACTCACTTTTTGAAGAGTCCTGACCACCTGTCTTACGGAATGTCCTGTGTTCTGGATTTGTCCGATTGTTTCCTTAGGCCAACTGATGCACTCATTCTTGGCTCGTCTGCCTGTAGAGCGACACTAATCACTCCGCTGCCAGCGACTCCTGACTGCCTCCAGCCCCGAGTGCTCTCCTGGCGCCATCCTTCATCTTCAGTCCTCTCTGCATGTCTCACCTCCGCTTGCATAACCCATCACTACAGGTGGGAGGGACACAGCTGTTCCACTCCGCATCGCCACCCCTCACCCAATCACATTTCCTGGGCTCTTAAATGTATCAGGCACATGCTGCACACCTGACATGTGTTATCTCACTCTTCTCACAGCAGCTCCCTGGGGAGGGATTAGGACCATGCCCATTTTACAGCTAAGGAGACTGAGGTAGAGAGGGGTAAGTAGTTTGTACAAGATCACACAGCTGGTAAGTAGTGGAGTTGAGATCCAAATCCAGTGTCCACCTCCAGAGGCCATGCTCCTAGCAGCTGTCCTGTCTCCCTTGTTACTCAGTCACCAGGCGGACAGCTGTTTCCTTCCTCCAATTCTAGGCAGTACCATCAGTGACATGTACTGAGCATTCACCATGTGCCAGGGCTGTGCTAAATGCTTTACAAGGATAATTGCCTGCCACGCAGCAACCCCAGGATGTAACTGCTGGTATGCCCACTTTGTAGAGTCAGGCCCAGGGGAGCTAACTAATGTCTTCACAGTCACACAGCTGCTAAGAAGCAGAGTGGGATTTGAACTCCAGTCTCACTGAATCCTAGGCCCCTGATCTACTGAGTGCATTTCTACAAAATATCACAGCTGTCTTCCTCTGATGCCAGCTGCCCAGCGCAGGCCCCATTTATCATTCGTCTGGGGTTCATCTTCCGATCCTTGTCTTCCTCCACTGCCTCCTGCCTAACACACAACTTGGCCAAAGGAACTGTCCTAAGCCAACAGTGATCATATCACGTTTTCTGCTCAAAGGCCGCCAAGATCACCCGTCATCTACAAGCTCAGACTCCGTGGCAGGATAGTCAAGCTCCCCACGCTGTGCCAGTCTTACCAGTCCCCTCTACATACGCTGTAAGCTCCAGCCAGATTGCACTCCTTGTTCTTCCTGATGTCCCCTGGTCTTGGCACCTCTATGCCTGTTTGCCTTCCCTCCACTTAAAAAACCCCTTCAATTCTGAGTATGAAAGATCCCACCCATTTTCTGAGACCAAGCCCACACTCAGCAGCCTGCATGAAGCTGGCTTTGATTCCTCACTTAGTCGATTCCTTCCTGCTCTGGACTCATAGCATTTTGTATTTCACAAACCTTAGAACAGGGATCTAGCATACGCTTTGTGGATTCTTGTACGACGCCCTTACCAGACCTTGAGCCTTTGGGGGTAGGAATGGAGTTTACTCATCCTTCTACTCCCACAGTGCTTTGCAGATAATAGCTGCTCAAATATTTGAGGCACTGAACCCACTCAATGTATTAAAGATTTTTACAAGTTAGTTTTCCCATAATTATATTAATAATTATTCATCTTTAGTTCTGAGTAGAATTCATAATAGGAAAAATAACCTAAAAGGAAATAGCAGTAATACTTTTTTTAAAGCTATTTAATCAACAAAGATTTAGTAAGTGTCGGTTATTGGGCTGCTTGGTTTGAATTCAATCAACTATTCCAGCATGTCATTATCAGGAGTGTTTTTCGTAAAACTTCTTTTTTCATTATACAAGTAACACGAAAGCAATACCCCAATCTACAAAGAATGGCAGAAAAAAAAGAACTCCCCCACAGTCCTGTCACCTCGGTAAAATGGCTATTGGTATATTAATGTAGTTTATTTGTCTTTTGCAATTTTTACATTACTCTAATAATAGTATAAGTTATTTCTCTTAAGTATGGAAATCTAACTTAATGTGGATTTATAAGTTGGGCTATAAGATCTGAATCTGGACTTTTCAGAAGAAGACAAATCTACAAATGGTATTTCTTTTTTTTTTTTTCCTTGAGGAAGATTGTTGCTGAGCTAACGTCTGTGCCAATCTTCCTCTATTTTGTCTGTGGGACACCACCACAGCACGGCTTGATGAGCAGTGTGTAGGTCTGCACCCGGGATCTGAACCTGTGAACCCTGGGCTGCCGAAGTGGAGCATGCGAACTTAACCACTGCACCATCAGGCTGGCCCCTGTTATTCTTCTATTTCATCAATTGTTAGAACCATTAAAATAAGCAAAGATTTACTTTTAGAGTCTTAACTGCTCCCTCAAGAAGGTTGGCTAAGGGGAGTGCCAATTGCCTGTTGAGGGGCAGGAGAACAATTACCCTGACTGGTGACTGAGTGCTGGCTGTGGGAGTTAAGACACTTTACTTCGAGCTTTATACACTTCTGCACTGTTATAATTTTTATAACAAGCATGAATACTTTTATAATAAAAAATAAAATTACTTACATTTTGCAAATGGAAACTCCTCACCATTAGCATTCAGCTTCCTTAGTTAAAATAAACAAAACCTGCAACACCAGGACTGACGTAATCCCCACTTCCAGAAAATCCTAGAAAGAAACATAGCCCTTGTGCAGTCCAACTCTGTCATCTAACAGAGGAGAAACAGAGTGGCCTGTCCACTCTCAGGAGACAGTGGCTATGGCGGCTCACCTGCCTCCAGCCTCAACAGACAGGCTGCTGCTTTGGCCTTAAGGGCTTCTGCTCACTCACCTGGCAAAGCAAGAAGGCTACCTGGAGCAACCAGCCAAGCTGGCAGCCCGATGTCAGCTAAGCCGTGGGACTTGAGTGGGCACAGGTGGGTTCCAGGGATTGCATCGGCCTCTCTGGCTGTGGCACAGCCTGCTCAGAGAGGTCACTGCCAATGGGTGAGTGACATACCTTGCCTACATCTGCAGGGCTTCCCTGGATTTAGGCAACAGCTTGCTACTTGGACTACCTGGGTACTGCCTTTGAGAGCAATGCATGCAATGCCTTAGCGAGGTGGATGGGATGCTGGAACCGGACTGCCCTGAACACAACTCCTCCACTCCTGCCATGATGTAGAGTGATCAGTCACTTCTTTCGGTTGACATGTGGCAGGGAGGAGGGAGTGTGGGCAAAGGAGGGTAATGACAACTGAGCCTAGAACAGCTGGGGCCCTGTACACACCCAAGTTATCATCCTTAGAGGCTGGAAAAGGGGAGGGTTGGCTGGTTTGAGCTGAGTTTCTACTTTACATAGCTGTCCATGTCTCAGAAGGGAGTCATAAACGCTGGGCTTTTGATTTTGTTTCGTTTTGCTGCTGTGGACTCCCCGGGGAACTCTTTCTAAAGGTTTGACCATCTTACCTTTCCACAGCCCGAATCTGTTCCCCTTTGGCTCTAATATGCTATGATCACGTGAAATACAGTGAAACATCAACTAAACTTTGAGTGAATCGGTTGCTCTGTTTAATTGGATTTTCTCGACTGCAGACTTAGAAAAAAATGTTGAAAGTCACATATGTACGCTTGTTACTAACAACAATAGGAGTATAGCAAGCTTCTTCCACAGTACTGCAGTACTATCGGATTCACTACCTAGAAATGAAAATGTGTGCAGAGCAATGAGCACACTCTTGCGTACTCTACTCTTTGTCCTCACGACACCCTGCAGGCAAGGCAGGTCTAACTGTCCATGTTTAACAAATGAGGCCCCACACTTCAGCAAGGTGAAGGGACCCTCTGAACACCACACAGCTAGGAAGTAGCAGATTGCAGGCTGGAGCTCGATCCCCGGATCCCAGTCACACCTGTGGCCAAACAGCTGCACTTGCTTCTAGGCCTCTCTCGGCCCACCTTTCAGCGGTGCCGGGGCCTCTGGATCCTGGCCTGAGTGCTCGGTGACACTTGGGCTGGTGTTGGCTACTCCCAACCACCACCTCTGGTGCTGGGGGAAGCCAGCTAGCTCTCCGAGAGGAGACAAGGTCAGCCTCTGTATCAGTTCCTCATTGCTGCTCTAACAAATTACCACAAACTTCATGGCTTAAGACAACACAAAGGCATTACCTTGCAGTTCTGCAGGTCAGAAGTCTGAAATGGATCTCAAAGTGTTGGTAGGGCTGCGTTCCTTTCTAAAAGGCTCTAGGAGAGAATGCGTTTTTTGCCTTTTCCAGCTTCTAGAGGCTGCCCACATTCTTTGGCTTCTGGCCTCTTCCATCTTCAAGGCCAGCAAGGGCCAGTCCTTCTCACATTGCCTCACTCTGCCTCCGTCTTCCACATTTAAAAGACACTCTCCTTATCTTCAGGTCAGCTGGTTAGCAATCTGATTCCATCTGCAAACTGAATTCTCCCCTGCCTGGTGACATATTGACAGGTCCCAGGGATTAGCACAGACATCTTGGGGGGTATTATTCTGCTGCCACAGGCATGATACTGCCTGGCACGGTCTGGGGCGTGTGTGAGAAAGGCATGTGCTTGATGGGAAGCCCCTCTTCCCCAGAAATCAATACCTTAGTGGGGGTCCTAACCTCTCCCCTCTTATATCTTAGTCTCTCTGCCCAGGGCAGGGAGCACTCAGACTTTTCTGAGACAGAAAGTTGGAAGGTGGGTATGAAGGATCCCTCTTGGGGGGAAGAGGCCTCCATAGTTCTGAGAACCTTTGTAAATTCGTGCACTGACTAAGACCCCGTTGACTTGTACCTGTGAGGAGCTGATCATGCCTTTGGAGCCCAATGCGAATTCAAATCTAAGCTGCTAGCCATGTGTGTTAGCTGTCACCTTGGCGACCACCTTAAGCCCTCTGAAACCCAGTTTCCTCATCAGTAAAATGAGGACAACACATACCTTACAGAGTCGTCATGAAGACTAAGGAAGATATTTAGGCAAATTCTGACATGTAGTTTAAACTCAGTAACTACAGCTTATATTTCTCTTCCTTCTCTGAATGGGAGCTCAAAACCAATCCAAAGGAGCTCAGAACAAGCAGGTTCCCTGGGGAGATCTCCAAGAGCAGCTGCACACCAGCCACAAAGGTTTGCCAAGTCACTTTCCTTCAGGATAGAAATATTTTTCTGTCAAAACATAAACTTCATGCCTGATTTGCGAAATACACAAATCCAGTCAAAACTCAGTATGACTCGTGACTACAAAGTAATCTGACCAACCTTACAAGTCAATATATCAAAATCTATCCATCTGAGTACTTTCCCTTCAAAGAAGTCACCTTGGGAAACTATACAGTAGTTCCAAAAATGCTTCCCTGCTTAAAACATTTCTGGAACTCCTCCTTTAGAGTAGCCCTCGGAGTCTCTGGCACATTCTTTAAAACATCCTTAAGTTGGCAAATATCCATCTTTCCAAGAAAAATTAGATTTTTAAAAGAGCTGCCAGTTACTCAGAGCCCAGGCTGGCGAATATGGTGCTGATTAACCAGATTAACTTTCCTGGTTAATCAGGTGTGGTTACAATAAAGCAACGATGATTATTTTTGTGTGGCTCATAAATTGGCCTTGATAGTGTTGTATATTAAGGTTAAGTAAAGGGAACATGGTCATAGTAGAGATTAAAGCCCATTTTAGTGGGTTTATGATGTGAATGAATTCAGATAGCACTGGGAGTCATTACATATTTAAATAGTATTAAATGTTTCCTTTTATGAAAATCTTAATTATGACATTCTCTGAAATCTGATTTCACAGTATTAAAATGAAGGCTTTAAGGAAAAGCATTAAATGTTAATGAAAGTTTTATTATTTCAGTATATATTCTCCTGGGCCTTTGGTCAAGATAAGTAATGATCAGGTGAATGAGCTGGCAATCTTCCTGGCCTCTGAAGTCTACCAGTAATTGGAAGCTAAGTAACACACTGTCACATGTTTAAATACATTTAATAATATTCCACCAACTTCTCTGTGTCTTTTGCTTTCTGGGCAATGAAATACCAGAGCATTTTTACATGGACGAAGAAAGCTAGCTTTTTATTGGGAGAGTTTCTGAAAAGGCATTCTCACTCAGCAGGCAGAAGACAGTGTGCCTCTGTTCACATTAACCTCCCCGAGTGTGTCTGCTCCCCATCCTCCAGGGACTGGTTGATGTACATGTTCCCCATCAACTCCAATTTCCAGTGACCTGATTCACGTTGCCTTTTTTTTTTTTTTTGTTCTTCAATGATTTATTGTTCAGATTTAGAACCACAAAATCCAAAAGTCTGAGCAGGCAGTTACTATTCTTCTCAGGTAATCAGAAGAGATACATAATGAAATGAAGGACTGCAGCCTCAGTAAGGTTTTACTGTTGTCTACATATCCAAAACCCTCAAAAACATGGCTAAAAGTTTTTTGAAGGCAGAGTTTATAAGATTCCCCTAAAATGGTCTGGTTTCAGGACAGATCTGAAAACAATTTTTAAAAAATTGCTCCCTCCCTCTCTGCCCCAAGAACTTTGGCTTTTGAAAATACTTTGAAATGAACAAAAACTGTTTTGGATTAATACTCTTTTTGGAACTATCAAGGCCTTCATGTGACTACTTGGCCTTTACATTCTACCAAATACTATCTAAAAATAAATGTTAGCTCCAAGAAGGCAGAGCGTCTCGTCCGGTTTGTTGACGGCTGCACCCTAGGCCTAGAATAGCACCTGGCTGTACGAAGGGCCTCACGCCTCTGCTGAACGAACGCACACTGTTCAAAGATCTTTATATGAAAGTATCTGAAATCTCCTATTTCTTGGAGTTCTCTCTGCAGCTTCCCTGCTCCCACAGGGTACAGGGTAGGCCTGCTAGATCTTTCTATCCTGTCTCCAGAGGGCTCCAATTCTGAAGTCATGCAGAACCCACTCCTTCGAGGATAACGAGGGTCACCTACAGTACCTTCTACCCTTTCTCATTGTCTTTCTCACTACGAGTCTGCTGCTCATTCTCCAATATTCATTAAGAGATCCAGCTCCTGACCCAGTCTTCTGGTCCACACCTATCTCCTATCATCTCCTCGGAGAATGAAGATGACCATCCACTCACTCACCTCATCCCTCACTTCAATAACCACCATCTCCACTCCAGGATTCTACTCCTACAACTGCGCCCTTGACACTGGTAGCATGGCATAATAATACTAATAATTGCTAATATTTGAGGGCTTCTTATGCGCCAGACAATATGTTCAGTGCCACACAGGCTTTATCTCATTTACACTCCCCAACAACCCCATGATGATGTTAGGGTAGAGAAGTTTAAATAAATCTTTAAATGTCACTCAGCTCAGGAGTGGTGGAGCTGTCATTTGAACCTAGGTAAGTGAGACTCTTCAGCCTGTGCTCTTAACTGTCCCACTGGGATGAAAAGAATCAAGATTTAACCCTACCTCTGCCACTCTGTCACACAGGCTTCCTGACCTTGAGCAAAATAAAAACCTCTCTAAGCCTCAGTTTTCTGATTCATGAAATACTGGCAGGCATAAAGAAGATTTATGTTAAGTGCCTACCACAATGCCTGACATACCGTGAATGTGTGTCCATCCATCCTATCAACAAATGCTTACTGAGCACCTCCTAAGTACCTAATCCTTTGGTAGGTACTGAAGACACAGCAGTGAGTAAGACAACAAGGTCCCTGCCTTCACAGGTCTGCACAGCACCTATGGGTGCTCAATCAATATGTGACAGATGGAACAAGCCCTCCAAGGAGATCTGCCAGTCTCCACCCAGCCTCCCTTCAATCAGCCAAGTTATTCTGCTATAAAGCAACCTAATGAGTGCCCTTCCTTGCTTAAAATTCTTCACAAATTCTTGTCAAAGAGATAAATCCAAATTTCTTAACAAAATATGCAAGAACGGCTGTGGGTAAGTGACTCAGTTCCTCTCCCCACCTCACGCCCTCTTCTTTAAGCAGTGAAACCCTTTCTTCATAGGTAATCTATTTGGAAGACTGAATTGAAAACCAGATCAATGTAAACCTATTCTGGAAACAGCACAAGCCCTTGAGTCACCAGTTTGGCATCTTCCTGTGGATCATGGTGGAGGATTTGCAAACCACTGCTCTACATCCTCTTCGTAGCCTCAGTTCCTGGCATGTTTCCTCGGGCGCATAAAACTATCCGTAAAGGCACCTGCAGTTCTACAAACCCACCGTGCTCTTTCACTTTGAGGCTACAAGTGTATACGCCAGGCATGGTGCTAGGCACTAGGAATGCAGTAAGTGAGCAAAACCAAGGTCTTGCCCACATGGCACTTAGGAATCTAGACAACTAGCATACCAATCACACAAATTAATATACAACTGTGAACCAAAATAAGTAGTCTAAACAAAACAAATAGGGATTTCCAAGAACATTTATCAAAGGCAATTAGACTAGGGGGACAAAGGAGGCCTCCCTGAAGAAGCAGCAATTAGCAGAGGTCTAAAGAATACGTCAGAGGGAAGAAGGTAAAAGGCTGGAGGAAGAGCATCCCAGACACAACAGAACACAAGCGCCCTGGGAGGACAGGGCACGGCACGTGTGAGGAGCTGAAAAGAGGGCCAGCGTGCTGCAGCCCAGAGAAGAAGGGGGAGAGTGACACAAGGAGGACTGGAAAATGTGGCAGTGGCTAGACCAGGCGGGGTTTTATGGGCTAGGGTTTTGTGTTCTGTCCTCAGAGTAACGGGAAGCCAAGCCACTGGAGGACTGAAACAGAGATGACGAGACAGGAGCTGTGAAGAAACTTCGTCTGCAGTGTGGATGGACTGGAAGGAGGAAGGCGGGACTGCAGGCAGACCTGTTAGGAGGCTAGAGGAAGAGTCCCAGGGAGTAGTGACAGTGAATTGACTTAACATACTGGAAATCAGGGGGAAGGCAGGAGCGGAACAGAAGATGACTCCTAGGCTCCGGATTGCATGACTGGACAGATGGCGCTGCCAGCTGACAGAGTGAACTGGAAGAGACCGGGCTTGGAGAAGGCTGTGTTCACTCCTCGATAAAGCGGCCTTTAAGGTGACTTTGAGTTGGAGATGTATCCTGGCTAAAACAACCTGGAAGTCCCAGGTATATAGATGGTAAAGGCAAATGGGTACATGAGAGTCAAATGTCTGGGGTTGAGCCCCGAAGGCCTCTCCACTTCCTGGAGTTGCATTCCTACTTATTGTAAATGTGTGTGAATACACAGAGCTAACGACACAATTACACCTGCTTTAAAGTTCAAATAAGGAAATAATGAAAAGTGAAAGTCCACTCACTCCTTGGGTGATTAATATTAACAATTCAATACATACCCTTATATATATATATTTTTAAGTGGGATTATGCAATACATACTTTTCTACAATCTGCTTTTTAAAACCAGCAATGCAATGAGAATGCTCTTCTCCATCAGAGTATAGATAGTTCTAGCTTACTCATTTGCAGGGCTGCAAAGTATTACACAGCAGGGCTGCATCACAGTCTAACCAATCACCCAGTCCCCAGTGATGGACAGTTGGGTCGTCCGCCCACTCAACATCCACCGTTCCTTCTGCCTTGCTCACTGAACCCCGCCTCTGTCCCAGCAGCAACATGGTCAGCCCCAGTGATGGCTCCTGACTGGCCTAAGCCGACTGAGACCATCCTGTTGCCCACCTTCTCCACTTCCCTTGCAGCAGCTATGGGTAGTCACATGATCAGGTGCAGGCTAAGGACCCCAAGGAGAAGTTGCTGTGAGAGCTTTTGAGCAAGCTTTTGCTTTCCTGATGAAAGAGGACTGACCCAAACATCGCTCTTTCCCATTGCTTCCTGTTTTGGACATGAAAATGATGACTGGAGTCTCAAAAGCCTTTTTGCAACCACAAGGCCATAAGCCAACACTGAGAATAACAGAGCAGAAAGGCAGAGAGAAAGCCTAGGCCCTGATACACACAGACACACACACATACACTGACTCATTTTAGAGAATCCAAATGTATTTCCACTTCAAAGTCAGAAAAAGCAAAATGAAATGTTGGGGGATCAAAGATTCAGAGCAGAGATATAAGTAATGCCCTACAAAAATAAGCAGCACACTTAGCGCAAGATGATGGGGAAAATACTTTCAACTGTTCCTGAGAGCACCTTTAGGTGTTGGGTCCAGAAATGCCTTTCTGGCTCCCTGCCAAGCACATCCCTCTGTCCTGCAACTTGATAGGATGGCCTTTGTACACAGTCTCTGACACTTCTTGCATTCCTTTGTTTGAGATTTCTATCTTCTTTTGCCTGCAATTTGAAAATGTGCCAAATTAAGAAATAATCTTTTACATGAAAAGTTGAAAGGTGTTTGATTTAGGTGAGCCATTGCTTTTCATAATGTCACCACTAGAGTAAAAAGGAAACATCAGAAGTAAAAACTTTTAAAAGCAAAAAAAAAAAAAAATCCTTTCTGAGAAAAAGTGCTTCCTAGCTATTTAATTCTGGAAAACAATTTCTGTTATTTTACTCCAATATTGATGGTTTCTTCTGTTCCCAATTTTGCCAGTTTCTCATGGTTCTGGCACAAATATAAGATGTTAGATTTTGCAAAATTCAGCAACTTGTAGCTCCACTTAAACACATAAAGGCTATTAAATTAATAAATGTAAACTTTGTAAATAAACTGTAATTTAAGATATTAGACACAAAACAATTTTATGTGTAATCCAAATTGTACATAATTCACATCTATGCTTCTAAACAAATAGAAGCTCACATTTGTACTTTTACAATTTACAAAGTGCTTTTATATACATTTTCTCATTTTCTATTGAAGACAGACATGTGAGATAAGTGTTATTCTTATTCCACAGATGGAAACAGACCCAGATATTAGTCAGTGCTTTAACCACTATGCAGTGTAGCCCTGAGACTTTACATCTGCAAAGCGTTTTAATAATGCAAATATCACACATATTTCAATTTTTGTCACCATTTTTAAATTTCCATTTTCTTAACAAAAAACAATGAAAAATTTTTCTGCAATCTAGTAATAAAAACGAGAAATATTACCTAGACAGTTGTATACTACCACAATGAGTGAGATCCACCAGAAGCAAAGTCTACTAACTATATACAGGGCACCAGTATCAGAACTACACTGACATGAGTAATTTTTTCTATTTTAGAAAAAATAATACAGGATACTCCTGTTGCCTCCAAGTCTAATGGTGTGTGTGTGTGTGTGTGTGTGTGTGTGCGCGCTAGGGTGTGTAGATGGCCAAGAAGGATACAGAAGAATACTTTATCAGCTTTGGAGTAACAGGGCCTGTGGTTATCCCAGCTTAGGCCTACAGGGACTTGACAATTTGCTTGGCCATGTCTCATCTTTAGTAATAAACTTATTTTTCTTTCCTCGTCCCCCTTTCTTCCTAAATACCCTGTACCATTTGGACTAGAAATTCCAACAGGTAGACTTTCTTTCTGAATTATCTTCCCTACTGTATAATTTTTTTCAGAATTTTCCTTTCCTATTTCTAAATCTTGAAGACATTTCTTTATAGTAGATGAGGGAGCTATAGCTCATATTCACTGTCAGGAAAGGGTCGGTTCCAGCATTAATTTCCCAGCAAACAGCTGAGAGAAAAGCGGAACAGCGAGGGATAGCACAGCGGTCAGTGGCAGAGCAGTGACACCTGCACGCAGGGAGCCGCACTGCAGCTCTCCCCTGCTCCACGGGAGCTTTCTTCCTGCTCTGCAACTGAAAGAGGAAAACTCGGGCTGGTCGTGAGTTCAAAGCAGACCACTGTGTTTAAATCACTGGTTCAATTAATCACTCTTCTGATGTCATAATGTTTTTATTGCATTTCAGGACATTTTCAATAAACATCTTGAGTTTGACACCTTGACTAGGTAATCCTTTTGCAGTAGAAATCAGATTTCTCTGGCACGACTCCATTGCCAGCAATGGGATTTATCAAAACTACAAATGCCAGCACATTGAATATTTCAATACCGTACTCAATTGTCCATATCTAAATATTTCAGCTATGAAACAAACCAAATGCAAATGCTTAATATATAGTACAAATAAACAGATTCTTCACAGAAGAAAACAATGAAAGACTAATTTTCCACAACATGTCACCTGGTCATTAGTTCTTCAATACTATTACTTAGGTTATCTCAAGAATGATAAAATTTATGCACCACTACCCATGTTTTTCTCAACATTTTTTATCTAAGTTCTAAAGGGCAAAAACAAGGATGCTCCTAGTCAGAACTGTTTTTATAAACTTCTTGTTTCTTTTGCTGTGCATCGTACAATAATGAACATGGAGACAAGGACAAATGCATATTTAAGCCATAGTGGTTACATGAATTCTGCTTATACGGCTAGGTGCTTATACGAATCTTGTAGACGACAAGATAAAATAATAAAGTTTCATAAGCTCATCCACGCCCTGTGAACGTTAGTCCACTCACAGCGTAACTTGATTCAGTCACTACTTATTAGTTTTAAAAAATGCTTCTTCCAAGCTGCAAACCACCCTTTATTACACATTGCTGAGTCATGAGAGGGTAAACTGTGACACAGCTCCCTCATGCCACTGACTCTTTTGGAGGGAAAAGTCTGCAATAAAATAAAGTTTCCAAACTCTCTTTTTCAAAAGCTTGAACTGTGTTCTAGGACTGACCTTCACTCTGTAGTCCCTTTCACCCAAGGCGCGCTCCCTGGTGCATCTTTTTGAGGTTTAGTTTCTGGGAAGTTTTCAGCAAACCTTTCTCGCGCTTTCTCCCAGTTCTTTTTGCTCTTGCTTTGGAGAAGGTGAGCATCTTCAACTGAGGATGGTTTGCCTGTCCCCAAACCTGCATGTGTTCGCCGGAGCTGCAGCTCTATCTGTTACCAAAAGTGGAGCAGACCACTTACTGGAGCGTTTACACACATTGCAATCTGTTGTGTCCAACCTGACACTTTTCAATTTTGATTTAGAAAAACATTGATGCAAAAGGAAAACCTGTCAAATCCATCACATATATACAAGAATACATACATGACTACACACGGAACTTCAACTCATTTTTCTACGTTGTCTTCCCTGTCACTAAGTACAGCTGATTCTACAGGAAATGGAGTCCTCTTTCAATAGCAACCACCAAGTTTCATGGAGATGCTGCAGAATATGTCATCCTACTCTAACCAGAAGTCAAGGCAATGGATGTGTTTCAAAGTACTGTCCTAGCCTCACCTAAGTAAGTGAACAGGTAGGTTAAACATGAAGAATCATAAAGAGAATTCGATTGTTTATTTTCACAAAAGTAGGGGAGGACTTCCCATTATCTTGAGAACCATAGCTACCAGTTGCTGAGTGCCTAATATATGTCAGGCACCATGCTAGGGGCTTTATCCTCATGACATCCCTAAAAAAGTTATCATCCCCATTTTTACATATGAAAACAGAAATCGAAACTTGCCCTCAGTCACACAGCTGGCGAGTGAGAGGACACATACTCTAACGAAGGTCTGACCACAATCCCCATGTCCTTCCCATTGTACCTCAATGAAAATGAGAAAATTTACATTAAACTCACACTGATCCATCCACTACTTCTTTAGGTATCAAGTAATTATCAAGAAAGTTCTTTAGTCATGTTCGCTTGTAAGGTTTTTGTGAAAGATAATCTGAACCTCCAACGAACCTTGGGACTGCAGAATTAAACTGCTGTACTATTTCCCAGACATTCTCTATTGCTTGTTACATGCTCTGATTCTTGAACCTAAAACAGATTCTCCAGCTAATACAGAATCTGCCTGTTTGTAAAGTAACATTGTGACTGTTCCTGCAATGTTTAGTACCAGGCATAATAAGGAGGTCCTTAAAAACAAGTAAAAGACACAGAAGACCTTTGGCTCAGGAAATAATATTTACTATCCTAGCTTTGATAAAGGAAAAGACTCTAAGAGGCTTCCTAAAACAAAATAAAACCATGCATACATTTGGTAACTAGGAATGCCATTAAGGCAGTAGCCGTGTCTGGTTTTGCTTGCTTCTATTCTCCTAGCTCTCAAGGTAAAGCTCGGCATGTGGTAGGTACCCAGTATGTATACCTGCTGTAAGAATTAAGAATGAAATAACACACAAGTCTTACCGGAGTTTTCATTCCTCCACCATCCTTCCCGAGGCCTTCTCCTTTCTTCCAACCCATCTTCTCCAACATCTTCCGACCTTTGTTGCTATCAGTAATTTCACTTTAAAGAAAATTAAGATGACAATTGATTTCTAATGACCGTTTAGGTCATATTTATAATCAATTAATGAATTAAAAATAATTGGCACAACTACTTTAGAAAATTATTTGGCATTACCTAACAAAGTTGAAGATACACAAATTCTACTCCTATGTATACAATTTAACAGAAAAGCATACACAAAAAGACACGTACAAGAATGTTTCTGCAGCAAATCTAATAACCACAAATCAGAAACAACCCACATGTCCATAATGGTAAAATGGAAAAACTGTGGCTTATTCATACAAGAGAATATCATACAGCAGTAAAAATAAAATACACCTAATAAAATAATGTTTGACAAAAAGAATATAGATACAAAATAAATACTGAATTATTCCACTTATTTAAAATTCAAAAATAAGTGAAATTAATCTGTTGATGTTGAAGTCAGGGGAGTGGTTACCTTTGGGCAGGAGAAAGGAACAGTGATTAAGAGGGGGCACTGGGAGGGCAGGTTTCTGGTGTTACTGACAATTGTCTATTTCTTGGCCAAGAAATGTTTATTCTGCAATGTGTTAATCTTACGATAATCAATAATTGACACTGATACTGGTATTTGTGTACTTTTTGGTATATATGTTATACATCAATAAAAAAGTTAAAATGAAACAAAACCTCTCATTCACTATTTGCATTTTGTTCTGATTTTATATTCTGCTAATGTAAGGGTATTTTTTGTTCAGTTCTACAAAATACGTTAAATTAGCTCTTCAATAACAATTAACCAAGCAATGTCAGACCAATGTGTTTCATTTTTTACTTCTGCCTTCTAATTTAACTCTAAAGCAATCTTCATATTCTCCAGCAATTATTTCAAAAATACTAAATTTTAAAAAGTATTTGTCATGTTGCTTAGTATATCTAATTCATAATATTACATTTCATCAAATCTGACTCCATAAATTGTAAGACGCATCAAATTTTATGTACCATTAAGAAAAATTTGCTGCCATGCGTAATTATAAAACTCTTCCAAGTAGTGTATCTTAGAATCAATAAAATATGATATTTAATCAAGATTTTATAATTAGTTGTCAGTTCCACATGTAAGATTTAAATTTCAACTAAATCTAGAATTTACATTCTAGAGAAAAAAAATGTAACTAACATATGACTAAATGCAGAAATACGGTCATACTGTAGACCTCAAAATTACATTTTTCATGTTCATCAATGCTACTTTACCAAGAGAAAAGAGCTGAACGAAGAAAAATAGTATTTCAGGGTCAACAAGAACAAAAGTAGCTGGATATCGAAATACCAGTCCATACCAATTTCTTATAGCGCAGCCTTCTAGATATCTAGTATATAAAAGTACGCCCAAGTGATTGGGCGGCTAGAATGTCAGCGACGCATATATATGTGTTCAGTATGCATAGTCACATCTGTGCTTAGGAATTTTCCAGGGAACAATGGAATTCTAATCTTAGAAGAAAATATAAATAGATACAGTGTTCCTATCTTGTTCTGAACCATTCCTTTAAAGGCTACCTAACAGAATATATAACTCTGTAAGTCAGATTACCCTATGAATGTGATTATGGTACAAAGAATGTTTCAAGCAACTAAAATGTAATGCTTACGAGTGAACAGAGGCAGGAGCATCATCTCTTTGGAAAGTTCCTTCACTTCCAATCTGCTCCCTACGTTTTCCAGCTCTGTCTTTATATTTTGGATTCTTCAATGCCTTTTCATCTTCATATTCCGTATTCTTTATAAATAAACACAAAATATTCATTGAGGAAAACAAAAGCGATAAATAAAAATGTAATGTCTTTATATTTGCCTTACTTAGCAAATATGTTTCAATGTGGTCTGTATTAAACAGTGAATTAAAACAAGTCATAATATAAATTAAGACAATTATATTATTTACTATGCTATTTTTATTCTATCCTCTTTAAAATGTTTATATTATTTCAAGTTGTACTACAACATAAATTGCATATAGAATATAAATCATACATAAATTGTAATATGTAGTCGTAAGAATATAGTGAAAATATAGTATATATTTTGACCTAATGATGTGTACTCACATTCTCATATGAACTACCAATATTCAAAGAAATATGCAGAACCCCTGAGGTTGGAAAAAAATCTATTTCTCCTTTTCTCTAAGGAAGTGAATGTTCCCAAGGGACTAAACAGTTTGATACTATTCCTTGGAAGGGAAAAATGTAGAAAGCCTTTTAAAAAATGGATAAAAAGCAAATACTCTTTTATCCTGGCACTACTAATAGCTTTCTGCTTCAAAAAAGCTCCATTTATACAATTCATCAGTCACTCAACAAATATTTACTATGTAGAGTGTGTGAAGCTCCATGCTAGGTGATGGAGTACAAACACATTTATAATCCTAGAAGGGAAACACAAAATCTTTGGCACGCTCCAGTATGACTGGTTCAGCATTAAGGTGTAACAAGATGTGGCAGTAGCACAAAAGAAGAGGCAGTCCATTCAGCTTGGGGCTTCAGAGAAGGCTCCTCTTCCCCATGTTATTACATGCTGATCTTTATATAAAAAGTATGACATTCATCCACCAAGATGCCAGGAACTGCTACAGCAACTCAAGAAAAGCACCACAGAAGCTTTTACTTAATTTTGCTTCTAAACAGCAAAGAAAAACATAGAACCACCAACTCTAATTGGTTTTTCTCCCTAGAAGATACAAAAATTGAGCTAAAGTTTTTGAGAAAATATATTATTCTCTCCTTATATATCTTCTGTTTTCCTCTCAAATTAGCCCCTTGACATTTTTTTCTATTATGATTTCTCTCCCTTAGTATAACAGTAACAACAAATAATACAATTTTGCAGAAAAATACATTATTTTGGGAGCATCTTTTCCCACATCTTCATGAAAAGTAAAAAGAACTCCACAAATATACATAAGACCTAGATTCTAGCTATATCTAGCTCTGTCATTTAGTAGCTGGGTGACCCTTAGTTTCTCAAATGTAAACTGGAAATATGAATTACCTTCATGGTCTACTTATAGGATTAAATGTTAATTTTTTTACAGCCTTATTAAGGTATAATTAACATACAATAAATTACACATAAAGTGTACAATTAGATACTTTTGAGATTTGAAACAAACCGTCACCATAATCAAGATAATAAACATATCCATCTCCCACAAAAGTATCCTCGTCCTTCTTTGTAATCCTTCCCCTCCTGTACCCACACAACCACTGATCTGTCACGATATGTTAGTTTGCTTGCTTTCCTAGAATTTTATATAAATGGAAATATATAGTACGTACTCTTTTTGTTTGGCTTTTCTTTCACTCAGCATAATTACCTTGAGATTTAGCCATTTTGTAGCCTGTATCAGCTCATGTTTTTTTACTGCTAAACCGTATTTGACCATATACATATATATATCATACTTTGCTTATCCATGCTTGATGGACAAGTGAGTTTTTTCCAGTTTTTGGCTAACAGAAAAAAAGCTGCTATGAACATTTGTTTACTAGTCTTTGTGTGAACATATGCTTTCATCTCTCTTAGGTAAATATCTCGAAAGAGTATGGTGAATCACATGGTAGGTGCACATCTAACTTTTGAAGAAACTACTAAACTGTTTTCCAAAGCAATCGCACCATTTTATATTCTCACCAGCAGTGTATGAGACCTCCAGTTCCTCCACATGCCCACCAACACCTGGTATGGTCACTCTTTTTAACTGGTTTAATTTGCATTTCCCTAATGACTAATGATACTGAACATCTTTTCATGTGTTTCTTTGCCACCTGTACACATGCTTTGGTGAAGTGTCTATTCAAATCTTCTGCTCATTTTTGAATTGTTTTCTAATTGAGTTTTGTGAGTTCTGTATATATTCTAGATACAAGATATATGATTTTTATCAGATAGATGATTTGCAAATATTTTTCCCAGTCTGTGGCTTATCTTTTCATTCTCTTAAGAGCATCTTTGCAAGAACCAAAGTTTTGGAGACAGTGCAATTTATTAATTTGTTCTTTTATGGATTGTGCTTTTGGTATTAAATACCAAAAAAAATCTTTGCCTATTTTTTTTATAGGTTTGCTTCTAGAAGTTTTACAGTTTTAGGTTTTAAATTTATATCTATGATACATTTTGAGTTCATTGTTATATCTGTTACGAGGTGTGGATCAAAGTTCTACTTTTGGATTTTGCATACACCTATCCAATTGTTCCAGCACTATTTGCTGAAAAGACCATCCTTTCTCCACCAAATTGCCTTCACATCTTTGCTGAAAATCATACATATATATACACACACACATACACAAATATACATCTATCTAGGTCTATTTCTGCATTCATTATTTTGTTCCATCGACCTATTTGTTTATCTTTAGCCTACACTATACTGTCTTAATTATTGTAGTTGATGAGCTGTCTTGAAATCAGGAAATATTGGTCCTCCAACTATGTTCTTCACTGATATCATTTCGATACGAGTTTTTTAAAAACCAGAAATGGCTATTCAAATGTAGGGTATTATTATCATTTTTCTACTCCAACTTCAACAGTTGTTGAGGTAAACAATAAACAACAGAAATTACATAAATCTCTAAATCATTCTGAATAGCTCTTTTTATATATAAAATGGACTGTGCAAATCTAAAGGCATTTTTACTCAAAACCAGATGCACAGTTTAACACACGTAACAATATTTAACATCCTTACCTGCAAACCATATTTCACTCGTATTTTCTTTAATTCTTTTCTCCTTTCCAACTCTTTTTCCTCCTTACTTAGTGTCGGACCAACTAAATGGAAAAAGTGAGCTTAGTTTAAAAAATAAGAAAATGCTAAATTTGATAAATTTTATATAAAATTAATACTGTTATTTAATAATTTAAAAAACTAACAGTATTAATGTCCCATCTGCAGATTAACCAACAGGTCCAGTAAACAGTAATATAAAAGCATCTTGGGTTATGATGATGTCCTTTCAGCATGTTGGTAACTAAATTTACTTGGAAACTAACCAAAATGCAAAGATTATAGGAAGGTTATAGTATAGATACCAAAAGAAACACTAAACATGTTAATTTTTTGATATGACTATTGTAATAGAATCCCAAATGCAGAAATAGTGAATTTTCCAAAGGAACATAGGCATGTGCAAAAGAAAAATCACAGAACCAAAGATTCACGTTATCATGTAATGTGTCATACTCACTTTCAGAACACAAAAAAATATACAATGACCATGTATAGTTGTTTGGTATTTAGGGGAAAAACTGATATGAAAAAAATTAGTTCTTAAAGTATCTATTCGAATTTTAAAAGCCTTAGATAAGTGGGCTTAAAGCAAGATAGCAACTCCTACAGTGTTATTTATTATAGAAAAAAATGGGCCTACACACAAATGATACATCAACGTAAACTGTAAGGAGGAAAGCAAACACGTCAACCAGTATCTCAACACCCTGCCTATTATCCTCTACACCACTATTATACAACAGAGTTTAACTGTGGATGACTTCTTCCCATCAGTGAACAGGTGTTAAGAGACCATTATGTCACAGTTTCTCTTTTGAAAGACATTTAGCTACCACCGCAGGGCTGCTTCAAAAGCCACCTAAACTGGATTAGCAAAAACAGAGCTAATGATTATCTTTCCTGGTCAAAAAGTAACCTAATGCTGTAACAGCACAGCTAAATTATCACACAGAAAAATCAACTACAATCATACTAGCCTAGGTCTCTAATTTCAAATACATGTCATTTCTTCATCTCATTTGATAATATTCACCAAAATATAAATGTATCTCAATACGGTATTGTATCAATTAGACATGAAGCTGGTAGCTAACATATATATTATTAGAACACTCCAGTGAAGTAAAGAGAAAAGTTTTCATGCCCACATGTGACAATACATTTCACATACCAAAAGACTCATCTCTCTTATCAAGACGAAGGTGAGCTCTAACCTGCCCTGGTTCACAGCCATCACAGGTCTCACTGCCAGGATGGATGTGGAAGGACAACACAGTCTCTCCAATTTTCACTTCATCTCCATGCTCAAGTACATAGGGGTCACATTTAGTTTTAGGCTAAAGGGGAAAAAATTACAAAACAGAAATCCAGGAAGGTTATATATGATTATTTTATGTCTACTCTAAGTAATTAGAACAAAAAAACATTTGAGATGCTTCTCAGTGAGACAGACACACACACGCAAACACACACACACAACTGCCACAACTCGAGGATGATCCATAATGTTCTACCAATGGAGAGGAAGACAGCTCAACTGAGCTGAGAATTTTGATATTCTCAAATCCACTAATCTCCCTATCTCCATGTCCAATCCCATCAGAGAAACACCCAACCCAAACTCCAAACAATCTATCACCAAAACGAAGAACCACCACAGTCAAAAGGTGACGTGTAAAGGAGGTAAGCGTATCACATTTCCCCTTTTCCTCTTCCTTTCTCTTGATAATTCAGTTTTATTTCATTTCTGAATCTTATAGACTAAAAATAAGGCCTCCCTCCCTCTCTTCTGTATCTTATCTTCTTATGTGCCAGGCACTTTGCCACATGTTGGGGATATAAGAGTTAAGTGGACAGAGATAGCCCCTGCCTTCAAGGAGTTTCTACTTGAGCAACATTTCCATTAAAACAATTTTTTAAAAAACATACACACACAAAAAAGGAGGCCCCCTAAAGTTGCTATAACAACATTTACTCTGAAGAGCTTTAAAATGCATTTCTCTCTAAAAGTAAGGCATAGATGCATAATTAGAAGTCAAACTCAACAGTCAAGTATCCACTTATTAAATACTTTTTTTAGTCCTTTCTGGGAATTCCTTCCACAAAACACATTTGGGCTTGAACGCGGATCTAAACCAAATGTGTATAATAACCATGGCCTTCAAGAATAAAAAGCTCTAGATCAGGGGCTGGCCTGGTGGTGCAGTGGTTAAGTTCCCATGCTCCATGCGGTGGCCCGTGATTCATGGGTTTGGATCCTGGGCGCAGACCTACACACTGCTCATCAAGCCATGCTGTGGCGGCATCCCACGTGCAAAGTGGAGGAAGACTGGCACAGATTTTAGCTCAGGGACAATCTTCCTCCAGCAAAAAGAGGAAGATTGGCAACAGATGTCAGGTCAGGGCCAATCTTCCTCACCCCCCCAAAAAAATAAAAAATACAAAATTTAGTTTGGTTTTTAAAAATAACGTGCATGTGGCTGGCCCAGTGTCACAATGGTTTAAGTTTGCACACTCCGCTTCGGCCGCCCAGGATTTGCTGGTTCAGATCCCAGGTGCAGACCCATCCACTGCTTATCAAGCCATGCTGTGGCAAGAGGCCCACATACAAAGTAGACGGGCAGAGATGTTAGCTCAGGGCCAATCTTCCTCAGCAAAAATAATAATAATAATAATGTGCAAGTAATTAATTAGTACATACACACTCACCTGAAGAATCTGTTTTCCGTTAACAATTGTGCCATTTTGACTGCCTTGGTCCACAAGGACATAACTTTGTAAGTCATGGTCAAAATGAATTTCTGCATGAAACTTAAAAAAAGAAACCAGGTAATTATAAAGTAGTACACTTTTTTTTTAACCCTAGATAACAATTTCTCTCTGATAGAATGTGATGGACTTTAGTCTCTGATAAATTTTTATTATTTTTAATACTTTATTTTCCTGAATACAAAAGTATTACAATGCTTCTGGTAGAAATGTGGAGGCCACCAAAGAAAAAAGCACCTATAACTGCCATTAATAATGTAGTACCCTACCTTTTCTACTTTTGTAAGAGAGTTGAGATTATACTATAGATACAATTGAAATTATTTTTTCACCTAATGTAAGTATTTGTCCATATCATTAAAAATTCTTAATACAAAAATGTATTTGAAACACTCAGGGTCAACTTCTCAGAGAAGTTTCCCAGTATTTCGATACTCGGGACTAATCACTGCCCCCTTGCTCCAGAGCACTCTCTAACACTCACACCACAGGAAGTTACTGCACATAGGAATGTCACTGTGCTGCTGACAATTATTGCTTACGTTAGTTTACAGTTTTGTTTACCACTCAGTACATAACACAGTGCCTCACATACACTGGGCATGTACTCACTATGTCTACTTAGTTGGATAAAGAGCTGCAGAAATATTTAATTTAAAATTTCATAAACAGTACACTGCTGGTGGGAATGTAAAAAGGTGCAGCTGCTTTGGAGGGGTCTGGCAGTTCCTCAAAAGGTTAAACAGAGTTACCATATGACTCAACAATTCTACTCCTAGGTATCTATCAAGAGAAATTAAAACATACATCCAAACAAAAACTTGTACACAAATGTTCATAGCAGCATTATTCTTCAGAGCCAAAAAGCGGAATCAATTCAAAAGTCCATCAAGTGACGAATAGATAAACTACATGTAGTCTATCTATACAATGGAATATTATTCGGTGACAAAAGAAATGAAGTACTGACATATGCTAAAACATGGATGAATCTTGAAGACACGACAGGTGAAGAAGCTAGTTACGAAAGACTCCATATGATTCTGTTTATATCAAACGTGCAGAACAGGCAAATCCACAGGGACAAAAGCAGACTGGTGGCTGCCTGGGGCTGCAGCAGTTGGGGGAAATGGGGACCGAACACCAAGAGAGTGGCGTTTCTTCTTATAATAATGAAATGTTCTAAAATGGGTTGTGGTCATGGTTGCACAACTCTGTGAATACACTAAAAACCCTTAAATTACACACTTTCAATGGGTAAGTTGTCTATGGCATGTGAACTCTCTCTCAATGGAGTTATTCTTAAAAAATTTCATAAACATAAACATATAAAATGTTTCAAACACAAAAAAGAATATATTGAATCTGTCTACCTGTGACCCAGCTTTAATAAATTTTGCTGTTTTTGCCTCAGATATTTAAAAGAAAAATTATCATCCATCAATGTGTACCTTACTCTGTCTAACCCCTACCCTTCCTCTTCAGAGGTCTGATGTTTATTTAATCACAATGCATCTCTTTATACTTTCACCACATGTGTATGTATCCATAAACAATGTGTTTATTTTGCCTGGTTTGGAACTTGATATAAATGGGAATCATAATTTATATAAAGGAAAATTCATAGGTCTTAAATGCACAGTTAGATGAGTTCTGACAAATGCATGCTCTCGATACATTTCTTTCATTTTGCTTCTTTGGCTTATTTAACATTATGTTGTGAGGTGCATCCAGTTGTCGTCGACAGTTGTGCCATTTTGCCGTATGGTAATCCATTGTACGGATGTACCACAATCTACATATTCTTCTGATGATGGACAACCAGGTTTTTTCAAGGTTTTACTATATTTAAAATGTTTCTGAGCCAGCCCTGCTGGCCTAGTGGTTAAAGTTTGGCACGCTCCGCTTCAGTGGTCTGGGTTCAGTTCCCAGGCTTGGAACCACACCACTCATCTGTCAGTAGCCATGCTATGGTGGCGGCTCACATAGAACTAGAAGGACCCACAACTAGAATATACGGCTATGTACTAGACTTTGGGGAGGTGAACAAAAGAGGAGAGGAAGATTGGCAACAGATGTTACCAAGCAAAACTTTCCCAGCAAAAACAAAAAACGTTTCTATGAACACGCCACCTTCCTGTGGACAAGGAAAATGTTTCTCTGGGGTATATACTTAGAAATGAAATTGCTCAGCCATAGTATATGCAAATCTTAAACTTTATTAGACACTGCCATATCATTTTCCAAAGTGGTTGTAACAATTTTTATGCCCAACAGCAGTCTATAGGAATTCTTGCAGATCTATACAGCCTTAATCAACACAGTATTATTAGAATTTTTAGATTTGCAAGCATAATAGGTATAAAATTAAATCTCATCATTGTGATTTTAATTGGCATTTTCTGAGTACAACTGAGGCTGAAACTTTTCTCATGTTTATTAGCCACTGGGTTTCCTTTTCTGTAAATTTTCTCTTCATGTCCTTCACACATTTTTTTCAATTGCATTGTTTAGGGTAATAATAACTATATCAAAGAGTTTAAATAGGATCAAGTCTTTTGACTTGAAACCTTATTCCAAAGAGCTATTCTAAATTATGCTCCCAACAGAAGTGATATTTAATAAATATGCTGAATGAAAACTGACATCTTGGCTTCATTTGTATTTCCTAAATTACTAGAAAGATGGAATGGTTTTCATATATTAATCACAATATTTCCTCTATTGTGCATTGCTTATTTATGTTCTTTACTCATTTACCTATTGGTGTCACAGTGGGGTTTGAAAAAATGAATTTGTTTCAGCTTTTAAAATATAAAGGACATATATTTTGTCATATTTGTCTGACTGTCCTAGTCTGCCTTTTAAATTTGTTTCTTAACATATAAAGAACTTCAAACTTGGAGGCGGCCCCATGGCTGAGTGGTTAAGTTCGCGCGCTCCACTGCAGGTGGCCCAGTGTTTCGTCTGTTCGAATCCTGGGCGTGGACATGGCACCACTCATCGAGCCACGCTGAGGCGGCATCCCACATGCCACAACTAGAAGAACCCACAATTAAGAATATACAACTATGTACCGGGGAGGCTTTGGGGAGAGAAAGGAAAAAACTAAAATCTTTGGGGGAAAAAAAAAAAAGAACTTCAAACTTAAATTATTCAAAATTATCTTGTCCTCTGTAACTCTTTTCTACTTTCACACAGCTAACAAATTATTCACCCTGCCAGAGGACATGTTAGTTTAAAAGAAAGAAAAAGCAGAAATGCCACCAGAGAACTACCTATATTTCAGATTGGACTGGGAGAAGGACGTTGCTCTTTAAGTCATAGACTGGGTTTTCTTCGGAGGTAGAAGAAAGCAAAGTCATAGGAAAGTAAAAAAGCAAAATAATTTGGTCAGAGTTCACGTGAAGAGGATTTCCTTCCCTCTGAATGAGTCCAAACAAAGTAAAAATAACTAGATTTTCAAACTAATAATGGGAAACAAATTTCATTCCCAAAAGGCAAAAAGCCACATAAAATATATACTTTAGATCCATATTGTAGTCCATTAAATAGAAACAAAGTAGAGATGATGAAAGGACCAAAAAAAGACCAAAAAAAAAAAAAAGGAAAAATAACAACCATAGAAGGGAGGGGGAAAACTAGAGAAAATAAAGAAAAAGAAATATAGAGTGTCAGCAGCTAAACCTTTTGTTTTTTTCTACTTGTAACTTAAGTTGCAACTCGGTTCTTACTGTTTGTTCTGAAAACTCAACTGTTCTTTTTCCTGAAACCATTAGAGGCTCAACTAAGAACAGCTGTAAATGGAGAGCCCTGGGTCGCGAGGATAGATGGTTCTTGGGTTGTAAAATACTCTGGACTCAAAGCAACCGTCTGCTAAACCAGCCTGAATCAACATCTGATTCATTTTTGAACTGCCATAATATCTAGCATATTTATTTCACTCAATAAATATTTGTTAAATGGGTATTACTTTAATATTTAAATTAATATCTACTTCTGCTCCAGACTATTAAAAATTAAACATAATTTGGGGCTGGCCCAGTGGCATAGTGGTTAACTTCACGTGCTCCTCTTCGGCAGCCCAGGGTTTGTGAGTTCGGATCCTGGGCACAGACCCTGCTCAACAAGCCCTGCTGAGGCAGCATCCCACATACAAAAGAGAGGAAGACTGGCACAGATGTTAGCTCAGGGACAATCTTCCTTACCAAAAGAAATTAAAAATAAAAATAATTTATCCAAATTGTGATAAAGAATTTTTATTTTCTTAAGCAGTGGAATAAACAAATCTGCATTGATTTCATTACCATTACTACACTGACTATTAACCTTTCTATTAATTGGGAAAAACCCTAAGCTTTCTGCCATAATGATGATTTATAAAACACATCTAGGGGACTATAGTTGAAAACTCAAGGTGCTCACCTTACTGACACCAACTTCGGGGATTCGCAGAGTATGCTCCATATCTTTTTCTCTGCAGAGTTAAGGAAAATTTCTTTAGTAATTTTTGAAGCATACATATACAGAGGCAGCACTTACAGTGACATGGAAAGAATTTGTTTAAAAAGATGATGTTTTTTGTTTTAAAAGACCATGCTACAATGCAAGTCTATCACACTAAGCCCCATTTCCTAAATCCTGCTCTAAATTTCCTGTTTGAAGGGAGGTTCCAGAATTACTTTTACTCTTTGGTACATCTATCTGAGCTAATAAACATCCAACGGGACAAGATATTCTTTGTACTAATGTCAATCATTTATTCCAGATATGCTATGTTCCCACTTCCATTACTATCTGTAAAAGGAACCTAATATTCTCCAAGAATTTAAAACTAAGGGGGCTGGCCCACTGGCACAGTGGTTACATTCAGCACACTCCACTTCAGCTGCTCAGCTTCATGGGTTCAGATGCTGGGTTTGGACTTATACCACTCATCAGCCAGCCATGTGGCGGTGACCCACATACAAAGTAGAGGAAGACTGGCACAGATGTTAGCTCAGGGCTAGTCTTCCTCAAGTAAACAGAGAGGAAGATTGGCTACAGATGTTAGCTCAGGGTGAATCTTCCCCAGGAAAAGAAAATTAAGATATTGTATAAAATCTGAATTAATGATTATCTTTCCCTTTAGGAAGAAAGGAAATTATCCAATTCATGATTAAAACCTAACTCTCTACCAAGTGGTTATGCATTACAAAGGAGTAAAAGAAAAGCAGCAGAGAAGGAGGCCAATACTGGCTTTAGGTAAGCAATTTGAACCAGCACAAAGGGTAAGAAAATTACAAAATCTCTGTGGAAGGTATCACCAAGATTTTACCTCGTTACATAGGCAGCCCTTTTGGGACCATGAAGTCCCAAACCTCGACTGATTTTCAAAAGCAAGAGACAAAAGGTAAGTGTCAATAATATTTTTTCAGTGAGGGAGGGAGGGACGTGGATATCATATTTTGTCTATTCAACAAGCACCATGCACATTACATGATAATTGCTCAAGAAATGTACAAGCCATTGGAAAAAGACAAATAGATAAATATAGTAATATTAAACATTTTTACCTCCCAATTGTAGCAGGGTTTACAGCTGTAATGATAAAAAGTGATCCTGTCTGCAACACTGGTGATCTAATAACAATTACTCTAATACACGGGGGCCAAATTTTTTCTTCACCTGCCAAAGAAAGAAGTGGGTAAATATTAATTCAAATGCTATGTAAAAAAATTAGAAATGTCTAGGGATAAGGAAGAAGCATCCATAAAATAAAAATGTATTGATCAAAAATCTTAATTATATTTAAACCACCTTTTAAATTCTGCTATATGACAAACGCACTGAGAAACGCTTAATACTGTTACCAATTTAAAGGGATCAATCTAAAAGTATTCAGTAAATTCAGTATCTATCACAATTATAAAAGAATCAACTCAGCTTTTTTTAAGGCTTTGAAATTTGAAAAAAATGCCAACAAGCATTTTTATATTAAGTTAGAAAAACTGAGTCCACTTTTTAAAAAAGAGTGAGAGAAATTCCATAAGGCCAAAATAAGTTCAATTCCCTAATACGAAATCCTGAGTTTTAAAAGTATGTTTCCATATTCTCAAGTAAAATAATATTAGATTTACTATAACACTTATGTAGCTGAATTCATGGACTATACTTTTTACAGGCAATTTGTTCTTTCCCCCTCAATTACAAAAGTGGACTACAAATATCTAACCCACTAAAATAGACTTAATACATTCTTTAGGATTAGAATGGAGATAACTGGATATTGTGTTCTACTGACTAAGCCATCCATGCAATGAAACTTTAAGGTCCAAGTATGTATCACATATTCACATTCTACTCTCTGAAAACAACCAAGTGGTAGCCCACGTAGTTTTCAGTAACGTCATTAAAACAGTTTACTCTTCGGCAGCTACGTTATGACTTACTAACATTTGTAACTGCATTGCTCTTTGACAACCGCCAGACTGGGTAATTTGCATAAAATTGAATGACGGTTATTTACTCACCCTCATCCTCAGTATCTTCTGCAGTTACACTGTCTTCACTGGTCATGTCTTCATCATAACTGTCCTCGGTCTGAGAATCTGTAATTTCACCTTCTTCTGGTTCACTATCAGTCTCTACGATTTTCTCCTCTTTAAACGAAGTCAAATTATAGGTGTTTTCATTAAGAGATTCTACAGTCTTTCCACTAACTGGAACAGTGAATTTGGGGGGACTATTTTTGTAATGAATGTCTATTTTGGCCTTCTTCTTCACAGTTGCAAAATCTTCTCCCTCATTGCAGTTTATATGTTCAACACTGGATGCTTTTTGATCTTCTGAATTCAAATCCTAGAAAGAGGTGGGTGGGGAGGTGGGAACAGGGGAGAATAATCTTAAACATGGCCATTTTATAACATTTAATGCTAAATGTTTCAGTGAATTAGTGAAGATACATGTACAGTGAAATAACAATAGCTATTATCTGTATGCTCTCTTCCTCTCATGTTTCCTTTCTTGATCAATGACATTACCATCCACATCAAAAATCTCAGTTATCTTTGACATCACCTTACCCACCACGTGGAATCAATTACCAAGCACTGTAGACTATGTTTACAATTTATCCCAGTTCTCTCCTTATCTATTCTCAATGTCCTAAGTGTCCCAGTCAAGGACCTCACTGCTTATTGCTTGGACCACACAACAGCCTAGACCAATACTGTCCAATAAAAATATAATGCAAGCCATATTTATACTTTAAAACTTTCTAGTAGCCATGTTAAAAGCAGGTTAAATTCATTTTTTTATTCTATCTAACCCAATATTTACAAAATATTATTATTTATATAAATATTAACATTTATTCAATATACTTACTAAGGAAATATTTCACATGGACTTTATGTACTAAGTCTTCAAAACTGAATGTAGTTTACACTTACAAGCATCTTGATTAGGACCAGCTACATTTCAAGGGCTCAACAGCCACATGTAGCTAACGGCTACCTTATTGGACAGCGCAGGCCTTGAGAATACAGCTACCCTAAATTTTCTTCTTGAACTTTTAACCAATTATCAAGTCAACATACATAAAATACAGAATTGGCTTTAATTTCGGCAGGAATTTAAAGATTCTAATGTAGCAGAACAGTAGTTTTGTAAAATTTAGTATTTTATAGAGTTGGTTGGATAATACACAACAGTTTAAAGTACAGATGAATCAGTTACACCTTTTTTATTCCGAAATTCCAACTTACCTAGCATAAGCCTTTTACTATTTATTATACACGTATAGTGGGCATGCCTTACAACAAATGAATAAATCTATTATTTTAACCTTAGAAGAAGCAGAGTTATTTCCCTCTTTTTCCTTTCACTTGTAACACACTCTAAATTTCTTTCTCCCTTAGAGCAACATGATGTGAGTTCTCCTGTTATGTTATAAAATATGAGAGCATCTTAAACACATTTTTAATTGCAACATAAATTCAATTTAGAGACTGGCTAAACACTCGCAGTGTGATAAACTATATAAACTTCCAGCAATACAAACTCACCAAGGACAAGAACAAGGGCAAGGAGCTGAAAAACTATGAAGAGCTTTAAAGGCCACTGTGAATTATAGCAAAAAATTCCCATATCTATATATACTTAATAAAAAAAGCAGTTTCCAATCTGTATATTTTCTTATTATTACTGCTTATAGGACAAGATACGGAGGAGAACAACGAGTGAAACTGTCAGAGATGCAACTTTTTAAAAACTATTTGCCAGTCCAGAATGTTAAATATTCATTAAGAGATGAGAAAGGGGGCCTATATGTGGGCATTGAAGCATAAATGCATATTTCAAGTTATTTACTCCAATCTCCTCACCCAACTCCCTTCCTTCCACATACCCTCTACTTCCAAAGAGTGAGGCTCAAGAGTATCTTAAAAAATAAAAAGATGAGGATGTCTTAACTGGTCTCCTATGCTTCACAGCTACCTTTTAGAATCATCAGGAAATTCTCAAAATTACATCAGGGATTTTCTTAAGTCCCTGTCCTGGAGTTCACATGTATTCAAAGAAGGATGCTGAAGATGAGCAGTTATGGGAACTAAGCAGGATCAAAATCCCACAGACCGCTTTCAAGTTTCAATCTCTACTCTGTCAGAGAAGGTCATCTGCAGACCCCCATGTGTTCTGTTCTCAGTGCTAGGGAGGTGTACTTTCACTACCTACCCTTTCAAACAGTTCAACCACTCGTAACAGTTAGGAGTCATTACAACAGAGGTCTTGAAAGCAAACGGAAAAATCATTTTTAGTATTTTAGTCATATACTCTTCTAAGTATTATCAGTGAAAATAATAGAGAAATAGCAACAAATCAAATACAGAATAGAAGATAAATCCAACAGAATCCCAATTCTATATTTGAACTTCACTAGTATTATACATTTAAAAATTTTTCTTTGGTTAAGAAGAGAAAAACATAAAATTTCAAGAGTTAAGTAATAATTGCCACAATTCACAAAACGCCATATAACAAGCCTCCTTTCCTGCCTATAAACCATTAACCTTATCTGATTAGGGAGTAGAAATAAGAGCACTGATAACATTTTAAATATTTTCCTTCTTTAAATTTAACATTGTATCATAAGCATTTTTAAAATTCCCCTCTTTCTTTTTTTTAGATTGGTACCTGGGCTAACAACTATTGCCAATCTTTTTTTTTTTTTTTCTGCTTTATCTCCCCAAACACCCCTGTACACAGCTGTATATCTTAGTTGCACGTCCTTCCAGTTGTGGGATGTGGGACGCCGCCCACAACGTGGCCTGACGAGCGGCACCATGTCCGCGCCCAGGATCTGAACCCTGGGCCGCCGCAGCAGAGCATGTGAACTTCACCACCTGGCCACAGAGCCGGCCCTCCCCTATCTTCATAAACTACCACTTTAAGGCCTAAATAATGCTTTGTCAATTAAACGTGCTAGTATTTTCTTAACCCAGTATCTTGTGGGCCATTTGAACTCAATTTTTTTCTGTTCTCATAAATACTGTTGTATAATTATACAAAGGCATTTTTCTTTCTTTAGGATTTTTAAAAAAATAAATTAGGAAAACAAGATTTTCCAGTTAAAGAATATGAACTTTTTTATGGTTACTGATATAAACAGCCATCAATTTTCCAAATAGATACCAATTTACACTCCTAATGACTATGTACCTAATCTATATTTGCTACAATGGATTTTTTTAATGTTTGCTAACATAACAGGTAAGAAATTGCTCAATATGACTAAGAAAGTTGAATTTTACTTATGTCTACTTATAAACAGTGTTTTTCTTTTACTGTGTATTGTGCACTGACATCAACTTATCAACAGAGAGTCTGAATGTTCTTCTTCTAAATTAACAACATGAGTATTTTATCTGCCCTAAATCTACTTCCTGCAAACTTTAAGAAATCCTTTCTATTTCTAGTGACAGAATTTGTGAAAAAGTCCATGTTTGCTCCGTGTGACTGCTTCTTGTTTGACAGATTCTGATACCTTGCTATCTTAATGGATATGTTTGAAATACAGAGTTACCGAAGGATTTTCAGCTTCATCAAAACTTTTGGCTTAATTATGATATCACCATTATGTAAATTTAAAAAATGATGAAGACGTTACCTTTTCCTTATTTACTTATTTATTTATGTTTTTAGTGAAGAAGATCAAGCCTGAGCTAACATCTGTTGCCAATCTTCCTCTTTTTGCTTGAGGAAGACTGTCCCTGAGCTAAGATCTGTGCCAATCTTCCTATATTTTGTATGTGGGACAGTGCCAGAGCATGGCTTTATGACCGGTGTGTAGGTCCATGCCCAGGATCCAAACCTGTGAACCCCTGGCCGCTGAAGTGGAGCACACAAACTTAACCACTACATCACCAGGCCAGCCCCTACCTTTTCCTCAGTTGTTGTAGAAGAATCTGGATCCTTTCTTTTCTTCTTCGATTTCTTATCTCTACTTTGTTTTGCACCGGAAGTCTGATAAGGTTGCAGATCTACTCGAGAATGAAATTGATATCGACCACTTTCCACATCACAGTAGTAATAAATTCCAGTGGAAGGATCATAATATAGTTGATTTTCCTTTCAAAGTCAAGAGAACAGTAAGTTTTATTCATGTAAGATGAAATGCAATACAAGAATAAACAACAGAAATGCCAAATATATTCAAATATAGTAAATGTTTCTTATAAGAACTATGGTACTTTCTGAAGATAAGGAATAAAGATAACAAAATGAAAAATGCTTGTAACTTTCCAAAATACTTTACCATTCAATAACTGCTCTAATTTTCCTAGTGGGAACAATGAATAAATTTAAATATTAAATTGAATCTCATGAAACTGCCAATATATGACCATTTTTTTACCTATAGAAATAGCCATTTCATATGACTCAATACATTACTGAAAAATGATAACAAGAAACCTTCCAGAAGTCATGAAAACTAAGGCATACGTCAGAAAAAGCTGAGCATATAAAAGCAACTCCAGACCCCTTATCTTTATGACTACACAGTAATGGTTTGGCAGTATAAACCCCCAAACCACTCCTCTCAATGTCATAAAACAAAGATTTGCCTTTTAATATTCATGACTAAAAGTCCTGAAGAAAAATTTGAAAGTAAAATTAAGCTCATAAATACTACAACATAACATTCTATATAAAGAAATTGAGAAACAATTGTCTTCACTAATTAATTCTACAGTAAGTAACTAAGTAAGACTTATGTGTAAAGTAGCCATGCAGAAATGAGTTTTGGCAAATTATGGATGAAAAGTATAAAGATAAAATTATGTAATCATCTGAATTTATTAGGTATTGTACTATAGGTACAGACACTGTAATGGCCTCTAGCTATAGGCCTATATCTATAGGCCAGTACTCTATAACCAAGATTTAACCGAACAGTCTATATTTTATTTACATCATAAAGCCATGCAGATCAGACCTGGAAATATCTTATGTATACTGAGATTAAGCAAATAAAACTTCCTGAAAAGGAGTAACTCGTTCTTCTCACTGTTGATACTACTGCAATTTATTGTCTTTAATCCATTTTGCAGATCTCTTACAAAAATATTTTGAATTTTCACTATCCTTCCCTTAACTAAAAAACTGAATGGAAGCATTCTAATCTTTACTTCTAGTGATAAGAGAACTTTTATAACTCAAACCTTTTTTAATCTGTTATGTCTTTCACTCCAAAATATAGACATTTCCAAAAATATTTTTAAATTTTTATTTAATTAAAATAAAATGAAAACTAGCACAACAAAAATGCCAAAACAATGAGGTCCCTAATTTACTAAGACATATAACCTGCAGGGTGTAACTAACCATTTCCAGAAGAGATGTCAGGAAGAAAGATACAGGAAGGAAGGTAGAAGAATGGTGAAGATTAATGTCATTTACTTGAAAACTGTGTTTTTTCCTAGAAACCAAATAAGTAATAGCTACTGTCTTTGGTAATAAGAGTTTAAGCATTAATTTTCTGGGTATTAATTACCATTGTCAATTAGCATACTCCTGTGAAAGAAAACCTTCTCCTTACAAAGGAGTTACCCAGTATACCAAGAACAAACCGACAAGCTAATGAAACCCCTTATCTAACTGAGATACTTAGTGTTATCACTATGTTCCCTAGATCAGTTAGCAACAGTTCCAGTAACTGGAATGACAAACATCTGCTCCACTTTGGGCACTACATTCTCTAACTCCTGAGGACCAGATCACATGCCTAAACCGCTGAGGCTGAGGCACATGGGTATGTGAGTTCCATCATCATCGTCATCAAATCCTGAATAAAATCCAATTAAGTACTAGACTTCGACAGCCATAACACTGTATTTTAAGTCAACAATTTTATTTTCTGGTTCTGTCCTAGTCAGAGGTCCATGACATTTCTGATTCCACACGAATTCCCTAGTTTTCACTGTTAACAGATTGATTTTTAAAAAGTGAAATGTTTAAAAGCCACAGAATATAAAACAAGGACTAACAATAAACATGCTATGAGAATTCAAGAAAAAAATTCCCTCTGTGGCCTCAAATGGATTCATAAAGATATAACTATTTGAAACAAAAAAAATTTCACCCCAAGCCTAGAATTAACAATGTCACTTCCTTATCAATTCTATGAAAAAAATGTTAGTTTAGTTCATAAACATTTTACAACAATGCAGTTGTCTGCTTTTATTAATAAATGCTCTAACATTTTTCTGTTAGTTTACATATAAACAGTTATTGGACTCTAAAATAATAATCACAATTAACTTATTTAATTAAAAACCTAGAAGTGTAGCATCATAAGCTATTTTATAATTCTTTATTCTTGTCAAACAGCTTTGAATCAAACATAATTTTTAGGTGCAGCTCCTTGCTTTTCTTAATTCAGCTGAGGGTTTAATATTTGGCATCAAGCAGCTAAGTGTACAACCATACAGTATTAAAAGCTCTGAGATACTTACAGAATCATAATAGAAACCAGTGCTGTGATCGAAATACAGCCCAGTACTCTCATCATAACTGAATCCAGTCTGTGACACAGCAGCTTCTGCAGCAGCTCTCAAACTTTCAGCTAATGAGGCACCTTCTAAGGATGTATCTTCAGTTGCTAATGCAGATGCTGGCTCCTAGGTAAGATACATTCATGTCAGGTAAAACAAAAACTCCCTTATATCAATTTAAAAGTTGGCAGAATTTGAAATGATAGACTTAAAAACTATTTTGAATAATCAGACCTCGATTTCTGCAATGGAAAGGGGTAGCTACAAATTACAATTTGATCCACTTTTAAAAATATTTACTAATGTATCAGTTAATTCAATTTTCACCCAGTTTTAAAGACACTAAAAGTGAGTGACCATTACTCAAAAATAAATGCCTGATACCATAGGAAAGCAAGCCACAAAAAACAGACTCTGAAATAGTTTTTAAGACAAATGATCTAGATTCTCTAATAATTATAGGTTCAAAGGGAAAAAAAAATTTAAAAGAGAGATAGAGAAGAAAGCTATAGATTACATGAGCTATATCACACATCAAACAGTTGTACTGTATGAACCTTACTGGGCTCCTGCTCCAAACTGGAGAAACAAATTTATAAAACATTCAGGGAAATCTGAATAGTTGCAGGACATGGGACATAAAGGAAGCATTAAAACAATTTTGTTGTGAACACGGTATTGTGGTTCTTGCCCCAAAATGTTTTGGTTGAGTCAAAACATACTGACAAATTTTCTTTGTTTTAGTTTATATACTATACATCATAAATTTTTGGAACACAACCGAGTAGGAAAACAATTATACAGGTGAACAAGTTCTAACTTTTGTTTCTCAAAAACTGTACTCACTGCATAATTATACACAGAATGTTTACAAACCCTGTATATGTTTTGATGGAACAAAGAAGTCTTTTTTCTATAAAATAACAACAAAGACAGACAAGTTCTTGGGCATCAACAGTTTCATGTTAAGCATTTTATTACCTGTGAATGTGAGGCAAAATGGTCCTCTCGTCCACATTTAACATTTTCTGTTATATCAGTACCAGCGTAAGCATCATTTTCTATTTGTGACTGGTCTTTAGAATTAAAAGTAGAAGGTTCAATATTCTGATCTTGCTGAACTGAGAGTTCAGTCACTTTATCTGGAAGACTAACATCCTTATAGTATGTTTGATAATAATAATCTGTAGCAAAAACAAATCAAGTGATACCACATTAGAATAGTGTATGTAAAAAGGACTGAATTCCAAAACACAGGCACTGAACACAAAACAGCACACACTGCAAATAAATCATATTTTTACAACTGTACACATTTTAACAGATTAACATTTATGGTGCAGATAAATCCGCAGAAATATATGTCTTTGACTCTCATGTCACCTTCAGTAGCTGTCAAGCTAAAAAGAAAAAAAAGGTAAGCAGATTTGGATTTTCCACAGCAAGAGGAAAAAAGAAAACAGGTAGACAGGTTGTGTTCTGTAGAAAAAAATTAGCAACACTTAACTTCCAACCACATATCTTAATGTTGTTTTGTATTAAATGACAATGGAATAAAGACAATGTGTCAAGGGTTGCTTTTTCTGTCAAATTTCTCTCAAGACGCTGACTTTTTAAAAAATATATCATACAGATATGTAATGTTAATACTATTGCCGTGCTTAGCAATTTAGCTAAATTATGTACTGAATAAAACAAGGAAAAATAATGGGAAGGATGATTTCTTGTGGTCCCAATTTAATAAAACTCAGTTGCTGAGTTATTTTGCCTCACAACATAATGCCACTGATGCGGCCACGGCAGCGGACTCACCCTTCCCATAAAGGCCTAAGAGACTGGCACGGAACACAATGCCAAGTGGAATGCGTCAACAAGGAAACATATGCCTCTAGTCACAAGGAAGGCCAGACAAGAGTAGATGGCTCACAGCACGGCAAAAATTACTCAGTGAATGTGCCGCTGAAAACACATTAGCAGGATTATGTATTTATGGGAATGACAATACCACTCTACTTTCCCACCAGAAGAGCAAATGGATTATGTGAAAATACCATATCATATGGCAAGAAGGCAACATTCTAACAGTTCTCCTATGTATCTAGTTTGCCTATTTGACAGTTACAGACAACTCTACGTTAGCATGATCTGAATGCAACAGTCTTGGGCTATCATCCCTACAAGCTGCATACCTGAGATGGACCAAGGAGGGTGGTTCTCTGTTTGTACTTCTACATCAGACTTGCTATTATCTTCCTTTCTTCCACAATGGAGTATTTTGCTGAGCTCTTCTACCTAAAAGAAAACAAGGCTTTAGGAAAAATAAATCATATAGCAATCTATTATACACATCATTCTCCTGAAATTACAATAACTACTTTTCTGGGAAAAAGATTTAGAGAAGTACCCAAACAGCTAGTTTCCTTTTCAGAAAAACTAAAATTACTAAAATTGACTTGCTTTCACCTTTTACTTTTGCGGGGGAGATGTTTTTATTCTTATACTCTGTTGCTAAACTTCAAAATACCCCCTCCAAAAATCAGATTGAGTAAATTAATAGGACTCTGTGAACAAATCCTTTAACAAATAAGAATATTTTATACTAATATTTCAATCTGTTAGTTCTCCCTAAAGAATTAGGAAAAAAATATTAACTCTTATTCGTTGAACTAAATCATCTAATAGCATTCCGTGTCCTCCACCTGAAATAAGTGTTCACTTAAATACAGTAAGCCGCTCATAAGCTTTAATGTACTTTTTTTTTCACATGGTAGTCTTACGACTAAATAACCGCAGAAGGGAAGATGGAGGCCTCATCGGAGGAGCATCTGACCTCCCTGTGCCGAGGCTGGAGCTACAGAGTGTAAAATAGCCACAAACAGATGAGCAGCAGCCTCAACACACCTCCGTCGGACAGCATCTCAATATGAGACATCTATTATAAGCATGCAACTAACTAAAAAACAGGCTTCTGAGTATTTCTTTAATGATATAGAGACCTTAAAACGAGAAAGGTGATAAAACTGATTGTATACAGATTATCTAGGTACTTCATCAGTTATCAGATCTGCTACTACCAGGGCTGGAAGCAAGTAAAGCAGCCAGAGCATAAAATTTAAGGAGGCACTCACTTGCAGCTTCACTCAAGTACAAGCTCTGTACCTGAGGGTGAGTGCTCCCTTAAATTTTGCGCCCTAGGCTACTGATTGCCTCGCCCAGTTCTGGATCTGCCTACTACCACCATTATTATGAACTAGATCACTTATTCAGTATCTGCTACATGCTACACAGTATACTTGCTACTCTGGATAACATCTCGTTAATTCTTACAACCACCTTACAAATTAGTTGCCCTAATCCCCACTATACATGTGAGAAACCTAAAGAGACAAAGTAATTTGGACAAGATTCTTTTGACTCCAAAGCTTGTACATACTATGTTTTTCTACTCGTTCACCCTTAGTTCTCAAGACAACTTTTTACTGCTCCAGAAAAAAACACAATTTAGTAATTTAGGATGACAGTCAACCACCAAACTCCACCGGCCACCAGGGAGGCTGACTAGGAAGAGAGCAAGGAGGAGTTCACTATGGCCTGTAGAGTTGAGAATTTCTATACATTTCAATTTTTCACATTGGCCCACCAAATTACCACTAATAAGCAAAACACTGGCTCTTCAAGGATTAGCAAAAATGTTTTCTTTTAGGATCTCTATGGCAGGCAGTCCTCGAACAAGTTAGAATTATAAAAGGGTTTTTAAAAGGCTGTGATATTTTGCTCCCCTTCCCCCCACAATATTTTAACTCCATCTCCAGTGTCCTAGCACAGTCCTTAGCACTGTAGGTGTTCAAGAACCAGCTGTTGAGTAAACAAACACAAATTTTCTACAATGTCATAACGTTAACAACTTTATACACGTGCACACCAAGTCACTGCAACTCAGCAGTTATTTTCATAGACCATTTGATAACAACGCATTAAGTTCGATGACGTTTTAGTGTTCAGCCTACACACGTGGTTTTAGGAAATGTACCAATATATTCCAAAGGACTGGGCAACAGTTGAATGGAAATAAATAGCGATGTGAAAATAACCTGCTGGGACAGGCTGCAAGTGCCCAACAAATCAAGCTGGAAAATTTATTATGCTCCCGTCCAAAAGTAAAAAAAAAAAAAGTGATAGTTTGAGTATCTGTCTATACCGTATTTTATGAAATTGAACTTAGCTGGTTAGTGTCTCTAACAAAGAAAGTTTTATCTTCCCTACTTCCACCAGAAAACTCAAGATGATACACGCCCAGAGCAACCTTACACATACCTAGTGTTCAACAGCTTGTAAGACAGTTTGTTCCCGCTTAGGTGCTGTCACCTTCCCCTGCGGGGTGCCAGCGTTCTCATTTTAAGGGCACCTGAGGCTCGGCATCAGGTCACACACCCAGAGAGTGAGTGACGGGATTCGGACTCAAGTCCAGCGCTTTAACAAACTCAGAAGTAATCTAGAACAAAACATTACACACACGCCCAGTGCCAAGGGGCCGTTACGAGCCAGGAGGACAAACGGGCTAGAGCGCTGACGTTCAAGCCACGCCGGCCGTAGGCGCGGCTCACGCACTCGTCTGAACCCAGGGGCCGAGCTCAGGTTTGCTGCACAGCTACTCGGAATTACAATAGCACTGAACTTCTTCTTTCGAGCACCTATCAGGCCGATCTGGGCCCTGCCGGGGAGCCTGCGAGGCTCTCGGGGGCCTCGCCGGGCTGCGGGGCGCGCACCTGGGTGCGGAGCTCCTGGTTGTTGCTCTCGGCGCTCTGGTACAGCCGCTCCGTGTGGTGCAGCAGCTTCTCGATCTCCCGCACCTGCCGCTTGCAGCTCCGCAGCTCGCGTTCCAACTTCTCCACCTTCCGCCTCAGCTGCGCCAGCTCAGGCTCGGGGGAGGGCGGCGGCGACGGCGACAACGGAGGCGACGGCGCCTCGGAGGCCATGGGCCCGGGCGAGGAGGCCCGCGGGCGCGGAGGGCTGCGCTCAGGCGGAGGCGGGCGCCGGCGGACCGAGAAGCCACGGGAGCGCGCGGGCAGCGACAGGCGGCCTCACCCGCGCCCGGCCGCCGCGGCCCCTGGCCATGGCGCCCTGAGGCTCGCTGCCCGTAGCCGAGAGGAACTGCGGGCCACCAGCAAGGGGGAGGCAGCCGTGCCCTGCCCAATCGCCCGCCTTTGAAACAGGAAAACTTTATTGGCAACTATCCTCTCCAGCGACCGGGACAGCCGCGGGAGCGTTGGGGAAGTGGGCGGGCCAGAGAAACAGGGCCCGGAAGCGCCCGGGCCGTTCCCGGGCTGAACCGGAAGTGATGGGGCTGGGCGGGGCCGAGGCGGAAAGGGAAGCGACGGGAAGCGAGAGGGGCCTCTACGGTGCACGCGCGCAGTCCCCGACGTCTGCGGCGGGCCGGGCGGTGTGGAAGGGCGTGGAGAGCTGGCGTGAAAGCGGTTACTGAAGCCGTGGAGTGATGGACACGGTCGCAGCCTCTGGTCTCAGACGTTTGCCCTTGCCGACTTTCAAAAAGTTTTCAAACTTTTTGCATAGAGCGCACTTCCTAGCTCCTCGTTTTAGGGATGAGAACACTGAGTCTCCAAGTAATGGTTTACCAAGGTTTATGGAGATAGTGCTCACCCGGGCCTGGGACGCAGTGTTCTGATGCTCTGCTTACTTAGTCCTTCTGCTGATTCCTTGAGTGTAGGCCCCTCTGGGGAAAGAAAGCAAATTCGTTAGGTCTGACTTGCAGAGAGGAGCATCCTTGGTGGGCAAATAAGCAGCGAGATTCTGTGGCAGCAGAAGAGAAAAATGCTCTGGTTCAGTGTTTCCTCTGTGTGAAACTGGCATTTATTCACCAGCCTTTAAACTGCTGAGGGCCGCTTCGGAACACACTTCCTCCCTTCGCCAGGGTCAGAGTTAGAACCTGAGCTGGGAATGCTGAGCCTGCCATCTGAGATGGTCAGCGACTGCGTCTTGCCGGTCCTCCTCTCCCAGGCCCAGCACAGCACCTGTCAGAGAGCAGGAATCTGTAAATGTTTGCTGAGCACAGCTAAAGAAAAGAATCCTGTTTGATGTTGACAGTGCAAATAATCCAATCTGTAAATCAAAATTGGGGTGAGTTTACTAGGAGTCAGTTCTGAGGACCATGTAGCCTGGGAGAGTCCTTTCACAAAGCAATGGAGCACTCCAAAGAAGTGGGGGTACACAGAGTGGTTATGTACCATCAAAGAGCATGTATCACATATGATTGGAATGTCCCTTTTACAATAGTCACGAGATTGCTTTGCTGGCACAGCAATTCTGGGAACACAGCGAGTTGGTGGTCTTAAGGTGGGTGGTCACAAGGTGAGTGCAGCAGGCCAGCAATCAATTCCAATCCTAGGGAGAGATGCTTATCCTTAAGGAAATGCCCAGTGTAGGGGAAGTTACATCCTTATGTTTAAGGGCACTGTTCTTGTCTTTGGGACATAGTAAATACTGAAAGCACATGTACAATGCATGCTTAACAGCCACAACAAGCATTTTTGGAAAAACAAGTTCAGTAATTAGTTTTACACCAAATGGCTTCTTCATGTACTCCAATATATCCTGTTGCTTGTCATTCATTTATCAATGTCCTCATTCAGTGGTGGCTGTGTGTCGTCTGTGCCATGTACCACCCACTACTTTAGTCACAGGCAGTGAGTGCTCCTGCAGGGACCTGTCCTCTCTATCCTGCACACATTATTCCTTAGGCCGTAAGGGCCCTTCTACAAGATACTCTCTGGTCAAGACGACAGTGAACTTCTAGCCATCAAAGTGTATTTAGTGAGAACACACAGCATGGCCCTCCTGATGTGAAGTAGAGAGGGATTGCCAAAAACTTCTGACTTCCCTTGATGCATTATGAGTCCAATCAAGAATTTATCCAAATATTTTTTTATAAAAGCTATATTTCCCACTTTCTCCACCTTTGGGGAGTAAGAAATTCTATAAACATTACCTGTAAATACCTGTAAGATAGGATTTCTAGTTTGAATAAGTGAATAAATAAGCTTATTAGCTGCTGCTTGAAGCAGTGTCTCTGATTTGTCTTAAAGGCAATCCTTTTAAGCCTAAATTCTACCTTCTCATGCTACTAGTCTGTACCTTACCTCTGACCATTAGTCTGGAAGAAAAGAGTGACAGTTTTTTGAGAAAAAAGAGAAAGCCCTGTGGATCAGTTAGGAATTACATTAACATGCAAGTAACAGAGTTTTGTCTATAGTGGCTTATTAAACAAATTAGGAGGTTATCCTATTACAGTAAAGAAGTCTGGAGATGGGTTGTCCAGACCTGGTATGGTGGCTCCACCAGGTCTTCAGAGACCCATGCTCCACCTGTGTTTCTGCTCTGCTGTTCTCAGAGCATATTTCCAGCATCCAGGTCAATTCATGGTACAAGATGGCAAGGGACTGAAGAACTTTCCCATAGTCCCACCCAATGACTTCGATTTATATCTCAATACCCACCCCTTGCTCCAAGTGGGGCTGGGAATTATGCATGTATTTCTAAGCTGGGCATATTATTCCTCCTAATAATAAAGGGGTTCTGTAAGTACAGATGAAAGGGAAAATGCACATTGTGCAGGTGAGTAGCAGTCTTTGCCACACCTAGTTTTCAGATCAAGATGTATTTAGTTTAGTGGGCAGGGCCAGTGCCCTTGAAAAGCATACTACTTGAGACAATTTGTTTTTGTAATGTTTTTTCTTAGTTATTATTTTGTACCTCAGATTGTAATCATACTCCTTAGTTCACAACACATTGTCAACATTGGCCTGTGAATGGGTCTTCTCTTTGTTTGTTTTTTGGTTCGTGTTTTTGTTTTTCTGTGGCTCTATAACCTCATTACTAATAGGAGCACCCATTCTTACGTGTCTAGTATATGTGCTTAAGTATAAATCTATCCTTATAAAAGATGGTTCATGTGCATTTCTTTTACATAAATAGTATTTGGTTAAAAGATGTTGTAAAAATGCGTATGTGTTGCTCTCTCCATGTGTCTCAGTGCCGTATAATATTTCAAGGTGTATGTGTGCTACGTTTTATTCATTTGTTCCCCTAGTCCTCAACATCTAAGTTACCTCCATATCTCTATTAAAGCAATTGATACCACAATGAAAATCACTGTTCCTGCCACTTTACTGACCTGTGCGTTCAGCTCTCTGGGATATATAACAAGGCATGTGACCTCTGGTTCACAGGACAAACATTCAAGTTCACTGTGTTTTGCTAGATTGCTTTCCAGAATGGCTGCACATCTTCACACTCTCGCCAGCGATGCACAGGGAGGTCCGTGTGCTCCTCATCCTCTCCAATACACAAGATTAGCAGCTCTGGTCCTTTCCTCCATTTTTATGACTGTAATGAGATATTTCATTGTTATTTTAATTTGCACCTCTCTGATTACTGGAGGATTTCATATATTTGTTGAAATGGCCATTTGGACTTTCCCTTCTGTGAATTGTCTGTTCATATCTTTTATGCCTGTTTCCTTGTTGTTCTTTTGCAGTTCTATCATCTAGATATTAATCCTTTATCAGTTTTAAATATTGTGAATATCTTCTCCCAGTCTGTCATATATCTGTTAATTTCACCTATGGTGTCTTTTATTGAACAGAAATCCTTAATTTCTATGCTGTCAAATCAGTCTTTATTTAACTTCATTTTATTTCGTATATTTTATGATTTGGGCTTTTAAGTCTTATTCGTGAAGTCTTTCCCCACTCTGAGTCATATTTTCTTCTCTAACTTTATAATTTTAACTTTCATATTTAGTTCTCTAACTGGAGGGATTCTGATGTATTTTTTTCACGTAATGACCTAGTTTTCTTAAGACCGTCTCCTTTACATTGCTTTCGAGTCCCGCCTTTATCATCTCTCAAGTTCCCATATACGTGTGGGTCTGTTTCTGAGCTCTATCTTCTGTCCTGTTGGTCTCTGAGTCTGTTCCTATGCAGAACCATTCTGTTTTCATCACTTGGGCTTTGTAGTATATCTTAACATCTGGGAGGACAAGTTCCCAATCTGCTTTTATTTTTCAAAATTGACTTATTCATGAGTCTCTATTTTTCCATATAAATGTTAGAATAAGTTTGTTGAGTTACGCAAACAATCCAATGGAATTTTTAATAAGATTCCGTTGAATGTATAGATTTATTTGGGGAGAATTGATATAAAACTTTACTATGTTAAGATAGCCCGTCCACATACATTCTTTTCTTGCTCTATTTATTTTTGTACTTTAATAGAATTTTAATATGTCTTCTGAAAAAGGTCTTGGGCATTCTTTCTAAGGTTATTTCCTAGGCACTCATTTTATTGTGAATGAAATCACATTTTCTAGTATATTTGACAAGTAAAAGTCTAAGTGGAGGATAGGTTTCTAGCTTGGACAAAGGAAGTAGGGACTACTGGAGAAGAGTGTTACACGGAGGACAGAGGGATGCTTTAGTTTTGATTTTGTTGATAACATGGAGTTTGAGGTCCCTGCAGAATATCCATTACAGACGTTAAGTAAGTAATGAGCATTCCAGACGCCCATCTGAAGCTTAAGAAACAGACCGGCTGTAGGACTCGTACTGTGTAAAGTGAACACAAGTGGCTCCAAGGGCTGAAGAGAGAAAGCAAATGCACAGACAGGGCAGCAAGCAGCTCCTAGGAGTTCCAGAGAGCTGTGGAACTACCTGGGAATGTGGACCCAGTGCCGCGGAGCTTCTGACTTTTCAAGACAAGCCAGAAATTTGGATTTTTGTGTGAAATCTCTGTTGAAAAACAGTGGTTCCAGTTAGAGAGAGAATTTCTGTGACTTCATTATTGTGTGCTCTTCACTGTTGATGTGCGCTTCAGTCCTGCTCCAGGTCTCCCCACTTTTACCATCACGGCCACTGCTGTCTTTGCCCCTCCCCTCCCCTTCCTTTGTTTGCTAAGTTGTCTGTTTCTTTTCCTCTCTCTTTCCCTGTGATTTTATGATTTTGTTTGGAAGAGTTTAACTCTCTCTATATATCACTCGTCAATAATAGAGCGCTTTTCTTCCAGGCAATGAATCAGCTAAATCCCAAATCTGATTTACCCTTCAGGCCTTTGGTTATTTATAGTAGATGGCGTGGAAATCATATTAATAGCCCAATTCTTTGTGTGTCCTGTAGCCACATCCGTTGTCGTGTGACTTTGTGGTTGCCATCACCAGAGGCAGAATCTCCCTACGCCTTTGGATCTGGGCCTGGCCGTGTGGTTTGCTGTGCCCAGTTGAGTGAGGTGATTGCCAGAACTGTGGGCCACTTCCCAGCCTAGGTCTCAAGAGGCCTTAGTCTTTCTGCTTGCTTTCTTGGATTCTTGCCATTGTCATGAGAAGGACATACCCCAGCATGTCTGCTGGTCTCAGAAGGAGAACAAATGACACATGGAGCAGATCTGTTCCAGCTAAGATACTCCAGCCCAGCCAGCCTTGAGCAGAGGCTCCAGGAAATCCTCGGACAGTTAACCATCCCAGTGGAGACCAGCCAGCTTCCACCTCAACCTGGGCTTGTGAGAAATAATAAATGATGTTTGTTGGAAGCCACTGAGTTTTGAGGTATTTTGTATGCAGCAATAACAGATACTCAGCCTGGTCTAGAGCCGCTCCGGGAGCCTGTGAGTTTCAGCAGGCCGGAGTCCAAGTACCTGAGATATTATTACGTTCCGTAACAGAGGAATATTGTCAATTAAATAAAACCTAATTTATATCCAATTTCTTTTACAATATCATCAATTCTATGCTTAATGAACATTTACCTGTCATAATTTATGTTGGATCCACTGGGGTAGCCAAACCTCTCCTATCTAATCCTACTGCTTGATGTCACGCAAGAATATCTGGGGAGCCATAGCATTTCAATATAGTTCTGATTTATTGCCCCATATTACTTTTGGTCAATTGACCATTACCTGTTTCCTCCCCCTGGAGGCCCAAGGAAAGAACAGGTGGGTGTAACACTGAAACACTGCAGTGAGGGTAAAGGAACGAAGCCAAAAGAAACCAGGCAGCCCCCTCCTCCGCCCCCAACTGAAATACCTACATTTTATGCTTTCACTTTGTGAGTGTATAACCAGTGAAAAAAATTACTATATTGTAAATTTTCCCATGGTTCCTCCTTCCCCCGGTCACAAATCCCTAATATTGAGAATGCTGCCGACTCTCCACAGAGAGTCTATCTCCACTGGACTGATTCTAGGTTTTCAAGATGCAAAATCAATGCTTTAGACTACAGTAGTACTTTCTCAAACTCTGTGGTGAGGGATCATGAAAAAAGAGTTCCAATCCATTGTGGATTGACACTTTTGTAAAATATAACAACATGTGTGAGTAAATAGGAGAGGAGAGAATAAGGGCGGCCAGAGGGGCTACTGGGTAGCATGAAATGACTCCCCTTAATAGTTTCCAAGAGATACGAGTTGAAGTTTAGATTTTTTTAAAAGTTATTGGCCTATTCGAATGGTGCTTCTTTGAATGCAACTGGCACTCAGGTCAGGAATTCATTAGTGTTAAAATTGGATACAAAATACAAAAATTAGCAATCACGCATCATTGCTAAATTCTTTCGAGGAGGGTGTTCATTGCTTGGTGGTGCCTTTCAGGTGTCCTCTAGCATAAGTGGGAAGGTGCCCAGCTGGTTCTTTAAAATTCACTCACCCAGCCTATGCTGCACTATGCCTGATTGCCCACTGGTGAGAACGTAGGTAATATCTCTGTCCTGAGCTGACCCTATAAGAAACCTTTATTCAAAATGTTAAATTCATTCATTTTCTCACTGCCTCCAAAGTTCCTGGGACTTAAACCCTTTCTGGATTTAATTTTTAAAAGTGATTTTGTGGAAGACACTGCTCAATAGCCATTCTCCCTTCTTCGTTACAAAAGAACCCAAATTTTGTTCATGGTACAATACACCTAACTAGAAGTCTCTATTTCTCACCCTGGTGCAGCTGGGTGACTGTGTGACTCCATTATGGCTGATGAGGGGTGAGTAGAAGTCTAGAGGCGAGTCTCCTGGGAAGGCCGTTGCTTTCCAATAAAAAAGGACACATTCAGCCTTTTACCTTTGCCCTTCCCTTCCCTTTCTTCTTCTTCTTTTTTTTCCTGCTTTTTCTCCCCAAATCCCCCCGGTACATAGTTGTATATCTTAGTTGTGGGTCCTTCTAGTTGTGGCATGTGGGATTCCTTCTAATGTGGCCTGATGAGTGGTGCCATGTCTGCGCCCAGGATCCGAACCCATGAAACCCCGGGCCACTGAAGCGGAGTGTGAGAACTTAACCACTCGGCCACGGGGCCAGCCCCCCTTCCCTTTCTTCTTATTCTCCCTACCTGGAGAGTGGACACTATGCTGGAGGTGCAACTGCTGGAGGTGAAACAGCCTTATTGTGACCATGAGGCAATCATGAAGATGAACTCCACACCCCAAGGAAAGAAAACCAGAAGGATGGGAGGATCCTGGAATGTCGATGATACTGTGAACTACCTGCCTCTGGATTTCCTCTTAGGTAAGAAAAATAAACCCCTTTTAATTAAGTCACCATAGTTTGATTTCTAGTTCACTGAGCCAAATGTAATGCCTAAATGACATAATCATTTTTATGCAGACTAGTTCATCTATTTTGTTAGGTGTCTTAGCAATTTTTTTTTTTTTTGGTGAGGAAGATTGTTGCTGAGCTAACATCTGTGGCAATCTTTCCCTATTTTACATGGGATAAAAGCCACAGTGTGGCTTGACAAGCAGCGCTATGTCCACACCCAGGATCCGAACCTGCAAACCCTGGGCCACTGAAGCAGAGCACGTGAACTTAACTGGTATGCCACCGGGCCAGCCCCAGCAATTTTTTTTCAAGATATTATTTATTTACTTATTTATTAATTTTTTTGGTGAGGAAGAGTGGACTCGAGCTAACATCCATTGCCAATCTTCCTGTTTTTGTGTGAGGAAGATTATCACTGAGCTAACATCTGTGCCAACCTCTCTCCATTTTGTATGTGGGATGCTGCCACAGCACGGCATGATGAGCGGCGTGTAGGTCTACACCTGGGATCCGAACCTGTGACCTCCCAGCGACCAAAGCGGAGCACATGAACTTAACCACTATGCCATCAGGCCAGCCCCTCTTAGCAATTCTTAATAACCTAATTTTTAAATGAGTAGAGCATTTCCTACAGTGGTCTCTAACACGCTTTTTATGAGTTTCAACTCAAGGGATGATTGCTAATAAAATAACACTAGATCTAAGAACTTCTGATTTCTTGGTGGTATTTCAATTATCAATGGAAAATTTGAGAATAGGCAGTTTTCTTGACCATCTTTTGTTCTTCCTCTATGTGACTGGCCTAGGAAAACTTCCAGTTAAGAAACATTCCAGTTGGCTCAGAGATGAAAGTTTTATATCCACCAACCTTTTCTCCAGAAGTCAAACATTAATTAGTTGACAAGTCTCCAGCAATTAGTATCTTAAAACTTTTTTTAGGAATTTGGCAAAAAACTTTTCGTGGACGTTTTCCAACCAGTGTGACATGAAAATGTTCCTAGTGTGTTTTGAAGTTTTTGGCTTTTCTCCTTCCCCTTTGATAAATATTAACCAAGAAGTGGCGTACAGAAGAAGTTGTAACCATGGTGGAAAGAGGAGGCCGAATGTGCATCGTGCATGTGTGCACATGCATGCTACGTGGGTTCATTTGCAAATTGCAACTTGTTACATTTGCAGATAACTGTTTGATTCAGGCTTTTACAAATGAGTAGTAAATTTGCTGTGAACCTAAAACTGCTCTAAAAAGTAAAGTCTTTTTAGAAAATGAGTAGTGAACAGTATACCTGTGTACTGAGTACCACCAGCGCACTCCCAGTATATGCTCGCTGAATTGAATGGAAAGAACATAAAGCGCATGAGAGGACTCGAGTTACTTATAAGCAGATGGCTGGAGTCGGGTAGAACTGTGGAGCTCAGAGTTTGCAAGCTGAAAGACGTTATGTGAAACATTGGCGAGGTGTGATTGCTCCATGGTCCCATTGCCTCTCAGCAAGAGGTGTGAGCAGCATACACACAGCAAGGATGCAGCCACTCCACACTTGACTCTTTCCACCGAGCCCAGAATTGACTTCATAGTCCTCAATTCTTCTCATAGTCTTCAACACAACTGTTCCAGGTGGCCACAACTAATCAATGAAACCATCATGTGTTATAAATCGTCTGGGTAAGAACCAGAGAGTTGCAGGCACAGGAGACCCATGTCTTTAAGATGGTCCTCCCAGTATTCTTCTTCATCTTTATTTCAAAAATGTGCATTAAATCTTTGATAAAGGGTTTAGAGTCAAAATAGGGTAACATCAATTTGTTTGACAAACATTTGTGGAACACTAGCTATGTGCCAGGCATGGTGCTGGGCTCTGGCATACAATGGTGAGTGCAGATAGGTTCAGTTCGTTGTCATTTACAGTCTGGACAAGGAGACAGGCATTAATATAATTAAGGAAATCACACAAAAATATAATTATAAAATGAGACTACCAGCACTAGAACCATATCATCCATTGAATACAAAGAACTCTGTAGAAGCACGAGTCTAAAAATGTAATGGAAATTATGTTTAAAGCATAAAAGTGCTAAAAACTACCAGAGAAAGTAGGATAAAGGAAGTCTTGCAACAATGTCTTTAGTTCCCCTAATTACATATAAAGAAAAAAAAAAAGCAATGAGAATTCTCTTTTAGCAAATCAAAACAGACAACTGGGACAGAATAAACACTCTTTCCTCGTTAGGAAACCAAAACAGAACCTTTCCTCCAGTTCACCCTTGCTCGGGCGTCTCCCCAGAACAGTGACATTCACTCAAGGTAGTGTGGGAAGACACGAATGTTCCAACCACTTTAATGTCAGCATAATAATATAACAATATATAAATTAACATTTTATACTTATATTGGTTTATTTAATTAAATTTGTTTTAATATTTATAATGTTAAAATATTATAACAACTATAAGTGATATAATTAATACAGTATGATCTTTCCCTCGATTCTTAGAAAAGTCTGAAGGAAAAAGATCAAGGAAAAGGGTTCTGAGTCTAACGCTCACCAGTCTATCATGAAGAAACACAAGATTAGGGTTTGGGGAAGAGAAAGGAGTATCCTCAGAGAAGGCAAGGAGCTAAAGGAAGGAGAGATTTTCTCTTAAGACCAGAAGGAAACAAGAGGATGGAGGAAGGAGGAAGCAGGGGCTGGGGACGGGGTTGGGAGCCAGGAAACATTGCGTAAGAAGAGAGAGAGTGCATTGCCCTGGAAGAGCTGGGCAAGTGGACCTGAGAAAGGACCACCATGAGGCCTATTGATAGAGGGCCCAGGAACTTGGAAGCAGAGCCATCATCTATAGTTTGCCCTGCTTTCATTCAAGGGAATGTCTCCAGCACCTGCACTAGGGGACTCTGATAACTGCCCTCCGTGGGGTCCACAAGGACTTCATTCCTCCAGCATGCCCCCCTACTGATTGCCCAGAGGACTTGCAGAACAACCCCCTCCCCCACTCTGCTGCCCAATGCTACAACACTCCCAAGATACCTGTGAACCCATAGGAGAAGGAGAGGACTGACGGGGTGCTGGACTGGACCCCCCATGGAGTGGGTGTGGGGAGCATCTCACACTCGTACTGGGGTAGGGGCTGCTGAATGAATCCACCTTGATACCAGAGGAACCTTCTCCTTCCCTCCCTGCCCTTTTCTCCCCGGGATAGAGCAATAGTTATTGGCAATTCTCTTGTAATAATTAAAAATGTTTAAGAATATAAGAAAGGAAGTTAAAATTAAGCAAAGGAAACATTAGAAAGACAGGAATACATATTTACCTTCTCGTTGTTTCAAGGAAGGGCCTGGACTCGATCCTGTCATTTATTGAACTATATGTACTTCTCACCTCTCTTTAGTTCATAAGGATTTAATGTGAGGTCACAATGAATGAATATTTAACCACCAAAGTAATGGTACTAATTTGTTGAAACAGTCTCCTGAAGAGAAAAGACAGAATGTTTGTGAGCCTAATGACGTCTTTATTATCATCAAATGTTTACTAAATATAGTCAAAGTATTTCGTTTGGCATTCAATCTAGCTACATATAGAATAGTTATAAACAAATTAAGGTTCATCTGAATATCTGCCAAAAACTCAGAAGAGAAAGACAAAGGTGGGCGCTTATGCGGTTCATTAGCGCTACAGAGGACATCAAATCGTGTAGAATTAACTTGATAAATTAGTGAAATGGTTTAAACACAATGGGGAATGTGTGGGACAGTAAAATAACTTTCAGAGAGAGACAGGTGACCTAAATCTCAGCTCTGCTACATGCCAGCTGTATGACTTTGGGCAAGTCACCTAAGCACTCTGTGTCTCAGTTTCCTCACCTGTAAAATGGAGATTAAAGAACGGTACCCTTCACAGAGGATGGTGGGAGAATGAAAAGCAATAACGTGTGTAAAGTTCTAAATAGAACCTGGCACGTAGTAGGTTTACAGTGAATATTAATTATTGCTATTATTGTTTTGTTTAATAAATGCTTACGTAGTGCTTGCTGTGTGTCAGGCACTGTCCTAATTACTTTATGGAAATAATTCACTTATGTGCTAGGCACAGTATTAAGTGCTGGCAGATAAATATTAACTCATTTAATTTTCATCACAATCCTGTGGAATAGGGACTGTTATTACCATCATCACCCCCATTTTACAGGTAAGGAGACTGAAGCCCAGAGATTAAGTAACTTGCTTAAGATAACACAGCCAGTAAGATTCAGAGGTAGGAATCAAATTCAGACAATCTGCTTGCAGAGGCAGCACTCTTAACCACGTACCATCCGTCCTCCACGTGCTAGCGTTGTCACCATGATGGTGAACCGTAAACCGAGGGTGATGCATGAAGCATTAATGTATATAAATTTGTTACTTGATTATTAAAGATTTTTCCTGCACAGTAGATGTTTTCATAAAATGTGTATGTTGCTTTTGTAAACAGTATTTTAACTGCAAAATTGGGCTTGCTAATGAGAAAAGTATACATGGAATCATTCTAGAAAGGTTAAAAAGATTAACAGGACAAAATATCTGTAAGGAGGTTTAAGGGCTCATTAATAATTACCTGTCTCCTTATGGTACTGCTATAAAAATCATTCCATTAACCATCCCTACTCTCCTCTCAAGTCAATAAAATGATCAAGTGTGAAAGCATTTTGTAAACTATTTAAAAACACCTGTGGAAATGTAAGTTATAATTATCTGCCTTTTATTCTCTAACAGCCTGAGAATAGTATTTGTGTGTGTGATATTGATATAAGTAGACATATACGCATGCACATCCTTGGAAAACTTCTCAAGAGTTATATGCTACTCTGTCCATGTTGTTTGCCACTGGGGATGTGGAACTGCTGCTCTGACAGACTTCTCAGATCCTTTTTACTGAAACCAACGGACGACATGCAGAAATAACACAGACCAAATTTTGACCAGAAGGTGGCAATAAAGCACTGATATTTCCAAAAGTTTCCAGGTGCAAGAACTGACTTCTAGTAGGTGGTGTATATCCAGGGGGCCAAAACATTGTCTGGAAGTTCTGATCATCCAGATCCTTAGGACAACACTGAGCCCCACCTCGCTCCTGGCCTGGAGGAGCCCAGGCTCAGGCAGGAGGTGATGGGGACTCCGTATGATACATGCTGCCATTGGAAACACACGGGGCTGTGGTAGTGAAACGGGGGCCACCTTACTATGTCTATCCTCAGTTAGCTGTCTGTTAGCAACAGTAGTTGAATAACACGTTACAAAAGCCCACCCTATAAATAACGCCTCTGGCACCTGGGTCACCATCACAGCAGGTGCTTGAGTTTTTCAGGAACTGAGAGTTGACTCCTTGTCCAGTTCAGGCAGGTTAGGACCAGCGACTCATCAACTCATGGACTGTGATGACCTATAGGTGAACCTTTGACAACGTCAGGGAACTTAAAACCACCCTCAGGTCATGGTAACGCTGCCATTTTGAGAACATCCCTCCTAAGAGGAGCCATGAAGCTTGCCTACGCTCATGCAGATCATCAATTACCTCACCTCTCCTTACCTCCAGTCATCTAGTCCCACTTCAGACTGACCCGCTCTTCTATCCCATACACATCCACAGCCCTATTTTTCAGGGAGGGGTCTTTGAGATTGGACCTCCTGTCTCCTCACTTGGCTGCCTTGTGATTAAACCCTTTTTCTTTGCAAACTCATCATATGGGTGATTGGTATAATCGTGCAGTGGACAAAACAAATCTGGTTCAGTAACAGTAGCAAGGTCATTTACCTGAAAAGCACGTCCCGTCTTAGAATCCATATTTAAGTTAACTATTGAATAAATGGAATGATTACTGGGAAACTGTGGTCCTATTTTAACTCTGATGAAGTTTTCCCGTGCACCAATTTTACTGTATCAAGCATGAGATTTCTTCTCTTTGTTCTTCATCTAAGGAATGGCAGAAATACTGGGAGAAATTAGTATACCCTTTAATTTGGTCCCCTCACCCTCCATCCCAGGCAATCAAGGAAGAACGCCCTGACAAGGCTTCCTTAATCCTGGGAAGAACACATTTGTTCTGTCTAGAATAGACTGGGCCTGGGGTTTGTTAAAGAAACAGTTAATCTGACACTTGTTAGCACGGTAAGAAAGAGAACACTTTATTACGGACTATTGGGATACATGGAGCTGTCAAGATTATTGCAATAGAGGAGAGAGATGGGGCTCAACTCCAAATACAATGAGAACCAGTGGGGATATACAGCCAAGGAGCAGGTGTGCGGGGTGGAAAATTACTTCAGGAGCCTGATGAAAGGAGGCAGATAAGGGTATGGTTTGCATATCAAAGGCATTCTCACGGGCAAGTCATTTGCTATTTCTAGGAATTAGCTAACCCTCCAGGCGGCAGCCCCTCCCTACATCTGCAAGGCCCCAACATGTCAAAGCATCATAAAATAGAGAAAAAATTTTAAAGGATGATTAAATAGAAGTGTTTGCTTCTAGCTTCTAAAATACTATGTATTTATGTCAACCAGCCAAGTACCTCATGAAATTAGAAAGCGTTGAATAAGCAAGATCATCGGAATCCATCCAACTAATAATCATAATAGCTGACATTTAATTCGTTCTTTCTATATGCTACCTCTTGTGCTAAGCCCTTTCAATGCCTAATTGTATTTAATCCACGTTTGTCTCTTGATTGGTGTGGTGGTTATTCAAATCTGTACATGTGATAAATTGCCATAGAATTATACACAAAGCCCTACCAAAAAAAGAAATTGAAATTTGAGTAAGAATTATAGTCTGGGTAATTGTACTGTGCCAATCAATGTCCTGGTTTTGATCATGCACTATAGTTACATAAGATGTCACCACTGGGGTAAGCTGGGTGACGGACACATGGGACCTCACTGTGCTATTCTTGCAACATCTCATGGATCAGTCATTTCAAAGTAAAAAGTTAAAAGAAAAAGCCTTTGAGGCCAACACTATAATTATCCCCATTTTGCACATGAGGAAACTGAGGCTTGGAGAAGGGTGGTAACCTGTCTAAGGTCATTCAGCAAGCAAGTGACACAGTGTGATGCCGACCCAGAACCCATGCACTTTCAGCCGCCCTTCAACACAGATAACCTCAGATAAAATTGTGATTCCTGCTACTCACAGAATGTTTCTAAGTTCCAATATGGTCTGTGAAATGCATAAATAAATTCAATTACACTACGGTGCTTGAAAATTGATTAAATTGCAGCACACAAAAGTTAGTATAGGAATTGCAATGGGTCTGTATCAAGAAACAATGAAATAATGACATTCCATTTTATGGGCTTCTTTCAGCAACAAATTGTAAAATGTCAACACCTTCTCTTTTTCACCGTTATAGAACACCAGATATCAGATTAATAATTATAAAAATATTTTATTGGGGGCTGGCCCTGGCCCTGTGGCCCTGCATGCTCCGCTTTGGCAGCCCTGGGTTCACAGATTTGGAGCTATTCCACTCACCAGCCATGCTGTGGAGGCATCCCACATACAAAGTAGAGGAAGATTGGCACAGATGTTGGCTCAGGGCTAATCTTCCTCAAGCAAAAGAAATAATAAAGGAGAGGATTGGCAACGGATGTTAGCTCAGGGCAAATCTTCCTCACAAAAAAAATTTTATTCATTTACCAAGAAAAATCTTAGACCTGAGTCATAAATAACAGACAGTGCATTTGTTTTGTACAATTCAGTCCTCTCTAATGGCAAAGAAATAGGCAGCATATTTCCAGAATTCTAATTCCATCGTAGATAAATGAATCATAGCATTTTCTATGATACACTTGTTAGCAGCCTTTTCACTTCATTTAGTCTTAATTACAGTGGCAGCGTGGAGCGCTGGACTGACTGAGTACTCACATCTGAGCTCGAGGTCTAGAAATGTCAGAAACACATGGCAATCCGAGACCCAGGACCTTTTCTTTAATATTTTATGTTCCTATAGAATTTAATTTGTAAAGTCTGAGTCATTGATCTCTACAGATTTGTTAACCACTTTGTGTCATTTCCCAAATGTTTGTAATCTCTTTCACCCTTGGTTATTTCTTTTATTTGGTTTCAGATGACATGGTCTTACTGGACTCTGGATAATTGGCTATCACAGGCCCATATAACCCAGGAGGCCTGGGGCAGGCCATGTTTGAAGATGACATGGGGCTGTGCTCTGACTAGGTTAAGGAACAGGAAGACACTGATGTGTCCTTCTCAGCATACGATTGCCGGAGTTCTCATTTCCTCACCTACACTCTCTGTACAGGGCAGGCTTTTCTGTAAGAGGAAGTGGGTGGTGACCCAGTGTGGGCAAGGACTTGTTGACCATAACTCACCAGCTCCACTCCGGCCTGCCTGCCTACCTGCATTGAGGGGAACCCGCAGAGTTGGATTCCATCGGCCAGTGACTAAAAATAAAGTCTTTAGAATGGGCTTTAGGGGCCAGCCCCGTGGCCAAGTGATTAAGTTTGCGTGCTCTACTTCAGTGGCCCAGGGTTTCGCCGGTTCTGATCCTGGGCACAGACATGGCACCGCTCGTCAAGCCGTGCTGAGGCAGCATCCCACATGCCACAACTAGAAGGACCCACAACTAAAAATATACAACTATGTACAGGGGACTTTGGGGAGAAAAAGGAAAAATAAAATCTCTAAAAGAAAAAAATAAAATAAAAAAATAGAATGGGCTTTAAGTTTTTCTATGTAAAATGCCACACAGATTTAACTGATGATCATTTTCAAAGAGAGGGAAAAAAGGAAAGGAAAGATAGTGTGAAACCATTAACATTTTTGATCATTCCAATGAATTCCCATGTATCGAGGTTATCTTCACTTTTTGTCTTACTCATTTGACTGATTTCACTTTCATCAGCGTTTCTTTACTGGTGTTTCCTGTTTAGTGTTTCTTTACAATTGACCTGGAGTTTGAAGCTACCAGGAGGTTTCTACAGGTGATGGATTCTACTCAAATACTAAGTGTCATGGGACATGCTTGGTCATCTTGAAGTTTCTAATATAGTCTTAGGTATATTTTCCTTATCAAAAGAATCAAGTAGATTTAATGAATAAATATCATTTTCTTTATTGTATCCACACAGTTTTGTTAAGTATACAAAAAAGACCCTATGCAACCAGCCACCAGGTAACTCTGCCAGGTCATGATGGAGTTAAAGGTTGCTACAGCCACACAGGACATTGTAGGGCCCTTTGATGAGTGGGCCTCAAGCCAACAAGAGAGCTGAGGCCAGGATATAAGATCTTAGCTGGCCTCATAGGTACAAAAATTGGAAGTATAAAAATGTCGAACTATAAAGTATATTTATACAATGAAATACTCGGCAGCTGTCAAAATGGTAATATACGGATATGTTGATTATATTTAAATGCATATAGATTGCATATTTTTAGTTAAAAAAATCAGATTACAAAACACTGTATGTAGTATGATCCCATTTCTGTGTTTACATACGTATAGAAAATAGCCTAGATAGATAAACATCATCACATATATGGGTGTTATATACAGTTGAGAGATGATAGGGAGTTTTCCTTTTTATTTTTACTTGGGTATAGTTCCTAGGTTTTAAAATTACCTTATATTAATTAATAAAACTTTAAAGAATGAAATGAAAAAAAAGATCCTCTAATACCTTGTACTATAGGAATCTGAAATTTATCACTTAATTTGGCTACCATTACTAACTCAAAAAATACTCCGCAAATATTTACTATCTATCTACTCTGTGCATAGATCTTTGCCATGTCCTGAGGGAGACTAAATAAGAGTAACAACTTCTCTGCCGTCAAGGGCTTAATCTCAGTAGTAGTAGAGGCACTCATATAAACAACCAAAACGTGGTGGGAAGACAGCGGCAGGAGTTAGTGACTGCTGATGACACACTGACGATCACAAAACAGAGGACTTGAGTGAGGTGACCCATTTGCCTGTTAGGAGACACTTTGGAGGGGGCTTCAGTGCCACACCCAAACCAAGCTGAGGGTCTCTGATGGCAGAGCTAAGCCCTGTCTTCTACTTAAACCAACTACCAACTTTGTGCTCAGGCTCCTGAACACTTTTAGGCATAAACTTATCGAAACAGGCAAGAGCTCTTGCTAATGTCTGCTATTATGTGTTCATCAGGAAATATGTAGATGTGTTGTCATTTAACGGGTAAAATATATTTCTTGTCACTTGAACCACTATACCCAACAATACACCCAATGTGTCATAAACAGTAGGACAACGGCCAGCAGACAAGCTGCAAAGATGCGTGGAAGACTAACTTAGGGGCAATATAGCCTGGCCACCAATTATGGGGAAGCAGGAAGACGAGCGTTTTCTTTCTTGGGACTTCATCTGGGATGAGCTGGTTAGGTGCCCAACAGAGTAAGAGAAAGAGGCAGTGACAACGAGAGAGGCTTCGATGAGGCATGGATCTCACCAGGAATCACACCGCTGACGTTCCATCAGTGGACCAGTTGTTACTTGGTGGCACCCACGCTACATTCTCTCCCATTCTTATCCAGTGTTTCATATAGAGATAAACCTTTTCTGCTCAATTTCAGACCTCCTTTCTCTGTCCTTGGAGCTCAACGGCATAATTACCAAAATCATCAGAGTCAAAAGGACTGTGATCGTGAATGTTCTCTTACAAATAAACAGCTACAGGGATTAACAGATAAGTGTATCAGAATACCAAGAATACTATAAGAACATCAAATAATCTCATCCTTGTCTCACCCCATGCTTGCCTCATTGCTTATCCTGCTCTCCTCCATTAACAGGTTCAAAAATCCTCTTTATCATTTTGCCAGTGTTAAATGTATACATATTTTGTGATATAATATCAGGACTAGGATCATTTTCTGATATGCATAATACCTACTGAGTCGGATGTCAGTTGTAGCTATTGACTAAGGGTTGAATTTTCCTGTTGCAAAGAATGAAATGAAATCGAATGAAGATGTGAACAAAGGAGCAGCTAAGCGTTGTGAACGCAGCACACCTAGGGTTTATCCCATAGTGCTGAGTACTGTTCAATCACCAAGAACAAACCTGCCCATTCTACCCGGCAAGCAGGCTGATTTCCTTCCCAGCTGTTGAGGAAGCGGTGTACAGTATGGCTATTCATCTGTAAGTAAGTACAATTCTTTGCAACTGAGATAGCTCATCTGTTTCAATCACAGCTTAACTTGCCACTAAGCTATACAATATGCATGGATATGCCTTTCTTTATAGTGGGTATTTTCTTGGGGAAAGTTATTTGACAGTTGGATTGTTTTCTCACTGAATTGCATTATAGTTTAATCAAGGTCAATGATTATTTTTCAATTGACAATAATTTGGTTTTTAACTTTTTAACTTTAAAAGTTTTTCTAAAAAACTACCTATTAAGGGCTGATCATTTATGTACATGCAGTTTTCTCATTACTTGGAAGGACACAAAAAATGTAAAATATGGTCCCTGTCCTCCAATGGCCTAAAATGTAATTATGGAAGTAAGACATCAAGACTTTAAACAACTGATAAACAAGGTAGGAAAGTAATGATTAAGTGCAGGCAATATTTAGAAGGAAGGGATTAGGGTAATCTGAAAGAAATAGGTCTTCAGCTAGACCCGAATGACAGAGAATATTTAAATAAATGAAGGGGAATGGGGAGGGCATTTTAGGCAGTGGTCTAGCCTCGAGTCACTATTGAACGTGACTTATATAGAGGTGGGAGGATGGTTGGCCGATAGAAATGCCTTATAACGTAGGCAGAGATTTACCCCAAATATTAGTTTTCTATTGCTGCTGTAATAAATTACCACAAACATAATAGCTTAAAACAACACAAATGGTATGATCTCACTTACATGTGGGCTCTAAAAACAAAAAACAAAAAACCAATCTCATAGATACAGAGAACAGATTGGTGGTTGCCAGAGGTGGGGGTTGGGGGTGGGTGAAATGGGTGATGGGGGTCAAAATGTACAAACTTCCGACCATAAAATAAAAAAGTCATGGGGATGTAATGTACAACATGGTGACTGTAGTTAACAATACTGAATTGCATATTTGAAAGTTGCCGAGAGAATAGATCTTAAAAGTTCTCATCTCAAGAAAAAACTTCTGTAACTGTGTGTGGTGACAGATGTTAACTAGACTTACTGTGGTGATCATTTCGCAATATATACAAAGATTGAGTCATTATGTGGTACGCCTGAAATTAATACAATACTGTATATTAATTAAACCTCAATAAAACAAACAAACAAAACCCACAGATGTACTATCTCACAGTTCCGTAGGTTAGAAGTCTAACATGGGTCTCACTGGATTAAAATCAAGGTGTCAACAGGGCTGTGTTCCTTTCTGGAGACTCAAGGGTCCAATCTATTTCCTTGCCTCTTCCGGCTTCTGGAGACCTTTCACACTCCCGGGCTTGTGGCCCCCGTCCCCTACCGTCAAAGCCAGCAACATTGCAAGACTGCATCTCTCAGACCATTCAAAAAGTCACATCCTCCTCTCTCCACAACCACGAAAGCGTCTGTTTTTAAGGACTTATTGATTACATTGGCCTCACCTAGACAACCCAGGCTACACTCCCATCTCAAGGTATGTAACCTTAATCACATCTGCAAAGTCCCTTTTGGCATGTAAGCTACCAGATTTTTCTCTAATTCCTTTCTTTCCATCCCCATTCTCATGGTTTTAGTCTAGTTTCTTATACCCTCACCTGTGATTATGGCAATAACCTGCTAATTACCATCCTTGGAGGAATCTCTCCTCCACTTCAATCCAGCCTATGCATCAATTTCTGCAGATCATCTTAAACCACCAATAAAAAAGCAAAATTCAACTGAGTAAATTTTAAAGATCATACCGCTCTATTCAATGATTCATGAATTGGGCAGCATCCAATCTAGCAGATAGAAATGAACTCTGAGGAGCTCTGCAAAACAGAAGACTTTTATAGGCAAAAGGGAGTGGGACAACGAAGTTATGCTAGGCAAAAAAGCAGGTTGGTTATTGCAAAGTTACTTTCCTTTAGGGGATGGCAGGGGTCTGTCAGGCCAGTTACCTAACTAGTGCTGAACAGGCTATTCCTAATTAACTGGTCTAAGATTCCATTTCTCAGAGAGCCAAAATGGAAATTTTTACAGCTATTCATATATACTCTGGATACACAGAAAACATTCTTCAAAGGATACCCAAGAAACTGTCAAAGGGCTGCGAAATGGAATGCCGGGGTGGGGGCACAGACTGACCAAAAGGGTGGGTGGAAAAGAAACTTTAACTTTCCATTTTATGCTTTTCAGTATGTACTGAGTTTTTACCATATAGATGCATTCTTTTAAAATTAAAAAAAATCTAGAAAAAGAGCTTTCATTTAAAAGGACACATTTTTTGGAGAAAATTTAGATATGCAGGGAAACATCACCACTATTGTTCCCCCATCACACAGAACCACTGTTCAAAGTGAGTAAAACGTTATTGAAAAAACAAAATCATGCCTCCCACTCTCCAAGAGTCCTTGAAAGTAAGAATGGTTAGATGCCACGGTAACATCTCCCTCTAAAGCACTCCAAGTGCTAGACACATGTTCAGATGGTGGGGCCCACAGGGAGATGAACACCGCTCCATGCTCAGCCAGAAGGGGACCATGCCACCATGAAGTGCCCGCCCTGCCAGGGGCTGGCTGGGAAGAGGGGGAAGCAAAGATGAGTCAGTCAGTCTCCAACCCAGGGAGTTAAGAGTCAAACACACTGCTTATTCTTGAAATTAAGAAAATGTAATGCTTGTGGGAGGAATGTTACCTTTAGAACCTGGCTAGCATTCAGAATTCAGAGTCACAGTGAATTAGCATTAGGACCTTGTTTTCTCCTGGAAAAACAATGTGTAGATACAAATAGAGAAAAATCCTGTAAGAGTCTAACATTAAATTAATTAAATCCCAGGACCTCGCTCTGGAGTCAGATGACGAGGATTTAAATCCACGTTCTGCCGTTTTCTAGAGGCATAACTTTGAAGAAGATAGTCGACTTTTCTAAGCCTCAGTTTTCTCTCCTGTAAAAAGGAGATACAGAAAGTTTCTGCCTCATAAGGCTGTCATGGGCGCTGAAGGGGATAAATGAGCACAGGGTGTTTGGTGGAATGATTCCAAGGACCCAGTGAACCTGGCTCTCCAGCACTCAGAGCAATGGTGGGCACGCAAAGACCTCATCCGCCTTTGTCAGCAAAGGAGTTAGACTGGTACAACCTAAAAACATTTTTTAAAAAATGTTTCAAAAAGGAACAGATAGGGGCCGGCCCGTGGCTAAGTGGTTAAGGTCATGCGCTCCGCTTTGGTGGTTTAGATCCTGGGCGCTGACATGGCACCACTCATCAGGCCATGCTGAGGCGGCGTCCCACATGCCAGAACTAGGAGGACCCACAACTAAAATATACAACTATGTACTGGGGGGATTTGGGGAGAAAAAGAAGAAGAAGAAAAAAAAGGAAGATTGGCAACAGTTGTTAGCTCAGGCGCCAATCTTCTAAAAAAAAAAAAAGGAAGGAACAGATAATTACAAAAGTTTGGAAACAACCCAAATGTCCACTAGGATAGCGAAATAAAGTATGGAATACCCATAAAAACAGAATGCTCTGCAGCTGTAAAAGTACTGAGGAAGTTATCTAATGCTAATACAGAACAAGCCCTGTGACATATTTAATGTAAAAAGGAGAAAAACAACAACATATATTTGTATTTCCATAAAAAATTCTATAAAAATGTATTAGAAACTAATATAGGTGGTTAGCCATAGGGATGAAGGATAAGAATCCAGTGAAAAGGGGGATGAGAGTGGGAGGGACACTGTTTTTACTGTACATGTTTTTATATATTTAAACAATTTTTGAACCATATGAATATTCCATATTGAAAAGTAAACGAAAAATTTGAAGAAAAACAAGGAGCTGGATTAACGTTGTTTATGCCGGTCAATGCTATGGTGCAATGTTAGAGGGAGGTTTTTGTTTGTGTTTTTGTTTTGAGATTAATTTATTTTCTTAAGAATTCATTCAAGGTTAAAATTCAGACAGTAAAAAAGAGCACAGGGTGGAAAATTTCCTTCCCACCTTAGGTACAGAGTTCCCTTTCCCTCAGGAACCAATGTTTAAAAGATTCTTGAACATAATGGAAGTTCTTCTGCTGTGATTTCAAGGGCGACTATGCCACAATGGTTCTAGCAAGTCAAGACTCTGATTAAAAGCTGACTCTTTTATTAAACGATCTTTTCTCGTATTGCAAATGAGATGCTGCTGAGAACACCTGACAACTTCAGGCAACACAAAGAAGACGATGATGCTATAGGCGGGCAAAGAGCGACCCCTATAGAGGTCTGTGGAGTACAGAAAATGCAAGGCAGAGCACGCAGACCACCACAGGGAGGCCCACTCCGCCCACCTGGCTCCAGGAAGCTCCCCCCAGGCTTTGCTGCAAACCCTTCAGGGGAGGGAGCTGTGGCGAGAGGGCAGTGAAAGCTGCTGCTGAGTCCTCATCGGAATGAGCACACCCCCTGACCGCCCCCTCCCCTGGGGCCCCAGTCAGCCCCACTCACCCTCAGGCCCATGGAGGAATTAAAGGGTTGGCAGAGCAAAGGACCCACCTCGGGAAACTGGGTTGTTTAAATCTGTGCTTCTCAAAGTGTGGTGCCGGGGCCAGCCACATCAACGTCACCTGGGAACTCGTTAGAAATGCAGGTTTTCAAGCCCATCCAGGCCCACCAAATCAGAAGCTATGGAGAGGAAGGGTGTTTTAACAAGCCCTTCATGGGCTGGCCCAGTGGCAGAGCGAAGTTCATGCAGTCTGCGTCAGCGGCCTGGGGTTCCAGGGTTCGCAGGTTCAGATCCCAGGCACGGCACGCCTTGTCAAGCCATGCTGTGGCAGTCATCCTACATATAAAGTAGAGAAAGATGGGCATGGATGTTAGCTCAGAGCCAATCTTCCTAAAAAAAAACAAAAAAAACCCCCAAGCCCTTCAGGTCATTCTGACGAAGGCTACAGTTTGAGAACCACTGGTTGAAATCAACTTTTTCTCTGCTTTGCTGCGGATGACAATCACCTGGAAGGTGCAGGGAGGCGGACTCCCAGGTCCTACCTCACTTAGGGAATCAAAATATTCTGTGGAGAAGCCTCAGAATCTACCTCTGGGAATTGCTGCGAGACCAGCTTACGTGATTCCTAACATCGTGCATCTGGTAATAGAAAACAAACTGCCTTACCCCTGAATAAATCCAATGTTTCTTTTTCTCGAGAGCAAACATCCAGGCTGGCCTTACAGCTCCAACAAGATTCTTTCAGACTACCGGACACATAGCAGCCTCTTCAGGCTCTCTGACCCACAAATGCATGGTCTATTCTCAGAATCCTGACTGGACAGTAATCAAATGAGGAAGTACAAATCCTTGCCTGTTTTGCTGACACCCACGCCCATAATAAATTCCTAGGTGGTCCACTGCGGTCACACAGAAGGGGGTCCGAAGGAATGAGACCTGACATGATGAATTTAGGTTGAGCTAAAGGAGGAACTGGGGAACACAGTGCTGCTTATCGCCCTGGGTAACAGTGGACACCTCAGAGGAGAGGAGCGTGGGAGGGAAGCGTTACAATGTCCTCCCTGTGAGTCCTGTCCTGTAGGCGGCTGAGTGGTGGCATCACTCCTTACTTGCTAAAAGGAACAGAACTCTCCCGTGCCTAACCCTCCGTTCCAAACTCCCTGGTCCCCTGCCCTAGGGTGTGGGGACAGCAAGTGGAAGTGTTGCTCTGTGCATGTTTTCTAGATCTTCGGACTGGGTAAGCACCACACTTTGAAAGCACTCTGAGAAGCTCTTTCCCAGAGCTTGTGGAGGAAAGCAGCCGAGAGAGGCGGGGTGGGGGGGGGGGGGGGTGGGGGGGGGAGGGGGGTGGCGGGGGGTGGAATGTGGCGGCAGTGAGTCAGCTCAGCCGAAAGCTCAGAGACTGAGGGACCACCTGAACAGCGACTACCCCTGAGTGTTCCCTTTTCATTCCTCCACTGACCACCGCTCTTCAGTGGGGAAGTCTGGAGGCCTATTTATTCTCTGCACACTCTATTACAGTCACCTCCGTTTGGCAGCAGGAAGGAAAAAGAGAGGGTGAGGAAGACAGGACAGAGCAGGAATGGGAGGGGGAGGCGGCTGACGTGCCATCGCTTTGTGAGGAGAAACACCAAGAGGAAGCCCAGCTTCCACCTGCTGAGGTGGGTTGGTGTTTTGTTTTTCAACCTGGTCTTAAAATATCTTAGATCATTTTTTTAAAAATCTACATTCCTAGGCCACTTTGTCCTAGGAGGAAAGAAGCCTCCCAAGTTGAACATAAGCAGGACCAACGCAGAAGTTCACATAGGAGATGCCTCAGGGCCTCAGCCCATCTCTGGCTTCTCCAGTGCCGCTGGATGGTCAGGGAATGGGGGCCGTTTGGGGTGTAATATCTTTGTTGCCTCATTCTATGTGACTTACCATATGTTACCTACTAAGAGGACTAAAAATATAAAGAAGCATCTGAACAAAAAGGACAAAGGGGCGCTCCTTCTAGAATGAATATAGACTCCACAACAAGGATCTTTGTTCGTTTATTACACAGCTGTGGACTGAATGTTCGCATCCCCCTAAATTCATATGTTGAAATCCTAACCCCTAAGGTGATGGCAGTAGGAGGTGAGGCCATCGGGAGGTGATTAGATCATCCCATGCCCAGCATTAGTGCCCATATGAAAGAGATCCCAGAGAGCTAGCTCCCCCCTTCCAACATGTGAGGTTATAATGAAAAGAAGGTGTCTGTAAACCAGGAAATGGGCCTCATCAGACATGGAATCTGCCTGCACTTGACCTAGGACTTCCCAGTCTCCAGAACTCCGAGAAATAAATTTCTTTTGTTTGTAAGCTTCTTGGCTGATGGTATTTTTGTCACGGCGGCCTGAAAAGAATAAGACATACATGATCCCTAGCACCTAGAACAGTGCTGGCACATAGGGCGTCCTCTATGGGTATTTACTGTATAGAGAAGAATGGTGCCCTGTTCAAGAGTAGGAGCCAGTACTCCTCGGGATCATCGACAAAGGCTACAATGGGCTTTGTCCTCCATGTTAATGCCTGTTTCGTTTCACGTATAGACGAGGACCAACAAATGCTTACATCATCCATCCATTTGTTTGGGTTTCAAGAAATTTCTTTGCATTACTTTTCATCCGTGGTGTCCTGCTTTGTCACTACATATATATGTTTTGCTTTATTGGCATTTTCGTCCTTCACACTTGCTTCAAGAGCTGCCTGGAATTGTAGATGAATATCATGGAGACCTGGGGAGTCAGGTGCCCACCCACATCCCTGGAAAACTGCTATAAGCTGAGGCCAGTGGTACAGGCATGGAAGGAATGTTAGCCATCACATAGTCCAAATCCCCTGTTACATAGACAGGGACACAGATCCAGGAAAGAGAAACCATCTGTCTGGGAGCCCATGGAGCATCCCACTTGATTTAGTGCCATTCCTTTGGCTTTCCAGAGTCCTAGTCAAATGAGGTCTAGTATTTGGGAAAGCTGATTGCTACTGGAATCCCTCAAACTCTTTGCTTCCCATATGCATTTTAGGGTGGGATTTTGTGTGTGCGTATGAGGAAGATTGGCCCTGAGCTAACACCTCTTGCCAATCTTCCTCTTTTTGCTTGAGGAAGATTGTCACTGAGCTAACATCTGTACCCATCTTCCTCTATTTTATGTGGGATGCCCCGACAGCATGGCTTGATGAGCAGTGCTAGGTCTGCGCCCAGGATCCGAACCTGCGAACCCCGGGCCACCATAGCAGAATGCACAAACTCAACCACTACACCACTGGGCTGGCCCCAAGGGTGGGGGTTTTTAATGACAGGTTTTATGAATAAGTTTATCCAGTGAACTGAGAATGGGATGCAGGACAAATTAGTTCTAAGTGGTGATGGAAAAGGCCTTCATTCATTGTACAGGAAAAAGAAAGTTTAACAATCATTTTGGAGAGGCAGCATAGCGTAGAGAGAAATTACTCTGGAGACCGACACCCTGAGTTCAAACCACAGCTTTGCCACTCAGTAGCTCAGGAGAGCTACTCTATAGTTCTTTGTCTCAATTTCCCCATCTGTCCTTATCTGTAAATGGGAGGCAGTAACAGAGGAGTTTGTCATTCATAAAGAATTCAGTACAGCACCTGATACTTACAAGTTCTCCATGTATGGAAGCCACTGTTTTTTCTCTCCAGGTCTCTTCAGGTAAAACTTAGCTTACATTTGTCACTTATTTCTAGGATAAAACACATCCATATCTGTGGTGTATGACCCATTCACCACATCCAAATTTACTGTCTTTCTATTTTGACCAAGAGTGGAGGGATGGGGAAAACTCCAGGGAGAAAATGGTGCTGGGAGGGCACGTATGGTGTTCACTCTAAGGGCAGACTTTGTAGAAGTTAAATTTACAGTTTAATAACACCCCCATTTTAATCTATTTGAGGATAGTTTTAAGAATCTAGATTGAGTTTAGTATTTATCATTATCACTTTAGGTTTTTGGGGAGTCTTCATCTAGAGAATATAAACAGGGAGTTTCACAATACAGTTGAGTAGTTCAATCAAACAAGTATTTGTGGAACTCATACCAAATGCAAGGCAGTGTCATATACAAAATTCCGAGGGACATGAAGACAACTAAGAAACAGTTCCCACTCTTGGGTTTAAACAATAAAGTCTACTGAACAAGATAGCTGAATGCCTCTAATGACATTCCTGTCTAAAAATAGCTGAGGAAGGAAACATTTATAAAAGATTACCACATTGTCACGAATTCCTTCCAAATGCCTCTTATCTCATTCGCCTTCAACGTCATAACATTATCCTGAACATCCATCTCTGAGGTTCACTTCGCTACAAATATCCTCCGGTGAACTGAGAAGTAAATTACATGATCAGAGATTATTCTGGGTGCCGTCAAAAAGAAATGAAGGTTTATTTCCGGACGCAAAAAATAAAGTGACAGTTCCATAAAATAGAACGTGTTCTCTTTCCCAGCACACAAGGATATTGAGCTGTAAAAGGAAGATGTTAGCTCTCTGATGAATACCTAGTAAGATTTTATTTTAAATTTTATTTCAAGAAATCTTTACAGGTCTGTATTGCCGGTATTCATCTGGGGGTTTACTGTAGGTGTTAATTAGTTACTCAAAACCAAAAATAGTATATAAAACTGGGGAAAAATGCTTTCAGATTAAAAAGTTTTATTACCTCTCATATTATAATTTTTTCATGTTCATCCTGCAGAAGTTTGAACATCATTTGCATTATGCAGCGCTGAGTTCTAAAGATGAGCCTTCAGTGGTAGATGGTTAACCAGCACTATAGAAACTTGGGCATTTTGAGCACAAGTTCTAGTTTGGTGTTAACTCATTGTCAATCCTTCCACAAATCTTTCCATCTTGTGGTTGCCCATGTACGAAGTGAAGGTACCCACATTCTCCTGGTTCCTAGAGTTGATTGAGTCCTTACACACTGTAGGGCTGAAATGAAGTAAAATACGAAAGTCCTTTATGAAGCGTTAAAAGAAATACGAATAGCAGTAATACATCACTATAGTTATTAGAGCACCATGTGTGTGCCAAGCAACCTAAGCCATCCTATAAAGTCATCCTATTAGCATATGTAAATACCATCTACATTGAGCCAATAGATCCAGAATATGATTCTGCCTGTCACAGTGGCACCCGAAGAAAGCCCTGTTGACCCATATTCTATGACTCATACTGCATAACATGTTTAACTTCCTTTAATAATCAAATTCATCATTCAGCATATATTACAAGTCTTTCTTGTGACAGCAGAGAACAAGATAGACAAGGTCCCTGCCCTCCAGGAGCTTACATCCTGCTAGACAATTCCCTGTAGATTCTTCTTTCTCAGCCTTAACCTGCACATGAACCATCTAGGAATTTGATTTCAATGTGGATTCTGATTAATTAGGTCTGGGGTTGGGCCTGAGGGTCTGCTGGTCTGGAACACCACTTTGAGTATCAAGAAACTAGATAGTCAATGTGTTAATCTTGCAAGCAACATGATGCCTTAGCTAAGTGACAATACCCTCCTTCTTAAGAGAAGAGCCCTTAAGGACTGAGGATAATATTGGGAATTTCAGGCAGCTGGTGGTAGAAAGAAGAGGAGACACATATGAGCAAATGGACTTTTCGTAACCTTTAAATAAGAAGGCTGGCTGAGAAGCAGCCCAGGAAGGACAAGAGCCACATGCACTGCTCTGCTCCGAGTGCTCCCAAGGGCATCTTCACTCACAGGAAGCCTGCTTTGATCAACAGGACTGATCATACAGAGCAGGGGTTTCAACACTGGTTGCTCATTAGTATCTCCACACCAATCTTGGGTGCGGATGGGGCCCAGGAATGGTTCTTTTTGAAAGTTCCTCAAAGGATTCTAAAGTGCAGCCAGGATCAAGAGCCATTATCTCATAGGTATGGATTTCCAGGAACAGTTCTTATTTTAGGAAATTTTATTATTTTCTTTAAAGATAAATTATTAAATTACAACTAACTGTAATTTATTTTTATACATTTTTGTAAATCTTTTTATACACATACATTTGTAGATCAGGTAAACATCCTTTTATATAGCATTTATCCTAATTTTTAGTGTGGAAAAGATGACAACTATATTGGAGAATAATATCTGCAGTATAAATGGCAAACATTTGGTGTCATTAGCATATAAAGAGTTTTTAAAAACCTTTAAGGAAAAGACCTTCACTGCAATAGAAAAATGGGCAGAAGAAATGAACAGGCAATTCAAAAATGAAAAAAATGCATGTGACCAGTAGGTAGCTTTTAAAGGTTTAACCTCATTAATAATGAAAGACATGCAAATTAAAATAATTAGACTTATGAAAGATAGAGGTCAAACAAAAAATTTGGAGGGATATTAAGTTCCTGGAGCAAAAATAAGCTAAGTCATTAAAGGTGTTACCTTATTCACAGGACTCCTTGCTCTTAGAGGCTTCAGCAGCCATATAAATGACCTCACTGTCCTGAGGTCACTGCGCCGGGAGAAGGCCCAGGCACAGAGACCACATGGAAAGCCCCTGGGACTACAGGTAAAGAGAGAGATACCCAGCCAGCCCCCTGCTGTCACAGCTGCAGCCACCTTCTGACTGCAGCCCCATGAATATGCTGAGCCGGAACCTTCTGACTGCAACCCCGTGAAGATGCTGAGCCGGAACCTTCTGACTGCAGCCCCATGAAGATGCTGAGCCGGATCGTGCCAGCTGAGCGCTCCCCAAATCCTTACACCAAAACTGTGAGCAATAACAAAATGATTGTCATTGTTCTGGGGTGATTTTTAAAGCAGCTATAAATAACCAGAAGAGAATTTGGTGCCTGGAAGTTGAGTGCTATCGTAACAAAAGCCTAAAGAAAGGGGCACTGGCTTTGGGACTAGGTGGTTGGCAAAACTGGAAGCACCTTGAGAAAATCATTAGCAGAAGTCTAAAAGCAAGAACCAAGCCAAACCACCCCACGAAGTACTTCCCAAATACCCAACTCCCAGTAATCATGATAGCTAATAAAATGATGATTATTGTTTTAAGCCAGTAAGTGTTGGGATGTTTTGTTACACGGTGATAGGTAACCAGGATGTCCCACGTCTGGTACCAAATTCTGGATCAATTACTGTTCAGTAGGAAAAGCAGCACCACCATGAGTGGTACATAGTGGTTAGACATTGTGCAATTATGGGAGGCGGTTAAGCAATCTCTGTAAGCCTGCAACTTCTGCTTCTGGTTTTGGGTTTGAAATTGGCAGACCCAGCACCTGGGAAAGAAGGATGGACATGAAGCTAGGATGAACTGGAATCTGTGAGAATAACCTGAAACTCAGGATGACAAACTGAATTCCAAGACCTCCAACCTTAATGACGCAGATAACATGCCAGGTAAGCTCGTGATTGTCTACATGGTGCTATAAATACAGCCACCTCAGGATTCAGAGATGCCAAAGGACTCAAAGTTGCTGTGGGCCGTCAGTTGCCTCACACTGACGAGGTGAGCTCGCAGACTGGTGATGGTGTGCGGGAGCTGCATGCTTCACCAAGTAACAAAATGGCTGCAGCTTCATTTCCACCTTCCATCAGTTTCCACTCACATACACTTCTGTGGCCAACTCTAACCAAGAGCCATCCAGGGAAGGGGATTCTGGGAAATGTAGCTAAGTTGACACAGTGCGAATGCACCACAGGATTGACTAAATAAATATGGAAACACATTTATTGACAAGGGGAGATATTCACACAATATATTTAGGGAGAAAAGCAGATTAGAAAGCAGAAAATATAGTGTGATTCCATTTCTTAACATATTAGTAATATTTGTAAATATAGAAAAAGCCAGGAAGAATATAAGCAATAGCAGTAAAAATATTAGTAGTTATTTCTGCATATTGATGCTATCAGCTTTTATTTTCCTTACTTATTTTTCTTATCCATCTGTAGTCAACCTGCATTGTTTATGCTTACAAAGGAAAAGTTTTTAAAGTGGTTTAAGACTCGCACGGCAGAAAGACACAAACTCAGGAATTTTTTTTTTCTGAGCCACCTTAATCAATTGAAAACTCTGAAAGTCTATTTGAATGAATTTTGAGCTCAAACAACACAAAAACACTCCTGATGATAAAGCAGGAGAAGTAATCCTGCTCAACACCAGTGGCAGGTCTTTCTCCCCCAAACCCCTCTTGTCAAAAGCCATTCATTTTTTCTGAAGGAAAAACCCAGCTAAGGCGTCAGCATTCCAAAGAGAGAGGGAGCAACTGGGCCTTCTTATCTTTTCGATGCAGCATCTGTGGCCCAAACTCACACATCAACTTTTCCTTTTTTTTCCCATTCCTTTCTGTTCCATTCAATTCCTTTCCTCTTTTTACCTTTCTTTCTTGTTTTTTGATCAGCCAAAAGGGGTGCTGGCTTCATTCTTTGTGCCAAAACTCTGTTTTGTTTTTGTTTTTTTAACTGCAAAGAAATGAAGTGTTATGATTTAAGAGATAGAGAATGACCAAAGGGATTTCCTGTCCCTTTTTTCAGCGCCAAGCAATACCCAGTGAGGATCATGTTTTTGTCCTCTGCTTAAAGGTGAAAATCCCCCATTATCTCCATCTACCCAGTAACAGTAATGAGAAGGTTACATCATATAAAGTTCTAAGCCCACTACAGGTGGGCATGGCTTTGCTAATTATGGGGCAGTTATATAGCTGTTTCTTTCCTCCACTGGATGGTACTGTATCTGAGAATGGGTGTCTGTCCTTGGGAGGTGTGTGTGCGTGTGTGTGTGCTGTTGCATGCATTTGCCATCCCAGAGTCACCCAATGGACACTCAAAAGAATGCAGGAGCAGGTCCACAGCGCCCACAGGTAGGAGATCTTGAATAATCTACAGGGTCACTCACTGCTCATACGATGGGGCCCCTTCGCCTGCCATGTGATTCTGGGCTGGATAATTCAGAATTAGGAAAATCACAGCTGGGTGCCACGATCATGAGTTGTCCCTAACAGTGGTGTGTGGGATTTCCCAAGAGGGGCTGGAGATTCGAACTGTGGAGGTTTGAAGAAGATGCTTCCCTGGGAAGCCCAGGCTTGAGATTTGAGCAAGGTGAGGACACGGTGGGGCCTCATGAAGGGCTTCATTCTGAGACTTTTTTCTTCAGGCAGTAGGAGTAGTCATATTTTTTCACACGCTTTTAAATACTTTCCTGCATACCTTTTAATGAGAGTGATTTCCCTCACTCATTGTACTGATTTCCTATGGTTGCCATAAAAAAAGTACCACAAACTGGGCAGCTTCAAACACTCGAAATTTATCATCTCACAGTTCAGGAGGCTAGAAGTCCGAAGTCAAGTTATCATCACGGCCACGCCCTGTCTAAAGGCTCCAGGGGAGAATCCTTCCTTGTCTTCCCAGATTCTGGCGGGTGCTGGTGATCTTTGGCATTCCTTGGCTTGTAACTGCGTCTCCAATCTCTGCCCCCATTGTCGCATGGTCTTCTCCTCTCTGTGTCTTCTCTGAGTACCTGTGTGTCCTTTCCTGGTCTAAGGACATTGAGGGCTCATCCTAAATTAGCGTGACCTCGTCTTAACTAATTACAACTGCAAAGATTCTGTTCCAAATAAAGTCCCATTCTGAGTAGACTTTGGGGGGACACTGTTCAACCCGCTACACTCATGAAAAGATTTTCCACTCAGTGTGGTGGTCATGGAGGGAAGTAAAAGAGAGAACCAAGAGGGGAAGTGAGAGCTGCACTGGCCTCCTAACCTAGTGATGGGAGGTGTCTTGTCAGGCGTCAGATGGGACAGCAAGTCCACGGGTCTTCTAGGCCACAACCGAAAGTGAAGTGAGCAGGCCTGTGGAGAGTGGAGAGCGGCAGGCAGGTGAGGTCAAGAAGATGCCTCAGAGAGGGCGGGAGACAACCCTCTTGTCTTCCCCCAAGTGAGGCCTTATCCACAAACAGAACACAAGTTGCTGGAAGAGACGTTGTGTGCCCTTCTCATTTCTCCATCTATAGTCAAAAGCCACAGAAGCGTAACGATTAATGAGGAGTTTCAAACAATTCAGAATAGAAGCTTTTGTGTGCGGTGTGAGTTGCAGCTGCTGATGCGCAGAGATAGCAGAGAAGGTGGCTCTCCTTAGAGAAAGCACATCAGATGTTTGGTTATAAATAGCCAGAAAATGTACTTAACAAGACACTAGATCGATCAGGAAATAATTGTTTGCTGGAAATGGCAGTCTTTTCCGTGGGTAATTAAGATGGTGTCACTTGATACCTACTCCAGGGAGAATCGCCCTTCCAGGCAGTGTCATTAACCTGGCGTCATGGCAACAGGCTGGTCGTGGGTTTTCCCTCTGGAGCTTTCTTTTATTAATGTGGCTGCTGTTCACAAGTTACAGCTTGCTCCTTCCATTGTGTTGCTCCAAACACAAGTGACAAGGTGGAAAGAAAGTGAGGTAGATTTTATAATTAAGCATAAGCCTTCAAGAAAAGCAAAAACAAATAAACCAACCATCAGCTTCCTGCTTTGAGAGGTAATCCTCCTCCATACAGGTCTGTACACCCTCGTGGTTCACGGACTGGGACGTCAGCATCAGCCGGGAGCTGTTAGAAACGCAGAACCCCAGCTCCCACCCCCGAATCAGAATCTGACCTTCGATGAGAGCCCTGTGAGACTCATGTTCACGTTACAGTTTAGGAAGCATGGCCAAATAGAGAGTTCCCTTTAAATAATAACACCACCAGCAGCTGCCAACAAGTTTCTCTTCTGGGGCACCACTTTTTCTCATCAGCCTTGGCAACCTGATAAGACTTCCCAAAAAAGTGGGAAATGGTCACTGTTCTCTGCAGTCAGAGGAAGGCCTGGCAATTTAAGCTAAGTTTATCTTAAGAAAATGCCTCCAGGCTGTGCCAGGTATTGGGCCCACTGGTTTCTCTCGTGCGCTGTCTAGTTTGGGAGACCTATCTCTCTGTCTCTGAGCTCCCCCATCAGCTCAGAGACTCCAGTCTGGAATCAGCCACCACGTTCCAGCAGAACCAAATGGAGGCGGCTTTTGTTCTAGAAATACTGCTTGGAAACTCTGCCAAATGCAAGCTCAAAATCAAACTTTGTCTCTTCTAGCCAGAACACAGGGTCATGCTGTTGCTTCTTATTCATCACAGCAATGAATTTCTTGTCCAAACCTTGACCTGAGGAACATTATGAAAGCATGTAGATAGCCCAAACACCAAGTCTGAAGGACTTTACTTCATCCTCCAGACATATGATATACCACAAGCCATGTATTGCAATTATAGTGGAATGAAAATGGGAAATGACCCACATGCTTCTATTAAAAAGCAAATAATAAAAGCAAACCCATTGAATTATCTCAGTATTTTTTCCCAGACTTTGGACTTTTTTATTTGGGTGGAGGGAGGATGGAGCAGGATGGGTTGTAATGGAAGAGGAGAGACAGGACTGTGAAACTGGTAGAATGAAAGAACGATTGACAATTCGGAAGGAGATGTGTCCTTGTTGCCATGACGTCACCTTGACTAAGGCATGTGACTGTTTTCCCATCACGGATGAGCAGCTGTGTGACCTTGGGTAAGTGTCTTAACCTCTTTCTTCCTCAGTTCCTTAATTTGTAAAATGAGGGTAATAATACTACCAACCTCTTTGGGTTGTTGTAAGATTAAATGAGATAATATATGTAAACCACTTTACAATGCTTAGTATATAATAAACACTGAACAAATGTTAGATTTATCATTGTATAGAGATGAGGTCAATTCTGGGGCTAAAAGAATGTGCTAGGGCAAAAACTTGAGTATCAATTAAAATCTATATACATAAAGAACTGAAATGTGGAATTGAGGTACTTTACTGGATTATTTAAGAATAAAAAACACACAACTAGAAGGACTCACAACTAAAATATACAACTACGTACTGGGGAGATCTTGGGAGAAAAAGCAGGGGAAAAAAAAAAATAAAAAACAAAACAAAATGACTATAAGGGGAATTAGCAGACCGATCAAGCCCAGGAGAGTGTCTTAGTTCGTTCAGGCTGCTATAACAAAATATCATAAACTGGGCAACTTAGAAACAACAAACATTTGTTTCTCACAGTTCTGTAAGCTGGGAAGTCCAAGATCAGGACACCGGCCGATTCAGCATCTGATGAGGCCCCATTCCCACACGGCCATCTTTTCTCTGTACCTCACGTGGCTGAAGTGGCAGAGGTGCCTCTTTGATATGAGCACTAATTCCAGTCACCTCTCAAAGTACTAGACTAGACTAGTACTAGACTAGTACTAGGACTAGAATTGGCCATCCCAAGACATGTCTCTTTGGCATGAGGATTATTTCGGGCTGGTTACTTTTAAAAACTGCAAACATGAGAGAAACTCTGAGAAGTAGAAGTTACCCTTTGTTAGGAGACATTTACATTGTAAAGGAAATCTCCATCTGTAAAGATGTCTCCCTCTCTGTACCAGGAAGAAGGGGGATGACCTTGTCTCTAGCAACTCTTATCAGTGCAGAAGGCAAGGACTTAAGTCTGTGCCTTACTGTAGTTTACTGCGCTTTTCTGGTAATCTCCCATAACTGACTCCCCCATACATCCTCCTTTGTCTTTAGCTGAGGATGGTATTTAAGGTGAGAACGTCCACCATGTTAGCGAGTTGCTCAGTTGTCCTGAGCCTCTCCCATGCATACATGTTATAAAGCTTTGTTTGATTTTCTCCTATTATTCTGTCTCAGGTGAATTTAATTTGTTGTCCAGCCAGAAGGACCCAGAGCGAGTAGAGGAAATGTCTTCCTCCCCTACAGTACCATCACATTAGGGGTTAGGATGCCACATATGAATTGAGGGGGACACAAACATTTGGTCCATAGCATAGGGGTTACCCTGAATTACTAAGTTTGTTCACCTACATTCACTTAATACGAGCGAGTGGTTCTTCACAGCATCTTTATGGATATTACCTTCTGAGACAGTAATTTTCAAGAGAACTATTTAAAAAATCTGCAAAGTATCTGAGAATATTCATCTTTTATGGGGAGGAGAAACTGAACGCCTGACATCCAGGGGCCCTCTGCCATGCCTGTCCGTCATCTCATTCTGTCCTTCCTGCCTCCTCACTTCTTTCAGAACTGATTTTCTCAGCTGGTCCAGTCTACTGTTGAGCCCATTCTCTGAGCTTTATATTTTACTGATTCTTTTCTTCATTTCTTAAATTTATTACATTTTTAAAAAAAGGAATCTTCTGAGGTTTTTTTTCCCCATAATGTTCTGTTCCTGTCTTGTTACATAGTTACATGCCAGATGCTTCTGCAGTCCTGGATAGAGCACGTTTTATCAATGACCTGAGGAAACACCTTGTTCATTCATGCATGAGGAAGTGCTTTCCAATTAAAGACACTGCTTCGAAGGAGACTTTGGAACTGGTTTCATGGGGAAGAAATGAAGGAAGCTAAAAGCCTTTCACTTGAGATTTGACAATAGCCAGGAAACCTTTGTTAATCATGAATGTTAAGTGATAACATTTAATTAGCGTGGGTTATAAATAGAATATTGCTCTGAACTGACGTATGCACAATCTTAAGTTTCTGTGTAACTGTTGGCTGTTCTTTCTGCAGTTTCTCCTAAAAATGAGACAATGACATCTCTCAACCATTGTTATTTTGGACTTTCTTTTCAGAGATAGTTTCTCTGGGTGAGAACTGGGTTTTATTTTGGCCCTTGCGGTCTTCAGCACCTGGTTCTCAGGTAAGCGGACTGAGGCGATGTGGGGAAGGTGCTAAGGAATCTGTTGGCATCCGTTCCTTTGCCCTTTTGTGCCCTGGGTATGAAAGCCAGTCTGCTTGTGACCAGGAGGTCACACAGGACTATGTGGAGAGAGAAAAGACATCATCCCCTCAGACCCCTCAGTGGTAAACAGGGAATTTAGCAACACCTTTGCTTTGCACATTATGTCTGGCTATAAGGGAAAGATTTTTCAGGAAAAAAAAAAGTTAGTTCATAGTATTTAGCGTGTTAGTCTGGGTTCTCCAGAAAAACAGAACCAATAGAATGTTCTCTCTTCCTCAGGGACCTCTGTCTTTTTTCTCTTAAGACCTTCAACTGATTGGATGAGGCCCACCCATATCATGGAGGATAACCTACTTTACTCAAAGTCTACTGATTTAAATGTTAATCTCATGTAAAGAATGCCTTCACAGCTACATCCTGACGAGCACTTGACCAAATATCAGGGTACAATGGCCTTGCCAAGTTCACCAAGTAAAATTAGCCATCACATTTGGCCATCCTGAGAGTTGGAATTGGGATTAATTTGTTATAATATCCTCAGTCATGAATGCCTTAAATCGCTTTGAATGGTGTGTTTTGGTAAAGGAATAAGGACCAGAAAGCTTTCACTGTCACTGCTATGCTGGCAGAAACCCTCTGTGAAAGCAGCCCGTGGAGCAGTGATAAAGTGGATGCGTGCTGAGGTCAGAGGCTGGAGTCTCCTCCAGGCTTTGCTGCTTCTTGAGTGGTTCGAGGCCACTTCCTTCTATTTCTCTCTGCTTCCGTTTCTCCACCTACAAGATGGAGACAGGTTAAAGTGTCCCAACTCATGGGAAGTTTGTGGAACAGTACAAGGACCATGGTAAGTGTTCAATAAATACTAGCTTTGATTCTTACTTAAATTAACAATAAAGCCAAACATTTTCTTAATGTTTGTCCATCTTGGAGAGAGGTTTTTTGGTTTATTTGTTTTCTTTTTAAACCTGTAGGCTTACAGAAAGTTCCACCAGCCTCACCCCTCCCTGCCTTTACCCTGGGACTGGCGTTTCAGTGTCCCTTAAGGGGCACTCAGTGTGAGCAAGTTGTTTTTCACTAGGAAGGCAGGAGAGGGAAGAACTGTAGAGGCTCTTGTTAATAAGCCCAGACACGGTGGGTGGAAGATTGGCTTCGCTGGGCGGATCGCAAGGTGGAGCGACCATTTTATGAACCTTGCAAATGGACCACCTCATTTTCATGAACTGATGAGAAAATGCTGTAGTGGTAAGGCCAATATATATATAAATATTCTCTCTCTATATATTCTATATAGATATAGATTCTATATAGATATACACACACACACACACAACAATTTGATGTCACAAAAACAATCAGCTATTTTCTTTTCACCAAATAAATTCTTATCACTTAGAAGAGCCACCTCTTACTTCCTTTACATAGCACACCTCTTTACAGCATTTAAGATGAAACTATATTACCAAAGCCTTGACTGATAAACAACTTTTCCGGGAAAACGACACTCATATTTATAGCCTATATAAATTTATATTTATATAGGTGCCATGTGCCTAGAATGGTGCTTGGCACTCGTGAAAGCTCTCACATTAAAGGAGTAGGTGCTCCTGTTTATACCTTACACGTGAGGAAGCTGATGCTGAGAGAGGTGCAGTGACTTGCTCAAGGACACACGGGGGGTTAGTAGTCGAATCAGAACTCAACCTCATGTCTGGTTCCAATCTCTGGCTTCCTCCCTCTCCATTATGATGCCTGTACTCACAGGATTAGATCTTATTTCTAAAGCTGTATCTCTGGTCCCATCCATCCTACACAGGCAAGATTGCATTCCGAGCTGGTCCTAGGCAATACTGGGGAAGTGTACAGAGTTTGTCTTTGACCACACCCCCACCTCCATAGCAAGCTCTGTTTGCTTACCCCTGCAAACTCTCAGCCAGCCAGTGGTGTCATTAGTTCCTTGCTGGCTTTCCTGATAGCCTCGATGGGGCGTTCATCTGAGTCTGTCTCCCTCTCAGCTTCTCACTCTCTTAATTTCACCTACCACACTCTGCTTTATTCAGAGCTTACCTGCCAATTCTATGTCACATTATAATGATTAGCAATACTGTATATGGCCAAATTAATTACTGATTTGCAAGTTACTTCACTAACTAGTTACCTCCGTATGGTTTGACTCTTTTAAAACAGTAAAGGACTCATGAATTACTTGCTTAATTAAAAATACATCTTAAAGAACGAAAGGAAAAGGATTTTAAGGGGGCAAATTTTGGTGATATTTTCAGTCCAGTGGATGTTTTGCTGTCCTTCAAATCACACCACATAGGCAGCCATCGACCTTGTTCGTGCGTTTGGCTGACTTGATTCCTTCTGAACCATTAATAGCACAGGACACATTTTTCTTGTATACTTTAGAAACCTGGGGAAGGGAAGGAAGTCATCAGGGAGGAGTCCATCTTCTTACTAGGAAACCCCAATGTCTGATAATCCATCTGGTTACAAAGATCGCGGTTCTGTCTAACTCATCCGGCTATACATCCTAGCATTGAAATTGTCTCCTTAAAACACAGACACTCCTCGTTTTCAATTTGTCAGCCGCAGAAAGATCGAGCACACTATTGCTACCAACAACAGCTTTGCTGTTGGAGACCCTTGTTTTCACGGTGTTTTCGGACCCTCGAATCAAGCCTTCTTTCCCTCTCCCACGTTTCCTTGCTCACATCTCAGCTGCTTCTTTGAACAGTTTCTCTTAACACATGAAGAAAAACTTTTAAATGCAAAGAGAAAAATGGATGGCAATCATTAAAAATGACCTGTCAGAACCGAGGCCTTTCGATCTGCTTATTTGGACAAACAAAGGTGTTTCTCTCTCCTGAAATTCTGCGCTGACGGATGAGAGCGGATTCAGATAGACCTCCTCGTGATTGCCCTGTCACCGGAGCCCAGCCGTAACTCTCTGTCAGCTGTTGAGCACTTAAACAAAATGCCCAAAAGTAAATCCTGCCCGTGAAAGCTTTATTTTTCTTTCATGAAGATTCTACTTTGCAGGCAAACTCTGGCAATGTTTCTTCCCTATTAAAATTGCAAGAAAGGAAAGTTTGAAGTTGGGAGACATCTGGAAGAAGCTTTGTCACAAAAGTTTGTATGTGTCAAATGTATTTCCTCCCTGAGGAAAAACTACATAGCGGGCCAGAAAAACTCACGTAGTAAAAGGCAAAACAAAATAGTTCAATATGAAAGCAGAAACATTAAGTTGTTATTATCAACTTACTTTGCAGCCAAATTAACCAATGAATATTTTTAATATTGAAGAGAGGGCAGCCCACTTTGAGAAGACTGGTATAAAACGTGGTTTTATCCATTTTTTATTCCTAGAGCAGGGATTCTTATCCTGAAAGCTTGCCTGGGTCTTCAGGGCTCTGCGAACTCTCAGAAATGTGGGGGTGTTCTTGCATATATGGGCTTTTTGGGGGGGGAGATGATCTATTGTCCATCAGATTTTCCAAGGAGTCTAATCTAAGAATCCCTATTACTAGAAGATTCCTTAAGGAATATGGAAAAGCTGGATATAATGATAGCAGTTCAAGCCTCCGTTCATGAGATCGAAGATGTGCATTTGAGAAATTTCTCTCTGGAAGACAATCAGATCAGGCCTGGCTGGGTAAATGCAGCAAAACCAGACAGGAAAATTAGAGAATAGCTGAGAAGTGGATTCAGACACGTCCATTGTATGAACTACAGTAACACTCAATGCTATGCCAAAATCGTCATCATTCTCATCACCTCAGAAGCTTAAGAAAATAAAAGTTTACTTCTCGTTCACACAAGGTCCAGTTCCTGGTCCATAGGCAGCCTTCCCTGTGGCCATTCAGGGACCCAGGATCCTAGTACCCTATGGCTCTGTCTCCTTGTGTGGCCTTGGAGTCCTAGAGGAACCTCAGTATCTTGCCAGTAGACAGGAGAAAAGAAAGAAGGTATGGAAGATCACATGAGGGTTGGACATCGTTTCTACCCACATTCCTCCAGTCAAACTTCAGTCACATAACCAAACTGTAAGGGAGGTTGGAAAAAGTGGTCTAGCTGCCTCCTCAGGAGGTAGAAGAAATGACTTTTGGGGCACACGTAGCATTTCTGCCCTGACAGTACTAGCAAGAGGTTGGGGATGATGACATGCTGCTTCAGACACTGGGAGGAAGTCCACTGTCATAGGCGGACCAGTGTCCGTATTCCACAGACCATAGGCCGGAAGACCGTGGCGGAAGAGGCAGGCGTACAGGAGGTAGAAAAGTGTCCAGAGGCTGTGGTGGGTACAGTGACATAAAACCTATGAGTAAAATGGCTCAGCAGTTCAGACATGGAGGCAGGAGGAATTTGGGAATCCAGTGATCAGTGGTAGAGCCTGAGTCGCCTGCTAGTATTTGGAAGACCCAGAGTTAGGAGTGAGGATGAGTGTAGGATCAGGAAGAGAGTCAAGACACGCTCTTTATGAGGTGACTCCTTTGTGACCAGCATGCTGGACAAGAGCTGTTCAAATGCCTCCTGTCTGAGGCCAGGATTTGTCCTGGGGCAGCATGGAGCCCACAGATAGGGCTCAGCTGTATGGAATGAAGACTCAGTCACAGATCTCCAAAGAACAAGTCATGGACAGCCCACAGGAGTAGCTGTCCTCTCAGAGGATGTACGCTACTGTGCAGTATGAGCTTTGAAGTAAAACATCACAGATGAATGACCGCAGAGTGGCAGTGTTGGAGGGAACCCTAGGAGCTACAGTCCCACCCATTTTAGGGCAGAGACCGATAGCTTGCAAAATAGCCCTTAGGAATAAAGGCAGGTTGTCCTAACTTCCACGGTAAAATACGCGCCCTCTTACCTCAGCCCATTTTCTCCATTCAGCATGAGGGGATCATGAGTGTTAAAATCTAGAAACTTCAGACAATGATATAAGTGACCATGTTATTTAGGTTGTGAGAGGGTCTGTGAAAAAGATAAAAGGGTTCAACTTTATAGAATTTATTTTCTATGAAATAAGGAATCCAACATCTCATATAACTAATGGGGAATCATACATCCATCCATTCAGCCAATTCTTCATTCATCCAAGCATTCATTCATACATACATACATCCATTCACACATTTATTCATTCATCCCAGCATTCATTCATCCATCCATCCATTCAGGCATTTATTCATTCATTTGCCAAAGTCCACTCATTTCAAAATACCTACAGAGCCAAAATTTGTGCTAAATCCTGGGTAATTTTATCACTTTCAATCAGTAGTTTTCTTTCTGCCTGGTTTTCAGATTTTGTTAACAAGCTCGGTGTATGGGATTCCAGTAAACTCCATTATAAAACAAAGTTTATATTAAATATGTTTTCAGAATCATAATCAGGCCATTAACTATGGCACAGTTTGCAGCTTCCATCCACTAATACACACTAAAGAGTTCATTTAGGAGTATTCCCTTTGTTGCCCAGGACCTCAGTTTTTGCCCCAGTGTCTTTTACAGACCACATGCTTCATCTCAAACCAAACGTGGATAAAGCTCAGTCAACAGTAAACTGCCTTCGGTACCAAAGAAGTACTCAGATTTCTGCACATTGCGGTCCATGAGAGTTGTACGGTCTTTGCTGTCCTTATTGAACAGTACACCCACTGTGACAAAGACATGTATTCTGGTTTCTTGGGCGACAGTAGGAGAGGGATTCTTGCATCCTGCTTCCCTGTCAGGACCAGTCCGTTAGCGATGTTTGTACAAACACTGCAACGCTCCCCGGTGCTCTAAATAATTCTCCCTCGGTGGCCCAGAGTCCTACTCGTGCTAAGAAGTCTAAAATGATTTAGTTCAGCATTTGGCTCTGTACCACATGAGAACATTACTTGCTGATGGTGCTAAGGAGGGGACTACTCGGGAAAACAAAGCACAATGTCAAGGTGCCAAGCTTCTGAATATATTTATTCATGTTTGTATTTGTGGATGGAAAATTTTTTCCATGCTATAAAGTTTTGTTAAAAACAAGTTGTTACAAATACTAAATAGTAGCTACAACTATTATCAATTGTAAACAGAATAATAAGCAAAAAATAAACAAACAGATGCAACTACTTTGGTATACACAGACATTCGATCATTTTCCGTTATGAAACTGATATGACTGTCACCATTTTTATTTCTTTGTAGTATTTTCCCTTGAGACAATTTTTTTTATTGCACACAGCTTTGCACTTGTCTTACCAATTCAGATTTGTAGCATACCAAAGAATTACAGAAAAATGTTTTTCTACCAAAGGGGGTCTTATTTCCTGCTATGTGGTCATTTATATATTATAAGTGAAAAAGAAGCAAGGTACAAAAATTCATGTGTGTGTGTGTGACATATGCTCAAGGCAGGGATACTGACTGGCTTTTAACTAGCTGGTCATCAAAATCATATATAACAGCCGTTAAAAACTCACTTTGCTAGCAGCATGGAAATCATGGCATTGGTTATGCAAAGACTAGATAGACAAACAGAATTCCGGGATACTGTTTCCATTTGGGTTTTCCAGTTCGTATGGCTCCAGCTGGCGGTACTCGAAAGTCACACGATTGATGTGTTTTCCGCTGGAGACCATGCGCACCACTGTGTTGTCACAGCCAATTTTCATTTGTGCTATAATTCAGGCAAAAAGTAAAAGTTTCGCAGCAGGTTAGAAACCACACATTTCTGTCAGTGAGATCATTTAAACACAAAGAAAGCGAGGGCATGTCTCTTCCTCTCACATCCTCCAGCCATGCATCTGCCCTCAGGTGAAACGTTCTTGTTTTCATTTTCATTATGATAGATAACCAATTGTAGAAGAGGAAACTGAACTCAGCCTTTCTCTTCCTGTGCAAGAACACTGTAGGCAAATAAAACTGGCTGGAAAGAGGCAGGAAGATGCCTCCTTGCCCTTTTCTTGTTCTACCTGCAAGGCATTGGCGGTAAAGCCAGGTGAGGGCGAGCCGTCTGTCCACGCAGCACCCGTTTCTAGCTGTGTTCTCAGTGGGGGCAGTACCGCCCCCTAGGGACAGGTGGGGAATTTGCAGGGACAGGTTTTGGTTGTCATAACATCTGACGGTGCAAGTGGCCTGTGGCAGGCAGAGCTAGAGGATGGAATGGACTCCTGGACATTCATATAGACCAAAACATCACCTGTTCGTTATTTTCTGAGCCTAGATAATGATTCTGCTTTACATATAAACAAAAAATCATTTGCATGGTTTAGATATGCACTGAATATACTCCTTTCTGTTCCATCGTTCACCTGCACCTTTTCTCTCTCATTCTTTCTCTGCTTCTTACTTGGAATGGCTTTTGACAGCTTTGCGTCTCTTAAATCCAGTCTCATTCATTATCGGAACAAGCATCTAGTGCTGACGTGCCTGAGCAGTTAGATACCGAAACTCGTTTTTACTAAAAATTACTTTTCTTTTGTTTTTCCAGCCTCCAGCTGGTTCCCGAGGAAAGATTTATCTGCCGGCAGTAATCCGTTCTGCTGTTTTAATTTTCTCAACTTTTCCACCACTTTGTCTCTGTAAGGCCTAAATTCTGAGAAACGCTAGCATTAACCTTATAGAACAGGCACTTCACCAACATGCACCTAGGTTTAAAGGAAGTGAAACAGCCAGACAGAGTTAGTGAGGTAAAAGTTAATTTGGAGACATAACAAATACAAACCCTATAATTATTTTAATATAAGCACCAGGGAGTCCAGCTTTTATGAGGAGGGCCAAGCTTAATTTTCTTTAAATCATTCGGATGGTCTTCTTTTTCTGATCTTACTCTGAACTTCAATGTACATAACACGTCCTCTTTCCTTTAGCTGCTGTGCGTATTGTTTATTAACTATTTTGACATAATTCCTAATAAAATCCAATTGAAAGGGCAGGGTCCTTAATGGTTCTTCATTGTCTGAATAGCGTAGGAGGCGCTCATGGAAACATGGTGAATAAGAGAAAAAAAGGAAGTCTAAAAGGAAGCAGTGAGTCATATAATTCAAGCCTTCAAATTATCTTAAGACTGGTTTCAATTATCTAGATAATTTAGGCAAAAGTGGTTTTTTGGCCCAAGTCTCACCTTTTCCCAAATTCAAGTCCTATAATTCAAGCACCCAAATTACCCTGGCTTCAATTCTCTAAACTTTAAGGCATGAGTGTTCTTTAGTCCTTACCTAATCCTCTTACCCAGCTCAAATACTTCTCCCCACAGGTGCCCTCCGTTAGGACCCGGGACCTCAGAGAGCACGTGCAGAAGGCCAGAGAAGGCACATGCACTGACAGTCCAAACCAGGGCTCCAGCGTCAAGTAGCATAAAAGAATCCCTGAATTTTCAGCAAAGTGAGTTTTTAGAAACCTGTTGCCTAGGGGCCGGTCCCCTGGCTGAGTGGTTAAGTTTGCATGCTCCGCTGTGGCGGCCCAGGGTTTCACAGGTTCGGATCCTGGGCGGGGACATGGCACCGCTCATCAGGCCATGCTGGGGCAGCATCCCACATGCCACAACTAGAAGGACCCACAACTAAAAATACACAACTATGTAGCGGGGGGCTGTGGGGAGAAAGAGGAAAAATAAAATCTTTAAAAAAAAAAAAAACAAAAAGAAGTGTGTTGCCTTTGTCTTGATTAGAAAGCTTGCCTTGGGCCCAGTCCTCCTCAAATCTCATCTGAAACTTCTTATACAGGTGTATCTGGGCTCAGCGGACTGCATATCAGGCCTCGGCGTTTACCTGTACATTTAAATTCCAGCTCAGAGATGTTTTGCTTATTAAGCACCCAGTATTAGCTCAGGGAGAGAGAATACTGGTGGGCAGACCCGTTTTAATTAGAACAGGTAACAGCAGATCAAAAGGATGTCTGATTTGCAGCTTCGTTACCTGGTTGGTTAGTGACCTGTGGGGAGGAGAGGAAGGGGCTACCTAAGAAATCGCCATGAGATTAGAGGCTGTGCTTCTTCCTCTTCTGTTTTATCTTTGTCTCTAAAGATAATCTCTGATTCCTGCCTCTGAAGGACAGGTACGAGAGTGACCTTTATGGAAATATTTTACGTAATCCTTTCCCTCCTGCCTTGGGCTTCATTAATTAATTTGGTCATGAGGTGAGTAGTTTCCACCCACCCTCACCCCACCTGAGCATAATCAGAGGGAAAATCCTCACGGATCCCCAGCAGAGAAGATCCGGTTCTGCTTGGCATGTTGTGAGCTAAACTGGTCTTTTATCACAGGCGACCACTTGTAGATTTCAGAATTTCCTTCTGTGTGTGTGTCTGTGTGTGTGTGTGTGTTTTAAGGAAGGTTAGCCCTAAACTAACATCTGCTGCCAATCCTCCTCTTTTTGCTGAGGAAGACTGGCCCTGAGCTAACATCTGTGCCCGTCTTCCTCTACTTTATATGTGGGACGCCTGCCACAGCATGGCTGGACAAGCGGTGCCACGTCTGCACCTGGGATTCGAACCAGTGAACCCTGGGCCACCGAAGTGGAAAGTGCAAACTTAACCGCTGCACCACCGGGCTGGCCCCTCCTTCTGTTTTTGTAGTGGCCTTTCAGAAGCTGGCTTTGCTGCTAGAAGTTGGAGACATTCAGCAATTCTGAGAATTCCTAATAAAGTGTATCACTTTTTAATTTATTTACTACCAGTAATACACACATATATACATATACATGGGAAAAGTTGTTTAAGGATATGACTTCATTATTTTACTGTTACTAATCGATGAAACATCTACTATTTGAACCATAGTTTTCACTTAGTAAGCAAGCTCTTTAATCGCTCGAGGATGCAAGCAGGGACCTTCAAGAGGGTGGAGAAAGCACAGAATAAAAAAGCTTGTCTTTTTCATGGTTTTACTTAGGGCCACCCTTAAACAGGCATCCTTGTTACTTCCTAGGTTTCTCTCCCAGCGTCGGGCATTGTGGAGACGCATCCTTGACGCTGCGCCTAGACTCACAGGGAAAATCCTCACACTGGCTCAAAATGCAAAGTTAAAGTTTTTTTTGGTAGAACTTGCCTTCCCATGTATAAAAAAATTTGAGTTGTTTTATTTAAGGAAATAATCCAGATAGTCACATAATGATCAAAAAAACCTCTCACCAGGGCCACGAAAGGGATAGCAGAGATCGGCTAAAGGCATCATCTTTGAAGGGTCCAGTCCTGTTCCTCCCAGCAGCTCCACAAAGTCTCCTTTGCCCCCGCAGCGTGCTGAGGGTTTCTACAGGAAGAAAGCAGCAAACAAAGATATATTTAAACCGATCACGGAAGTCAAGCCATTTGACCAACGGCAGGTTGGTGAATGCACTCCCTCAGCCCTAGACATCGTGGCAGGGCCATTTAATTTAACATCCAGGACTCCGGAAATTGAAAGACTTCTAGAAGAGCAAAAAATGCAAAGGATTGCTTTTCTAAATCAGTTGAGTAATCATTTTTTCAAATGTATGTGCACGGTTTTTAAAAATTTTTATAAGCTCAAGGACTGGAATGATGAAATGGGAATCTGTAAACGCCATATAAGACGTATGAAAATTGAATCCGAAAATGCTGTGCTTTTTAAATCATTTGGACATACAGGCTGAATTATTTGAATTTCTTAATGCATGCAGTCAGAGTATTTATAAATAGGGCTTTCACATCAGTTTTTCCTTCAACTCATCTCTTTTCCTCTTCCTTATAAAGGACTTTTTATGCAGTTGGGACAATCTTTATCATTTCTACTGATAAAGATTTAGATTAGTTATAAGAATATTGAAGAAAGAAGAGAATCCTAATTTGGGGCTCAAGTTAGCTAGAGTTATCACCATCACTCTCCTTCCAACTAAAGCAAGTTCATTCCAAGCTATTTAAAACAAGAATTCCTTCTGACTCTGTGATCCACCGTAACCACCCATTTCTGCTTCCCTTCACCCTTCCCGCACTGTCTCATCCACAGCAATCCTTGTGCCTCTCTTTCCCACACAAACAAAGCAGCTTCTCTCACTCCCAAGTGCCACCCTTCTCCTGTGATCAGGGCTGGCCTCACGGGCAGGGCCCCTGTGTCCACAGGGCCCACACTTACAAGGGCCTGGTGCTTGGTTTAATGCTCTGCTGTCACCGTCTTGAAATTCTTAATAAGTTTTAAATAAGCACCCCCCCCTTTTCCTTTTGCACTGACCCCCACACATTCTATAACAGGTTTGCCTGTGACCCTTGCCTTCACTGAGGCATACTCATCAAGAGACCCCACGTAGTGTGGCACGGTGCTCAGAAGTTAACCAGACAGACCCTGCCACATCAGGACCAAAATGTAAAACAGAGAACTCTAAACACACACTTACATAAACACACACACTCAAACACTTGGAAGACTTGAAATGCAACTGGAACTAAACCACAAATTAGAAAGTATTGTAATAGCAACCATTTGACTAATGAAAGGAAGAACCTGGGCACATATATTTTAAAGCACCTACTATGTGCTGGGTTCTATGTTGAGGTGATTTACACATCATTTCATCACATGATGAAACAGAGGGTTAATTAGCCCACGGTGTACAGGGCCCATGTTCTCAATAAAGAGTTGAATAAGCCATTTAGGGGCGAAGGAAAAAAACTTGTAATTGCCTTTCCCCTGAGGAGAGGATGTCCAGGGGGAGCATCTCTTAAGACAAAACTTTCCACTTGGTTCTTTAGGTTCCAAATTTCAGCGGGAGGTGGTGAAGGGAAAAGGCAGGCTGAGGAGAGAGAAATGGAAATGAAGAGGATGGGAAGAAGTAGAAGCTGAAATGAGGGGAACAAAACATAGAAACAAGGAAGGTGGGTGCACCTGTTCCTCGGCGTTCAATGACCTCTCTCCTCTTCCCAACCCTCTCAGCTGTTAGCAGAAGCGACAATGGCAGAAGCTGACTTATGGAAGGACATCTCTGGGGTTCAGCTCCTCAGCAGCGGTCCCCTAGGTTTCTTCGTTGAGGCTCTGCCTCCCTGGACTCCGCCTGGATGAGCGTCTCTTGCCTAGACTATGTCAGTGGCCCTAGGTGCTCTCCTTGCACCACTGTGGCCCCTACAGCCCGTTCACCACATGGAAGCCAATTTAAGTCAGATCATGTTGCCTCCCTCCTGCAGCCCTTCAGTGGTCCCCCACTTCACTTAGAATAAACTCAGACTCCTTGGGGCTGGCCGGGCGGCGCAGCGGTTAAGTGCGCATGTTCCACTTCGGCCACCTGGGGTCCACTGGTTCGGATCCTGGGTGCGGACATGGCACCGCTTGTCAAGCCATGCTGTGGCAGGCGTCCCACATATAAAGTAGAGGAAGATGGGCACAGATGTTAGCCCAGGGCCAGTCTTCCTCAGCAAAAAGAGGAGGATTGGCAGCAGATGTTAGCTCAGAGCTAATCTTGCTCAAAAAACAAAAACAAAAAAACTCCTTAATACAGCCTGCCAGGCTCTCCACACCGGGCCCTGCCCATCTCCCTGATGCTGTCTCATCCCACTCCCCCTCTCCTTTGCCTTCTCTCCATTTCTGGAACCCAAGTCCATTCTTGCCTCTACAATACTTTTCCCTGTGTTCCTGGCTCCTCTTGTGGCTGCTGGCTCCTCTTGTGGCTGCTGGCTCCTTCTTATCTACCACTCAAGTCTCATTTTAAATGTCTCCTTCCCAGAAGGTTTCTTCCCTGACCACCTTATCTCAGGTAACTCCCCAGCCCACCCCACCCCATCCATCCCCAGCCGCTGCCTATCACAGCACCCAGTTTCTGTAGGGCACTCACCACTGTTGGAAATATATTAAGTATTTGCCTGTCTCCTCCCACTAGAATGTAGGTTCCATGAGAGCCGGATGTGTTTTGTTCCTTGCTCATTTCTGGCATCCAGAATAGTGCCTTGCACATGGTAAGTGCTCAAAAAAATTTTGTAAAAGAATAGATGCCTGGAACACTGCAGTCTTTAAATTTTTTCAGGGGAAACGCCAGGATTGCTCCTCATAGGGAAGAATAACTAAAAAGCACAGACTTCCCAATCTCCTAGCACTCTGTCATCTCCTATTTTACACATCGAGAGTGACATACAAACAATCGCAAGCCAATAAGCCTACGCCAAAGACACCCACTTATCCTGGTCTTATCAAAGGATTATCCTTCCACAGAGCTCCAGCTGAAAAGAATAGGCACCAGCCCACGAATTTAGGGTTTAAAGGAAATTCTCGGTCCTGGTCCTAGTTATTTGGTTTTCACTGAAATCTGTCTGATTAGGAACTATAATGGTCTCTGATGCCAGCAAATGCATGAGTTCTCCTGACGTGGGCATATGCGGGGATAAACGGAAATGAGAGTGACTCAGGGAAGAAGCTACCAGTGCCAGTGAGTGTGGTCAAGCTCAGCATTGATGGTAAAGTCCATACAGAAGTTCACGGGAGAACAGGTGGATGGGGAGTCTCAGCCAGTAGTTTGTTGCAAAATGTACTGAATTAAATGTAATGCAAAAAACTTCAAAACTTTACTGTACTTTGCAATATAAAAATCCAATTTTGTATTTTATGCTACGCTTAGCATTCCTTCCCAACACAGTTCTGTCAATGAGATACTTCCTTCATGTCAAAAGAAAATTCCAATAATCAGAAAAACAGCTGTGTCGATGACTCACGCTAGGTTCTGCTGGGAGGGAATTTTCGTGAAAGAGGCAAGTACAAGAGAGTTCAATTGTAATTACATGCCACAACTTTACCAACTGAAAACATTTCTTACATCACAAGAAAAGTATTCAAGTCGTCAGCAGGGGCACCTGAGTATGCAATTTACAGCAGAGCGGAAGTGGCAGCCGGTTGAGTGAAAGCCGTGAGGGCGGGCTCGTGGGTCTGAGACTTCAGAGTCCACCGAAGACCCCACCACTCCAATTTGCTAATGTCCACCTTCGAGACTAGGGAATGAACCGGAAGCCAGTAAGCCACTCACCTTTAACTGCAGACCGTTTAGGTGTCCCAGGGTGAGGTCGGATATTTTGATCGCCACAGGATAAATTATGGAGAAACTGCAGTTTCGGTGTTGATGCGGAACTACCAGGGTGAACCTTCCGTTTGGGGTCTGGGAAATGACGTTGCAGGCTTTGTAGAAAAACAAAATCACATTTTCACTACATGGCAAGCTGGGTTTTTATAGAGATTTATTCTATCCTTATTTTAGGCTCCTACTCATGGTCTAGGGCCTTGTGGCCCAGAAGAGAGTACACATCACTGAGGCAATCTGGAGACGGGAAGGAGTTGGGGAATGAAAATCATCGGCGACGTCTGACATTGTCAGGAGGCCCTGGGCTGCGAGGGGGCTTCTAATCTTAATCTCAGAGGGTCTCCTTGTTTACAACGATCACAAGACATTGATTAATAACTAAACAAACAATATTAGCTGGTAGAAGCTCTAGGAACACTTCAGTTAACTAGGGTCCTAGTTCAAGCTGGAAGTCTGGAAGAATCAAGGCTTAAAGGTGAGTCCAGAACTCAAACCTTGCCTGTCTGAACTTATTGGATTTGGAGCCATAATGTTACTTTTTAAGTAATAAAATAAGTAAATAATAAAACAGTGCCAAAAGAGGCTGAGGAAAAAATAGAAAGAAACCAGGCTTATGTCTGATAAATATTTGCTGGGTGTTAGGTGGTAAGTTGACTAAAAGATAAATTTTACGTTTAATTTTACTCCCAAGAATTTCTGAAATTTGTTTTTTATTTCAAGTTTAGACTTACAGTGAATTTACTCTTCTAGCTGTGAAATGAGAAGCATCAGAGTCTCTGCTTTTTTTTTTGCCAATCATGGGACAAAAGTTTCTGATTGATCAGAATGGGTCAAAACTACCTCCTGCCTCCTTTCCATATTTTTAATTATACTTAATTTCAAAAAAGAACTGAAACTCCTTGATGATTCTGGAAGGTTTTCAATTTCGAACAAAACGAAATACAGGAGAAATATTTAACTTTGTCCTCTCGGATTATTCTGCTCCAGTCCCCAGACACAGCCTTGTGGTGGAGGGGGGCTTTCCTTCAGAAATTCTTTGTTTTTTAAAATGAAAATTGGAAGATCAGTCAGTATATTATTCTTTGGCACCTTAGGCCCCATTCTTCAACCACATGAAGTGTTAATATTAATACTATTGTATGCAACCAAAAATGAATGATATGTTCTCTTTTCCTGGTGTTTTAAAAAGATTTTTCTCCTAAGGAGGGAAAAAGTAAGCAGATGAATGAACTAATTTTGATTAAGATAACATGTTTTAGGCCTGAGCTGTTCACTTGACAGCATCTATGTGTGTTTCCATTGGAAATGAACTAAATTAGAGTGGTGGCCTCAGAATCAGAGGGCAATGCTAAGGTCTTCTGGTCCAAACCTCCACTCAGGGCGTGAAATCCGCCTGCCACATCCCAGATATGCAGCCTTTCATCGTTGCCTGAATATCTCTAGGAATGCAACTTGCTATCTGATCCCTCGGCTTATCCCAGATCAATGGAATGACTGCGAGGGATTAAAGTTTGTCACTGAATGCATTGTAGTACCCTAGCAGATCAGAATAAGACTTTGGAGAAAAAATAGAATTCTACCCGCCATAAATTAGTATCCTACCTAGCCTGGGAAATAAATTAAAAACTCTGATTTGATTTTCATAACAATGAATAGGAAATATCCTTTAGGTCATTTCTAATTACAAAACAATGTCCATTCATTCTTCACGTTTCTTAAGTCTGTACAATGATGCTACCTTTGAAAAGCAGATTCAACCCTCCTCCAAGTCCTGCCTTCCGGCTGAGGAGAGAGGGAGTCCACTTACGAAAGAGGTTGGGATCTGTCTTTATGGTTAATGTGAATCCATTTCCTGGTTCATGGACCCGGAAGAAGATCATGGCCACATTCTGGGAGGATCTGATGCTCCTTCTGCTTAGACCACTGTCACAGAAATCTATGTACCGCTCAGTCGTCGGGAGAGGATGATCCTGTGAACTGGGGAACTTCTCCCCCTTGAGGATCCACCCATCAAATACCTTCCAACAAAAAACACAGACATAGTGAAAGATCTCCTCCATGGCCTGCTGAAGGCACAGGTGTGTTGAAAAGGGGGAAGTAGTTCCCCAGCAATGGGCCTCCAGCCATAAGTGAGGAAGTGACAGCCTTCATGCCCCTGCCCGCTGGCTCTCCATTTGTGTCTATTTTTACAGTGAGGGCCATTTGCAAGTAATAGTATTAACTAATTATTGCTTTTTCCCCTTTATAAACCTTAAAGTTTCCAAAGTAAATCATCTTTCTTATACTTTATAATTTCAGCCACCTTGGTAAATGAAACTACAGACAATACACATTTTTATCTTGGTCACATTTTCCACACATCCCACCTTCCACAAAAGTGTAATCTGGATTTCAGTTGCTCTCCTTCCACCACTCACTGAAACGTGGACAAAATATCTCAAAAGTAGACAGCAAAGAAAAAACTGGAGCGGCAACTTTATCTACCCACCGATGGTTATATAGGCCCGTTTTCCTCATTTTTTTACTCTTATGGATCAAAATAACAACCAATTCAACACTCAGATGATAAAGGCTGGTACGCCACTTAAGACTTTTTTCTTGGCTTGTTAAAGTTTGCAGTTAGACAAAAGGTCAGAGTCCTCTCACTTTACCCTCAAAATCACCACAGGTCTCCAATTTAATGAGCCCAACCCAGTTCACATTAGCAAAATTCCCAGCCACCCAGCTGCAAATTGCTGCAGCAGACCAGTTCTCCTCCAACGTGTTTGACAGCTTCCCAAACAATTCCACTTTGGAGGTTTCAATCCCAGTCATTTTAACTGGACCAGAGACCTCCATCAGCCATCACTAGCCGTCCTGTTACACTTAGGAAACCACTGGGAGAGGGGAGGTTGTGAAGCTGGGGGGCTTGTCCTCCCCTCCCACCTGCCTCAGACTGGATTCCCTCTCAGCACCCCTCCCAGCAGTCAGTGCCCCACTGCTCCGAAATCGGGTCGCCCAGGCATCAAAGACAGTCTCCGCGAGCCTGGAACAGCTTCACGGAGAGAGGGACCAGCAGGAGCGAGGCGGGCTCGGATCTCTAACCAGGACTGGCCGGCACGGTGGACCTGAGCGCTGGCGCTGGTTAGTTTGTAGCATTTTCCATGCGCCCTAGATCACAACACAGCGTTTTTCCGCGCGTGTTCAAGTCTTTGGAAGCGCCCGGGATCAAAAGCGAACTGAAGGGAGCTAAAATCACTGCAACTTCCAAGCCATCGGCCCTTCCGGGAGTGGGGCGAGGTTGGCGCCGCGTGGGGGTCCCAGAGCGCGCCTGTCCCACTCGGGCACCAGCAGAGTGTCTAACTGAGAGGGTCGCCGGCTCCCCACGCTCAGCGGCCCGTCTCTGGGCGCAGCGCCCGGCCCATGCCCGCTCCCGTGCCCCGCGGCTGGGGCTGCGCGCGGCGAGGCGCCTCACCTGCAGGAAGTCCCCGCCCTGACAGTCGATGGAGACCAGGTCGTAGTGGATGGTGATGAACTCCTCGGGCTCGCCGATGAAGAAGGCGGCGCAGTGCAGCTGCGGCCGGTCGGCGGTGAAGGTGAACTGGCCCTGGAGGCTCAGCATGTCCAGGCACCCTGGGGGAGGCCAGCGGGGAAGGGGTCCCGGGCGGCAGCCCCCCTCCGCGCGCCCCACTCCCAGGTCTGCAGCGCCCGTGCCCGGACTCCCAGCCCCGGCTGCGCCGTCCCCCGCGCCCCGGGGCGCGTCACCCCATCTCGCCCCAGCGCGCCTCCTCGGACCGAGCCCTAGCGATGGGAATCGCGCCCCCGGCCGTCCTGGCCAGCCCCTCGCCGCCGATGCCCCGGAGCCTCCCGCCTCGGCGCGGAGCCGACCTCCCCACCGCCCGGCTGCCGGTGGCCGCGAGCCGGGCGCCCGACTCACGCAGAGCGCGCCGGTAGAGCGGCTCCCCCGCCAGCTCCCGCTTCAGGCTGGCGCTGAGGAGCAGGAAGGGGTCGTGGTGCGCCGCTTCCCGCAGCTGGCAAGGAAAATGGGTCAGTTGGGAAAAGCGCGAGGGGTGAGAAAGGGGACCAGGAGCGGGGCACCCTCCCTGCCCCACAGCAAAGAGAATAGAGTGATGGAACCAATGTCTCCCGGGTCCGGAGAAGATGGGAAAGTCTTAGATCCTTTCGGTCAGACTAGGGTATCCCCAGGGGCCAGAGGGAAGGAGGAAGAGGCAGAGAGGAAGACCAGTCCAGGGGAAACCGGGGAAGACGGGCGCAAAGGATAGGGAAGAAAGACCTAACCCAACGACAGCTGAGCGCAGAGGCAGCCTGCGCAGCCCCCAAGGTTGGACACTCAAGCACGGAAGGTGTGGTGCGTCAGTCCGGGGTCGCTCACCTCTGGGTACCGGCTGTCCCCTCTTAGAGCCATCAGGAAGATCAGAATGAAGTGACACTGAAGTTTGAAGGATGGAGACATGCTGGCCTGGCCCCTGCAGCTGGTGTGCTCTGCTCCCGAGGTCTCGGGTTTGGCTTCCCACGCCTTCGCCCAGGCTGAGCTGGAAGCTGGTAGGGTCCCCTTGCCGGGTCTCTTTTATAGAGCGGTGAGGAGGGGAGGCTCTGCCCCTTCACTGATCTGAGCTCAGTAACCATGGGTTACCCTGTCTCAGTGACAAAGTGCGTGGTGATGACGAGGGTCCCGCTCTCAACCGCAAATTTCCAGAGTGGTCCAGCATTATTCACCGAGAATGATTTCAGGCGCTTACAACTTAGTCAACCAAAGTGTTGGAGAAAGAAGGAGGCAGGGATAAAGAATAAGGGAGGGCATTTTACTTGACCTGTCAAATGCTGAGTTATCTTCTCCGGTGGATATTCAGGGAATTTTTGGTTTTGCAAAGCAGTGACAAAGTTACATACATACATAAAATACCCAAACACATATGACCTTATCATGCAAGCCTGTCGCATAACCTTGGATGGAATCATACTGGAAATTGTCAGAGAACAAAGTATTCATGCAATTGCTCAGGGCTCTCAGGAAGAAACGTGGGGCGTTTACAGCTCCAAAGAGAGGCTAAACAGAAGCCAAGTCTGACTTCGCAGAATATTGCAGTAAAGCAACTCAAGCTTGGTTTCTGTCCCTTAGTCTGTGCTTTATCCTGCTCCACATTCTTGTAAGCATTTCCTTAATGGGAAGCTAACTCTGGCATCTGTGGACTTCTAGATTTTAGGAGAGCTCTGTCACTTAGCCTGAATGTATACATGATGGACACATTCCTGGGCCAGCAACTGCAGCCATGACCTTGGTATCTGCCTGAACCACTGAGAGGTGAAGTCATTCCATTTCACGCCTTCAAATACCTCAATTACTTTAATATTCCGGTAGAGAGAACCGCTGAGAAGCGTTATCATAACGGCTCATCAGCAAGCCTACAGGACTAAACAAATGACTTCGAGATCCAGAAATAAGTTAAGTATAAGCTTATCTTTGCTGAATTGTTTCCCCTTTATGTCCAAAATTGTGGGAAATATGGGGATACTCCACACATGCTTTCCCAGCCCTTTCCAATCCACGCCCTAAGCAAGGCGACCTCAAATCCTGAAATCCTCACATCGTTTTACCTCTGCCTCATGGAAAACCCAGTCCTACCCACAGCTTTCTTTGCTTAATAATTTTAATAAATTATTACAAATAATGAGACCATAATACCGAGCAAATTGTTATGTTTTTAGTTTATAAATACTCAGAATTAAGCAGTAATTTGCCTAGTGGGGTCAGAACTTGATGTTTTCATATTTTAGACAATTTAGAGCCCTGAAGGGGCCGCCTCTTAGTTGTTTAACCAGGAGGCCTTCCTACCATAATACAACTTCGTAAACAGTCCTCAGACCAGAGAGCCTGAGGGGAAGGGAACCAAAAGTCATGAACACTGGCCACCAGGTCCTTCTCCCCATCCCGGGACCATTCAGACGTCTGAATTTTAGAGAGAGTATAAAGAAACCTGAGGGGAATAAAAGAGGAGAAAGATAAATTTTCTAATGCCAACTTGCTTGGCCTCACACATGCCAGGCCATCTTGAGGTCTGTCTCCACCCCTGTTTGTGCCTGGAGGGATCCTCAGGCACACTCATCCTGCATGCCGTGGGCCCATTCTCCTTTCCCACCAACCCATCCCGAGCCTTGGGCTGCTTCAAGATTCAGCCCAGCACTCAGCTTGGAGACCCCTGTTTATCCCACTTTGGCGGTCTGGTCTTATTAGCATCCCTGTGGAGACATTCTTCTCCATCCCGGCCCTTCACACACACAAACACACACACACACACACACAAATAAACACACGAACAACGATGATGTTTCCAAGGTGCATTCATACTGCTCCCTCCCCAGGAACCACTCACTCACAAGAAGAGCTGGGATGAATGAGGGCAAACGTAACACAGATGGGGCCATCCTATTTTACATAGCAATCCACATATTTTAGCATCTGGATGAACTTTATTCCCACATATCCTATGTGGGGAAATTAATGTGTAATTTTTACCAGCTTGGCAAATATCTACTAAGCAAGAGGAAACTGTGTTGTTTTTGTTTTTAATTAAGAGTAACCAAAGGATGAAAAATAGAACCTGTGGGGAAAGCTAAGAAGATAAAACTGGAGGACAAAGAAAAGTCAAGGAGCCACTCTCTATGAGCAAAAGTATTAAAAACGCGTGGAAGCAGTGGAAGAGTAATTTGGATTAGACAGAAGAAAAAGTTTCTGGACAATAAGTAGGTCTCTGTCTGAGGATGGAAGATAAATTGTTTTCATGGACTGATTTAATCGTACAAGCAACTAGCTTAATATTTGAAAGCTATTTGTTCAACAAAATTGACTGGTTATTTTGAAATACATTCTTAGTCAACTCAGAGTCCCCAGGCGTGCTGGTTGGAAATCATCTGTATGTTCACCTCCATTCTCGGCACACATTTTAGTTTCTCTCCACGTTTTTCAGGATAACCTCTCCAATGCTGATGTTAATACAGTCCCAGATCGGCGTTTTTCAGGTCTTAAACTGTTGTTAGGCAGGATTAAGACATTTTTTTTGTTAGGTAGGATTAAGACATTTTTTCTTTGACAACGTCCCAGAGCAAACTGCCACCTGTGTTAGTCCTGAAGGTCAAGGTGGCCACACAGTATGGATCCATATTCAATCCATGCATGTGGGGTCGGGGTTGAGTTGTGCTGAGCCTGAAGAGGTGCACACAGACTACTTTTAAGTAGCATCAGAGGTCACTCAGTAGTCACCCACCTGGCTTATGACGTGATTGTGACAGCCACGTGTAAGCTTACCGAGTTTGCCACGGCTTAAGCACTGAGATGTCAGAAGCAACAAAGGGGACTACATAATCCCAAGTCTCTTTGTGTTCTAGGGGCAGTCCCACGCCCCCCTTAAGTATTCCCTGCCTGTAGGAGTAAACTCTTTCTTTCGTTAATCGCATCAACAGAGAACACTACCGATTCATGCTTTAGAAGGACTTCTTTTCCCCTTTCCTGACTGACATGCTGAAATGTTGGGAAATGGGATGTGTGATTGAGTTCTTTAAGAAATAAATAAAGATAACTGAATAAAACTCATTGTAGTTAGCCAACGACAAACTAATTTTCAGTTGCTTTCAAGATGACTTGCTGTTTGAATGAATTTGGCTACTTTTTAATGCAACCATTTTTGATAGATGACATTTTTCATATGTGATGAAATCAGGAGGGAAGAAACTCAGCAAATACACTCGGGGAACTAGAATAAACCAGACTTTGAATGAAATCCTCAGATGTCAGTGGTTTTCAACCCAAATACGTTATCTTCTTTTTGCTCTAGTTAAGACGCCCAGCAGTCAGTGGAGACTGGGACTTTTGGGGGTTGCAAGTGACTGATACTAAATTTGAACTTAAGAGAAAAGGGGATTATTATCAGAATACAGGGGCATCTTGTAGAATGCATGGGTGGAGAAAGAGGGAGCAGGGTTGCAATGTCACTTCCAGTCTCTCTGTCTCAGGCCACATTCCCCCCACATCTGCAGTCTCTGTGGCAGTAAACTGGCCACCAACAATTCCTGAGCTTCACCTGTCACCATTTGACAAATAAAAATACCCTGATCCAAGGTTCTCGTAATCCCCAGTCCACAGAACTTTGTAGGAAAAGGCTTCGAGGCCAGGGGATAGGGTCCTGTCACAACATGACTGTTCTCATGACAGCCATATGGATGGAGAAGGGAGAAGCAGTATTCAGAAGGGATGCTGGATTCCTAAAATAACAGGTATCTTCAAAGAATGAAAAACAAAGACCCTGTGTTCAGGGACTTCTTCGATCATAAGTTTTCTCACCTGTAAAATGGTGAGCTCCACTGGGAATTGTTATAGGAAATAAATATTATATGTCATATTATATGTCTCTATCACTAGGGCTTTCCTTCTAATGATAATTTTACAAGACTGCATGCATAGGATATGTTTTTCATATTATATTAAATTAGAATGAATGACTTCATATTAGAATGAATTCATATTAACAGACTTTAAAAGACATAGTTAGAAAAAGAGAAAACTAGGTTGAAATATAATTACAGAACTGCATGTCAAAAGAAGAGCTTGGAAGGGGTCCTGCTAAAGACTATGTGCCATAATGGATAGTGGCTTAACTGCATCAGAGAGAAAAGCTGAAATATAGACAGCAGAGGAATTGAGAAGATTGGGGAAAGGGGAAAGTTGACGTTATAAGGCAGAAGCAGAAGATAAGTTAATTAAGAGCTGCCCAAAGAGAATACTATTCTAATCGCATATCAAGGATTATTGAGTGACAACATCTGCTAAGGCTTGGGGACACTGGGAATCAGGAAGCAATGATTTGTTGAGAAAGCTTCCAAACTGACAATAGGAAGAAAGGAGAGAGATGAGATGATCCGACCAGATTATCACAATGAGTCAGAAACAGCCTAGACTAAAAAGATCTCTCCATTTCCAGCCAGGTAATCAATCCTTTTTCAGAGACAGCAGCCCTGGAAATTAACCCAAAGGATTATATCTTAGGTTTTAAAAATTATTAGACTCACAGCAAAAAGTGAGATGGTACAGCCCAAAGCAAGACAGTGGCAGACCAGTAAGCGCAAAGGAGATCAGGGATCCTTCTGTTCGTGCGCTGCCTTCCTTGACTTTGGATGACATTGTGATCTCAACTCCCTTCAGGCTTACTCTAAAATATGCCATGACTAACACCTAGCCGGTCGATCATGATGAAATGCCATTTCATAATCCCTCACTGCTGCATCAAAGGGAAAAGTACAGCCCGGGCCGGATCAGTCGGTGTTTGTCATCAGGTAGTGGTGACGCGCATCGGCACGTAGCATCAGCTCTTCTCTGACGGAAGAGAAATGAGGTGTGAAGAGTGTCATTCCTTCTGCCTTAGAATAGATCTAAGGAGAAGAGTGTGCCAGTTATGTAGAGTGACATGAGAGGGTCTAAATAAGGAAAACAGCAAGCTAGGCAGGGTCAGCTCTCAGTGATGCCTTTGTAGCTCACTTTTGTGGGACCCCTGCCAGCGACCAGCCTGCTCCTACCCCGTGGCAACCCTTCCCTCCTTCCTTCCTCCCTCCCTTGCTTCTTTCCTTCCTCAAATTCTGAGCAACAGATTTAGCTGCTCTACACTCATAGTATTTTATGTATACACCTGAATAGCCTTTATCATATTTTATTACAACCTCTAATATGTCTGTCTTCAACCCGAAATGTAAACCACTCACAGTCCAGCCCTGTAGCTCATCCATCTCTATCCTCAGTATCTGGCACACACACACCTGGCACCCCTGGGTGGTACCTAAAAGCCAGTTTAATAGATGGGCTTCTGCTCTTCCTACTGAGTCACACATTAAAGAATTGTCACCACTAAAGTGTTAGCTGACATCCAAAGATGTGGCACCAGCCAGGTAATGAGAGTCGAATGGTGACACCTGAGGAAAGAGAAGAGAGGAAATGTGGACACGGGTCCTAGCGTCAGCTCCTAAAGACCACAGCCAGCTGTGCTGGAGCTGGAGGGACAGGGCTGGGCTTCAGGTGAGGCAATGAGAGCACTTACCCGGGGCGCAAAAACTCAATCATCATGATAAATAATATTATAATGCAATATATTACAAAATGAAAATTAATGCAAAGTAATCCATGATGAACAAAATATCAAAGTTTTAGATAAAGATGCCTTCAATCTTAGTGACTTTTCCTTTTGCCCCAGGCTCCATCAGCTCAGCACAGCACCGTGGAGGTAACGTGGAGGAAACACCCCTCAGGAGTAATCAAGAATTTTAGGGGCTTCATTCTGGTTTGCAGGTGCATTAGCTGTAGAGCGGAAACAAGAGGGCTCTGGATTAGGTGTCCAAAGCACCAGATCACCTACTGGGAGCTTGGGCAAGTCACTCACCTCATCTCTAGGATGAGAGAGGGTGTAACTGTCAGGAAACAGATGGTGCTCTCTCTCTCAAGTGGGTAATTTGCAGAGTTTAATGAAAGGACTATACAAAGGTATGGGCAGCATGCAGGGAAACCACAAGGGAGGGTGCGGTGGCCCAGGACTAGTAGCAGGGATTGGCTGACACCCAGTCTCTTGGGCCACAGGACAGGGAGAGGGTGAGAGAGGAGCAGGAGGTGCCAAGGAAAGACATCCAGCCTCGGAGGGTATCGGGTCTCTAAGGTCCTGGGGTGGCTTTAAAACTTGTCTGCAAATTCTTTGACACTCTTCCCACAAAAAGGCGGAATCTAATTCCTATTCCCTGAAATATGGCCTGCTCTTAGAGATGTGCTTCTAGTGAACTGGCAAAGGGACACTGACTTCTGCGGCTAAGTTAGAAAAAGGCAGTACGCCGTCAGTCTGGAGTGCTCTCTCTCCCCTGGGACACGTGCCTGTGGTGCCCTGAGCTACCACGTAAGAAGTCCAGCTACCGTGAAGCTACCATGGTGGAGAGACGACGTGGAGGGGCCACGTAGAGACACAGGGAGATGCCTAGGAGCCCCAATCGTTCCAGTGCCCAGATGTTTTGATCGTCTCAGTCTGGGTACCAGACATGTGAGAGAAGAAGCCCTTGCGGTGACCTCAGTTCCCAGCCACCACCTGACTGCAACATCCTGAGCGACCCCAAGCCAAAACCACCCCATTGAGCATTTCCCAGATACCCAACCCACAGGAACCACGGGAGATAACAAACGACTGCTGGTTTGAGCCACTAAGTTTTAGAGAGACGTGTTATCCAGGAGTAGATAACTAATACAGGCCTGCCTTAGCCCGTTCAGGGGCTGCTATAACAGAATACCATAGACTGGGTGGCTGGGAAGCAACAGAAATTTATTTCTCACGGCTCTACAGGCTGGGAAGTCCAAGATCAAGGCACCGGCAGATTTGGTGTCTGGTGAGAGCCCGCTTCCTGGTTCACCAACAGCCGTCCTCTCGCTGTGTCCTCACCTGGTGGAACGGGTGATAGAGCTCTCTGGGGTCTCTTTCATAAGGGCACTAATCTCATTCCTGAGGGCTCCACCCTCGTGACCTAATCACCTCCTGAAGGCCTTACCTCCAAATATGATCACATTGGGGATTAGATTTCAACATAGGAATTTGGGAGGGGGGGACACAAACATTCAGTCTATAGCGAGGTCCTTTCCATTTCTGATCTCCATCCTCTGAGGCTTTGACTTGGGATCCCCAGCTGCCCCAACTACGGGACAGTCTTTGTCTGTGAAGCCTTGAGTTGACTCACCATCTTCCAGGCATGACCTTGTGCCCAGACAGCTACTTCTAGACTGAGTCAACACCTGTAAAAACAAGCTGGCTGGGGCCAAGCTCAGCTGGTGGGGCACAGTGAGTGGCTGGAAAGCAGATACTAACCAGCCCTGCAGAGACTAACCCTGTGGCTGAGCCCTGAAACCGGCATGCCCTCGCCAGCTGGTTGTTGGAATTATGTATGAAAGATCAGTGAACACCACTCCCTTTGAAATGCTGATATTTTTCTATTTTTAATCATTACCATTGTGCAAACAGAACAAGATTCCTCTAAGTCATTTAGAAGGAAGGAGGCCATCCAGTATTGAAGAAATCAGTTTTATGTCAACAGAATAGTTATATTGTAAGTCCCATTCAAGTTTTTAAATCTCATGGTATAAAAACTGAACTGAACACTAAATAGCTTTAGTGTTAAAAAGTAAACATCCAGAGCCAACTGAAGGAGCTTTCAATGGCTAAAATAGGAACAACCTGAGCACAAAATAAAGTATTATCGGATAACAACACAGTGCATAAAATAAATGTTCCTGAGTCCATATTGATATAAATAAATGACTAGGGAGAGGAGACAAATCTCCCATGCAGAAGAATTCTGAATAGTTTATGTAGACATGGGGCCATCAAGGAGGGGAGCATAACTCCCCACTCCTCAAAAGTGGGCTGTCCTAGTGACTTCCCCACAAAGAGCACAGTGTGGGAAGAACGTGGACGGAGAGTCACTTTCGAGTGGAGAAAGCCGACAAACACTATCTCGGCCAGTTCAAGGTCAACATCAACAGTCATAAATCACATGGCTGGTATGTACTCTTGATACGATGTGATGGAGATGGCACTTTGCCCCTGTGCGCTTCCTCTCACAAAACCATAACCCGGTCCAATCATGAGTAAAACATCAGACAAATTCCAGTAGAGGGCCATCCTATGATAGACCTGATCAGTACTCCTCAAAACTGTCAAGGTCATGGGGCCAGCCTGGTGGTGTAGGGGTTAAGTTCACACACTCCACTTTGGTGGCCTGAGGTTCGCAGGCTCGGATCCCGAGTGCAGACCCAGCACCGCTCATCAAGCCATGCTGTGGCAGCATCCCACATAAGACAGAGAAATATTGGCAAAGTTGTCAGCTTAGGGCCAAGCTTCCTCACCAAAAAACCCCCCAAACAAACAAAAGAAACTGTCAAGGTCATCAAAAACAAGGAAAGTCTGAGAAACTGTCACCTCCAAGGGGAGTGTAAGGAGAGACGACATCTAAATGAAATGTGGTATCTTGGATGGGGTCCTAGAATAGACAAGAGACATTAGCAAACACTAAGGACATCTGATACAGCATGGATGTTAATTAATAATAATGTATCAATATTGGCTCATTAATTGCAACGAGTATATCATACTAATGTGAGATGTTAATAGCAGGAAAAACTGTATGTGGGGTATATGGGAAATGTACCATCTGCTCAATTTTTCTATGAACACAAAATGTTCTCAAAAAATTAGTCTATTAATAATAAAACAAAGTCTATTTTATTTTAAAAAAGTAAAGATTCATATCTGGGCTTTCCAGCATCAGAGTGTATTTGATATTTGCCAGGAAAGACCCAAAGTAGTTTTATCTCCAAAACTTCTCAGGCCTTCCCTTCCATCTCTTCCATCTCTTAAAAACTTGTCTTTTAATTCTACTCCCACCTGGTTATGCCTCGTTTGTCCTCGGCTTCCACCGTCATGCTGCAGGAAATTCCCTCTCTTAAGTCACCCCTAATTTTTACATCTACTATCCACTTCCATTGTACCTTGACTTCTCCTCATTTTTTGACACTTTCTCTTTTTCTTCTTTTTGGAACTCTTATTCTTTTGGTTTTAGGTAAAGTTAATTTTAAAGAGTCAGACATAGAGCCAGCTAGTGGTTAAAGTTGGGTGCACTCCACTCTGGTGGCCCAGGTTCATTTTCCAGTCACGAAACCACATCACTCATCTGTCAGTAGCCATGCTGTGCCGGCAGCTCACATAGAAGGACTTACAACTAGCATATACAGCTATGTGGTGGGGGAGGGGAGAAAAGAAGAAGAGGAAGATTGGCAACAGATGTTAGTTCAGGGCTAATCTGTCTGAAAAAAAAAAAGAGTCAGAAATATACTAATTTTGAAAACAGTGAAAAAATGAGTTAAACTCCAATTTCATATTATTTTACCCTTTGTATGATCTATATAAATTTGCAGCACCAAACTCAATAGTTGATTTTGTTTACATCTTAAACATCAGAAGGGCAGAATCAAAGAAAAGCTAAAAAGTTTTTCCCTTACAAAATCTTTTTCTCTCTAAATCTGAAATACATGCTTCTAAAGAAGCAAATCATTTGTCACTGTCTGGGGGATGTAGTAATTTGCTCTTAAATTTATTGGCCATGTTTTAGGGAGGCAGCAGGATATGGCAGACAAAGATGCATATTCCAAAAATTCAGGTTTTGGTTTAGAATACTTTTTTGCTTGGCGAGCAAAGAAAGGGATAGAGGCACATTCTGTCAGTTTAAAGACATGAGGTGCTGGTACAACTAGACATCTATGCAGAAAACCAACAACTTGATCCCTACCTCACACCACAAACAAAAATTAATTTCAGATGGATCACATAGACATGAAAGCTAAAACTATAAAGTATAAAGAAGAAAAATAGGGGACTATCTTTGCAACCTTGGGATAGGCAAATATTTCTTAGGTTACAGAAAGCACTAACCAGAAAAGAAAAAACTGATAAATTGAACTTCATTAAAATGAAACAGTTCTGCTCATCAAAAGACACCATTAAGAAAATGGAAAGACAAGCCACAGAACAGGAGAAAATATTATTAATTCAGATATTTGACAAACCAATAATACAAAGAAAACAATTCTATTTTAAAAATGGGCAAATGACTTGAATAGGCACAAAGGAAGATGAATAAATTGCCAGTAGGAGCGCGTGAAGGTGCTCAACATCATTAGCCATCAGGAAATGCAAAGTAAAACCACAACGAGATACCACTTCCCATCCACTGAAGGACTAAAATTAAAAAGATTGACAACCACATCAAGAAAAATGTAAAGGCAGATGGTAGTGTATTTATATCATGGAAAAGTGCTCAGCAACAAAAAGAAAAGAACTACTGATTCATGTAACAACATGGACAAATCTGAAAAACATTATGCTGAGAAAAAAACCAGAGACACAAAGAGTACGCTTAGTCTAGGCAAGACCACTGTGGGTGATAGAAATCAGAACAGAGTCTACCTCTGCAGGTGGGCCATTGACTGGGCACAAGGACATGTCTTGCGGGGAAGAGAATGTTCTTTCTCTCGATTGGGATGGTGGTTACATGGTATAAACATTTGTCAAAACTCACCAAGTTGTACAGTTAAGATGTGTGTATTTTATCATACATAAATTATACCTCAATTTAAACAATATTGGAGAATAAAAATCATGGAAGAAAAAAGGTGTTCATACCTTTTAAACGCTTCGTGAGAGACAGCAACACACTTTTGCTTCCTGAGGAAAGCTATTGAGTGTTTCTAAGAGATCTAAGGTAAAATAGGAGGAAATTAGAAGAAGAAAGAGGGAATGAGAGAGCAGAGGAATCAGAACAGGATGAGCATAAGAAGGGAGAAACACACCCAGGGAGGGGAGAGGTCTGGTGTTGCCCCTCCTGGTCTCCTCCTCATGCTGTCCTCTGGGATGGCAGCAACTGTTTTCCGTTGCGAAAAATGTAATACACAGAGCAGAGTGTATAAAACATACATATACAGTTTCAATCAGAATGATAGAATGTGTTACCATGCACAGTGCCACCACCCCGTTTAAGAAATTGAACACCACCGAGAGCCCATCCCGGGGCACTCCTTCCTCCCTGCCACCCCTACTCCCTCGCTTTTCCTTTGCTTGTGTCACCTGCATATGAATCCCTCAGTGACTGTTTAATTTTGAAATCTTGAGGAACAGGCATAAACGTAGCCTGTAAAGAAGCCGTTCCAGCCTCTCATCTAGAAAGGTAAGAGTCTGGCTGCTGGTGTTCTGGAACCGGGTGGAAAGATGTGGGAGGGCTCTGCATTCAGGATTCAGTGTGCATGAGATCACTTATTCGTTCTGTTTTTGGACAGGTGCTCAGAATTTCAACGGTGTCTGGGTCACAGTACAGAGATCCTCTCCAGAGAATGAACCTCCAAACCTCGGTGGGGGTGACGGATGCCAGGCTCAAGGATTGTGGAATGACAAGTGACTAGAACCGGTAGCTTGAGATCCAGCAGCTTCCCACAGGGCTCTCAGGTGCGCTCCTTATTTCAGGGCCCTCACCTCCTCCCCGCTCCCTCCGCCATCCCCACTTGCTGGTTCCAGCCCAAGCCCTGGTGAGGATCGGGCAGGAGGAAGCCACTGCTGGCCTTGGCCTTTGAGAGGAGACTTTCGCTACCAAACTAGTTACTGTTCTCACAGCTGCCTTCCGGCTTTGGAAACATTGTTGCTGTTGTCTCCTTCTTGGTCCTACTTTCCAGCCCTTCTCTTTCTGTCTCTCCCACTCCCACTGTGTGTGGGTGTGGGGTATGTGTGTGCACGTCTTACTTCACAATTATAAAAAACATTTTTTCTCTCTGACACAAAAAATACATGTTTATGGTAAAAAAAATTTTAATGAAGATAAATAAAAGGGAAAAAAACATACATCACCTTAATCCTACCATATAGATATAATTATGGTTAACATTTTGGAATTTATAGTTCTAGAGAAATATGTGCATGACTTTCCTTACAAAAATGACATAGTAGTGGGGCTGGCCCCGTGGCCGAGTGGTTAAGTTCGCGCGCTCCGCTGCAGGCGGCCCAGTGTTTCGTTGGTTCGAATCCTGGGCGCGGACATGGCACTGCTCGTCAAACCACGCTGAGGCGGCGTCCCACATGCCACAGCTAGAAGAACCCACAACGAGAAATATGCAACTATGTACTGGAGGGCTTTGGGGAGAAAAAGGAAAAAATTAAAAAAAAAAATCTTTAAAAAAAAATGACATAGTAGTGCATATGCTATTTTGCAATATGATTTGTTCATATCGTATTTCACAAACATGTTTTTATGTTATTAATATACTTTTCCCACATCATTTAAATGGTTGCATAATATTCTGTCGGTGTGATATATTTAACCAATCCCCTACTGGTAAACATGTCGATTGTTTCCAAGAATTTACTATTGTGACCAAACCAATGTATAATTTTAAATCCCTTATTTTGATTCTCTAGACTTAAAGACTTAAATGGCTTCTCCCCGAGGATTCTCAAAGGCGCTATGTCTCTGAGTCTGGGATCAAGGATAAAACAGCAGATCAGGGAGAAGGCAGTCCCGTTTACAGCACTGGAGGACAGCGATCCATTACTTTTCACAGAATCATGACCACTCAGAATCGGGTGCCTCCCGCAATATTCACTCACCGCCTTCTTTTCAGTTTAGAAGAGAGTTTGAAAGGAAAGGAGGAGAAGCATGAGGCCAGGCTCAGAAAGTGTTTGCTTTATTTAGGAAGCTAAGAGGGCGCCTCCTAGCACACTATTCCTGCCTGTAAAGACCTCCGGGTATCCTGAGAGCAAGAAAGGTCAAACTAATCTCAATGATGTGTCAAATTAGTAATCATAGGAATTCCACATTGTCACCTGCTCTTTGGCAGGTTTGATAAACCACATGTTAAATTGATTATGCAAATTATCTTAGGTAAATTAAAACATCTGTTCCACATATCACCAGATTTCAAGGTGAAAGTCTTCCTGAAGGTGAGTTTTCGGTCCCACACTAACTGTGACATGTCTTCCAGCTACATTGTGCACTGTTTTGCCAGAATCTCAGCTCACCATTCGTATCTTTCTTTTCTTGTGCCACACATTGGGATACTACATTTTTGCAGCATTGGGTAAGCTAGTTTGTTTTCCATACATAATACACGTTGACGTGATGCATAAAAGTGGGAATGAAAAATACGACCTAACTATAAGAGATTTATCTTTGCACTTCATAAAAGGATAAGTTGGGAAGCCACAAAGGAGATACAGGGTAGACACACTGGAAATGGTTCCAGGAGAGCACAACAGAGTACATAGGCTTGGAGACCTCCTGGAGTCTTATTTCCCCGTTTCTCCCTCTTAGTGAGACCACACACCCTTGAGTTCATTCTTGTGCCTTCTTCTTCTCCGCCAGGCCACCTTCATTTCTCAGTAGTACTTTCAATGGAGAAGAAGGAAGTAATTCTCAAACTTAGTTTTACATAAGAATCAACTCTGGAGCTCGTTAAAAGTACAAAGATTGGGGCTGGCCTGGTGGCGCAGCGGTTAAGTTTGCACGTTCCACTTCTCGGTGGCCCGGGGTATGCCGGTTCGGATCCCGAGTGCAGACATGGCACCACTTGGCAAAAGCCATGGTTTGGTAGGCGTCCCATGTATAAAGTAGAGAAAGATGGGCATGGATGTTAGCTCAGGGCCAGTCTTTCTCAGCAAAACAGAGGAGGATTGGCAGTAGTTAGCTCAGGGCTAATCTTCCTCCAAAAAAAAAAAAATACAAAGATTATCATTTAGTAGGACTGGGGTAGGGGCCAGGAATCTACATTTTTCTATATCACTCAAAGTGATTCTGATGTAGTGGTCTGTGGTCTGCATTTAGAGAAACACCTGTGTGGAGCATGGATCTGAGAGTGTGACATCCCCAGGTTTGATTTCTTCCTCTGCCACCTAGTCCCTCACCGGTCTGGGCAAGGTATTTAGTATGTCTCAGTTTCCTAGTCTATAACATGAGGAGACCACTCAACACATTGTGCACTCTAAACTCACACGGTGTTACATGTCAATGATGTCTCAATAGAAAAGAAATAAATAAAATGGGGGTACTACAACATGGATGAACTTTGAAAACACTATGCTCAGGGAAATAAGCCAGACAATAAGTATTACATGATTCCACTGATAAGAGGTACCTAGACCAGGCATATTTATAGAGATAGAAAGCAGAACAGTAGTTACTAGAGGCTGAGGGAGGGGGAGGTGTTTGTTTAATGGGTACAGAAGTTCTGTTTGGGATGATTAAAAAGTTCTGGAAATGGATGGTGGATGTTTGCACAATAACGCGAAGGTATGTCATACTACTGAATTGTACACTTACAAATGGTTGAAAAGGGTAAATTTTATATTATGTATGTTTTATCACAATAAAAAGAAAGGTGTGGTCATAAAGGAATGAGAATAAATTGCCAAGTTGTATTATTTTAAAAAGGGGACAACAATTCCTGCTCCCTAAGGTTGTCGTGAATATTTAGTGAGATAATGTAAGAAAGGTGCTTCCTACCGGGCCTGGCATGTAGCAAAGACTCAGTGGAATATATTCCCACCTGAGGAACAGGGACAGCTCCTTCCTGTGCAGGTGACATTTCATGGACCATCCCGAGACGGGGAGTCGTTATGCACCGAGGCTCATCACATGTGGCCCAGACTTGATCAGAGCAGCGACATCTCTGTTCTCTGAGGTGCGTTCAAGCCATCCAGGGGCGACACCCCCCCCCCCCCCCCCCCCCAGTTCTACAACTGCTTCTAGAAGAGGCTGTCTCGTGCACTCGGCAGGATTCTCCCTGCTCTGCTGCTCCGGCCAGAGGAAACAGCATTCTCCTCTGCATGCTGTCCCCTGGGGGAAGCAGGACTCCACCCAGCTGCACAGCTGAGAGAGGAGAGGGAAGCCTGGCCTGGGGACCCAGCTGACATCAGGCTCCCCGCCTGGCTTCTCTGAGCCATCCCACCAGAGATCCCCATGATCTCACCTCTCCTGCCTGGCGGAGGCCCTCTCTGCTCTCTCTCTCCTTTGAATCATCTCAGCTCTACACAAAGCTTAGCAAATTGTTGACTCTTTACAAAATACATCCCTCAGCGTTCTTTTAAAGAAACCTCCCACAGTGGCAAATAGCAAGGACTAAGATTATTACATGGAATTTAAATTTAATTACAAGAGCACCTCTTTGTTTTCCCTTGGATTTACTTTAACACTGATGAAGTGAATATAATTTTGATTTCTAATTAGTTTTAGCTCCCACGGGTACTCAACCACTTTATTTAAGTTTTAAATGTTACAAAGAATCATTAAAGGCTTTTCTTTTCCTAGTTTTTTTTATCTTTCACTGCAAACCCCAGGAACAAAGAAGTCTAGCTTCATTTAATTTTTATTTTTAGAATGTTGATGAATGATAAAATAATTTTTCCTTGAAAGGGATAATGATGAAGTCATTCATCTGTGGGGAGGGAGTGGGTGGGCCACTCTCTGGGGCCTCATTTCCCTAACTGGAGTTTCATAAATGGTCTTTACTTCTGTCTTGTCACTATAAGGGCATAAAAATCTCATGTTGTTGAAAGCCTAGGGGAAAGCTGAGAAAAACACTTATTTTCCAACTTAACCAAATCACGTTACTTAGGTTGCGCCTGTAGCTATCAAAGCAAATAATCAGTCCTGCACAAAAACCAAAGCAACAACAATGACAATGACAACCAATCTCGTCAATTTGGTGGGGAGAAAAACAGGGGGAGTTAACAGTAAATGCTGGAATTTACAACCTGTTGTTTTGAAATATGCAGACACAACACAGTGACCTTTGAAAAACAACTGACATCTTGTGAAAAGGTATATTGGGAGGATTTTTGGTATAAATTATATATATTTATAAAATAAACAGGTCATTTTAGAAAAATAAACACCACAGATAAGTGAAAAAGATAACATAATTTCACTATCCAGAAAGAACTACTGTCACAGGCTGTCATCCTATTCTATTTCTCTGGATCTCTCGCCATATGTGTGTGTGTGTGAATAAGAGTGTGTGCACATACCGGCAACAAATTTTACACACTATGACTTAGGTGTTCAAAACAAAGCAATAAAAAAGAAAGCAAAGAAACTTTCTTTCTTCCCTGTAAGTGAGCTCATCTCGTCCTCAAGGCCACGCCTCGCCTCTGGGTACCAGGCTCCTGCATGAGTGGCCTCCTAATTGCAACCACCGTGTTCTCTGATTCCCCACCCATCTGGTTCTTTCTCTAGCACTTCTCCATCCCTGCCAAGGTGCAGCCACACTAGGGGGCTGGAAGTGAGGACACCTCCTGTTACGCACTGTTTGTGTCCCCCAAAATCATACACTGGAGCCCTGCCCCCCAGGGTGATGGTGATGGTGTACGGAGGTGGCGTCTTTGGGAGGTGATCGGGTTTAGAAGATGAGGTCACGAAGGTGCCATCCCTACAATGGGATCAATGTCCTTATGAGAAAAGAAACACCAGAGTGTGTGGCCTCAACCCCTCTCCCACCTGAGGACACAGCTGGAGATGGCTGTCTATGAAGCAGGAAGCAGGCCTGTGCCAGGAACCGAATCTGACGCCACCTTAATCCTGGACTTCCCTACCCCGAGAACTGTGAGAAAGAAATGTCTCTTGTTTTGTTACAGCAGCCTGAGCTGACTGAGACAACTCCATGTTCTAGCTGTGAAACTCAAGGCAATTTATTCACCTCCCTGTGCCTGGGGATAATCTGTGGAATGGTGTTAATTCTAACTACTTCTTTGAGTTGTTGAGAGGATTAACTGAGATAATATGCCAGAAGCTTTTTATCTCTACTAGGTACAAATAGAATCCAACAAACGTTAGTTCTGCCTCCGCTCTTTCCCCGCCTAGAGAAGCAGACTCACTGAGTTAAAGGCTGTTTCCTCTCCCAGGAGGTGACGGAATTGCCGGGGAGGAGCACAGAGTGCTTGACCAAGAAGAGAAGGAACCAGGTCTGAGTTTAAGGTATCAGCGGGTGGGGGGCGCTGCCCAGCCTCCCCAACCACGCCTCATGAAATTCCACTGTCCCTGCAAGAGGCAAAAATACCCTGAGAACTTGAGGCTTCGTGGTCTTTCTTGTCTTATTCTTGATTTGCTACTAGTGAGTCCACAGATCTCAAACCCACATGTTATAAGTCTCTGGCTTCATAGCAGCCTCTTGATCCACCTTGAAACCACAATGGCATCTATTTACGTACAAAGACACAAGTTAACATCAATCGAGTTATGTAAGTTTGGGGACTCTTTTATGACTACTTAAGATGAATGCAGAAACCACAGGTATATGAAAAAAAAAACAAAAAAGGAACAAACATCTCTACCTTAAACTAGCATCTTTGGCAGAACACACATTAATAGAACTGGGCCTGCAACTCTGTCTCCAACACAGATGGGACTGGTCATTCAGAGGACCCAAAGGGGCCCCTGTGCGGCGGGGTCAGACCTTCTGTGCTTGTTTGCACTTTCTGTAAGTGTGCAGACCTCCTCGGCATCACTCTGCCACCACAACTTCAGGCAAGGAAGCCCTTAGCTGTGCAGACCCCAATCTAGCTCTTCTGGGGCTCCTCCTGAATAAGTTTAGGTCTAATTTCCACAAGAAGTCTGCCAGGATGTATCTTTTAGATGTCTCTTCCAGTGGACTCCTAAACCCCCTCCCGGATGGGTACTATGCCAAGAAGTTTTAGGACCACAAACACCCTTCTTCTCCCTGGATCCCTCCTTTACCTGAAGTGTACTTCAGACAATCGCTCAAAAATATCAGCGGCGAGTCAGACCTCATGGTCAATAGAACAGAGCTCTGTGGCATTAAATAGAGTTATGATCTAAAGGCAAAGGGAATGTCGCCCCAGCTAACGCACTCATCAGGAGTCTTCAGAGCGGGGTGACGGTGTTTTTGCTAGGGCGTCGGGAGCTTGGTAAGGAACCGCCTGCTGCAGGTTGAACAGGACAGGTTAATCCAAGTTGCCTCCCACCCTAACCCGCCACATCTTCTACTCTGTGGCCTGAAACCCACACTGTGAGACTGGTACCTACCTACCCTGGAAATTAAGTTAGATCGGGTTTTAACATGCTTCAGAGTTGAGTTCAGTCCTGGCTCTACTGTGCCCTTGGGTGTGTCACTTCTGTGGACCTCAGTGTCCTCTTTTGTAAAATGCGGACCTGCCCAAGCTGGGGAACAAACAGGGAGCTTGTTCAGTAGAGAGATCCCAGCCACTGCTCTGGAGATGCTGGCAGAGTCCAGGGCGGACCTCATGGATGACTCTGTTCTGGAGAAGAATTTAGGGATCACTGGATTTGGAGCTCGAAGGGTCTTTTTTAGCTCTCAGATTTCTTCGATTTAAAGATGAAAAACTGCTCTGGGTGGGAGTAGAAGTCTTGACTGCAGATGCCTTGCCAAGTTGTAGGAAAAGCAGGCCAGCAGTGGCTATCAGCAGCATCTTAGGATGCTGATGCCCAAGATGTTTCTACTACCATTCACTTCTTCACATAAAGGTCTACACATGTCCCCTCTCCTTTCATCTGTTTCTGGCAGCTTCTATTAATAAGACTCCTTCATCTAGCAGGATGGGGTCGGCATCTGTGTCCCTGAACTAGTAATGCTCGCTCCCAGGTAAAGTGGACACAAGTCAAAGCCTTACTGGTGAACTTTCTTCAGCAAAAAAGTGCAATGTGCATATGTCTTCTCCCTGCCATGGAAACATCAGGGGTGAATATGTAACTCAAAGACCAAACTCCCCTGTGTGTTTTTCCAGGCGTGCAGAGAATTGTTAAGCTGGAGCTTTCATTCCATGTTCGAGGTCCCATAATTTTCTCTCTGCAGTGTCCCTGCACTGGGCTGACTTCAGTTCCTCCTCCTGAGGCTCAGACTCTGATAGTGAAGGTGATAGGAGAGCCAGCCAAATGGACAACTTCTGACCCAGTAAGGGATGCTGGGCTTCCGCAGAGGATTGGAGAGCCCCATCTGGATATGAAAAGAGCTCTCGTTTGTAACTGAGCCTGAGCCGCTCTGTCTTCAACTCATCTTCCATCAGCGTGAAAGGGGAAATGGATGCTCCATGTGGCTTTGACATTTTTCTGCTCTCTGCTCCTAATTCAGAAAGAAAGCAGGGACTCTAAGAAGCTTCCCCCTCCTGGCTCACTCTTTCTCCACAGGGACTCTGTTATTACCTCATAAAATACATTAGGCAGGACAAAGGATTCTCTCTCCCACCCTGGAGACGCATTGTCTCATTTTCAAAATGGGCTCTGAGGCCATAAGCACAACATACGTTTAATTCTGCCAAGTAAAAGATCACTCAGGAAGCAGTTGTAGGGGAGGAAGACATTTCCTTTACCTGCTCTGGGTCCTTCTGGCTGGAGAACAAATTAAATTCACATGAGACAGAATAACAGGAGAAAATTAAGCAAAGCTTTATAACATGTATACATGGGAGGGACCCAGAAAAACTGAGTAACTCACTAAAATGGTGGAAGCTCTCATCTTAAATATCATCCTTAGCTAAAGGCAAAGGAGGATGTTGGGGGTGGGGGGAGTCAGTTATGGGAGATTACCAGAGAAGCACAGTAAACAAGAGTAGGGTTATTATGCAGATTTAAGTCCTTGCCTCTCGCATTGATGAGCGCTTCCAGAGATAAGGTCAACCCTCCTTCTTCCTGGTACAGAGAGGGAGACACATTTACAGATGGAGATTTCCTTTACAAATGTAAATGCCTCTTAACAAAGGGTAGCTTCTACTTCTCAGAGTTTCTCTCAAGTCTGCAGTTTTTAAAAGTAACCAGCCCAAAATAATCCTCACGCCAAAGAGATGTATTTTGGGGTGGCCAATTCCAGTGCCCTACACAGTCAAGTTCTGAAATTTCAGGCATCTTTTCGCTGCTTACATGTCCACCTCCTCTGCCTGGGGGAGACCATTGATGGCCCACACAGTTCTTGTTTCCTTGGCAATTGGAAGACCAAAAAGCTATAATTTATAGAGGTCTCTATTGTGTAGAAACGACAATTAGACCCTTTGGTTCAAAACAGAGTAGGCAGTTATGACTCAGGTGCTTCTAAAGGATATTTGAAATCAGTATAGATGGTAAGAGCATGGGAGGTGTGCTTCAACCCAGTTCCCGTGGGTCTTTTATATCTCTGTAATGTCAGCACCCCCACTGACCCCCATGTCCTCAGAGCAGAGAGGGCAGGGGTGTGGGTGGGAAAACACACACACACGTAGGCTTGGAGTCAGCTGGACGTCGGCTAGAACCCTGGCTTCACCATGTATTAGCTATACGATCCTGAGGAATTTGCTTTACCATTCGAGCCTCAGTTTCCTTATCTGGAAAATGGGGCTTCATAGGCTTGTTGAGAAGATTCAGTGCCACAAACTGGGTAAAACACAGGGACAGGTCAGTCTTCATCCCTCCCCTTCCTCCCTTTCTACACCTGTCATTTTGCATATTGAAATTCAAGTCCTTGTCTCATTTCTTCCTTCTCCAAAGCACTCTTTGGATATTCTTTTATAATCATCCAACAATTTTCTTGAAGAGCCTAAGCCACCATTGGGAGGGTCAATAACCTCCTTAAGCCTCTGAGGTGAATTTGGGGTGAACCATTTTGCAGTGCAGACTGGGTGCGTCTGAGAGGGGTCATGGAAGCCTTGCTTGTTATCAGGAAGGGGTTTAAATGTAAAGGGGATGCTGGGGCAGACTGACCTTTCGAGACTTGGAACTTTCACCCTTCACAATGTTTTCTGTACATCATTTTTGAGCATACGCTCCACTTCGGGCATCCTTCTAGATGCTGGGGAAGCAACAGGAGCAAGGCCAACTCAGGTCTGCTCCCCCAGAGCTCACAATCTGGTGAGGACAGACCCTCTGAGTCAGCTGGGAGCTAGGAGCTGTAACATATACCCCAGACTGGGTGGCTTAGACAACAGATATTTATTTCTCACAGTTCTGGAAGCTGGAAGTCCGAGATCAGGGTCCCAGGATGGTTGGGTTCTGGTGAGGACCCTCTTTCTGGTTTACCGACAGCTGCCTTCTTGCTGTGTCCTCAGACAGCAGGGAGAGCGAGTATCTCTCCCCTGTTTCTTCTTATAAGGGCACTAATCCCATTCACGAGGGCTCCACTCTCGTGACCTAACCCCCTCCCGGGGCTCCACCTCCAACACCATCACACTGGACAGTAGGGCTCCAACATATGAATTGGGGGCGGGGGCACATTCAGTCCATAGCAGACACTTAATGATCATACACGTTAACCAGGTAATTTCCGATACTAGAAGTATGATGAAGACAAAACAAGGAAACAGGACCAGGAGTCACTGGGGGAGGGGTCTTTACATATGAGATCAGAACAGCCTCTCTGGGGAGGTAACATCTGAAGAGAGACGAGAAAGATGAGAAGGAGCCAACCACATGAGGATCTGTGGCCGAGGGAGAGCAGAGCTTGGCATCCGTGAGTGCACACTGAACCCCGGAAGGGGGCCGGTGGGCCGGGGCTTGGGAGAACACGGTGAGAGCTGGGGGTGCAGAGGTAGGTAGGAAGCCGATCCCGAGCTTGGGCTCTAGAATGCGTCTCACCCAGAACTTCAGAAGGGGCCGCAGGGATTCAAACACCACTGGCTTTAGGGCTTCCCTCGACAGAGACGCGTCCTCACACACTTCATTTCTTGTGGGTCAGCATCTTTGCTTCGGGCCCTGATGTCTTGCTCTTGCTACTGTTCATGGAAGAAGGAAGCAGCAGCAAAGTCTTAAAGCCATGCACACCTAAGAGAATCACGAGCAGGCTGAATGGGGTGGTTGTCCCAGCACTGAGCGATGAAGACTCTGTCTAAATCACAGACAACGGCGTCAATAATAAAACATTCGGAGGAACCACAACAACAAGGAAATTAAGGACAGGAAGCTGGAGGAAAGAAAACCTAATCCTTGTATTACTGTGGAAATATCTAAGAAAAGAAAAGCATAAGCCAGACAGCTTTGCAAGTCTTCAGGGGAAACCTTACTTTGAAAAGCCGACTCCACAGCCCAGAGAAGTCAGTCTGGTTTCATCAGCCGGCTCTCTCCCCAGCACCCTTTTCACCCAGCCCCTCTCTGCTTCCTCCTCTTCCTCTTTTTCTGGGACCCAGTCTGTTCTTCTTCCATCCCTGGCATTCAGCCTGTTCCTCAAGTCTGGCTGTTAAGCTCCTGCTTGGTTTTCTCTGGAGCCTCGCTCCCCAGCTCTGCATCTCCTAGCCAGCTCATGCGGCACTTTCTTGCGGGTCCTGCAGCAGCTCACCATTGGAGCAGACAGTGGAGCGAGGGCTGAAGTCCTGTCCCACTCACTCCCTCAGCCCTTCCCAGTTCCATTGCTGAACTCCCACCGTCATCTTTTCCCCAAAACTCATCACCTGCATGTTGGGGACAATTGACCTGGTTTTGTACTTCCCTAGTGGTGAACCAACATGGAAGTGGCTTCCTGGGGTGTTATCAGCTTCCATTTGGCAGCCAGGACTATAGCATCACACTTTCCTGACCCTGGAGGCCATAATCACCAACTCTGAACTAGTCATTCCCCATAGTGGATAATTCTATGGCTCTCACGTCTGCAGCTAGGCCGGGGTCGCAGAGTAGGGTGCCAGGTGAATTCTAATCGTTGCTCTTCTTAGAAAGAACAGGCTTCTCCACTGTCACGTGCCTAGATCATCTCCTGCCACCCCTGGTGACTTTCACCTCGAGGCGCCCCTCAACAGCCTGGATGCCACAGTTACACACTCGGAACAGACTTGTTACAGACCTTCCAAAGTGTGGTACCCATACATTTTTATGTAACTTTTACAAGCATCATACAACATCTACAGAGGTTAATAAAGAGGAAATCTGTAACTTTCTAAGAAAAATAGCAGTCGTAGGAAATGGGAGATTGAGAGCAAATCGTGCAAATGCAACAGAAGCAGGAGGCAGACAGACTCAGGACAAGAAAGAGAGAGTAAAGGGCCCGGAGGTGGCACACCACATCTCCTGCTCCTGGAATGAGATGGTGAGTGTGAGGGCTACTCTTTCCAGTGGGAAGTCTCCCACCCTCTCCTCAAAAAGGCATAAGCCCTGGTTATGGTCACTGTTGTGGTACTGAGCCTACAAGATGGCCAGTAATCATCCCCACCTCCTGGTGTTCACTCCTTTGTGTAATCCCCTCCCACATAGCACCAGGGTTAGTGTGTTGTGACCAATAAAATATGGTAAAAGGGATGGTATGTCACTTCTGAGATTACATTATGAAAAACACTGTAACTTCTCTCTTTTTTTCTCTTCACTCACTCACTCTTAGGGACCCCTGTGTCATGGGCAGCCCTAAGGAGAGGCCCTTGTGGCAAGGAACTGAAGCCTTGCACCAACAACCTCATGAGTGAACTTGGAAGTGGATCCTTTGGCCCAGTCAAGTCTTCAGAGACTGCAGCTCTGGTCTACAGCCTGACAGCAACATTGCGGGGGCCCGTGAGCCAGAACCACCCAGCAAGGCTAAGAAATCAGTCCTGATTTCTGACCCTCAGACAATACATGAGATCATAAATTTTTGTTTTTTAGGCTACTAAGTTTTGGGGTAATTTGTTACACAGCAACAGATAACCAATACAGCTGCCATCATCCCTCTAACCTATACACATCTGGGGTCCTGCAGACCAGTGCCTCTCAAATTTTAAAGTGCATACGAACCACCTGGAGAATCTCGTTAAAATGTAGGTTCTGATCCGGTAATTTGGGGTAAGGGTTTCTGCATTTCCAACAAGCTTTCAGATGCTGCTGATGCTGCTGGTCTCCAGACATTGAAGAGCAAGGCTGTAGTTGAAAACAGCCTGCCTGAGATGGAGCCATGGTGACTCTGTGGGCTGGATGAGGAACCCGCCCCCATCTCAACACAAAGTCTGGTTCTGCATGCCAGAGGGTGAGTCACAGCTGGAAGAGGAACTACCATGAGTGGGGAGGATCCTGCATTTACCTTGGTCTTGCCCTCCTACCCTCATCGGGGTGGTGCAGCCCAGGGCCCACTACACTCTAAAAGTGCCTGACGCAACACGGACTGCACAGCACCATCACTGAGACACTGTTAATGAGAGTCCAGCCTGACTCTCAGCAGGGCTCTCAAGCTCACCTTCACTGAATGGAAATGCAGTCATAGAGGGACCAATCAAATAAAATTACAAGGGAGCAGAGAGACGAATCCAGAACACGGGGCTTTCCACAGGACTACCTGGTTTCTGCAACATGGGCAGAGGGGGAAAATGAGAGGGGACTGCTGAGGATTGAAGCAGATTTAAGAGACTTAACAACCAAATGTAATTTGTGGATCTTATTTGGTTTCTAATTCAAACAAACCAAGTACAAGAAGAGATATTTTGAAACAGCCATGGAAATTTGACTTCGAACTGAGTATTAGATGATACTACAGAATTGTTAAGTTTTTAGGTGTGATAATAACTTGTTTTTTTTAAAGAAAATGTCCGTATCTTCCCCCTATGATAAACTTTCATTACTTCTGTAATGAGAAATACTAAAAGGTTTTACTGTGGAGTCATGAATCTCAAGGTAAGTTCGGAGAACCCATTTCACACAGCTCTTCAGGTGTCCCCCAGTGGCTGATGCTGCTGTGAACACTTCCTCTCCTCTCTCTCGCCAACTTCTCTGCGTGAGCAGTCTGCTCCAAAGCCCCTGAATGCTAGGAACCGCTTAAGCCAGTCAGTGCTATTCCAGGCGGCCCCCTCCTGAGAGCGATGCTGCTCAAGGATGCTTTCCACTTTCTTTAGCCCTCAATGAGCACTTAGGAACTTCCTGACATCACAGGCCCACACAGTCACTTGAAATCCAGCCAATAGCCATGTAATATGTCTCTTGCTAATTATTGAAATGTTTAAATTGGGTGCATTTACTGTAAGTGTATGTACCACTTCGGGTGACTATTTCTGCTCTGCATTGAAGAGCGTGAGTAGCACTCCATTATACTCAGATGCACAGCCTCTCACGGAAGGTGGGCAGGCATGTTCCTTCTAAGTTAGGCAAATTCCAGTGAAGGAAAACACTGTCTACAACATTAAGCTGTGCATGAAAGCCAACGTGGGAAAAAAGTCTTAGCAGTGGATTCAGCTTCTAATGCCAATTGAAGGAAAATGTGCATTTCAGGAAAAGAACCATAAATGGCCAGCGAACACATAAAAATCTACTCCAAAACATTCACAAATTTAAAAATGCAAATTAAAAAGCCTATTCTATTGGCAAAAATAAAGTTGGATAATATCGAATGTTAGTGAAGATGTGGAAATGCAAGACTCAAATGGAGACGCTGGGAGTATAAATCGGTACAAGGTTTTTGGATGGAAATTTGACACCACAGATAAAGATTTTAAATGTGTATACCTTTGATCCAACAAGTCAACTCCAGTTTCAGGAATTAACCCTACAGAGAGACTTTGCTACTGAAGTGTGTTCCTTCAGAATTCACATGTTGGAGCTCTAATCCCTGGGGTGACTGTATTTGGAGATGGGGGCGTTAGCAGGTAATTAAGGGGAAATGAGGTCATAAAGGGGGGCCCTAATCTGACTGGACTTCGGCCTTAGAGAAAGAGGAAGAGAGAGGGATCTGTGAGGACACAGCAAGAAGGTGGCCATCTGCCAGGCAGGAAGAGAGCCTCAAGATCAGCTGGCATCTTGATCTTGAACTTATCAGCCTCCAGAACTGTGAGAAAATACATTTCTGTTGTTCACACCACCCAGTCTCTGGCATTTGGTTCTGGCAGCCCGAGCAGACTAATATAGACTTCCTAAAGTTTGCACAGATCCGTGTTTAAGGATTGTCATTGCAGCGCTGTTTGTAAGAGCAAAAAATGGGAAACAACATAGTTGTCCACCAACAGGAAGTGAGACCTTGACACAATGGAAATATTGGGCATTGACATGCACTAAGGATCAACTTTGACCTTGGAATTCAGTCAATTTCTCATTTTTTTTTTTGACCTAAGTTTCTTCCCCTTGGCCTATAGAAGACCAAATATCTAAATGACTACTTCAGTCTCGCTTCTGGCATTCCTGAACTTGTATGTGATTGTGAGACTGTGTAGTCACCACCTCATACCTAGGCAGCCTAACAACAAATGTGTCAATCAGAATTGTTGTCACTGACTATGGATAGTGCATGGAGGCATGCTAGATGAAAGACGGCAAATCTCATGTGTTTTATGTTTGGAAATTCCATTAGATGTATGGAATTACTTATATATACATTTATATGTGCATTTGATATATAAATAAACTTGTTTTGAGATAATTATAGATTTACATGCAATTTTGAGAAATATTGATCTGAGACTTCTCTTTTCTAACGTAAGGATTTAGTGCTATAAATTTCTTTCTCAGCACTTCTTTAGTTTTATCTCACAAATTTTCATATGCTATATTTTTATTGTCATTTGGTTTAATGTATATTTTAAATTTTCCTTGAGGCTTTCTCTTTGACCCATGGATTATTTAGAAGTGTGTCGTTTCGTTTCCTTGTGTTTGGAGAGTTTAGCATTATCTTTCTGCTGCGTATTTCTAGTGGATTTCCATTGTGGTCAGAGAACACACGCATAATTTCAATGGGTTTAAACATGTTCATTTGTTGGGGGTTTTTTGTTGTTGTTGTTGTTGTCATTTTTACAAAGATTGGCACCTGAGCTAACAACTGTTGCCAATCTTTTTTTTTTTCTGCTTTTTCTCCCCAAATCCCCTAGGTACATAGTTGTATATTTTAGTTGTGGGTCCTTCTAGTTGTGGCATGTGGGACACCGCCTCAACGTGGCCTGATGAATGGTGCCATGTCCATGCCTAGGATCCAAACTGGTGAAACCCGGGGCCACCAAAGTGGAGCATGCAAACTTAACCATTCTGCCATGGGGCAGGCCCCCTGTTGTTTGTTTTTTATGGCCTAGGACATGGTCTAACTTGGTATATGTTCCATGGGCACTTGAAAAGAATGCATAGTCTACTCTTTATGAGCAGTGTTCTGTGAATGTCAATTAGATCCTGTTGGTTGATAGTGGTATTGATTTCTTCTGTTTCTAATTTTCTATCTAGCTGTTCTATCAATTGTTGAGAGAGGTGTGTTGAAGTCTTCAACTATAATTGTGAATTTATCTACTCCTCCTTTTAGTTTCATCAGTTTTTAGTTACAGATTTTGTAGTTCTGTTGTTTGATACAAATACATTTAGGATTGATATGTCTTCTTGGTAGATGGACCTTTTTATCAATATGTAATTTCTCTGTCTCTGATAATTTTGTTTGCTCTGAAGTCTAACTTTATCTAATATTAATATTACCAATCCTGCTTTCTTCTATTAATATCTGTATGGTATAAGTTTTCCTGTCCTTTTACTTTCAATCTACCTGTATCATTATATTTGAAGTGAGTTTCTGGTAGACAGCATATATAGTTGCGCCATGTTTTTAATCCATTCTATGTTTTAATTCTTGTATTTAGACCAGTTATATTTAATGTAATTATTGATATGTTAGGGCTTAAGTCTACCATTTTATTTGTTGTTTTCTGTTTATTCTCTGTTTTTTATGTCTCTGTTTTCTTTTTCCTTCTTTCTTGTAGGTTATTGAATAATTTTTAGAATTCCATCTTGATTTATCTATAGTGTTTTGAGTATATCTTTTGTATAGATTTTTTAGTGATTGTTCTCATTAATATATACATTGCAGGAGCAAATCTAGCTTCTGGAGAAATTATTGTCCCTATAGTATAATATCCAACTTGTAAACTATGACTACCAAAACTTTTAATAATAAAATTGTAATAATTATACTTTAAAATAAAAGCTTGGCTTTATTCTTTTATGCAGGAAGTTCTTTCTATGATGGTGATATTTAACTTCAGTGTCAGCTTTGGCCAAATATTTAATTTAACAGTTGGCCATTTGACAGCCCAAACATATATTCAGTGCATCTCTATAAGCTGCTATCAAAAAGAATAAGATGAAATAGAATAGCAAAAACAGTTTTGAAAAAGTAGTATAAAATTAAAAGACTCAGACTACCTTTTTTCAAGACTTACTATAAAGCAATAATTATTAAGATGATATGGTATTAGGGAAAAGATAGACAATAGGTCAACAGAACAGAGCCCAGAAATATACCCACATGCATCACAAAGGCAATTCAGCGGAAAAAGGATAGTCTTTTCAACAAACGTTATTGAAATAGACACTTATGCCAAAAATAAAAAATAACTTCAACCCATACCTCCCACCATACAAAAACACTAACATAAAATGAATCATAAACCTAAAGGTAGAATCTAAATTTATAAAATTTCTTAAAAGTAAGAGAGAAGAAGTAAAAGAACGAAATCCTTGTGACTTTGGGTTAAGCCCGGGTTTCTCAGCCTTGGCAGTACTGACATCTTGGACTGGATGATTCTTCGTCGTGAAGGGCTCTTCTGGGCCCTGTAGGGTGTTTCGCAGCATGCTGAGCCCCACCAGATGCCAGTAGCACCCCACCCTCCACGGTAACAATCAAACCTGTGCTCAGACATTGCCAAATGTTTGGGCGGGGGTCATCTCCTATTTGAAAACCACTGAGTTAGGTAAAGACTTCTTTAATACAATATCAAAAGCATGATCCATTTTTTAAAAATGATGAATTTGACTTTTTTAAAATTAAAAATTTCCGCCCTGTGGAAGACCATGTTAGGCAAATGGAGAGGGAGAAAATATTTGTAGAACACGTATTTGACAAAGCTTTTACATCTAGAATATATTAAAAACTCAAGAATAAAAACATAAACAACCCAACGTTTTTTAATGGGCCAAAGACTTGAACAGATACTTAACCAAAGAAGACACATAGAGGGCAAATAAACATATAAAAAAATGTTCCACATCAGTAGTCATCAGGGAAACTCAACTTAAAACCACAATGAAATATCATTTCACATCCATTAGGAAGGTTAAGTTTAAAATCTATAATACCATAATGCCCAGCAATCCTACTCTTAGGTACAAGAGAAACGAAAATTTATGTCCATATAAAAACCTGTTTATAGCAGGCTCATTCAGTCACTCAAAACTGGAAACAACCTAAATGTGCTTCACTTGGTGAATGAATAAACAAATTGTGGTTTATTCGGAATAATGAAAGACTGCTTACTCAGCAAAAAGGGAACAAACTACTGGGACATACAAAATCATGGATGAATCTCAAATGTGTTATGCTAAGTGAAAAAAAGCCAGACACAACGGCTATATACTATATGATTCCATTTACATGACATGCTGGAAAAGGCAAAACTATAAAAACAAAATACTGATCGATTAGTCGTCTCCAGGGGCCAGGAGGGAGTGTGGGGTGGGAAGCAACTAACCCCCTTTTTTTTTTCCCAAAGAAACCTCCCAGGATGTTTGTTGTTTGTTTTTAAATTATCTTCTTTAAAAAAAAAAAAGCCTTCATTATAATCTAATGAATGGAATGTCAGATGCCTCTATGGCCAACATGAATGTACCTACATAATTTGCAAAATGTATTCACTCCCCAAGATAGTAAGTGTGTGCCACTGTTGCGTGGGAAGAGAGCCTCTAACGTGGAAACTAGTTAGGTGGACATCGCGGGTTTTAAAATGTCCTTGGGCCTTAACTTGTGATTGTTCTTCGATGGTACTAGACGATAGTTGATGACCAACTTTCTATCATTTGGGACTTGTTGATAGGGAGGTTTGCAATAACTCCCTTAAAAAGGTCATTTCTCGTTTATCCCTGTGCATCTCCAGGGACCAGCACATGACAACCTGCTCTCTCTCAATGAAGGGGCAGGTGGCTGTGATTTGGCTAGTGCTATAACTGTCCTCTGGAAAGCTTCATGGTGGTGATGACGTGAACAAAGAAAGGCCTTGGCATCCTCACGATCGGTTCAGTTCATCCTCTGCTTTGTTGGTGCTCTGCTAGGCGCACAGGTCAGAAAGAAAAGTGAGACCGCACAGAGGGAGATGTGGTGAGAGCAAGCGTGGCTGAGGAAGCGGTCTCAGAGAAAGATGTTTTAATTGGCTAGAGTGGGTGAGGGAGGGCTAAAAGCAAACAAATCTAGAGTAGCAGGAATTCTCTAACAAAAATAAATCACAGCACCGTTTCAGAGTATTGTTCATTGTTGAAACATCAGAAATTAGATAAAACTATAAAGAAAACAACGAAATTTCCTTACAGGAAATTACTTGTAATGCCACCAATCATGGGGAACATCTTGGGGGGTTGGCTCTAGCATTTTTTCAGGGTATATGTACCCAGATGTTAGAATTTTGGCTGAGCCCTCAAGACAAGAGATGCTACGTTCCAAAGGAAAGCTGGAGAACACAATGCAAGACTTGTAAAAGGAGACGGTAGCAGCCCAGAGTGCACCCTTAGCTGATTACCAACGTCCAGCGAAGGAGGGGAGGCTGAGGGACGCTTAGATACGAGAAGAGGACCCTAGGGAGAGGTTACAGGAATGCCACGGGGCCCGCACTCCACCAGCCCCTCTCCTTCCTCCAGAGCTCAGGGGAATCTCTTTTTCCGTCTCAGAGGAAATCCCTTCCTCAGCGATCATTCGCTTTCTCCGGACATTTTCCTTGGAGGCACCTCACATAATTGCCTCAATGGCTGTGGCTCTTGGAAACAAAAGCTAGAAAGGGAAGTGGTTTTCAGCCAACTTTTGCTTCCCAGCCCATCACAGACCTCCCCTCGATAAGGAACCCCACTCTCTTCTTGGTTGGGATAAAGAAAATGAAAAATTGCAAGTAGAAACAAGGTAATATCTTAAAAAAACATGCTGCAACACTTTTTTAAAACCAAATTGGGACCCTGTCAAATATGTTTTTTTTTTTTATCCTTCTCCCCAAAGCCCTCCAGTACATAGCTGTAGATTCCAGTTGTGAGTGCCTCTGGTTGTGGCATGTGGGATGCCACCTCAGCATGGCCTGATGAGTGGTGCCATGTCCGCGCCCAGGATCTGAACTGGCGAAACCCTGCACTGCCAAAGCAGAGCGCGAGAACTTAACCACTCAGCCACAGGGCCGGCCCCGTATCAAATATCCTGTTGTCTAAAGTTGATATTATACAGTAGACACTTTCCATTATAATAAGCGTTCTTTGAAAACATGTTTAGTGACTGCATAGCGTTCCATTTCTTGAAAAGAAACTCTTTGAGAAAGCTGGAGAAGTCAAGAGAAACAGCCTTTTCCCGTGGCAGAGTTGGCAGACATCTCTGGTAGGAACCAGCTTGAGAGAGTGGGTTGGATAAAACCCACAAGCTACAGATCGAGGCTGGACCAGAGATGTTTGTCCCATTACCGTTACCACATCTTCATCTCCACGGTTACCACTTACTGTGTTCCAGGCACTTGCTGTCTTACTTTATCAGAGTTCTAACCATGCAACTTAAGGGTCCTTAATAATCACCTAGAGTACTTGCTATCGATACAGATTCTCACCCACCCTCCTCCTCCATCCTGATTCATTTGACCTGCGGTGGGGCCTGGGAATCCCAATTTTCAGTAAGTACCCCTAGTTGATTAGGATGCAGGTGAGCCACCACAGTTGAGACATGCCAGAGAAACGATGCTTCAAGAAGTTAAATAACTTGCCCAAGAGCTTTGACCTGAGGATGTCTAGTGGCACCCTTTCCCTCCCCGCCTCCTTACCCCCACCAGTGTCCCAGGAAGGTCTGTCCTGGTTTCTCCCATCTCTCTCCCCTTCTCCTGGGCCCTCTCTGTGCCTAATGCCTTGTGTTGTCTTATATTCTTCCAAAGGAGGTATGCCCCAGCAGGAACCGATCTACAGCTGCCTGCTTCCAAAACACCACCTCCATACTTTTGTTCAAACCCTTTCCTCTTCATCCTAGAATCTAGACCATTTTTATCAGCACCATGGGCATCACCTGGGAGTTGGTTAGAAACAGAATCTCAAGCCACCATCCAGACCTACTGATGCAGAATCAGACCCCCAGGTGATTCACATGCACATTGTAGTTGGAGCAGCCGCTGTCCTAGACGCTGCTCAGCCAGACCTTGATCTGATTATCACCATCAAAGCAGTGTGTCAACTCTGTTTGCAATCAGAATCACCTGATGGTCTTTAAAAACTGCTGATGCCTGAGCCCCATCCCCAGACCAGTTGAGTCAGGATCTTTGTGTGGGTGGAGCTTATCCATCTATATTTTTAATATCATCTCAGGGGAATGCAATGTGAAGTTAGGGTTCAAAATCACTGCTTTAAAGATTTATAAATTTTAAAGGGATTTTTAAAAACATAAGAAAAACTACTTTAAAAGAAAAAAAAATGCATAAAATCCCACAATGATTTCCCATAACGTTCAGGATTTCAAACGTCTCCCATTAGCACCGGAGGCCCTTTCTGACTCTGAGTCCTGCCTCGGGCTCTCCCCGACCCCACACCCTGGGGTGCCCAAACCACTTCATTCCCCAGAACAGTTGCTGTTACTTCCCACCTGCACGGCTCTGCCCCCGGCCTCTCTTCCTTTAATAACCTTCCCCAGTTTCTTTGTCTTGTCAGCGACTTGACTCCAGGCTTCTGCCCCTGGAAAACCTTCCTTGACCCCACTATCCTTGCGGAGAAAAGAAAAATATCTGTTTCTAAAATTAAAACTTAAGATTTTGTTTAATGCTTTCTAGCTGTTTGTACCGTCAGTCACATCTCAAACCCAGGGCCCCGAGCAGACGCAGGCTGTCGTCTCCCATAAGGCTCGTCTCCCAGTAACCACGCTGGGAAAATGTTAAACATCAGAACGTGCTAATTCAGAGATGACTCTTGAACAGCGTTTAAAATTGATTTAAACTATAGCAAATGCCAGTGCCTCTGGGCAGAAGAAATAATTTGCCTCCTACAAACTGATTGTATGTACCTAACACACAGAAAGGAGAGCCTTTCCTTTACTAGAAAAGAGCTTTCGGTACCTCACGTAATTCTTACTCATTTGAAATCTAATTTGACACACAAATTGCTTTTCCTCACTTTTGATTGATTTTTAGAAACGCCGTGAAATGAACATTGTTTTTCCATTTATTTCTCTATGTTGAGAAGGTCCTTCCTAGATTAATATGTGGGGAAATTTTGGGGTTTACATTTTATGTTTTGGTGACCCATTTAGAATACATAAACTTTGGACCAAATTAAAAGTTTTAAGGCCCCTGGGAAATGTTCAGACCTTCTGCATGAGTAAAGTGACTTCTGGTAAGAAAAAAGCCTAAACTCTCCTGAAATATGTGTTGCATTTTTTTTCTCATTTTTTGTTTCCAACCTTCTGAGAGACAGGGGTGAGCAAACACCAAGGTCCACATTTCTGCTCTTGAATGCTCTGGCATCTAAATTCTGTTTTATCTGCTCAGAACTGGCTTGAGGGAGACAAAACAATATTCTTTTAAGGAAAAAAATGACCGGTCTTAGCCCTAGAAAATCAACAACTGGCAGGTTCTTTCATCTGTTCATTGGGCAAACGTTTATTGACTACCTTCCATCTGCCAGACCAGGGGAGAGGCACTTTTGTAAGCAGCCACTCCTGTCAGGGTTATGGATGTCGCTGGTCATCTCTACCCCGGCAAATCCAATGGTCAGTCCTTCTCATCCTACAGCTCCTCTCAGTGCTTTCAGCCTCTTTCTTTCGTCAAAAGCTTTCTTCTCGAGGCTTCTGCAGCTCTGTACTCTCCCACTCTCCTCCTCTCCCTGGCCGTGCCTTGGCTGTATCATTTGCTGCCTCCTCTTTTTCCTGATAACTCTTGCACCTTCCTTCTTCTCCATCTACATTCTCATCCTAAGTGATCTCCCCTGCTCCTGTGGCTTACAACCATCAAGATGTTAATGATGCCCAGATCCGTGTCTCCAGTCCCTTCTTGACCCTCAACTCTAGGCTAGATCATATACCCAACTGCCCATGTGATGGCTCCACTTGGTTGTCCAATAGGCACCTCAAACAGAGGGAGAGATTTCCCCTTGATGACCCCACACTAAAGCTCTTCCTCTCCCAGTCTTTCCCATTTAGTAAAATATCATTTGCATGACCAAAAATCTAAACATTAGAGACTGTGTTTGGCTGCACGTAACAGAATCTAACTTAACCAGAGAGCAGTTATTTTTTTTCACCTAAGGAGGACCAGAGGCAGGCAGACCAGGGCTGGGCAGTGGCTCCTCAACGACAACAATGTCCTGGGCTGCTTCTATCTTTTTTCTTCACTGATCTCAAGGTTGCAAGACAGCAGCCCAGCCTCCAGCCTCACATCCACATCCCAGTGGAAAGAAAAGGAAGGGATTAACAAGGTAGAAGGCTTAGAGCCTATATGGAAATAGCAAACCATGCCCAGAAATTCCCAGTAGACTTCTGCTTTCTCTCTCATTGTCCAGAAGTGTGTTACAAACCCCACCTCAGCTGCAAAAGAGGCTGAGAAATAGAGGATTTTAGCTGGCCACATTCCACCCTGCACAAATCAGGGCTCTGATGTATGGAAGTGACTGCTCTACCATCCTGGACCGCTCTCTCTTCCTACCTCTCCTTAACAATCCACCCGCAAGTCCCACCTCCAACAGACTAACAATTCACCTGCTTCTCGTCATTGCCGTTGCTCAAATCCTGGCTTGAGACGCCACCACCTTTCACGCAGACCACAGCCACGGCCTCCTAACTCCTCTCCGTCTTCCACGGTGCCCTCTTCTGTAGTCCTTTCTTCACACGGTAGCCGGGGTAAGGATTTAGAAGTATAAATATAGTCATATCATTCCCTTCTAAAGTTCTCCTAAGGGTCTGTCCTGGTTTGGGTTATCCCTGAAGCAGACCCTGAGACGAGGATGTGCATGCAAGTTGTTGATTTGAAAGGTGCAGGACACAAGGTGGGGAACCAGAGTGAGGCAAGAAAGGGAAGGTAGCCCAGAGAAGGTGCCAGATTAAGCCAGCCTCCCCAGGGGTCACTGAAGCTTAACCCCAGGGGAAGCCCTGGGAAACGGTATAAACACTTGTCTCAGAATTACGTGACCCAAGGGGCCAGGGACGGTATTTACACACCAGCCCCCAAGAGCTGCTGTCTTCAGCTCTCTTGGCTTGAGCACCGAGCCCTGAATCTACCCTTCCCTGACCTCACTCACTGGAAAAAGCCAGCACTTTCTTCTATTCATCAGCCTTTCTGCTTTACAGAGCCTCACAGCTTCTTCCATTTGAAGCAGAATCACAAGGAGGGGGAGGGGGAGGGCCAGTCAATTTCTTTAATAAGAAGTTCAAACAGAATTCAAGAATGAGGAATGTCTGTCTGAGGAATTTGCTGAGTTCTAGTCTCATTTGAAAGTAGCTAAATTTTTTATTTTTGTGATGCTCTGACAGACAAAAAGTGCATAGAACATCTTTAATAATATAGGAAAATTCCAAGTAGGGCATATAAGATTTGGAATATTTATTTAAAGTCAATATATTAAAGTGTACATCATTTAACAGTATTGGCAATTAAATATATGTATATTATCTCTGTAAAGGGCATTACTGTAACCACAGGTCTGGAGGATAGGAATGAACAAGTAACTAACTTGGGATACAGTTCCACCTTCAGCTTAGCTTACTACTTATCTTTTTTTCCTTTCTTCTTCAATTGTTCCACAAAGTAATCATTACAAGCAACTGTCAGAGCTGCCACCATGACCACGAATTCATTAAAATCCACTTCATTGTCCTTATTGGCATCCAGGTCCTGCATTATCTTATCAACCAACTGGGGATCCTTTTGGCACTAAAACGAAAAAAAAAAAAATTTCTAACTCCCAGGCTTTGAAGCTCACAATGACAACTGAAACTGCATCTTCCTTTTATTTACATTAAAGTATTGATTTGCATTTTTAGTATCTAAGGACAATTTCCAAGAGCCTGTTTGCAGGTCAGTTTGAACCGGGCACAAATTCTAAGTGAGTCCAGCCCTCTGCTCCAGGGCCACAGAATCCTGGCTCAGACCTACAGAACAAGCAGAGCAGACAGCGGCTCAGAGTGTATTCACACGTCATCACAGGTCGAGGGCCGCCATCACAGGTCGAGGGCCGGGACACGGGGAGGCAGGTGGGGGACATGGAAAGGAGGCAGCTTTGAAGCCAAAAAGGGATAGTGGGGGCTCTGGCACTTACCAACAATGGGATTTGAGCAAATCACGTAATGCTTTTTAATTTCCTTATTTGTAAAATGGAGAGAATAGTATCTCCCCGCAAATTTGGGGGGATATTGCAACACACTTTTAAAAGTCCTGGGCACCAGGTTGCTAGAGTTAGCAAATGAAAACATAGGAGGCCCATCTGAATTTCAGATGGGCAAGGAATAGTTTTCTAGTTACGCACGTCCCCAATGCTGCATGCGACACTCAAGGTTTCATCCGGCAGCCTTACTGAGCACAACATCTGACACGCCAAAGAGCCACTAGGGAAGGGCAGCTCTCGTAGGACAACGGCTTTTTATCCTTAGGAAGGACAGCAAGGAGCCCATGGGGAGATGGGGGCTGAGGAAGGGCAGGGCTGGGCAGCCCACCTCCCCTGTGAGGACGGGTTGATGAGAGGTTTCCAAAAGCCGTTCGTCTCCTCGGGGAACTCCCCACTGCCTTCTCCCTGGCTGCCAACCATTCGCTGGTTGGAAACTTAAATTTAATTGATCACAAACAAGAGTAAATTTCACTTGAATAAATCAATGTGCCAAGTTTGCCCTACTGAAGCTTTTATTCTAAATGTTCTATAACATAGCTGCCAACCCAAATTTGAGGGGGAAAAAAGGTCCTGGGGATTCCTAAAATCAGTAAAAAAGTACCACGAAGAATTACTATGTTAAAGCGTTTGACTTTAAGTTTTTCCCATGGAGGGTGGGGAGAAAAGAGTGGGGTCCTTACAGTCACTGTCGTCTTACTACAGGGTCTGGACAGAGTAAACACACACAAGGGCAGAACACTGGGCTAAAATCAACTCAAGGCAGCTTCATCCCCACCAGAACGAGGGTTTTCCTCAGAGCAGGCCTCACACTCCACTGTGAGCTTTCACGAGTAGATTTACTGAGCTCCTAGCTATTTTGGTGAATCTTTATGAATCCGCTTGCTACCCAACTGGTCACTGGCTAGACACCCCCATCCGTCGATCCCAATCAGCTTGGGCTTGGCTGACAAAGTATTTGTCATTTACTAAAAAATTTGCCACCACAGCATAAAGCATCCCAGTCTTCATTTCTGTCCCCAAACATAATATTTATTAATTTACTGCCAGCTGAGCAAAGCTTCAGGTATAACTAGTATAACTAGTTATAACTCCCGGCATAACTAGCTATGTCTTTGGTTGCAGCACCAGGACGTTGAGTAATTGATGGAAGCCTCAAATATAACGTCTACACTTGGGCATCCTCACCACAGGCAACATGGAGGAGAGCACATGCCTGCATTCACAGAAGCAAAGGTCTCTAGTGCTGCCTTCCCCTGAATTTTGAATCTCAGAACAAATTATACTGTGTTTGTGGCAGAATCACAGGAGACCACGTACACAGAGCTGTCCCTGGCTGGGTCCCCCAACCACCTCGACGGAGTGGGGCAGGAAAGCCGTGACTCACCGAGAGGAATTCCGTGAGCTCGCGCTGCAGGAGCAGCTTCAGTTCCCCCTTGTTGAGCTTGAACCTGTCCCCTTCCCTGCAGGAGTAGCGGTGGAACACTCTGATCATGGTGCTCATGGCCATCTCCAGCTGGGTGGGCATGTCGGCAGTAGAGCTGACCACTCCAGGGGCAGACCACCAGACTCAGGGAGGAGACACTTGTTCAAAATAAGCAGGTGGGGAAACATCAACACTTTGGTTAAAATAGAGCATCACCACCCCCGGGTCACCCCAAGAGGGATGGTTGTTAAACCGTAACAAACTTCAGTTGAACCAAGTGCTCCGGCGTCCAAGGAAAGCTGCAGAGGAGACCTGTGCAGGGGGGTCTGCTCCTCCTTAATCCCCACCCCCCCCCACCCAAGATGTGGCAGTTCCAGCGTGTTTGTAAGTTAGCAACCAGACAACAAGGACAGAGTCACGTTAAAGCATAGATTAAAAATAAATAAAAAGAGGAAGAATATACCTAATCTCATACCTGTTCAGCTAACACACAGCTCCGTCAACAGGTGTTTATGGTGAAACTATACGCATTTATAACTGGGGTTCCGCCTCGCACACCTGTTCCCAGGAAGATGAAAATTACCAGTGACAAGAGATTCAAGCGGCAGGGCCTCTGCGTCTGTTTTTAATCACCAGGATGAACAGGTGTGAGCCGCTGCCCCAGGGGCCATCGAGGCAAGGTTGGCGCCCTTCATGTGCATCAGATGAGAAGGCAAAGAGCGAGAGAGGGAGCCTTCAGTCAGCCCTCCTTACCAGGCATGTGGTCCAACGCAGTCAGGCCCTAGGACGTCGGTGACCGGGAAGAACTCTAAAAATAGAGGAGGAAAGAACAAACACTGATTCAAACGCGGGGACTCCTCAGCAAAGCTGATGGCAAGGTCAAGGGAATAAAGTCAGAGCACACCAGTTAAACTAACCCAAAGGACAGCTGTGCCGCTATAGAAAAAAAGAACGAGGAAGCTCTCCATGTGCCGATTTAGAAAAGAAGAAAGCAGCAATCCGGCTGGTAGGAAAGAAGCTAAGACTATACAGGCACACCTTCTGCTTTGCCTACGGAGTCCCTGCAAATATTCACAGCAAGTAAAGAAGGGGTGGGGAGGGAGTCTCTCATTCACACCCTCTTAACCCATTTTAACTTTTTCAGTTATAGGAACGCATCGCCTGCTCAAACAAATGGAAACAAGCCGCAGCAGGAATCCACAGGGGGGATTTCCAAGTAAAAGAAACTTAAAGAGTCACTGGGAAAACCAGAGCCAGCGCTGGCCTCCACACCTTTCGCTGTGGCCTGTCCTCCCAGGCCTGGAACGCGTGACGCAGAGAGCACACCAGCCTCGCACTCCTCCTTCCTCCTGACAGGCCTGTTGAGCCTCAGTGAGCCTCTCAGCGCCCGGCACTCCACGGGGACCTCCCCTCCACTCCCCGCAGATGCTCCCGCTGTATTCCTAAAGCCCAATTCCCAAATATATGTTTAATTTAGTTTTTTATTATTAAGGGAATAATGCATGTGGTAAAATAATATTTTGAATACTCAAGAGTATGAAATAAAAGTCCACCATTCCCCACCCTAGACCCCTCGTTAACCCTTTCCCCTGTGAGGTGGCAGCCTGGCTGCACGGATGCCTGGCTTCAGTTCTCACCTCTGCCACCAACTAGTCATGTGACCCTGGCTAGTCCCTCACCCCTCTGGTCTCAGCTTCCTAATGTGTATAAACATGATAAGAGCAGTGTCTACCCAACAGGATTCACTGAGTTAAAACACGTGCCTGGGACATAGTGCGATGTCTGTGTCAGCTATAATTATCCTGACAGAAAAAAAGGTGTATGTATATAACTTACATAATTATCTATAATATTACACAAGGACCCTTAAATATACATAAACAGCATCAACATGCATGCACCTTGGGTTTTTTTTCCCCCGCTTAATATATATGTTAGAAATCTTGCTATATCAGCACATGCAGATCTACCCCATTCTTTGTGAAAGTTGCGTTATTCCACTGGATGAATGTGCCCACATGTGGTCAAGAAATACTTATCAGGCACGTATGTTATGCCAGGCCCTGTGGAAAAACGACAGAAGCAACTTGCCCTTGGAGAAAATTTTGTTGCTATTTGTAGTGGGGTTATGTTAAACGTATGGAACGCAGGAACACTGACATCTTTTTCACGTCGGGTCTTCCCACCCAAGAACACGCTTTTCTGGGTCTCCTCATTTCTGAATGCCCTTGCCTCTCTCCAACTCTTAAATGCGTTCCCCACCGATTTCAGCTACTCCGATCGTTTCAATCACCCCCAAATCATATTTTTTGGCCCAGATCTTTGCTGGTCTCCAAAACCACCTACCCAACCACCTCCTGGACCTCATTCCTGCCTGAGTGTCCCACAAGTTCCTCAAACTCAATTAGAACCAAAGCATCACGCATGTCCTCTGCCCACGCAGCCTGCCCCTCCTGCTGTGCTGGCCGTCTCAGTCCCCCAGGTGCACTCGTCACCCAGCTTTTGGCACTATTTTAAAATGTCAGTTGAACTCATCCATTTCTCTATATTCTTCACCACCTTCAGGACTTGATAACTTTTGGTCTCTATTACTGTGATAGCTTCCTTTCTGCTCTTTCTCCTTTCTTCTGTCTATTCTCCTCCATCTGAGCTCCATTCTGCTGCCTGAGTAGTTTATCTAAAATACGCATCAATGCCCACACTCCTGGGCATTCAAAGTTCTGACCCTGCCTACAAAAGGACCAAAATGCCGCGCTCTCTCAGTCTTCCATGCCTTGGCACCTTCTGGGCCCATCGCCTGCAATGCTAATTCCATGCACTCCTTAAGGCTCAGTTCAAATATGTCCCCTTGGAAGTTCTTCTGCACTCTTCCCGACTATCCAACCTCCACTTCTGACGCTCCATCCTCCCTCAAGCCCTGGAGCATCCCTTTATTTCCTCATTGCGCTTACCACACAGTCCTGGAATCAGACAGACATTTACTGTAATCTGATTTGAGAGACGAGAATGCGGCCTCTGCATCCTTTGCTCTTGGGGTTTAAAAGCAAGGTGGTTTCCACCTGGTTCCCGCTTGGCTGTAGCAGAGCCAGCTGTTTCCTTTAGCACATGCTGCCCCTTAGTGTCAGGCTCGGGGACTGCTTCTGGAAGCCAGCTGATTCCCAGCAGGCACCCGAGACTGCTCCTGTGGTGAGTAGCCCATCCCCAGGGGCTTCTCTGTGATGTAAGCCGGCCCCAGCCTCTGCCTCCAGGGCCTTTCAGAAACAAAGACCATGACTAAAGGCTCACTAGGGCTCTGTCAGGCTAGGGATACAAATTTACAGGTGACATGAAGGGGTGGGGACGGGGAGACACGCCTGCTTATGGCAAACAAGGGTCGTCCAGTAGCACCCGGTACTCCCGCTGTTACTTATTACAGGCTCATTTTTCAATTTTTGACATGAGTCATAACACTAAGGGCTACAGGGTACAACTCTACATCCAAGACAGTGAGCAAAGAATGAGGGACACGGAAATAATCCAGTTTGGGGGAGTTGTAAGTAAGGGCTATTTTAGAGAAAAAAAAGCCAGCACAAATCCACAGGTGGGAGGAAACAGGAGAGGTGTTTGAAAGCAGGGCTTTAGCTGTGGAGCCTCAAAGACAAGACTACGTGCAAAATAAGCCATAGACTACACAAGCATGAGAAAAATTTAATTAGTGAAAATAGCAAAGTAAAAATCGTATGTACACTATAATGATAAAATCGGTGTACATAAAGAAGGAAAATACAAATAGTTTTAATGGTATTTAATAGAATTATGGATGGTTTAAAAATTCTTTAATGCTGCTGTTGAATTTTGTTATCCATTAAAACATTAATTGTAATTATACAGTATTTCAAGTTGTAGTCTATCTCCACATTAGGCAATGTCTTTGAACATATAATGTTGAATTTTAAAACTTAGCATATAAAATTCTAGATTCTAAATGATCATGTTATGTTTTTACATTGCAAATATGCAAAAATAGGAAATATGCAGAAGTGTTCATAGGTGTTTTTTAAGGGTGGTTTTTCTTTCTGCTTGTGTTATTCTTGTTTTTAGTAATTTTAAATCTTCAGTAATGAGTATATTTTACTGGTATAACAAAAAAAGAAATGAAGTGTTTTAAAACTCAGTGTTGACAAAGCATTTGAATCACCCAAATGCTGACTTTCCACTGGCACTTTCCAGTTTATAAAGCCTTTTTCACACACGCTATTAAGCAGCAAGCATTTGCCCAGTGCTGGATAGAGTCTGTGAGAGATCGTGTAATTCAAGACAAATGCTTAAAGTGTTACTGAAAAATACATGACATATTATGAAATACTCAACCCACCGTAAGGTCCATGACATAACTGGGCCTCCTTCTGCATGGGAGGAAAGTGACATCTTGGGCTAAATGCCCTTGAAGTTCCCTTGTCTTTAAAAATTTTCTGATTCCAAAATTAGGTTAAAGGATCAGTGCGTGTCTTTGTGTGTGTGAGCGGACCTGTGTGCGGGTTTTTCATCCTTCAGAAAACAATTTGGACAATGACGTGAAGGGCAGCGGTCCCTGGAAGAACTCCAAGAGAGCCGTGACTGCTCGCTTTTTCTCCTCACCCTTTGCTCCAGGAGAACAGATTTAGAGAATCTGCCACACATTTCTGCCGGGAAGTCAGATGACTCTGCTCCAGGAACTACAGAAAGGAGATTTCCCTTCTCTCCCCCTTAGATGCCCCCATAGCCCCAAGTTCTCTGCTGAATCAAAACTATTTTATCTCGCCCTTTACCCACAGACTGAAGCTGAGAGTCAAAAAGAAGGGGAGATCTAAGGGCAAGAGTTTTCCTGGATGAAATGAGAAGATTTCTGTGATTTGCTTCAAAATAACCCACTGGGTGGGAGGTTGTGGTGGGAAGTGGGAGGGAAGACATTAACCCAGATGGGCCATGGAGCGAACTGACTGGTGAAGCCGGGTGCTGGGCATATGGGGGCTCCTTAGACTACAGGCATTCTACCTGACTACCTTCTCTACATTTTAAATTGTCCTTAATAAAAAGTGTACACACACACACACACACAATTCCCATCCCAGTAAGCATGAGAAAAAAAGTTAACAAAGCTGGAATTATTTCACCAGAGGAAGAAAAGTAAATTAATGGCTTTGAGTATATGGAAGATTATTGACAGAGGAAAAGCTGCCACTTGCTTTTTGCCACTGCTACAATCAGATGAAGAAGAATAACTTAATATTAAAGAAATAAAATATTCCCTAATTGTGAAGGCTGTTAAACATTGAAATACATTACTAGGAGAAGGTAGCTAAAGAAATTCTTTCAAACAACAAAAGAACCCGAATAGGCAAAGCAATCCTGAGGAAAAAGAAGAAAGCTGGAGCATCACACTTCCTGATTTCAAATATGCTATAAAGTTATAGTAACCAAAACGGCATGGTACTGGTAGAAAAACAGACGCACAGATCAGTGGAACAGAATCGAGAGCCCAGAAATAAACCCACACATCTACAGACAGCTAATTTTTGACAAAGGAGCCAAGAACATAGAATGGAGAAAGCAAAGTCTCTTCAATAAGTGGTGTTGGGAAAACTGGACAGCCACATGCAAAAGAATGAAAGAAGACCACTGTCTTACACCATACTCAAAAATTAATTCAAAGTGGATCAAAGACTTGAATGTAAGAGCTGAAACCATAAAACTCCTGGGAGAAAACATAGGCAGTACACTCTTCGACACTGGTCTTAGAAGGATCTTTTTGAATATGTCTCCCCAGGCAAGGGAAACAAAAAATAAACAAGTGATGGGGCCGGCCCAGTGGCACAGCAGTTAGGTTCGCACGTTCTGATTCTTGGCTGCCTGGGGTTCGCCGGTTCGGATCCTGGGTGTAGACATGGTGCCACTTGGCAAGCCATGCTGTGGTGGGTGTCCCACATATAAAGTAGAGGAAGATGGGCACAGATGTTAGCTCAGGGCCAGTCTTCCTCAGCGAAAAGAGGAGGATTGGCAGTAGTTAGCTCAGGGCTAATCTTCCTCAAAAATAAATAAATAAACAAGTGTGACTACAGCAAACTAAAAAGCTTCTGCACAGCAAAGGAAACCATCAACAAAATGAAAAGACAACCTACTAATTGGGAGAATATACGTGCAAATCATATATCTGATAAGAGGTTAATATTAAAAATATATAAAGAACTCATACATCTCAACAACAACAAAACAAACAACCCAATTAAAAAATGGGCAAAAGATCTGAACAGACATTTTTCCAAAGAAGTTATACAGATGGCCAACAGGCACGTGAAAGGATGTTTAACATCATTAATTATTATTTAAGGAAATGAAAATCAAAACCACCTCACGCCCATCAGAATCCTATTGTTAAAAAGACAAGAAGTAACAAGTGTTGGAGACGATGTGAAGGAAAGGGAACCCTCATACAATGCCGGTAGGAACGCAAATGGTGCTGCCACTATGGAAAACAGTGTGGAGATTTCTCAAAAAATTAAAAACAGAAATACCATATCATCCAGCTATTTCACTTCTGGGTATTTATCCAAAGAACATGAAAAAACTAATTTGAAAAGATATATGCACCCCTATTTTCACTGAGGAATTATTCACAATAGCCAAGATATGGAAGCAACCCAAGTGCCCATCAACAGATAAATGGATAAAGAAAATGTGGTGTATATGTATAAAACGGAATAGTACTGAGCCATAAAAACAGACAAAATCTTGCCCTTTGTGACAACATGGATGGACCTTGAGGGTATTATGCTAAGTGAAGTAAGTCAGATGGAGAAAGCCAAATACCATATAATTTCACTCATAAATGGAAGATAAAACAACAACAAGAACCATATAGATACAGAGAATAGATTGGTGGTTACCAGAGGAGAGGGGTTAAAGGGCACAGGTGTAGGGCGATGGATGGAAACTAGACTTTTTGGTGGCGAACACAACGTAGGCTTACAGAAGTCGAAATATACTGATGTACAGCTGAAGTTCATATGATGCTATAAACTAGTGTGGCCTCAATTTAAAAAAATAGCAATGAAGAGGAAAAGAAGAAATTCTTTCACCGAAAACAGTGATTCTGAGTTATTTATATTGATGGCTAAGATGTAGAATTATTAATCCTTATTAGCTACCCAAATTTATTCTTGGGCCAAAGGAGCTGGGTGAATCTTGATCTGAACCTTAGCCAGTCACAGTGACGAGACTGAAACAAGCAGGCAGCATGTTTGGGTGGTGGCATGCACCCAAGCCACAGGGCTAAACCTTAGCTCATGTCTGTTGTCAGGACTACCTATTAGCAAGCCCAACAATTACACTTCCACTGTCAGCTAAAACCTCACGATTCTCTGCAATGATGCTGAAATGAGGTTCCAGGGGTAGCCAGCCTCACAATGGCCCTCAAGGATCCTCGTCTTCCAGTATTCACGCCTTTGTGGAGCCCCCTCCCGCACTGAACAGAGCTGACCTGCCGTACCAATAGGACATAGTGTGTGACGCACGAGACCAGGGCAGAAAAGACATCGTGGCCCCTGCTTAGCTTCCTCTTGGATCACACGCTCCATGGGAGTCACCATGTTGTGAGGACACTTAAGAGGCCCTATGGTGAGATCCACGGGGCACAGAATTGAGGCCTCCAGACCACCACCAGCACCAACTGCCAGCCCCATGCCGAGCCCTCTTAGAAGCAGATCCTCCAGCCATAGTCCAGCCTTCAGGCGACTGCCGCATGAGCTTCTGGGAAACCCAAGCCCCAACCACAGCTACACAGCCCCCAAACTCCTGTCCTACAGAAACTGCATGAGATAATACATTTTAAGCTAAATTCTGGGTAAACTGTTCCGCAACAATAGACAACTAATATAGTTGGTGAAAAGTTTAGTTCTTTTTTTACATGACTCCTCAGAAAAATACTGCGATGTACATAAGCATGTTTCTTCTATTAGAATTGCTCAGAAATAAACATGTGAGCGATGAAATTCTTCTATGTGGTCTCGGAAAGGACACACAGGCTGAGCTCCTGCAGGAGAGGGCAGCCTTTCCCATTTTCTCCAGCACATTTTCCACAAAGCAGCAATGAAATTTGGGGAAGTAACAATGGGTTCTCTGCAAGTGACCTCTTTGAATATCTTAATAGAATTAATAGAGGGCTTTTTAAAAATGACAGGTGAACCAAAAGTCGTTGTTTCTGATCCTGAAGGCATCACCTCAGATCACAAAGTAGCCTCGCTTTGTCACTCCTCAGCGTCACCTGAGCAATGCCTGCTTTATCAGAGCTTCTCTGATTATTTCCAAAGTTCATTGAAAATCATTAGTATGTATTTGTCATGAGCCCATTTCCGTGATATGCAAGCCAGACCTCTAAAAGCCTTCCACCAGCCCCTCCCAGCTCCCCGCAGGGAGCTGCTGAGAGGGTGAGCTCCATTCTTCCTCCTTCGGTAAAAGCAGCCCTAAGCGTTTTCCATCTCTCAAATTTGGTCTATATGTAAGCTCATCTTTCCCTCTATTTTCTGCCACAAAGGAGGTCAGAGTTCCTGGTGTAGACACAGCACGTGTGCTGGCTGCAGCAGAATGGACGCAAAGTCAGGTAGTGCAAACTATGGCCTCAGCTGCTTGGTGGCCACAGAGGGAGCGGTTTCCTCATTCGGCCAATTCTGCAGTGTGGTTTTGGACATCGTTCTTGAGAGATCTGCATCAAGCAGTTTTGTCACAGCTCTCACAAGAGTTTTGTGAGTCACCTGTGTTCATTTTAATGAATTCCTGTTCTGCTGCAGCAGCCATAGGCAGCTTCCACTGCTGGCCACTAAGAACCCTGACTGACAGCCCCATTCAAGAGAGACTCTGCTAAGCTTGTCAACTCCCCAGGGAGTCCTGGCCTTGGTCCAGGAAGTGGCAGACTCTCCCGAAAAGAATTGGCCTTGATAGACTGGATTTGCCAGTTTTGGGTTAAGTTACAAACCTATCCAAAGCCCCAAAGTCACAGAGGCTAATTATGGCTGCATCTTCCTAATCCACTAGGGAGCCTGGCGTTTGTCTCCACGTGACTAAGGCTCCTCACTTTCATGCAGAGCTGGCTGGGGTCCGGGGTATGAAGATCCCGCAGTATTTGCTTTTCTTTTGGGCTTTATGCGGTCAACCTAGGCAATCTCATCTACTGCAACAGTTTCACCTACAAACTATAGGATTCCAATTCCCAAGTCTATTTCACAGCCTGGACCTGAGACCTGAGACCCCTAGGAGTCCTATCAGTACTGTTTTATTTCTACTCACCTTGAATACAGACAGACAACCTCTTACTATGTGCCAGTGTTTTTCACAACCCAGGTCTTTGCCTATCTTACGTTCATACTTACTTTCCCAGGAGGATACATTAGATTGTTTGTGGCTTTCATTGCTTTCTTTGGACTTGAATAGGTTACAGGTTGTACCACTTATGACGTATTTGTCAGCAGGTACTAGAATAACCAAATAAAAGTAGCTTAAACTTAATAAGGACATTTGTTATCTCACACAATAAGGGTTGGTTGTTTCAGTGTCTCCACAATGTTATCAACAACCCAAGATCTTGTCTTTCCTCTTCACCATCTTGTGTGTGCTGGCTCTCATCCCTGACTTGTCCCCTCTTGGTCACAAAGTGGCTGCTGCAAGTCCAGGCATCTCTATAAAGGATAATTTGGAGGAGTCCATCCATTTCTCCAGATTTTCTAAATTTTCTAAAATTATTCCTGGGTTAGGTCAGCTCAGGAGAGATTGGGTTTCCTGAGCTGTATCAGACTGGCCTCCCCAGGAATTCTTAAGCAGTTATGCTTTAGGTAAACGCCACCATGTTGAGGAAGCTGCTAGAGTCAGCCTTAGACTTACGTCTACTCTGGTGGTGGATGTTGTTTGAACATATCGATCCCCCCTCTGTGAAGACTCAGGAGAAATTCTTTGTGTTGATTCGAGTCCTGATTGGCCTAAGCAATCACCTGTGGACCCTATGAACTGCCTGGCTCATAAGGCCTGGAGTCAAGTCTGTGGGCCACTTAGGCCAAATCCAGGATTCTTCCGCCTGTCGTAGACTGAATACCTCCAGCAGGGGTTCTGTTCAAGCTGTCCACAACAGGTACGAAACGGGTGCCAGTCAGAATGGGAAACAATGAGCCTCAGCCTGCCTCCATGGCCGGGCAGCTACTGCAGACAGGTGAAACAGAGCAGAGAGAGAAAAGACGTCTAGACCTATTTTTGTCCTATTCACGTTTGATAGAGATAGGAAGTCAGAGAACTAGTCCATGATGATAAATGGGACCGACACTCTGCCTCGGTGTTGGGGATACACCAGGGAGGGGAGAGGACTGTGGTAAACTGGAGAGCCCATCCCTTCTGAAGACTGAGGACTGCTCTTCGGACCCAGATGATGGTAGCTCAGAGCTCCCAGAACTTCCAACATTTTTAGAAAAAGCCAGAAATCCTGATTTTTGAGAACTCCTGGATTTTAAGACTACAACTCAAAAAAACAAAAGACAAAAAAACAACCAAAAATAAACAAACACGCAGACATAAAGCTGCAGGCCGGTCCGAACGGGCGAGCCAGCTGAGCCCAGCGGCCTTGGACTCCTGCTCTCTGCTGTGCGTTTTGAACCAGCTCCCTCCTCCCTCAGTCTGACAGTCCACCCTTGCTTGTCTTTCTTCTTTCTCCTCTACTTAGTTGATAGTATTTTATTCTATTTTATGGGTATCCTCGGCTATCACTTTAAATCCTACCTGGGACAGAGCAGAGTATAAAGAAACTGACTTCAGGCCATCTCCCCTTAGATGACATATCAGCACAGCAAACCCCACAGCACATGGACTGCATCTGTCATTGTCGCTCCCTCGCCCCTCCCTCCTCTAGTCCAGGCGGGACCCTCCTGTTTGCTTTCTGATCAATAGTAATACCCCACTCACCCAACCGCATAAACCGGAAACGCGAGTGTCAGGCTATTTCGGGTCCCTCCTCCTCTCATTCAATCCTTTGCCAGGTGTTACCTCCTTCTTCCATTCCCTCCCACTCCCTGCTCACCAATTCCAGCACATGGTCCAGGCCTCTGCCATGTCAGGGCTGAATCACCGTAAGAGACCCGACTCACCTTCTGCACCCACTGTGCTCTTCTTCAAAGCCAGCCTCCCCCAGCTGCCAGGGTGCACGCCTGACCCCTCCCTGCCTTCTCCTCATGCAGAGTCGCCACCATCTCTGGGTTAAACCTAAGCTGGGCGAGGAGCTCCGGCCCTCCCACCGCCCCATCTGGCCCGCACTCAGCACTCAGCTCCGGGGACGCCAGGTGCTCGGCGCAGGCACCAGTCCTCCAAGGAGGCCTCCGGGAGCCCCTCGGCGACCTGGAACGCCCCACGGGCCCTCCTGGTGCTCCCACATCCTCACGCTTTCTTCTCTCCGGGTACGGTAAGTGGACTAAACGAAAATAATAGCAGCTAACATTCATCATACTCTGGCCAAGTACCATTCTAGGCAATTTAAATGTATTCATTCATTTCGTCCTCAAAAATCTTATGAGGAATTATTAGCCTCGTTTTACAGCCCATGAAGCTGAGGCACAGAGAGGTTACGGAGCTTTCTCCAAGTCGCCACGGAGATGGAGTGAGGATTTGAACCTCGGGCATCTGACTCCAGAGCGCTGGCGCTTCACCGCTAGGAGGCGCTGGTGGGAGGGTGTGTCTCCAGCAGTTTCTTCCGAGACTCTGCCCTTCCCACTACTTACTCAGATTTATGGGCTCTAAGTCATAAATTACGGCTCTGCCTGCTTTCCCTCCCGGGAGATAAGGAGATTCGGCCGCACCCTGAGTCTGGACTCGCGGCCACCAAGGCTTCCTCAGACCGTGTTGCGTCCCAGCCAATCTCCACCCACTGAGATCAAGATAAGAGCCTTCTCCTTACTTCATCTTCCCAGAAGGCAGCTTCAAGGTTTAAAAAAAAAAAAAAGTTTGGTGGAAGATTCTTGTTTCCAAATCTAGTATTTGAAGTTGGGGGGTGGGGGTGGGGTGGGTTTCAGGCCACCAGGTAAGGGTTGGGGTTGGGGTTGGGAAGGGCCAGAAGGCCAGAGAGTGATTCCGCTGAGGCTTCCTCTCTAAAAGGTGCCCTGGGCCACAAAGGAGAGAGAGACAGAGACAGAGGGAGCGAGCAGCCTGGCGGCAGCTCAGCCCTGGAGTTCTGATAGGTCCGTCACCCTGCAGTTTCCTTCTGGCTCCTGGAACCATGCTGGCCTCCTGCTGACTCTCCTCTCACCTTGAGAAATTCAGATTTCCTGTTCCCATCCAGGCGGAAGGATCCAGCAGAACCTTCAAGGTGGCGCTCGGCCTCCCTAGACCTGCCCAAGAGATTTAACTTAATTTTGCTCATCTTCCCAGATGTCACTTTAAGATCACTCTGGAGAAGACACAGCAGCCGTTTGTGCTCCCCTTCCTTGGACCGGCCAGCGCAGGGCATGCCTGGGCCATCAGCCCTGGACCTCAGGTCGCCATTCAAAAGAAGAGAGAGGTCAGGAAATGTCCGATATACACGACAATATCTTGACAGAAAGAACTCCAGGATAGGTCCTGAACACTGAAACATCTCTCTTTCTAAAATAAGATTGTTTCCCACCTGAAAACAAAAATTAAGAGAACCCAGACTGTAGAGTTGTAGACTGATGGACGTTCTGGGGAGATCAGAACGAATGTGCAGGAGCAGAAGGCATAGGGGACATGTCCGCACTCCGGCTAAGGATGAATCCTGTCCGAGCGGAATTCCCAGGCACAGCCACCCAGGTCCTGACGGTGGCCTCGGGTCCTGTTCTCCCCTGTCCTCAGGAACATGTTAAGATCACCGTGAGGCAGCCACCACATAGAAGAGCAAAGTGAGAAGAATTTCAGTATTTCTGGTTGCTTCCCATAAGTGTGAAATGAACAGGTGTACAATCGGAGTTCCTGGTCAGCACACCTTTGACTCCCGTAGCACACTTTCTAAATTGCCAGTGGAATGCAATTGACCAAATCCAGACTGGGGGAAAATCTACAAACAACCTGTTTCTTCATCAAATACATTGTAAGGGGGAGAAAAGATAAATTAAGAGACTTAAAAGACATTAACCAATTGTGATGTGTGAGCTTTATTTGGATTCTGATTTTCTTTTAAAGAAAAAAAGAAACCAATTTCAACATATGAGACAAGTGGAAATTTGAACTGACAGGATATTTGATATAAAGGGATGAGGATTTTAGGCTGGTTAATTTTAAAAAACTGCAGATGAGAAGCAGGCTCTGAGGACTGGAATTTGCTTGCTCTTTGAGAGATATTTGCATTTGCGAAGGAAGGGGGGATGACCTTGTAGGGACCTGAAATTGGCCACCCCAGGATATATCTCTTTGGCATCGGGATTGTTTTGGGCTGATTGCTTTCGATAAACTGGGACAGGGAAGGAGGCTCTGGGGAATGGAACTTGCCCTTGTTGGGACACATTTACATTTGTAAGGTATCTCTATCTGTAAAAGGTGCCTCCCTCTCTGTGCCAGGAAGAAGAAGAGAGATGACCTTATCCCTAGAAACTCTTAATGGGGAAGGCAAGAACTTAAGTTGGTTGCTGTCTGGCAAGCTCATGTAACTGATTTAGGGTGGTGGCTTCTAACCTTTCTAACCTTTACTTAATCCGATTTGATTCTTGTCTAAAAGTCATAGGATCACCCACCCAATGACCAGACCCCACCTGCACTGATACCATTTTAACTTTTTTTCATGTTCTTTCCTTTGTCTTGTAAAGAGATGACTCACATACCCATGCCTTATAAAATTAGCCCTAACCCTCAACTCAGGGCAGCAGCAGCGGCTCTGCCTGCCCATGGGTCCTGTCCTCACGCTATTCCACACTATTCTCTAAATAAAAGAGCACTACTGCCAGATCTTAAGAGTCTAAGAAATCTTTCTTTCGACTCCTCTGCTCACCGACCCCGCATCATAAAGGAATTGCTTTTTTTTTAAGGTATGATTTTAAAATTTCTTTGAGAGTCACTGAAACATTTACAAGTGAAATCATATGGTTTCTTGGATTTGCTTCACAATGAGGGGGATGGGAAGTGGATGGGGTAGAATTGAACAAGGGTTGATGGTTGATGGGAACATGGACCTTCCTTATACAGTTCCGTTGACTTCTGTGTGGGTACAAAATCCTCCATAATTAAGTTTTTTAAAAGTAAAAAAACCCCACAATTCTAGTTTTAATTGATAGAAACTACCATTGGAATAAATACCATAATTTCCCTCCTTTCCCTGCAATTTTTTTAAACCATAAATTCTGATAAATCAGTTGTATTTTTAAGAAAGTCTCCCATCTACAAAAATCTTTAGTTGGAGGGGAATCTGCCTGTCACCAATAAGAACTAGGCACAGTCCCTCCCAGTGACCATTCTGAGCTCTCAGAGAGCTGGGAGCACAAGGTTTGGCTAAAACTGCTTTCTCAGGATTAGGTAATTAAGTCTTCCCAATGCTAAATAGAAGCTATAATTAAATGCTTTTGCAGACTGAAGTCATTCACCCCAGGCTACATGGTGAATTTGGGGGGGTGGGGGGGTTGGGCTCAGACCTGAGCCAAGATCTGCCAATGCTGATTCCTCATTGGCAGGTGAGCTGGCCAGGGCCCAGGGCTCAGACTCCAAGCTCTTAGGTACCAGCTGTAGTGGCAGCAGCCATGCCCTCATATTCTCTAGAGAACTTTCTAGAACAAAGGATGTTCCAAATGGAACTGAAGTTTTCTGCAGCCCACCCAGAAGAATAATTTAGGTTTCCTCTCAGAGATAATACAAAAAGAAATGGGACCAAATGTCCTCAAGGCCAGCATCTTTCAAATGTTACTGCCTTAGTCATGAAGAATGGCAGGAAAAAAAGGTGCCCAAAATATAAAGTAAATAAAGGAGGAAAGACATAGCTTCATGTCTTCAAAGATTCTCAGCCCTGCATGATTATTACACCCAAAATTTTTGAAGTTTAGATTGGCAAATATTTAAGACTGTGAAAACTTAATGTTTGCAAGAGACACACTGTTGACAGGTATGTAAACTGGTGTACCATCATGGTCAAAATTACACATGCCCTTTGGCCCAGAAATTCTACCTCTAGAATTACAGTATATCCAAAGATGCTCCCACCATCAGTATCTTCCTCTCTACTGAATCATTCCCATCACCATATTCTGCAGATAACAGAATCACTCTCATTGCCTCTCTGGTCTGACATTCCTCTGCTCCCTTTCGCAATTAAACTTGCTGTGCAGGATCAGCTATCATCACCGTGTCTACTTCCCTACTTGGAATTCTTTCCTGAACACACCCCTTTCTGGCTTCTTATCCCCACTACCACTGAGACTGGTGGCTTGTCAAGGTCACCAGTGTTCTTTATGTGGTAAGATCCAGTGGTCACTTCTCTGTTCTCATCTCAGTTGACCTCTCGGTAATTTCCACACGATTGACCACTCTCTCCTTTATGCCCGTGGCTTCCCTGACAGCATATTCTCTGGACTTCCTTCCTGCCCCAGTGGCCAGTCGTTCTCAGTCTTTTACAGTCTCTTTTTCTGCTCAAAAAGTTATAAGTGCCAAAGCCTTTGTCCCAGGCCCCCTTCTCTTCACCTATATTCTCTTCTCTAGGGCATCTCACCCAGTCCTTTGCTTGAAAAGTGCTAGTGATATGTCAAGGACTCAAATCACTATATCCAGCCCTGATCACCACTAAAACAAACAAACAAACAAAACACCCCAACCTCAGATATCCAAATGTCCTACTCAACAGACCTACTCGGATGTCTAACAGGCATCTCAAATTCAAGATGTCATGGCCAAAGTAGAACTCTTGACTTTCAACCTCCAAACTTGCTCACTCCTAATTATTTCACCATCACCCATCAAGAAAAAAAACTAGGCATGATCTTTTATTCCTTGATTCCTCTTTTCCTCACATCTGTTGACTTTACCTCCAAAACATAGCCCAAATTAGTCCCCTTCTCTTCATCCCTACACCCCAACCAAGCCAACATCATCTCTTGCTTGGATTGCTGGAATTTCCTAACTGTCCTTGCTTCCCCTCTTGCTCTTCTAAAATCTGGATACCACAGTAGCCAGTGACTTTGTAAATTATCAGTAAGCAGTCTATACAGAAACTGGAATATAATGATGTTCACCTGAAATTTACAGTGTTATAAACCCATGTGACCTCAATAAAATAAAAATAAAATAAAAAATAAGTTACCAGTAAAATCACCATGTGACGTCCCACCTAGAATGGAAGCCAAGCGGCTCAGTCTCTTACAGATCCCTTCGGTTGCCCAGCACCTGCCCATCTCTCCAGCCTGCCTACTCACACTCTCCCCATCACCCACTCCCATAAAGCCCTTGCTGGGGATTCCCCCAGGGCTGGTTCTTTCTTATCTTTTATGGTGAAACTTAAATTTCACCTCGCTAGAAACCTTCCCTGATCCCCTAATAGAAAATACTCAGAATTTACTCTTTCTTAGAATTGACTACTATTAGATATTTTTCTTATTTTCAGTTTCTGTCTGATTAGAAAGCAAACTCCATAAAAACAGGGTTTTTGTCTATTTTGTTCTCCACAATATCCCTCACTGCCTTGAACATGACTCGGCTCCTAGTGCGTGCTGGAGAATATTGAATGAACAAGTATGTAAGATGCAGAAGGATATTCACTCAAAAATTGCTTGCATAGCGTTACAAGTATAGCAAAACAAACAAACAAACCCTGGAAACTACCTAAAAGCTAGAGGATCAATTCCTCATAGTATATCCATACAGGGGATACAGTCATTTAAAATAATGAGGTCAATCTATAAAAGCTGAAAGGGAAATAATGTCCAAGCTGTGTTCACATACATCCTGTGGAAGCCAGCTTCCAACATGGCCCCCGATGATCCTCGACTCCTGGTATTTATGCTCTTATGTAGTCTTCTCCCAAATTGAGCTGCAGCTGGTCTGTGTGACCAATAGGGTATGGTGGAGACGACGGTGTGTCACTTCTGAGGTGAGGTTCTGAAGGGCATCGCAGCTTCCCCCTTGTTCTCTTGGATCCCTTTCTGGGTGAAGCCAAGCTTTGTGTTATGAGGTCACTCAAGCAGTCTGCGGTGAGGCCACTTGGAGAGGAAGTGGGCCTCCTTGCCAACAGCAAGCACCAACTTGCCAGCCCTGTGAGGGAACCACACTGGAAGGGGGTCCTCTGGCCGCAGTCAAGCCTTCAGATGACTGTGACCTTATGAGATCCCGAGCCAGAAGCATCTGGTTAAAGTTCTTGGAATTCATGACTCACAGGAACTGTGCAAGTTCGTGAATGTTCACTGCTGGTTTAAGGCCCCAGGTTTTGAGGTAATCGGCTATGCACAATACATCTAATACACAGTATCACTCTTCTTGTACTTTGAAAAAGCACACAGGTACACATGCTTCTTCATGCATAGAAAATATCTCAAAGCATACATACACATAGGGAGTAACCGGGCCCTGACACAGGTGGTAGGGAGGGGCTATGTTCACTTTTCAGGATATGAACCTGTAGTCTCAGATTTATTTACAAGGAGAACCATTTCTTACTTTTATAATTCTGAAGTTTATTATTTTTAAAAATTTAAGCAAAGCAGTATTTTTTTTTTTTTCCTTTTTCTCCCCAAAGCCCCCCGGCACATAGTTGTATATTCTTCGTTGTGGGTCCTTCTAGTTGTGGCATGTGGGACACTGCCTCAGCGTGGTTGGATGAGCAGTGCCATGTCTGAGCCCAGGATTTGAACCAACGAAACACTTGGCCGCCTGCAGCGGAGCGCGCAAACTTAACCACTCGGCCACGGGGCCAGCCCCCAAAACGGCATTAAAAGAGATAAATCACAATAGTGGCGCTTCCTAAGCCTTCTTTCCTTCGTGTTTTTCTTGACTTTCTCCCACTCTCAAGACCTGGCTTTGGAATAGGCTGTTCTTTAAATGCTTTTAAGTAGCCCAAACACTGGAGGATTGATTCTGTTTTTCATTAAAATACTGATTTCACAAACATCAATCCCATGACTAGATGGCTGTAAGGTAGGAACCCGATTTAATCATTTGCATTTATTAAGGCAATAATGTTGCACTAACGGCTTGTGGGATGAACAAATAAACCACTCATGCTGCTGCTGGGCGCCGCTGTCTTGCCTAGAGCTGGTGATGGAGCCCGCAGGCTTGAGCTGTGGTTTCTGCAGGAAGTGGCCCATAACTCTGGTTGTGCCTACTTTCTCACCAGTAAAGATTGACACTGGGAAATATTCCATAGGTTGATCAACTGGTAGAGGCAAGGGCAGCCCCTATCCAAACCACAGAATTCTTCATACTCTCCCCCAATAAAGGCATTTCCAAAGCGTGGTCTGGGGGACTCCAGTTATTCACGTTTAAGTCGAACAACCATCTCAGCGATGTTGTAAGGCGGGAATAAAATGGAGCACTTGACCCCTCAGGGTTTGCTTTATTTCTTCAGAATTGGGGGGAGGGGGACTAGGCACAGGCCTTCGACTAGCATGGAATGAGGAACTTCTTTTTTTAAGACGACATCCAAACTCTGCAGCACAAACCCAGTTTCGATCCATGAGACCAGGGGCAGCAGTGACAAACTGTACCTTCGATTCGGTAATATGTCCCAGTCCTCTCAAGGGCCTCTGAAGGGTTAGAGTTATAGGAACAAAGCTGTCATCACTCAGCTATGCATACTGATGAGATGAGAGCCCCAGGATTTATGAAACCTTGATCACCAGGAAATTAATTACATCTGAAACTGCTGCTGCAAACAACCCGTGACACACAAGGAATAGCCCAGTGAAACAACTCCAGGCAGGTTGGGTTAGCATTGTCCTGCTCAGCGGAGGCAAACCCACATTTGCTTTCAAAGTAAGAGAGCCCTCGTTCAGCAAATCGGGCCAGCAGAGTGCAAAATATTCACATTTTCAGACCGCGTAGAAAAATCAGACCACATTTTAAGAGTGGATGAATACTTATGAAATTTCTAAGTCTTATAAAACTTTCAAAAGCTTATCTAAGGAGAGGCTGGCCTGGTGGTGTAGTGGTTAAGTTTGCACACTCCACATCGGTGGCCCAGAGTTCACGGGTTTGGATCCCAGGCACAGACCTACACACACCGCTCATCAAGCCATGCTGTGGCGGCATCCCACATACAAAATACAGGAGGAGTGGCACAGATGTTAGCTCAGGGACAATATTCCTCAAGCAAAAAGAGGAAGATTGGCAACAGATGTTAGCTCGGGGCCAATCTTCCTCGGGGGGGAAAAAAAAAGAAGGTCAACCTATAGATGCAGGCATGGAAAGAATCCTAAAACATAGTTAAATGAAAAACAATTGTCACAGAGCAATATGTACAGTATGGCGGGCCTATGTAAAACATAAAGTGTACGCATCACATCGTTTCTTGGTAGAAGAGTAATGTATTGCTTCCCATCTCCCTCCCCCTCCTGCAAAAACAAGAAACAAAACACACGCAATTCAGAAATAAGTTGTAAAAAGAAAGCCATGTGTTATTTATAAATCAATCATACAATAAAATAATTATTTTAAAAAGTCACAAATACAACAGTTGTATAGTCAGCTTGGATTCAAGTCCCTCTTAAATACATTGCAAATCAATCTATTTCAGTGTTCTTTTCCAAACAGATGTGGTTCAAACCCAGTGAAGTCTTTATAGTTTCATACTTAAGCGAATGAAACTGACAATAAATAGTCCAAAAATAATTTTTTTAAAATACTAAACGGTAAACGTTACTCTGAGTTACAAAACAGCATGTTACTCAGACTACCTGAAGATTTCACCAAAGTCAGTAAAAAAGTTACACAACATTTGTATTTCCACATTTAAAATCCTCATTGTGTTTTCCTTGATGTGATAATGACACATACAAAAGCTCAAAGGATTAATAAAGACGTAATTGAAAGTCCTGATAAGTCAATAAACAGATTTCATTACAAGCTGAACACCACAAAGAAACAGAGCCCTTCTTTGCTTCTCTTCTACAGCTACTACAGCACATTGTGGAGTGAAGGCAGCACCCAGCCGAGCGGTTCTCCAGCCTCGGTGTGCCAGAGCATCAGGCAGACTTGTGAACATGCAGGTTCCTGGGCTCTGTTCCCAGACTCTGAGCTCTCATTCCTGAGTCTGACAAACCTGCATTTTTTAACAAGATCCACAATGATTTCGATGAGGGACCAAGACCCCAACTGACCATTCACATTCTACTGTTCAATCCTAACTCTGCCATTGGTTGGAAAGCTGACTCTGGGTACCTCCTTCACCTCTTTAATTTCCTCATCTGTAAAGTCAGTCAACTGAACCGACCATCCCTGAGGGCTCTTAAGCCCTAACAAGGCTGTGATTGACCCAAGATATAAAAGAACTGGAGTTTCAGCTAAGAACTTAGTCTTCATGCCAAGACTAGTTCATGCAAGTCACTGGGTTTCTGTCTTTTCACCACCTTCAGAAAAGTCTGCTTCTATCAGCTCCGTTTCTGGGAGCATCTGAGTAGAGGAATTCTGAAAGTGACATCTATGTGAACTTGGGGGACTTTCCTCATGCAAACAAGGAAGCTTCCAGCAATCCTGAGAGGTGCTGCAGATACCTGGTATGTGGTGGACCTGCTCGGCTAGGAAACAATGGAAACATCCCCATAACACCAAGCAGCCTCCAGATCATCCTGTAAAACTTCTGTGGGAGGAGCTGGACAACTCAGTAGGAGGTTTTCACGCTGGTTGAACTCGAAGAGTAAGAGCTGGACTTCCTGGAGAATTTCTTTGATGTGAGAGATACTTGCATCTGCTTTACTGTACGGACGCTCCGACAAAGGAAAGCGTTCTTTGCATGATTCCTAAAGTCTTGGGAAACAAAGTAATAGACAAAGGGATCAATGCAGCTGTTGAGGGTGGAGAGGCAGAGGGCTGCAATGTACAGGGCATAGACGTGGCTCTGGCTCCAGTTTTTAATCAGGAAATAATGCACCACAAGCAGAAGGTTACTAGGAGTGAAGCAGATCAGGTACATGGCCAGGACGGTGACAATAAGTTTGATGGCTCTCTGCTTCTTCTTTCCCGAGTTTTCATCTACAGTCGAAGATCGAAGTGTTCTGATCATCAGCACATAGGCAGAGGCCGTGAGGAAGGCTGGGAACAGGAAGACCCCGATGGCCAGAGAGAGGAAATAATTGAACATGTCCCCCACCAACACCTCCTCAGGCAAAACATCATGACAGGTGGTGATGTTCAGGGCTGGAATGTAGACGGTCTGCTTCACGACATACAAAGGAATGGTAACCAGCAGAATCAGCAGCCATATTCCCAAAGAGACACCGATGGCGATGTTTGCCTTCTTCCTGGGGTGCACCATGGGGTTCACGATGACCCAGTATCTCTGCACGCTGAGGCAGGTCATGAAGAGAATGGAACAGTACATGTTGCCATAGAAAAAGCCAATGAGTACCTTGCAAAGGGATTCCCCGTAAATCCAGTTGTTGCCATGTATGTGATAGGCAATCTTCAAAGGGAACCAGATAACAGAAAGGAGGTCTGCCAAGGCCAGGTTGGCCATGTAAACCACAGCGGGGTGCCTCTTCCTGGTTCGGAAAAGGAAAACCCACAGGGCCATGCCATTACTTGGCAAACCAATCACAAATACAATTGTGTAGACAATTGGAAGAAAGACAGTAGTCAGCTTTCCCGTGAGGACGGAGGCAGAAAATTCATCCACGGAGAAGCCTGGTTCCACTGTAACTCCTTTCCCGGTGACGTGAGCGGGGCTTTCAGCCTTACCAATGAGGCTCCTTCCTTTAGAGAGTCTATTGGTTCCTGTACAAGAAAGAGAGGGCAGACAAGGTCATTACAGAAATCACCGCTTCAGCAGTAATGCTGGCTTGTTCAAATAAAAGTACTTTAGATAAAGACAGGAGGAACACACAAAATGCTTCCAGGGGCTTTCTTTGGGTGATGGGATTATTGGGATTCTTGTCTGGTTTTGTTTGTTTGTTTTTTAGAATAAGCATTTTTTTTTAACTGGAGGGTGGTGGGGTATCTGTGGAATATAACACTGGTTTCTATGAATCTAGGAAAAACTGACAGTATTTCCATTTATTTTTACTAACCGTCCACATTCCTTAGTTCCTAACTGTTCTTACAACGACCATCTATCTCACTCTGGCCAGGAGACAGGATCCACCTGGCCTATCAGTCATTCCCTATCTCACAGGCTGACACAGGGAGAGCCCCAGGAGCACCAGGGATATTCCCTCTCCACCCAGAAGGACTGCCTCAGGCAGGGAGGGATACGCTTGCTTCTGTGTGGGCCTCTTGCAGACCCTCCCATGGAGGCCAGCTGGCAGGCAAGCCTTCTGGTCTTAAGATCACTGATGGCTGGGTACACCAATGACAAATCTGTGCTCTGACTTGCAAGCAAGTACCAAGACAAGCTCTGACAATGTACGCTCCCATCCCCATATCACGAACTAAACTTTCGAAACCACCAACAAATCAGCGGCATACATTCAGTGTTCACAGACCTGCAGAAGAAAGTGAGGGACAAATTGAGGACACTGAAGGATCTTACTTAATTCTGAGGCAGTAGGCCTTCATTGAGCAGAGAAAACAGGGCAAACTGCCAAACAGTATGCCAGGGAGGATGTCAAACCTGCTCACGAGTTTGTCATCATTTCTCTGCTTAGTCATCACCTTTTCCTCTTCCAGCTTTGCACCCGGGTTCAGCAGGATTACTGCTTCTCCTGGGCCTTTCCTATTAAGAGCTAACAGGGGTTAGGCTGGGTAGACGATTAGAAGGTGTAGAGATCAATACTTTACTTTTCACTTAGTGTTGTGGGGTGAAAAGTGACCCCTAAAAGAGATGTCCATGTCCTGATCCCTAGAATCTATGATCATTATCTTATTTAGAAAAGGGTCTCTGGAGCCAGCCCTCAGGGCCTAGTGGTTAAGTTCAGCGCGCTCCACTTCGTTGGCCCAGGCTTGGTTCCCAATCACGGAACCACATCACTCGTCTGTCAGTAGCCATGCTGGGGGGCAGGAGCTCACATAGAAGAACTAGAAGGACCTACAACTAGAATATGCAACTATGCACTGGGGCTTTGGGGAGGAAAAAAAAAGAGAGAGGAAGATTGGTAACAGATGTTAGGTCAGGGCGAATCTTTCCCAGCCAAAAAAAAAAAAAAGAGCCCTAGAAAAGGGTCTTTGTAGATGTAATTAAGGATCTTGAGATGAGAAGACATCCTGGATTACCCAGGTGGGCCCTAAGTCCAATGACAAGTGTCCTTATAAGAGAAGGCAGAGGGAAACGTGAGAGAGACAGAAGAGAAGATAGAGAGGAGAAAGCAATGTGAAAATGGAGGCAGAGATTGAAGCAAGGCCGAGGACCAAGCCAAGGAATGTCAACAGCCCCTGCCACCAGAAGCTGGAGGGGGCGAGGAATGATTCTCCCCTTGAGACCTCAGAGGTGCCCACACCTCGAGATGGGACTTCTGGCCTCCAGAACTGTGAGAGAATAAATTTCTGTGGTTTTAAGTCACGTGTGTGGCAATTTGTTACGGCACACGAGACTAACACTTAGGGCAGACCTACCTCGTGTTCCAATTTCTTCAAATTTTTTTTTCAAAGAACAAATTATTTTTTTAATAAAAATAATATTCCTACATATTACTGTGCTCTTCAAATACTTGACTATAACCTGCAGTAAGAAACATATTCTGTATGGCAACCTCGTTCCAATACATATGTCCATAATGGAAAAAAAAAGTTTCACAAAATAATAGTCACCCTTCTATGCAGGGTACATTCTGATACTTTCTATTGCATTCTATTCCATTCTTATAAAAAGCCAGTCACCACCCTCCTCATTGATTTTGTGACCCACCTACGTGTTTTTCAAAACCAGTTAGCAGGTGACCAATTTTGAAGCACCCCAACAGAACAGCACTTACAGATGGGTGAGCTACTGAAGAATTTTAGGGAATACTGAAATATTTTAAGATGAAATTGTATCTGGGTTTATTTCAAAATAATACAGGGATTGGAACCCCGAGACGCTGCTGGTGGGAATGTAAAATGGTGTAGTCACTGTGGAAAACAGTCTGGCAGTCCCTCAAATGGCTAAACAGAGTTGCCACACGACCAGGCAATTACACTCCTAAGTGTCTACTCAAGACAAAGGAAAACACGTCCACACAAAAACTTGTACGTGAACGTTCAGAGCAGCACCATTCACAAGAGCCCCAAAGTGGAAATACTCCAAATGTCCATCAACTGACGTTGTATATGCACACAATGGAGTATTATTTGGCAATAAAAGGAAATGAAGTACTGACAGGTACTACAACATGGATGAACCTGGAAAAGACTACGCTAAGTAAAAGAAGGCAGTCACAAAGGAACATGTGTTGTCTGATTCCATTTATATTAAATGTCCTGATTAGGCAAATCCAGACGAAAAGTAGATTTGCGGTTGCCAGGAGCTGGGGAATGGGCAGACTGGGGGTAAAGGCAAAGGGCTGGGGGGGTGTTCTTTTGGGGGAATGAAAATATTCTCAAGTTGACTGTGGTGCTGGATATATAACTCTGTGAATAATCTAAAAGTCACTGAATTATGTGGTGTGCAAATCATATCTTAAGAAAGAGCTAAAGAGTCACACAGAGGAGGGCAGGAATAGGCTGGGGTGTAATTACTAAAGCTGAGCGAGGGGCACATGGGATTCACGATAATATTTTACTTTCATTTGTTTACAATTTTCCATAAAAACAAGCACATGCCAGGTCAGGAAAGTTTATGTAAAGAGAGATCAAAATCTGCTTTAAATAAGACTACTAAAATGAAAAAGGAAAAGAGAAGAAATACCAAAAAAAAAAAAAGAGAGAGAGAGAGAGAGAGAGAGAAAGGGAGGGAGGGAGAGAGAAAGAAAAAAAAATTTCCTGAGAATATTCCAACACACAACCGTGAACGGTCTCAGTCAAAAATACTGTTCATGTTAACTGTGCTTGTTGTAGCAGCCGCAGTGCACACAAGCAGCATGCTGCGTACGTTTTAAGATATGACACTGAGAAATGTCGAGATGCTGCTCAAAGGTGCCTGAAGCCCTGTCAGCAGAGCACCTAGACTTTCCCCCCACAGTGTCCTATACCACTCAGAGAACTCGCCTAGGACCAGTGCTATCCTGGCTCCCAACTGTCTAACCAGGTAGCATCATTCCTATTTCACAGGGTGGAGAAGAAAGTAAAGGCACATATGAAGTTTAACACATATAAAGTATCTGGCTGCAAAAGCATCCCCATTTGGGGGCTGTAATAGACAATACTGCCCAAGTACCGAGAATACACACTCCCACAGATGCTCAAAGCAGCACCCCCTGCCCCAATTACAAACAGGAAAGAGGCACTGTTCCCCAGCCCCGATTCCTAACTTACCCCATCCCCAGCACAGTCCCTAGCATTCATAGTAGACGCTACACCATTCAATAAATATCAAAATGGAAAGATAGTCACAACATACTGGCACGGACCTAGCACTGCTCATCAAGCCATGCTGTGGCAGCATCCCACATAAAATAGAGGAAGATTGGCACAGAGGTTAGCTCAGGGCCAATCTTCCTTACACACACACACAAAAAATTGTTAAGACAACGTACAGTACGGTCCTTCTAATGTTATAAAATATATATTTGTGCAGAGAGGTCTGTTAAGATTGCAGGGAGCAGAGAATGGGGAATTTCATTTTTTCAGACTCTTCTAATTTGTACAATTTTGAAAAAAAAAGTATGTAAAACTTTTAATTTTAAAAACACCACTTGTCCTTTGTTATTTTAAGTATCTTCCTGCAGCCTACCGACCCCACCAACTCTACTGTGGAGCCGAGTATTTTCTTTGTGTTAACTCTCTACTGGTATCCTCTTCCCTACTCTCCCCTCATCCCCAGCTTTCTTGTGCTCCTGACCTTTGGGAGCACAAACTGAAAAATAAAAAGCTTCGGTGGCTGGCCCCCTCCCTGGATACACTTCGTCATTGTCATGGGTTCTTTCAGGAGGACTGTTTTCCTCTCAACACTTGCCCAGCTAATAAAGCTATAAGAAAGTCAAACACAGACTCCACTAAGACATCACCAACGAGGTTAATTAGTAACTACAGGACAAGCAAGGGGACCAAACACAAATTGAAAGTCCCATCTTCATGTTTGCTACAGTGTTCTCTCTTATTAAAAAAACACTGGAAATATCCTCTTGTGTCCATCAACAGAGGACCAATCTAAAAATTATGATACATCCTCCTATAACATATTTTAGAGTCATTAAAAATGTTTTATATTTACTGACATGCTACTGATGTTTATATAATCCCAAACTTATACAGAAAGATTTTCTGTATTTTTCAATAGATATTCTACGCACGGATTATGAAAGCATGGGAAAGGATACAGATCAAAATATTAGCAGGGGTTACTTTGGGTACTGAGGTGATTTGTTTAAACTCCCCCCTCCTCCCCTTTTCGGCTTATTTTTCCTCTGTAGTGATCACACATCACTTGTATAATTAAAAACCAATTACAAAGAGAACAGAAGTTTCAGTCTCGAAAAACGGAATGACGGCATCACTGGGGGCCTCCCTGGCTTGTGACACAGTAGAAAGACAGAAGTGCCTGAAACAAGCTGACTTAAGTGCCAAATGGCCATGGATCTGTGAGGTCACTGGGCAAGTGCCCTCACTTCATTCTTCAGTTGGTATTTACTGAGGTCCTTTAGATAACGAGACTGTGCTGGACCGAGACGACGGCGAAGACACCAGAGCCCCTGGCCTCCCAGACTATATCATCCAGTGGGGAGACCGAGTAACACATTTACACCAACAATTATCAATTACTGTTGCGATGGGAAAGAAAGCAGGGGCCATGAGGAGTGTTTTCCTTGCCCGGCACCAATTCAACGGCCCCTCTGTAAAATGAGGCAGTGGTACTCCAAGCTGAGGTTCCTGCCATGAGACAGTCTTTTGGGGTGAGACCTTTGGGAAGAAACATCAAACCAACTATCTGCCCTGTAGCAAACTGAGGGGCACTCCTGGGCGTCAGGCAGAAAGGGGAGGAGCAAAACGGCGCCGAGGGGCAGAGGAACTCTGGTGATGCCCATGCCGGATTTCTTAAAATCAACCTAGTTTCAAGCTGGAAGGAAGCTCCATCCACCTCAAGTCTCACCATGCCTTAGCCAACCCTTTAGCACAGTTAACAGCAAAGGAATACAAGTCTGCAGAGAGAAAGAAAACCCAAGGTGCAATGTTACATAGTTCTGGTTAACAAGTAATTTGATTTTTTTGCTGTTAAATCAAGCTCACCTCATACTCCAGGAATCGCCCCAGCCCCGGCTCCTCACTTTGTAAACAAGAACAACCCGAGTACTCAGGGCCGGCTTCCTACAGGAATCGTCTGAATCCTAAAAGCGTTCAATCACCTACACCCACACAATTTTTTAACGCTGTTTGCACATGCTAAGTTTTGCTGCTGAATTTTACGTTTCCAACTTTAAAAGAGAAAGGCAAATGGAGAAGTGTTCACCAGTTTCAATACTTTCCGGAAATAAATGCCTTTTCTGATGCTGACCAACAAAATGTATACAGTGGTGCAGTTTTCAAGTATACAGCATAACAGCCTATTCTCTAACTCCAGGGGGAAAAGAGTCATATTCGTCGATCCAATTCAAATTCACAGTGATCTGCTCTTTTTACGATATCTTTATGAAGAAGATAAAAGTGAGAAACTGCCTTTTACAGCAGGTCTGCAAATCTCCCATGGAAATTAAAACTTCCCTTTTAAGGCCACCGTGGCTGCCCCAAACCGCGGGGGGTCGGTTAGCATCACAGAAGCGCGATGCCGGGCCAAACCTCCTCCACGCCCCCAGAGGCCTGCTCAGGCCGGGCAGGTTCCACCCCGGCAGGGCAGGTTCGAGCACCCCCGGGGCAGCCGCCCGCGCATCCGGCACCGCGCACAAGCCGGCCCCCGCCCGGGTCTGCGCCCGGGGCTGACGGCCTCCGGCCTACACACCTGAGTGGCCGCCAGCGCACGCTCCCTGTGCTGTGCAAGGGCCCGAACCCCAGGGCCCTAAGGTCACCCGGTCGAATGCGAGGCAGGGTCCAAGAAGTTCCATTCGAAAACCCTCGTAACGCCCAACTGGGGGCCTAGAACTCGAGGCCGAGCGCGCGTTTCCCCGAGAAGCCAGCGCGCCGCCCCTCCAACACGCCAGGGGAGCTGCGGGCCCCGGCCGGGTCGCGAACGCCGTGGGCCGACCCCAAAGAGGGGGCTCGCAGGTAGAAGGGGTCGCAAAAAGCGAGGTAGAAGGTTCCAGGCGCGGACTCCCACCCACTCCACCCCGCCCCGGAGCCATCGCCTCGCTAACTGCAGAGGTCCCGCGGGGCCAGCCCGGAGGACGTCGCCAGGGTGCCTGAAAAGCTCCTTAATGACTCGGTGTTTGCAAAGAAACCACCCCGGGGTAGGGGGAGGCTGAGCCCTCCCGGGACTCGCGAGCTCTCCGTTCCCTCCTCTTCCTCTCCGCCGACTTCTGCCTCCTCCGGCTGTCCCAGCTGGATGCTCCCCGGCGCAGGGAGCCCCCAGCAAAGCTGCCGAGCGGAGGCTGCGGGTTGCAGCGAGGCGGTGGCGGCGGCGGCAGCAGAACACCCTTCGCGCACCTGCCCCGCCTCCACCTCCTGCCAGTGGTGCCCGGGTCCCCGGGCCCCCGCTCCCTGGCGGCACGAGCCCCCCTAGGCCAAGTTCCTCACCTGGGAGGGTGCGATTGCAGGAGGCAGAAGCCGCCAGCAGGATGGCGCCCCCCAGCAGCCACGCTGCGCTCGGGCGTCGCATCCTTCCAGCAGCCCCGACGCCCCACGGGCGCGCAGTTCGCCGCCACCGATCCGAAACTCAGAGTGCTCTCGCCGCGGAGACAGAGCCACCCTCCCACCCACCCCTATTTGGAGCCTCTGCGGTCGCCTCCCCAGAGTCGCAGAAGTTTCAGTGAAACCCGAGCCGCCCGACGCACCTGCGCGAGGCCTCGCCCCTGGGCGGGCCCCCCCGGGAGGCCCCGCCCCCTCGACCAGCCGGGGCTCGGGCCCCGCCCCCCGCCGCCTAGCTGGGCGCCCGCGCCCGGGCTCCAGGCTCCGGGTGCCCAGCTGCTTCCCCGAGGCTGCGGGAGCCGCCCGAGGGCGGGGTTGGGCGGGTCAAGTGGCTGTGTTGGAATGCAAATGGCAGGGGAGCTCGGATCTCGGGGTCATCCTGGCGTGGGCAACGCCTAGAACTACCTTTCACCTTTAACTGCTCCTGGGGAGCCAGTGTCTTCCATCGCCCTCCCTGCCTTTTCCCATGTGGCCAAAAGCCAGGCTCAGGCTCACTGCGGTTATCGTCGTAATCGGTAGAGGCTTCCCGGTGTAATGGGCACTGTGGGATGAGGGGGCAGTTTGTAATCTACAGAGGCAGATGGACAGCTGCGGGCACCAACGGTGGGGAGCAGGGGTCCGGGATTCAGTTTCTGCTCTGCTGGTAACTAGCTGCGACCTCGAACAAACCTCCTCACCCCCTTCTAGGCCCATTTCCTCGTCTGCGAGGCGGAGGGGAGAAAACAGTGGGAACACTTAAGTTCCAAGAGCTCATGATTTAGGAGCCTTGTCTAGTTTAATCCCGACGACAGCGCGCGCTGTAAGTATGATTATTATTCCCATTTTACAGACGAGGAAATGGAGCTCAGAGCTTCTTCAAGGCAAGGGAAAACAGAATTGAAACAAAAAAACAGCTCACTAATTGGGAAAAAATATTTACAAGCCACTTATCCGACAAAGGGTTAATCTCCATAATATACAAAGAACTCACACTGCTTAACAACAAAAAAACAAACAACCCGATCAAAAAATGGGCAGAGGACATGAACAGACATTTCTCAAAAGAAGATATGAATATGGCCAATAGACACATGAAAAGATGTTCATCATCGCTAATCATCAGGGAAATGCAAATCAAAACTACACTAAGATATCACCTTACCCCCGTTAGATTGGCAAAAACATCCAAAACCAAGAACGACAAATGTTGGAGAGGTTGTGGAGAAAGAGGAACCCTCATACACTGTTGGTGGGAATGCAAACTGGTACAGCCACTGTGGAAAACAGTATGGAGATTTCTCAAAAAGTTAAAAATAGAAATACCCTATGACCCAGCCATCCCATTACTGGGTATCTATCCTAAGAACCTGATATCAGAAATCTCAAGAGTCCGTTGCACCCCTATGTTCATCGCAGCATTATTTACAATAGCCAAGACGTGGAACCAGCCTACATGCCCAGAAACTGATGATTGGATAAAGAAGATGTGGTATATATACACAATGGAATACTACTCAGCCAAAAAAAAGACGAAATTGGCCCATTCACAACAACGTGGATGGACCTCGAGGGCATTATGTTAAGCGAAATAAGTCAGTCAGAGAAAGACGAACTCTATATGACTCCACTCATAGGTGGAAATTAGTATATTGAGAAGGAGATCTGATCGGTGGTTACCAGGGAAAAGGGGGGGTGGGGGGAGGGTACGGAGGGGGAAGTGGTGTACCCACAACATGACTAACAAAAATGTACAACTGAAATCTCACAAGGTTGTAATCGATCATAACATTAATAAAAAAAAAAGGAAAAAAAAAATAAAATAAAATGAAAAAAAAAAAAAAAAGAAATGGAGCTCAGAAAGGTTGGATAAATTGCCCACAGTCACACGGTTTATAGACACTGTTTGTAAATGTTCACCACATTTAAACTTTAGTCTGTGATTGCCACTTTCTTCTGTCAGTCACTGCACTACAAACGCTTCCACCGAGGTCTCCTCGGCTTTGGGATCCCATAGTCTAAAGACACTGAGACCGCACAGGGTGCATGGGGCCTTCAGGATATTGGTAATGTCTTCCTTTTTACTTGCTTTAAAAAGGTAAAATAAAGTTTACTGTTATCCATTTAAACTTTGGGTGGTGGAGGAGCAGAAAAAAGACAGGGTGTTGTCTTCAGATATTTGAAGGATTAGCGTGTAGAAGGTAGACGCTTTCTGAGTAGCTCCAGAGCAGAAATAGGTGGAAGCCACAGCGGGAGGCTGATTTGGCTCAATGTAGAAACAGATTTCTAACACGTCCCTCTGGCCGCAGGCCTGAGGGCTGCCTAGTGAGGGTGAGGGCCACATCGCTGCAGGGCTTGCGGCAAAGGACCAGGGCATCTGTCGGGCATGTTGGAGAGGGAGTTCCCTCCCAGGCTCAGGGCCCAGATTGGGTAAGTCCAGATAGGCTCCTGATGGACTTGAGCCCTGAGAGCCCATGATTCTCTCCAGAAGACCAGAGTTGGGTGAGTCAGTTACAGGAGACCATCATCAATTTTTGAACAACCAAAAACTGAATGGCCACAATCTTGGTTGGGCCTGTGAGTTTCTAAGATGGAGCCTGCAGCTGATAAAGGCCCTGTGTCCTGTGTGTGACCTCTTGCTGAACCCACCATGGGGCCAATTAACAGAACTAATGTGGGTTCCAGATAATTCAGGCAGATGAAATTGGGTAAAATGTCGTGGTAGCCAGTTGTTTCAACCATATCCCCAATAAGACATTTCCCGAAAGTTACCTAAGGGGGTGGTTAGCGTTCTGCCTCTTCCCTCTGCCCTGTCAGAGGGGCTCACAGGAGCAGGGAAATCACTGGTTGAAAAGGAAGAGAAGCAAATGGCCCTAAAGAGGCCATGAGAATGGAGTACTTGCTCCCTGAATAAGAGGAATGGACTGCCCCCCCCCACACACACTGACAAGAATGGGCAGGGAAAGCTGTCCACTGAATGAGACAATTCTCTTTAATGGCCGCCTTTCAGTAGATCCATCTCTTAGAAAGCTCTCATTGCCATCTCTCCAGTGAGTTCTTTTGGGAATGTGCAAAGAGCTCAGCCTCTGAAATCATGTAACCCTATGGGCAAATTCTGGCTTCTCCCCTTGCTAACATCTGTGTGACCCTGGAGAAATTACTTACCCTCTCTAAGCTTTAGGTTCCTTACCTATAAAATGGAGTTAATAATTTTTTAGTTTAAAGGTGTCAGGATAAAATAAATTGTGACTGTGTTTGATGCATGATAGAAGCTCAGCAAACATTCTATTTGTTTCCTTCCTTTCTCTCAGAAGTCTTCACACCCCTCACCTGCACCCCAGCTCTCGGGGTGCCACCTCCCAGGCCCAGATGCCTCAACCAATGCCCACTTTTCCTCCCAGGAAAGGCTGACTTCTAGAAATAGCACTGGGGACTTTCTCATCCTGTCCAGTTTGCCCAATGGGGATCAGGTCACTCCTGAGGGTCCCTCACTAGGGAAGATACTCAGTCCCAATTATGTCCCTTTGATCTTTCCAAGCCTCTGTTTCATTATCTGTAATCTATTACTATGACATCTATAATCTGGGAATGATGACACTGTCATACCTTTCTTGTAGGGTGGCTGTGAAGATTCAGGTTGCTAAATGCTCATTTAGCTCTTAGCATGGTTCCTGGTATTTGGTAGGTACTCAAGAAATGCATCCACTACAGAATGACTGCCCCAAGGAGAATCTTCTTTTCAGAGAACAAGGCACCAAGGTCCAGCTGTTTTCCACTTACATTTTTCACTGGTATACTATGGAAATATGTCCTGAAGCACCAAAATTTCCAAGAAAATATTTTACTGAACAATGCCATGAGTTCCTTATCCCAAGAATGTGGTTTCTCCCAGCAGCTTGACTAAATGAACGACATTCCTTTGAGTCAGTTGGCAGCTGTCTTCCTGTGACAGTATTTGTTCTTTAGATGTGGGTGACTCCTTTGCCCTGAAGGGCCTGCGGTGTTGTGTGGCTCTGTGGAACAGTACAGCAAAAGGACCCCGGCCAATTCCAGACAGCCTGGCCTCTGGCGATTGAGAAATTTGTTCAGTGTCCCACCCTCTACAATTCTAAGGAAAATAAAGTAGGAACCGGGGTAGGCCAGACACTGCGGGGGAAGGCATTTCAGTCAATCAATTCTACAATCATTTATCATATTCGTCAAACTCTTTCTGGAGGAGCAAAGACACAGTGCCTGCACTCTTGGGTCCTGGTCAAATACATTCATTCAGTCACTCATTCACTGCGTAAACACTCTGGAAGAGGTGAGCAGTGACCTTCACGTGGTGAAACCTTTGGTCAATTCTCAGTCTTCACATTATTCAACCTGACTGTGGGATTTGACAATTGATCTCTCTCTCCTTGAATGCTGTGTTCACTTGGCCTCCAGGACCACTCTTGTCTTGATTCTCCTCCTACTTCACTGGCAACTCAGAAGGGGTGGGTTCTTTTCTGCTCTCACCTGCCTTCCTGAATTCTACACCCTGGAGTGCCCCAGGTTTGTCCTTGGACTTCTTTTCTTGGCAATGTTGATTCATTTCCTTTGGTGATCTAATCCAGTCTTCTGGTTTTAAATACTATCTATATGATAACAACTCCCAAATTTGTATTTCTATCCCAGATCGCTCCATTCCAGACACATAACATCCAACCAGCTATTCAACATCTCCACTTGCACGAGACTACAGGCGTATCAAGCATAAGTCCAAAACTAAATTCCGGATCCACCCCACCTCTCTCATAGTCTTCTTCTCTCTTTAGATTGCAACACCATCAGGCCAGTTCCTCAGATCGAAAATCTTGGAGTCATTCTTGCCTTCTTTCTCTTATATTCCACATCTAATCCATCAGCAAATCCTACTTTGAAAATATATCCAAAATACTGCCATGGTCCAAGTTACCATCGTCTTTTGCCTCGATTATTACAATAGCCTTGTGACTTGTCTCCCTCCTTTTGCCCATGACCCTCTGCACAGTCTTCTCTTAATATAATGGTCAGAGTGAACCTGTTAAAATGTGCATCCGATGAGATCACTTCTATTTTTAAAATACTGACATAGCTCCCCACTTCCCTCTGAGTACAAACCACAGTCCACACACACAACGTCCTGGACTTCATCTCCTCTGCTGCCCTCACTCATTCTGCTCCAGCCACGCACCCTCCGCGCCGCTCCTCTGCGCTTGCTGTCCTTTGCCTGGAATGCTTTTGCCTCCAACACCTGCACAGCTTCAGTCCTCACTCCTTCTGGCATTTGCTAAAATGCTATCTTCTCAGTGGGGCTTTCTAAGGACTCCTTATTGAAAACTCTGCCCCCACCCTGTACTCCCCATTCTCCCTCCCTGCTTTATTTTCCTCGATGGCATGTATCTCCAGTATCGATATTCCACATGTATTTATTTATTATTTAGCTCCCCTATTGCAACGTAAGCTTCAGGAGTACAGAGATTTTCTTTTAGTTTGGCATTTTTTAAAGGATTTATAAAGTGACACAACCCAAAGCTGGCAGCTGCCTCTTACACACTCATCTCTTTAATGTCGTTATTATTTAAGTCCCAGTTTAAATCCCTTTTCTTAAAACATTGGAAGGCAAATGTCTAAAACACTAAAAAGTCAACCTTTCAAATGGAGAGGAGAGGGGGTTTTATCTGTTTGGTCCACTGCTGTATTCCCGGTGCTGGAATGGTGCCTAGCACAGAGAATGAGCTCGACAAATAATGTGACTGGGTGAGTTTTCATAGCTTGTACCTACCATCTTTCACCCACTCTGCTAGAAGCTAGGACTGCAAAGATCCACATCTCTGCCTCAGTTGAGCTGATGACCAAATATAAACAGAGATGCAGGAATAAGTCAGATATTGAGGGTGGGGGTCGTAAGTGATGCATCTTTGAAGGCTGTGATCACAGGGAGGAAGAATGACTTCTGCCTGGGGGAGTCAGGAGAGGCTTCCTAAAGGAGGTGGCATCTGAAGAGGGCCTTGAAGGATGAATAGTGCACCAGTTGGATTATTTAAGGTAAAGCTAGCTGCTACAACAGCTGAATCTCCAAATCGTAGTGATGCACTGGAATAGATGTTTATTTCTTACTCACTTAAAGCCAAGTCCAAGGCTAAGTTTGGTGGGAGGCTCTCCTCCAAGTGGGGATAAATGAGCCAGGCCTCTCTCCTCTTGGGGCTCTGCCATCTTCAACTCATGGCTTCCAAGGTTGCCACAGAAGGACAAGAGCAGGAAGAACTTGTGGATCAGATTTCCACAGCCTTGGCCTGAAAGTGGTACCCAATCCTTTCTATATTCCATTGACCAGAACTCAGTCACATGGCCACAGCTCACTGCAAGGGAGGCTGTGTGCCCAGGAGGAAGAGAAAGGAGTCCAGTGGACAGCTAACCAGTCTCTGTAATTCCAGGCATAATGGAGTAGGGATAGACTCCAGAGAGAAAGAAGAGTATGAAAGTTTGGTGTGTTTGGGGAGAGCTGTATGGTGGCAACTCAGAGTGTGTGAAGGAGAGTAGCTAGCGATGAAGCTAGAAATGCAGGCAAGACACCTGTGAAGGGCTTGTGTTTACCATGAAAAAGACTTTGGACTTCAATCCTGAGGGCACTGAAGGTGAACCATCCATTCTCAACCCTATCATCACATCACTGAGATTGGCAGGGTGGCCTTTCTGGGACCACAAGAAAGGCCTAAATCAGGTAGGAGTTGTAGTTGGACGAAATAGAGAGAGGAAAATGGGAGGAGAGGAGAGATACACTCCAACCACAAGTGCTGCCTCAGTGAGCGGCTCAGCCCCGCCCATCAACCGGTCCCATCTTTCTGATCGCCCTGTGGCATAATGACTATTCTCCACGCCTCGCCCCCATCATGTGCTTATTTCATTAGGTAATCCCTGGCACGGATACCATCTCCTGACTCTTCGTGAGGTGTGGGGTGCCAGTTCTGCTCCCCATAGCATTCTTCTTCATCAAGGTGAGACTGCGCTTCATTTCCCATGACATCATGACTAACTGTCTGTATGCCTCTCAGGACGCATTGCCCAACCACACTTCCAGCCTGTTTTGAAAGTTTTCTTAACTCTTTTCCCTTAGAAATATTTCCCCCAATTGTTTGAATGGTAGAAACAAAAAATCTAAAGTTAATTAAAGCTTAGACAGTAGTTGGTCATGAATGCCTGAAATTATCATTTGAAATTATTTCTTTGGGTCCAGAAAGCCTTTGGATAGCTGAGAGACCTCCGTTTCAATCTTTGGCTACCATCCGGACCCCTCCGCTCCACCACTGACAAGTCGAGATGCTGGGCGAGTGAGGCACCCCTCGGGGCCTCCCTTCTCACACCAAAGGGCCTCTAAGGACCTTGCCAGCTCTAATGTATGAGCTGAAGTAAACTAACACCTCAGAGAGATGAGTTGAGAGTGTGGGGAGTGAGGCGTTCCAGGAGAGTGGAGCACGGGTGGGTGGCTCCGGGCCCACTGTGGGGCGGGACGTGGTCCCAGAGACAGACTCTGCCACCTTGCTCCTCTGCAGACGGTCTCAGGGTCTGAAGGGAGTCAGAGCCCACCTGATCTAACCACTAGGGTGAAACCACCAGCCCAATTCAAAGAAGCCTAAATGCTGACTTTTCTTGTAAAATGAGTCCCAACATCCTCTTTAGATAAGAGGCAAAAAAAAAAAAGACATTTCAATCCAGAATATAGTTATTTTCCAATTTGGTTGCTCATAGGCCAGTTGTTCCCTCTTCTCTGCTTCCAGTCTTGACCACAAGCTCCACTTGCCACTGGCGGTGTTTCCTGAGTGGCTTATTCTTACAGTCTCATCTAAAGAAGCGTCTCTCTTTTCTCATTACAAATGCAACACACGCTTATTAAGTTTATTGTAAAAAAAAACTGGAAAGTATGAAATAGAAGGACGGAAGGGAGGGGAAGGAAAGAGGGAGAGAGGAAGGAAGGAAGAGATAGATAAAGCTAGCTAGAGAGGAAGGACGGATCCAGAGATAGCTACTGGTAACAGTTTGAATTGCCTTTCTAATTAGAGCTATCTTTTAAACAATCAGATTGAGATCACATTGCATAACTGTTTTGTTACTTAGTTTTCCCCACTGAACAACGTAGCCAACATTTCCCCAGATTCTTAAATATTCTTCCATAGCACCATTTAAATGGATCGATCTTCTCCGTAGATCTCAATTTATTTAACCTGCTGTAGAATATTCAGATTATTTCAGGGTTTTGCTGTTGTGTTTTAGATAACATAGAGGTAAACACATCCTGATATACATGTTTCTTTCTGTAGTCGCAGACTATTTCTTTAGGAAAAAATATTTCTAGAGATGGGTGGATTTGCTACATCAAAAATTCTGATAATTCTAAAAGCTTTTAGATGATTATCATCAAACTGCCCTTCAGAAGCGATGCACTAGTTTCTAGTCCCATCCGCAGTGTGTGTCCGTTTCTTCACATCTTCACCAACATTGAGTGTTACTGTTTTTAAAAATCTTTACTAACTTGAAAATTCTACCCTAATCTTAATCTTTACTTGCTCAACAGTAGACCAGAGAAAAGGATTTTTCGTGGAGAAAAGTTGTGATTCTAAAGCCTAATCTAAGCACATCCTCAGTAAATATCTGTGTGAGTGCTAGGCAGATCTCTTTCGGCAGAGTTATTTTAGTCTAGCGGATACATTGCTGGAGTAGGAGGCCCACCTCAGAGTCCTTTGAAGTTACCAGCTATGGGACAGCAAGCAAATTGTGAGGCTGCTCAGTGCCAGGTTTCTTTTAGTGAAATGGTGAGATTAACACTCAGGCTGTTCAGCTCACAGGGTGGTTGCGAAGATGAAGTAAGAAAATGTGCATAGAAGTCCTTTGGAAACCATGACAACACTACACAAATACGGGGGAGTCTTAATGTTGCTGTCACTATCACAGTGAAAGATCATATTATAGCTGATCTTACATATATCAAAGTACTGTTTTTAGACACAGCATCCCATAGTCCATAGTCAACTAAAGGTTTTCCCTCTGCACCCCAGCAGGATTAGACCATCACCCTGGCGATCTGAGAGACTGTGGGGTGAGAAGGAGCGAGCTCAGAGCTGCTTCCTTAAAGCTTCCAGCTTCATAAATTAGACCTGGGTGCACCTACAAAAAGCAGGCAGGGATGTCAGAGGAGGAACTGAGACCAGCATGAGCCACAAAAGCTCCCTGTAGTTAGCACCAGGGGACAAGCCCCACCAAGTCTTGGGAGGGAGGGGGGCTGGGGAAGAAGCTGTGGCCCTCAGGCAGGGTCAGATTTGAGGTCTCCCTCAAGTGATTCCAGCTCTGGGGGCCTCCATGGACCCTGTTCTCATCCAGATTTAGTTGCCCCATCCCTCCTCCAGTCAGAAATGCCTCCTGCCTCTAGAAAGGAGCTGGGTGGTAAGAACAGGATGCCCACAGCCCTGGTCGATCTTGGCTCTGTCACTTGTTCTCCCCGGTCTCTGTTTCCTCATCTGTAAAATGGGGACAGGACTACTTATCTTCCAAGAACATTGTGAGTATTTCAAAGACTAAAGGGCGTTGCCACTGGCACCCCCTCAAGGGTGCCCTGTCCTTGGTAGGGGCTGGTGGGAAGCTGTGGTTTGCCTGGAATCTCTGGTGAAACTGCAGAGAACAAGGAGGCCTGTGACAAGCTGATAAGGAGGGGAAGGGGCTCGAGAGCCGGGACTTTGGGTTTGATATGAAAGATAACGGGGGCCACCCAGGCCCAGAGAGAAGAGTTACAGCAGCCAGCGGGTCTGGCAGTTGAAGGGCAGCTGGTGGGAAGGTGGAGGAAGGGCTCTGGGAAAGTCGGGGAAGCGGGGGTAGGGCAATAATTCCGAGCTGCTCGGGGCGGCAGAAACTAGTTTGGTCCTGCTGTTTAGCATTTGTGAGCTCCTCATTAGCATTTGAAGGAAGTGCCTGCAGCTCTGGCAAAGCCTTTGAGCCCTGCCAAGAGAGCTGGGCGGCCACCGGGGAGTGGGGAGATGGCTCTGACATCAGCCTGATTTCCCAATTCAGAGCCACCGTGGCTAGGGGACTCCAGGAGGAGGGGCTGCAGCTGCTTCGATCCCAGCTAAAGCTAAAATGCATGCTATTGGTCCAATATGGAAACCACAGGAATCTTGGAAAGAAAAAACATTACTGTAATGGGAATAGGGAACATGTTGAATTATTAACTCAAACTTCACTATATCCTGTGAAATAGAGACTAGTGTTGTCTTCTTAGAAATAACGTGTCCGCAGCAGTTTCAGAAACAGACGCCTGGAGGCAGTCCTAGTCACACCAGATGCTCGTATCACGAGAATTTCCCAGAATTTTGTGCCCTCCACTTAGAAACTAGGTGTTTACTTAATGGGGGGGAATCAGGCCAATTTTTGGCTTTGGAGCCCAAGGATGTCAAGTGGGCATGTTCAGGGGTTCAGGTTCTGGAAGAAGCGCAGGAGGCACTGCATGTGGGGCTGTCTTCTCCTCCGCGGCGAGGGGGAGGACGTAGGGGACGGGCGTGGAGGGCAGAGCCCCAGGAGGCCGCCCAGGCACAGGCGCCCGCGGCGCAGCCCGGTTACCCCGAAACGAAACTCGCTTTAGAAACGCAAGTGACTCACCGAGGAGCGGGGGACTGAGCGGGTGACATGCGCCCCGCTCCGAGGGCCGCGGGGGAGCCGGCGGCGCCCCGCCAGGAGAGCCCCCGGGGTGCTGCGGAGCCCACGGAGCTCAGGCCCGCGAACGAGGGGCTGGGGGAGTGTGAGGTGCTGAAGGAGCACTGGGCTTCAGGGTCACAGCGTGGAGTCCCGAATAACTCGCCCGCCCGCTGGACTAGCCAACGGACTCGATTCCGTGGGCCAGGCTAGACGGAGCTTTGGTCCAGAGCGGCTTCTGTTCTTAAAACCTGGTTTCCAGTCTCTCTCTTCCCCACCCCTCCCCCACCGCGCCACACGGACCCGGCCTCTCTTGGGGGCTGTTTCTAGGCGGGGTCGAGTGTGGCCCAGGGACTGTGCTGAGCCCCGCACTGGTGAGGCCTGAGAAGCCCGAGTAACAGCATCAAAGACCAAGTGCGGCGGGGGGAGTAGGGGCCAGCAGAGGAGCGAGCTGTGAGGAGGAGGCTCGAGACCCCACAGAGGGGCTGATGCGAATCACCTACTGCCCCGCGCCCAGCGGGCTCTCGGGACAGCCAGCCCTCCGAGCTGCGGCCCGCTGGCCTGTCAGATGCTAACATCGCTCCTTCCAGGATGAATGAGTCAATTCCATCTCCAAAGGGAGTGTTTTCCGAACAACTGAGCTAGATGAAATAACAGAGGGAGTGGGGCCTCACTGGTTAAGAGCTAGGACTCCCGGGTAAAACTGGGTGGGAATCTTGACTTTGCCACATGCGGCTGTGTGACCTTGGGTGAGATAATCAACTTCTCTGCGCCTGAGTTTTTCTTATCTGTACAGGAGAGGTAATGACAATAGCATCTGCTTCTTAGACTGTTGTACAAATTACAGGTGTTAATCTTTGTAGAGTGCCTAGGACAGGTCCTGGCACATAGTTTCTTTAAAGTGTTTTTAAATACATATGTTATTATTTTAATAACACATCTCCCTGACTAGATACACACTCTGAGATCCCTGTCTGGGTTTGCTAATAATTGTACGTCCAGTGCTTAGCACAGCATACAGTAAGCACTCAGCTATTTGTTTGGACGGAGGGAACCTCCCAAGCATTCTTGGACTCCACGACAGAGGAGACTGGAGCCCCCGCTCCCCCATCCAAGAGATAAAGGCATGCTGGTCCAGTCAACAAAGTGGAGAAGGAACCCCAACGCCTCTGTGGTGACGTGGTTCCCTGTTCTCAGATCCTTGGACTTCTCTTTGTCTTTACCACACAGGATGTGGGGCCAAGATGTTGTCTGACTGGAGGAAGTCATTCTGAGTCAGAAGTGTCTGCCCAGGCGCAGGTGTGGGCCCAGGGTCCGCTGCCTTGTCCTCGGTCCCCGACACTCCCCTGGGGAAGAGCAGCCAGCGCCCCAGACAGCTCAGTAGCTGTGGGCAGAGGGCCAGCCTCCCTCCCCTGCTCTCCAGTCCCCTGGGGCCGGTTGAGGCTTGGGCTGCACGCCTCTGTGACAGAGAGAGCTCCAGCCCAGTCTCTGACTGAGAATGTCAACATTCTCCCCTCAGCTCACAAGGTGAACACGTCTGCAGGGCCCTGCGTGGCCCTCTCCGATGGAGACTCTGCTGGGACCAAAGTAAAGTGACGTCCCATAGTTCACTGGGTCCAAGTCACCTTTGATGTAAAGTCTGCTTAATGTACGCAGCACTGAGAAAGAGTAAATACCGACGATGAAACACTCCATTGATTTTAAGATTTACTCCACTTTCAGTGATAAACATGAAAAAGATGCATCTTAGAAATGATGAAGCCAGAGCACCGTTGCTACATTCAAACAGCAGGGAGAAAAGAGAAGCAATCGGAAGAGATGGGTCCCATGTTCCACCTGCAAATCCACCCGTCACGTGCTCTGCCCTCCCTCTCTTGATGGCTGCACTGCCCTTGCTCCCGTCCAGCCGCCCTGCCTCGGTGTGCTAGGTCCCACCCCTTGATGCAGCTAAGGACACACTCCAGCCATCCTCACTCCTCTCCTGCACCTAGTTAATCTCTTCCTCTGTACAGGTTTCCACCGCCTAGAACTACCGAATAACGTCTTCCTCCTTGATCCCTCTCCAGTGCCGTTCTTGACTGTACTGTACACAAAATTCCTTAAAGGAAACGTCCGCTCTTGTTCCCTTCTCCTCCTCTCCCCCCAAGTTTTGCCTTGAGCCTTGAGCCCTAATGGGAACACCAGGCTTCTGTGCCCATCAGTCCATCTAAGCAGGTCTCTGTCAAGGTCCCCACTGACCTTCCATTGCTGAATCCCATGGTTCACCCTAGTCCTTAGCTTCCTCCCCTCCCAGCAGCAGGTGGCTTTCAGGTACCACCCTCTGCTGGCTCCCCTCCAGCCCCTGGCTCCTCCCCCCACACTGGCATGCCCTGAGGACCAGACCTCTTCTCTGCCTGCGTCACTCCCCCGGTGACCTTATCCAGTCCTGTGGCTTTAATTACCATCCTAACTTTAATAAGTACTGTCTCCAGCTCTGGCCTCTGCCCTGAACTCAGGGCTCGTGTATCCTATAGGGATCCCAAGCGAGTACGTCCAAAACCAAACTTTTGCGTTCTAACCTCGAGAAATCTTCCCCGTCTTAATGAATGGCAGTTTTTCCAGTTACTCTGGCCAGAAACCTTGGAATTTGAATCATCCTTGATTACTCACTTTCTCTCACCTCCAGTCCATCAGCACATCCTTTTGGATTTCAAAATATCCCCAGAATAACATCGCATCCTACAGTTTCCACCCGCTACCGCCCTTGCCCAGGTCTCCGGCCTCGTCTGCCTGGGCTGTGGCAGGGGCCTCCTGTGGGGTTCCCCTTGTCCACCTGACTCTCACATTCTACCCTTCACGCAGAAGCCAGAGTGACCCCTAAAAGGGCACCACAGACCCTGTCACGGGTGTCTCTGCTCAGACTCTCTGAGGCTCCGGTCTCAGGCAGAAAAGCCTAAGCCTCCTGCAGGATGCAGCCCTGGCCCCTCGGGCTCCCCTCTCCCCACTCTCCCCTCCGCTGGTCGCTGGTCAGCTCCAGCCTCGCTGGCCTTCTCCGTGTTTCTAGAACACACTGAGCGCTCTCCTACTTCAGACAGTTTCTTCGGCCCCAGCCACCTGCTCACGGCCTCCCCCTCAGGTCTTGGCTCCCCTGTCACTCCATCAGAGTGATCTTCCCCGACTGTCTCCCACACACTAGCCCTCCAGACGTCATTCCCTCTCCCTTCCCGGCTGTCTTTTCCTGCACATGTCACGTCCTCCCATGCTGCACATCTGTTTGTTTGTTGGCTGTGTCTGTGGCCCCCACTTGAACCCAAGCTCTGTATGGCAGAGATTCTGTTCACTGCTGCATTCCAGCACTTCGGAGCCTGCCTGGCACATGGGGGGCCTCCGTGAAGCTTTATGCAGTGACTTCTGATGTGGAGGAAAACTTTCTTTATGCAGCAATGTTGGGACTGTGACCGTTTTTCCTACTCCTTTCTACAGCTAGGTCACTGGGAGTTACAAGAAAGGCATAAAGTGTTTCCTGGAAGTTGTCTGAAAATGCAGAGAACAGCTGCCTTGTTAATCTTACAACAGGATTGCGCTGAGGGCCTCCGCTCAGGGCCTGAGTGCTTGTGCAACTGAGGAGTCCGGCCAGGGTTCACCCCCATCACTGCACTGACCCAGCTGGCCTCATCTGCCGTCATCTCCTCATCCTTGCTGCCACGAGCCGCCTTGCCCCACCCGCCTCCCTGTCCTCTTCCTCTCATGCCTGTAGGGGCCTGACTGTCCTTGCTCAACTTCTGTCTCCCTTTGCCCCTCAGCTCTCCCCCTGTGCACCCTTGCCTCTTTCTCCAAACCCTTCTTAAGACATTTATAAGCTTGTGCGGCACATGCCTGTGTCCCAATCTGTGCCTGTTGTCCACCCCCCACCAACCACCCCCCAAGACTGAAGTATTTGAAGGCTTGGGTTGTGTCTAACTCATCTTTGTATCCCTAACCCCTAACACAGTGGCTGGCATGTCCTGAGTGCTCCAGAAATGTTTGCTGAATGACTGAATGAGTTCTCTATTTTCAACAGGTTGGTTTTTTCACAATTTCCCCAACAGAGGCTGAGCTTATTCTTGGCAGAATTTGCTCATGGCATGCCCTCCAACCAGCAGCCCCTACCCCTCATTTCTACACACACATACACACACACACTCATGACTACCCTTCAATAGCTAACTCTTAGTTGAGCAAAGTATTTGGGCTCAGAAAGCATTTATTGTCCATTTACAACATTGTGGTACTGTACCCAGTGGTTCATAAAGGTTTATTGGTTGGAAACAGTTTTCTCCATTAGCCCTTTCTTTACAATGCCAGGCAATGTGCGTCTTCTCCCCTGCCAGAGCTTGGATGGTTGGTTCTGCAGAGAGGCAGCAGAGTCTGGCGTGTGGCTGTGACTGATGTATAAGGGCTGGGTCAGATTGCCTGGTTCAAACCCAGGCATCCCTACTCATTGGCTGCCTGGCCTTGGCCACGTTACTTCTATCTGAGCATCTGCTCCCTCATCTATAAAACAGGGATAATAAAAATCAGCTCCTTCAGAGGGCTGCTGGGAAGACTAAATGAGATAGTACATCGAAGCACGAAGATCAGGATCAATGAACGAGAGCTGTTACTGTCAGCTCACAGTTTACGCCTGACGCGCCTTCCTACTCTGTGAGCTGTCGTGCTGTATTTTCTAATTCCGTCCTATATGTAAATGATCCTTTAAGTGACAGTTCATGTTCCTGAAAGGCTCAAATCATGAACAAATAGTAGGTCAGGAATGGACATAGAGGAATTAAGTTGTTCCAATTGTATGAGATCAAGGCTGAATCTCTTCTTCCTACTTGGCGGGTCTTTTCCTCAGGCATTTCGCACGTGATTACATAAATGGTTATACATGTGTAAGTCAGCGTGGCTGACGGCAGGCTGCTGTGTCGGGAGTGTGTAGGAACCCTTTGGGCTGGAGCTGTCATTCTTTTTCCTAATCAGCCGGAATGCTGAATTGACAGCAATGTCACATGAGGCATCAGCCAACGCATTCCTCGGCCCTGGTTTTGATGCTGGTTCTGCGTTTGTGCAGCTGTGTTCCTTTGGGTACGGTCAGTAAGGATTAAGTGTTAAGTGCCTGGCCCACATCTAAGGGCTCAATATGTGGATATTACATTGATGACAACTTCTGTGTTCATTTGCTCCAGTTCTGGGGCGGGTCTTAGAGGAGGGCCAGGCCATGGAAGGGACCCTTGTGCGTGTCACATGGGGGTTTTATAGCTACAGAAGCTCCTTCCTGCCATGTCCCAGGAGCCTTCTCTGCCCGGAGAGAGTGCCCGGACATCCCTAAATGCTTCTCCGTTAGGGTGTAGCTGGGCGCCAGGAAACACCCAACTTCCTATTGCTCTTATTTTATTTGCATTTCCCAAATTAAGAGGGTGTGGGAATCAGAATTCTAGAGCAGCGAGAGCCTGGGGGCAGGATCTGTGAGAGACCGTAAGGCTTTGGTGTCAGGCCGAAGCCAGGCTGGGAACCGGGCACTGCCCCTTGCCGGCGGGGTGATCCGGGGCAGTGAGCCGAGCTCTGGGCTCTTGCTGCTCCGAGTGGGCGCTTGTTAGACACGCAGAACCTTGGGCCCTCCTGCCCCAGACCTACCGAATCAGGGTCTGAATTGTGACAAGATGCACAGGTAGTTCCTGGCCCTGTAAACTTTGCAAAGCTATGATCTGAGCCCGAACTCTTCTCCTCCAAGAGCCTTGGTGAACAGTAAAGGAGAATCAGTGTCGGCACACAGTGTCTGGTAGGGAGCTGTTAGCTCTCTCTCTTTTTTCCATGGCACTCTTCACTTTCCCCTTTACAACACACATCGTAGTGTTTTATAACTGCCTGGTTCGCTGTCTGTCTCCTTCATCAGAATGGGAACTATGAGATCTGGGCCTGAACTCTGTTTACTGTTGTGTACCCAATGCCTGCCATGGAGCACGAGCCACACAGTGACTGGTAGACGGACGGACTGAATGACTGATGGACTGAATGACTGATGGACTGAAATGAATGAGGTCCAGGACTATTTGCAGCTCCTTCTCTGTGGACACCCAGGACGGCACACTGCTTTACACAGTATGCTTAATAATCCAATGACTTTATCCAACCTCCTCATCTTATAGATGAAAAAATTGATGGTCAGCGTAGTTCAGTAATTTGCCTAAGGCACCACATCTGTCTATTCCCACTGCTGGGCACTAGCAAGGGCAGTCTCCTCTGTGGACATCTTTATTTTAAACGTCCTGCTTTGTAGCAGCTGTCCAGACAGTGGTCCTTTGGGCTTGGAGGCGAAGTGACTGTCTTCACCTTGCAGAGCACGTTTAACACTAGTCCATTTGCTGGACAGCTTGCTTATTGCTTTCCGTGGTTATGAGAGAGATTTTACTAGTGCTGCCTACATAGTTATTGTCTACGTATTTATCCTGGATATATATGTGTATCTTCCTGTCCAGTGGAACAGCATTTCTGCCATTATTGTTTCTAAAACAGCTGAATATGTGATCTGTTGACTCATCCTTGCTGAACTGCTCTCCTTGCTTTCTCCTAATCTGTCTTTAGGTTCCTGCGACCCATTCGCCCTCAGGTTGATCTTTGTAAAACAGCGTTAATCCGTTTATTACCTCATACAAAATAAGGAAAACCCAACAACCAACAGTGCTCATCCTGGTCAACCCGATGCCCACTTAACCATGCAATGTGGCACCAGAGGAGAGTGGTTCTGCTACACCTGCCTATGAAATACCAGCTGCTTAGGAGATCTCTGTTTCCGCAGCATGTTACTCAATTCAGTCATCAGATTTCTTACATCATCCCAAGAAGTTAAGAATCAGTTGCCTCAGGGCTGGCCCCATGGCTGAGTGGTTAAGTTCCCACGCTCCGCTGCAGCAGCCCAGGGTTTTGCAGGTTCGGATCCTGGGTACGGACATGGCACTGCTCGTCAGGCCATGCTGAGGCGGCGTCCCATGTACCACCACTAGAAGAACCCACAACTAAAAATATACAACTATGTACTGGGGGCTTTGGGGAGAAAAAGGAAAAATAAAATCTTAAAAAAAAAAAAAAGAATCAATTGCCTCCTCATTTTTTCCCCATCCATTCATTATGGGACATAGTAGGAGGAGAATAAAATATAGGGGGGCAGGAAAGGGAACCGTGAGAGGAAGGGAAGGAGGAAGAGATGGGAAAGAGGAAGAAGACAGGTGGGAACAAAGAAGATGAACCTGAAAGAGGAAGTCGACGAGGAGAACACAAGGGAAAAGGCAACGAACGCAGAAATATGAAAAGTTATAAGATCTTTCTATACAGTTATTTTACCATGTACACTATGCATAAAAAGACTGGAAGGAAATACACATCTGGTAACGGTAGTTGTGGTAGGTTGGATTGTTGCTTCTCATTCTTACCTGAAGTGTAAGCCTCCGGCACACTAGACCGCAAGACGTAGTTCTCTATCCCGGCGATGCTGGGCTTGGCCAGGGGACTTGCTTTGGCCAATGGAATGTGGGTGGTGGTTGCAGTTCGTGAGTTTCAGGTTGAAGACCTTACGAGGTGTCACGTTTTTCTGCTCACGCTTTTGCATTCTTGTGATCCTCCATGAGAAAAAACATCTCCCAGTGGCTACTGGTCTGAGGAAAACAAGGAAACACAAGGAGGGGCAGCATACCTACGCCAACTTGGCTTGAACCCAAGCCCAGCCAGGCCCTGCTGAGTCCTCAGAGCCTCGGTGGACCCAGAAAGGAGATTGTAAGTGTTTGCTGTAGTAAGCTGTTGAGACTGTGAAGTTGGCTGTTACGTAGAAAAAACTGATTGATTGTGATCATCTCTGAATGGTGAAATCGTTGATTTTTATCTTCTTCCTTATTATTGTCTGTATTTTCCAAGTATATTTGAATGAGCTGATTTACTTTTGGGGAAACAAAATAAGCATGAAAAAACATGCATTTCCTACCAGGTCCCTCACTATTACGATACTAGATCAAACTTACCTTAACTGTCCACGTAAAGAACATAATTTATAAGACTGTGAAGACAGCTTTAACAGCACAAGATGCCAGTTCACGTGGTCTCTCTACTCCACTCTCTGCACAGTTAACAATGAAGTTCGCGTTTCTGTTGCTTTGACATATATTCTCAGTGTTTCAAAAGAGCAGCTATTTCTGAGGTTGTGTCTTCGGATCTGATGACATCACACACAAAGGACGCTCAGGGGCTGGAAGCCCTGATCCGGTTAGAGAGAGTTAACACCAAGTTAGTTCTCTGTCAAGGGAGGATTCTCAAGGACCTCTTCCTTTCCAGTCATCCTTTGGTCAGAACGAATTCTTGCTGTGTTGGTTTTTCTCAGTCACTATGGGGCATAGTGGGTGAGAATAAAATAAAGTGGCAGGAAAGGAACCACCAAGGGAAAAGATGAAGGAGACAGATGGGAAAGAGAAGAAAATGAACCAGAAAGAGGAAATCGACGAGGAGCAGAGAAGCAGGGAAAAGAGGCAGTGGGTAGATTGGGAGGGGCTGGGGCTGTGGGCTGAGCGAGGACAGGCCACAGCGGCTGCCGAGACTTCGTGTTGCCTGGTTCCTCACTGCCCACGCTTGCATCCACTGTCTACACCTGTACTCACTGCCCACACCTGCACTCTCTGTCTACACTGGCACTCACTGTCTACACTGTCACCAAGTCAAACTCGCCCTGCCTTTCCAGCCCTCCACAGCCTCACTCCCCCTCTTGCCTCCTCTAACGCCTCTCTCCCACCTCCGCCTCCTCTATCCCAGCTCAGTCACTCTGTTTCCTGCCTCCTGTCTCCTTTCAAAATTCCCCCCAGTTCCTCTTGCTCCTCCCAAATTCTGACCATCCTTCCAGACCCCACCCAAGGCTCTCCTGCTCCCCAAAGCATTCCCAGCCCGCAGTGATGCTGCCCTTCTCTGCACTCCGGCCCAGGTCTCTTCTCTGCACTCCAGACTCATCAAGCTGCTCTCCCCCTCGGAGTCTAGTCATATCTCAATGTGTCTGACTTTACCAAACCTGACACTGGGATGGGAGCTCTAGGAGGCCGATCTGGATTTAGGTTTGGTTTGCTCACTGCTGTATCCCAGTGCCCAGAGGAGCGCTCAGCACTGAGCAGGCCCTCAATAACCATTAGCTGAATGAATGAATGAATGAGCTCCTATAGCAGTGACAGCCAGGAGCACACAATTTGCTTCTATTGCACGGCTCACTGATGTTTCTGAGCCGTCTGATTTTCCCAGCTGAACTGCAGAAACCCTTTAGGATCAGGGACCCCGTGCTCTTGTATTCCTCTGGGCTTTTAACACAACGTTGTGCACATGGGTGATTTATTCACTGATAAACAGCCAAGTCCCACGCAGAACAAGCCTATGAACAAAGCCACCTTCTCAAATCCTGAGAATGGCATGCTGACTCAAGAGAAGAACATATTCGTTCCTATCCACGAGGTTTTAAGCAGGTTTGCTGAGCCCTGTGTCTCGTCAGTACCACACTCTCGATGTGTTTCATCCTCGTCCTTCTTTCATTGGGTGTGTCTTATCTACACATCTGGGTGGTGAGCAGGGTCTGAGTCCTATTCCCCTTTCCACCCTTCGGGGCCCGCCAGCACTGCCCGAGTACATGGGAGAAGCTCCGCACAGGCCTGCCAGCGGGCTTCTTGCCTTGACCACAGATAGGGGCTGGGCAGGGCTAGAGGCCTGCTGCCTCCTAGGGCGCAGGCCCCTTCAAGTCCCTGCAAGTGGCTCTGATTGCAGTGGCTCTGGTTTGGTGCCAGCGATGCCGCTTTCCTGACAACCTCCCTCCCCAGGTGTGTATGTTTGTCTCCGTGCCCAGCCTCACAGCAGCAACAAGACACAACAGGAAGCAGAGGGCCAGAGCAGCTGTGTCCGCCCCGGTTTCGGGGTTTCTGGTGGCATCACTCTCCGACACAGATGGGCTTCCAGGCAGTGACTGGGCTCAGGGGGAGCTCGTTCCCACCCGTTACGCGGCGGGTGGAGCAGACCTTGTGTTCCAGTTTGTCTGTCTTGGCATGGAACTGTGGTGGGAATGACTCATACCCACGTCATCGCTACATTCGGAAGCAATTATCTGAAAACTAATTCATTTCCTGAGTCATCCGTTTATTTAGCTTGTGTCCCTCTCTCTCTCTTTTTAAATCATCTCCTCAGTAAAGAAATCCAAACTTCCCATAGTACCTCCCGCTGTATTTGTCAGGAGATTATGTATCCGGCGTAGATGGATTAACAGGGTTATTACTTTTGCCTGTGTTACTCAGTCTGTCCTATTCTAATCCTGGCTTTATTTTCAAACGACAAATGGTTTTGAGGATTAATTTCTCTGCATTTCACTCCTCTGCGTGGTAGATGACTCATGCAGCCTGCGGGCCTGGCTTCTTCCTCTTCCTTCCTCTCCTTCCTTCCTTTTCTTCCCTCTCTTTCACTTTCTTTCTTCTTTCTCTCTCTCTCTCCCCTTTCTCGTTCTCCCCTTCCCTCCCTCCCTTCCTTCCATTTTGTTTCAAGGACATGAATCCTTTCATATCTTCTTCATAATCTGTGTGAATGTCCTGTGGCTGCTATAACAAATTACTACAAGCTGGGAGGCCTGAAATAACAGAAACTTATTGTCTCACAGTTCCAAGGGCAGGAGTCTGAAATCAGTCTCACTTGCTGGAAGTCAAGATGTCGTGGGGCCGTGCTCCCTTAGGAGGCCCCAGGAGAGAATCCGGTCCTTGCCTCTTCCAGCTTCTGGAGGCTGTTGGCGTTCCTTGATTCATGGCCTTATCACGCCAATCTCTGCCTCCGTGGCCACAGTGCCACCTCCTCTTCTGTCTGAGTCTGAGTTCCCTTTGCCTCTCTCATGTAAGGACACCTGTGGTGGCATCTAGGGCCCACCAGGTAATCCAGCATGATTTCTCCAAGACGGGATCCGTAATTTACTCTCATCTGCAAAGTCTCCTTTTCTTCATACGGTAACATCTACAGGTTTCCGGCATTAGGACCTGGTATCTCTGGGCGGCCTTCATTCAGCCTACTCCACTTTCCATTCCCCCGCTCCCACCACGCACGGGATATTTTGTATCTCTGTGCGAAGGTTGGTGGAGGAAGATAAAGGAAGAAAGAGCAAATCTAAAGGAAGCAGAAGATAGTTAAGAAGGCTTTCCTCGCTTCCTTCCGGTAGTACAGTGGCCCTCCTGCCACCAGTCCCTGCTTCCTGAGGAAACGCAGGATGGTGGGAGCTACCCCACTCTGCCCTCTCCCTTGGCAGCCAGAGCACTGACATGTGAAACAGGCTCCCAAACAGACGTTCTCACCCTGGAGTCTGGACTTTCGAGGGTGCGGTCCACAGCTGTCTGGAAAATGGGAGATCACTTCCAGGGCAGCAGTGTCAAGGGTCAGGAGCAGCGCCAGCCAGCAAGCTGCAGCGCCAGCAGCCTCCACCTGGCCCGCTGCTGTGGCGGCATCTGACGATCCCCCTCTGCTGTTCTGCCTCCGCAGGGTCTTGCCCACTTCTCCATGCCGGTTCTCCAATATTCCTGTCCGTTCTGCGAGATCCTGAGCACCCTGTCGATTCATTCCTTTTCTGTTGACGTTGGCCCGAGTTGGTCTCTGTTGTTTGTGACCAAGAGCCCTCCCTGACTTAGAAACTGCCAGTCCACAGCTCTTTATAAAGTGTGGCAGCAGCCATTGCTCAGCTGAGGGTCCTCACCGGAGGGGTGCAGGCCAGGGAGGACTTGCCTGGCAGGACTGTGGGAAACAGCCGCGCGTCTGCGTGAGAAAAAAGCGCTTTCATGAATCACTACCTCAGCTCTCAGACTATGCACGCCTTAAGAAAATATTTTTAATGCCCTCTTTACTATCCCGAAATGATACTTATAAATAATATAGCTTACCCATTTATATAATTTTAAAAGGTCAGCATAATATAAAGAAAATTGCATATGATTGTACATAAAAATAATGATGTAAAAATTAAAGGAAATAATTTGTATATAAAAAATGTACTTCAACATGTAAAAGCATAATATGACTACATTAGCAGAACCCACGAATTTATAACCCTGCAAATTTGCAACATGGCCCATTGAGAACTATGCCCCACTGAAAGAAAAATGCATATCACAGAACTGGAGCCGGGCATAGAGTATGATTAATGCCTTCTGAAAAACACAGCCACAGGTGTGTCTATACCTATGTCCAGGTAGGTTCAGGAAGGGAAACTAGAAGTCACCTGTGAGAAGGAAGTGCTGAGGAGGAAAGAGGGACTTCCACATTTGGTTCTCCGTCGTTTTTTTTTTTTTAGGAAGATTAGCCCTGAGCTAACATCTGTTGCCAATCCTTCTCTTTTTGCTGATGAAGACTGGCCCTGAGCTAACCTCCATGCCCATCTTCCTCTACTTTATACGTGGGATGCCTACCACAGCATGGACTGACAAGCAGTGCCATGTCCGCACCCAGGATCCCAGCTGGCGAAGCCTGGGCCACCCAAGTGGAATGTGCGCACTTAACCACTGCACTACCAGGAGACCCCGGTTCTCCATCTTTTTGCATCCTTTGTATCTTTAATAAAATTAATGTGTTAACTTTGTAATAAAAAACATGAAAAGAAGGTGATCAGAGCGGCAGCACATGGCACCAGGCGTGTGGGAAACAGGCAGATGCGAAGAAGGGAGGGGCCGGGCTAGTTCAGTGATGAAGACACTACAGCTCCAGCGGGGAGGACGCACTGACGGTTTTCTGTCGGGGTCTCTAGAATGAGTTTAGCGGCTGTTAGTGATCTTGAGCAAGGGCACCTGCCAGGTGTGCTTCCTGAGGCTGTGGCACTTCCGTGTTTACAGCATCACGGTGTCGTTTGTGTTACTGCTACTGCACACCTGGGCAGAAGCCCTTACCTGTGCAGCTGGCAGCTGATGCCAAACAGCCAAGAATCCAGGTGGTCCCTCCCCATCACCAGGGCTCTCTGATTGTCACTCACTTACACTGGGGCAACCTTCGAACCAAGGACCTGGAGGGTCTTTATTCTTTGGTTTATTCAACTGACATCAATCAACTACAAAACTAAATAGAGGGGCTGGCCCGTGGCCATGGTGTAGTGGTTAAGTTCACATGCTCCGCTTGGGTGACCTGGAGTTCATGGGTTCTGATCCTGGGTGTGGACCTACATGTCACTCATCAAGCTATGCTGTATTTGTGTCCCGCATACAGGGTAGAGGAGGTTTGGTGCAGGTGTTAGCTCAGCAACAATCTTCCTCAGCAAAAAGGAAAAAAAAGCGCTAAATACAATACTGTTTTGCTTGCCAAAAACCTAAAGCTTTGGCTTAAATTTCTGCCCTACAATTTAATAAATATTCTTTTAGCTTTCCTTTCATTATCTCATATCCATAACATGAGGATAATAATATATTTACTTCATAGGGCTTGTTAGGAGTAATAATGAAGATGATGTATGTCAAGCACAAATTTAAAAAACTGCACAGGGCTGTCAGCTGCTGCCCCACGAGGAAGGCGGAATCCGGAGTTCGAGTCCAGCCAAGTTAACTGCTTGCTAAACCAAACATCAGGTGTCTTCAGAGGGCTCCACAGAGATCCACGCTCTTTACAATTCACAGTTGTGTTAGTCTGGGTTCTCCAGAGAAACAGAACCAGCAGGATATATAATAAGGATTGGCTCAAACAGTTACAGAGGCTGGGAAGTGCCAAGACCTGTAGTCAGCAAGCTTGAGACCCAGGAGAGCCGATGGTGTAGTTCCAGCCTGGGTCTGAGTCGGAGCCCAAAGGTGGAGACTGCTGCCCCTGCTCGAGGGCTGTCCAAGTACCCGCTGCCTTACTCTGCCTTTTAGTTGTGTTCAAGCCTTCACTGGATGGGATGAGGGCCCCCACATTGGGGAGGGCCATCTGCTTTCCTCAGTCTACCCATTCAAGTGCTAACCTCTTCCACAGACTCCCTCACAGACACACCCAGAACAATGTTTAACCAAGTACCTGGCACCCTGTGGCCCAATCAAGTTGACACATAAAATGAAACATCTCAACAATGTCCAGGATAAAATCCAGAAACTTACAGCGGATGGGGCAGGTGGGGGAAGTTTGTTAAAGTGAAGATTCTTGGGCTCCACCTGTGACCTACTGAATCAGAATCATTGCTCAAAGCAACCTGTGTTTTTAAGAAGTTCCCCAAAGCCTGCTTATTCACCTTATGGTCAAAGTTCTGCTGCTTCAGATTCTGACCAGATCTGGTGATGTGGACTCAGCACCGAATCGGAAGGATGTTAGAATCAGGTCATCATCAAGGAGAGCTGTGCATGGTACAGACCTGATGGTACAGGGACCATTAGGAAGGGAGGAGTTTGTGTGGAATAAAGCGTTGCTCTACCACAGACAGAAACCAGTCTAAGTGAATCCTACTCCAGGCCATGCCCCCTCACACACCTGTGCCTCAGAACAATTTCACAAACTTTCTGTTCAGAGTCCAAATGACAAAAGACAGTGCTGGGTTGTCAGCGTTACTGGGTGAGTCACGCTTTACTGCTCACTAATTCCTCTTCCTCCGCAAACCTGCTTCCTTCCCGCCTCCTGAGGGTTTTTTTCCCCCAAAATCATACTCATACTCCACAAATGGGAGCTTTTTCTCTATTATTCAACCAAGATTGCTCTCTCTCTCTCCTGCCCCCCGTGTGTGTGTTTCTGAACTTTGGAAAGCTTTTATGAAGTTCTACGTGATGTAATGATCTTTTTTTCCACAGTGAATCTTGGCTCTAAAATATGTATACTTACTTAATTTTTAAAATGTATGTAAGGGCAAGCCCCAGTGGCCTAGTGGTTAAGTTCAGCATGCTCCACTTCGGCAGCCCGGGTTTGGTTCCTGGGGGCAGACCTATACTGCTCTGTTAGTGGCCATGCGGTGCTGGCAGCCCACATACTAAAAAGTAGAGGAAGACTGGCACGGATGTTAGCTCAGAGCAAATCTTCTGCAGTAGCAAAAAGAAAAAGTATGTAAAATTGTTGAAATGCTACATACTTACCAAAAGTGCACACATCGTAAGTGTGCAGCCTCATGAATTTTACAAAGTGACTATACCCAAATAACCAGAGCCCAAATCAAGAAGCAGAATCCTACGAGAAGGCTAGAAGACCCCTCACGCCCTCTTCCAGTCATTAGTCCCCACAAATGTAAGAACTGTTCTAACTTCTAGAAGAATAGGTTAGTTTTGTCCGTTTTTTAACTATCGGATTTTATCGATGTGGATGCACCTTCTCTGGCACTCTTCTTCTGCTCCTCATTCTGCCTGGGAGACTTGTCCCTGTGGTTGCTGGTGGTTGTAGTTTCTTCGTCCCCATTGCTGTATGTCATTTCATTATGTGGATGTACCACCAGTTATTTACCACCCTATTTCTAAAGATTATTTTACGGATATTTTATTTTTCAATTACTTTTAAAAAATTATTTATTAAATAAATAATTATTTAATTTTTAAACTTATTTTATTTTATTTATTTTAATTGTCTTATAACATTGTGTAAATTTCAGGTGTACATTATTATATTTCAGCTTCTGTATAGACTGCACTGTGTTCACTGCCAAAAGGCCAGTTTCCATCCATCACAGTACCCGCGTGCCCCTTTACCCCTTTAGTCCTCCTCCCACCTTCTTCCCCTCTGATGACCACCAATCTGTTCTCCTCATCTATGTGTGTGTTTATCTTCCACATATGAATGAAATCATACAGTATTTGTCTTTCTCTATCTGACTTATTACACTTAGCATAATACCCTCATGGTCCATCCATGTTGTCATATATGGCACAATTTTGTCTTTTTTGTATGGCTCAGTCATATTCCATTGTATATATGTACCACATCTTCTTTATCCATCCATCTGTTGATGGGCACTTGGGTTGTTTCCAAGTCTTGGCTGTTGTGAATGATGCTGCAACGAACATAGGGGTGCATGGATCTTCTTGAGTTAGTGTTTTCATGTTCTTTAGGTAAATACCCAGAAGTAGAATAGCTGGATCATATGGTGTTTCTATTTTTAGTTTTTTGAGAAATATTCATATGTTTTCCATAGTGGCTGCACCACTTTGCGTTCCCACCAGCAGTGTATGCCTCCTGTTTTTAATCGGCGTATGAGTTTCCAGTTTTGGGCTGTTGAAAATAGTGTGAAGCATAGTTTTTATACTGAGTCCTGGTTTTAAGAGAGAGTGCTAGATATTCAAGTTAAAAAAAACAAAGACTGCTTGTGGCAAATAGAAACTAATGAGCATTCCACAGATTCCTCTGCTCTCCCTGAAAATCGCTGCCAGGGTTGGAAGGGCACGGTGGGAGGGAGGGGAAAAGAAAGGGAAGCCAGGGCAGAGGGCCATGTACAATTCCACCTGCCGCCCCATTTGCTCCCCTATTTAGAGTCTGGGAGGCGTAGTCCTGGGCTATGCAGCTGCTTCCCAGCTATGAGTCAACTATTGTGGAAGATGAGAATGGATTGCCGTGGGAAAACGGCCTTGGCTTTGGCTCTGAATGAGAGGAGAAGCCACGTGCAAGTCAGATGCAGATCTTATATTTCACCCCTAAATGCCTCAGCGTGCATCTCCTGAAATAAAGTCACTCCACGCTACCACACTGTCATTCTTAGAACCTTAACAACAATATCCAAGTATCATTTAATATCCAGTCCGTGTTCAAGTTTCCTCAAGTGTTATGTAAATAATTTTGGAAATGATATTTATTGATTAAAACATGTAAATAAATGCACACGGTGGTCCAATGGAGTCCCGTTTCTCCCGCCACTATCTTTATACAGTTTCTTGAGGCTCAGATGATCTTTTTTAAAAAAAATTTTACCCTGGAATGCTGCAAAGGAAGATGCAGTTTGCCAGCAGGACAGTAGGGGGCCCCACAGGCCCATTCTGCTATCTGCCAGGGCCAGTGAGTTCGTGTCCGGATAATTCCTACTGTGTCTCGCATGCACCTGTGATTTCCGGGTGCACTCAGGACCCCACAATGTCACCATTTTCCTTACAGGAAGGTATAAAGACTTCAAAGCAAAATTCAATTTTATTCCATTGAGAAGTCATCTCAAGCCACGTATCACTTTTTCTGGGTGATTTTCAAAACTGCTGTGAAACCAAAAAAGCAAAAATCTCTAATTCACTGAGCTAAGTACTTAAAGGCAATGACCATAACAGTTTCAAAGATGGATTTACAAGTCAAATCACCAGTAGTTACCCATAATTCAGACATTACATACAAATTTTTAAAATATGAGCGTGTATGGGGACATGGTTAAAAGAAAAACCCACTAAGTAGTTAGAAAGAATTTTAAGAAAAAGTAATTATTTTCTCTCCTCCATTTTTTTCTTCCTACTTGTCGGAGACAAACACTTTTTAACAATATCTGATCTTAGTTCTTCTGGATGTTACCACCATAAGCTTTTATTTTTATCTCTTGATTCTTCACTTTGGAAAGTATGGGTTGACTTCTAACAATGAGAGATTAGAATTTCATTCACTTACACTAAGTCTCACCTTTCCTCTCCCTCCCTTCACAAGTTTGTTGAGAGCTAGATTATTGTTTCAAATTATTTAATGGGTTATTTTCATAATCCTAAATAATATACTTTAACTTCTGTTTCTTACTCCATCCACGTTAGACACAAACTCCAGACTCCCCACAAAATAGAATGAGAATGTTGGCGCCTCCACTCTTTCCTCCACCTCCTCTCGCTCCTTCCACCTCCCACCCTCTGCCAGATGTTCCTTCGCTCTTACACAATCAAAGCTGACAACGTTTTCATTCTGTTCTATAGTCATCAAGTTTTCCCTGTTGGGTAAGGTCTAAAAATTGAGAATGAGTAAACTGTGATTACATTATTATGACTATACAAGTTCTGTCCACAGAAAGGCCAAGTTTCTTTGCTTTGAGCAATGATGCTGTCTCCTTCTCCCTAGCGGCAATGTCATATTCCCTATGCCACTATGTGGGAACATGTCTGGCATTAAGGCATTAAGATTCTCTTTTCTTATACTCCAGCAATTGCACAAGACTATGCTATAATTTAGTTTGCTTTGTATTAGGATTGTGAATTTCTTGCACAGATTTTTTTCGTTGGACTATCTAATGTCCTTTCTTAATGAAAGAAGAAACATGCCTTAGCCAGAAGTTTCTCCCTCAGCTTCTTACTTATCTTATATACTGCCTGCAATCCAGTCAGTTCTTCTTGGTGCTATTCAGTCCAGAGACTTTAATAATTTGCAGAGCTCTCATCCTGACTCGGATCCTCCATTGCTTATATCTTACATCTTTTTTTCCCTTGGGTTGCTCTCTTTTTTACTGGAGCACATCCTCAAGTAAGCTGTTAAGAAAGGCTATGTAGCAACTGGACTTTGTCTTCGGAAAATATCTTTGATAGGTGTTTTGGATGAAATAGAATTCTAGGTCCTAAACAATTTTCCCACTGCATTTTGGAGCTCTTGCCTAAAGAGCTTCAGCCTCTGTCTCAGTTTTCCAGTTCTTACCTGCAGACTCTGGTTCACCCGCTCTCTGGGCAGCTGGCAGGCAGAGGAGGGGATCCACTCCCCTGGAGCCCAGCCTGCACAGAACCGTATGCTCGCTCTCTCTGTCGACACTTTCACATCCTTTTTCCATCTCCCAGAACTTGGTTGAAATCTCTCAACTGCTGAAGCCCAGCCCACCCCTCATTGTCTTTGTGACTATGGATTTATACTCTTTTAAACTCCTTATCACTTCAATGGGATCTTAGGGAAGAAGGATGACAAACCTACACGCTCAGATCACCTTCTTGAGTCAGAAGCTGTTTCATATAAATTTGTTTTTCCTTGCCTTTGTGTCTGTTTAATTTTATAAATGCCAGAACTGTGTTCAACTCTATTTTGCTAAATACACAGAGACTATTGCCATCATGATTATATAGCAGTTTTGCAAATCTGTCTAGGTCCTTTGGATATTTAGGAATTCCTGATGTACTAACTGATGGTTAAGGCTTAAAAAGAAGTGCACGAGGAGTACATGCCTCCCACGAGTTAGAGGATACAGCCCTGATTCTCAGATATTGCTCAGAACAGGTGTTTACTAATCCACAGGCTTCCTGGAATTGCACTCTATTTAGAAAAACCGTTGTTCCCCTTCCTAATAAGTTCATAATTTCCAAGAGCAAAGCAGATACAAGCATTTAGACCAGCAACTGAAGAGCGAAGCCAGTGAGGAATAAACAATACCAATTAGCAAAGTCATTGTGACTCACGGGACCCTTTCAGTGTCAATTCTAATAATTTGTTTGAGCAAAAGTCTGTCTTAATAAGGTCATCACGACTATAAAGGAATGGCAGTGTTTAGTCTCCCACCGAGTACGTGTAAATTTTATGGATCTTACTTTTCTTGCAAGGACTAAGGATCAGTTAGAATTTTCACATTATTTAGGCACAGAACCTTATTTGAGATCAATGATAGTTGGCCTTCATGTAACAGTTACAAATATTATCAGAATTGTAAATATTGTAAGAGGTACAGAATAATAGTTCTCTGATCTCTTTAATTATAACAAAGGTCCAGAGATGAATTAACAGAGATCTGCTAGTTTTCTGTAAGAGTATCTGAATATTGTGTTTTCATATTAACAATAATCTTTTAAGAATAATATAATATATGCATATTGTGGATGATTGCAATGGCCACATTTCAATGAAGTTCTGCCCAGAGTCTGCTGGACCCACATTTCAAGCTGTGTTTTGATTTCTTGGACTCCAAACTGTACTTGGAGTGAATGAGAGATAGAGCCAAGGGGAACTTAATATGTAAATGATGAGCTTAAGCCCAGTGATGACAGGGCGAGCTGCATGAAGGAGGCTTGGACCTGGTTCCAGCAGAGGAAAGAGGGTGAGAGAACGGAGTCATCACGTGGCCTGTGGTGGTACGATCATGCTGAACTCAAGCGAGAGCCTGCAGCATGGCAGTCAGAAAGCAGAACACCACAGTGTGCAGAGTGGAGGCCCTGGGTCAGATTCCCTTGGCTCTGCCCCCTCCTAGATGTGTCCCCTTAGGAAATTGATTTAGTCTCTCTAGGCCCATTGCCTTTCTCAGTACCATGGGGATAATAATAGTATGTACCTCTGAAGCTGTTGTGGAGTTAACTGAATAAAGTCATTTAAAGTCCTTTGGCCAGGAACATAGTACTTGCTCAAAAAATAGTGGCTCTTATTATAATTACTGCTGGAAGTGGAAATTTAGTTTCAGTTAAAATCAACATCATCTGACATGTTACATCAGTATTGTTACATTGAGTCTGGCTGCTTCAGTTTTGTTTGTATTTAAGTTGTATGTTTGTTTTCATATTGGGATAAGCATAAGGTATTTATACCTACCTTTGTGAGAGTACCATTATAATAAAAATAATTCCAGTCATTTTAGGGGCATGCCTTCTTCGAGACTTTCTGGAAAGCCTGGTCTATATCTATAGCACATGTTTTATAGAAGAGACTTTTTTACTCTTTTCCTTTAAAAAACTTTGAGCGGGGAGTTAGCCGTTGTGGGTTGTTCTTTGAGAGAGCAGAGAGGGAACTTGCTTAGGGGGCTCTGGAAGCGGAGGGCTGGCTCCGGGCACCACCGGCAGCTGATGCTCCAAGCTGCTCTGATCCTGTCCCCGGGGCACAGGCCGGGGGCAGGGAGAGAAGCAGAGAATGGGGCCCTTGGTGGAAAAGGAGACTTTGCATTGACAGTGACTGGAGCTGACCCCTTAGGACTGAGTGGGCTCCCCCGGGATTCCTGGACTATCCAGGAGAGGAATCTGGAGAGGAAAGACAGACTTTCTCGCTCTAATAGGGTGGGTCCACCATCTCGTATTAATTTAAATATTAAAGAAATAGAGTGAAGTTGGACATATAAATTATGAATCCACTAAATTTTCTGTTGATTCCCTCTCTTCCTTAGGAACTTGAGCTGAGGAAAGGAAGTGAAGTTGCCCGGGAGACAAACACGGGCGATGGCAGCATCAGCAAAGGCCCCTTCTGCACAGGGTGCTGGCCCTGATGATGGAGACAACACTCCCCCTCGAGTTCAGAGGGGGCACTGCGGCCTCAGCCCTGCGCGACTGACCCAGTAAGGGAAACTCGGGGGCATCCCACCGTGTTATTCTTGTTAGTCAGCCCCTTCTAGCCCTTAGCAATCTCGCCCGTAAATTAATTGGGATTGGCACCCACAAGGAAATTAGATTGACACCCATAAAGGGTTCGGGTGGGGTGGAGAAGCATGCCACTTCTTAGGAAGGTCAACATTGCACTGTCTAAAGAGGAAAGAAAAATTGGACTGAGTGACGAAGAAATTCTTGGCGTTGTCTGGGGGAAGACCCCTCTTTATCAGTGAAGGTACAAGCCCCGTCAGACGCTGGTTAAGGGAGATAGTGATATCAGTTTTGCTAAACCGTGTTGGGCTTGGGCTCAGACTGGAAAGCTGAAAATAACCTGCCTGCTCCCACGTTGTAATACCCCTGGGCGCTCGTGTCTTTTTCCCCTCGGAGAACTCTGCTCTGCTCTGCGAACCGGAAAGCTGATCTTTGCACAGTCAGCCACCCTTCTATTTTGGTTGCTTGCGTAGGGCATCTTGGTTACTGCTCAGGTCGTAATACTGGAAGGAGTGACGATTTTTAAGGCCCACGTTCACAACAGCAGTCCTCAGAGAAGAGTCACCTCTCCACACACACCTAGTATGGCTCCAGACCAGCTCTAGAAAGGTGCTTTGTATGAGGAAAGAAAACGGAGTCAGTGAACACGAACCTCTCCCTCGCCCCGGACCCACAAGGTGAACAGACCCAGGTTCTGGCTGTCTGCCATCCCTTGCAAATTCCCCAGTCCAGAATCTTTTCCCAGAATTTTCTCTTTTCCCAGAATTTTGTCTCCTGTCACTTCAGCTGGTGGTGGGGGTGACAGTACTTTTTGTGCTTGCACGCTGCTTGCATGCTAGCAGCTTTCAACAGCCCATGTGTGCAGGGAGATAGAGACCCAGGACTCTGTGCATCCTCCTCAAAGGCTGACAGAGGCTCCAAAATGAGCCTGACCCCTAAACAACCCATCAGTCCGCCCCAGACCGGGGCCAAGGTCAGCCACTGGCCTCCAGGGAAGCCGGCTCATTCAGATGCTGAGGAAACGTTCCCAAAATGAAACTGGCCCCAGACATATGATTCTTTCCTACGTTAGGTCATCTGCAAAGCGGTTTAGAGAAAGCCTAGTGGACTCGGAATTGAATGGATGACCTTTTGAATACCATGCAGTCTGTGGGACAGAAACTCGTTGGTGTAAAAACAAATCTTGGCAGAGCTTTCTGTGTCAGCCTTCTCTTCCCCTGGCCCGAGTCTGTCAGCCGTGCAATTGGAAACACTGTCCTTGTCTTACCAGATATCAGGGGGAGAGTGATGAAGGACTCGGGCGAGCGGTCACAACAACAGTACACAATAGCTGGATGTAGAGCTCTCTGTGGGTGTCACAAACTCCTTGGATCTCAGATCCTTTTGATGCTTCGTCATTTGTCTCACAGAGGAAGGAAGAGACACCGAGAGTTTACCAAGTGTGTGAAGTGTTATATAAAACGAAACCTACAGACTCAGGTCTTTCCTGTTAGGAGTTTACAGTAACTCAACCAACAAAAGGTGTTACTCTCCCCCTCCCTCCCTCCCTGTCTCCCTTCCTTCCTCCCTTCTTTCCTTCCTTCCAGGTAGTTTTTCTAAGTAGGTGGTTCTTGATCTGACCCTAAACCCTTTGCCTCTGCACTGGAGTGAGATGCAGCCGACTTGTAGGTTGCTCTGACACCGGTGCCTCGATGGCCTCAGTCCTGGGCCCTTACAGCAGTCCTGATCCCTCAAGACACTAGTAATCCTCTAGATTAGAGGGTCTCAACCACGGCTGTGCATTAAGATCCCTGGGAGAAGCTTTTTTTCAATTTTATTTTTATTGAGATAAAATACACCACTTTAAAGTGTATAACTCAGTGGTTTTTAGTTTATTTAAAATGTTGTGCAATCGTCACCGCCAACTCCAGAACGTTTCCATCACCCCGAAAAGAAACCCCGTGCCCATCAGCAGTCACTCCTTGTCACCCTTCCCTCCCCACGAATCTACTTTCTGTCTCTATGGATTTGCCTATGCTGGACGTTTCATGTAAGTGGAATCATAACGTATATGACAGGCTTCAAGGTTCACCCACGTCGTAGCAGGTCCCAGCACTTCATTCCTATTTATGGCTGAACAGTATTCTGTGGTGTGGAGGTGCTGAGAGCTTTTAAAAAAATACTGATGCCTGAGCTCTGTCCTCAGAGATTCTGATTCCGTTTATCCTTGGCAGGGCCCAGGCATTTTTTAAAAATCTCCTCCTTGCCCAAGTGGTGCAAACGGCCAGTCGGGTTGAGGACTACCGTCCTTGACAGTTGCTCGGGTCCTGTGTCTCTGGAGCTGATATAGAGACTGTCACTCACCTCTCATCATGGTATTCGTCATGCCGCTGGGAGGATGGCCTAAGTGTCCGTCTGTCCCCCCAGACCCTGAGTGTTCAATGCAGCCGAGACCATGTCCTACCCTTTCGGCATCTCCCGGGGCCTTGCTCTGTGCCTGGGCCATGGTAGGTTCAGTTTGATGAACAAACGAACTCGCCAAATAAAAAGATTCAATGAATAATGAACTGTGTACTTCACTGCCTCATTAAATGGTATACTGGACAAAACTCAACTTTTTGGTGTATGACCAAGAATCACCATGACAAACACATTGTTATAGAGAATGTGATGTGGTAATAGCCCCAGGGGCCATCAAGGTTAACAGGAATATTTATTATCTACCTTCTACCACCATTGTAATCTGCTGGTGCCATAAACTAGGAAGGACTAAGGGTTTCTGGTGGAAATCAGACAAGCAAGCTTGAAAAACAAGGAACTTAATTATACGCAGTGAAGTCTAAGTGAATGGACTCTGGTCTAAAGATGATTCTTACCTTTCTTCTCAAGTGAACGGGCTCCGAGAGCTATGGAAGTTATTGTGGCTTGATGTGTGGTGGCAATTTTTGTGCTTTTCTTAGGTCTCATTTTAGAAATTGACTAGAGAGTAAATTAACACACTGCCAATCTATTGACCTTGTACATCTGCTACCACTTGAAAGCTGTTGCCACCGACGGTGAGCTGTGTGGGAGACTGTGGTTGACAAGTCTCACACTGGCCCATGAGCGGCTGAGCTGCAGTCTGCAGCTTTGACTCTTGATCTTCAATCCGACTGATGGCTTTGTTCCAAAACAAGATAACCACCTCAATTCTGCAGAGCGACATTGCATACGCTTGCTCTGTTATAATGAAATAAAATCCTCCTCTGCTCTTTCTCAATTTCTTCTAATCAAATTTGAGCTCCTCAGACATGCTCTTTCTTATAAATTGGTCTAATATTCTGCAGTCTAAATTTTAAAATTTCAAGTCTTCTTGGGTCCAGCCACGTGGCACAGTGGTTAAGTTTGGTGCACTCTGCTTCGGTGGCCCAGGTTTGCATGTTTGGATCCCAGGCATGACCTACACCACTCATCAGCCATGCTGTGGCAGTGAACTGAATATAAAAAAGTAGAGGAAGACTGGCATAGATGTTAGCTCAAGGCTAATCTTCCTCAAGAAGAAAAAGAGGAAGATTGACAACAGATATTAGCTCAGAGCTAGTCTTCCTTGGCAAAAAAAAAAAAAAAAAAAAAATTCAGGTCTTCTTAATTAACCACTAGACCTAAAAATAAATAAAGTCTCAGAAAGATAAGAGATGATATCGCCTCTTCTCCACAGCTGCAGAGGAAGAGACACCAATTCTACATCTTCACACTAATTCCAAGAACATTATCCAATAAAGTATCAAGTTGACACCATTCATCTTGCTCTCCTGTTCCAGGTAGGGACTAAGCAATTATTTGTAACTATTACCAACTTGTGTTTGGATGAATTCTTTGAACAAGGGAGTTTTATGAGATACCCCAACTTCAGAAATCTTTCTACGGCCTGTGAAAGAAATCGTCGATCTCTAAGTCGAGGTCTGTAACAGGCTGTCTTACTTGATAATTTGCTGCCCTAGTAATGATATTGTATCTCACGTCTCTGTTTTCCTAAATGGTCTAAAGATGCTTGTAAGATTTATTTGCCAAATTAGTTTTGTTGGCATGTCCCTCTCCTTCCGTGTGAATGGAGGCAATAGAAACCTATGATTCTGCTCAAATTCTCATGTAAATAGAGTTTGAGAGTCTGGGTCTCATCTACGTGAATTCTTCCTGTGGCTCCCGGTGGAGTCCACTCCCACAACTTCTCAGAAGTCCGCAGTCCCACCACAGCGTGCTCTGGGGAGTCTCCAAAACATACTTAGGTGTGTCCTTCCCATTTTCCCTGTAACAAAGCCCGTCTGTCTTTATGTGGCCCTCTTTGGCTCCCTCACACATCTCTGCAGTGACTACATACGCTGGCTGTTCCTGCCTGCGCCTCAGTCCAGAAGGCAAATGCATTTCTGTACCAGGAATCCCTTTGGTCACATCAGAAGTGAGACACTACGCCTGTCCCAAAGTCACTTCTTCAACTCGATGATCAGCCAAGTTTCAAGGAAGAGGCAGAAATGGCTTCTCAAGAGCCAGATGACACAAAACATCTTCAGAACACTCACAGGAGATCCCCGGGCCATATAGCCATCTTTTTTGTTTTTTGATCACAATTCCAATGAGCTTTATTATCTTTCTGCTTTCCAGCTCCCAGCGGGCTACAGTCAGCTGCTGAGAAGGAATGGTGTTGCTGCAGTGGGCACACCACCACAGCGCGGGGAAGAGAGGAGACGCAGAAGTACACAAAAGCAGACACCAGATCAGAAGTTTCGAGACACTGACTGCCCTGTTGCTGAGAGTAAACTATGCCACCGCCTCCACAGCAGCTGTAACGGAGGAGGTTAGCATAAGTGATGCTCTTTACAACACCGCCTGACTGTGGAGCAAGGATTCAGTTATATTCTGTGTACGGTGCTGAGAAATTTCAGGAGGGCTAAAGCGCATTTGGGGATTAATAAAATGCAGCAGGTGCTGTCAGTGGCCTGCTCATGCTCCTTGGGCCTCACTGACTCACTATCCTCCGACTGACATCCAACCGGCCATATCTGCGCTGAGGAGTTTTCTGAAACCAGAAGGCCACTCTCCTGAATGTGGGCCTGCTAAGAGGTCCAAAAGTCCAGGGGATTAACACCCTCCACCCGGGGGCAGCACTCAACCAAGAGCCCTCAGATGCTGGTGTACAAACACATCAGCCCCTGGGCCCCTTGAGGGGATCATTTACGCAGTCTCCCGGGGTTCCCCCCGGCTGGAGCTCCAGTCACCCTCTGGGATGACCAGGCTAACAGTGTGTCCTCTGGGAGTTGCTGCTCCATCCCGGCTCATTTCCTCACCTCCCTAGAGCTAGCTGTTCCCTGTACTTCCAGATGAGCTATTTGTACTTACATCCTGTATCCGGATCTGCCTCTGGAAAAATCTACACTAATATAGAAAAGTAAGCTTCAATTAGGTGTTTGAAACAAGGCTTTTTCTCCAGTGTTGCTCAAAAGTGAGGTATTCACTGGGGCTGGCCCGGTGATGTAGTGGTTATGTTCATGCATTCCTCTTGTGTGTCCTAGGGTTCCCACGTTTGGATCCTGGGTGCAGACCTTGGTACCACTCATCAAGCCATGCTGTGGTGGCATCCCACATACAAAAAATAGAAGAAGATGGACAGAGATGTTAGCTCAGTGACAATCTTCCTCAAGCAAAAAGGAGGAAGATTGGCCACAGATGTTAGCTTAGGGCCAGTCTTCCTCACCAAAAAAAAAAGAAAGAAAGAAAGAAAGAAAAGTGAGGTGTTCATTAAAAACAAAAGGCTTTTCCTCCCATCCACCTCTTCCCTGGGCATGCTCTCTCAACATATCTCTCTCTCTCTCTCTCTCTCTATATATATATCCCCCTTCTCTCTCTCCCTCTATTTTCCACAATTCAGTGCATAGATTACTTAGGGACAGCCAGGCATTTTCCTTTGAATTTTCCCAGGCCCAAGAATTGAACAATCTTGAAAAATAGCCAGGTCCACAGCATTCAGGTGTCTCCTAAGATTTAGCAAAATAGCTCTTGGCTGTTTGGATCTTAGTTTTCAGGGTCTGCTGGTGGAGACTGGACCCCCTCTGGCTCCTGCAGCTGAGCTGAGGGCTGCCCAGGCCCCTTGGGGGAAGTGGAGCAGCAGGAGGCTGCCTTGGGCAAGAACCCTTTGGGCCCAGGCCCGCCCCTGCTCCCTGCACTGCGGCAGCCCCTGTGGGTCCACTTGTCCATCTGGACGTGAGCAGCTGAGAGGACACTGCACTCAGCACCCCTAAAGGACCCTGGGTATCCGCTGTGCTGCTTGCCTTCCTAGGGCGGCAGCCGCAGCCGCCAGGTGAGTGGGCAGTGTCTTCACGGCGCCTTCCAAACTTGCCTGGTCATAAGACTCACCTGGTGCACTTGCTAAGCATACAGATTCCAGACAGCAGCTCCAGAATTTCTGAACCAGCATCTCCAGAGAGAGGCCTGGGGATCTCTGTGCTTCACGGCCTCCCCTGCCCGTGACTCTTATGAGCTGGCACAGTGGGAAACAACAGAATGAGGAGAGAGGCAGGAGCATCTTTAAATCACACAGAACTCAGCCGGTGGGGTATGTCCCCCCATGCTAATAGCTCTTATAGCCAGAATGGTCGAAGGGAAGTCATTCCCAGCGGGGGCTTGCCAGGGCCGCGGTGGTTCTAGAGCCCAAGGAAGCTCGAGTCCAAAGAAGATGTTTAAAGCGACCCTCATGTAGGAGTGAGGGGGCAGAAAGTCACCATATGTCAGAGACTCGAAAGGGTAGAGTTGAAAGACTCTAAAAAATTAGGAATTGTTTTGATTTGCTTTTCATCAAAGGTAATTTGTGTTGAAATTTCTGAGGTGTTAAAAGGAGCTGAGATCTTGTCTGTCAAAATAGGGTACGAGTGGGGCCGGCCCCGTGGCCGAGTGGTTAAAGTTTACCTGCTTAAATGCTGCGTAAATGATCCCCTCAAGGGGCCCAGGGGCTGATGTGTTTGTACACCAGCACCTGAGGGCTCTTGGTTGAGTGCTGCCCCCAGGGCGGAGGGTGTTAATCCCCTGGACTTTTGGACCTCTTAGCAGGCCCACATTCAGGAGAGTGGCCTTCTGGTTTCAGAAAACTCCTCAGCGCAGATATGGCCAGTTGGATGTCAGTCGGAGGATAGTGAGTCAGTGAGGCCCAAGGAGCATGAGCAGGCCACTGATAGCACGTATCGGAACTTTATTCCTTTTTTAGGTTGAATAATATTCCACTGTATGTATATGCCACATTTTGTTTATCCATTCATCCCTTGATGGATCTTTGGTTGTTTCCACCTTTGGCTACTGTGGATAATGCTGCTAGGAACGTGGTGTACAAGTGTCTGTTTGAGTCCCTGCTTTCAGTTCTTTGGGTTCTTGAAATTCCACCTAGGAGTAGAATTGCCAGATCATGCGGTAACTCTATGTTTAATTTTTTGGGGAACCACCATACTGTTTTCTACAGCTGCCATACATTCCCACCAACAATGCATGAAGGTTTCAATTTCTTCACATCTTTGCATTTTTATTTTGTTTTAAATAACATTTGTTATTTTCTCTCTCTCTCTCTTTTTTTTTTTTTTGGTGAGGAAGACTGTCCCTGAGCTAACGTCTGTGCCTGTCTTCCTCTATTTTGTATGTGGCATGCTACAGTATGGCTTGAGGAGTGGTGTGTAGGTTCATGCCTGAGATCTGAACACGAGAATGCTGGGCCCCTGAAGCAGAGCGTGCCAACTTAAACCACTAAGCCACCAGACCAGCCCTTATTTTGTCTTTTTTTGATAATAGCTATCCTAATGGGTGTGAAGTGATATGTCACTGTGGTTTTGATTTATATTTTCCTAATAATTAGTGATGTCAAGTCTTTCTTTTTTGAAGGCATCCATTTTATGGAGGTACAATTTATGTATAACAGACTGCGCCCGTGTTAGGTGTCCGGTTCACTGGATTTTGACAAGTGTATACACCCATGTAACCACCACTACAGTCAAAATCCATAATGTTTCTATCACCCGCTCCTGACCCTTTACAGTCTATTCTCCCCTCTGTTTCCAACTCCAGGCAACCTCTGATCTGCTTTCTGTCACTATAGATTAGTTTGCATCTTCTAGAATTCCCTATCAATGGAAGCATACAATACATATTCCTTTGTATCTCTTGTGGCCGGCTTCTTTCACTCAGTAGAGTATGTTTGAGATTCGCCCATGTTGCTGAGTCTGTCCCTGGGTTGTTCCTTTTTTTGCCGAGTAGTATTCTGCTGGATGGATACAGCACAATTTGTTTATCCGTCCACCTACTGACAGACATTTGAGTTGTTTCCAGTTTTAAGGCTGTTATGAGTTCACACTATTGTAAGCACTCTTGTACATGTCTTTGTGTGGAATATGTTTTCACTTTTCTTGAGCAATTACCTGGGAATAGAATTGCAAGGTCATAAGGGAGGCGTATGTTTCCCTTTAGGAGAAACTGCCCATTTTTTCCCAGAGAGGTTGTGCCGTTTTATGTACATGTGCTGCCAGCAGCGGAGGAGAGTGGCAGTTGCCTCACATCCTTGTTAGGCCATCCTTCCACCTGAAAATCTCTCTCACTTTCTCTGGCTGAGTTCAGAGGGCCACCAGTCATGGGTCCTCGCTCTGACTATGGGCACCAGTGGCAAATCTGAAGGGAAGGTTCAGAAGGAAACATTGCACAGATAAAGCTGTGTAAAGTTGGCCCGTGTCTCAGAGCATAGAGGTTGCTGGCACCCCCAGTCTGACGTCAGCAGGCAACAACTTATGAAGGAAACACCTGTTCTATCCAGTGTTAGGATACACCCAAATTCTGTCTCCAAACCTATAAAACATGTTTCAACCTGTTACGTGCACGTCTAGACGCAGTGAACTGTGATCTGGTCACTAAGCGTCACAAGTCTCTCTCTCACCTTTGATCGGAGAGAAATGCGCCATTCTTCTAGTTACTGCATACCAAACACTAGATTAAATGTGGTTGGGTCAGGAAATGTTAAATGTCTAGAGTATTCCAGAGCCATGTTAAAGTATTTGAAAATTCTAGTTAAAAGATTACTTTTTTTGCAACTGGATGAGGCTACTGATAGCATCTGAGGCAGTGTTATCTTAAGAAACAAAGTTTATTTATTAAAATAAGCAAAATAGCAATTGAAATTAAGCTAAATGGAAAGCAGAAAGCAGTATCACCCCTGACATTTGTTTCATAAACCGTTCTTAAGGGTGCTTTGTGAGCATGACTATTCTGGTTTTAAAAACCCAAAGATTTGAATCAGTACCGAAACATTAAAAATAGTCTCAAAAAACATGTTGACACAGAAGAGTGAAACCATATTTGATCACACTGCTTTTCCCCAAGCGGCCTTTTGGTACCTCAGAACCACTGTCGGAGGAAGTCAGATATTTATAGCAAATCTTCCATTAAAATGCCACTCTCCTTTGGTGGGACTTGAAACATTACATTTCATGTTTCCTCAAATATTCCCCAGGGTCGGTCCTCCTCTTTTCCCATGTAGCAGTGGTGAGGTGTGTGTGACTGAGCTGAGCCTAGGACCCAAGCCCATGAGATGTTTTTATAATCCTGTTGACATTAAAAAATGTTTAAACAACTGAAAGGTCTTCAGAAATCATGGCCATGTTGTTATAAAAGTATAATCCTTAGATGCTAAGCCACTTCTTTAAGGGTTGTTATCAGAATAAGTGCAGACATTATGTACAGCAGGTTTCCGTGATGGCCTCAGTTCTTCATCACTCCTTGTAGCCATGTCTTTGCCATGTGACTTTGACATTCTTTTCACTGAAGAGGTGGTCAGTGTCAATTTCTCCATCCCCTTGAATCTGGGATGGCCTTGTGTCTCGCTTTGACCAATAGCATGTGACTGTGGGAAGGATGTGCCAGTTCCCATCCTAGACCTCAAGATGTCCCACATCTGTCCTCTTCTCTCTTGCTCCTCTGCCATTGCCATGAGACTATGCTGGAATTAGCACTCTGGCAGATGAGGGACCTATGGAGCACACGTAAGTCACTCCACTTATCCCAGTCAAGGTCTTCCTAAATCAGCTAACGGATTCCTGGATATGCCAGCAGAACTAGCTAACTGAATACCCCAGAGCATGAGCAATAAATGCTTATCATTTTATGCCTCTGTGGTTTTCTGTGGTTTGTTATGCAGCAATACCTGACTGATATCTCTATGTTGACAGGAGTTTTTAAAACTCAAAGATATAATTTAAAAGTAAAATGGCCGATTGTGTACTCTCCTTTTGCTCCCTAAAAGTGATGAGTTTCCAGATTGGTTTTAGACACATCCAACACCGTGCTCAACCAGCTGTTAAAGCGGTTGTCTCTGAGGAGATGCCAGGGGTGTGAGGGGGCATTTTCACTGTATATCCTTTTGTTCTTTTGAAATTTTAACCATGTGTGTGTGACATATGCAAAAAAACACATTAAAAATCCTACATGAATGCAGAGCATTGAGTTGTATCTCTGGAGGAAAAGGTCCCCTTTTCTCTACATACAAGGCAAAGTGAATGACAGAGACAATTATTTGTATGGTAAATTTTTCAATGGATATAGTCAGATAATTATGGCCAATATCTAGGGGGAAATGTCAAGAGAATCTTAATACTCTAATAACTTTTCAGATAGACATGATAATCTATAGAATGATTCTGAAAACTTTTAGCATTTTAACAGATAAATTGTGGTTTTCTGCTTGCTGCCCACAAAATGAACTAGATCAGAGATTTCTTGTAAACACTAGTTCTGCGGTTCTCAAGGTCTGGTGTGCATAAGAATCATTCCTGCCTCTTGAAAAACATAGATGGTCCAGGTCCCATCACAGAGATTCTGACTGTAGGTGTGGGATAACAAGCAGCTCAAATAATTTTCGTGGACTCCGTTTTGAGAAACACTCAGTGCAGTCTCTATTGCATGGTTCTGTCAAGTTCTCGTACTGCCTTCATCGAACAGAAATCATGAGCCTCTGGATGCCTGATTCATTCTCACCAAGCAGATCACTTAACTCGATAACTATAAAAAAAAGGAGTAAGTGAAATCTAGGACTCAATAACATGGCTCAAGAAAGGCAGAAGTAAGTTAATGAAATAAATTTCCAGTATGTTTTTAAAGGACCTTATAGAAGAATGAATCAGCTTGTTCAAATACTAGATAATAATATGTGAGTTACACATATAAATTAATTTTAAGAGGCGCTAATGTAATTATGCAATGAAATGTTAAAATAAAGGTTTTGTTTTGTTTTGAGCAAATAACGTGTGCTGCTTGATGAGGAAAGTTGAATTCCAGGGGAAAATTAATAGGCAGCACTTTTGGCAGAAGCATAAAGTCTATCAGAGGAAAAAGTCCAGCTCTGATTATGTATGTTGACAAAATGCTGTGCTGACCATTCTGGTGGCTGTTGGGAACAAATAGAGACATTTCTGACACCAGAGTCTGGCTAATTAAAGACATTTTTATGTTTTCAAGTTTTGGAGAACCCAGGGTTCCGCAAGATAATTTTGAAAGACTCTTGAAGATGTCAAATGTGGGTGTAGAATCATAGAATTTTCTCACACTTGTATCCCCTCCTTGAATAGCGTATTGAAGCATGAAATACTAACTGTGGCTAGGAGATGCTCAAGGTGCCCATTCAAAAATCATAGTCGACGCCGCACTGTGCGCCTTCGCACCTGGGGAAGAGAACAAAGAATGTGGAAACGGGGTTTGTTTGTTTTCTGTTTGTCTGATTATTTGACTTTTGTTTTGTTTTAATGTGGATTGCTTTTTTGTTAGAGAAGTAGTACACACTCAGGAAAGTGGCAGGAAATACGAAGAAGGGAAAAAGCAGCCCTACTCTCCCAGCATAAGTTTGAAAGTTTTGGTATATTTCCCAGCAGTCTTTGCTAATAGATCCCACATGGATCAGTTTTTTCCTCCCATATTGCTGGTTTCACACCACACATACATCATTGCATCTTGCTTTTAAGAAATTAAATATTATAAGTACTTTTCAGCACCATTCTAGACATTTAATATATATCATTTTAAGTGGGTGTAAAAGTCTTTGGAGAAGCAGTCCCGTAGGGTTGAGCATCGAGAGGGGCCCCAGTCTTTTACTAATATGCAAATAGGGATGCTATTAAAAACTAGAAGTCTATTGCTTTTTTGTTATTTATGATTATTTCTTGAGGATAGACTCCCTGAAGTCACAACTGGGTCCAGGGGTGTGAACATTTTAAGGGTGATGACATTTTGTCAAATTGCTTTCCTAAAGCATGTCCAGCAGCCTTCTCTCACCCTTGCTGCTATTTCTATTTCCCTCCTTCCTTAGGGAGCTGTTTGTAGCCATCCTGGAAGGAAGTCACCGCAGCTTAGAGAGGAGCCACCGCTATCTTGTTTTAATTGCAGCTATTTCCTTATTGCTGAGATACAACATTTTTTCCATACAAGTTATAGTTCCTTTTTCACCATTTAGTAGTTTTTCCATCAACTTGTAAGAAGGCTTGTATAATGAAGCATTTACCTCAGGTTTATTGAACGTGCTGCAAATCCCTCTTCCCAGAGCTAGCTTCCTAAATCTTCTTCTCCCTGGCACAGTGGAGTCCTGGATCCGTCGGGATGAGCCCTGGGCTGACTCATTTGCCAGAGGGTTTCCAAAGCTACTCACTGAAGACAAGCTCCTGATGCTGACTAGCAGCCCCAGCATGTCCCTGAGGTCACTACTTTTCAGCCAGATCCAGAGACAAGCAATGTATCCACATCTGCTCTCTGCACATCTGCCAGGCGCTGCTGCTATCTGCTGGGCGGTATCTTTACAAAGGAGGGTCGGGAGTCACGGCTGTAAATCCCTAGCCTGCTGTGAAATGGTTTTATGTATGAGATTAGAACCTTTTAAGCTATCTTTCCCCCTAGAAAAGAACTCAAGAGGGGAGAAAATACACAGGAAGATGGATACCATCTAAAACAAATTTTGATTAAGCATCTCTGCTACTGCTACACTGAAAATTGCAGTTTAAAAAATTGCCCCAGAATATGATTTTAAGGATGTGAGAATTGAATTTTCTGAGTGTGCGGACCTCCAACCTGGCCAAAGCTTGCCTTAGGGCCATGTCTTAGGGCCCTGCTACTCGAAGTGTTAGCCAAGGACGGACAATGTCAACATCACCTGGGAACTTAAGACATGCAGACCCCACTCCAGACCCACTGTGTCTGCCTGCAGTTGGACAAGATCCCCTGACAATCTGAATGCATGTTAAATTGGAGAAGCACTGTCTTAAAGAGTGGCATCGACTCTGGTTTACACATTAGAATCTCCGAGGGAGTTTGAAAACAATATAGACATTCCGGCCCCACCCTCAGGATTCTGATTCATGTTCGTCTAGAGCAGGCTTTGGACACTGGAATCGTTTACAAGCTCTCCAGCTATTCTTTGTGCAGCCGGAGATGAGAACTGACCTAAAGTTTCTAAAACTTCCTTCTAACAAGGCAGAGTCGATAAAACTCTCTGAACTCTGAGGTCTTCAAATTCCATGCTTCTTAACTGTTACATATCAGGATCAAATCGGATTTACAAAAACCACCCAAGCTCCTGGAGGACAGGGATACATTTCAAAAGGAAAGAATTTTTTCGACATTTTGTGGGCTAGTTTCAAGAGCAACTAGGTATCTTGGGATGAGAAACAAAACAACAAACAAACCAAACAATGGAGGGCTTGCCCTTAAATGCATGTGAACAGTATTGGCAAGCCTACCCTCGGTCATGTTCTCACTCCCCCGGATGGGTCACACAACAGCACGTGAAAATGGCCCAGTTTTGTGCTTATTAAAATAGGCAAAACAGCCAGGCCTGCCCTGCCGCCATCCCACGTCTTCAGGCTGTTCTCAATGCAGCTTTCAAAGCTAATCTCCGAAGTGCCCATGAGTCATTTCCTGAAGTGACGAACACACAGCCAGCTGGACAGCAACATACTGTGTTATCTGAAGTCCGAGATGCTGCTGAATTGGACCTCTGGTTTTCTGTTTCCAAAAGACCAGCATCTGTCAACAGCCCCCAGGACGAGAAGCGTGGGGCTTGATGCTCACTTTGGAGTGATGTCACCACAGGTGGGTCACAGCAGTGAGTGAGGCTGGAAATCAGGCCTCACTCAGAACTTTGCAAACTCTAGGCCACACCGGACCCCTGAATCTGTTTCTAATGCCCCAAGATGCTGACTCCTCCGCTGTGGGGCTGCCAGAAACCCAATGCGTTGGCCAGCAGCTGTGAGCCAACTGTCACCCTTTGTGCTTTATAATTATGACCACTTTCTGCGTCTTCTTCAAGGCGATAAAGTTGGAAGATCTTGCATAAGAGCAGGGTTCTCAAACACTTTTGGCTCAGGACACCTTAATACACTTAAAAATTCTTGAGGACCCCAAGGAGTTTTCGTTGATGCAGGTTGCATCCAGTAGGGCGCTGGGGTCAGCTTGTACTAGCTCACGAGAACTCAACGTTCAGGAATTTCCTTTTTTTCTTCTTTAAAGATTTTATTTTTCCTTTTTCTCCCCAAAGCCCCCCCGGTACATAGATGTGTATTTTTCAGTTGTGGGTCCTTCCAGTTGCGGCATGTGGAACGCCGCCTCAGTATGGCTCGATGAGTGGTACCATGTCCACACCCAGGATCTGAACCAGCGAAACCCTGGGGCACCAAAGCGGAGCGCGTGAATGTAACCACTCGGCCATGGGGCCAGCCCCTACATTGAGGAATTTTCCAAGCCAACTGTTAAACCATTGGAAGCTTGAAATTGGCAACAGAGGCAGTATTTACACCAGGGAAACTGGCAAATGCTATAAATCAGGGCCATTTTTCATTTTCTGGAAATCAGGTTTGGCAGCAAACCACTGATTATTATCTACCAAGATTTACCATATTAGGCACAAAAATGGAGAGCTTTCAAAAATATCTCTTTCACCTAAAAATAATAAACTCATTACATGTTAACATAAATGACGTAAATTTTTCACAAAAATAGATTTTTTTCCCCCAAAACAATGATTTAATGAGGAGAGTTCCCTTTTATTTTTGCAGATCTCTTTAATGGCTGGCTAAACAGAAGTCAGATTTTCATAGCAGCTTCTACATTGTCTGTCATGGAGCCTCTGGAAAACTTGGGAGAGAATCAGACCAAAAAAAGGGTTAATAATGTCCTAGTGTTTAAAGATCGTTTTGACCTCGTATGTCTCCTGAGGGTCTTGGGGACCCCGAGAATCACCGCATGGGAGCATTTCTCCTTTCTGATGCGATTACAGCTTAACGGCACCCCCGTCATGGAACAGCTCACTTTACCCTGTGGTCAAGTCCTCTCCCTGCACATTTGGTCTATCAATTGAAAGGAACAGCCACACATTGGTGCCAATCCTGCCGGGAAACTGCTGTTGGTGACTGTGTCTCCCCTGGGTTTTCACGATGGCACCTGGGAGAAGATAAGCTACTGATGGCAGGTCTAGGCCTCAGAAGCATAGAACGCTTGGTCACGAACGCTGCTTAACTTTTTCCACTTGCTCCCAGAGCTCAAGACTTCCTGAAGGACAGGACATTTTAAAAAATTTCTTAAATTCAGAAGCATAACCTAAAATTTTCCGTGTGCATATTCAACAGCCAAGTATTCCATTTCCTTAAAAATCCTATTTTTGACTAGGTGGAAAAAACAAACTTTTTTGTGTTAAGAAGATTCGGGTGTTTTTTTTTTTTTTTAAAGATTGGCACCTGAGCTAACAACTGTTGCCAATCTTCTTTTTTTTTCCTGCTTTTTCTCCCCAAAGCCCCCTGGTACATAGTTGTATATTTTAGTTGTGGTCCTTCTAGTTGTGGCATGTGGGACGCCTCCTCAATGTGGCCTGACAAGCAGTGCCATGTCCTCGCCCAGGACCCGAACCGGTGAAACCCTGGGCTGCTGAAGTGGAGCGCGAGAACTCGGTCACCGGGCCGGCCCATTTCGCTTTTAATTCTGTTTCTTGCCCTCCGCCCCAGGGAGTGTCACTTGCAAAGGACCATCCCTGGAGGGCAGCCCTCCTTCAAGTTGCCACACATCCTCGGGGCTCAGACATTTAGTTTGTCCTCTCTTCACTAGGAAGGAACTGCAGACTCTCCCCACGGTGCCTACAACCCAGGAATGCGAACATATTCTCCGTGACGTAACCTCAAATTTCCCTAAGAAGGGATTAAAAAAAAAGACACAGAAAGCTAATCACTCAATGCCTTTGGTAGAAATTGTGTTTTTTTTTCTCCTCCATTTGTTCTTCGTCCAGATCCACTCTCCAGGCCCCAAGAAGCTCACCTTTATGGGCCACGTCCCCCCAGGCTCCCCTGACCTCTGGGCTGGGGTCATGCTCAGGAGCAACGGGAGGCCCCAGCAAGACGTTGGGGGCGTGCTAAGGGCTGGGCAGGTCGGGGTGTTCTCTCCTCTACCCCTTGGGCTGGGGTGTGACAGCTTCCCCTAATTGCTAGTCCCTGGGGGCCTTACCCTCCCCTGCTGGTTACCTCAGGCCAGGCCACACCTCTGCAAATCACCTCTTCATTAAACACTCTTCAGCTAAACCCTGAGACGGGCCTTGTGGCCAGGGCCCAAAAGACACAGTCAAAATTTATTCCAGATACCAAGCAAATGTTCATGTTTATTAATACAGGTTACATACATTTTTTAAAAACAGAGAACATAAAAACAGTGACATAATATTCTCTAAGTACAGACTGATGATGTGCTAGCGACAGCCATATTACGTCAGAGGCATTTTCATACCTGCAGACTCAATGAACAACGACTAAATCACTCAGCTGGAGAAAATGAATAGAATAACTAAATTAATAAAAATCAATGCTAGCTTCTACTTATAATACATACTATTCTGTAAATTATTCTGTGGCATTTGGAAATTTGCTTTTAAATAGGTAAGCATTTGCCTTGCAACTTTCCACTTTTCTTGTTTGTTTAAAATGCCAACATTTTGTCATAAGGAAAAAAGATACACTTCAACCTAATCGTCAAATTATTTTGTCAAATCCATGAGGGTTTTCTGTACTTGTTACTCATCATGGCATTAAATTAGCTCATTGACATTTTTTTTTTGAGGAAGATTAGCCCTGAACTAACATCTGCTGCCAATCCTCCTCTTTTTGCTGAGGAAGACTGGCCCTGAGCTAACATCTGTGCCCATCTTCCTCTACTTTATATGTGGGACACCCGCCACAGCATGGCTTGCCAAGCAGTGCACAGGTCCGTACTTGGGATCCGAACCTGCGAATCCCAGGCTGCCAAAAAGGAATGCGTGAACTTTACTGCTGCACCACCAGGCAGGCCCCTCATTAACTCTTAATACAAGTGAGTGGAAAATACAGGATAAGTTTCCTAGATTACAAAGTCAGTTTTGTTTTCTTCTGTCATTTCTAATCAGACTGACATAACTGATTCTTTTAAAAAGACCTGATTTGAGTAATTTCTTGAAAACACTTATAAATAGTGTCCAATTCCTGTAAACTGAAGGACTGACTTTAAAAAATGCGCTTCCTGTATTCCATTATGTTTTCTGCTCAAGTTATAACCACAGGAAGCAGTAACGTAAATGTTCAAAGTTCTTCAAAGGACAGGCCCTGCTTGGGTGAGACTTGCTTGGTGACAACTGGCTAAAAACACTTCTTTATGTAATGACACATTTATTACACACGTCACACTCTACGTGTCGTCTACGCTGTTCTTCTTGAGGGCCGGTCTCAGTCTTACTCAGCTCTCTACGCCCAGAGCACACCTGGGTGCTGACGCTGGCTCACGGGTGTTTCCATCCGAGAGTGGTCCTGGCAGGGTACCGCTAGAAGGGCATGCGCCTTCTTTTTCTGTTCTCGAAATCCACAGAGAGGTCTTTTATATTCATTCTGTCCAGGGACAGCGCGGCCTGCTCCGCCGGTTCCTCCCAAATGGGATCAGCTCCGAGCCTGCCCCTGAGAGAACCCTAGGAGGAGAGAGCAAACACAGGGGTCCAGCGCCTCTGCTCTCCGGCGGCTCAGCCAACGGGCTTCTGGCCACGCCTGTCTGCAGCGGCCCCGCCCTGCGTCTACTGCGGCGAGGCCTCCATCCCGGGGCAGGGAATTGTGAAGCCCGGCCTAACATCACTGGTGGAACCTATGCTCCTTCTTGGTTTACGTATTCAGCATGTAAAACATCCAAAATGCTACCCATATCATCTGTTTTCGCAATTTAAGGAATTCAAACTTTGATATGTTTAGAATGAAAAACAGTAGAACTTTTTCTACACACAAATACTGTCTTATCCCTCAATAACTTAAACATTGCTGCTGAACAATTTCAAGATACACTTATTTGCAAAAGCTGGGTAAGTCCAAACTAGAGAATCGCTCACTACTGATGGACAGCTCCAGGTGTTGAGGCCTGAACTGCACCAACCTAAACTTTGCCTATGAAATCAGAGAATCAGAGTTTATTTCCATAATCTCTGGGGGGGAAAAAAAGGAGGGGTTCAAAGTGCCTCATCTATACTGCACTGCAGGTGACACAAGTGGGTGTATGTACATGAATGTACATACATCAAAAAGTGACATCCAGTTACTACTGCAGCATTGGCAACACTCCCTGGGAACAATGTCGTTTTCTATTCCCATTATCTTTTCCTGTAATGAACAAATAAATATGCTTAATGGCTCTCCTAAGAAGGAGGCATGCAAATCATACATTTCCTGTTTTTGACGGTGAAGTAAATACTGTTTTGGCAAGGACTAGTAGAATCCTCAGGTTATGTAGGTTTTTTTTTAACCTTTTCTTTTTAACTCACTGGCAGTCCCTTTTCCTAAGCTAACAGCTTTTTGTATATGCTGTTGCTCAGGTTACTAGAGCACGTATCCATTTTACTCGCCATGAGCTGACCGCTGCTGTTAGAACTGCTGGGGTCGGGACTTTCTTTGCAGCAGAAGATGCTGTAGAGGTGCCGCTGGCACTCGGAGGAAGCGTAATAGTAGATCAAGGGGTCAATGCAACAGCTTATGCTGCTGACACAGACACAGAGGAGGTAAGCAAAGTAGGCAGCCTCTGTTGTGGAAATCGGAAACAGGAACGAATAGTGCAGAATCAGGAGGACGTTTGTGGGTCCGAAGCAAACGATGAAGATGCAGAAAACAGCAGCCGATAAGAACAAAGCCCGGGACTTCTTGCTCTGGTTGGCAACTGCGGAAGAGCTAAGACATCGAATGATAGACACGTAACAGACTGTGGAAATGATCAACGGCACAAAAAAGAAGACGGCAGAGAAGGCTGAGAAGTAATAGGCATAGTAACCTTCCAGCAGCGTCTTGTTGAGCACGTCATGACAAGTGGTTATGTTGAGCCCCGGCACCCGGGTGGTCTGCTCCTGGAGGAGAAGAGGCACCACCCCCGCGATGGCCAGAGCCCAGATGGCCAGGCACGTGAAGGACGCCCTCCCCAGCGTGCGCCAGGAGAGGGACCGGATAGGGTACACCACAGCCAGAAACCGGTCAATGCTTATGACTGTCATGAGCATGATGGAGGCATACATGTTACAGTAAAATGCCGCAGTGACGAAGCGACACATTTCAGACCCAAATTTCCAATCACTTCCGGAAAAGTAATAGCTGATCTTAAAGGGGAGCACAGACACAAAGAACACGTCTGCCATGGCCAGGTGTAACATGTACACCATGGCAGGCTTCTTGATCTTCATTTTCAAGATGAACAACACAATGGCCATGATGTTGAGAGGCAGGCTTATCACGAACACACCCGTGTAGACAGAGGGGATGAAGAGAGTCAACCAGGTGCTGGTCAGATACCCTAAGGCCTCTTTGGAGATGGGCTCCCCAGGCGGCTTTCGAAGCGGACTGCTCCTGTTGATGGAGCTTGATGTGTCTTCAGTTAACATGCTTTTGTTCTCCTCCTCGTACCCCTCCCCCATGGGGAATGGTTCAAATTGATCGTGGGAATTACTGAGAATAAACGACCGGGGATCCACAGTATCATTTGTTGCTTTTGACCCTGAAAAATAAAATTTAAAAAAAGAGAATGAATTAAAAAGGCAAAAGAGACAGGCAGAGAGTACCTGGTACTTCTGATTTTGTTCTCTTACTAGGAGAGCGGGGCGGGGGGCAGAGCGCAGGTGGCGCGTGAACGGGTTCCGACCTTAGCAGGGGACTGGCTAATTGAAAACCGCGTGCAACGTTCTGACACAAGCGAACCTTTAAAACCCTGCTCCTCAGAGAGATAGAGGCCAACGACACACTCGCAGAGACCCAGCCTGCAGACGTTGGGAAAGGCTGAGTACCTGACACGAAGGAAAAAAGCAGAGATTTCTTCTCTCTCCTAGCCACCGTCTATAGAAACAAGCCCCTCCCAGGCTATAGACAGGACTTCTCTTTCCTCCACCTGCCTTCGTGTGGACATTTCTCCATTTAGTTTGCGGTCCCCCCGAGAACCCATCCCCGCCAACAGAAAAATCCAGAGAACGTTGAGGGGACTTCTTCAAGCGATGGAGCTAGTGGCAAATTCAGAGTGGGGCCGAGGGCTCCCCTTTCCACAACCATGACCAATGTGACAGTAGTTTTCTTCTACTATCTTTAGTCAGTTTACACAGCAGAATGTCCCAAATCTCTCACTGTATTTGGGTCTAAACCACCATCGCTCGGCTTATATTCTAATACACCCACAAGGCCCTACCACCTCAGTCATCTTCCTGTCTCCTTTCTCTGCAGGTCAGTGGAGCAGCAGATGATCTAGGCTGATGGCCTTCTCAGCTCAGTTGCAGAGTGCTGCGTGCACCGAGGCTGGCGCCACGCCAACCAGCTCTTTTGAGTATCATCCAGAAGTCAAAGCAAAGGCTCAGTTGCAGACTTTCTCCCTTTACCACCCTCTTCCAGTACAAACACCCGTTTGAAATGTTCATCAAAGGAACGCAACACTTAGCCACTGGAATTCAACCAGCTTTTCCTTCCAAGGAGGTTTGCCAAAATTCTGCCATTGAGGAGGCTTGGACAAAGAGCCTCTGTTGCGCCTTGGGAAGCTGAAGGGTATGGAGAGAAACCACAGAGGAAAAGGGGCCAGGTCTCCACCCCGGGAGTGTTCACAGTGAAGGTTAGACACGCAGGCCACTCAGAAGTGATGCTAGAGGATTCAAAAACTGGCTGGAAATTGGATAAGTACAGTGGATTTTCAAACTTTTGGTTTCATTTCTCAGTAGTGGAACACTCCTGCAAACAAAAACTTATACAGAGAAGCATAAATGCAATAAAACAGAGAGTTCTTTTCTGGCGTGGCTCTGTAAGGTCCTACCAGACTCAACCATCCCTTAGATAAAAATGACAAACTCTGGACCCCCTTCCTTCCCTAAATCAATGACCCGAGGGCATTTAGGTTCACAAGGCGGTGTTGGGGAGGGGAGGGATGAATCTGGAAAGAAAGGATGGCACCTGGTGAGTTTCTTGTTTTCAGTGGCTTTTAGCTTGAGAGAAGGCCCAAGTCAGTGCCACAAAGGATGGTTAAAACTCAGATAGAAAATCCACAGTCTTTCTGGCCTGAAGAACCACAGGACAGAGTTCAGGGCAACCATGGTCATTGGCAAGTGAGGAGATAATCCTAAAAAGGAAAAAGTCAGAGAGAGGGGGCCCTACAGTCCCCTGGGAGCTCTGCCCCAGGCCCTGGCTGACTCTTGAACCCGCATGGCATGTGTAGGGAGGACGCTAAGCAGCGCTGCTCAAGATAAAGGAGCCGAAGCGGAAGCAGCATTTGAGCTCTCAGCTCAAGAGGGAGAGTTTGCAGTTCGAGCCCAACCAAATTAACTGCCTGCTGAAGCAAAAACACCACCATTCTTTGGAGAAATAAAACAAAATCTTGAGTTTTTTTAATCAGTGACAACGTCCAGGATATAATCCAAAATCATTTACTATAAAAAGAATCATCAGGAAAGTGTGACTCAGTCTCAAGAAAAAAAAAAATCAATGGAAACCAATCCCAAGATGACCCAGATGTTGGAATTAGGGGATAAGGATTTTAAAGGATGTGTTACAGCAACTATACTCAATGAAGGAAAGGAAAATATTTCATTGAAATGGATGAAAAAAAAAATCAGCAAAGAAACCAACCAATGGAAATTGTAGAACTAGAAAATGAAGCACAAGAAGTTGGCATTTATTTCCAAAATGAACAGCAAAGCTAGAGCGGTACCGACTGAGACGGCAGAACAGGGCCTCACAGTGAAAGGCTGAGGCCAAAGGACCGCAGCAAGGTCATGAGTGGGTCCCCTAGGGCGAAGGGGTGGCCAGATTTGTCACAGGGAGAGGATAAATGTCTCCAGGGACAAGCCTCTGAGAACACATATATGTCTAGATTGTTCCTCTTGTTGATGGAGCTTGATCTGTCTTCAATTAACCTGCTTTCGTCGTTTTCCTCCTTGTACCCCTCCCCCATGGGGAATGGTTCAAATCGATCATGGGAATTACTGAGAATAAACGACCGGGTAAGAAACTGTTCCCACCAGTTTCTGAATCTCCAGGACAGTGCCCCTTAAATTGGCTTTTAATCACAGATCTGCATTCTTATCTTGGCTCTGCCAGGAGTCACTTAACCCCCGTGAACGCAGGCTCAGAATCATTAAAATGGGATTCCAACACCTGTGTGGCCTGCAAATCTGGCAGCTAGCAGCGTCCCATGTGAAACAGGACACGTGTTCACTTTGAAAACTTTAAAAAAATTCATCAAGGTAAGAAATTATTATTATGCTTCCCCTCTCACTTCAATGTAGCTTGCTTTTAGACTCAATTATTTACTCACTCTCAATTATTTTAAATTAAAATGGAATCTAGGCTCCTTTTCCCTCCTACTTAGCGATGTTTAGTTTTCCCTTATGAGGAGGTACATGAACAGCCTGTAAGTACATAACCCGGGTACTCAGAGCTGTAAATGAAATGTCAGATTCATAGCCTTTTCCAGAAGTATCACTTTCTTCCCTTTGTGATGCATCTCACTTACTCTGTGTGCTTCTTGACCCAGTGACATGGAGGCCTGACACTGGGACCGACAACCCCAGTGGGATGCGAGGCCACTGTCAAGGTCATAACGAACGTGTGGGAGCTGAAAGAAAAGAATGAATGGGCTCTGCCTTTTTAACACCACGAAGACAAGTGTCCTTAAACATGTTGACCTAGCGAAACCTTAAAACAACACCATGCTCCTCCGGTTTGGGAAAGCTGGCCAGATTAAGGACTTTCGTCCTGCATGGAGGGGATTCACACACATGTGAACCAAGACACCCCCCAGAGGAACGACACAATTTGAAAGCTACTGAATACTCACAGCGAAGCTTCTTAGGTACTATCACTTGCTCTGAAAATAAAACCATCCTTAGCTTTACCCTGTATTTAGTAGTTTGGCAATAAGTATTTGTTTTCAAAAATTTCTTGCCCGGCTAGGCCTTCGTGGGCAGTGTGGTGTGGAGGACAGAAACATTATACCCATTGGAACATGACTATGAAAACTATGGTTTTCCCAAAGAAAGCAGCTCAGGTGCTAAAGTCAGTTCTCAGACTTCTTGCTAAGTTTTCCTTCATTTAGTTTTTTCTAAACGGCTCCAGAGTGGTTCTGTTACTGAATAGAGCATATTGCTCAATAGCTTAACTATGGACTCTCTATAACTCTGGAGATTTTTTAAAATTAGTAAGTCAGGCAATGCTTTTTCTGACTTTGACGAGATCTGGCCTGGAAGCAGAGTGGTGACTGGATGCTCTTCCAAAGTCCATGCGATCCTGGGAGTTGCACCATGCCAGCCTCCCAGGACTCTCCAGCCTCAGTTACGACTCAGACCTCTGCCCTATGGGGCTCAGACTCCTTGGAATTAACGAAGCAGAAGCTCCAGGACCTTGCCCACATTCCCACACGGAGCAGGAGAGTTGCAGCCTGCACTTCTCCATGAGTGAACCAACACTACAGGCTCAAGAGAAATAAAGAAGAGGATGATGGAAAAACAACAGAAACATACTAACCCCATCAAGAGGAATGCAGTGGCATTACTGGAATGTTTTACTGCCTCAAGGGCAAACACACACCATTTTCCAATGAAAAGAACCAGTCCTCCTCAAAGAAATGGCTGGTTCCAGATCTGGGGTAGGAAATACACAAGATGAGCCTTGAACATCTTCAAAGAATATGAGGGTCAGCTCAGAAAGACTCTGCTGTCAGTCAGAAGGGGAGGACACTGGCCAAGGGAGGACAACTGATCACCAAAAGACTAATGATGGAAATGAATTGAAACACTCGAAACATCATAAATGTTAAGATCCACGAATTCATAATGATGCTCAAAGGAAAATAAAACCTTTTTGGTCACCTTTGGAGGAAATCTCAGTCTGAAAACCGGTAAATAAAGACAAGATTCAAGCATTTATCCTGCCTTTTCTATATGAATGATATTTCAGGGAAATGAAAGAGTCAACGAGGGAGAGTTCCTTATAAAATAATTCCAGCTATAAACTTGGGAATAACAGCAGATTTAGAAAAGTATCATTTTGAAGCTTTGAGTGAAATAATGGATTTGGTTCAATGATCATCAGTGGTTGCAAAAACTGTTAGGTGAAAGGTTAAAGGGGAACTTCACAACAGCTGGATCGAGCTGACAACACCTGGATCCACTGAGTAATCCTCAGATCTCAAAAAGAGAGACAGTCTTGAGGTGACGTAACAGGGGCGCCCAGCACCACAGCTGATGTCGTCCTGCACACAGCCGAACCCGAATCCAAGCAAGCCTCCAGCTGTCCCGACCGCACGGCAGGAAACACGGAGGACAGCTGGGCGTGTGGGACAACCCTAAAGACGCAGCTGGCCAGTCCAGCACGGAGGGAAGTCTGTAAGACAAAAGACCCAGTTTCTTTAACAAATAAACGGCCATAAAAAAGGAGAAGAGGGGAAACAGAGACAGATTAGAAGAGGTTTAAGAGACATACCTACCAAATGCAAGGGGGGCCTTGTCTGATCCCGATTCCAATAAATCAGCTGTAAGAAGGCATTTCTGAGACAGTGAGATCTGGACACGGACTGAACAGTCCATGATATGGGACACTGCTGTTCGTCTGTTTAGGTGTTATAGCAGTATTGTGCTATGTGAAAAAAAAAGTCCTTATCTCTAAGGATATATACTGATGCATTTATGGATGACATGATATAATGTCTGGGATTTGCTTTAAAATTGTCCAGTTAGGGGAGGAGGAAAGTGAGGGTACAGATAAAACAAGATATGGGAGATAATGATACTGTTCACTTTTGGATATGTTTGAAAATTTTCATAATAAAAGGAAAAAAAGAAAAAATATTTATGCATATTTACTTGCCACTAGAAACTAAGGACAAAGGTTTTTGCTTTTATTTTCTTCGGACTTGGTTTCGGAGGAGAAAAAGTTCTTGAACGTTTGTGTGAACATAGGTTCACACTTAGAGAATTCATGTGATACCAACTCTTCAAAGGCCTTTCTGGAACATGGAGGAACTGCTGTATGAAAACACTTAACATTTCATGAGGTCCTACTACGTGCTGGATGTTTTACCTCATGTCACTCTAAAGTTTCTATGAGATGAGCATTACAACCCCCATTTTATGGACAACATGTGGAGGCACAGAGAGGTAAAGTAACTAATCCAAAGCCACACAGCTAACAAGCGGAAGAGCCAGGATTTGAACCTCCATCTGCCTGGCTCCAAATCTCATACCCTTTAAACTAATATACTAACCTCTTTAAAAAACTGGAAATCCATGACTTACTCCTACAAGAGTACTATTCTTTTCCTCTAAGCATTTCACCAAACAAATGAATCTGCCCATCCTTTGAACTAGAGCAGGCAGTGCGGGGCCCTGAGAATGGGTACCTCAAGTTGACGATGTTCACAGCTGTGGCTGGGGAATTCAGAAGTGCCGCTGACTGTGGCCACACACCAACCAGATGCCAACACCCCAGCCCCCAAAGGAAGGAGAGAGGTAGCAGAGAGACATTCAAGGACAAAACAGAAAAGCAAGTCTTTCAGATATTGTTTGAGAGGGGGCAGAGGCAAGGGCATTAGGTGAACAGAAACCTCTGCTGTGGAAAAACCAGAATTAGAGGGAAACCAGGCACACACTGACTGGAGGGTTACGAAAAGGTGGCCAGCACTGGAGGCGGCCTCGCCTCCTCTCCCTCCGCATGCTGGTGCAGGGACTCAGCTGGAAGCCAACCGAGGTAGAAGTGGGAAGGGTGAGGCTAGCGGAGTAAAGACAGCCAGAGAATCTCAATGTGGGTGCCCGCCATGCCACAGCGGGAACAAGACAACAAGAGGGAAGTGTAGGGGCCCCTGCCTGGAGCCTCCTGGCGGCCAGGGCCTGGCACGTGGGGTTAGGACACCAACAGGCTTCTCTGGGAATTACTCAGATTCCCAGGCTGTCCCCGGCCTGCACGGCCGCTTCCCACCAAAAGATACACGCCTTCAGCTCTGCCTGGGAATGCTGCTCTCTACTCTCCAAGACGGGGAGCTAAGATGAAAACAAAGGCACAGTAAAGAGGTTAACAGTCACCACTTCCTCCTGGGACCCAGCTGTCCCCAACCCCGCCCCAGTCCTTCTGCAGACTGTACACCTCAACTCAAATCAGTTTCTGGAGCCAATAGAAACCATCTTAAATGGCACTTCCTGGAAATCGAACTCTTCTTGGAAGTGCCGTCAACTGGGCTATGGCAGCACAAGTCGCTGCAGCTGCTGCTCTTTCAAATGACGGCAGTTATTGATAATGCTTATGGAGTGAACTCACAGCGTGTACAAGCGCTTTTAAAAATCGAATAGAAAGTATCAGAAAGCACAGCACGTGGTAAAGGTGAGTATCATTGGGTAAAAGTTTTGCTTCCTATCCATACATACACACCACTTGTCCGTGCAAGCTTGTTGCACACACACAGCTACTGTGTCATAATGTAAAGTGTATTTCTTACAGTTCTTACTGTTGGTGAGCAAAAAAGAAAAACACTCTTCCACAATACTATAAACCTGACTTCTCCTTCATCACAGCACATAGAAGACACATAGAAGACACATAGATTATATAATGCCCTTACTTAAAGGTAAATAAATTTGTTTTCAAGTGCAAATTACAGATTATTCCTGTTATTTCAAAAGGCAGGTTCTTTTGAAAGCGAGTAAAGAAAGTCTAAAGGCCTATAATGGCCCTTTAACTGGCAGAACTTCCCTGGATGGTCTGGTCTGGAAGAAAAAGAGGCGGAATGTCAGGGGGCTTCTCCCAGTACCATCCCGAGGTCAGAGGTCAACAGGGGAGCCTGTATTTGCGGGACGTGGCAGCTCACGTCCAGAACAACAATGTCGGCCTGTAGAGCTAGCTGCTTCTCTGAGGGTCTTAGCGTGAGCAAGAGAGGGCAAAAGGCAGAAGGAAAGAAACCACAAAACAGGAGACAGAGGAAATTCCAGGAGACAGGAAATTCTGAATGCTGGATCGCGGAGTCCTCACACTAGCATCATAGTCAGAAATAAACCAGGGCTGCGGTTCCTAAAGACTCTTCCAGGGCGTTTCCGTGGGATCAGGCGCTCAGGAAAACTAGTCAAGGGGGTTCCCCAGACACAAAGGCCACACACCGTACGGTTCCAAGCACAGGAAATACGGGGAAGAGGCCAGCCCACAGGGACACGCGGGGGCTCAGTGCGGGATGGGCACAGTGTCCTTTCGGGGCCATGAAAAGGTTTTGGAATTAGACAGAAGTGGTGGTTGTACAACACTGTAAAAGTACCAAATACCACCAAATTCCAGACTTTAAAATGGTTCATTTTATGCTATGGCAAGGAAGGGAGAGAGGGAGGGAGGAAGGAAGGAAGGGCGAGAGGGAGGAAGAAAGAAAAAGAAAGAGAGAAAGAAAGAAGAGTTTCAGGGGAAAAGAGGGACGTGTGTCCAAAATGAGGACAGCGGGGAGATTAGGAACCCAGGGTCCTGGAGACTTCACTGTCTCGGCAGAACTCCAGCTCAGGGCTCCACTGAGTTCCAGCTCACGAGGGTGACAAGGACAAAGGTGGACTGACTGGGGCAGGAGGAGGGGCAGAAAGGGCACAGGGAAGAGGGGGGCCAGAAGCACTGGAAGAGGAGCACATTCAGAGTGGCTGGGGAGCTGCAGCTCGGGATTCACAACACACTGACCCGCTCAGACATAAAGGGCTGAGAAACGCTGAATGAGAGCGACGGGGGGGAGGGGGCGGAGAGGTGACCAGCAGAGAGCACAAAAGAATATTCCTGAGAAAGGTGAGAATGCCTCAAAAAGCGTTCTCACACACAGGAAGAGCGGATAGATTAGGAATGAACCTACTGGCTTGATACGTCCTATAAAAATAGAGCCAAAGTCACCAAGGAATGAATGAATGAATGAATGAACGAATGAGAGAAGGAGCGAGAGAAGGAAGAAGGGAGGGAGAGAGAAATTAGGCAGATACTGGAGTAGAAAATTACTTGCTGGTTCGTAAGGAATCTGACTTTCCGAGGATTCTGGTCGGCCTCAAGCAGAATCACTGTCTGGTTTGGTGCCTTTTGTTTGGGCTTAAGACCACGGTCTCTCAGAAACGGCCAATTCATTAGCATATTCAAGACAGGGAACTATTTATGGCCTGCCTTACTGGTCTGTTTTTGAAAGTAAACAGCAGGAGGCAGGAGATGCCGAGCATCCAGGCATCCATGTTCACAGCTCCTCCGCGTGTGGCCCGGGCCTTGGGGTGGGGGGGGACAGACTTTGCCTCCATGGGTGCTGGGTTGCCTCTCTACTGTAAGAGGTGGCTTCCTCCCCACAGTGGTGGTGGAGCGAGTGTGCTTCTAACTAGACCTGTGACTTAACCACCCGGGGTCTCAGTTTCCCGACCTGTAGAATGGGGATGACACCTACTGAAAGGGGTGTTACGAGGAATAAATAAGGTGGGAAATGTAATGTACCTAAGCAGGGTGTTGACTGTAGTAGGTTCTTGATAGAAGGTAGCTGTTTTTAATTAAACGTGAACATGTGGGGGCTGGGGAGGGCATTGAGGCCAGAGGGAGTAGCAGGGGGACAGGAGCCAGAGAAAGCATATCTCCCTGGGGGAGGAAGTAGAGAGCAGGGCTGGGTGAAGAACAGGTAGGGGGATAGGGTACGTAATGGGCGAGCATCTGTAATAAGGGAGGCTGGACAGAGGCTGGGGACCCATCCTGCAAGGGGAAGGGCACCTCATTCCACACTGAGGCTCCGGGCTTGAGCCTGTGGGCAGGAGGGCAGCACGTGGAATCTCCCGCCCAGTTCCCTCTGCCATGTCACCATCAGCTATTCTTGAACCCTTTCATCCTCCAGATTCTTAGAAAATTTATAAACATCACCTCTTGGTCACTGGCCATCTTTTCTTTTCTTTTTTTTTTTTGAGGAAGATTAGCCCTGAGCTAACATCTGTCGCCAATCCTCCTCTTTTTGCTGAGAAAGACTGGCCCTGAGCTAACATCCGTGCCCATCTTCCTTTACTTTATATGTGGGACACCCACCACAGCATGGCTTGCCAAGCGGTGCCATGTCCGCACCTGGGATGAGAACTTGTGAACCCCGGACCGCCAAAGGGGAAGGTGTGCACTCAACAGCTGTGCCACTGGGCGGGCCCCCACTGGCCCTCTTCGATGAAGGCAACTCATCACACTGAAATGGCCTGGACACAGGAATGTAAACTGGTTAATGAATTCACGAATGTCTCAACAAACATCTGGGGGGTGAACATCTGCTCTAGACTCCATGTTTCCCCACAGACCCCGAGAGACAATGCTCCTGTTATCCACGGGCAGGCTGGCTAGCGGCTGCAGAACGTCGGGCCCCTATCTGGGGCTCTCGGTTTTCCCAAAAGCATCACCTCAAAACTCACCCTGAGCAAGGACAGAGAGCAGAGAAAATGGTGTCTTTATCACCTCCTAATCTTGATGCATCTACACCATTCCCAGTGTGAAAACAATATGTAGTAGACAGTCGTTCACAGATAATAAGATAACCAGCCAGAACCTGTTTCTGCAAGAAAGAAGGTGGCTAGAAGCTTATAAAGTACTATCGTTACCAAGAAACTAAAACATTTTTTCTCACTTTCTAACTTTACAGGCTAAAAACAACTTCTCTGCCCTGCTTTTTAAGGGGGGAGATGTTGGAAAATACATTTATTTTGTCAAGCAGCCAGAGACTTGCAAGTACACTATTACGGGTAAATGGACTCCGGCGGAGCTACCTCCTGGCCCAGACCAGAAGCTGAAATGCTGGGATCCGACAGTGTCTGCGGGAGCCGGGGTCTGGGGAGGGGGCTCCTTCCTCAGCTCAGTAGGAAGACGGGGTTCTAGACCACGAGCAAACGAAACCTGCCAACAACCGCCGTGGCTGGCCTGCTGTCACCCTCCGTCCTGCACCACGAGCCACTCCCGCGCCCAAGGCCCGTGCCGGGGCTGCTGGCACTGATTTTCCACTAAACGCGCCAAAGGACTGAGCTTTTCTCTACACACTCTCCTCGCCTGGAAAATGTGCAAGAAAAACAGTTCCAACAAAACTAAACTCCAGCGGGGAGCGGTTCTCCACTTCGTATAGAAAAGACCAGGACGTTGATCGGTGGAGCAACGTGAGACCCCTTCTTTTTGGGGTGGTCCTGGGAGAAAGAGGCCACACAGTGGCAACAAATGCAGCGAGGAACGCAGGCTTCCCCTGGAAAACCCGCCCCCTGCCCCTCCGGATCCCGCAGCCCCGGGCTGGCCGGCTGCATCCCCCGAAACCGGCGCAGAGGGGCCTCGGCCGAGCCCGCGAAGGCGGCGGGCGGGACGTGCACGCCCACCTGGCTACGACCGGGGAGGCTCGGATCGCAGCCCAAAAGCCTGTTTGTCTCCTGGAGGAAACTGAGGCAGAGGGTGCGGTCAGGGCCCCGCCTCGAGGAGAAGGCGCAACCTATACCCGTTCAGTTCCCCCCGCGGCGTCCCTCCTGCTCCCGCCGCCCCATCCCAGGGGCCCCCGGCGGCGGGGCCGGAGGCAGGCAGGGCGCGAAGCCCAACCGGGGCGCTCTCACCTGGCCTGCGGCCCCGGGTGCGGGCCGACAGCAGGGGGCCGCACAGACTCAGCCCCGCGGCCACGAGCAGCAGCCGCCGCGGCCCCATTGTCCCAGGCTCGGCGCGGTGGCGCGGTGGCTCGCGCTGCTCCCGAGACTGTCCCGCCGCCGGAGGCGCGGCCCTGCTCTCTCCTCCTCCTCCCGGGGGGGGGCCAGTCGGCAGGGCGGGCAGAGCGCTCCCCGCGGGGCCAGGGCGTGGCGGCGTCTGGCGGCGCTCGGCCGGGCGCGGGGCGGGCGGCTCCGGCTGGGCGGGGCGAGCCGGGAAGGGCGCCCCCCGGTGCCGCGTGTGCGCCTCGCCGCCCGCCCCTCCACGCCGCCCCCTCCCCGCCGCTCCGCTGCCCAGGGGCTCGGCGACCTGGCAACGCCTGTCGCGAGGTGCGCCGCCCGCCCCGCTGCCGGCCACTGCGCGTGGGGAAGCCGAACGAGACGTTTTTCCCTCTGGGCGCCTTGGACCCGCGAAGCTCTCGGAGATTCAGGCTGGCGGGGCCTTGGAACAGGGCCCCGAGGCCTGGGCGGCGGCTCCCTCGGCGTCTCCTTACCTCCCGGGGGCACAGACGGTAGCAGTGACCGTCTGATCAGGGTGCGCCCGGGGCGCCGGGCCCCGACCGAGACCTCGGTGACCCCGGTGCACAGCGCCGTACCTCGGGCGAGCCCGCGGCCCGTTTGGAAGTTGGGGATTTAACTGAAAGTTTGAAAGTGACTTGTGTCTCTGCAACTTAGGGAGAGTGGATTAAGTTCACACGGTGGTGACAAGGCTGCCCCTGATGAGAAGGGGCCCTGCCTTTGGACAGAGTCCTGGATATTCCTTATTCGTTTCTCTTTATTTCGCCAAGTTAGACATTTCGTCCGTCGGACACTCATTATTTCACGGACACGCCGACCGCAAGTGGGACGAGCACCCCGCGCCCGAGAGCACCCTCTCCTCCCCGCGCGGCGCGGCTGTCCCTTTCCCCGCCGCCAGCGGCTGTCGGCGCGCGCCCGTGGGAACCACTGTGCAGCCTTCGCCCGAGGCCGGTCGGCTGGGCTGGCTCTGTGCTAGGGCGCGAAAGGGGTGCCCAGAGGGCGAGGGGACCTGGGGACTCCCAGGGGCCCTGGGGACTCCTAGGGCCCTCACCCTCTCGCGGACAACAGTGCAAGAGTTTGAGTTTGGCCAAATTCAGGTCCCAGGGCGGGGGACGCCTCGCCGCTCCGGGGAGCAGCTCGCAGCCTGTTCTGTCTCGAGAGCATATCTGGTGGGTGCGTCTTCGAGACCACAAAGGAAACGGGTCCCCTCAACCGGCCGTTTCTGGGAAAGTTCGCCCGCAGCTCCTTGTGCCCTGAGATGGGCGGGCGTGTTCGGCCCCCTGCGGCTGATGAACTGCGGTGGACGTCACTGGTCAGAGCTCTCAGCTGTTTAAAAAGGGAGTTTCGCCTTGAGAGGGGCATTCCCCAAGCAGAGCCCTGACAAACCAGTGGGGGAAATACAGCAGAGACTATCTGGTTCTGCCCTGCATTCCAGCATCCTCAGGGCACAGGGCCTGTTGTACATAGAAGTTGCTCAATAAATTACCGAATAACCCAACTATGTAACGCTATTTAAAAATTTTCCCCATTCGTTTCTCTGAGCAAAACATATCCAAGAGTAGACGTGAACCACTACAATTATATATTTCTCCACTCGCTATTGACTTATACCATTTTTCATCGATCCTAACCACCACTGATTTTAAGACTCATCATTTTAATTTATGTACCACAAGCAAGAAACAAACGCTGCCAATTAAACTGTGACATGCACCTGACTGTGAGAAACATCTCAATTTCAGGATTGTTTAAACATAAAGAAAGGACATCTCAGAATCAATGAAATACAGTGTAAAATATTAAAGAAATCAATTCACATGGCAAAAAACTCAACAGTTCAAGGATATGAAATGAAAAGTAAGAATTCTTCAAACTCTTTTGAGTATCTTCAAAAACAGTGGTTTAGCTTTTATCACACACAAATGCAGATTCCCAGACACCATCGCAGGTCTGTGAAATCAAAATCTACATTTTTGACAAGCGCCTCCAGGGGATGGTGATGTCTGAGAGCTCCCGGAATATAGTTCAGAGAAAGCTTATTCTAAGACAGTGGTTCTCAAACTTCGGCAGGGATCAGAATCATCCGGAAGATTTGTTAAACCACAGTGCTAGGCCCCATCTCCAGAGTTTCGGATTCAGCAGGTCTGGGGTGTGGTCTGAAAACTTGCATTTTTGGCAAGTTCCCGGGTGATGCAGGCACTGAAGCTGCTGTGTGTTTGTGACACACTGAAAACTACTGCTTTGAGAGGTAAAAAGAACTGAATGGGATTTCATGTAGTTTGTGAGACTTTCTTTAAGGTACACAATATTTCAAGCGTAGAGAAGTACAGAGCCCAATAGCACACCCACGGGCCCACGTGGCGTGAACATATGTAAATACACGCACATCTTAGACTGCTGAAGCTTTTTTGGTGCTCCTCTATTCTTTTTCCTGCCCAGAAGACGGACTTTCTCATGCATGTTTTTGTACTTTTAGTTCATTTGTGTTTCCAAAAAAGAAAATTAGTTTTGATTTGTATGTTTTAAATATTTATACAAGTAACATACTGTAGGAATACTTGGGCAGTTTGCATTTTTCTAGATTTACCTGATTGATACACGTCTAATTCTTTCTTTTTAAACTCTTTATAGTGTTCTCTTGTATGTGTACACCTTATTTTATTCTTCTAAAGTTATCTATTTTATCTGCAGTTTTCTCCCCATTTTTATACCTTATATAGCATATTTTTGTTTTTTTCCTCGATGAATCTGCCCAAATTTTGGAAATGACCATTTTTCAATGCCCATCTTTTTGTTTTGTTGCTTTTATTATTTATTTTCAATGTCATTACTTTTCACACAGGCTTTTTATTATTTCTTTCTCTGACTTTCTTTGGACTTACTCTTTATTCTCCTAACCTTTTGAATGGATTACTTACCTTGTTAATTTTCATTCCTTGTCCTCCAATCACCACCTCAGCTGCATTTTACAAGTTTTGATATGCAATTCAGGTCTAAATATTTTGTCAATTTCATCATCTCTTCTTCATCCCATCAGTTATTGGAAGTTTTGACACACTTTTTGTGATTGAGTTCTCATTTTGTGTTATGGTCTGTTGGTGATGTTCTGTTTTCTGTTTTTTCCCCACACTCTACAAAGTTCCTATAACATTTGTGTGCTCTTTAGAACTTCTTGAAAAGGGTATCAATCTCTCGACTTCAATTTGTTCCATGTCACCCATACCAAAATCCCTTTGTTGCCAGTTCTAGAGCCAGTGTGCGTCGGTTCCCTAGAGTGGAAAACCTTCCTGACTAGAGATGGCTACGTAACATGTCGCTGTCCCTCAGAAATGACACCTCGACACTGCAGCATCACCCAGGATGGACCACTTGCTGTTGGTTCCCAGTTTTCATTTTCTCTGTTTGAACTTGCCTGGAACCAGTAGGAGTCATTAGCTACTCGTTCACAGTGTTTGTGGTATTTAGTAGTGTTTTTAAACGAACGTGACATCAAAATAGCAAAAACTTTAATCCCAAAATGGTATGAAAGTAGTTTCTTTTAAACCCACTAGATGATCTACCTGCTTCAGGCATTCCGGTCGCCACTCCTCGTTGGAGGTCCTCCGAAGACGACTGTGGATCCCAGAGTAATTCCCCTTTGAAGCTCACGGTGGGATATCTGGAGTCGTGTGAAATCAAATCAAACTGTACTCCAATCAGGTGTGTGACACTCCAGATTCTGTGCAGATACGGCCACATTTGTTTTTCAGGGAAACAGCTCTGTAATCAAGTTACAAGCTAATCCGCAGGGGGCCTGGGTTTACCTTTTGTTGTTACAAATCTGCGTTGCTATTTTGGGTTTAGAAGTAAAGTTAGTCTCTCATAGTGGGTCAAAAAATGTATTTTCAGTAGTTGTACTATGGATAGAATGGTAGACTCTGCCTACGGTTGGGGTGCTAAGAAAGGGTCAAATTCATTATCTCTTAAAAAGAAAACAACAACTTTTGTTGCAGTTCTATAAGGTGAACTCAATATCTTCTACTTCTCCTGGTCATTTCTCATTGGTGTTAGTCAGGGTTCTCCAGAGAGAGAGAACCGACAGGACGTATTATAGATATAGATACAAGAGAGGATTTAGTATAGGAATTGGCTCACGAGGTGATGGGGGCTGAGAAGTCCCATAATCTGTTGTCTGCAAACTGGAGACCCATGAAAGCCGATGGTATAATTCAGTCCAAGACTGATGGCCTGAGCACCAGGCAGTTGCTGGTGTAAATTCTGGAGTTCAAAGGCCTGAGATCCAGGAGCTCCAATGTCCGAGGGCAGGAGAAGATGGAGTCCCAGGTCAAGAAGAGAGAGAGAGAGAATTTGCTCTTTCTGCACCTTTTTGTTGGATTCCAGCCCTCAGTGGATTGGCTGGTGCCCGCCCATGTCGGTGAATGCCATCTTCCTTACTCAGTCTGTGGGTTCCAGTGCTAACCTCTTCTGGAAACACCCTCACAGACACAGCCAGAAATGTTTTCCCAGCTATCTGGGCATCCCTTAACCTGATCACGTTGAAACATAAAATTAACCACCATGCCTTCCAATGTATTTTAGCTAAGAGATTTCATACTTGAAGGAAAACCAGCAAGGCAACCTAGAAAATCTGTATGAGCTATTTCATTTGAGATTGAGTTGAGAGTGTCCACATCATTAGACTGAGATAATCACTAACCACCCCACTCCTACAAGGGTCAACCTAAAGCAACACTGCGACTCCTGAGGGGCTGTGGGGTGGCGTCTGTCTCCTCTCAGCCCATTGCAGAACCGGCCCTGGGCCTCTGCCTCTCGGCCATTTACAAGACACTTCCCGGCTCTGGACTTCCGGCAGACAGTGAAGCAATCTCTGTCCTCTGAAGCTCAGAAGATGTCTTCGAAGGCTCTATCTTAACCTGTTACTAAGTCCTGGTTTCAGTAACAGAGGCAACAGATTTTTCAAAAAGCTGGTCAGCAGTAAGACCATCCAGGGCTCACCACAATCTCTCAAAATATAGACAGCTTTCGCCATTCAGAGGTCTGAGGTTTGCCTCTTCAAATATTTGAGGAATACTACAAATCCCTACTTAACCACAGCCCAAGTCATAAAAATTACATCATGAACAGCACCTCTAATTAGTGCCCAACCACACACACATACACCAAAACACACATTATGGTTTTGGTCGTTCAGTGACATAAGGGAGACGTGTTATGTCAGACAAGGATCACCCTGAGCTGGTCTCTTCTTCACAAACTTCCAGAAGAGTGCAGTAGGCACGGGTTTTCCCTCTTGGACATCACGAGAGCAGGTCCTCTGAGAGCAGCGAAGCTGCGTGCTCCCAAGGTCATTTTTGCCTTTTCAAGGTCCAGGTGCCAGAATTCAGGGGAGCATGGACTCTCTCAACCTTCTAGACCAAAGACCACTTTTGTAACAGCAGAAACATGATCAAACCTACATCAAAATACAGGAGTCAGCTATACAAAAATCAAGATACAGTTTCAATTGCTAAGTGTTTTAAAAGTGAAAAAAAAAAACTTTTGTCTTCCCACTGAGTAAAAAAAGCTATGAGTGCTGGGGGAGGGGGAAGATGGTGGAGGGTAGCAGAATGGGCCCCCAAAAATATGCCTCTTCAGCATATGGTTTATTTTGAGCAACTGCGGACAGGTTGACACAGGAGAAGCTCTGGAAACAGTAGAACTTATCCTTTTGTAAGGGAAGTTTACATTTATAAAGGAAATTTGCATTAGAAAAGCGTCCTGTACCAGGAAGAGAGCTGTTAGCAGAGATGACTTCTTCACCGGGAGAGTTAGTGCAGGCAGAGGAAACTTTACCAGACGGTCCCTCTTCCCACCTTCCTGTAAACTGCACCCCTGCCCCTGATCCTCACGCCTGTCTTTTGTCTTTAGCAGAAGATCGTATTTAAGGTGGTGGCTTGGGCTGTTCCTGGGAGTTCTACTCAGTTCCCTGGTAATACCCATGTATACGTGGGGTACACATGTTAATAAACTTGTGTTTGTTTTTCTCTTGCCAATCTGTCTTTTGTTACAGGGGCCTCGGCCACGAACTGAGAAGAGTAGAGGGAAAATTATTTTCCCTCCTCTACAATGGGCAGGAGTCCTTGGTGGCTCAGGGCTATGAGGCACCATGTCCCCTGGCTTGGGGGATGGTTCAGTCCTCCTGGGAGAGGCACAGGCCTGGGCTCCCACTATCTCACACTCACACTCCCCTGGCTTCTTGCTGGTACTCCTTTCCTTCATCACATTACCCCTTCTCTGGGTCACATTCTTCCATGTGCCTTAAAGACCTCAAACAAGTAGCCGTTGGTAATATTGTCCACAATGACCTCACCTTGTGGGCCAACAGAGAAAAAACATTCACGTCATACCTCTGGGGACTGGCATGACACAAAGATATTTATTCACTTGGATAACACTCAAGTATATCACTCAGGGTTGGAATGAGTTAAGACAAGCTCCTTCCAGAGATGCTGTGAAAGATTAGCTTTTGCCTCCAAACAGCTTTCCTTACTTTTGGCTCCTCCTCTACATTTCCAATGAAGGTCTTTCCTGGAGCATGAAGAAGGAAGCTGACCCTCCCTCCCACTGCCCCAGCTCCAGTTCCCCACCAAACGCCAGCTGGAGGGGAGAATGAGTTTATTCACAGGTGAAACTTAACTGTATACTTATTTGATTCCTTTCGTGGAGTCTATACTAAGGCCAATGCATCAAAAAAACACATCCACCAACTGTGGAGACAGTGAGCATCGTTTCGAGCATTGTCTGTTTGGACAAAGAGCATTACCTCTTTGTCCAAACAATCACTAAAGTAGCAGATTCTACTTTATAAAATTTGAATTTTCCAAATCCCGTGGGTCTAACGCTTAAAGTTCATTTGTGCCAAAGGAACATAAGCTAGCCCACTTTCTCAATATTTTGTAATCCCTGTGGAAAACAAAGCCGGTTGATTGAACGAACAGAATACAAAGCATCAGGGGGATTCTTATTGTGGTGGAGACGGCTGACCTGCCCCAGGAATCAATCTCCCTTTCTTTTAATAATAGTACCACCTCCCTCTCTGCCTGGGGGTTTAACTGTGCACGTGACTGCCTAGTTAGGCCTCTCTTGAGGCTGGTTGTGGCCACATGACTAAATTTTGGCCAACGGGATGTAAGCACAAGTGACATATATAATTTAAAACACTTGCCCTGGACATATGTCCCCCCTCCTTGCTGGCCAGGAATCAGTGACAAGGACAGAGCCCACCGGCCAGCCTGGATCCCCAGACAACCTCGGGCCTGCTCACTTACCTTGGAACTACAGAAACTGAGAAAAACAAACCTCTCTCTCATTTCAGCCCCAGTGTTAGGGATCTCTCGGTCACAGGAGCTTACTCCGTACCCTAAGGTGTACAGCTATAGTATATTCTTTCTCCTCTTGATCAGCCCCCACCAAGAACCTTCTCCTACCCACTAAACGATTGGAGTCTATGAAGACAACTAAAAAAACCGAATGAATGTAATTCAGTAACATTTATTTTACATAAAATAATTTTCAAAGAACACATTTAAAAACCATCTACGTACTGATTTTATTGCATTACAAAAAATTGAGAGGCACAATTGAAGTATTCAAATAAATTGCGAGGGGTGGAGGTGGGGCCTAGGATTGATGTCCTTGTTGTTCTTTAGTCACTTAAAGGCTCCGGGTACAAGAGTCTTTACCATGAGGCAGTAGTGCACTTCATTTAGTAGGAATAAATCACATAAAATATATACTTTTATACAGAAAGTGTTATTGTATTGTCACTTTCAATTATTATAAAAACTTAATCTTGAATTGCACAAAAGTTCTCTTTTAAAATTGGTAACTCCCAGAAGGCAGAGCTTAGAACTAAGTATCTGTCTAAATAATTCATGGCAAATAATTAGGTTTCCATTTCTCCACAGATCAAAAAAAAAAAAAAATCTATAGAGAATTATGTTATTCAAATGGGACATTTAAAATTTTTTTCATAGGAAAATAGGTTTGCATATTTGTCCCTAGTCAGCTAAATTAATTTTCTCCCTACTTTCAAACAAATCACAGAATGTCCAAAGTTTTAAATCAGAGTACCTATACCACAGTATAATGTGGAAGTGTTTACATTAATTCATTTTGTGTATCATTCTACTGTAGTATCAAATTATCAAAAAAGGCACAATGGGTACATTCTTCGAAAGAGTTTTGGTCTTTTAAAAAAATCACACATTTATAAGCAGTGATTTAATCATGTTTAAAAACAAAAATACTGAACAGATTCGTTTCCTGATCCGGGTGGGACGGAATCCGTGACATCTCTGCAGTCGCTTCACTTCCCATAGAACTTCTTGTTCAGCAGGTAGATGAGAAGGTTCACATTGACTTTAACCTTGTCAAACATTTTCATCACAGCCACGCCTTCATACTGCATCTGAAGTAAATCCTGCAATTGTCAGGGACATCAGTCAATCTCAGATTTGACAGTTCGTAGGCTTAAGAAACATTCTAGAAGAATTCGTTGACAGAAATGAGACTCAATTGATGGAATGACCTAGGTGAGCCTTCTCAAACGTTAGTGTGCATGAGAATCATCTGGTTAAAAACACAGGCCAGTTAAAGCACAGAGTGCTAGGCCCTGCTCCCAGGAATTTATGATTTTACAGCTCTGGTGGGGGCCCAAGAATTTGCATTTTAACAACTTCCCATGTGATGATGATATGGTCGCCCTGGGTGCCATACTTTGAGAATCACTTGCCGAGATGAAAGAAAGATTTTTAGAATTGATAAGGACCGTATGAAAGAAAACCATTATCCTTAAGTTAATATCACATATATAAATATAATTTTTAATTGGAAAATTAAAAACACAGATGTTCCAGCAAGATGGGGCATATCCTTAAGAACAGCAGTGTTTTCTAACATGGAATAAGATAATCCATTGGGGAGCAAAAAGAACACTAAAACTCCTGTTTATTTTTTTCTCATTCTTTAAACATTTAAATTTTATATATATTTTACAAAGTACATTTTGAGTACAGTGGTAGGCGCACGTACACTTTATAAATAAATATGTGCAAATGGGGAGAAGCGATTGTGCTATTCCTGATGAAGTTGAGTGACGGAAATTTGGAGACCATTGTACAATGCAACTCCTTCCAATCTAGACCAGTTCTGTTCTTGTATTGACAACAGCTCTTATTCTCAAGTCAGACTATCCTTCTACGTTCATTGCCACCACATTAACAAAGGGAATAAACTTGCCTGCTAAAATTGATAACTGGCCACACCAGCCACATGACTAAGCAGCAACATTTCACAGTAACACAGGAGAGGAGGCCTTTCCCAAACAGAAGATATCTTTCCTGAACTGCCCTAAACCGCCCCAGGTCTCATTTTCTTGTTTCTAGCTCTGGAAACTTCTTGGTCGTTAATAATAATGCCTTGAGCCTAGGTTAAGTGAAGCCTCCTGCAGGAGTTGGAGTCATCTTTGAGAGAACGCTGACTCTTGCCAGCTTCCTCCTCCACTTCCTCAATTACCTCCGACCGCTCTCACTTCAACCCCTGCATTATTTAGATATGCTTCTGGGCCGGAAATTCCTTCGGGAATGGAAGTTCTTTCCTCAAGAATGCTTTTACCTATTACTGGGCAGTGGAGATTCACTTTTCCTTTGGGAAAGGCAACATCTGCTAAAGTTTCTTGGCAAAGAATTAAACCAACACGGTGAAGTTGAGAAGGAATGGTGTATGCACCGGCATTCGCTGGGCCCCCGAGGTGGGGAGCAGAGAAAACATGAGTGCGCTTGTGGTTGGCAGACCAGATTTTAGTCTCAGCTCCACCATTTGCTGTCTTAGGACCTTGCAATATCATAGAACCTCTCTGAAGTTCTGTTTCCTTGGGCGAAACTGAGGGTAACACTGCCAACCTCACAGGGGTGTTCTTGGGCAGATGAGATCAAGGGCTCTGCAGTCCCTTTGTAAGCCACCCTTGTCTTGACAGGATCAACTGGAACCCTGTGAGACAGGCAGTGGAGTAGGGTCATCAAGAGTAGGGACTCCAGCTGCCTCTTCCATAATGAGCTCTCTCAACCTCAGCTTTTTGTCTGGGAAAGAAGAAGGCCAACCCTGCAGCCCTGGATTAACGCTGGCCCTATTCATATAGGCAGAACATCTTCAAGTAAGTCACCCCCCCCCCCCCACCCCGTTGTGTATATGGCCTATAGCTATAGGATATAATTAGATATAATCTGTATGAGCTAAGGGAAGAGTGGGCTGAGGAAAACCTAGAAACATAACGTTAGAAGGGATCCCCTTTATCCTGTCAGAAACTTCTGTCCTGTTTCGAGTCCTGGACTCACAGTGAAGACCTGGCCATCGTGTTTCTCTTTCGTAATTCACATGACATTGTAGTTGTCTGAAAGCCATATGTATAAATAGAAGTCTGACTTTATGTCTGACAGCTATTATGTGCAGGCTCCTTGGGAATTCCACCTGTACAGGGTCCCATGATCACAAGGGCCCTGCATTTGGTTTAACGCTCTGCTGTTATCATCTTGAAATTCTTAATCATTTTGAAGAAAGGGCTCTGAATTTTCATTTTCTGCTGAGCGCTGCAAATTATGTAGATGGTCCTCATAAAATGCTAATGATTTAAAAAATCTGGAGCATGATTTACAAAATCTGGCCCAGATTAGCCACCCACATCCAGCTAAGGAGTAACATTTCACAATCAATTGTGTGTATAAATGAACGGTGTGAACAGCTAATCCTACTGCATACCACTCCTTAACAAAGGAGCAAGCGAAGCTGGTGTTCGCACCAGTGTTCAAAGGAAGTCCCATGGAATTTAGAAGCCTCTCTAAACAGGTGTCTCCCGGTCACTTGTGAGTCATCTGTCCAGTTGATATTGATTGGCCTTGGGTCATTTCCTTCTTGGCGATCACATATGTCTTTGCCACATCTAGAGAAGGATCACTAACCAAGGCACAGCACCACACGCACATTCTTTTTCTCTTCCCATGTTTATCTGAGTGTTACAGAAAGTAACTCGAGACTCTCAGTTAAACTGTTAAATGGATACATTTAGTGACATTTAAAATAAGTCAGAAAACAGTACTGTTTACTTAAGGATGCTTTTCATAATTACATAATATCTTTAATTTTTCTCTCTGAACTCTAATTTACTCCATTATCTCAATGTCCTTAGCGAACCCATTTAGCTTCCACTTTTCTTTTGAAGCCACAAGGAAAGCTAGACAGAAAAGAAGGGCTTTGGGGTCTGCTCCCAGGAGCGGGAGGTAATTTCAGGGCTGTCAGCCACGGGCTGAGCAGACAGTGAGGCTGGAACCTGCATCACTCCCAGCGGCTTCTCAGGAGGATTCAGGTAGATACGTGTGAAATACCTGGAAACCATTTTACAGGTAGTTTGGAGTCCAGGTAAATAGGTGTTATTTCCACTTAAAAACTTATAAGAAAAATTTTAAAAATTACTTCTCTAGATTGATCCTGTGCTAAGAATTAACAAGTTGGGAGCAGATGAACTTACACATTTGTTGTACCCTCCCTCCATTTATTTATTTATTTTTTTTTGTGGCACATAAACTGGATTTCTCAGTTTCTGTTCAAGTATATTTGACTTAAATATGGTCCTAATGAGAAATTTGCAATAGTTCAGACTGCGAACACCATTTTTCTATTTATAGATATCTATTTTGCACAATGTCTTTCATTTCTATGATCCCAAACATTAACAAACAGATTTAAGAAACTGATGTAAAAACAATGCTAGGATGGAGACATGAGATCAGGAAAGTTTCAATCCTGAGCAGTTCTAGAAAGAAATATAAATTCCTAATGAAAAGAAACTTTCCAGCCTTTACTTCATAGCTCTGAATACTTTTGTATTATTATTGTCTCTAAGCTTCAAAACGGAAACATGGCTTAGAAAAACTGACTGCTATGGTTTACCAGCTAAAGCATTTTAAGTTCCAATAATTTGAAACATCATAGCTTTTAAAAAATCATCAACACTTAAACTAATATTGGCAAGTAAGTCTTACATTGGTCTTCTGTTAAATCTCATTGCTGTCATGAGAATGCCAGCCAGGGGAACCCTGAGCGATCCCCACTATAAAACTCACCCCAAATTGCAGAAATCCCAGCTTACCTGAATATTGAGCTGCACCTTTTCCATCTCAACACCCAGGAACTTTGATCTGACATCAAAGATGCCCATATCTTCAGTAGATATGATATCAAATGTAACATTTTTAAACCTAGTGAGGAAAGAGACATGCACACGTGGAATTGCAAATCTATGTTTAAAGCCGAAACAAATTAATGGAATCCCAAGTTACCATTCTTAGCAAATGATCTACTGGGAAAATCCTAAGGGAATTCATGCAAAACCTCCCATCATCTTTCCTCCACTCTGCTCACTAAAACTAGGGTGGATGGCTCTTGTTGAGAGCTGTCGCTCACAGAGCACTGAAGTAGGAGCTTTATTACAAAAGAAATGTAAAATATTGTCCTTGCTCTTGAAGAGCAGAAAATATAGTTGGAAATATATGAGATTCACAGAACATGAGAATTAAATATCGACTTATACTTCTGAGAGGCCAGTTGAGTATTTCAGATGATAACTTTCATAGAAACTTCAAAGAAGGGGAAGCATTTTCCCTGAGTCGGTGTAGGTAAGAGAAGGCTTGATGGGATAAATGGCAGAGAAGCCAGGAGTTAGAGAGGAGACACTTGGTGTGTCTGGCTTCCCCCAGACAAAGGGCGGGGAGGGATGGGTCACGGGGCTTGCGGTCCCTCTGAGATGGAGCACCCACTGGTGCCTGGTGTGGGGCTGCAGAGGAGAGTTCCCTTTTCTCCTCCACCTCATATACACACACTGACAGCACAGTGTTGGGATGGCTCTGACCCACGTGTTGGCACACAATCTGTGGTTTGAAATTAGAAAGGCATTCAATGTTTGGCAATTGCAAATAACTCTCATCTATCAAGACCAAAAGACAGCCCTTCATTCTCACTGCTCTGACTCAGTTCTTTTGGAGGAAGAGAGGAGGCTGGCCAATCCTAACGTACTGGACAAGCCACAGGAAACACATCACTTGATCGTCACTTCATCTGACCGACAGACCAGATGCTAGAGGCCCGATGGGAAGACGAGAGATTACAATACACGGATTTTTCCTGTCATCTGAAATCACGGGTAAGCCCTGATGGACCAAATGAAGCTTTCTTCAAAGGCCTCGGGAAACTGGAGAAATGTGAGTCAGATGCTGTGTGAGCGAGGCAAGGGCGCGTGTGTCCTGTGCAGACTCCAGGTGACTCACTGGTTTGTCTGAAGGTCGTCTATCCCCAGTAGGACACCCTTCTCGTGCAGCTTTGCTGCGGTGTACCTCACCGGCTTTGCTCTCTTCGCCCCTTTGGGTTCTCCTTTTCCATCTAGTTTAATTGATCTCCGAGAATTTCTGGCAAAATAAGAACAAACCATCTGTCAGCACGAGGGCAAATCACCGGGCCAGGTGCACACCACTGTCCACACCTGGCCCCACCACACCAATGTGCAACTTTTTATTTTGTTGTGTAGGTGACAGTCTTAACCCTGCGGTACAGCCTCACTACTGAACCGTTGATGGGAAAGCTATTTTCAAGGTGACTGAAGTTTGAATTACAGGCTAACATTGTCCATAAAACTTGTACTCTATTTTCTCAGCCATATTGAACTAAGTGAATAGATTAAGCCATTTCACAAGCAGCTTTGGTGCAAGAGCATGAACTGCGTTCTCCTAAGTAACGGCATTGCTAGAACTGCTTTCATTTATTCAAAAAATGCTCTGGGGCCGCACTATTCCAAGTGCTTTATAAACACTGCCTCTCATTTACAAAATTAACATTTCCATAGTGCTCTTAAGGGAATACATTCCTTTCTCACATATTATTTCATTTAGCTCTTATAACAATACTTGTGAGGCTGGTACCGTACTCTTCATCCCACCTTAAAAATGAGAAAATGGAGGCTCAGAGAAGTGCACTGGACTGATTCAGGATCACACATGCAACAGAATCAGAGCCCAAATCCAGCTCACCTGGCTGCAGGGCTTGTGAAGTACCTTAAAGTAGGTGCAATATATATGTAAAGAAAACCCTTAACAACCTTATTTCTACTGAATATTAGCTTGACCAACTTTTGCCTCCCAGGAACAGAGTAAACGTAATTTATAGCCGCAAGTAATTGAATTAAAATTCAGAACTAGTGTGGCCCGAGTAACTGAGACTTAAATTTGGTGATTTCCCCTCATCGAATCTTCTATGATTGATGCAATTGATTTTTCCGTAGAACACCATTTCCTACTGTCAATTTGACTACAAGGGTTACATGAAAATCCTATACTACATATTTAAACAGGTAATTAAAATTTATTTAGTATTGATCTTAGTCTAGTGATAAGAATAATTATGAGTAAAGAATACTCATTAAAAGTGGCTCGATTGTATATAAAAAATCTATAATAGATAGGGGCGGGACCAAGATGGGGGAGTGAGAGGTCTTTGTCTCTCCCCCATTGAATCTACAACGAATTGGACATTCACCGATTAACAAAGGATATCCAAATAGCATCTCAAGATGCCTAAAAGTCTCATGCTACTACACATCGAAGGCGGACAGACTTCCTCCTGGGAGGAGGTGGAAATAGGTGAAAACTCTCTGACCCCCGACCCCCAACCCCCGGACAGCCTAGTTCCTGCAGGAGGCTCTCTTCCAGCGGACTCCACCATAGCATCGCCACGCACCAAGGGCAGGAGTGTGCACTCACCAGTGGAGCGACGGTGGAAACAGGTGACAACACCGCTACCCAAGCCCTCTGCAATCACACCTAAGCCCAGGGGGAAATCCCCAGGGCCCCGCACCCACCGGCAGGGAAGGCCTCCCCTCGCCATTAGCAGGGAGGCACCGCCCAGAAGCCAGGAAAAAGGGAGGCTCCCGGTGGGCTGATCCCCTGAGGCGGCTCCAGACTACAAGCTGCCACTGGGCTCACGGTCTCTGGCGCACGGCTTGGTACAGGGGGCACCCTGACTTCCCGTAGACGTGCTTGGGGACACATTTGGAGCTCCAGCGCCTGGCTCTATGGTGCGGGGGAAGGCTTCAGGGTCCCACACCTCCCTAGCAGGGAAATCCTCTGCTCACCATTAGCAGGGAGGCCACGCCCAGAATCCAGGAAAAAGGAAAGCTCCCGGTGGGCGGATCCCCCTGGGGTGGCTCCAGACTGCAAGCTGCCGCTGGGTTTACGGTCTCCGGCACTTGGCTCGGTGCAAGGGGCACCCGGACTTCCCATAGACGTGCTTGGGGACATGGTTGGAGCTCCAGTGGCTGGCTCTGCGGTCTGGGGGAAGGCTCCGGGGTCACGCATCTCCCTAGCAGGGAAATCCTCTGCTCGCCATTAGCAGGGAGGCCATGCCCAGAATCCAGGAAAAAAGAACGCTCCTGGTGGGCGGATCACCCGGGGCAGCTCCAGACCGCAAGCTGCTGCTGGGCTCACGGTCCCCGGTGCAGGGCTCGGTACAGGGGGTGCCTGGACTTCCCGTGGACGTGCCTGGGGACCGGGTGGAGCTCAAACACCAGGGTCTGTGGCCTGGGGGGTTGCTCCAGGGTCCCACACCCCCCGAGCAGGGAGGGCCTCTGCTTGCCATTGGCAGGGAGGCCCTGCACAGCATTCGGAACACCAGGAAGCTCCCTAGAGCAGAATTCCCCACAAGGCACCAGCTTACAAGCCACCGCCAAGCCTACAGACTCTGGCCGTGTCCCAGACCAGGCAAGGGGCTCCCAGAGATCCCGTGAGAGTAAAGTGGGGCAGAGTAGAGCTCCGGTGAAACGACTACGTAGCCCAGGGGGGAGCTCCAGGTTCTTACAGCAGCCTCAGTGAAAGCCTCTGCACAGCACTAGTGGAGAGGTCCTGACTGGCAATCTCAAGGCCGGGAAGGCTCTGGGGCAAAAGCAGCACAGCTAAGTGAGCTAATGACAGGCTGCAGAAGATACCCATAGTTCTGCTGGGACCTATAGTGGACAAATGTGATCTGGTGGGCTCTGTTAGGGACAAATCAGAGATTATAGGTGATCCTGCTCCTGGCTGATAGGAAAGCCCACAACACTGCTGCAGACCACAAGGAGGGAGCACGTTTAGGTGGGCTGCAGCAGTAGGCACCAGCAGCCTGAGGCCCCCTTGCGATAGCCCCCACAACCGACGAGGGACCCCATAGGACCACTGTGACTACGAGGAGGGGTCCAGACCCAGTCAGTAACAGCTGACAGGGTTCCTGGTTGGGGCAGTCTAAACAGCTGCCCCCCCCCCCCCCCACACACCAGTCACAACAAGTGGAAGCAGTGACTAAACTCCATCTCTGTGCGGAGGCACAAACCCACGCCATCAAGCAGTATGAAAAAATATATTAAATTTCCAGAACAGAAGGAAAATGATAAGCATCCAGAAAACAATCCCAAAGACAATGAAATCTACAACCTAAATGACGATGATTTCAAAACTGCCATTATGAAAAAACTCAACGACCTAAAAGAGAATTCAGATAGACAACTCAATGAGTTCAGGAGCTATGTCACAAAAGAGCTTGACACCACAAAGAAGAACCAATTAGAAATACTGGAGATGAAGAACACAATGGAGGAGATTAAGAAAAATCTGGACTCTCTGAACAGTAGGGTCGATAATATGGAGGACAGAATTAGCAATTTGGAGGATAGGAATATAGAAATGCTGCAGGCAGAGGAGGAGAGAGAATTAAGACTAAAAAGAAATGAAGAAACTCTCTGAGAATTATCCGACTCAATTAGGAGAGGAAACATAAGGATTATAGGTATACCAGAGGGAGAAGAGAAGGAGAAGGGGGCAGAAGGCCTGTTCAAAGAAATAATAGCTGAGAACTTCCCAAACTTGGGAAGACAGATGGAACTTCATGTCACAGAAGCCAATAGATCTCCAAACTTTATTAACGCAAGAAGACCAACCCCAAGACATATAGTAGTGAAACTAGCAAAAGTCAATGACAAAGAGAAAATACTAAGGGCAGCCAGGCAGAAGAAAATAACTTACAAAGGAAACCCCATAAGGCTATCAGCAGATTTCTCAGGAGAGATCTTACAGGCTAGAAGAGATTGGAATGAAATATTCAAAACTCTGAAGGGTAAAAACTTGCAGCCAAGAATACTCTACCCAGCAAAAATATCCTTCAAATATGATGGAGAAATAAAAACTTTCCCAGATAAACAAAAGTTAAGGGAGTTCATCACCACAAAACCTCCTCTTCAAGAATTGCTCAGGAAGAAACTCATTCCTGAAAAATCAAAAAAAGGAAAGGGGTTACAAAATCCAGAACAAAGGAGATAAGCAGAAGGACAACAACACAAAGTAACAGCTCTCCATCAGGACAAATGCAAAAGAACCGGAAAGCAAGTGATAAAATTGCAACAGTAGGCCCCGACGTTTCAATAATCACACTAAACGTGAATGGATTGAACTCTCCAATCAAAAGGCACAGAGTGGCAGGATGGATCAAACAACAAGATCCAACAATATGCTGCCTCCAGGAAACACACCTCAGCCCCAAAGACAAACACAGACTCAGAGTGAAGGGGTGGAAGACAATACTCCAAGCCAATAATGAACAAAAGAAAGCAGGTGTTGCCATACTTATATCAGACAAAGTAGACTTCAAAGCAAAACAGGTAATGAAAGACAAAGAGGGGCAGTATATAATGATAAAAGGGATGCTCCACCAAGATGACATAACAGTCATAAATATATATGCACCTAACACAGGAGCACCAAAATTCGTGAAGAAACTGTTAACAAAACTAAAAGGAGACATCAAAAGTAATACAATAATAGTAGGGGACCTCAACACCCCATTAACACCAATGGATAGATCATCCAGACAGAAAATTAACAAGGAAATTATAGAATTAAATGAAAAATTAGATCAGATGGACCTAATAGATATATATAGGACACTTCATCCAAAAACAGCAGGTTACACATTCTTCTCAAGCACGCATGGAACATTCTCAAGGATAGACCATATCCTGGGAAACAAAGCAAGCATCAATAAGTTCAAGAGGGTTGAAATAATATCAAGCATCTTTTCTGATCACAATGCTATGAAACTAGAAATCAACTACAAGAAGAAAGGTGGGAAAGGGCCAAAAATGTGGAGACTGAACAACATGCTACTGAACAAACAATGGATTACTGAAGAAATTAAAGAAGAAATCAAATATTATCGGGAGACAAATGAAAATGAAAACACACCGTACCAAATTATTTGGGATGCAGCAAAGGCAGTCCTAAGAGGAAAATTCATTGCAATGCAGGCTCACCTCAATAAGCAAGGAAAATCTTACATAAACAACCTCAAACGACACCTAACGGAATTAGAAAAAGAAGAACAAACAAAGCCCAAAGTCAGTAGAAGGAGGGAAATAATAAGAATTAGAGCAGAAATAAATGATATTGAAACAAAAAAGACAGTAGAAAGGATCAATGAAACAAAGAGTTGGTTCTTCGAAAAAATTAACAAAATTGACAAACCCTTAGCCAGACTCCCAAAAAAAAAGAAAGAAGTCTCAAATAAATAAAATTAGAAACGAGAGAGGAGAAATCACAACAGATACTGAAGAAATACAAAGGATCATAAGAGAATACTATGAAAAACTATATGCCAACAAATTGAACAACCTAGAAGAAACGGATAAATTCCTAGACTCATACAACCTACCCAAACTGAATCAGGAAGAAATAGAGAATCTGAATAGATCAATCACAAGTAAAGTAATAGAAACAGCAATCAAAAACCTCCCCAAAAATAAGAGTCCAGGACCACACGGCTTCTCTGCAGAATTCTACCAAACATTCAAAGAAGATTTAATACCTATCCTTCTCAAACTGTTCCAGAAAATAGAGGAAGATGGAGCACTCCCTAATACATTCTATGAAGCCAACATCACACTGATCCCCAAACCTGACAAGGACAACACAAAGAAGGAAAACTACAGGCCAATATCACTGATGAACATAGATGCAAAAATCCTCAACAAAATTTTGGCAAACCGAATGCAGCAATATATCAAAAAGATTATACACCATGATCAAGTGGGATTTATACCAGGGACACAGGGATGGTTCAACATCTGCAAGTCAATCAACGTGATTCACTACATTAACAATATGAGAAACAAAAACCACATGATCATCTCAATAGATGCAGAGAAAGCATTCGACAAGATCCAACATCCATTTATGATAAAAACCCTCAATAAAATAGGTATAGAAGGAAAGTAGCTCAACATAATAAAGGCCATATATGACAAACCCACAGCCAACATCATACTCAATGGACAAAAACTGAAACCCATCCCTCTCAGAACAGGAACAAGACAAGGGTGCCCACTTTCACCACTCTTATTCAACATAGTACTGGAGGTGTTGGCCAGAGCAATTTGGCAGGAAAAAGAAATAAAAGGAATCCAAATAGGCAACGAAGAAGTAAAACTCTCGCTGTTTGCAGATGACATGATCTTATATATAGAAAACCCCAAAGAATCCATACAAAAACTATTAGAAACAATCAACAACTATAGCAAAGTTGCAGGGTATAAAATCAACATACATAAATCAATAGCATTTCTATACACTAACAATGAACTAACAGAAAAAGATCTCAAGAACTCAATCTCACTCACGATCGCAAGAAAAAGAATAAAATACCTTGGGATAAATTTAACCAAGGAAGTGAAAGATCTATACAACGAAAACTACAAGACCTTCTTGAAAGAAATCGACGACGACATAAAGAGATGGAAAGACATTCCATGCACATGGATTGGAAGAATAAACATAGTTAAAATGTCCATACTACCTAAAGCAATCTACAGATTCAACGCTATCCCAATCAGAATTCCAATGTCATTCTTTACAGAAATTGAACAAAGAATCCAAAAATTCATATGGGGCAACAAAAGACCCCGAATTTCTAAAGCAATCCTGAGAAAGAAGAACAAAGCTGGAGGCATTACAATCCCTGACTTCAAAACATACTACAAAGCCACAGTAATCAAAACAGCATGGTATTGGTACAAAAACAGATGCACAGATCAATGGAACAGAATTGAAAGCCCAGAAATAAAACCACACATCTATGGACAGCTAATCTTTGACAAAGGAGCTGAGGGCCTACATTGGAGGAAAGAAAGTCTCTTCAACAAATGGTGCTGGGAAAACTGGACAGCCACATGTAAAAGAATGAAAATCAACCATTCTTTTTCACCATTTACTAAAATTAACTCAAAATGGATCAAAGACCTAAAGATTAGGCCTGAAACAATAAGTCTTCTAGAAGAGAATATCGGCAGCACACTCTTTGACATCAGCTTCAAAAGAATCTTTTCGGACACCATAACCCCTCACATGAGGGAAACAACAGAAAGAATAAACAAATGGGACTTCATCAGGCTAAAGAGCTTCTTCAAGGCAAGGGAAAACAGGATTGAAACAAAAAAACAGCCCACTAAGTGGGAAAAAATATTCACAAGTTATTTATCTGACAAAGGGTTAATCTCCATAATATACAAAGAACTCACACAACTCAACAATAAAAAATCAAATAACCCAATTACAAAATGGGCAGTGGACATGAACAGACATTTCTCCAAAGAAGATATACGGATGGCCAATAGACACATGAAAAGGTGCTCATCATCACTAATCATCAGGGAAATGCAAATCAAAACTACACTAAGATATCACCTTACACCTGTTAGAATGGCAAAAATATCCAAAACCAAGAGTGACAAATGTTGGAGAGGCTGTGGAGAAAAGGGAACCCTCATACACTGTTGGTGGGAATGTAAACTGGTACGGCCACTATGGAAAACAGTATGGAGATTCCTCAAAAAGTTAAGAATAGAAATACCTCATGACCCAGCCATCCCACTACTGGGTATATATCCTAAGAACCTGAAATCAGCAATTTCAGAAGCTCCATGCACCCCTATCTTCATTGCAGCATTATTCACAATAGCCAAGTCATGGAACCAACCTAAGTGCCCAGCAACTGATGATTGGATAAAGAAGTTGTGGTATATATATACAATGGAATACTACTCAGCCATAAAAAAGGACAAAGTTGTCTCATTCACAACAACATGGATAGACCTTGAGAGTATTATGTTGAGTGAAATAAGGCAGACAGAGAAAGACGAACTCTGTATGACTCCACTCATAGGTGGTAGTTAACACATGGACAAAGAGAACTGATCGGTGGTTGCCAGGGGAAAGGGGGGTGGGGGGAGGGCACTAGGGGTGAAGTGGTGCACCTACAACATGACTAATAATAATGTACAACTGTAATTTAACAAGGATGTTAACTTTTATAACCTTAATAAAAAAAAATCTATAATACACATGCTAATGGATAATGAAGAACTGCCAAATTTTGTCTTTTGTGTCAATAATGATTTTTTAAACCACTAAGCAACTTAAAATCATCAAGCTGCACTGTGCAATTAGCAAATATCTGGCATTACCTAACATTATCAAGTATATAAAACACTGTTTATTGTAAACATAACAGCATTTTAAAAACACCTTTGACTAAAAAAGAGGAAAGGAATAATGAAAGTGCTTCCCTAAGAGTTAAAGCTACTCGCTTAAAATCCAGCACAGTAAGCTACTTTAATTCCAATACTGCTGGGGAATTTAAAAGTTTCTGAATTCATCCCTGACTCCTTAATTCACAGTGACAAATGATAAAATCAAGATTCTAGTATTTGGTTATGACATAAAGCAAAAAAATTGCTTCTAAACCCAACTCAACCCAACAGCCCAAGACCGTAGAAGAATTGACACCTTATATAAATCATGATATTACAAATGAACATGACATGATTTTAACTTACTTTCTTTTTAAGTTGTCCACACAAGTCTTTATGTAAGTGTCATAATAATTAATTTGCTCTTCATAAAATGCTGCCTTCTCGTTAAGTGCCTTCAGGGTCTGCTGAAGCTTTGCCAATTCTGCTTTTCGAAGCTTACGATGGATTCTTTGATTTCGAATATCCTAAAACAACAAGTCAAGGCTGTGATATAAGATTGAAGCAGAAGTTTGCTTTACCAAATTGCTGATTTGGGACAAGAAGACTATCAAGTAGTGAGTGACTATCTGTGATTGTTACAACTGGTGGTTGATCTGGGTCACCTTATTTCACCCTCACGACACTCAAGTGTTCTCATTCTTTCTTTCTTCAGACCTGGAAAGTGTCTGTATTTCACTTTAAGAGACTTGCTAATGTTTATTTTTTTCTTGGTGGAAAAGTGAAGAAGCAATTTGAGAATAACCATACAATTAACTCAAGGAAAAGTAGTGTTTTAAAAGGGGTACAAGGAAGACTTTAGCAGGAGACAAGCACTTTCTTCAGAATATTTGGAACATTCCACTTTGAAGAATTCTTGACACTGAACAGATTTACATTAAATCATTGCATCCCTTTTAGAAATAAGTAAAAAAGCAATACACACTCTTTGACCTGGGAAATATTTCTCAAGGTTTGCAAAAACAACTGGGCTCTCAAGACGGATTGAAAAGATTCAACTTTGAAAACTATACTTGGATTTAAATAGCGTTCCTGGAACAGAAAGTTGTCCAAGCTGCTCACAGTTTACCAGGGCTGCACTATATTTAAACTTAGAGACAGAAGATTTTCTTTTTTTGTAATTCTAATTAGTAAATTATGAAAATGTTTAAGAAAATGGTGCCTGTTTAATATTATTTTCCCTTCATGGACAAATTAAAAACCATTCCCCTAGGAATCCAAAGACAGACAGACACACATACCCTCTTCTTAAGTAAAAATTCTTCATTAAATAGAATCTTGTGGTGGATGTCTTCCTGATATCTTTTTTCTTTCTTAAGGGCAAAAGCATCAATTTGTCTACTACATATCCTCAAGGACAAATATTTTCCACCCCAGAGCTATAGGAAGAAACGCTCCGTCCCTGGAGTTCCTCAGGCCAGGAAGAATCAGCCTACCGCCAGGACTGACCACAACTTTCCAAGGAAGAGGGAGCTGAGAGCATTTCCCTCCCAGGAGGTGAGAAAATTTATTTTTTCCTGATCATTTAACTGTCCTTCACCTCCAGACCCGTTTTAATTTGCATGTTTTGATAAAAAGAATGAAATGTCCTTTCAACCCAAATATATACTTCCTTATCCTTGGCAAACAGATCTCAGCCATTTCCTGTGATGCTTCCTTGCGCTAATTTGAGATCCTTTTCTCAGGAAGTTTCTCAACCATAAAAATATAGGATGAGAAAACAGAAACTAACCTTTAAGCCTGAACTGAATTTAGGCTGAACTGTCCAGAGGCAAATTCTGAGGGACACAGTTACCATCTCAGTGGCAGGTCTCAAGAGCAACTGGGTCACATGTCCACTAACAACTCGAGAGAGAACTCTCCTAAAAGTGTCACTTTTAAAACTAGTAGGTATTGTTTAAAGGTACAGATGAAACATGTCCATTACTTTCCCAGAGCTTTTATTTCTGGTGTGTGTCAACTCTCCTAATGACTTGAGAGAGTTGTGATTATTCTCTACTAAAAATCATCAACTGTTTTAAAACCTTTAAAGATCTGTAATATTGAGCATGGCATATACAACTACGAATCGCTCATGGCAGCTCACAGAGTGCCCAGCATATGACCAGTGGTGAACAAAGGTCTGCTAAATGAAGGAGAAAGAATCCTGTTTCCAAACACCTTGGCAATCTCGTTGAGAATGTCTTGGTACTTATTTTCGGATGACACGTGTCCAGTTTGTTCCAGTGTCCGAAGATTCCTCTGGATTTTCCTCTTCTTCTGCTCAAGGGGCAGCTGAGCATCTTCCAGCATAGACTGGCTATGCTTCATTTCTTCTGGAGTCCTGGAATCTATAATTGCGCGGCTCATCATGTCTGTGGCATGATCTGCTTCCTAAAATGGGAATAGCAAGATGTTGATTTTTCTCTGATCCCTGAATCTTACAGATTCAGAAGCTACACAAGGCAAGTTAATGTCAGAATGAAAGCAGCCCTCAGCCAAAGTCCAAAGAGTGGGATCAGAATACGCTCGCTATGGGTTTTGAAGTAGGTCTTTGGGAAGGGATTACTTCATCTTTTTGAGAAACATAGGAGTGGAGGCAATTTGGACAAAATTCTAAATAGCTACTTTATGGCTAAGGTGACAAATCTCCTTAGTAATGGAAATATTACAATGGATAAGTGACATTTTCTAATTCCCTGGATGGAAGGATTTCAATTCCTGGATAGTCCCATTGAGGAAACTAAAACTAGATCATTAGAACATGGCTATGAGAACACTGAACATCCAGAACCCAAGTCAACTCTCAGACACCGGCCATATTTATGGAGATTCATCAACCGTGAAGACAGTCAGAACCCTCTGTTCTGATAAGGGAATCATTCTCAAACAACCAACTCTGAAAAAGCTGCAGTTTCTTTGAGCCAGAGGCAATAAGAATATTCTAGCGTATAATAAATTCCCAAATCAATGATGAGTAAATGAATGAATGAATATAATTTGGATAGCTTGTTCCAAAAAAAAACCCCAAACAAACAGTAATAAAAAGACAGCGGTGATTTTCCCATTTCATTGTACTACACAATTGATTGACTCCACAGATAATGTCCAATGATACAGATGTTATAGACACACGATGGACAGGTCAACATTACGACACAGGAACAGGATACCAGGTCAGCAGCAAACTACAATAGTAGCAGCAGCAGCCACTGTTATTGAGCACTTAATATACACCAGATATTATTCTACCCACTTAATATGTTTTAACTCATTATTCTTGCCTGTGAATTGCATACTACTTCTATTATTCCCATTTTACAACTGAGGAAACTTAGGGACAGAAATATTTGTAAATGCCTAGTGTTACCCAGGTAGGAGGTACGGAGCTATACTTGATCTTGGAAGTCTGTATTCTTGGTGACTACTACATTTGGGGGAAAATGAAATATTCAATAAGGACTAAAATTCTCATACTAAATTAGTAGGCTATTCGACCCATATTGTTTAAAAAAGATCCACACAGTAATAAACATCAGATAACTTGAAGTTTTATTTTATATATTTTAATTAAAAACTGTGACAATGATTTCTTGGCAACCAATGAAATTAAGAACGATTCAGGAAAATTATGTATAGTTCTGCCAAGAAGTAACTGATTAGATAATTTTGTTAACTTTTGTTTAGGGAGTGGCAGTTATTGATACTAAAGCAACACCATTGAAATTAACTTAATTCAGAAAGAAGTAAACAATGATGCATTGTAGAAAATGTTGATAAAAAGTTTAATGCAAGATTGTTATGCAACTTTAGTTCCTTACACCAGGAGAATGGTGCTCTGACCCTATGGTCTCCAGACATTTGCTTGTGAAGCATTTGGAAAATAGTTTTAATGTGAGAGACGCTTCTTTGTTTCTTCAAGTTAGCAAATAGGTAAAACACGAAAGGTATTTTTCTACATCCTGTCAACCAGAACTATCTTTTAACTGATTTATCTGCTCATCCACTGTTTGATAAAGTTTATGAAAAACATTCAGAGGCTTTGAAATACCCGGAACCATCTTCTTAATTTGGGACAAAATTACATTCAGCATAAATTTGAATGCTGCATTTTCTATTTCATTCCCATTGATATTCCATATGAATTTTATATATGGCTGAACTCAGTTGGCCAGAGTAATAGATAAAATTCCTTACTTCCAAACCATGTCAGATGCTGTTTCTCTGAGATAACAGTAAACATTGGGCATGAAGATTTATTAATAAAATCAACTCCTACCTATGGTACCTACGACTTTACACGCAAAGACCAATTACCTGCTGTGCAGTTGCTGGTGTTTCTAAGATTTCTGTCAATGTGTTCCCTGGTTGGTTCCGGATCACATCGATTATCAGCTTTTTGGTCCTTACAAAATGGAGAAAGAAGAGACAGACTTTCAGACAACAGTCTTGATGCACAAAAATCTGCTTCTCCTGAGGGAGTGCATAAACACAGACAAAAATGAAGTTTCAAGGATAACCCCTTAAAATAAAACAGTCTTGCAGAAATTCACCACGTCTTCTCTAAGGCTCCCGAAAGTTTGGGGATTGAAGCCTGGGTTTTACATGCTTGATGTTGTAGGATAATACTGTCAGTAACAGGGGCACAAGTATGTCATCAGATTCCTTATCTAAGTACTTCTTCTCCTTTTTAGACTGAGACTACTTTTTATGAGCAAGAGGGACACATGCTGCTGATCCGGCGCGCTACCGTATGGGGTGCAGGAGTGATATTGAACATCCAGCCCCCTTTCCTGACTTTAGTACCGTTTAAACCTCTGAGCCTGTTTAATGCATCCTAAGCCTTTAGGAGCCAGACCAACTGTTACTGTTCCTGTTCTGAGAAAGTTACGAAACAATTTGAAGGCCAGTGGGTGGAGAAGTCCCGTGTGTGCCGTGCAGGCTTCAGCCAACAGCTGACACGGCAGCTAGGAGGATGGGTGTTCAAGAACCTCAGGTCTGGTGGGGAACTAACACCCTGGCCTGGGGCCTTGGCTTCAGATGGCAGAGCACAGAAGAGCTGCCCAGTGAAAAGTTAGGAGAGCTGGAAAACTGTAAGTGCTAAAACCATGTATCTTTTTATATGTGTTCTTTATGGTAATCAGCTGCCCCTTCCTAATTAAAGATAAGGTTAAGTAATTATGTAAAAAGATTTTAACATCAAAGGCAAAGGGTCAATTGGCTGACTTTTCCATAAGTGGGAATAGTATTACGGGATATAGCTTCCCTTCCAAAACAAGGCAACATAAACAGATCATTCTGTTTAATACATTAACATTAACAGCCTTAGATCATCAGCGTCTGAAGGGGCACTTTCATGCAGCTCTGTTGCTGCGTTTAACCTCGGTTCTTGCAAAGGCATTACACGGTATCAGTGGATGATGAATTTCTTCCTCAGCTACACCGGGAAATGTTCTCCCAGCATGAAAACGAAAACAAAACACTGTTCACGTTTTGAAGCATCGGGACATCTGCTCCCAAATGACAGCAGAAACCCTCAAATCCCAAACATTACTTTTGAAAACAGGATAAAATCCAACAAACCATCTGTAGACGTTATTTTTCTCATTTCTTATTTATTTCAAGTCTGTATGAGAAGAACGATCGCAACCATTTCCTCTGGCCCACGACCCTTCACTCCTGGGATTTACAGGCTGTCTGGGAATGCACAGATAACACTCCACCTCGAGTCAAAGGTGGGCGCATGGCTAACCACAGCCGTGGGGCAGACGGCACTGTTCCCCAGGCACTGGGCTGAGAGCCGACATTGCTTCCTCCCTACACACCTCGCTCCTCCAATCATCATCATAAATGTATTAAACAGGAACATCAAGTTAAAAATAAAAGCATTAGATGATTTAAAAAATGTAAACACAGTGACTGTTTCTTATTTGAAATAATATTCTAGGAACTACTTATGCTGTGTGCTTCCAGGAAACTCCCAGCTCGTCTCTTTTGAGAAGCTATCTGATGACCAGAATGACTTAGGTCACTAAAGCCTGCCCTGACAGGGACAAAGAATGTTTATTTGTTCAGGAATTGCTGGAGGACAAACTGCCCACATAGCCTCCTTCTCCTGGAATTCTGCTCTCTGTCAGGCCTGTGGAATCCACTGCCAAAGGTCTACCCAGACATCTTACATATAAGCAACCATCCAGTTTCATGACAGGGAACTCACTACTCTCCCTGTGGTATGCCTAATGGTTAAGGACCCTGGGGTCAGACAGATCTAAGGTTGAATCAGGGCTCCTGTTGCTTACTAGTTGCGTGGACTCATGCAAATTACACGCTCTCTATAGGTTTGTTTTTTTCATTTTTATAATGGGAGTCTCTCAGAGGACTGATGCGGGGACTGAAAAAAGATGTACGTAAAGGCTTTCACGGGGGTCGGACACGTGGTCTCTAACGCTGTGTTGCCCAAGATGGCAGCCACTGGCCACAAGTGGCACTGAGCACTTGAACCATGGCTAGTCCAAACTGAGATGTGCTGTGTGCAACGCGCACCAGACTTTGAAGACTTCGTATGGAAAAAGAATGTACAATATCTCATTAACAATTTTTTCCACTGATTACATATTAAAATGATAACATTTTGGATATGTTGGTTTAGATAAAGTATTTTGTTAGAATTAATTTTACTGCTTCTTTTAAAAATGTGGCTTCTAGAAAATTTAAAATTACTTGTGTGGCCCACATTAAATTTCTTTTGGCAAGTGCAGCATTGAAACATTCCATTCTTAAGTGGGAAGCTCGCTCTGAGAGGCATGCCGCCCACTCGCTCCCCTCGCTGGACCTGGGTAGTCATAGGACTTCAGTACTGAGGGGACCTTTGGGGAACAATGCAACCCCTGATTTTACAAATAAGGCAACCAAGACCTAAGAGGATCACTGGTTACACACGGTCACTATTTTGTAGAGTTGCAGAAAACCAGTCGAATTCCCATTCCACATCATCAGTCTCACAAATCTGCAGAGAGGTGCCGGAATAGTGCCCCCAACCCTCTCTTCTACCACTTTTCCTTTTTCCAAGTGAAACCTCTTAGTACCTTAAACCTCTTCACAACTGGACTCCGAGTTCACAGTCCTGCATACATTTCAGTGTGCCAGTGATCTTAAGACACGTCCCCCTCCCCACCCCAATGCAAACAACATTCTAGATGTGGTCTGACCAGCATAAATCAACTGGTTAGAGTATTGGCCCCATGACTATTCAAACAGTATGCAAGACAGGCTGATCAAACCAAAGACTCTGCTGCTCTTCCTGAATGAGAAGGTATCTAACTCTGACGAAGAATTAAGAAAATAGAAATACACCAGGGAGTTTATTCATCATAGCTGTGCTCATATCCCACTGTTGGTAAATGAGACCACATGGTGCTTGTAAACTAGCTCAGTCCCTTGGGCTTGGCCATTCCACGCATATGGCGTCTGTTATCACACTCTGACCATAGCATTCTCTGGGCCTCTCCCTCTGTCATCTGCCTTACAGTGTGCCCAATGTTGAAAAGGAATTCGTGTTTGTGGAAGCTAAGGGATAGTTCCAGTTGTTTAAAATTCTAATAACATGATTATGCATTTTTATCACTAGACCTCAAAGATCACCTTAGCCATTTCGTGCTCATGCCAGTTTGGACCAAAAGCAAGGATATCTTTCAGTTGGGATGATGGATGCCTAAACTGAATCATGTGATAGGAAAAAAATTCTTAAGAGATGACAACTTAAGCACTCAGGCAGCTAAGTATGATTAAAAACCACAAATATGCCCTTCTACTTAAACACACATACTTTTGTAGAAAAACAAGCTTAACAAAGGCCATCAGGAGCACATATTTTAAGTTGAATCGTAAGTTATGAGATTTACAATTGTATAGTTCTTTCTCATTTATAAGGTATTACTGTATGACTTTACTTGCTCATCATGGTCCTTTCTTCTCCCCAACCTTGCCTCTTCTCCATTTGACAGACGAGGAAGCCAATGGCTGGGAGCCTTGCTCAGAGTCCCAGCATCAGTTATGCAATAACTGCTCCGCTATCATTCTCATGATTTATTCTAAGATTCCTAAAAGACCAATGACCTTGCCCTCAATGAGTTGTAATCAAGAGTGTAGGCCCTGGAAGATTTAAGATCGTCTGAGTTTGAATCTATGCTCCACTTACTACTGTGCTACCCAGGAAAGGATTTTTGTCTGTTGTGTGCCTAACTAACTCATATGTAAAATATAGGTAATAACCTCCACCTCTTGGAGTTACTGAGAGTATTACATGACATATTTTATATAAATGTTATTATATGTATGTATGTTATTATCTATATATCTAGATGTATTGGACGGTCCCTGGCAAATGGTAAGTACTAAATAGGTGTTTGCTATTATCATCATCTTTATCTTTACCTAAATTATTAAGAATTATGGAACTAGCATGGTATTAAATTTATAACCATGTGGATCAATAATGCCTCAAATTCTGCAACTGCAGGGACCCCCACTAAGAAGAGCTATCACTGGGAAACTAGTGATTTTGTAATTAATCATAAGGGGGCATTTCTGAAAGACAAAAACACAACCTGGTTAACAAGCAAGCAAAATAGTTTCTTGATAGAGAAAAGCCGGGTATTTTCATGTCCAAGTGCTATTCCCTGACTGTCCACTTTATAGTGACTTCGGAAAGGCATTGTCTGATTTTAGCTAAATTTGGTTCTCTAATGAAGAGTCTCAAGAACTATCTTGAATGTTTGGGTTAGGAACTTGGTTTACTAGAATTAGGTTTATTATATGGAAAAAGTCATCCCCATGAGAGTTTTTAAATCAATATGTCAAAGTGTATTTTAATGGAACATCAATGAAATATGCCATATGGATTTATAGCATGTCAGTGACTAGCTACTTCTCATAATTTTAGACTTTAATTTCCTCACCTCAAAGATAAAGACTAAGATTAGATGGTCTCCAAGTTCCCTGTCAATGACACATAATTATCTGTTAGTATCAAGATTTTCAAATGCATATGTAAAGAAAGCATAATGTATTCGGAAGTAAGGCTTGTCTACTGAATCATTTGGGCCATGCCCAAATTCCTCTTTCAGGGAAGCCTACTTGGTCAATTTTCATTTCAAATTGTTATCCACGTTGATCACTGGGCTGTTTAGTGAAGGGTTCTGCCAACAGCGTAATCTCAAAGAGTGCCCAGAGGAACGCTTTCTGAGACTCCAGAGGTCTATGACTGCAGTGAATTATCAAGTTTATTAAAACACTGGCCCAATAACCCTTTTTGCATAAATGGAAAAGTTGATCCTACAGTTCACAGGAATTTCAACGGACCCCACGTAGCCAAAAGAATCTCAAAAAAATAACAAGTTGGAAGACTCATACTTACCAATTTCAAAACTTGCTACAAAGCTACAGTGATCAATGCAATGTGGTATTAGCATAAGGATAGACATACAGATCAATGGGATAGAATTGAGGTTCAGAAAGCCATACATATATGGTCAATTGGCTTTTGACAAGGGTGGCTAGATCATTCAGTGGAGAAAGAATAGTCTCTTTAAGAAATGGTGGTGAGGGGCTGGCCCGGTGGCCGAGTGGTTAAGTTCGTGTGCTCTGTTTCGGCAGCCCAGGGTTTCACCAGTTCAAATCCTGGGAGCAGACATGGCACTGCTCATCAAGCCATGCTGAGGCAGCATCCCACGTGCGACAACTAGAAAGACCCAAAACTAAAAATACACAACTATGTACCGGGGAGCTTTGGGAGAAAAAGGAAAAATAAAATGTTTAAAAAAAGAAAAAAAGAAATGGTGGTGGGACAACTGGACAGCCACCTGTAAAAGAATGAAGTTGGACCTCTACCTTACACCACACAAAAAAATTAGCTCAAAAGGGATCATAGACCCTAAATGTAAGAGCTAAAACTACAGAACTCTAAAGAAGAAAACATAGGAGTAAATCTTCATGACCTTGGAGGGGCAATGAATTCTTACATACGACTCCAAAAGCACAAACAACAAACAACAACAAAATAGATAAACTGGACTTCATCGAGTTAAAAACTTCAGTGCAGAAAAGAGAATTACTAAGAGAATAAAAAGACAACCAATAGAACGGGTGAAAATATTTGTAAATCATATATCTGATAGGGGTCTTGTATACAGAATATATTAAAAAAAACTCTCACAATTCTGCAACAAAAACACAGACAAACCAATTAAAAAGTGGGTAAAGGACTTGAATAGATATCTCCACAAAGAAGACATACAAATGGCTGACAAGCACACAGAAAGATGTTCAACATTATTAATCACTGGGGCAATGCAAATCAAAACCATCATGAATGCCACTTCATACCCATGAGGATGGCTATGATAAAAAACAAAACAGAAAATAAGTGTTGGTGAAGATGCTGAAAAATTGAAACTCTCATACCTTCTTGGTGGGAGTATAAAATGGTGCAGCCACTGTGGAAAAAAGTTTGGCAATTCCTCAAAAAGCTAAACATAGAGTTATCATAGGACCCAGTAATTCTACTCCTAGGTATATACCCCAAAGAACTGAAAACAGATGTTCAAATAAAAACTTGTACACAAATGTTTATAGCATTACTATTCAAAAGTATATTATTATAGCCAAAAGGTGGAAACAACCCAAATGTCCACGATCAATGTGGTATATCCATACAATGGAATATTATTCAGCCAAAAACATTATGCTGAGTAAAAGAAGCCAGACTCAACAGGCCACCTATTGTATGATTCCATTTATATGAAATATCCAGAATAGGGAAGTTCATGGAGACAAAAAGCAGATTGGTGGTTGCCAGGGACTGGGGAGCAGGGCCTGGAAAGGTGCCCCAGGGATATTGGGGAGCGAGTGCTGAATGGATATGGGGTTTACTTTTGGGGTGATGAAAATGTTCTGGAACTAGATGGTAGTGATGGTCGCACAACATTCTGAATATACTAAATGCCACTGAGCTGTACAGTTGATAAGGTTAAAATGGTAAATTTTATGTTACGTGTGTTTTACTACAATAAGAAAGTAAAAATAAACCACTGGCTGGCTGTACTCAATATGGTGATCACGGGAGTAGACAGCATTTGTTTCCAGCACACAGTGGGAGCTGGGAGCTGCATGAAGGCTCAGGTAAGGAGAATAAAGCACCCTGGTTAAGAAACATCGCTGCCCAACGTGCCTGACTTTCCTGGGTTTGCTTTTAAAGTGTGAATTCCAAAAGTTCGCAGAACCATGGAGCCTCATTCAGAAATGAGTATAAATATACATAAATATATAGGACATTCAAAGTATTTGATATTTTAGACCAGCCAAATTATGATTTCCATTCTTTAATGCAGATATTTGAGTTGACTGCATTTAGGAAATGGTGTTTGAATAACAGACAAAACCGGTTATGAAAACATTTCCTCCCAAAGCTTATGAGAGCATCAGGTACTTGGCTTAATTTAATTTCCATGGCAGAACCACACAATCTGTTTTCAGTTACCTGGATGATTGGCTCTGATAATTCTCAGAGGAACCCAGGGAGCGGAGCCCACAGTTTCCCCCTTTCTCCGTTGCCCTGGCCCGCGCTGTCACGCCGCAAGTGTGGACTGACTCGGTAATCAGCCGTCTACAGGAAGCGCCCTCATCTCTTACGAGGCCAAGGTTGTGGATGAGTCCGGCTCTTGGCCTCCATCCTGCAGCTGGGCTGGGCTCTCCCCCATCAGACTTCCGCCTCCTGGGAGGCAGGGACCACTTGTGGCCTGCTCACCACTGTATCCCCAGTCTCAAGCCCAGTGCTGTGGACACAGAGTGGGCACTCAAATACGTGATGTGTGAATGAACGGAGCCTTTGATCTGAGAACAAAATAAACAAGCCTAATAGAAACAGCACATATGGCAACAGAGCACACTGAGAAAGCCTTTTTTAGCCATTTTCATGGGTGAATGAATATCTGGAAAAAAACTGGAAATGAGTGCTGTTTGAAAGATGTCAGTGGGAGAAGGGAAAGCTCTTGCCACAAAGGAAAACCACCTCAGAACTCAGGACGTGAAGCTTGGAAGTAATGTGTGAAGTATTATTTAAACACGTATTTATTCCCTTTTGTCCCCATTTCCCACTTCTATCTCGACTGCACTCCAACATACAACTGTTCTAATACACACCCTTTGGTTTATACAAGTTCTTAAAAACTGTTTCGTTTGATGAGCACGTGTTTTTGGTTCACAGTGTTTTGATTTATGGTGTTGTGTCATGGATCTCATTCTTTTTTATTCTGTGTGTAAAGGACTGGTGTGGAATATCCATGAGGACTTGATAGAAAAAATACAGTATTGATTAAAAGTGTGAATGCCTCATTTGAAGTCTTTGGGAGCAGGAAGTAAAGTATAAATAAAGTCAGGGCTCGTAAACATAGCCAGGCTTAGTTTAATAGGAAAGAGGGCCAAGAAACCAGAAGATATCATTATGTCTTAACTTGTGTGTAGCTTTTACATCAACATTTTATGCCAGAAATTAAATCTGGTTCAAGGTATTTCCTCACTAATCTTTTGACCACTCTGAAACTGGTATTTCCCTCAGTTGCCTAAGGACTTTCACAGGTTGAGTTAATCACTTCATTTCTTAAAGGAAAAGAATCAGATTACTACATGGGAAACTAAAAAACAAGACAGGCCTTATAAACTATTATAGTATTTAGTTCCCTCGTAAGTTATAAAGTGTCTATTATGCTTTGTTTGGTTAGATGTTTGATGGATAACATAATGTATTTGGATACTCAGATATTTTAAAACGAATTATTTTGGGAGTTAGCCTTATTTGAATTAGTAGGGTTTAGGACGCATGATTGGAGACACGTGCCCTTTAAGCCCCAAACTTACCTTATCATGAGGCTTTGGCCATCTATGCCTTCACCGTCCTCTAAGCTGTACTTGCTTGTCAAGTAAAGAGAAATCTCAGTCTTTGAGAGTTGACTTAGTGTATTTGCCTTGTTAGGGTCATTGGGGTCAACGGTTCCTTCCCCTGTAGAAAAAGAACCAATGTTATTCTTCCAATTCACTGCTTGTGATGGTGGCATCCACAACATAAGTACAGGTTCTGTGGGAAAGGAAGGCTCAGCAGTTGGACAGATCATGGTCTTCATAAAAAACCACATTCCAATACACTTAAAGTGGCTTTTTAAATCTTTGATTCAAACACCAAAGCAACATGGGACTCAGATATTCAAAACATGAAAAATTACTAGAAGAGAGAACTCTTAATAAAAGACATCCTTAGAGAACACAGCAGGGAATTTCTGATAAATGTAGCTGTTTTCTTTCCTTATGATGCAGGTCGCCAAATCCTTTTTGGTGTATCTGGAGCTTACCTAAAAGAATATCAAGTTGTTTCACCATCTAGGACACTATGAATTATAGCACCCCTAGTGTAGGAAGTCATTATGATTTAATTAAGCTTAGTATTAAATTCCAGAAAAATTTTGATGTAGGATAGGAAAACCCAACCACGAACCAAACCAGTAAACAAAACCCAGAGGATTGATAGAAGGAACAGCTCTTACCAAGAAAAGATTCCACACTGGGCACCTCTCCCAGCAATTCCAACAGTTCATTCAGTAAGTCCTGTTTTTCAGGCGCAATTGCATCCTGGTGTTCCAAGAGGAGCTGCACGTAGAAAGCAGCACACACACAAAGACAAAAGAAAATTCTCAGCTGCTGCCATAGTTACAGAGCTCCCCTTCTAGGATTTCAGGACAACTTTCTTCGCTGTCATTTGAATCTTAAATATAAGCCTGACGTTGATTAGAGGCCACAGAGAGGCCCAATTTTAATTCTGTCTTAGAGGGAAGTGCCTACTCTACCTCAAGAAATTGTAGCTTTGGGAAAGGTGTTCAGAAACCCTCTTTCAGTGTGAACTGGTGAGATCTGCGGAGTGGCGGCCTCTGCCGCCCAATCCCTGTGCTCCCCTCCCCTGACCTTTGTAGAAAAAGTCAAAGCTGGGAGGAGAGTCTGAAAGAGGCACACGTCTCTCGGCTAACACCGGTAGCAAACTGGGAGGGCATTTCCATATCTCTTCAGAAAAAAACTATGCAGTAATCAATTATTATGCCTATTAAAAAGAAATCATCGCTATTAGCTATTTTAATCTGTCTGGCATTGAAGACCTTCCGCGGGCAGGGATGGCAGAAATGCCCATGTGGTTCCTTGGCCTGAGACCTAGATGCACCAGCTGGTTCCCCCTTCACGATCCCAAAAAAGGATCAAAGGCTGGTAACACGGCTGGGACGTTTTGTGCAGTCACAGAGGAAACATTCTTAACTCCTGAGGAGCAGCAGCACTGGAGGGGAGAACCAGGAAGGACAACACATCTGTTTCTGTTTGCATTTAAAATTAATTAAAACAATGTTTCCAAAGTCTGGGACTGGCACTCTTAGGGATAGGAAATATAATTTTAGTTGTTTTGAGTAACTATTTTACAAAACTCTGAATCACAATGATAAAATTAGTCTTTTCCACTTTCTTTTTTTTTTCTTTTTTAAAGGGATTGTCGTTTTCTCTTTTTAAAGATTGGCACCTGAGCTAACAACTGTTGCCAATCTTCTTTTTTTTTTCCTGCTTTTTTCTCCCCATATCCCCCCAGTACATAGTTGTATATTGTAGTAGTGGGTCCTTCTAGTTGTGGTATGTGGGATGCCGCCTCAACGTGGCCTGACAAGCAGTGCCATGTCGGTGCCCAGGATCTGAACTGGAGAAACCCTGGGCCCCCGAAGCGGAGTGTGTGAACTTAACCACTTGGCCACAGGGCCGGCCCCTCCACTTTCAATCTCTTCTTTTCACAACAATTATATTGAGATAGAATTCACATATCATGAAATCCACTCATTTAAAATGTATGATGCAATGGTTTTTAGTATATTCAAAAAACTGTGCAACCATCACCACTATCTAATTTCAGGACATTTTCATCACCCTAAAAGAAACTCTGCACCCATTAGCAGCCACTCCCCATTACCCCTTCCTCCTAGCCCCTAGAAACCACAGATCTACTTTCTGTCTGTATAGATTTAGCTGTTTTGGACACTTCACGCGAATGGAATCATACAATGTGTGGCCTTTTGTGCCTGGCTTCTTTCACTTAGCATGATATTTTCAAGGTTCGTTCATGTTGCGGCACATATCAGTGCTTCACTCCTCTTTATTACTGTGTGGATATATCACACTTTATTCATTCATCTGTTGATGTGCATTTGTCTCCACTTTCTGGCTATTATGAACAATGTTGCTATGAACATTTATGTACAAATTTTTGTGCAGCCATATGTTTTCATTTTTATTAAGTACATACCTAGGAGTGGAATTGTTGCATCATATAGTAACTCTCTATTTAATACTTAGAAGTTGTCAACTGATTTCCAAAGTGGCTATACAATTTTACATTTCTACTAGCAGTATGTGAGAGTTTCAGTTATTCCACATCCTTGCCAACATTTGTTACTATCTGAGTTTTTGATTCTAGCCATCCTAGTGGGTATGAGGTGCTATCTCATTGTGGTTTTGATTTCAATCCCTGATGACTAGTGATGCTGAGCATTTTTTCATGTACTTATTGGCCACTTGTATATCTTCCTTGGAGAAATACCTATTCAGATTATTTACTCATTTAAAAATTTTTTTTATGTTTTTATTTTCAAATGTAGTAAAATACGTGTAACATAAAATTTACCATCTTAACCATTTTTAACTGTATAGTTTAGTAGCGTTAAGTATATTCACATTGCTGTGCAGCCAATCTCCAGAACTCTTCATTTTGCAAAACAGATGCTCTATACCCATTAAAGATAACTCCTCATTCCCCTTTGCCACCACCATACTACTTTCTGTCTCTCTGAATTTGACTGCTCTAGCTACCTCATGTAAGTGGAATCATATAGTATTTGTCTCTTTGTGACTGGTTTATTTCACACAGATAATGTCCTCAAGGTTCACCCATGGTGTAGCATGTATCTGAACTTCCTTTTTAAGGCTGAATAATATTCCATTGTAGGTATGTACCACATTTTGTTTATCCACTGATGGACATTCGGGTTGCTTCCACCTTTTGGCTATTGTGAATAATGCTGCTATGCACACCATTGTACAAATATCTCTTCAACTCTGCTTTCAATTTTCTTTTTCTTTTTTTTTTTTGATGAGGAAGATTAGCCCTGAGCTAATATTTGTTGCCAATCTTCCTCTTTTTTTTGCTTGAGGAAGATTAGCCCTGAGTGATTATCTGTGGCAGTCTTCCTACACATTACATGCGGGTCAATGCCACAGTGTGGCTGATGAGTGGTGTAGGTCTGTGTCCAGGATCTGAACCCGTGAACCAAGGCTGCTCAAGTGGAGCGCACCAAACTCAACCACTATGCCACAGGGTTGGCCTCCTGCTTTGATTCTTTTGAGTAGATACCCAGAAATGGAATTGCTGGATCATGTGGTAATTCTATGTTTAATTTTTTGAAGAATTGCCATACTGTTTTCCTTAGCAGCTGCACCATTGTACATTCCCAATAGTGTATAAGGGTTCCAATTTCTGCACATCCTTGCCAACACTTGTTAGTTTCTGTTTTGTTTTGTTTTGATAGAAGCCATCCTAACCGGTGTGAGGTGGTATCTCACTATGGTTTTGGTTTGGATTTCCCTAATCATTAGTGATGCTGAGCATCTTTTCATGTGCTTCTTGGCCATTTGTATATCTTTTCTGGATAAATGTCTATTCAAGTCTTTAGCTCATTTTTCAATTAGGTTGTTTTTTGTTGTGGAGTTGTAGGAGTTCTTTATATATTCTGGATATTAACCCCTTATCAGATATATGATTTGCAAATATTTTCTCCCATTCTTTAGGTTGCCTTTTCACTCTATGGACTGTGTCCTTTCATGCATAATTGTCCATTTTTAAAATTGTTTACCTTTTTATCATTGAGTTGTAGGTTTTCTTTATAGATTCTGAATATAAGTCCTTTAGATATATTATTTGCAATTATTTTATCTCCTTCTCTTGGGTGTCTTTTCAATTTCTCGATGGCACTGTACAGAGCAAGTTTTTAATTTGGATGAGGTCTAACTAACTTTTTTCTTTTGTTGCTTGTGCATTTACTGTCATATCTAAGAAATCATTGCCTAATCCAAAGTCGCAAAGATTTACTCCTATGTTTTCTTCTAAGAGTTTTACAGTTTTAACTCTTACATTTAGGGCTCTGATTCAGTTTTTAAAAAATGATTTTATTGAGGTCATAATGGTTTATAACATTGCACACTTTCAGGTGTACATTATTATTTATTAGTTTCTGGATAGACTGCACCGTGCTCACCACCAATAGTCTAATTTTTACCTGTCACCCATCACCATATATATGTGTACCTTTACCCCCTTTGCCCACCCCCAACCCCCTTCCCCTCTGGTAACCACTAATCTGTTCTTTTCATCCATGTGTTCATCTTCCACATATGAATGAAATCACGTGGTGTTTATCTTTCTCTGTCTGGCTTGTTTCAGTTAACATAATACCCTCAAGGTCCATTCATATTGTTGCAAATGGGATGATTTTGTCTTTTTTATGGCTGAGTAGTATTCCACTGTATATACATATCACATCTTCTTTATCCACTCATCAGCTGATGAGCACTTGAGTTGCTTCCACATCTTGGCTATTATGAATAACGTTGCAATGATCATAGGGGTTCATAACTCTCTTTGAATTGTTGATTTCAAGTTCTTTGGATAAATACCCAGTAGTGGGATTGCTGGGTCATGTGATATTTCTATTTTCAATTTTTTGAAAAATCTCCATACTGTTTTCCATAGTGGCTGAACCAGTTTGCATTCCCACCAGCAGCGTATGAGGGTTCTCTTTTCTCCACATCCTCCCCAACATTTGTTATTTCTGGTCTTGGTAATTATAGCCATTCTAACAGGCTATATCTAAGTGTATTTCTAACATTCTAACAGGTGATATCTAAGTGTAGTTTTGACTTGCATTTTCCTAATGATTATCAGTGTTGAACATCTTTTCATGTGCCTAATGGCCATCTGTATATCTTCTTTGGAAAAATGTCTGTTCAGATCCTCTGCCCATTTTTTGATCAGGTTGTTTGTTTTGTTGTTGTTGATTTATATGAGTTCTTTATATATTTTGGAGAAATATATATTGTCAGAAATATGATTTGCAAATATTTTCTCCCAGTTGGTGGGTTGTCTTTTCATTTTGTTCCTGGTTTCCTTTGCCTTGCAGAAGCTTTTTAGTCTGATGTCCCATTTGTTTATTTTTTCTCTTCTTTCCCTTGCTAGAGTAGACTTGGTACTCAAAAAGCTGCTTCTAAGACTGATGTCAAAGAGTGTTCTGCCTATATTTTCGTCTAGGAGTTTTGTAGTTTCACATCTTACCTTCAAGTCTTTAATCCATTTTGAGTTAATTTTTGTGTATGGTGTAAGATAATGGTCTACTTTCATTTTTTTGCATGTGGCTGTCCAGTTTGCCAATATCATTTATTGAAGAGACTTTCCTTTCTCCATTGTATGTTCTTGGCTCCTTTGGTGAAGATTAGCTGTCCATAGATGTGTGGCTTTATTTCTGGGCTTTCAATTCTGTTCCATTGATCTGTGTGTCTGTTTTTGTATCAGTACCATGCTGTTTTGATTACTATAGCTTTGTAGTATATTTTGAAATCAGGGATTGCGATGCCTCCAGCTTTGTTCTTTTTTCTCAGGATTGCTTTAGCAATTTGGGGTCTTTTGTTGCCCCATATGAACTTTAGGATTCTTTGTTCTATTTCTGTGAAGAATGTCATTGGGATTCTGGTAGGGATTGCACTGAACCTGTAGATTGCTTTAGGTAATATGGACAATCTAAGTATGTTTATTCTTCCAATCCATGTGCATGGAATATCTTTATATTCTTTATGGCATAATTGATTTCTTTCAATAATGTCTTATAGTTTTCATTGTATAGGTCTTTCACCTCCTTGGTTAAATTTATTCTTAGATATTTTATTCTTTTTGTTGTGATTACAAATGGGATTGTATTCTTAAGTTCTCTTTCTGGTAGTTTGTTATTAGTGTATAGAAATGCAACTGATTTCTGTAAGTTGATTTTGTGCCCTGCAACTTTTCTGTAGTTGTTGATTATTTCCAATAGTTTCCTGGTGGATTCTTTAGGGTTTTCTATATATATAGGATCATGTCACCTGCAAACAGTGAGGGTTTCACTTCTTCCTTTCCAATTTGGATACCTTTTATTTCCTTTTCTTACCTAATCGCTCTGACCAAAACCTCCAGTACTATGTTGAATAGGAGGGGAAAGAGTGGGCACCATTGTCATCTTCCTGTTCTCAGAGGGATGGCTTTCAGTTTTTCCATGTTGAGTATGATGTTGGCTGTGTGTTTGTCATATGTGGCCTTTATTATGTCGAGGTATTTTTCTTCTATACCCCTTTTATTGAGAGTTCTTATCATAAATGTTGGATCTTGTGAAATGCTTTCTCTCCATCTACTGAGATGATCATGGTATTTTTTATTCCTTATTTTGTTAATGTAGTATATCACATTGATTGATTTGCAGATGTTGAACCATCCCTGTGCCCCTTGCATAAATCCCACTTGATCATGGTGTATGATCCTTTTAAAGTATTACTGTATTTAGTTTGCCAATATTTTGTTGAGGATTTTTGTGTCTATGTTCATCAGTGATATTGGCCTGTAATTTTCCTTTTTTGCATTGTCCTTGTCTGGTTTTGGTATCAGGATAATGTTGGCTTCATAGAATGAGTTAGGAAGTGTTCCATCTTCTTCAATTTTTTGTAAGAATTTGAGAAGGATAGGTATTAAATCTTCTTTGAATGTTTGATAGAATTCTCCAGAGAAGGCATTTGGTCCTGACTTTTGTTTTCTGGGAGGTTTTCTCTTACTGTTTCAATCTCTTTGTGATTGGTCTATTCAGATTCTCTATTTCTTCTTGATTCATTTTTGGGAGGTTGTATGAGTCTAAGAATTTATCCAGTTCTTCTAGGTTATCCAATTTGTTGGCATATAGTTGTTCATAGCATTCTTTTATAACCCTTCCTGTTTCTGTGGTATCCATTGTAATTTCTCCTCTTTCATTTCTAATTGTATTTATTTGAGCTTTCTCTCTTTTTTCCTTAGTGAGTTTGGCTAAATGTTTGTCAGTTTTTATCTTCTCAAAGAATCAGCTCTTTGGTTTCATCAATCCCTTCTATTGTGTGTGTTTTTTTTTTGTCTCTATTTCATTTATTTCTGCTCTAATTTTATTATTTTCCTCCTCTGCTGACTTTGGGCTTTGTTTGTCTTCTTTTTCTAGTTCTGTTAGGTTTAGTTTAAGATTTCTTATTTGAGATTTTTCTTGTTTGTGGAGGAGGGCCTGTATTGCTATGAATTTCCCTCTTAGAAGCACTTTTTCTGCATCCCATAAGAGTTGGTATGATGTATTCTCATTTTCATTTGTCTCTGGGTATTTTTTGATTTCTCCTTTGATTTCTTCATTGATCCAACAGTTGTTCAGTAGTATGTTGTTTAGTCTCCACATATTTGGCACTTTCCTAGCTTTTTTCTTATAGTTGATTTCTAGTTTCATAGCATTGTGGTTGGAAAAGAGGCACCATATGATTTCAATCTTCTTAAATATATTGAGGCTTGCCTTGTTTCCCAACATATAGTCTATCTTTGAGAATGTTCCATGTGCACTTGAGAAGAATATGTATTCTGCTGTTTTTGGATGGAACGTTCTATATATATCTATTAAGTCCATCGGGTCTAGTTTTTCATTTAATTCCACTATTTTCTTGTTGACTTTCTGTCTGGATGATCTATCCATTGATGTAGGTGGGGTGTTGAAGTCCCCTATTATTATTGTGTTGCTGCTAATTTGTCTCTTTAGGTCTGTTAATAGTTGCTTTACATACTTTGGTGCTCCTGTGTTAGGTGCATATATATTCATAAGTCTTACATCCTCTCAGTAGAATATCCCTTTTATCATTATATAGTGCCCCTCTTTGTCTCTCACTGCCTTTTTTATCTTGAAGTCCAGTTTGTCTGATGTAGGTATGACAATACCTGCTTTCTTTTGTTTGCCATTTGCTTGGAGTGTTGTCTTCCATCCCTTCACTCTGAGTCTGTCTTTAGAGCTGAGACGTGTTTCCCTGAGGCAGCATATTGTGGGTCTTGTTTTTTAATCCATCCAGCCACTTTGTGTCATTTGATTGAAGAACTTAACCCATTTACATTTAGGGTGATTACTGATATATGAGGGCTTAATATTGACATTTTATCTCTTGTTTTCTGGTTGTTCTATATTCCCCTTGTTTCTCTTCCCTTGTATTTCTGACTGCCATTTCAGTTTGGTGGTTTTCTGTGATGGTTTTCTCTTTATTTATGATTTCTGCCTCTGCTCTGGTTTTTTGTTTAATGGTTACCGTGAGGTTTGTATAAAAGATCTTGTAGATGAGACAGTAAATTTTCTTACAGCCTTTTATCTCCATTAACTAAGCAGGTTCCATCCTTTCCTCTTCCCCTTCTAAGTTATTGTTGTCACAAATTATTCTGTTTTGTGTTGTCAGTTTGTGATTAAAATGAACTGTTTATAGTTATTTTTTTGATGTTTTCCTTCCCTTTATCTTTTATGTTATAATTGTTTGCTAACCTGTCTTCATAGAGAGTTGCGATTTTCTGATTTTGTCTGTCTATTTATTTCTTTGTTCAAGGCTTTGTAAACCTTTGCCTTTTTGTTTCAGGTATGAGGGAATCCTTGATCATTTCTTGTAAGGGAGGTCTGGTGGTGATGAACTCCCTCAGCTTTTGTTTATCTGGGACAGCTTTTATTTCTCCATCGTATCTGAAGGGTAGTTTTGCTGGATAGAGTATTCTTGGCTGAAAATTTTTATCTTTCAGTATTTTGAATATATCATTCCAATCTCTCCTAGCCTGTAAGGTTTCTGCTGAGAAATCCACTGAAAGCCTGATAGGGGTTCCTTTGTAGATTATTCTCTTCTGCCTTGCTCCCTTGAATATTTTTTCTTTGCCATTGACTTTTACCAGTTTCACTATTATATGCCTTGGAGAAGGTCTTTTTGCATTGGTGTCATTATGAGTTCTATCGGTTTCATATATTTGTAAGTCCAGTCCTTTCTCCAGGTTTGGAGGGTTCTCCAGTATTATTTCTTTGAACAAGCTCTTTGCTCTTTTCTTTCCCTCTTCTCCCTCTGGAATATCTATAAGCCTTATGTTGCATTTCCTAATTGAGTCGGATATTTCTTGAAGAATTTCTTCATTTTTTTATAGTCTTAGTTCTCTTTCCTCCTCCACCTGAAGCATTTCTATATTTCTCTTCTCTAAATTACTACTTCCACAATGTCAGCTCTGTTTTTCAAGGTTTGTTTTTATCTTATTTATTGTATTCTTCACCTCCAGAATTTGTTTGGCTTTTTTTTTTTTTTTTAGAGTTTCAATCTCTTTTATGAAGAATTCCTTCTGCTCATTAATTTTGTTCCTGAGTTCACTGTCTTTCTGAGTTTTCTTGTAACTTATTGAGTTTCTTTATGACAACTATTTTGAATTCTCTGTCATTGAGATTGTACATTTCTGTGAATTCCAGACTGGTTTCTGGAGACTCGTCATTCTCCTTCTGCTCTGAAGAGTTAATGTAGTTCTTCTTGGTGTTTCACAAAGTGAGCCTTTGCCAGCACATAGTGGTGGTATCATGTCGCAGGCGCCACCTCCCACCTCTGTTGGGGGGAGGGGTGAGGTAGGAGCTGTGTTTTCTGAACCCACTGCTTCTGCTGGAAGTTGCATTGATAGGGCTTGTCTGCATTTGCCTGCTGGCCACAGGTGCTCTGGTCCAGATCCACTGCCTTGGCCAGGGACCAGCCAAGCTGGTGCACTAGGTGGAAGGGGAGGGGCACTTTCTTTCATGCACTTGGGCCTATTCTGCACTCATGGGAGGTTCACCTGTACTGCTGCACTTGGTGGGGGCGCTCACGTGGTGGCTGAGCTGTGCCACTGGGTGTGGAGCATTCCCATGGGCCAGGCTGCAACTCTGAAAGCAAAAGTGTTCACACGCCGGCCTGCCTGCTCCCCTGCCTCTTCTTACAGACGTGCATCAGCTGCGTGGACACTTGCAACCTAGATCACTGCTGCTGGCAAGGGGGAGGGGATCCACTCACCTCCTTCTCCTGCTTCCTGGGGATCCAGTAGCCTCACTTTCATATGTATGGCCATGTGGATCTCTCAGAAGTCCTATTGTGCTTTGTAGGGAATCCTCTGTTGGTTAATGAACGTCTGTTTGGTTGAATTTAGTGGGGAGAGAGTAAGGGAACAGCTCGCTCTGCCGTGATGCTGACATCACTTCTCCTCTCTGATGCATTTTGAGTTCATTTTTGTGTAGAAGGAAGGGGTCCAGCTTCCTTCTTGGCATGTGGATTTCCAGTTGTCCCAGCACCATTTGTTGAAAAGACTGTCCCTTTTCCATTTAACTGTTTTAGCCTCTTGTCAAAAACAAATTGACACAAATTTGAAGGTTTACTTCTAGATTGTCAGTTCTAACCCATCGACCAGTATGTCTATCTTTATGCCAGTACCACACTGCCTTGCCTACTGCCTTTTCCATTCTCTTATAATCTTTAAGATTAGAGAAGGAGAGTATCTGTTTAATGTTGCATTTTCCTTGACATTCCCTGACACTCGCTCACCGGGTTTTTAAGAAAAGGAGAAGAGGGCTCAGATGCACAGCTTCAAGGAAGCAACTATACCCTGCAAAGGGATGATCCCGGCAGCCGCTTCTACCCTTTATTCTGATAGCTACAGAATATAAAAATTTCCTGAAAATATCTCCTTAAAGAGCTTATTTTGATGTTCTACATGGTCCCTAGAGAACAAGAAACAAGCACCTGGCCACAGGCTTGGCAAGTGGTTCTGCTGCTGTGCCTGCGTCTGCACATGGACACCTCCTCATCGAGACAGACAGTAAAATTGCAGACAGTCTCTCTGCAATTACATTACTCCCACATTATTCCATCTGCTTCCAATCCAACACACGAAGAAATTCCAAATCGGTTACAAGCTATGTTTCCCAGGACAGGATTCTGTTTTCAATTTTTGTTAACAAAAGGAACAGACTATTTCTCCTTGAAGACTAACAGTCTGAATTAACACAGGAACATTTCCTCTCTGCTATCCATGGGAAAGAATCTCTCATTCTAAAAGAGAACTCCCCACCACTTTTTCCGCGTGGGGACACTGCCGTCAGCAAACGTGCAGCCAACGTGTGGACATTTTTTTGAGATGGATGTCTACTACAAAAACAGACACATGGGCTGCTGCTCAAATATGAAGGAGTCTACTTGCTCATTAGAAAATTAATTTTGCAAACGGTGCATTGCTGGACATGTTTTGTGATTTTGGGTGTTCCTATACAGAGAAAAAAGGATAGCCTCTTCATTTAATCAACCAGTTCACCTCTTCAGCTGGTCGTTCAGCCCTGCCTTTGTTTAGGGTCATTTAAAACACTATGGAGAGCTTGTTGTAAATGTCGAGGCGGTTCCCTGTGCCAGCCCTGAAAGAGGGAAATCCAAAGTAGACCCAGTCTTTGTTCCAAACCCATATTCAAGCTTTAGTATCTTAGAAGAGCTTAACGATAAAGACTGAAATTTTGAATAGTCAGTTTTGCCACTTGTTAGTAAATCCGGTTTGGTGGGGAGCAGGGGCAGGACCTTTGAGAGGTGTGTATGTGTTATACTTTCCTCCTCGTTGCGTGTATAATCTGCAGTTGGGTGTCTCCTTCCCCAGGGTTCTTGACCTTCAGTGTGCATCTGAATCACCTGGGATCTTGTTAGAATGCAAGTGCCGATTTGGCAGGTCTGGGGTGCATTTCTAACTCGTCCCCAGGACTTGGCTTTGAGTAGCAAGGTCCAAAACTATTCTTGAAATGGTTACCTTTTAAGAACCTAGATTTTTCAGGAAATAAGTTCCATTTCCTCCTCTAATCAAACAAACTCTCAATGCTTAGGCTCTTTTTTGACTTTAAATGACTGAAAAGCCATCTAAGGCCCAGCAAACTGCCCTGCCCCCAACAGGCACTTAACTTGTGGCCGATGGCGGTGGTGTTTGCATGAGACCCAGATGGTGCCGTTATGACACAGCACAGACTGTGAAATGGCCTCCTTCTAAGAAATAGGGGTTTCCAGAACAATAGAAGTGATTCTTTGCAGGCGGCTGTTGTTGGGTGGGGGTGTTTATTCCCCCATTTATTCCCTATTTCTCTACATCCAACATCAGAATAGAGAGAACATTCTCATTTTCCAAGAAAATTCCTGGCAAAGTTGAGAGGATTCCTGAAAGGGGGAGAGACGGCGTGTGGGGGTCCAGGCAGTGCGGCCTTGGTGGGTGGGGAAAATACCAGGGCCTGTCCTGCTCAGGGCTTACACTGCACATTCTCAAGCTGACTTGTAAATGGATCGTGTAAGAAGTAAACTTTGCTGGTTTGGCAGGAGTTTTATTAATGTGTAAGAGTCAGGGTATAAATAATCGAAGGTCTCTTAGGATTAATAATATAAGGTACAGCGCATGCTTACAGTAAGCCCCATGGAGACTAAGCGTTTTCAAGATAACAGCCGTCTGAACCGTGGTCCCTGCTAAGACCGCCCCCAACCCCACTTACTGAATGCGTGCTGATGATTTCTTCAATTGAGATATAAATGACTGGCTTGCTCACTGTCACCACATCTGTGTATTTATCCATATTAAACTTTTCTTCCGGCTCAAGGACATTACATGCTTCTTTGAAATATTTCCTATTAAAGGGAAAAAAAGGTCTTAAGACAGTATCAAATATCAAAATAGTGAGGGCATCCTGAGTGACGGTAAAGCCTTGTTCTCCAAGATAAACCTTGGGGGCTTACTACAGCCTCTTCCAGGCCGGCTCCTGATGGTGCAAGCCGAGACCACGTTTCCAGACGTCGGACCCAGCTCCTCAGACAGGAATGGAGAAAGCAGTGAAGGCCACAGGCCCTGTCAGTGACCCAGTATAATCAAATGATGGGCAGGTTGTTTAAAAAAATGCTATTATTTTAAAAATGGCCCCTGAAATTTAAACAAAAGTGTCAAGACTGATAATCCTTGATGTAAGACTCAAATCTTTCTAGAGAAAACAATCAGAAAAGCAGTTCATCAAATTTGCTCCTTCAAATGGCACAAGCTCCTGGGTCTTCTAACGAACTGTCAGAGCTTCTGTTACCAATTTGACAATAATCAGTAGAGTTAAGCCTACCCTACTCTTAGTTGATGCAAACAGCAGTTGCTGACTGATGGAAAGACTGTTAAGGCTAGACACACGAATACATACAGTGCCCCATCCCTGCAGTCTCAGACTCTAACAAGTCTGCTATTTAAGTGACAGCAAATTTAGACCAAGAGGTCAAGAAAAGCCAGGCGTGCTGTGGCCAGCTTTAGGAGTGGTCCCTTGCTCAGGTAGAAGGGGTGTTTCATTCTATAAAGTCGTAAACGTTTCATACACCTGAAACCATCCTTGGTTTATCTCCTAAGGGTACCCAAGGCTTGTCCAGCAGAAATGACCTCTAACCTTGCCAACCCAAGGCTGGGCGAGGGGAAATGGCAGGCAGCCGTGTTGGGGTCAGGGAGGAGCATGTTCCCATGTGACTATTGGTCTTCCTGCACTTTTTTGGCTATCTTTTTTCATGAGTTGCTAAGGAACACAAAGCATAAACATGAGTGGAAGAGGAAAAGAGATTTAAGAGGAGGTGAGGAGAGGTTTTTGGTTTTGTTTCTTTATGAAGAAGCACTGGAACCATAGATGGTTGATAGAAATAATCTAAGAGAAAAGGAAACTCTAATAGCAGATATGGGTTTACCGGAAACATATATTGCTGTTTTGGTTAGTGAGGAGAACTAAAATTAGCAGCTTGAGAAATCAAAACTTTCCTTTTTTTTTTTAAGGATTGGCACCTGGGCTAACATCTGATGCCAATCTTTTTTTTTTTTCCTCACTTTATCTCCTCAAACAACCCCCCGGTACACAGTTGTATATCTTAGTTGCAGGTCCTTCTAGTTGTGGGATGTGGGACGCTGCCTCAACGTAGCCTGACGAGCAGTGCCATGTCTGCGCCCAGGATCCGAACCCTGGGCTGCCACAGAGAAGCGCGCGAACTTAACCACTTGGCCACGGAGCCGGCCCCAAAACTTTCTGCAGTAAGAGGATTTGGGGGAGTTTTCTCACGAGAGGCCACAAATTCGAAATAGAGATTAAGGATCATGAATTAGCTCTGTCAGTAGTAAGTCATTAATCCAGAGGGAAACTGAGGAATGGGAAACGACCACTTTCCAAGCGAGGAGTGAAAGAGGCCACATTTATGTCACACTTCTATGACCTTCTGCCTGAAAGGCAGACAAGAGAAACAAGGAAAGCGGAGATGAACGTGCCCCTGAGGGAGCTTCAGGGTGAGGGACTCTTCCTCGTGGATTCCCCCCTGTCATGTCCCTGTGGACTGATTAGCGACATAATTCAGAAGCGCGTACGAGGTCAATAAACATAAGTCTTACAGGTATCATTGAGAGAGGTTCGAGAATAGAACAGAACATTTCACACACAATCCTCGCAAATATAACAGCTGGGTCGTCCCAACCTTTCAAGACCAAATACTCCGTTTCCTACTATTGTTTGATGCAGATAAGGCAATTTCTTCCCGATTGCACAAGTTCTTAAAAAAACAAAAATAAAAACCTTCTTCTTAAGTTCAACAAAGTGGAAATCAGCTATTTTGATTTTTTAATTCTAAGTATGATAAGCTTGCAGCATACCAGGGAGAACAAAGATCTCATTTTGTCAACAGCAGAGACCGTACATACGGGTACGACTCTGTATCAGGGGCACTGGGGACGGGGGTGGGATGAGAAACAGCAGACAGACGTGACCTAGCCTGCTTGGCCCTCCCTCCTCTCGCCCCACAGTGCCAACGAGAAGAAACACATGAGGCCAAATGAGGTTCCTGTCCGCCCCCACCCCCAAACTCCAGCTCTGAGCACAGAACATACATTGCTCTTGCCCACCATCTTGCAAGTTTCTCCAAAAGCAATGACTCCTCTCACCTGAACTTCTGATACGTCTCTGATAAATAATTGTTCATAGACGAGAGATGCTCATTTTCTCCTTCAAACAGCTTGTTGGAGGCTGCATGCTGAAGAACCTTGGCCACCGAGCCCAAGTTTCTCCTTTGGTCGGAATTGATCTGACCTCCGGCTGTCATGTCGATGATGTCAAAGCCGTCAGGAGCGACGATGGCTGGGTTCATGTACCGATAGTACAGGAGGTTTCCGACAATCTGGAGCGATGCAGAAGGAAAGACTATTTTTAAGAAAGAAAACTCAAGAATTTTAGATTTGTTTTATGGAGGTAGTCATTTATATTTCCCACTAATATAATCACACATTATTAATATAGTTGACAAAATAATTTTTGGTGGACAATATGCTTACTGCCCCCAAAAGGCTTTAATATAAAGAATCTCAATAATGTGAAAGACCTCCAAATTAACCTCAGCATAATCAATAATCTTGATAGTCATTAGAAACAGAAGACCTGCAGTGTATTACAGTGATACACGGGGAAAAATCTTACAAAATGGTACATTGGTAATTTTGGCTCACATCCCCAAGGGCAGCTACGGTGAGATTACCCTTGAAAATCTACCTTTAACAGCTCATCTTCTGTTGCATCGGGAAATTTCTCATGGATGGAATTCTTCAGTACTTTGGCTATATACCTCAATCCATAACTACATGTAAAACAGATGACAAAAGAAAATCATGGAAAAAGGCTGAGAGAGAAAGAAACACAGCAATTGTTCCAGTCAACTAAGGCTGAGCACTTTTCCTAAAAATTAAACATAAAATGAGATGGTGACAGAATCACAGGACTTGCACTGACGATAGGCACTGGGTACTGTTCTGTACTGTTTCCTCTTTAGGGAACAGTTATGACTTTAAAATGCAAATGTAGGCAAATTTTTAAAATAGTAAATGCCATATGAGGAGGAACTCCTGTCTTCACTGCCAGGGTTTATTCTATGTAGTATTCCAAGAACTTTCAGCGGAGAACACTGAAGCTGCTACGTGAACAACTTACGGCAGTAGCTCAAGGGAAGAAACGATGGAGCTCAGGACTTTGTCAGTGACCCTGCGCAGGTTCTCGATGGAGACTTCCAGTTTGCTTTGCACTTCTGGGTATGTTAGGGCTTGTTCGGTGGTCACATCGTAAGGCAGCTTGCTGAAAATGCAACAAGGGCTTGCCATTAACCGGGAGCTCAGCCGCAAGCATTTGTACCCTTGCCAAGTTGGCTCTACGGTCAAGCTTCGTACCGTGAACTGGACTTTGCCCACTGACTCCAATGACACAACGTTTGCTAAGTGAGGGGAGGCCCCACGTGCCCAGACAGTACTCTCTGCCATCAGAGGAACTGGGGGACTGCAGGCTCTCCTAGCAAAATTAGAGGCAGATCCAAGGAATGTAGACGCAGCTAAATTTCTCTTCTTTTTTTAAATTATAAAAAAGCAGTATGTTCATTAAAGAAAAAATTGTATATGAGAAAACAAGAAAACAATACCAACCCAGAGATGACCACTTTTCATATTCTAGTACCTAACTTTCTAGGTCCTTCTCTATGCATGTGTGTATATGGGTCTCACACACCCATGGATGGAATGGAGTTCACGTATGTACACATCCCAGACAGGTCCTACCTGTATGCGGATATAGACACGCATACTTTTTTTTTTTCCCCAGAAAATGGGTTATCATGCCTAACTGCAACTGAAAACTTTATCATGAACATTTTTTGCATGCCAGTAAATATATTTCTATACCACCATTCCAAATAGTTACTACTCTATTACATGTTATACAAACATTTATTTAACAAATTCCCCAAGGCTAAATATTTGACTTTGCCCAGGTTTTTGCTATTACAAACAGTGCTGAAACAACCATCCATGTAATTCTCTGTGCATATCTTAACTATTTCACAAGGCATCCTTTTGAAGGAAAAGAAAAAAATCTGGTATTGCCAAAATCTACACAACACCACATAGAATAAGCCAACCCTACCTGGCTCGTTAATGCGTATACGTTGAAGTTACTCACTTGGTAACTGTAAAAAAGTACACATTATCAGGTGACGAGGAAGTGTGTGCTGTTTCTATGTTTAGGTTTAGAAACACACAAAGAATAACGAAGGGAGAGAATTGTAGAAGTTGTGGCTTTGGGGATCAACTGGTCCCGAAACTTGAAAATACCGTAATATCAAGATGAGCAAGAGTCCAAGGATGTGACCTGCATGGATATGTTAAAGGGAGGGAGTATCTTGGGTTGAAAACTGACTTTGTATGGTAAACTTCGTTTTCTTAACAGAGTTTAAGAGTATATATAAATAAACATGCAAAAATGATAATAAAACATGGCTGAAAACTAGTGTCTTCCTGGCTTTGTTACCTGGCTTCTCCAGTCTGTGTTTCTAGTTGGTTCACCCAAGCCTTGTACACCTCTACTGGGCTCGTGTTGATGATCAGGGACCTGTCATCGATGATCCCTTTCACCACTGGAGCCAGGAGCTGGCGCAGGGTGTTCTGTCCACGGGCACCTCTGTTGAAGCTGACGACCATCTTGATGACTGTGGGGTTCCCAGTAACTATGTCCTGTACCTGGTCCACCTTTGATCTGAAAAAAGCCCAAACCAAAACAAAATGGTTTTCCTCTACGGATAGAATTGTAAGCAGTGTATATTCTCTCTGGCAGGCAAGGGCTTCGTGGAGTTATATTTTTCTCCGCGAAGATCAAAGATGGTGTGATTTAAAAGGAAGCAATCATTTGTAGGATGTATGTTTATTTGAGAAATTTAAGAATCTAGAAATAAGTTTTCAGCTTTAATTTTATTCTAGAAGACAGGAACGAACTGAAAATGGACCAAGACTAATAATAATACCGGGTGACATTGTGTAAGTATTGCCCCCCTCTGGTTAACAGATTTCAAAAGTAACCTTCTTGACTGAATGAACTATCCCCACTTCTTCAAATCCCATTCAAATTTATTGCCATGTAACTTCCAGCTACATCACATGGCTAAGAGCACTCTTGACTGCTGATTGCCAACTCCTATGACCCTACCCCCCCTCAACCAGCGCGCCCCCCGCCCCCCGTCACCTCTGTGCAACCTCTCTCCCTTTTCCACTTCCTTTCCCTTTAGGGTCTGATAGTGCGCATCTGGGTCCTTATCTTACCTAGTCATTCCTTTTGCTTCCTTTGCTGGCTCCCCTTCGCGTATTTTATTTCTGTTCCTTTCACGTCCTTCTGTGTGATCTAACCTCAGACCTCACTCACATGCACAACTTCAACTGCCATCTCTTTGGAACCTATTCTCTGGTCTCGGTGTCTAAGCCACACCTCCTTCTTGGGAGTAGGTCTTGACTTTTCAATTTTCTGCTGGACATTTTCATGGACCTGTTCTATACCAACAGCTCAGACTCACACACTATATCTTCTTCCTTCTGACTCCCCCATTTCTCTGACTTGTGGAGCTCCAATTCATCTTGTTCATACACGGCAGCAGATCAATATTGCAAAAATCCAGTGTGGTCATGTCAACACCCTGCTCGAAAAGCTCACAGCTTCCCAAAAAGTAAACAGTGCCTCAGCACCTGGGCCTCCATTCTGTGTCTCCTGCAATCTGGTCCAGGCTCTCCCTCCAGTTCCATCTCCCAGGGGTGTCTGATGAAATCATCTTTCGGCTGGACCAATCTCCCTTCCTTCCTGCACCGTGGCTCATGCTGCTTCTATCACAATTGCACCTCATTTCCCTCTTGCATTTTTTCTTATACAAACAGTAGACTTTCTTCAAGGTTTTGGGTCAACTACCTCCTCTTCTCTAAAATCTTTATCGAATGACCTAACTGGAACTTTTCTTTCCATCCCTCTGATCTGTTACACTGTGTAGATCATTCATTTAATACTTACCTCACTCTACTGTCCAGCATCACTATATCTCATGAAGCCTATTTCTCACACTGGCTTATAGGCATCTGGGGAGCAGAGGTGCCTGGCTACTATGCTCTGGAGACCCATAGGAACTAGCATAGCTTAAGGGATCAAGAAGTCAGGAAGGCAGTTAAGGTCCATCTAGTTGGCTAAGGGCATTTCTCATGTATTATTTTTTTGCCCATTCATTATGGCTATCTACACATTTTTTACAGTAACTGAGTCAGAAAATAAATTAGCAAAAAGCAGCTCAAGTTCCAGTAAGAAGGCAGGACTATTTAGCAGAGATCATTATCCTCATCTGTTTATGGCTTTATGACTCACAGAATTTTAATTAAATTTTCCCACTGACTTTCAAAAAGCTTTTAATTTTCTGTTGTTGTATGCCTGCAAAATCAGAAGTTAGTTTAGCACTAGAAAAGGTACCACTGGTGGGAGAAAGTTGCACCTGAATATATCTATAATGATGTAGAAATTTCTCAAGAAATTTGATATATTTTAATATGTATAAATTACATATAAGAATAATTTTAAAATTATTTTAGTAAATCAGAGAAATCCACCACTAACAAAATAACCTATTCATCGGTATTTTTTACATATATGTTTATATACATACTTTATTTCTTCCTCCAGAGCAGTTTTAAAAAGCTTTAGGAGTAGATATTCTTCTCGTTGATTGGAAGCATAATTGTATAGTGTGAAAATAACAGTGTCCATAAATTTAGTTGACTTGTTCTGTGGCATCTGGAAAATCAGCTTAGCCAGGTATAAGGGATTGGTCTAAAAGGAAAGAGAGAAGAAAACGCCCCCATAAAACTATATGTTAATATATTATTAAAGCAAAGAGGAATACTCCACCCCCTGCTCTTCAGTGACATGATATGTATAAAGCATACAGAAAAGTATCCGGCATGTAACAAGACTTTAAAGGTATGAGCTAATATGAATCTTATACTATAGGAAGTTATATTAGAAAGTTACGATAGGATTTAATTTTATAAACTAAATAATGTATTTAATGAAATATAGTTGTATCTTGTACACTTCACACTGTTAACCATTTTGAGCCACATTTATATTGTAGAGGCACGGAAGGGAGGCGGGTGGCCAATAGAATCTGGTATCTCAAGAGACTGGCAAGAATGGACCAAGGGCCCAGCTAAACAGGCTGTCCCAGAAGGACTGATGCATGAACAGGAAGAAACACTTCCCATATTCTGAGACTAGAAAGAAAAAGAAAAGGATATGTTACATGTGGAGACAGTGGGACGGCCGTGATGTTTTACAAGAAGTGAGAAGGTTGGAGTGAGGTAGGGAGGCTGAAGAGAGAGGTAAAAGTCAGGACAGTTGATGGAAAACACCAGAAGAAACTCACAAGAACAAAAAGACAAAAGATTGACGAGAATTTTTTAAAAAATTGACATGGAGCCCTGAGGGCTCAGCTGAGGATGGAGTCCATAGACGTAGCACCAGTCTTCATGGTAATATGGCTTTTCTCCAGTAGCTACCAACCAGGCGGAGGTTAGAAGAGAAAAAAGCAGTATTTAGATTGTACAGAAATGTAATACCCCTACCCTTCATCTTCCTGCTGATGAGAAAACAAAATTTTCCATATGTGGAAACTAGTGTTCATCTAACACTCCAGCAACTTGGCTTTAGAGTTTTTAAGAAAATCCAAATTCTGGTTTACTTTACACTTACATTTCCGTTCAAGCTCATAAAGATTGGCTGAAGTGTTATGAATAGGCAGCTCAGGACAACGTTTTCTTTTTCCCTCCATAGTGATTCTTTTGCCACACTAAGCACATGGGATCATGAGAAAGGAAACTCACTTTACCACTAAAGAAGCCAGCTCTCCATTCCTCTCAAATGACCTAAAACTGTAAATTTAGGCTCAGAATGAGGAGACGAATCCCCAGCAAAACCTGTAGCAGCTGACCTGCTGCTGTGGTAAGGATTCTGGCCGAGGCTTGATCCCAAGGCCAAAGGAGCCCAGACCACTTGCTTTTCTACAGTTTCCTTCTTGATCTTGGGCCACTGTCTCCGAAGGAGAGAGAAGAAAAAGTGGAGAAAAACATGTGATTTCCAGAGACCTTCCCTGAACGGTCACATCCTGGGGCTGTCAGTTTTGGATTATTTGGGGAATAAAACTTGGTGGAATTGTCCTAGTCATGCTCCTGTGCCTTTTCTCCTTTCCATTAAGGAGCCTCCACTTACATATAACAGGGTAAACAACACAAGTCTTAGGCCAATGACTAAATCTTCACTTTCCTTATGACAACAAAGTCTATCAAAACCTAACATTAGAAAACTAAATCCTAAAGAAGCTTCATATACTTGGAAGTTCACGGAGGTCAAAAACGACAAATGCCTAAGAATAAATTTCCAACTGGTGGATGATGACTAATCTAATTTAGCAGATGCGCACTCTGAGCCCTCTTTCTTTCTGAAAAGGTTGCTGGTGCTTAAGCAGTGGATTCCGAGAACAAGTCTAAGTTTTACCATTTTTCTTTCTATGCTGCCACATTGTGGTCATCAGTGGCTCTACACCTGATTGCCAATCTATTATTCCAAGTACAGAACCCTCAACTCGGCCAAAATTAACGTCTCTTCTCTCAACGGGGCTAGCCGCACTTCGTTCACGGTTTGGGTAACGTGCTCTCTATACACCTAAGGTCAGTGGCGCCTTCAAGCAAAGATTCAGGCACCGCCAGGCCTTGACGGAACCACCCCCCACAGCAGCAGCGCCCCCCCCCCCCCCCCCATGGGAGGGACCCCTGACTCTCAGGGAAGAACTGCAGATCCACCCCCTTGGGAATGTCTTCCTGCTGAAGGAAAGGCTTTATTTAGATCTATCGCTACAGCTTACTCAGTTTCCTTTGGGACTAATGGGACGTGCTGGTAGGGCAGATGGGGCAGATCAACAGTGAAACAAAACCACAGAGTCCAGATGTAACCAGGTCAACCGATTAGTAATCACCCGTACTCTGGAAGCAACGGAAAATTACTGCTCATTTAAGTCATAGTGATGGCACGAAAATAATGAAATAAAGAAAGATACGCTACTTCCCTAATCCAAACTCTCCGACTCTTTCCTCAAAAGAAGGGCAGGCTGGATCTGGCAAAGATCTCTTTTTCACCTAGTTAGTCTTTTCACGGCTGACAGCGTCGGCTTATGTTATTAGATTTATACTGTTTCTGCAGATGACTATAGTAAAACGTAGTCGCAAAGACATGGAAGTCAAAGACTCTGAAGTCACACTGCCTGGTCCCAACATCTTTGCTTTACCATCTACTGGCTGAGTCTCCGTTTCCTCATATGTCATACGGGATAACAATGATAATTATTTTCTGATGGTTCCCAGGGTTGTGGTAGGCATTAAACGAGATCATGCATATAAAGCATCTAGAATAGCACCTGGTACCTGGCAGGTGCTCAGAACATGTGAGCCACCAGTGCGGTAGGGGGGGAGAAGACCCACGTAACCCACAAGCACGGACCACAGTACTGATCCAAAACTCAGGGGAAAAGAAACTGTCCTCACCTGTAAAAGATAAAATAGCTGCTGATAGGTTTCTAGTGTTTTTCTCCTCTCCTTACTCAAACTTTTGATTCCCTGGTTGTCAGTGTTATTCAGTATTTGTATCTCTCCACCTTTTTTCTTATTCAGCTTCGTTCTGTGTGAGATTACATCCTGGAAAAAAAATTTGATGAAATTACTACTTTTTACTCTGGCGCTCTTCACCTCCTCCCTTCACATACAACCTGAAACACACAGAGTCGGGAAGATTAATTTTCCACATTTTCCTCAGGAAGAGACGAAGACACAATGTTAAACAAATTATGGAAATCCAGCTTGCAAGTGCATTTGGCTTTTTAAATATTTGTTGTCCCAAGCTGGACTTATCTGCTCGTAAGACGTGATGAAGGCACCAAGACAATTCAATAGGGACAGAACAGTCTTCTCAACAAACGATGCTTGGACAGCCGGGTATCCAGGACAGACAGTGACTGTTAAGGAATATGGGGGTTTTCTTTGGTTTTTTGAATTGAAATATTATTCACATACTATAAAATGCATGCTTTTAAAGTGTATAATTCAGCGATGTTTAGTATATTCACAAGGTTGTGTAACCATCACTATCTAATTCCAAAACATTTTCTTTGGGCTTCCTTTTTGGGGTGACAAGCTTAAAGGGTCATGAACAAAAATAGGTCCTTTACATAAGGGGCTACCAAACACTTTTTACAGAGACCCACAATAAAAAATACATTTTACATCTTTCGTTGGTGTACACACACACACACACACTATACTAAACAATCCTTATCCTTACTACTGGGGCACACTGATATTTCCAATTTTCTTTTATTCTAGCCCATTTTTAAAGACTGCCGATGTGACATGCTAACCGGATTTCATCACCCACCAATGGCACATGACTCACATGAAAGTCACAGTTCTAGGACACCTCCTCTGCTACTTAACATTGGGTTGCTGTCCCACAGAGTAGGTGGCAAGAAAGTTGTTTTTTTTCAAAACTTCTTCCCTCTGCTTCCCTGAGCTCTTAGGCCAAGCTCCACATGAGGACTCGATTGGTAGCCAGTAAGTATCAGGATGCTTGACCACTGTTCCTTAGTGGAGGAACGCTGGGCGTTTCAGGCAATAGAGTGCTTGGCTGCGCACGCACTGCTGGCCACCTAGCATCCCTGGCCCCGTCTGCTAAATGCCAGTAGGGACCCCTAGTCATTCTGACAACCAAAAACATGCCTGCTTCCACTTCCAGTTGCCCGTGGGGATGAGAACGACTGTCAGCGTTTGTGTACAGGACAAGCTCTAAATCTGCTTGCCTCCTAGCACCCAATTCTCAGAGCTGCGGTCAGCCCATGGGTAGAAAAAAACTCTTGGAGCTCTGAGGAAGATAGCTCTAAGTGGTTACATCCACTGCCTTCCAGGTATGTGATTTTAGTTTTTCCTATTCTCAGCTGAGAGATTTGTCTTAATCATTTGCTTCCGTCCCCCTAATTGCTTACATGGGGAAAGAGGGGGATTTGATTTGCATTTCTATAACATTTTTTTAAAAAGGCAAGATTTCCCCTCTTGTTTCACAAACATATAAAATACATTCAAGGGGCCGGCCCCATGGCCGAGTGGTTGGGTTCGTGCACTTTGCTTCGGCGGCCCAGGGTTTCGTTGGTTCGGATCCTGGGTATGGACATGGTACCGCTCATCAAGCCATGCTGAGGTGGCGTCCCACATGCCACAACTAGAAGGACCCACAACTAAAAATATGCAACTATGTACGGGGAGGCTTTGGGGAGAAAAAAGGAAAAAATAAAATCTTTAAAATACAATCAAAATGAAGACAGGAAGCCTAGTGACCACCAGATGGAGGTGAAGTGGAAGTCTAGGCAGGCGGCTGTCTGATATCCTTATCTGTGAGAAGTCCTAGACATCACTAGACCAACTCTGGCTTACAATTCCATTTAACCCAGGTTTTTCCTCTTCAAATAACTGGGGATGTGTAGATCATTCAGTTCCCTCAAATATGTAGAATAAATTGATTATCTTGATTTTAAATATATAGTGGATAAAAAATCTTGGTACTTATATTCCCCATCTTACCTACTTTCCATGGTGGTGGCTCTGGAACCTAGAGACTTTGTTTTGTTCTAGACCTCATCTTTAGGGTGACGGTTTTTGACATATACAGAAGAGAAGAGAGGGTGGCGGTGGTGAGCCAGCTCTGGGGCAGAGCTGAATTCCTCTGCCTTAGAGATGGAGACATTTGGTGAAGGCTGGACAGGGAGAGGAGCGTAGCCAGGGAACCAGTGGCGTCCAGCGCTGAGCCCTACAGGGGAGAGGCCGGGGAGACCTAGTGGCTGTGCAGAGGGAACAGTCTGGCTGCTCGGGATGCCAGCGCAGAGCCGGGCAGGTGGATGCAGTGAGCTGCTCTTCCTTCCTCCCTGTGAACTTTCACCTTGCTCACAACCGCTCTTGTGTGAAGGGAGGTTTGCTTTGGGAAGCTTGAAGAAGGGGCCAAAGGCCAACCCAGACGGGTTCCAAACAGAGGCATATGCTTTGTATTAATAGAAATTTAATTTCCCCTCTTCTTATCAATAAATATGGAAGATTTGAGGAATGCAGGTTTGAAGGAGCAACAGCCTTAGCTTGTTCATGAGATTGCCACACCTCATGCTGCCCCGATTGCTACCATCTTCCTCCTCCCTGATCGCAGGATATCTGCATGCAGGTAATACGCTACAACAGAAAAATTTTTATAGAAGGTGTGGACTAGTATAAGGGGCTTGGGGCTTGGAGTCATAAAAATACGCGTATCTGCAAAGCGGAAGTAGCTTTGTGACCTTGTGCAGGTCAACCTCTCTAAGCCTCCGTTTCCTCAATCGATAAAATGGTCTATAATAGCAATCTGACTGGGTTGCCGTGAAGATTAAAAATATCCGTAAAGCATTTAGCACATTTTCTAGTGAAGAAAACGAGGTTCAGAGAGGTTAAGAAACACGCCCAAGGAAGCATGCTGATATAAGCAGTGAAGTGGTATAACTAAGCAACAAAGTGAATCTCTATCCTGGGTTTCAGGCGGCCCGGTCTGCAAGTCTGCACCCAGAGGGCACATCACAGCCGTCAGTGGGAACTTCAGCCACTCGGCATTACCTTCAGCTTCTCTCCAGGTTTTCCTTCAGGCTAGTGTGAGTCTACTCACACCTTTCTTCCTCCCTGTGCCTCTAAGAAACTTCCATGTCACACGCTTTGTCTCCATCTCCAAACCATTCTTTTTGCCTTAAACCAATGACAGCCACTTCACTCACTCACTGACTCTCTGAGGTTTCCAGGAGGAAGGCCAATTTTCAAAGAATTGTGAGATCTGCGGTTACTGGAGGGAGCTAGAGTTACTGTTTACCAACCAAGCTACTTCCCTTTAAAATCTTTTTTTCTCACTAAACACATGCTCAGGGTCAAAAAAAAAAACGGATAAAGAAGATAAGTTTAATTCTACCACCCAAAGAAAACTCGCTTAACTTTTTTTCTTATAGCTTAAGTATATATATATATATATTTACAATGAATGAAATTAGTTTAACTTCTAATATGTGTTTGATAAAAGTCTGGTATTTGAAGAGGTAAGATGAAAAGTTAACTTTGTTTTACAACGTTATCAATTAGGAATACTTAAAAAAAAACTTTAAAACATTCATAAAGATCTGAAAATCTGCCATGATTGTATTCCCACAAGCTACATAATATTTCTACTATTTACTGTTTTGCAACTAAGACTTTATTGTAAAAGGCAAGGAGCTTCCTGTTTACGACTTTATGGGAATAGGATACAAGAGCAGTTTAAGGCTATAAAAGGGCATTCTCTCAAGGACCTTCTGGAGTACATTATACTTTCAAAGTTCTCATGTGTGTCAGACAATACAAACACATTTTTTTAAAAAAAGAGTAAAGTATTATTGTTTTTCTGGATAAAATAATGAAAACTGAGTTAAATGCAGAACATTTAAATTGTTTTCTTAATATTTAGAAAAGATGATCCTTTCTCATGTTACGAAGTGCTCTATTTTCCTTATTTTCTCTGCACCATTTCACTAGGATCTCTGTGAGGGCTGGAAACCAGAGTGGGCGTTCACGTGGCCACTTATCTGGTAGCCTCCCACGGCTTCGCATCTCCCGGTTTTCCAGAACTATGTATTTGAGTCACCGGCATTAGACTCGCCACCTGGACCCACCGTGGCGTTCTCAGAGCTTCCAGAGGTCAGCTTTCCCCTCTTGACCTATCAGTTTCCTGAAAACTGATATGGCACAGGAGCAGGGACCTGGAGAGAAGCCTGATTCTAGAAATCTCCTTTTCTGGGGGAAAAATGACACTTTTCACATGGTTTTCAGGAGCTCTGACACTGGCAGCTTTCACACATACAAAACTACAGCATTATTTATTTAGGGGCTATTATTGGGGCAGTACCACGCTGTGGAGGGGCCATGATGGAAATGTGTGGGAGTGTTTTTTAACATGTTAATGATCGGAGGGCACTACTGGCTTCTAGTGGGTGGCGGCAAGGGAGGACAGATGTTCTGCTGTCCTGCAGTTTGTAGGAAGGTCCTGCATGAATAATTGTCCACACTTTGCATGCCTGGATTTTGAACGTCCTGCTGGTCTTTCGTGTAGGTCAAAATTCTGTGTATAATTATTTGAGCCTAGAATCGACTTGTTTTACATATAAGCACAATACATTTCCCCCACAATTTTAATATACACTGAGTTTTCTAGGACTGCAATTCTGTGTAAATTGTGGGGGGAGACCACATTTTGCTTATTCGGAACTTTCCATTTTGGAAAATGAAAAAACTGACAGTTCCACGGCTTGCCTGGATCAGCGTCATCAGTAGCTATTTGTGGCTCTCTCGACCCAGGGTTATTCTGAGAAGAGCCCAAACCTCGGCATCTTGGTCATGCAGCTTCTAATGGCATTGGGCCCACGTATTTTCAAATTGAAATATGTGTTTTTATTATAAATAACTTTCTTTTTAATACAAAAACTTTAGTCTTATTACGAAGGTACATATGTAAGCAGGTTTTATTTCATATCAAAATGGTAAAGAAGCCCTACGAAATATGTTATAAAGGGGGGAGGGCATAGAATTTTGCAGGCCTGAGAACCACTAATTTGTAAGGAAAATGGTAAATGAACTTTGGCCAATTCATTCTGGATTTCAATTGAGCTTAGCTGGACCAAGGCGTCATGCGTCAATATACGTGCACTTTCTTTCTTCTGGGAGCCACCAGTCCCAAGACCCCACTGACCTCTAGGGTGATCCTGTTCTTCACCAGCAGCCCAATCTTGATGTCCATCAGGTTCAGGTCTTTCTCTAGCTGTTGATTGCCCCTGATCTTGGTCACCACTTCCTCCCTCAATCGCGCTACCTCCAGCTCCTCCTGGAAATCCAAGTCACTTTGGTCCAATAGGTGTACAAATTTGCGGATTACTGTTAATGGTGGGTTTTCAGAGCCAACTGCAGAGAAAGGAGCAGGCATGCTTTCATTAGGCAAGATTGCAATTATTTATTTTTTTTTAAAGATTTTATTTTTTCCTTTTTCTCCCCAAAGCCCCCCAGTACATAGTTGTATATTCTTCGTTGTGGATCCTTCTAGTTGTGGCATGTGGGACGCTGCCTCAGCGTGGTCTGATGAGCAGTGCCCTGTCCGTGCCCAGGATTCGAACTAACGAAACACTGGGCCGCCTGCAGCGGAGCGTACGAACTTAACCACTCGGCCACGGGGCCAGCCCCAAGATTGCAATTATTATGAATAGGAAAGAAACCAGGTCTTTAAATAAAGCATTACCAGAAAAAAAAAGGCAACAGAACAACTTGGTTTCTGGAGTGAATCATCCTGCCCCATGTAAAATCTAGACAAGGAAACTGATCATATAAATAAATGCACACCACTGATAATGTCCAGCCTCACTATTCTCTAGTTATCTAATACTCATTTATCAGCCCTCTCTCACACTGTTGCCAGGACTCACGCACTGAGAAGATAGTTCTCTCTATCTGTGCCTTATTGATGAGGAACCTGGGAAAGAATGTTAATGTAAGTTACCTCAGCTCTGAGAGCTTGTGGCTGAGCCAGATAAGTGATTTCTGTTCTTGCTGCAGGAAGCAGAAAGTGGTTTCTCTCGCCCCAAAAGACCTTTGGGAAGGAGCAGGAACTGGGTGAAAGGTGAACTAGAAATGATCAATGGAGGAAGAACTTTAAGGCCAAATAAGGGCCAATGGAACACAACAGGAACACATGTTCTACTTGTCAGAAACAAAAGATTTCAGAAACTGAAATTTGTTCCTTGTCCTTTCAGCATGGACCAAGGGAGGGTGCTCAGCACCTCAGAGACCAGCCTCAGTTGTTGAGGGGTATCTACAGAAATTCTAAAAAGCTTTCTTAGTGCCTTGCACGTCAATTATGCTTTAATTCCCTGGCACACTGACTTTTGAAAAAAAAATTTTTTTAAGGTGTTTAGTGAGATGTACTCTGGGTAAACTTTAAGAATAAACTGTCTGGACCTTCACTGATGAACGATTACACACAGCAATACAAAGACGGCTTCACAGAGCCCAGCTCAGTTGTGGCAACCTCAATAACTGCCCTCTCCTTCACATCTAAGGCCCTGTCAATCTTCCTTTTACTTCCAGCTTGGTTCTGTGGTGTTTTGACAGTCAAGGAATAAAAAGAGTTCAACCAAGAAAGAATTAAAGCATGAACCCAGCATGAACGACCAAGTCTAGAGGCATCCGTATTACTTTTTGCCACTTCTGATGGTCTTTATTAGAGAAGTCACCTTGGATCCGGGGATCCCCCTCATTTCCTCATCACTGAAGCACATGAGAATTTATTTTCCTACCATTTCTAGCAAAGATGTTGCTGATGACATGACCATTTCAGAAAAAGCCAGAGCTTTTTCTGTACCAGAGCTCCTTTATGTAGCTAACTTGAGAGAACATGAGCCATCTCATTTGTGTCTAAATTTCTCTCTCTCTGCACCTAAGGATTGTGTATCTTTGCCTGAGCTAATAGGCTTGTTAGAAACAAATTAATATTTTAGCTTCACTAATTATTATGGTTCAAACTTAATATTTCTTCTATCAACAGTAGGCTTTTTGACATGTTCATGGTTGGGAATCACTTTGTGATATTCTAATTTCAGGAAGTCACATAACTTCATAGTCAGCCCTTAAAAGTGGTCATAGGACAGTCCCAGCAATTTCCAAGCTTGAGTGCATTCAATGCCTTTCCAGAAGGAATGGGTGAAGATGGATGATGATAAACTAAGAAAAGTGATCTTTTTTCAGATTAAAAATAGTCTTAGTTTTATGAAGATGCTGAATTGAGACAGAAGTGAAAATTCACATTTCAGTTACCACAAAACCACCCTATTTGCCAAAGCCCAGAGCAACGTAGATCTATCTTATTCACTAACATAGTTTCTATCTACTTTCTACGCTTTAACACAAAATCACCTCGATTTTTTCACTGAAATTTCTTTTGTCTTTGTTATTAAAAAAGACAAGGTAACCAAGTGCAAACCACGACTACCCACAAAAACATGTTACCTGGAATGAAACGTAAAGCAGCCAGTGTGTTCATTTGGAAAATTTATTTGTAAGTTGCCTTTCATGTGCTATGGCAACAGCAAACCTGCTTTAGTGTGTTAGGGCTCAGAAAACAAACCCCCTTCTCAGCCTTCTTGTGAAAAACTGAAAGAGATCTTCCAACTGAGAGACGAATCTCAGTAATTCAAAAGTGGAGAAGTGTAGCACTGAAAAGCCTGGCCGACCTTTCCTCACCCGGTTTGCATACTGGACTCTGGAATCTAGTGGAAGTGGGCAACATCCAGTAGATTCTGCAGGCTGGAGGCAGAACGCAGCCCCTGAAGCTTCCCGAGGGTTTTCCTGAACAAGTACCAGGGAAGTTCTTTCCTGAGCCTTCTACTTCGCCCCACAATTCAGATAGACTTTAGACAACGAAGGGAACTGGTTAAACTATTTACTGGGTACTGTGCTAGGATCATCGCTGAACAGTTTTTTATTTCCTCCAAAAAATAAAAATAAGAAACAAGGCGGAATCAGAGACGACATAATGGCCATTTTCATTACTAAGACACACAAATAATGATTTTTTACCATCTCAAAACTACTTTTGAGGGGCTGGCCCTGGGGCAGAGTGGTTAAGTTTGCACGCTGTGCTTCGGTGGCCCAGGGTTTAGCCAGTTCGAATCCTGGGCGCACATCTAGCACCACTCCTGAGGCCATGCTGAGGTGGCGTCCCACACAGCACAACCAGAAGGACCTGCAACTAGAATATGAAGCTAGGTACTGGGGGGCTTTGGGGAGAAGAAGAAGAAAAAAGATTGGGAACAGATGTTAGCTCAGGGCCAAAAAAACACACCTACTTCTGAATGGCCTAGATAAAATGTTAAAAATTTGCGCAGTACTAATAAATTTATCATCAAGCTCTTCTTGACTTAATCTAGGACATGTTCTCATGATAATTCAGCAGATAAAGAATGATCTTCCCTATGTAAAAACAGAATAACAAACACATGTAGAGCTGGGACTGTCAAAAGAGAGCACAAAAAGTAGATGATATTTCTGGCTGATTTTCACTTTATTTTGCTATTTTCAAACTTTCCACAAATGGCATATACTAGTATTATAAGAAGAAATATTTTAAAAACCACAGCTACTGTGAGAAGCCCAGAATGAAATTACAGGAAGATTTTGTAGTTATCTTTGAGAGAGAAACTACATGCTTTTTACGTTCTTATTCATATTTCCAAAATTTCTTATATGAATGTGTTTTATTCTTATAATGAGGGGGAAAAGATCATAGGCCAGTGAATGAATTAAACAGTGCAAATGTAAGCTTATCTTCTGGTTAACTCTTTTGCGTTAGATTCAGACTCTAGCTCAAATTTAATGTAAAAATATCAGCATTTATGCCAACTCCATTCTTCTTGAAGAAATCATATCCACTCCACTTGCCCCTTCCACTGATAACAGGAAGGCCCATTCCTGTCGGCACACGTTCCTTCGTGTACCCATTCAGACCTGGGGCCTGAGATGCTCAAGCTGCCTGGACACAGTGGGCATCCTCTGCCCTTGGGGCACCCCCGGAAGTGCCTGAGATGGAAACAGCCTGTCCTTGCCTAGTTTCTGAGGGGCCGTACCTCGTTTCAGAACGCTCCCACTCACCCAGTGTTTTGTAGTCGTCTCTTGCTTTGTTCGCTCTCAACAGCGACTGTATTTTCACGATTTCATTATTCTGCAAAAGAATGTGACCAGCCATGACCTTCCAGAGTCCCATCTACTCCACTATTTCAGAATTTAGAACTCTTTGAGAACTGACCATATTTAAGAACAGACACGATTTAGAAATGACAGTAGTTAGATATGGTGCAGTCAATGTTTTATTTTTGCATTTCCTTTGAAGAAAGGATAAGTTAGCTAAAGTGATAAACAAGGTTGAACAGGGACTGTTTACGTAAAAAGATCTAAAAAGGGAAAAAAACTTTTAGCATCAAACTTAGATGATCCAGTCTACCTTCACATGTCTCTTCCTGAAAGAGCCCCAAAAAATTCCTCCGGTGGGCTTCTATTTAAGTTAATCAGTTAGCAGTTAGAAAAACTTTACAAGCAATGTCGGAAAACACTCTTTAGAATCTTTTCTCTTTGGCATTACTAGCCCAATCGGTTCCTTGTCACTCACGTCCTACCCAGTCCTGACTGGTGAAGACTCACTCTGAACCCGAGTTCTGAAGGAAAAAAGTAGGCCTCCACGTATGACCATGTTGAGCTCTCAGACCTATTTTCCTCCTAGTGTTCATTCCCACCACTTAATAAAAATCCTGCAGTGCTGACGTCTAACAAAGCACTCATTCATTCATCTTCAGGCAGGACAAAACCCACACACAGATCTCTTACGTGATCTCTGAAATACTGTAGTCGTGAGAGGTAACTCCTCCGTGCCGTTACCATCCGGAACCAGGACTGAATCTAAAAATAAATTAAGTCAAACAGAGACATCAAAGCAATTACCAAACAACATTTCATCTCTTTTTATGCAGTCTTTCTAAAAATAATATTGTTACTTTGATTAAAAACTAAAAATTAGCAGCCCACCAAATAATAAACATCTAAAGCCTAATATTCACCTGCTACTTCTTTTATTTTTCTTTCTTAAGGAGTTTAAAACATTTTACACGTTATGGTGGGGAAGGTAACAGAGGTTTGCACTATTTTGCTTTACTCTCAATAAATAAAAGCCATGAGGGCAAGGCATTTTGCTGAGAGTTGCAATGGGTCAAGGAATCATATTAAACAAAGTCCAGGGTTTCTTCTAACAGCCCTTAAATGCATCCAATAACCTTTACATCTTTACAGGAAAACATCTAAAGAGGTCTCACGGGGACCAACTGTGACCAACAGTTCTCTGAGAATAGGCTAGCATTTCTCGGTGAGCAGAGGACAATATGAAGGAGCTGATGCACCATGGAGCTGGACCACGTCATCCTCCGTCTGTCTTCACCGTTTAAAAAGTCTTCTAAACGAATCTCATCTGATTCCGATGTCTCTCCAGCCCCACTATTCTGACTCTCATCTTATGTCCAAGTGGTCACCCAGTTCATTTCTGAACAGTCCTTTGGTTTTCAGCTCTGGAAGAGGGGGCATCCAGTGTCTTTTCTTTCTCTACGTTCAGAGCCCTCAGCCTGGGTGGAGAGCTGCATTAGACTGGCTCCCACCCAGACACAGGTCCCAACTTACCTCTACTGCTTCTTGTCATTGGTTTTGCATTTGCCTTACAACTAAGATCTTGTACGCTTAAGTTTGAGCATTCTAAATACATATGACCAGAGGCACATGAAATAAAGCTGGGTGTCCCTCAGACCTTCAGTGATAGATTTGGACTTTCTAAAGAAAGAGTGTTTACTGGTTATGACGCTCTTTCACATTTGATTCTCATAACCACATCAACAACCTGAGCCAGTGTTTCAATGGACTGGAAGATGATCAGGCAAGTGAGAAGCGGAGGTGGGACTCAAACCCAGGACTTGCTCCTGACTTCAAGACTCATGCATATTCTTTCTATCGTCTGTCTTCCAGAAGCAAAAGTAAAACGAAGGGAAAAGTTTGAGTCAAGCACTTGACAAGGCAGGAGAGGATGTTTACCTTCACAATGGAAGTAGCATTATCAGCAAACGTTTGCCGCCTGCTTAGATACGCTTCCCGTTGTTTGTGTCCCTTCCACAAAGCCTGTGGAAAACAGTGAGTTACAGAATTAATTATGCGCAACAGTTTTCCACAGTTTATTTTAGAAACTGTAAGAACAGAGGATATCTCAAAGGACACTGAGCTGCAACGCTGGCAGAGACCCTCCCCTCCAAATATCGCCCGGATGCCAGCTCTGGGAGTGGACCTCAAACTGAGCAGAGTGCACCAGCTCACAGCTCAGCTTGTCCCCAGCTCAGGAAAGCAGAGTTACCAGGCAGAAGCCCAGTTTCCCATTTGAAAGCTTATTTTATCAAGGCCCTGGATGACAAGAAGTAATAATAAAATGGAACTGCTCCAAAACATACAGGTTAACTGGGTGCTGGTATTATTTGGTAACAATGTAAGATGTTTCAAAATAATGACTAATAAGTATCTTGGCTGCAACAAGTGGCCCGCTGTGGCCCGGACTGAAGAGGAAGCTGCTCCACTGACTTGTGACTGGATCTCTGAAAGTGGGAGTGCCGTGAGCGATCATTTCTCATCTCTTTTCTTCCTACATAAAGTTTAACGATGCTTCATCACTATATATATATATAACCATCATCGCTAAAGAGAACTTTTACAGGAAACATTTACAAACACTAGACAATTTTTAATGGTGTCTTTAGAATGATTAAATCCATAACTATTATGAGTTTATTCCAATTCACTTTGAGAATCTTTTTATTGAAACATATCTTTGCAACTCACTCTAATTCTCTGGTTTTCTTTTTCAAAGAAGAAACAAAACACAAGTTCCTTGTGAAAAAGGACAAATAGAAAAATCAAATTATTTTTATAATTTTTTTCATGTCTGCATATATCAATCTACCTCATTCATTCTTTTTTAAAAAGGCACATGGAATTTTATTATTGTTTAAAAAATAATATACTTTTTTGTAATGATTCAAAACAAAAAACTAAGTGAGGATGGAATAAAAATGATCAGCTGAGCCCTTGCTCCAGATTTCCCCCCTCAATTCAAATCCCTAGAAATGAGGAATATGCTTTTTAAAAAAACTTTTAATTTTGAAATAATTATAGACTTACAGGAAGCTGCAAAAATTATACATTGAGTGCCATGTACCTTTCCCCGATCTTCCCCCCAGTGGTAACATCTTACAAATATTCTTTTCAAGCAATCCACAACAGTGCTAGCAAATAAGAAGGCAGGTGGATCAAAAACTATGAGGGAAGAGAGAAGGCAGCTGGTATCGGACTGAAAGAGGAGACCACAGAACAAAATTCTACAAAAATGCCGGCTGGCTCTAAGCTCGAGGGAAGCAGTCAGAGTAATTTTGCAAAAGATGTCACCTTATCCACTTGCCAAGCCGCAGACAAGAAGCAAAGATGGGAGAGTGGGGGTTGGGAAAAGTACAAAAGAGCATATGGCCTTTTAGGAGGGAATGTAGCGATATCAAATTTATAATTTAGCCTTTTGCCTAGTGCTTCTAATTTTCAATATATCTAAACTAAGGAAATGCAAGCATCTGTGTCGAAAAACTATACATAAGGATTTTTGTCGCAGCATTGTTCGTAAAAACAAAACGTATATGGAGCAGAATGTTTACAAACAGGGGAAGAGTTAGATAGAGTGTGATTGCCCTCATACTGAGGGACGTCACATGGTAGTTAAGGACAATGAGGAGGAGTCACATAATTTGACCGTGGAAATGTTCTGTATCTTGAGGAACAGGAAGATCTCCAAGATACATTGCTAAGAGAAAAAGGAAACTGCAGTTCACTGCACCTAGTATGATACAACATGTTAACAAAAAAAGAAAAGCATAAAACGATAATACATATTTCTAGGCAAACAATCTGTACTCAATGCTTAGAAGATGATCTATGAGGACGTACAGCAAAAACAGAGAAAGGGTGTTAAGCAAAACGTGCCACGTACCTCTCCCTGCTTTGAAGTCGCCAATCACAAATGGAACTAATTTTGTGTTACGTATCCTTTGAAATAGTCAAAAATATATGTGTATACATAAACACTCTATTGTTGTGCAGAGAAACATAAACATATGTATATGTGTGTGTATATATATACAGGCTAGAGTAGGGCGGTTACTGTCTACAGGTTTTCCGTCTTGCTACACTGTCCCTTTTTGGTCCTTTGGCTACAGAGAGCAGGCTTTTGCTGGACCTTTTTTCACCTGCACTCATTGGTATTTCTGAGTTGCCAGCCTCTTGAGTGAGAAGTCTGGGATATAGGAGGCTAACGGAAAACCAGCGACTTGCCTCCATGTCCTTCCTCAGGTCCCAAGGTTCCCTAGCCAGTCCGCCTTTTTTCTTTCCACTTTTTGGATTGTTATGTTTATTTACACATAATATCCAGGGCTTTTAGTTGCACTCAGAGGGAGGAGGAATAGGGAAAAGCACCCGTATTCCATCTTCCTAGAAGTGGGAGTCAAGCCCAAACAGTTCTTAAGTCCCTGAGGTCTTACAGTTTTCTACACTATTCAGGCCATACGGATTTAAAAAAGTCAGAAGCGTAAAAAGTAGTTATGATTCAAGAGGGCCACCTGAAAAACAATTAAAGCTAAGAGAGTTCTTCCAGATGTTTAGTTATAAAATGAATATATAAACGATAAACTTTCTATATGTTAAAAAATAAACAACACAGAATAAAATGACATTCACAATAGCCACAAATTTAAGTACATGGAGTAAACTTAGCAAGAAATATGAAGGAATAAAATTCTAATACTATACTGTAGGACAGACTAATAAATGGAGAGAAATATTGATGTCTGAACTGGAAAATTCATTACTGCAAAAATGTCAATCTCCTCAAACTAAAACACCAATGTAATCATAATAGAAAATTCAGGAATAGGTTCAGAACTTTATCAAACACCTTTGCATTAGCTATTGAAAGGAGAACATGGTTTTTCTCCTTTAAGCTATTATGGTGATAAACAATTTTACAGGAAGATAAGTTATCTGAGGGTTTACAACCGGGGTGAACTTAACAGTGCTTCTCAAACTTTAATGTGCACACAAAATCATCAGAGGATCTTTTTAAAATGCAGATTAGAATTCAGTAGGTCTGGGTTCCAGGCAATGACAGTGCTGGTGTAAGTTCCACACTCTGAGTAATAAAAACCCAAACAAGGCTAAAGGATTTTCAATAGATCATATCCATTTAGAAGATGCTGCTATGGGATTTGTCAGTGTGGTATTTCTGAGATGACAAAGAAACTGCTCTCTGATGTCACCAGTGATTGCCTGCACAAGTGGTCCACCAGCACGACAGAGACTCGGGGAAGTGGGCCCCAACTGCAGGTTTCTGGATTCCAAGCCAGTCTCATTAGTAAGGTATTTGGCGTGATGGGTCTCAATAGCACTTCACATTGTTTGTGGGTAAGACTGTTTAAAAGCACAGAAGTGCAATGTGCAAATATATATCACGCCCCCGTTCCTTGATCCAAACTGAAAGGCAATCAAAGTACTGGGGTTAGCTCAAGTTCTCATCCTGCTTTTCTGGAATTATCTAAGCTCCAGAAATGCTGTGGACCTCTACCTGCTCAGACTCAGAAGCATTCTGGATAAGAAACCTGCCACAGTGACGGATGAGCTAACATTGAAGCGTTCTTCTCTTGGTGGAATGAACCCCAAACGAAGGCCACTTGGCTCAGTGTAGAATTTCCAGTCTACAGAAGCAGAATACCACATGCCTCTGACTTTGCCAAAATTCTACATTCTTCTTTTCCAGTTTGGAAGTTTTAGTTCCATCAGGACTGGCTTTTCCTATTCTGTGCTAACAACTCTTATGGAAGGCCTCTCTGTGAGACTGCAGGCTCTTCTCATTAGAGGCTGTTTATTGAAAACACTATGGGTATAAAGTTGGGAGGGAAGAGCTATTGATGAAAACGTAAATGGAGACAAAATTCGAAACCAGAAAGCCATTTAGAAGCAGCTTTTTATAGACAGAATGCCTTTACAAAAATGTCAGTCTCCTTTCTCAACTGGTATGAGAACCTGGGAAAATTTATAATAGCCATCTTTTTGTTATCATAAATACATTTTCTGTGTAATGCATCTGTAGCAAAAGAGTCTTTCAAAGTATCTGGACTCCAGAGGTTACTGCTTTGTTTTATAGATTGTAATTATCAATCTCTAGAAAATCTGGCTTTTGCTAAATTGATTGGATTACTTGATAATTGGGCACCTAGGTAATAGTCAAATAACCAACTCCAACTTTCGCAACACAAATTCTTGTGTGATCTCTGTTAGCCAAGAAAGCCCTAAACATTTATCTTTTTCTCCTTCTGTTTCAAGGTAAAATCTAGCCATCTACAAGCGTAGTCAGTTACATTAAAACAAGGTGACGAAGGCCCCTCACAGAGCGTCACCCCCTTCCTCCCCGCCCGCAGACGCTGCCCCTGCTCCTGGTAATCTGAATCTGCTTCAGAGAAGCTTGTTTTTCTGTTTGCTGGGATGCTTCTGGCACTCTCTGGTCTGAAGTTCAGTAATTCCCAGGGCTAAGTTTTGGTGTTTGTCACCATTATATTTTTTCCTAAAAAGTGGCATTCAAGCTTTCTTCAGTTCAAGCAAAAAAAATATACTGTAGCATCTATTTCTTCCTGTCTCAGTTTTTTTGGACTCTTCCTGTGCCATGTAACAACCTCAATGCTGGATCCCCATGATGTGTCCTGAGTCGTCACCTCTACACCTCATCATTTCTAACGCTGACTGAGCACTGAAGAGCTGCGCACAGTGGGCAGTCTGCTATGTGAATTACCCCATTTAATCCTCACAACCCTGCAGAAAAATGGGTATTAGCACTTTTAGATGAGAAAATGTATTTTAAATCATCTATTCTTTTCCTCAGGTTTTTGTGTGATTTTTCTCAGGTTCTCCACGTATTTCAATTATTTTCAGGGTTTGCTCTGCATTCTGCTGTTGTAAATTCATTTATATTCTAGGATGTCATTCTTTCCCTTCCTCTCTTTATCCATCAGTTATCTTTTCATTTTATTGTGTTGTCTTGTTTCATTAAGTCCACGTCTTACTAAATTTCTAGAAAGCACAAAGCAGTTTCAGTGTAAAAATTTCTTGTCTTCTGGAATGAGATGTTTACTTCATTTATATTTTACGTTTATATTCATTTTTCTTTTTTTTTGATATGAAATTTTCTTTTTTGTTTGAGGTCTTTTTTCTGGCTCACTCATTCTTAAATGTAGACAGTTTTCCCAGAGCCTTCTTACTGTTCAAAAATAACACGGTTACATAGATCCTCCTTGATGGACTGCCTGTTTACTTGGCACCTTCTGATTTGTTCCATAAGCACTTGAGATAGAAGATTGGCTACTGATGACCTATATTCTCTGAACACTACTCAGCTCCTTAGGAGGAGCCTGAGGCTGGGAGGGTGGTGGAGCTGGGGTGTGGTTGGCGTCAGCCTGGAAGCTTTCTCTCCGAATTTGTTAAGACCACTGCATCTGGGCTGATGCCGCCAGCTAGCAAGGTTGAGCTGTTCCATGCAGGGGAAGTCTTCAGATTTCAGATCAGTCCCCTAACTCAGGATTTAATCAGCCACTTGGCAAGAAATGAGATTAGCATGATAACCTTTGGTTCATGGTCTTTGGGTTTTGTGGGCTGGCAGGTTTCTACTCCCATCTATAGCTTGCCTTTAGACCTCATGCCCTCTTTGACAGAAAGCTGTCAGAACAGTGAAAAAGAGGCATGGTGGGTGCCTTAGTTCCCCTCAGTTCGATGACTTCTTCAATCCTGCCTCCTCTACTGAGGTGAAGGGAAAGGACTCCAAATGATTGTTTCTGTCCTAGCCCTCCCATGACTTCAGCCCTGGGTCCTAATATCAGATGGATTTTACATGGTGAGCTCTTCAGAACATCTTCCAACTGCAGCACTGCTCCACGCCCCAAGACTGGAGAGCTTAGAGTTGGTCCAAATGGAGTTGGTCCGAATCAGCGGACACTCTTAGAATTTTGTGCAAAATTAGAGCCTCAGCATCAGTGCAGATGATTCAGTCTTAGACTTTTGTTCACTTCCTGTGTGTTTTGCCTACCATTTGTTTACAGAAGGAATAAACTAGAAAACTTACTAGTTTACCTAGAAAAATCCTGTAAGTGTTAGGTTTTAGGAGACATTTCTTTTAAAAAATTATTTCTGTTTTCTAGCATCTTAAGCTCCGAGCAAATTCAAACATTTGAGCACCTATCATAGGCAAGACACAAGAATATGAAAGTTTTAAAAATTTGTTTTCTGCCCTGAAGGATCTTACAGTTAGGTGGGAAAAGCAGAGAAGTCCACCAATGACAACAAAAAAGAAGCTCTTCAACTTAAAAACTTTCGATTTAGGAAATTTCATCCTTATTTGCCAAAGCAAAACCCCATCAAACTCTGCCCTGCAATAACAGTTTCACTTTGGATGCACAAAAAAGGACAAACACAGCCTTTTGGAAGCCAGCATGGTGGTTGGTAGAGGGTGCTGGGGGAATAAGGAGGAGAGACATCTAAATCTCGCAAGTTCTTCTCCTGCCAACCAGAAAATTCGGACAAGTCATATAAGCTTAAGAATAACTCAGAACAAAAAGCTGGGAATGAGGATTTGTCCTGCAGGCCTAAATGAAGAATGACAGATCAGATAAGGCAGAAGATGCTCTTGGAGATGCTCAGTCTATTTCATTAGCTCTTCAGCTCTTTCAGGCTAGAAAAGCAAAGAACCTCAGATGCCATTCAACATCCACCAACCACTAAAAACCAATTCATAAAGCACCTGAGTCAGGAAGCAGGTGACACAAGGAGATCCAGCTTTAGAGAAACATGATTTCAACTCTGATCTGAGGCGTCCCTCTGGCTCTGACTAGGTTGGTGGCAGGTGGACCTGTGCAAGTCCATAGTGGCCCTGAATACTCTCTAGAGGACCACAGGTGAAAAATCATTCAACTTTCTCATCTCAAACTCTTAAGAAAGCAGACTTGGGGGCAGTGATTAAGGAAAAACTCTGCAGTCAGATTTGTTTATTAGAAAGCTGGTAGTCGATTGTCCTATCAAATAAAATATTTTCAGGGGCTATGACAGTCTGCTGTAGCTAGTGGTAGGCAATTCACATACCTGTATTTTGACCACATGCTCTTCTTGCTCATATAAAAATGATTTCCTAGCTTCATACTCTTTCCTAAGGCGGGCTCCTGAGCTTGTGGCTTCAAAGCGAAGAAGCAAATCTTCGGAAGCAGACCACATCTTCTCACGAATGTAATTGGCTGTGACTTCCTCAATAATGTCCTGGCAAGAGATATTTCTTATGGTTACACTTCACACATCAGGTGAAAGAAGCAGATAGGATAGCTTCTGGAGGTTTTATCTTTTAGAAAAGGATATGGATAGCTCTTTCTGGTTTGGTTTAAAAACAGATTTGACCAGAGCTGAGGGATGAACTGGCTTAACTTCTTTCTGGCAACATGATTTTGGAATCCTCTGAACTCTGTCCTGAGATAGTACGAGAACATGGCTGAATGATCTCAAGATTTGGAGGCAGGGATGTACGGATGATGCTGGCAAGAAGCAAGCGTGAGGCCTGAGGCCCATAGAGTGTAAATAAGACAAAGATGAGTACAGTAAGAATATGCATCGCCTCCCCCCGCCTCAGGCTGCCAAGGAAAAGCCTGCAGTGCATACGAATTCCTCAGGCTTCTCTGCCGCCTTTTTCTCGCTCAGGCCAGAGTAGGCAGACTGCTGTATTGGGTTGGGGGAAACTCAAAATAAATTTGGAATAAAATAAAAGACTTGGGGCAGAAGGAAAGGAGGTGGGAGAGGCAAGATGTGCTATCACCGGCAGACAAGGAGACCGAGATGGATGAGACAAAGGGAACAAGGCAGATTGTGAGACGTCTTTATGTGGATCATGAACTGGGCTTAGTTTTATGATCTTTGAGAGATGCAAGCAAAGACTGAACTCACTTCCACGGCTGATGCCTCTAGTCCAGTGTGACTGGAATCAACAGATTTGGATTGGATTCCAAATGGATTGGAATCAATTTAAACAATTAAAAGTGAAATCATATAAAAGATGCGTAAATATCTTTAAGAGAAGACATATATGTACATTCACTGAATAAAATCAGTAATTTTAGATTGTCTAGAAGAAATAATTTTTTTTTAAAGTGTAGACTCGCCACTTTTTAATAATTCTAACAGACTGATGCTCGATTTCACAGAGTTCTGCCTAGGGTATCTCTGGATGCCACGTGAGCAGTTTTTGGCTCTGAATTTTAACCCTTTGATGCTGCTTCTTCACAGCGTGATACATTTTTTCAATTACAGCCTATAGTTTTTAAATATTGTCCGTAATTTCATTTCTCAACAAAGTAGCACTAATAATTCATTGCCACAATGCCATTTTCCTATAAATTGTGGGAACTTTGAACATTTGAAATTAGTTAATAAGTTATTTCTTTACTAGCTTCTTGTCACTCAAGATTTCTGGCGGCAGGGTCAGCCCCAGGCCAGTTTTTTTCCCAGAGTTTTGTAAATACCGTACCGGTGATTCTGTTCACAGCACTGCGATACTGCAACGTCTTTGATGCTGGGTGACTTTTAACGATTTTGTAAGATCTATATTTGTGTATTCTATTTTTTGTTTTTCCCCCAAAATGGAACTCAAAAATTTCTCTTAAACATACTGCAATGCCTGGATCAAACAGCAGTTTTCATATCTTTTGGGTCCAACTTTTGGTCTCAAGTCAAAAGCAATCTTGAATATTCCTTCAAGGGTATTTCCCCCTGGGAAGCATTATTCACTTTCTAAAGGACCTACATATCTATGTTGTAGGCTAAGAGGGGGAAAGAAAGAAGACATTTTAAATACTAACAAGCAAGGAATTACCACTAATTGAGCTTTCGTCTGAAGGAAAACTTGAAGATTCGTTTCTTAGGATGATCTACCATCTCGGATAAGCCACAAAAGCCGTCTTCCCCCTACTCTCTTTGGTGGTGTTATGCCAATAGGGAAAACATTCTAAAAATCGGTACCATGCAGCCACATCCAACTGTAGTTCATGAAAACTTTACTCCACATCCAGCCTTCAAATAAACCAATTAGTTCCTCCCATCACTTCCATGATTCAAAAACAGAAAAGCGGCCTTGCTTATCTTTAGGTAACATAGTTTTCCATCAAACACCAACTTCCTACCTCAATTTCTTTTGCCATGAGCCATGATTCTTTAAACAAGCATGAGGCAGGTGTGACCCAGGAACTCTCTTTTGAATCGACGTTGTAGTAGTAGTCATATTTGTCCTGCAGGGTAAGTTTGAGCCATGGACCTTCTTCAGTAGACACTAAAGAAAAAAGTTTGTTACATTCCAGAGAGAAACGCTGAACCCTTCAACATCCATGTAGCTTCTTCGATATGTAAAATAATCTGATGAATGTGTTTTGTACCAAGCATTCAGATGGTCTAAGCAAACATCACTAGAAATGACTCACTAAAATGGGATGAATTCTATGCGTTCATCGGCAGCTCTCTGCTAAGCCAAAGAAAAAGGAGGAGAGACTGATGGCGAATGCTAGCTCTGGATCCCATTTTCCACGAGGATGACAGAAGTCACAAATGGCCAACAACAAGGAAAAGCAAGCAAGGAATGTATGCCCGAGGTAGAGGTGAACAGCACCACGAGGAGAAAGGAGAACAACGAGCAAGAGTCCTCTTTGATTAGAAAGACTTCCAGCACCTTCTCTGAGAGGGAGGGACCTACAAGGACTGTGACTCAACATTTAAGGAGGGCCATTAAACCAAAGCAGAAATGACTCATCTTTGCAGACAAGTCTATCCAAAGTACAAAATGGCATATGCAAACAGCAAAGTCACTAAATAGGCAGAAGGAAAATTCCTGGTTCCTCTGAATCATCTTGCTCCACACAACCACACAAAATGAGAAAAAAAAAAAAAATGTTGAAAGGACTTAATTTGTGGGGAGGGGCATACTAGAAAAAAAACCTATGGCAGTCATGCTTAAATTGGTCAAGAAGAATATCTCTTCCTCATGAATCCATGGGCTACACTTCCTGTCTAGAAATATGTTTATTTTGTTGAATTGTCATGATTCTTCCTCCAGATCAGAGAGCTAAAAACAACAAAAAAAATAAATTCTGACCTAGACCAAGCTAAGCCAACAGCTAGCTGCCAGGTGGGCATTAGATTAATTGCCTTTATAGATAAATCAGAGTTCAAGTGAATTTCCTCATAGAATATCTAAATGGATTCAAACAACTAAGCAGAAGTAACTTCACGGCCCCTTAGTGTATGTTGATTCTTTATTTGGTTTTCAGTGCCCCTCAACTGTTCCATTTGTCAATGCCCAGGAAGAGAAATGTACATCTTTTTAAACGGGCAGTCAGACAGCTGTTATCTGTTTAGAAATTCTGGTCTGCTAGAAAATATATTGTAGAGTCAAATTAGGATGATCACAAGTAATCATTGTATTTCCAGCCACCAATAGTTGTCAGATTCACGAATGCTGTCAGAAGAATAAACACCCGTCTCAAGGCAACTCTCTCACTGGGAAGAAAAGAAGGCAAAGATGGTAAAAATTGATATCTTCTCTTATTTACATAAGAACTGAGAAGAAAAAAGGTCTTAGCTGGTTAAAAACCAACCACATTGGCATTAGAAAGCTGTATTTGGTTTGGGATGTCAGAGGATAATAGGAAAAGAGAATTCCTATCATTTTCACATCAAGTTTGAATTTACAGTCAGACTTTGAGAGGCTGAGGAGGGTGTCTCCAGCACAGAGTACAAGTATTTTTCTTAAGAAATACAGTTGGTTTGTTACGTAGGGAAAAGAGTAATAATGGGTCTTTGAGGAAACCATAAAAGAGAAAAATGCCAGTTAGTTAAGAGGTAGTGAGTATTCTAAAAGGAGGCACACTTTCAGATGACTTCCAGACGAGATTATACCTATAGGTGAGAGCTACACTGAGCTATAGGATGAGTGCCCTACCTCGGAGCAGACACTACAGTTTGGGAAAGATTAGACATCCTAGAACCAGAGGTGAAAGAGAGAAAAATAAATCATCCTGTTCACTCCCAAAAACAATGTTCATCACTCCATCTGGGGGTGAAAGTCAGCCTTTAATCGCTTAGAAAGCTTCTCCTCTTCCTTTAAGAACAGGGATTGGCAAAATTTTTCCGCGAACCCTTCTTCTTTTTCTGGCACTAAGGGCCAGAGAGTAAATATTTTCAGTTTTGTGGGCTATAGATCTCTGCTAGAATAGAACTACTCAACTCTGCCACTGCAGCATGAAAGCAGCCACAGACAACACCTAAATTAATGAGTGTGGCTGGGTTCCAACAAAACTTTATTTATAAAAACAAGTGGAGGCTCAAGGAATCCAGTAAAACACTATTAGAATAACTGAGTTCAGTAAGGTTGCAGGATACAAGATCAATCTACAAAAATCAATTGTATGAAAATATGTCCATGCAGAAACTTGTACACAAATATTCACAGAAGTATTGTTCAGAATAGCCAAAAGTGGGGAAAAAAATCCAAATTCCATCAATTGATGAATGGATAAATAAAATGTGGCATATCCATACAACGGAATATTATCAGCCACAAAAAGGAATGAAGAACTGATGCATGCAACAACGTGGATGAACTTTGACAACATCATGCTAAGTGAAAGAAGCCGGACAAGGTATGATTTCATTTATATGAAATATCCAGAATAGGCAAAACTATACAGAACACAGATTAATGGTTGCCTGGGGCTGATGGTGAGGGGTGGGGAGCAATGGCTAATAGGTATGGGGTTTTGGTTTGGTGAAATGAAAATGTTCTAGAATTAACTAGTGGGGTTGGCTGTACAAGTTTGTGAATATACTAAAAACCTCTAAATTGTACACCTTAAAAGGGTGAGTTTTATGTGAATTACTTCTCAATAAAAAACCAATTATATTTCTATATATTAGCAATAAACAACCCCAAAATGAAACAAAATGTTTACAATAGCATCAAAAATGATAAAATACGTAGGAATAAATTTAACAAAAGGAACGCAACTTTATATACTGAAAAGTATAAACCATTGTCGAAAGAAGTTAAAAAGGCTTAACTACAAGACATGCTACGTACATAGATCAGAAGACTCAATATCATTAGGATGGCAACATTTGATCTAGAGAGCGAAAACAATCCCTAACAAAGTCCCAGCTGGCTCACTCTCTTTTTTTTGGAGTAAAAATGAATCTAAGGTACCTCCTAGGTTTCTGAATTGGATATCTGGGGATATTTTGACTCCATTGACTAAAACGTGGCACACGGGAAGAGGAGTAGGCAAGTTTAAGAGAGAGAAGATAAACCAAGTTTGGGCCAGGATGGATTTGACATTAGGATGGGTCATCTTTAGGAACTCAACCCCTGCGTTAATACAGTTGTGCAATTCTTTCCCCATAAAGGGTGAGGCAAAGGACACTACGGTGACTCCTGATGAAGAGATGTGGAAGGAACAGAGAGGGGCTCAAGGGTGACCAGAGGCCAAGTAAGAAAGAGTGGCAAATAGCGGTCCTCACATTTCATTAACACAAAATGTGCTGAATTGGAGGGTGGAATCTCCAAAGTTGGAAATACATCAGACAAACTTAAAAGTAAGTACAAAGGGTACTATTGGACAGACTTTCAGTAGAACTAAAAATATTTTTCTTAAGTTCCACTTCTAAGGCCATATACTGTCACAGTAGCCTCCTACACATGAAAAGTACTATGTATATAACCTATGATGCAGTACAAATAAACACCAGCCTATGAGTCAGGAGACACCTTGATCCTTGATACTAGGACATAGCAGGTGCTCAGTAAAAGCCTACTCAAGGAATGATGGATTAACTCTGCCAAAAATTAATCTCCTTGGATCTGTCATTTTCTCCCTCTGTCCAAAATCTCATGAATGTGTTTCTAAATCTGAAAAATGAGTATTAAACTCATGATCTCAAAGATACTTTCCAGAGCTAACATTTCATGATCAGCCATTGAATTGAATAGGCATAAATATTTGCCAAGGTCATTGATCTGATCCCTTGGAGACCAATTCACTGCACTTTATTCTATATTTTGAAGATTACTCTTTATCCCTACTTAATATCGTACAATCATGTATCATTTGTTTCAGAAAGGTTTGAGAGAAATATTAGTGTAAAAGTCAGTTGTGTCACTGGAGGAATGGATCAATAAGCAAGACCTACAGAAAGCAAAGTCTCCTTACATACTGTATCTTCTCAAGTCTATGGTACCACCCACGCATAGCCAAGTTAATCACAGCTTTCCAAAAAACAAACATCTAAAAAATTTCCTTTGCCATAGATGATCAAAAAAATTTTATAAATGTTCATTTGATAATATTTGTCTTAAAATTAAGAAAATACCACAGAAACCATCATATTCAAAATGATATTATTTGGTGCTAAACGATGAAGCAGCTTACCACGTTCAGATTTTTTCTCTTTTGCCTTTGCAAGGGCATCATAGCACCTGTCAGCACATTCGGGGATTATGTCATTTGGATTACAAACGGAAGACTTCAAAACAGACAAAATATCACCTGGTGTTTCTCGCTCCAAACACTGATTAACATCAACGACCAGTGTAACCCCTGGGTAATGGGGAAAAAAAAGAGTTTCTGTTAATGGTTATCTTCTACTTACCCTAGAGGCAGGCAAGGATATAATTCAACCTTTTAGGAGTGCACTGGTATTAAATCTTTTTACCCTTTGAGAGTATGTACCACATATGCCCAAGGCAGTCACCAACTCACCTACCAGTTTAGGTAAGCAGATGATGATTGCATAGGAGCATGGTCTATTAAAAATCATGGTATTTCCTGGTTACTCTTGTGTGGTGTCAAGGCACTAGGTTTTGCTCGCTGTAGTCATCAACGAAACAGGGTGAATGCACACCAACGTGGATATGCAGCCCTTACATAAATCATTAATCAGTATTTGAGAACTAGCTTTACAAAGACATTTATTTATTTTAGAAAAAGTAAAATGCTATCTAAGCTACGGAAATCCTGAAATTCTCTTGTATAGTGCTAGATACTATATAAGATATAGCACTTCGCAAAACACATGAAAGTTGTCATTAGCAAACTACATGAATGTTCTAGAAAGGCAACAGGCACAGCTGGTGGATATGTGCAATGGAGTCCAGAAACTTAATTCTGGAAACAATTTAGACCCAGAAAGCATTTTATCCCATTCAAATTTCTGCTTTTCCCTGTAAATAAAACCTCACTGAACTCTTAGTTGCCCAAGAAAAGTTAACACATGAATTCCTTCTTTTCCACTTTAGGTCCAGGTAAAACTATTCTGGCCCAGCCAAGGGAACTACTGTTTTCACAACCTGTAAATGTACTGAATTAGAAACACAGAATAAAAAAATAAAAGAAAACAGGTTAAAATATTTTCTAGATGAAAAAAGATCTTGATGAAAAGAGAAGGGAGAGATGGATATTTCTTCTTATTTTTTTAAAACATATATGAGTCAAACTCTACTGTACAAATGCTAAATGGTATATTGTCGTCATCAAATTATGTTCACACGTGCATAGAAGAGAACAATGAATGCTGATGGGGCAAAACAGAGTTTGACTTTCAACAGCCTGGAGACAAAGTCACGCAAATCTAGAGGAGCAGATAGAGAGTAAAGGGGCAGCTCCGTGGGAGACTCCAACTGTTGCTGAACAAAAGGCATAGCAGTATGTTCTTGCGCTGTGGAAGTTAATAGGAACAGGTGAAGTGCCCCTCTTTCCTCTTCTCCAGGAAAACTTTGCAGGGTGAGAAAAACGCAGGACTGGTGTTTGAGAAGTTTGTGGGCTGAGAGAAGCAGAAGGAACAAGTAAACCACAAAGAATTCTCGCATGAATTACCTCTGACAGCTTTGTCTAACCAGTAAAATGCCATTTTCCTTAAAAGACGGGTACTATAAAGGCGTAAATTTCTTGCATAGAGTAATATGCTTTATCATTGAGTATTGATGTGCAAGGAGAGGGTCCACAGGTTAACTTTCCAGACAACTGAAGCTCACCTTAACAGAACCGTTTTCCGTGAAAATTGAAAGCTCCGGAGAAAACCCTAAGAGAACAGTCTATGCTGCTCATCATTTTACCTGCAGCCCCTGGTACCTAGCAGGTGCTTCATGTTTGGTGAGAGCCACGAGAAGGGTCCTTCACAGCATTAAAATTGGGCTATCATACAGTGACTGAGACCCTAAAGGACCGTGGGGGTGTTTGGGCTTCTTTGCTCCTGCACTAAATGGCCTCAAACTCCTATGCCTCTTAGTTTCCCCTATCATCACTGTCAGCATGACTTCCTGCTGCTGTCTGTGTGCCTGCATGGGGCAGCCCAAACAAACACGTAACCACCTGGTAACGTGAGGCTTCTGATGTGCTCTGAGTTGGGAAGGGAAACAAGCAAACATATTAGTGTTATGTCTAAGACAAGAATAAACTGGTCAGAGTGTCTCTCCACGAGTCCCTGAGGAGGACAGTCAATCAGTTCCAGCGCACAGACTTCAAGGCATCTACTTTCACTGCTTTTTGCTTAACCCGTGGGTTGTGGTCAAATGCCAGATAGTTGAGGGTGTCAGATAAATGATCTCCATAAAGTTAGGGATGTTTCTGCTAAGGAACAAATTAAGCAATCTTACATAGATCTTCTAAGGGATCCAAAAGTGTTCGCTTTACATCTTAAGCCATATAGCAGCAGGCTTTCTCTAAAGCATGCATTCTCAAAAGGGGTGATATAACCTCTTAGTTCTTGGGAGGAAGGGGTAAAAAAACAACTTTTTAGGTAGAAAGTGCAGATCTACATATGGTACATAAACAGATGTACAATATGTCTGTGGTACTGAAATTTCGTGCTTGAGGAGCAATTAGGGAAAAAAACGTTTAGAAAGATTCCTCAGGGTGCAATAACGGAGAAAGGTTGAGAAATATTGCTGCAAGGAGTCAAAAGTAGAGACAAGCCTACTTTAAGAAAGCAAGACGCTCCAGTGAAAGTGCAAGTTGGGCCAAAATCAAGGAGACTTGAGCTCTTCTGCCCTTTTAAATCTTGCCTGTGGGAAAATATATGGGCCAATACGTGATCTTTTATCAAACTATCTGAGAGTAGGTTTGGTGTTTACAACATGTCACCAGAATCTGTTTCAAGCCTTCATACAAAGGATGAAAGATGCTTTTAAAAGTAAGATTAAATTCCTTGTTGAAAAACTGGAAAATTCTCATCTCAGTGTCAGAATATAGATGGTTTTATCTTCAGAACATCTTTTTGTTGTCATACATCGTAGAAGACACTCTATTCACCCTTCCAAGGGACAGGGGCGTTAGAAGATAGGATTTTAAATGTGCGAGTGTGGAGTACAAAATCACACATATTTGAGAAAACCTTTTACTCTCATAGTCAATAGAACCATAAGTCTCAACATAAAAAACAGCACCCTCTTAACATCTGTAGGCCAAATGTCAGAAGAACATGGACTAAAAGGAATAAAATAACTTCTAAATTGGTTTGATCTCTGAGAGAAAAATCCTAACCCTTTTAGGCTATTTGAGTGCCTATATTACAATCTAATTTCATAGAAGTGTTTCTTCAAACTATGGTTGCCTTCAGTTTTATACTTAAATTTCTTATATACACATCTCAACCTTGTTTTTTTTCTTAAGCATTAGAGTCTAGAACGGAAAGTCTTCAAAGATCCTAAGGGCATAAAAGTTCAGGTTGGAGAAATACACACAGTTTTCCAGGCCAAGGAAATCAAAACCAGATGGTCCTCACAGATGCTTCCAAAGTTTAAAAGCACATTGTTGAAGCAAGACTAAGGCATCTCAATGGCATTCTGTGACCCAATACAACCGGAGAGATTCTAATTGTGCCATGAATGGACAGGCTAATGAACTCCACTTTTAGGAAGCTTATTTTAATTTATTTAGCTTATTTGTACACGTAGAGTGTTAGTATATCAATCTCGAAGCTAGTTTAGATTGCCATGTGAATTTTCATACTATTCCTCCATGAAAAGAGGCTTCAAATAAAATTTTAAAAACTATCATCTGAGTCAATGTGGGGATTCTGCGAGTTGCTGAGTATATTTATTCCAGTTGTGCATTCTGGACCGGGGGAAATAATCCCAGAGTGGATTTGGGGAACTATTGGACCCCCTGTGAGACAGACCTAAGCTAAAACTCCATTGATCATCTGACCTCCATAAGCCCCCACTCTGACTGCTGGACCACAGTGAAGTGGTGGGTCTCCTGGAATGAGCATCAGTTCAGAGACAAAGTCGAGTCATCTCTGAGAAGTCTGATTGTGCCCTTTGCCCCCAGCACAGTCACCATGGTAAAAGGCCATAGGTCTCTTCAGGAGAAGCCTGGGAGAAAGATGAACAGTATACATTTTTGGTAGTGTAGCAAAGTCCTTTCTCAAAAGGGCCTGGCCTCCATTTCATTCAGAGTTCTGGGTCTGTAAATGGCTCACGTCTGAGAACTGACTGAGGGGCCATAACTTTCTGTTTCCATGCTTCAAGTTAGACTTCTAATCCCTTGACCTGGAACTCTTCCACCTGTACAGATCAAGGAAGAATTTCGTAGACGAACTGTCTATTTCGCTTCCAGGAACAGCATGATCGAATAGCCAGCTCCATAGGTCTTTGCAAGTCAGATTAGTCTGATCACTGCTTTCACTCAGCTGACCATCACAGTAAGCACACACACTTGTTTTGGTGATTAAGTGCTGCCACCAGGCCTCTGCTCGCCTGCCCTACAGATTTTGGACTTGCCAGCCTCTCCACAATTGCACGAGCCACTTCCTTAAGATAAATCTCGGTCTTTCTCTCTGCATATAAATGGGTATGTAGATAAACAGATAGCACGTGTACTTTCCAGAGAAACACTAATGCATATGTATAAAACTGTCCGCGTAGTTCTGTTTTTGTCCAGAGAAAAATATATACTTAGTTCTATTTCTCTGGAAAACCCTGACTGACACAATGAAAGGCATGGAGGACTCTTATTAAGCAGAAATGGGTAGTTTTCTAAGGATCAAGATAGAAAAAAGACTTGATTAAACTATAAATTTGAGGGTTTAGGAATCATTTTCTGCTTTCTGGATTTCGTTCAACAACATTCTTAGATTTTGCTGGAGATAGCACCTAATTACGGAAAATAGTGCAAACAACAAATCTTAATTTTGTATAAATATGCACTCAAAAACTAAAATTGGTAAGACAGTCCAAATAGTTTCAGAAATTAAAAATTACATAATTTTAAAAGATTATGAATTACAATGAAAATGCAAGGGCATAACCGGATGCAAGCAAGCGAGGTGGGCCAGGAAAAGGAGGCGAGGGCTCACACTGTTTTGCTTTGTCCTTGTCCATGTTGGCCTCATCGACTGCGTGCTGTATCTCATCCAGCCAAAGAACTTTAGAAGCACTCTCAGAGTCCTGGGAATATTGCCATAGAAAAAAAGAAAGAACAGTGAATGATGGTGAAACAGAATTAGTAACTGCTTTTCAGGAGCCTTTTTATTACAATTTCTACAAACTCTGATCTGGCAACTACTAAACACTGCCATATAGTGCCACAAGCTACTAACGAAAAAGACCCCCAACCCAACCGCTTCTCCTTTCTCCACGGCCACCCTCGCAGTCCAGCCGTCATCACTCAACGGGACAGCTGCCTGGGTCTCTATTTGCTTTTGTTGCTTCCAAGTTCACCTTCTACCACAGTGGTCATCTACCGGGAACCAGATGGGCTCTTCAAAATGGACATCTCGTGACACCACTCCTCTGCTTCACCTCCTCCAGGTTTTCCCCTGCAGTTAGGAGGGGACAAAACTCCCTCCCCATGGACTCTGGGCATCTAATGATCTGGCCCTGCTGATCCCTCTAGCTGCATCTCCCATTCCTCTGCTGCCTGCCCCAGAACTTCACACCAGCCTCCTTCAGATCACAGCATTCTAGCCCAGCCGCATGACTGGCGGCTCTTCTTGTCTTTCAGGGCTTCATTCAAACGCCACCTACTCCAACAAAGCCTTCTCTGGCCACCCCTAGTCAAACACTCTCTCCCCCAGTCACTCAGTAACTGTGGTTCCCAGGGTGGCCCCGAGGGCCATGGGATACTTTAAATTTGAGGGAAGCACAATGATACCTGATATTTATCAGACACAGAGACAAAAATAAACACAAACACAGGCAGCCCTGATGGCCTAGTGGTTAAAGTTTGGCACTTAGCACTTTGGCAGCCCAGGGTTCACTTCCTGGTTGCAGAACCACACCACTTGTCAGTTGCCATGCTGTGGCAGTGGCTCACATAGAAGAACCAGAACAACTTACAACTAGCATATACAACCATGTACTGGGGATTTGGGGATCAAAAAAAAAAGGAAGAAGACTGGTAGCAGGTGTTAGCTCAGGGCAAATCTTTCCTTGCAAAAGGAAAAAAAAAAACCCAAATAAAAACATAGTGATTGCCCTCAAGGGCTGACAGTTCAGTAGAAGAGACAGATGTATCAAAAAATAATTATAATACAAGGTGATCAACGTAATAGCGGCTGTAGATACATGATCTAGAAATAGCCAAGAAGGGGTTAACTTAGAGTAGGGGTTGTTGATTTGCAGGGGGAGAAAAGACTAAGTGGTTAAGGACAGCTGCAGAAAGGAAGCACTAGCAGCAATGAAAAGTTATTGAAGTATCTTCACTAGTTTTTACTTTTGGGTTGACTCTGACTATCTTGGCACAAATGCAGTGCTGGCATGTAATGTAATTAAATGGGACTTCCGGACTGCAACTGCATTTTATATAAACTTGTCCAAAATTATAAGTAAATGTTATCAGTAGAAATCATTTTCAGGGAAGGTAAGACATTCCGTTTAAAAAAATGGGAACATCTGCCTCTGTGTAGGACTGTATCACATACTAAATCCTAAGGCAAGATTGTGATGAATAGAGGGTAGCTCAGTGGAGCCATGAAAACGTGCTCCATCACTCAGGACTCAAGATGGATGAGGAGCAGGGAGGAGAAATAACACACCAGCTCCTTTGGCAGGCTTCAACCTTATTTCCCTCAGAGACTAACATGAGAAATTGTGTGTGGAAAGGGCTCTGAAAATGAAAGAAAGTATCTGTTATTTCATCCCGCAACATGTGGCCTAATGGAGACCATTGTGGAAGGCCTGGCACCTGCTTCCACCATCATCTCCAGCTAGGTCCGCCATGTGGGTACCATCAGCTGTTAGTAAGATTTTCCATTTCTTGGGAGAATGGATGGGAAAGGTTCAAACAGGAAGCAAGATGGGAAGTTGAAGACCAGAGGAGGAATGGAGAGACAGGGGAGCAGGAATTATTTTTTCTCTGTTTACAAGGCTAAGGAGAACCCAAATACTTCCCAAGGTATAGCCTAAAAACTAGGCTCCACACAAGTTCATTTATGTCTGTCTCAATGTTTTTGAAGGGTATTTACCAAGTTTATTCATAACTTATCACTGTAGAAGATGCACCATACAAATTTTCACCCAGATGAGAAGTTACAATCCTATTTCAAAGTATTAATTCTATACGCCAAACAGAAGACAGACTTTGCACATCAAATGAATTTAAGGCAACAGTGTAAATCATGACTCACTGAAGTAAAGGTTGTTCGAGTTAAATGCAAAACCAAGAGTAAAAACTGAATGCTACCACATCAGTAAGGTCTCCTTTCCAGTTGCTCACCAGAAGACTAGAAATATTATATCTACAGATGGCCACGCTTCACCTTGGGCTAAAGAGCCAGGTTCAACATGTGAGTTACAAATGGACAAAGTGAACAGAAACTAGGCCATCTGCACAAGTCATAAATTCCTGAATTAAGTTTTAATTTAAAAAGTACTCTCTTCAATATTTTGTGCTTTTCTTGGTCATTATTTCTGCAACACGATAGCATTCTATCCCAGTTTGCATTACCATAAATTATGTGATCATCACACTGACTTTGGATGGCAAAACTCTTGGTGTGATGAAACTTAATCAAGATGTGAAAAGTTTACACAGATCAATTCCTTCCTAGCTTATGCCTCAGCCTTTAAGTCTCATGTGAAATTTGCATTTTCTGATTCTTGCTACATTTTATAGGCAACAGGCTGTTGGGTTTAGCGTTTAACCTTAAATTTCATTAATTACAGGAAAATCTGTTATAACGCAGTATTTTTTTCTACTGAATATTAAATCATATCCTCCAGAATATAACTACTTATAGAGGCTTGCATGTTACACAACAATGTGAATGTACTTAATGCTACTGAGTTGTTCATTTAATAATGGTTAAGATAATAAATTTATGTTATGTACATTTTACCACAATTAAAAAAAGCCTTATTGTAGACCTGTTCACCAATACTCATGGAATCAAGGCAGTCCTTGGCATGTCAGCGTTGTATTATGATTTTACTTTAATCATAATGTTGGTTGCCCCCGGACCAGTTATCTGCCCCTGTAGACTTACTGAATAGCTCGGAAGAGATTGAACTGTGGCAAAACAAAACACAACACTGTAAAACCAAGTTCTGGCCAGGGACCGTTGACAAATTCAGACCAATGTGACAGCGCGCAAGAATTTTCAAAGTAATCAAGCACTTAATTTTAACTTAAAAAATGTTTGCTTCCCATGATGTATTTAATTTATAATTATGTAATTAGTTTAAGAATTAAGATTTGAAATAGCTGGGAAGATAAAGGAAAGGATAATTTCTGACAGCTTAATTATTAAGCAGAAATTACACTCTGGAACTACATTTTTAAAATGGGTAAAAATGAGATGAGACAGAGCTAAAACTGCTGGTCAGCATCTAGTTCCCGCTCCCTTCTGTAAAGGACAGTACACCATCTGCACTCTCTTAACGCACAGCTGTATCCTGGTGGGAAGGCCAGCATCTGTTCAGAATGGACCATTAGGGCGGGCAAGGGTTAAACAACTTTCTCCGGGATTATGTACCATGCTCAGAGGCTTGGCCTGAGTCATGCACACTGAAACTTGAGTGCTGTCACACCCTTTCTCTGCAGAGGAGGGGGCACGCTTCCTGCCTGCAGAGCACAGGAGAGCACGCGTCTACAGAGAGAACAAGGCTTCCATTTGCTGTTAACACATGGAACTGAGGTGAAACGCGTTCCCCGATCATACACATTTGATGACGTCTGGGAAACGGGACTGAGGACATCAAGATGAAGGCTGTCATCCTGGCAGCTGCTGGACTGATGCTTCTGTCACCCACTCTTTGTCAAAGTGGTAAGCTCTTTTCGTACGGGGTACAGTGCGGGTGCTGGTTTGGTGACAAGAGTCACCTGAGTCTAATTTTCTTTGCATTTCACACAAATGGCAACCTGGAGGCAGCGTCTGATCTTAGTTATTAAACGGCGGCATCACAGAAGCGATCAGCTCGAGTTTGTTCACTCTGTTCAAACCTTGTCAAACAATAAGCGTCCTCTGCTTATATTTAAAAACTTGTGGCATAGCTAAGATTTTAGATCACTACAATTAAGAATCAATTTTCTTTGTGAGGAGTTTTTGATTTTCTAAGTATTTCCTCTGATTCAGCAAAGATGGCACTTTTGCAAGAGATTTAAAAAATGTTGTTTATACGTTCTGGTGAGGCACAAATAGGGGAAACCAGAATAACTCCCAGAAAGATCGAACGGTCTGCCCTCAGGAGTCAGCGATGCTAATGAATTAGTGTTTCTAAACGAAATACCTTTTCTGACTTTCAGTGGCACCTGGGAGTTCTCCCCACCCTCATATATGATTTTATAATTTTATAAGTGAAATCTCCTGAATACTATTATTCAACTGTTGACACGCTTCCTCTTTCACTCAACACGATGTTAGCCTGTAACCTCCTGCTTGCTCTCAAATTAACCCACTTGGGATAGATCTGTACCCACAACTCTTTTACTGTTAGGTACAGTCCAGGCAACACTGTTAGGAGCAGGAGAGCTGGGGTGAGGGACAACCACCAGCAGGAAATAACAAAATTAAAGAAATAACAAACCTCTGTAAAGGAACGCTGCTTACACTGACAGTCGGAATGGCCGAGGCGGGTGGTAGGAGAGCACACGCGGCTGTGAATCGAGTGAGCGAGTGTTTTCTGAGAGTGGATGAATCGAAATGCAGAATAATGAAAGGATAACCAAAGAAAAGAGTTTTGTGCAGGTGGTTCCTTCAAGATGCTGGTGGGGTTTGGTGGAAGTGAAAAGAGTGGAATTTAAAGGTGACAAAGTGAAAGGCAGTGAGGTTGCTTTCTTGGATGGGGTAGGGGAGAAACACGAGGGAAGAACTCATTATCAAGAGGCTCAAATCCATTCCCTTTGGATCAGTCTGTGTCCCAGGCCATTAAACGTTTCAGAAGCATGATGCCAAACAGAAGCCTGTACAAAGAATTCAAATAAAATTAAAAAATATATAAAATTTAACAATGAGTACTATTCTTAAGGAAAACCAGGCATTAAGGGATAAAAGACTTATTGAAGCTGAACCAGATCCGGAATTCTCATGGGAAATGGAATCAAGACTTTTTCATGAACAGTCACTGTTTGGCATGCTTTTAGGCACGATGTCTTGCTTAATCAGAGGAATTTTCTGAAAACTGACAAACACTGGGTTTCAACAGCTCCCTTATCAGATCCGGAAGGGAAATAACTGGGACAGCACGTTCTCCAGCCACCCCTCTCCCTCTTCTACCTATCTGTAAAGGCACTTTTCTTTGGGTGTGGTCAGACGCAAGAATTTTCCAAAATGCAAAAGTGAGCAGAAGGATCTGTGTGGCTGGACTCAAGCGTCACACACACGCCTTCACAGTTCACACCGAAACACAGGCACAGACGAACGCCACTTCCCAGATTTTTCTTTCCTTCTCTCTAATCTATCTTCTCTTAAATGACACCTGAGCACCTCGCTGTCCTGGCCTGTTCAGGCAACACCCTCCCTCTGTTTCACACACTGAGTTTGCACAATCTCAGGGTTATGAGGCGGCTTCAATTCCACCCGGAGGCCAGCTGCTAGAGAAGAAAGCAGGAAGAGGAACTGGCTTTGAGTGAGAACCAGATTAGTAAATTATTAGTCCTTTAACCTCAAGTTTTCAACATGTAGGAATTCCAAGGTAGAGTGAGGAAGACGTGAGTGGCAGAGCAATGGCATTTTAAATTGGTAAGTACGAGGTGTATATTCAACCTAAAAGTCCATCTTAAGGTAACATTAGAAACTTGATAGAATCTACTTTCTATACATGTCAAAGATTAATTTATGGAAAAATTATATAACGAGAAACAGATTTGAGTACTAAGGTTTATTTTGTTTTTGAAGTTGCTCTTTCAAAAATTAGGATTGTTAATATCAACATGCCAAGTAATACCCAATATGTTTAGTATGTAGTTGTTGTTTCTTTTTTTTCATTTCCAACTTCTTAAAAATCATCATATTGATTTCATCTTCTCATTTTTCTTCCTTTGTCTCCTCTCCCCTTCAAATCTGGCATTTCTCCTAAAGCCTCCCTTTGGATTCTTTCCTCTCCTCTCTCCCTAGGCCGTCCTATCCACTCCCACTAAATTAAACTACAGCCTCTATGCAGACTGAAAAGTCATACCTCTTATTCGGGCTCCTGGAGTTGTGGACTCAACACCTCAGTCTTCTAACCTGTCATGGGACATTTAACACACAGATATCCCACCAGCAACCCAAATTTAGTTAACACTAACAACTGAGGTCTTAGCTTCTCCCTGTGCTGCCCCTTGTCCCACGCTCCTCCACGTCATTTAGAGTAGAAACCTCCAACTCACTTCTGCCTCCTGCCTCTCCCTCTCCGCCTCCATCGCCAAACAGATGCCGGTCCCTTCGAGCCTCCATCACAGAGTCTGACGTGTTCATTGTCACCTTTCCACTGCCATCACTCTACTTCTGTAACTCACCATCTTGAGCAGCCTCCAAATCAGGCCCCCTTGCCTCTTACCTTTTCAGTCTATTCTCTGCACTCTCCCCAAAGTCATCTTAAACACAAGTCAAGCCACAGTTATACTACTTTCCTGTTGCTGCTGTAACAAATTACCACAAACTTAGTGGCTTAAAACAACACAGATTTCTTATCTTACAGCTCTGGAGGTTCAAGTCCTAAAGTCAAGGTGTCGGCAGGGCTGTGTTCATTCTGGAGGCTCCAGGGGCGAATCTGTTTCCTTGCTTTTTTCAGCTTCTGGAAGCTGCCTACATTCCTTGGTTCATGGCTCCTTCTTCCATCTTAGAAGCCAGCAGTATAGCATCTTCAAGCATCTTTGACTCTTATAAGGAGTCTTGTGATTACATTTGGCCCACGCGGCCAATCCAGTATGCTCATCCCATCTCAAGATACTTAATCACATCTACAAAGTCCCTTTTGCCATACAAAGTAACAAAGTCACAGGTTCCAGGCATTATCAGATGGAATCTCTAGGGGGCCATCATTCTGTCTACCACAACGGTCATCCCTCCATTCAAAATTTTGCATGTGGACAACCCCAGTATCCATGAACGGGCACATGATTTCTTAGTACAGTTTAAAGGCCCTTCAGAGATTTGGTTGTAATCTACTCATTCAAATTCATCTCTCAGATGCACCTTATTAGCATAAGACAATGTGTTTTTGTGCATCTTCTTCACTAGTCTGAGAGTTGAAGACAGGGATGGAGTTTATTTAAAACTGTATATCACTGGCATATACATATGCAACAAACACTTGAATTAACTTATCTGATGTTCCCAGATTTCATGCCGCCCACACTATGCCTTTGTTCATATATTACCTACCAGAATTGTATTCATCTATTAAATTCCATCTCTTGATGAAATTGCTCATCTTTGCTCTTATTCATTTTCTCCTTGACATTTTGCTCAAACATCTAAATCTATCATCTGAATGCCTATAGACCTTTTGTTTTTGTTTTTTTTAAAGATTTTCCCTTTTTCTCCCAAAGCCCCCCAGTACATAGTTGTGTATTTTCAGTCATGAGTCCTTCTAGTTGTGGCATGTGGGATGCCACCTCAGCATGGCTTGACAAGCGGCACCATGTCCATGCCCAGGATTTGAACCGGTGAAATCCTGGGCCGCTGAAGCAGAGCACGCGAACTTAACCACTCAGCCACAGGGCCGGCCCCCTAGACCTTTTAATCAATATGACATTAGCCTATAATGGTCTTACGTGCTATTTTTGTTTCCCCCAACAGTATTATAAACTCCTTACATGCAACGAGTTGTCACCTAGTTTTCGCTCCTGCATGGGCTAGCATGGTGCTGGGACATACTAAATGCATTCCTGTTGATTACTTGATCTATAACAATTTTCAAAATAAAAATAACTTTAAATTCTACAAGTACAGAGATTCTGTAGCATAAGATACTTAGTTTTATTATCTCCTGAACCATAGATATGGCTCAGCAACAGATAATATGTTAATACTTCTTTTCAATTACAGGCATGGAAAATGATGCAGACAACTTGGCAGTGCCAACCTTACCTATTAAAACCTACCATGGAGCTCCCTCAAATTCTTTTGAAGAGTTTCCCCTTTCTGCTATAGAAGGCTGGACAGGAACCACCCCAACTATTAAAATTAAGTGCCCTGAAGAAAGTGTTTCAAAGCTCCACGTGAATAATGCTACCATGGGGTACCTGAGCAGCTCCTTAAGTACCAAACTGATACCTGCCATCTACATCCTGGTGTTTGTAGTAGGTGTGCCAGCCAATGCGGTGACCCTGTGGATGCTCTTCTTCAGGACCAGGTCCATCTGTATGACCATCTTCTACACCAACCTGGCCATTGCAGATTTTCTTTTTTGTGTCACGCTGCCCTTTAAGATAACCTACCATCTCAATGGGAACAACTGGGTATTTGGAGAGGTCATGTGCCGGGCCACCACAGTCATCTTCTACGGCAACATGTATTGCTCCATTCTGCTCCTTGCCTGCATCAGCATCAGCCGCTACCTAGCCATTGTCCATCCTTTCACTTACCGGGGACTGCCCAGGCGCACCTATGCCTTGTTAATGTGTGGACTGGTGTGGGCAATAGTTTTCTTATACATGCTGCCATTTCTCATCCTAAAGCAGGAGTACTATCTTGTCCACCCAGGTATCACCACCTGCCATGATGTCCATAACACATGCAAATCCTCAGCTCCCTTCCAACTCTATTACTTCATCTCCTTGGCATTCTTTGGATTCTTAATTCCATTTGTGGTCATTATCTATTGCTACACAGCCATCATTCGGACGCTTAATGCGTACGATCATAGATGGCTGTGGTATGTTAAGACGAGTCTCCTCATTCTTATGATTTTTACCATTTGCTTTGCTCCAAGCAATATTATTCTTATTATTCACCACACTAACTACTACTACAACAACATCGATGGCTTATACTTTATCTATCTCATAGCTTTGTGCCTCGGTAGCTTGAACAGTTGCCTAGATCCATTCCTTTATTTTCTCATGTCAAAAATCACAGATCACTCCACTGTTTACCTTACAATGGTGAAATCATCTTAGAGAACAAGGAAAGCTATCTGCAAAAACATACATTCTTGGGATAACATGTGCATAAGTGCAAGGAGCTCTATTCTCTAGCTCCATTTGTGAGCACCTAAGAAATAGTGGTTCAAAATAAACCATTACGAAAGCACTAGTTTTTTTTACACACTTTATCAGTATTTTAAGAAGGTCAATGCAGATGAAAGATATCACCACTTTCTTTATGGCAACTGACACATTTGCCAGACTGGTACTTCAAGCTCCTCTCCTTCTCTGAGGCTTATACTCTTGATGATTTAGAGGAGGAGGGTGGGTCAAGGGACAAAGGCACAGACTAGGGAGAAGCTAAGATCTCAGTTCTTAGTATCTGGCATCATTTTTGATTCTTCTGCTTCCTTCAGCTCTCATGCTGGTGGCTGCCTCATCAGCTGATCCTACCTCTCTCAGTCTCTCACTGGGGTCGTTATCCTAACCCCAGCTTTGCCTTCTAACCATTCTGTTCACTGCCAGCCTGTCGTCCATTTCACCAGCCACTGTCAGATTAATCTTCCTCAAGTATCACTTTGGATACACCATTCAAAACTCCCAGCTCAAAAACCTCCATCAACTCTCCACTGCTTTGGAATAAATTATAAATCTTTAGCTTGGCATTCAGAGTTGACTTTTTAACTTTACTTCCCAATAAATCTTGCCTGTGATACAGGCGCTAGTGAAGCTTCTTGCTTTGCCCTGATCTCAATTTCTCCTCTCTTTGCCCCTGCCTATAACTGGAAACCTATTTCTAACATGTTTGCCTTAACTCTTTCCATCTCTTCAAGTCCTCAAAGGACCATTCTTCCCTGATTCTCAAGCTAGAAATTCATTTATCTCATCTGAACTTTCAAAGCACTTTCTTGTATTTTTATCATGGCACTTATATGCAGTTCATTTATATACAAATATTAATTCCATAAACACTTATTAAGTACCACGTATGATAGAGAAAGGGCTTGTCCTCTTCCTTCTTAGAGCTTCTTGTAGCAACCTTAGGTCCACGTCTTCCCAGGGTCTGTGGGGCCCAGCTCCACACATTGTACATCATGTGGTGGAATGAATGAAAGAGTAAAATCCCAAAGCATCTAAACAGCATGAAAGCCCATCAAATTCACACCGAGAAGGCAAGGTATTCTGTATGGCATGGGACAACATCATTTTTGGTTGGCCATGTTAAAAAAAAACAAAAAAGGAAGCTAAGAATATACTCATGAGGTCACTTAGAAGTTTAAAATATCACCTCTATTATTTTTCTTCCTTACGCCCAGTTTTTAATAGGGAAACAATATTTTGTTATAAACACCCAGTATATTCCTGTAGGTAAATGACTCCATTTCCTTTAGTATAGGGATTAGATAAGAGGTGGGGATTAGTGGCTAAGGGCATGAAGGATTGCTGAGATGAATTTTCTAGTCTGTAGGAACGTGCATTGACCACATACTTTGTAGTAACCAAGAAAACAATAAAAAAAAATTTTAAAAGCATATTTTTGAATGTGCAGAGTGTTCTATTTCATTGGACTTAGGTAACAAAAAAAAAAAAGAAAGAAAACAACGTGTACATGAAGACCCTTTACGGTCTGTGTGTGGTTATGTGAAGAATAAGAATCAGATAAACACCAAAGCAATCAAGAAAAACAAATCTAAAATAAGTTTCAAGATGACAAAAACTTCAATGGAAGGAATTGGTTTCTGCAAATAAGTCATCGACTGTAAAACAATTTTACCTAAGGAAAAATGCAGCAACGTTCACTTGTCAAAAGCACACTTTAATTTTTATGCAGTAAATACATATGTCGCAAAACAGAACTTTTTTAGGGGCATAATTCATATGTTCTCATGCAAAGCTTTTAATTTAAAAATAGCTCACAATTCACTGCCTCCAGTGAATACACACAGAAAGAGTGTTCTCTGCTAAGTAAATGCCAACATACTCATTACTCAGCCCTTCCCCAAAAGACAAGAGGAATTTGGTGCCTATATGAGGTTATACTGGAAACACTATTAACAAAGACCAAGAATCCTCACCAACTTACATCACTGTCCTCAATCTCAGACAAAACTGAGTGTCCATCCTATTAAGATGTAACCCATTGCGACTTTTAATGGCTGTATACTTGGGTGCAATCTTTACTTTAAATTGTCAATACCAGTAATGTAATTGTCTTCCATTATTTTCCAAGGCCAGACTATGGAAAGACAAGGCACAGAAATTTTCAGGCATCGAAACAGCGGAGGTTAAAAAACAAACTGGAAATTTTCAGGTATCACAACAGCAGAGGTTAGAAAACAAACACAGAAGGGGTCGGCCTGGTGGCATAGCATTGAGTTCGCATGCTCTGCTTGGTGGCCCCGTGTTCGCTGGTTCGGATCCCGGGTGCAGATGTAACACCACTTATCAAGCCATGCTGTGGCAGGTGTCCCACATATAAAATAGAGGAAGATGGGCACAGATGTTAGCTCAGGGCCAATCTTCCTCAAAAACAAAAACACAACAAACAAACACAGAGATCCCACCAAATAAACAAGAGAATCAGATTTTTTTTTTCCCCAGGGAAAGAGAACAGGCTGAGAAAGGAATGTTTTAAAATTAATGGACAGAGAAAGAAAACTGTGTTTAAAAATAGCAGTTTAATCAAATCAGATTCGTTGCTTGGAGTTGTAGTGTTTGAAATCTGTTAGCTATTGCCAATATAGTTCAAGCCCTAATTTTCTTTTTTTCTTTTAAAGATTGGCCCTCAGCTAACATCTGTTGCCAATCCTTTTTTTTTTTCCCTTGTTCTTCTCCCCAAAGCCCCCTAGTACATAGTTGTATATTCCAGTTGTAGGTCCTTCTGGTTGTGCTACGTAGGACACTATCTCAGCATGGCTTGATGAGCATTGCTAGGTCGCTCCCAGGATCCAAACTGGTGAAACCCTGGGCCGCTGAAGCAGAGCATGCAAACTTAACCACTTGGACGTGGGGCCAGCCCCAAAGCCTAATTTTATAGACCAAAAGTGGTTTAATACCTGATCTAGAACGCAGATCCCTAGGCTCCTATTTAATGCTCTGATTACACTATTAAAGCTACAGCTTCCACACTTAGAAAGGATGCCTAACAGCCGGCCGGCAGAGCACGGACTCAGGGAGGCTTCTGAGGGCCCTGCAGAGAGCCTGTGGGGTTCCATCTCCATCTAGAGCCCTTAGATTGGAACACTCTTGAGGGGCCCTCCACTGCCTGCTCCTGAAAGTTTTGGGGAGTCAGTCTCACCTCAAGGACAAACCCCCAGGTGGCTGTGGGCAGAGAGGAACCCAGGTCTATCTCTGTCCTGTACCCAGAGAATCCCAACTCTGGTTTGTGGACAAAGCAGACCTTGTGTCTGGTAAGGACCTTGTGATGAAGACATCACTCACCTGTGTGGCAGCCGGAGGCACCCACGATAATATGGCTACATGATTGAAGCACTTTTTTTGGGTGTTAGGCTCCATGCTAAATGCTATATCCTCACCATAATCCTGTAAGGCAGGCACTATTATTCTCATTTCACACATGTGAAAACTGAAGCATAGACAATTTTGGTGAATTGACTAAAATCCCTAGCTAATTTGTGGCAAAGCCAAGATGTGAATAGTGCCTGTCTGTCTCCAAAGCAAAGGACTTTATCTTCCAATGCTGTGCCATGTGCTCCGGCCACAGCTCCATCAGTGGGACTGCGGGAGGCAGCCCACTCCTCCTTGTTGACAGGGTCCTCTCTCCTCCCCCTGGGATGTAGGGCCACAAGGCTTGGGTTTGAGTCTTGCTCTCCCGCTCACTGGCCCGGCATTCAACCTGAGCCTCAGGTTCACTCACATCAGCTGAGAGGGCGCCCACCCCATAGCTGCTGCAAGGCTCAGATGGGCACGATTTAAGTGAGGGGATTGAGAAAGCAGAGGGTAAGGCTGCTGCCGTCCCGCCAGAAGGCTAAGAGCGCAGAAGGCCCCTCCTTAGGGGATATTTTTCTTCACCTCAAATGAGGCCGTTTAGTGGTGTGGAGCGAATAGGATTTATACTGTTTTGTTCTTTTACTTTTATTGAATTTTTATTTATTAAATTTTTTTTTTGCCAAGTACTACATGGTACAAAATTGAAAAGATTCAAAAATACGTCGTCTTCATCCCTAGCCACTCAATTCCCTTCCCCAAAGGCAACCACTTCTGTTTGCTGCTGGAGACCAGATTACGTCAAAATGTTTCTAAGCACTTGAGTAAAAGTTAGCTGCTTTGAAGGAACACCTGGATCGGGGCAGTAGGTCCTGTTCCAGAAACTAGAAAAGTTACTGGGGGATTTGGCCTTCGTGAGTTTACACTGTTTCTTGAAAGTTTAGAAACACTAAGTATGTAATACATGCTCTCTGTAAAAAATTTAAAAATCCCAACAGTACAAGAACAGAGGGAAAAAGAAGTCCCGTCCATACCAGCCTCCTAGTTCACCTTCCAGAAGGTATCTCCTTCCAGAAACATTTTATGCACATCCAAGCACACATATACATGGGCATGCATCCCGTGTTTATGCATGTAGAAGCCTGCTTTTCTCATTTAACAATATCCACATTAAAGATTGTCCAATATAGATTTGCTCATTCTTTTTGATGGCCATATAGTATTTCACTGCATGGATATACTGCAATTTATTTAACCAGCCCCATCTTGATGGACGTTTAGGTTGTTTTTTGTCTTTTGCTATTACAAACAATACTGCAATAAACATCCTTTTCCATCTGCCTTAATGCACAATAATATATGTTTCTGAATCAGACAGACCAGCTCATGGTCCCAGAACTAATTACTTTTTGGGAAGCTTTGGAAAACTTACTTAGTCTTTGTTGCATTATCTGTAGGTGATGATAGCGATATTTAGTTCACAGGCTGTTATGAATTGTTATGAGGACTATATGAGATAATATACATAAAGCACCTAATATCATGCCTGGCAAACAGCAGGTGCTCAATAAATGTTTGCTCTAACCAATGATGTTTTTTCTGTTCCAGGTAAGGCTGTTCCCAGGTTCTAAGACCTATACAAAGGAGATGCCCACCCCTTTCAATTAGGCTTGCACCAGGGGGCACGGCAGCTACAAGTGGTGAGGTCCCAGGTAGCATCACTCCCACAGTCAGGTGACGGTCATCAAGCCTCGCCACCCAGCACAGTACCCTTCCAACAATGGCCAGCACCTGTGGGACTCCTCATAACATCAGTACAAGCTCTGCAGCCAGACAAAACCCTCTGCCCTTCAATGGGACCCTGCCCAGGTCAGTGTCCTCCCAGGCCTAGAACAAACCTTGCTGGCACCCACCTAGCACTGCATTACCTGCCTGCATCTTCCTGCTTCCCTCGCACCTAAGCAACTCTTCCTTACCTCTCAGGTGCAGCTCCTGTTCTAGCTCCACACCAACTTCTCTTAGGATTCCAGTCCACACCACCACCAACCATCTAGGAGTCACCCTGTGCACTCCTTGTTTTGACACTTTGCCACATACTTATCTCTACCATTATTTATTCTATATGCCTCAGTAAGTTTCTAAGCATTTTGAGGATAAGGACAGAGAACCTTCCAATGGTATCACATGCTGCTTGTAGCCCCTTTTCCCTACCAGATGCTATCTACTGCACTACGAACACAGCATGTGCTCAGTACATCTCCAGTGACTTGGCCTCTGAACAAGAACTCACCCACAACTGAGTTTCTAATGAAAGAACAGAAGCAGTAGTCAGCTCTGGAGTAGCTGCCCCCTCATGTGTAACACCAGGAAAATAACAGTCCCATTACTTCCATTCTGATTCACAGGCAATTGCCAGGACAAGAAGCTCACGAGCCTTAGGAAAAATGGGTAAAAAATATTCCCTCTCGCTCCCTCTTCCCAACCCAGGTCTGCATATTTGAAAGAAACAAACCCGCTAAGACTTACCATGAATTTCTGTGATTTGGCACAGGACAAAACATCCTGGTAGTGCTGGGCAAGGCCTGGGTCCACATAGTTAATCTTAGCAGTGGGCAACAGGAGGCTATCTAAAGTTTTCAGAGGGTTCCCTTCGTCTATAGCTTCATTGATGTATCCTACAGCTACAAGTCCTAGAAAATGAAGAAAAAGCTTTCCTGTTAAGTCAGGACATTGTAAGTTCTCCAGAATCACCTATTGCAAAGATTTAGTTGGAAAGGGGGGTGGGGAATGTGCACACACACACAAAACTATAAGAGCTAGTTAACAGGTACAGCCAAGGCTGCAGGATATAAGATCAATGTACAAAAATCCATTTTATCTCTATACACTTGCAATGGATAATCTGAAAACAAAATTAAGGGAACAAATTCCACTTAGACTTCAATTATAAATATATTATAATCACTAAAAGAATAAACACAAGAGTAAATTTAACAAAAGAAGCATAAGACATATACATTGAAAACTATGAACCATTGAAAAAAATTAAAGATGACCTAAATAAACGGAAAAATCATCCCATGTTCATGAATCAGAAGAGTTAATATTAAGATGAGAATACTCCACAAATTGATCTGTAGATTCAATGCAACCCCTATCAAAATCCCAGCTGCCTTTTTTCAATGGAAATTGACAATCTAATTCTAAAATTCATATGGAAGTGCAAAGAACCAAGAATAACCAACACAATGCTGAAAAAAGAAGAAGAAAATTGGAGGACTCTTCTAAACTTCAAAACTTATTACAAAGCTACAGTTAATGCTGCATGGTACTGGCATAAGGGCGGACATGTAGAGCAATGGAATAGAATTTAGAGTTCAGAAATAAACTCTTACATTTACAGTCAACTGATTTTTGACAAGGATGCCAAGATAATTCAACAGGTCTTCATAATAGTCTTCATAACAAATGGCACTGGGACAACTGGATATCCACCATAAGAATGAAGTTGGACTCCCTACACCATACCATACACAAAAACATAACTTAAAATGGATTATAGACCTAGACATAAAAGCTTCAACTATAAAACTCTTAGAAGAAAATAGGAGTAAATCTTTGTGGCTTCGAGTTAGGCAATGCTTTTTAGCTATGACACCCAAAACACAAACAACAAAAGAAAAAAATACATTGGCTGCTGTAAAAATTGAATCTTTTGTGCTTCAAAGGATACCATCAAAGAAAGCGAAGACAACCTATAAACTGGGAGAAAATACTTAAAAATTCTGTTATCTGACATACCACTTATATAAGGAACTTTTACAACTCAACAATAAAAAAGAAAACCCAATTTAAAATGGGAAAAGGACTTGAATAGACATTTCTTTAAAGAAGGCATACAAATGGCCTGTAAGCACATGAAAAAATGCTCAATATCATTAGCGACTAGGAAAATCCAAATCCAAATCCCAATGAGATACCATTTTGTACCCACTAGGATGGCTGCAATATAAAAGACAAGCAACAACCAGTGTTATGAGGATGTGGTGAAATTGGCACTTTCATACATTGCTGGCAGGAATGGAAAATGGTACAGTCACCTTGGTAAACAGGCAGTTCCTCAAAATATTAAACATAGAATTACCACATGATCCAGCAATTCCACTCCTAGGTATATACTCAAGAGAATGGGAACCGTATGTTCACACAAAAACTTCTACATGAATGTTTACAGAGGCAATATTTATAATGGCTGAAAAGTAGAAACAACCCAAGTATCCATCAATTGGTGAATGGATAAACAAGATGCACATCCATATAATGGAATATTATTTGACTTAGAAAGGAATATGAAGTATACTGATGCATGATACAACATGGATGAATCTTGAGAACATTACACTAAGTGAAAGAAGGCAGACACAAAAGATCACATATTACATGACTCTATTTATATGATACGTCTAGAATAGGAAAATCAATAGAAAGAAAGTAGATTAGTGGTTGCCAGGAGATAGGAGCAGGGGGAAAAGGCAGTGATTACTAATGGGTATGAAGTTTCTTTTTAGGGTGATGAAAATCTTAGATAGTGAATTTAGATAGTGGTGATGATCGCACAACTTTATATATCTCAATGAAGCCGTTATAAAAAGTGGGGATAACTTTATGTATAGGTGGCGGCGGCAATGCTAATTTCTGGTGTAGGCCTCAGATAAGAATGCCAAGACACTGGATGATGGAAACAGAATGCCAGAGCTGGAAGAATTTAATGCAGAGATGTACAGAAAAGAAAACCGAAGTACAAAGAGGTTTGGATATACATTCTATTCTTTGGATTATTCTACTTTGCCACTTTGTAAGGGACGCCAAAAGAGAAAAATCAAACAATTTAAAATCAAACTGTTCCCCATAGTGTTAGCAGAGTGAATTTCTAGGTCAATGCAGTCCAATGCTGTCCAGTGGAATGTTCTGTGATGATAGAAATGTTCTGTATCCGGTCTGTCCAATATGGCAGTAATTAGCCACATGTAACTATTGAGCATTTAAAATGTGGCTAGTATGACTGAAGAGCTTAATTTTAAATTTTAATTAATTTTAATTAGTTAAAATAGCCACATTTAGCTGGGAAGTGTAGGTAGGACTATGTTAATAGAAGTTAACATAGTTATGCATGTTATGGATATTTTTATGTTCAAGTATCACTAATTAATATCAAAAATTGTTTTCTATAATGCCAACTGGTCAAATAACATCTGGAGCCCTAATTCATGGATGTACCAAAGGATGAAAAAGCATATCCACCAGTTTTACCTCTTACCATCTCTACCACACCACAGGATCTTAGGACATAGACGATAAGATCCTGGAACAAAGAGCACAGAAGCCAAGCTACGGAATTGGAAAAGTCTTTGAAACTCAAGCAAAAGAGGTCTATTTGGAGCCCACTTCTCAATAACACCTTATTACCAAAAATAAACTATCAAATAGTCATGAAATACTGTAGCGTCTGTACGCATATGCGCATATACATGAATATACGCTTATATATGTACACGCATACACGCACATACATACACACTAACTCACAGGGGGCTTTTGCTTCCCAGGTTAGTGCTGACGGACAAGACCCAGTAAAGAAACTAAACATTAACAAGCAGCAAGCTTAGAAAATAAACATTCTTAAAGCCAAACATTATTTTGTCAGTTATTTTTCATTAAAGTAATCACAAGTCACTTTACAAACAGGATATGCTATGAAATAGAATAAGTACTTCTAATTTTCAAGAAGCATCTTCATCGTGACATTCAAATTAAGGTACAATATTTAACTAAGTATCTCCTGAGTAAATCACCCCATAAATACCACCTTGCTAAGAATGACAAGATTTACCTAAAATGCTTAGAAATTATTCCAGATTATAATACTTAAATATGTTTGAAGAAAAAGAAAAAGTACTTCTCTAACACGCAAGTTACATCATCTCCAAAAACACTGAAAGAACTCGGGAAAGTCTGGGTACCACCCACATAAAAGGTATCATCATTTTACCCTGTAGTATTCATAAACTGGAGAGCACGGAATATTTCATGTCATTCTCTGGACGCTCCCCTGGGCAGACTTTTAAACACCCCATCCAAAAACGCTCTTAACAGAATTAAGTCTGAGAAAGAGAACGTGTGTTCCTAATGGCCAATCACCTGGGACTGAGTGCATGCCAGCTGACACGACTGAAATCATCTGCTTAAGTTTTTGATATGTTTCTAAGAACACAAGCTGCTGAGGTCATAGTAAATGACCTCATAGGAGCTGACAAACCTACCCAGAAGACCCCTGGGTGCATCTGCATCACTTCCTCTGTTTGTAAGTAAAGGGGAAGTCCCATTTGAGCAAAGACTGTGGACTCTCAGTCCATGGCCCACTTCTGTAAGTCACAGGGTGATGCTATAACATTCTAGTTCAATAAGAGAGTGAGCACTCTCTTAGAGGCTGTGTATTTGAGACAGCAGATGAGGTAATCTACAGGGAATAGTACCTACAAAATTTAAAAAGCAATAATTCAAAGGAAGAAAACTTCCCTGTATAAGCTACATGCTTGAAATAATGCTCTTCTATGGCTCTGAGAAAAGTGAACATTCCAGCAAGAAATCAACAGAGCATCCAAGCCTGAGAAAACGCGTTTGGCAACTGCTCCATGAAATTCACCTTCCACATTTATCATTTCCCCTTAGCTGCATACCTTACCCACATCACGATACACACATAGGATTAGACCTTGGAATGCATGGCAGGAGTGGGGTGGGGAGAGCAATGCGCTTTCAAGATGTCCAGGAAAAATTCTCAGTTCTTCCAGATGATTACTATATTGTGCAACTCATGCCTGTTCATGATGGTGTATTTTTTTAAATTGACCTTTTAAAGCCATTACTTAAACATATGATATCAAACTCAATGCTTCATGAACTTTAAACAAAAATACCTCATTTTGACAAAACAACAAAACAAACCAAGACACAGAGGAATTAAATCTTCTGTATTAAATTCCCCAAACTCTAGAAAGGAAATATTAGTCTCAAACAATTGTTCTGGCTATGGCATAAGCCCTTCAGGACAGGATGCTTAAAAGAAATGTGATAATGGCCTTGTGATATATCCCATGCAGAATTAACTTACAGCACAGTTACCTAGATAAATGCCATACCAGGCTTTTGCTTAAAAACGTCCACCTACAAAAGACCAGTTTCTTTTTAATTGATACAAATGTTACTTGTTTTTCTTTCCTGGCCAAAGCAAAGGCTCTATTTGATATCCTGGGGCAAAAATGGCACTCCCCTACCAGTTTTAAACAATGTCAAGAATGAGAGTAAAACTACAATTGTTCAGCGCCAAGAACTAACGCACCTTCACATGTGTAAGTGGCTCATACAGAAATCACCAAAATAGACCTGGACTGTGGGGACTGCCAAAGGACTGGGAAAATGTTACAAAACACAGAAGGAACATGACTCCTTGTTTTGCCCACCCAAAGAGAGGAGTCTCACCCTTGAGTGGCATTAGCCAAGCACCCAAAGCATTGCTGTTGGAGACTGAGTGTGGAGCTGGGGGTCAAAGGAGGAAGGCAGCAGAGTGGAGGCCTGGGGGACTGAGCTTTGCTACAAGACACACACCAGCATTTTCTCCCCCAGATGATGTTCAACATCTGCTCAAATTCGTGCTTCCCTCTTAATTAACATCTGGCAGGAACCACGAACTCCCAAGCCAACATGTCAGAAAAGAGCTGAGTGGGCTGTGTGTAAGCTGTCTGATGGCAGGGGTTCCAAAAGGCCTCACTGAAAGGAAATGCAGGGGCCACAGAAAGCAGAAGTTTAGATCTGTACACAACTTGGAAAGGACAAAATTGAAAAGGTGTTTAGGGGTCACAGTAACTGTGGCATGTATGGTCCACGGTGTCAAGGTAGCACACCTGGACTCTGTTAGGGGCCTAGAGTGAGAAGATGCTTAACAAAAAACCAAAGCCGGCCTTGATGTTGCACACAGGAAATAGTGAAGAGAGAGAAGAAAGTTTTCTTCTATGCAAATGCAATTTGCTAACTAACAAAGTCATATGTTTTATCTCAACAGTGATTTTAGTATCACAAAGTGAGATATAGCATTAGAAGACTAAATTTAAGATCTTGCCAAAGCATACTAGAACAAAACATCATAAACTTCTGAGAGAAGTATCTGCCTATTCTATCAGCAAAGTTAGTGCAAGGGAGTTAGAAAAATAAGTCAAAGCTTGAGTGTAGAAGGAAAGTCAATGACATCAGCAATCCTAACCTAGTGTGAAATTGCTTGGAGAAAGCCAAAGAAGATGGCGTTGGCTTGTTTGTTTTTATGGTGGAAAAGGCAGCTTGAACTCGGTAACTTATGTACAGAAAAGCAAAGAATATACTGATTGCTGAGTTACACAGCTCCTCATTCTTCACTCTTATTTTATAAGCAAGAGGCAAATGATAAGGCAGCAAGCTGACATTTGACTAAGCAGGTTTCAGAGCAGAACTTTTTGGGATTGTCCACTTTCATGCTGGTAGCTCGTAATTTCTAGAATCACAGCAAATCACCATGATTTGTGATCATAAAGCAACAATTACATACATATTAGGGGAGTGAGCTCTCGTAGGGCTCCACGGGCAAAAATGTGCAGCCCTCATCTAGAGAACTAAGTTGTCCAGACACCCTATTCTCCCACGATCCTAGAGAAGGAAAGCATTCCATACTTACGGTCATTTTCTTCTTGAATTTCAATATTAACCACATCAATACAATTCTGAATTTCATTCCAGCTCAAGTTATCTTGCCCTTGGGAGAGGACTTCCAGTTTGAGGGAGAGTAGTGCATTTGCGTAACTGTGGACGAGAAAAGACCATGGCACCGGTCAGAGACTGTCATTCTTTGTTCATGTCATGCATCTTAAACTTGACACACGTGGCCGAATACAGATGTTATGAGGTCAGAGAGCAGAAGAGCAAGTGAAATTGTCTTGTGGAGCTTTGTCAACATACAGCAAACCCACTTATACTGATTGTGTTTTTTTCCTTAAAAATATCTCTATGTACAAATGCTGTTTAATTAGAGTTCCTCCAAATCCAACCTTGTACCTAACTCAAGCATAAAAGCCCAGGGCTCTCAGCCCTGTGAAATCACCTTTCTCTTCAGTTACTAACTTTGCTTCTCTTTGCATGTCTTGGTTCTGCTCAGTCTCCAGATGACTGTCATGTGATAAAATTCAGAATTACCGTGGTTCTCAGCCTTTCCATCAAGGGTCCTTTTTACTATTTTTCTTGTTCCTTCCAAAATCTGAGCTTGGAGAGAACTTTTCGACTGTAACCCTAACATAGCTGGGTTACCTTGAGGCCTAATATGCCCACTGAGAAGTCAAATAAAATGCAAAGGCAGTTCCAGAAGCCTTGATGAATAACACCCATCTTCCCTGTTTTCTTGAAGAGGTGGTGCATGCTGAATCAGATACCCTTAAATTCCCCCTCACTTGCCCACTTCTCCTAAGGCTTCACGGCAGCCACTCACCACCTCTCTTCTGTGTCCACTCACTGCCACCACTCACCACCTCTCTTCTGACCCTTAACCCTCCTCACTCTGCACAGCCCTCTGGAAAACAGAGTTTCGGTCAACCACTCCAATTATTTTTCTTGTCTTGGGAAATTTTAGGGAAAAAAAATGATCCATCACGATATATTACTAAGAAACTTTCATTTCTCGATAATCACTTTTCCCATATAAAAATCACAGAACCAATGTCACAGCCATAAGCTAACACGAGCTATTCCAGCCCCAAGTAAAGAAACTTGATAGTTTAGTTTGCTTTTGCGTCTTGACATCAGGGAAGTAAGGACCAATCCTCTGCTGCTTCACCTCGCAGTCTGATTTCTGACTACACTTGTGGATCTGCTAACAGCAGAAGTTAAAAGAAGTAATATCACACTGAGCCTAAAGCTGTTTTCCCAGTGTCACAAATTTTCTCAAAGTTCTGCATGCTTCAAGGTGGCATGGAGGTGTCTTCCACAGAGAGTAGCTTGAGAGAGAAAAACATCATTCAAAATACTGAGTGGTGTGAAGGATTCATCATCTGTGGCTGAAAGAGGCATCACCCAATGCAGGCCTGAAATTGGTAAATGCCACGCGTGAGATTTCCCCCTTACCAGGAGTTACCAGGAGTCTAAGACAATACCCTGTTATACTAGGAATATATAATAAAGAATTCTGACCACAATAACACTATGGATAAATGGCAACTTGCATTGGTTAGCATCCCTTATGGATGGGGCCCATTCTATAATAAAGCGCCAAATCCTCACAGGCATGTCACACACTTCACATCTGAATGATGACCCATGGGAATAAAATGAGAAAGCTTAAGGGCGAATGTGGGGGAAAAAACCACAATCACCCATCATTTCTTTAGAAATGAACAAACACTAGTCAAAGGGAAAAGATTTTAGGAGCAACATAACAGAGCTCCACAGGCTTTCCCATGCATTAGTTTCTAGGACCAAAGGTGTCACCTTTGGAAAATAGTCTGTACTTGACTCAAACAGGTCTGCATCCTCCTCCCACTGCTCTCAGAGCTCTCCTCACCATCTCTTATGGACAGACTCGGAAGACGATATTTGTCACAGACTGAGGAAGCTTTGAGAAGATTGAGACTCCAGTTCAGTCCAGCAGATGTTTATCAAGTGCTAACTCTGTGCAAAGCCCGAGGCAGCACCACAGGGATTTTAGGACGAGCAAGGTGCAGCCTGGCCTTCAAGGAGCTTTCTGTCTAGTGGATGAGAAGGCAACAATGCAAAAAAGGTACAAAAGCAGAGTACAGGAAAGGCCATGAAAGCAGAGAGAGTTCACGAGAGTAGAAGTGACGGGGTTCTCAGGAAGGGAGGAGGAAGGAAAGCCTTAATGGTGCACACCTCCCTGGTGTGGGCAGGTGCTGAACCAAGCACTTAATCCTCAAAACTGTTCTGCAGACGCAGAGTAGGTGTTTTTGTTGTGTTTGTTCTTGTGCTTGGAAGGGCTTGGCTAGAAAGAGTCTAACTCAGGTATTTTTTGTTCCTCTAACTACATCACGGTATTCTCAGAATAGATGACATTAGCTGGGGTGGGGAGAAGGATGGAAATAATTCATGGAAGAATAATCTACAGTGGGCAGGGCTTAGAAGCTCTAACACTGAGCCGGGCAGAGGTGGGTGACAGGTACCATGTTCCGGGCAGTGAGAGGAGCATGCACAGCAGCAGAGAGGCCAGAGAGTACACAGTGGGTTCGGCTCCAGCCCGCTGGAGTGCAAAATACGAGAAGGGATGTAGCTGGAGCTAACTTCAGAACCACAGAGTGAGGAGTCTGTTCTTAATTCAGATGAGAACAGGCAACAAATAGCATGATAAACATAGCTACATTTCAGAACAATTAATCTGGGAACAGTGTGTGCCCAGAGCCAATGCCAACTCTATGTCACTTCTGTGAGAATTAGACAAAACAGTCTTTCTGGGAAAACAGGGCCCCAAGGGTAGAAGCCGTGGTAAATAGGTTGAGACTTTGTAAGAATTCATCAAGGTGGCCCTGCCCAGCACCCTTGTGCTATGAAGAACTTGTACAATTACAGGGATGGGCCAGACACAGCAGTGTTTCTTAAACTTGGAAACCTACAAACCTGGGCTTCCAATAACCCAGGTTACAAAGCTGATGCTGAAAGTGGAATGCTGAGGCTGCAGAGGACCACACGGGGCCAATGCAAGTGTGAGCACAAGAACCAGAGGGGCCCTGAAATCTCATGCCAGTGTGGGGTCATCCATGTGCCACGAAGTGCTTAAATTTTAAAAAGATTATTAAAACAAACGCAAGTTCTAAAAGTTTCTTATACAGAATACTTGAACTCTGAGGCTGTATCTGTAGGCCCCAGTTAAAAACCATGCGTATAAAGGTGGTTCTCAGATTGGGTGTGGGACCACTGCCTTGATGTGTTATTTGTAAATTGGGGTGGAGGAGGAGAGGAATTTTGATAATCAAAATGGTGATTTGGAGGGAGGGTTACCATCATTTAGAAGGCAGTGGGCAGGGATGCTAATCTGTGGGACAGTCTTGACAATGATCTCATCAAGACACCCCATCAGGGCCCCATAGGCTTCATACGGCAGGGACCAGCTCTGTTTCCTCGCCAGCACTGAGAGCCAGCAACAAGGCCTGGTTAGGTAAGAATGAATGAGGACAGAAAAGACGTAGGAGGACCACTCTGGAGGCTATTACAGAAGCAAAGGTGAAAAGCCTAAATGAGGCGGTCACCAGGAAACAGAAACATTTTAGAGGTGTAACGCATGCAGACTGGCTGCTGGCGGGGAGACGGGTAGGCCGGCTGTTGACAGCACAGGGTGCCTGGTGGAGGGCAGAGGAGAACTCAAGTCAAACCTGAGGCTTCTCAAGCTTGGAGGAAAGGATGGTGCCATTAATAGGGATATGGAGGTAGAAATAAATCACCTTGGGAATAGACTCTGAGGAGTTATATGAACCAGGTGGCCAAATTTAAGTAGCACAAGAGTATCAATTTCTCCAGGAAGACTAAAAACAAGGAAAACCCACTGTCCTACTACTTTTGGGCCATTCTCCACAGGGACAAGTAGTCAAACACCATTTTTTAAAATCTACGAAGTCTTTATTTTTCCAGTACAGTTGTACATGACCCAAGAGAATTACCCACCCACCTAGGTGAGCAGTTCCACGATGGTATCTGAAGAGAGCTTTTGTCAAGCTCTATGCAGACACTGCCCCCTGGTGGTCACAAGAATCCAGGATAGAAAATCACTCATTTTAACTTGGGCTTTCGCCTCATGGAATCTCTAACTGGGTTCCTTATTCTGGCCCCTTAATTCTCTCTCTAGATCTGCCATAGTGTTATATAATACTATCAATTGTACTACCTAGCAGCATATTTCAGGAACACGCAATGAAAGATACTAAAGTGAGATTGCTCCCTGCCGTGATCTACTGTGGTCTCAGGATACCTTTGGTTTAAAAAGAAGAATGGGGTTTGGGGCCAGTCGCCAAACTTTGGGTCCATAAATACAGATTCAGTTTCCTCATGGGTAAAATAAGAGAATTGGACTGGATGATTCTTAAGTGGCTTCCAACACTTCTACATTCTGTTGTCTCCTAAAGAAGCCCAAGGGAAGGTATCTTTTGTACAGTTCTTGAATTTTTAGCCTATCAAATAATCTTTGCTAATGACAAAGCCAGTCAGTAATTGCCACGGGATGATCATTTTTATACTTTTTGTATGCCTAAAAGGAATACTGTAATGAAAGACAAAGTCAACTAGCTTTCAAGAAAACAAGCGTGGAAGTATGGATTTCTTCCGTAAGGAACAAATCCTTAATTTGTGAGATCTGCCAAACACCCATTTCTGCCTTGAAAGGAGGTTTGGAAAGTGTTTCCTTACCGTTCTCCATATGTCTCGTCCAGGTTGTTGAGGCCTATTGTTGGGCTTCTGAGCTGATTTTGCACAGACAGCAGATCGTTGCTTTCCAAGGCCTGGTTTAGCAAAGCCACAGCAGACAGCATTTCCACCGCAATCAAGAGCTCCTCATGGGCCAAGTAGTTCTGTCGGAAAACATACAGCAAGATAAGTTCCCCAGATCACACACCTCATGTATGTGACGGGGTTTAGAATGCACATTTCACAGAACAATGACAAGTAAAGATTTTGAGAACCCAGGAGAAAGACAGCTCATTGGCCACCTATTTTTCATTGGCTTTAAAGAACAGGTAAATAGCTTCTGGTTTTTCCTTAGAGGACCATTTTGGGGACTGAGTTAATTACAACCACAGTTATGATTCTACAAACATCGGGTATACCCCCATAGCCGATTCCTACACCCAGCTCTATTGGCTGCTTATAGCCTTGGTCTTACTAAATAATTAAGTCAAGGATTAAATCATGTTGTCACTGTCTGACAGTGTGAGGTACGATTTTAGCATAGCTGGTGATTTTCAGCTCGAATTACGGGTAAAGAAAAGAGAGGAGAATTTCACCTAAAAGTTATAACCCCAGAAAAGTAAATCAAAGTTTTTAAGCCAAGAATATTGATTCTAGTTCCAAACAAGTTAGTCTAAGTAACATTTTTATAATTGCGTAGAAATTTAAAAATGTGCCATAAGGTCTAGATATTTGAAGTAATGTGAGGTATATCTTTTGGTAAATCACGTAAGGATCTCCAGATTTACATGATTTATAAATCTGGATTTGGCAGATTTAAAAGACACATCTTAGATTTCAGAACACCCTCCCCCTTCAACGTTCTCTTCCATTTAACCATTTTATGCTGACTTGACCCAACTTCAAAATGGTTATTCCTTCCAAAAGATTGAAGGAACTTTTAAAGGCAGCATGAAACAAATTACCAAAAAAGGTTGATATGTGTCTTTACATTTAGGACATTATATGTAACCACAGAAATCCCACAGCAAATTGATTTTAAAGTAACAAAGCATAATTTTGCCTCCCAAAGCAAATGGAAAGAGGAGTTATTTTAGGGAGCATGTAAGTAAATTTTACCCCAATATCTTGCATTAGCTACAACTTTAACACATAAGGAAGGTATGATATTACAAGCAAAGAGCAGAACAGAATCATTTGAGACTCACCTCCTCAGCTGGTTCTGGTGAACTGTCCACAAATATCTAACACGGTGTACGGCAGAAAGGATAAGGAAAAATAAAGAGATGGGGCTGGAAACCAAGTCTGCCTACTGACTAGTGAGGAAGAACGACTGTGCTGGAGAGTGAGCAGACTTGGGCTTCAAAGCTAGAGAAATGGGGGATTCTCGTGAGAGGACCTAAGTGCAATTCAAGAAACTAACTTTGCTTTTCTTATGAAATAGTGTATTTCTATTTAGAAAACATAGGAAGTCTTAAGAAGCAAGAATAAGAAAATAAATCCTACCACTCAAGCCCTTTAGTGTATACGCTTTTATTTATTTTTAATTCATGCAAACATTTACAGAGGCTTTTTTTCAATTTATTTTTATTTATTTTTAAAGATTGGCCCTAGGCTAACATCTGTTGTAAATCTTTTTTTTTCTTCCTCTTCTCCCTAAAGCCTCCCAGTACACTTGTAAGATTTCCTTTCTCCACTTTCTGAAATACTACCTCTGTCATATATTAAATTCTTGGCTCTGTTTATAGTACTTTTCATTCTGTTCCCTTGTTTGGCTTAATCCTGTGCTAGTATACATGCTCTTAATTACCGTACTCGTACATGAATATTACTATTTAATATTATTACCATATTAAGGAGCATAAATTTACAAAAATCAAAGCCCTGGTGCTAATGTTCTGGGTTGCAGATTCAGAGCTTATTTTTCTACACCAAAAAACATTACCTATTATAAGAAAACATTTCAGTAGAGTTAAAAAATTATCCAAAGTTCTTCAAAAACCACACAGAGAATCAGAACAACCTGTGTTTAGTGTGTATTTGTATGGCGCCTCCTGCATTTCCTAACTATGCTCTAGAATCTTCATGCAGATGAAAAGCGGCAGTTAAAGAGGAAGGTGGCCACGGGATTGCACAGGAAGGCCAATGAGAGCAAGGAGTGGCACAGGTTAAAGCTGCCACACCCCCACGCACCTCTCCTCACCAGCCTTCCTCACTGCCTGGGGCCAGAATTCCCACGCCCGCACGTGGAGTCTTCTCTGACTCACCATGGCGTTCTGTTTCTGGAGGTGGGAGAGCTCGTTCTGATACATGGAAGCAGCAAAGGGGTAAACAGCAGGCAGCTGGGCCTCCGGTTTCTTCAGTGCAAGCAGTGTGTTCTCGGGGTCGCCTTCCCGAATGACAGCATTGATGTGGTCCACAGCGGCCAGCCCTGGGCGGGTGGGGGGTGGGTATGGGGTCACAGTCCATCAGAACGTCTGCTTTTCCCACTGCAGCCCCACCCAACCAGCCCATCTTTCCAAGGATTAGAACCTAAGCAGTCCCTCTCCAATAACTCTGAAAAGCTGCAGCTGGAAGGCAGGCGAAGCCTTGGAAATGGCAGCTCCGTTATCAGAAGTCCATCCAACCCTTGGAGTGGTCTCTGAAAGCACCTCCGTAATGACGGAGCTGGAGTTACGAGATCTCCCTGCCTAGCATCACTTCCCCACAAAATCCTCCCGTCCAGTTCTGGTCCCTCCTCTTCCATGAAGCCTTCACACTGTTCCAGTCCCTGAGGATTTCACACCTTGCGAATCCTCACAGTCTTTAGAGTTGTAACACTCCTTGTGTCTAAGTTTTGCCTCCCCAAGGAGACTGAAGCTCCGTGAGGACCAGAAGCAAGTCTCACCCTACTGCTGACCCTTCCTCTGAATCAGCACTGGGGGAACCCCAGGAGGCGCTCAGTCACCATGCTGCTTAACAGTGACGGCGAGTTCCCAGAACATCCTCCCTTCAACGCTCGTGTTCTGTGAAGTGTGATTCTTAAGAAAAAATAACTTCAGATGTTTTAAAAATATTACAACCAAAATTTGTATGATTAAATAAGTCTGTGCTAGTAACATTTAACCTAAAAAAAAACCCAAATAGCCCTTATTACAGAAATGCCTTGGTTTCCATGATCTGACCCAACCATAAGCTCTGTGATGTCTCTACCAGCTGCAGTATTCAGATTATGAAGACCTGGATTTTAGTGACCAAAACGCAAAACTGAAGATGCCTGGGACAGTAGACTCAGCCTAGTTTTCAGAAAACAGAAATGGAATTGCTGACCAAATGGAAGAGAGAGTGACGACCTCTGCCACCAGGCAACAGCACACTGGACAGAACCGCAGGATTCTGCCCTACAAACAAGGCTTCAGGGTCGTAGAAATAATACACACCTATAGATTTCTAGAGCTTTTCAAGGGTTAATCTGTCTCCCTAATACATGACTAGACTGCAGCTAAGATTCTTCTAACCTTTTTAACAGATGACAATTTATCTTCTCTAATTGCATTCACCAGGAGCAAAGCTCAATATCCTTTCTCCTAAGAGACATCATTCAAATAGCAGGAAACACAATGAACGCAATCCTTCATGCCACATCCTCAAAAACGTACACGGATTCTGAAGGACCCTAAGAACCCAAACACTTTTTTCTGTTCTTAGAATTAATATGACAAGTGAAAGAATTCTAGAAAGGAAGATCAGTGGCTGTTGGTGACGTGTGCTTTTCTCCTAAAGTTTCCTAAGGCCTTTCAGCTGTATCTCTGATTTCTCTGGAGAGGACCTTTATTCACCTTTGAAAACTCTATTATATCCGTTTGCACAACTGGATGGTAAAATATTTCCAGAAAAATCATATCCTTAAAACACTCTTAATGAACCATTTCTTCTAAAAAAAAAAAAGTAAGCTTAATCACTCTTTTATACTCTGCACTTAACACAATTTCCAGTACTGATCCTAACAGAACACGTCATGTAACGAATGGAACGCATGTGCCAAACCCAACAGTTAAATGATTGCCCTTCGTACAAAGCTGAAGCCTCTGCCAACAGATCCAGTGACATTACCATGGAAGCTGTCACTTATTCCGTTACTATGGCTGCTGCAAATGTAGACACCTTAACATTTTAAGAGAATAACCTACGTGGTTGGGGGAAAGCTCGTCAAGTAGCTATTCTTATGAATTTGAAAGCATACAATTGCCTCATTGTCATGTCACTGACTAAAATATGTTTTATAGGGCTTTTTCAAAGCTACTTTTAGTTCTACCAGACTATAAATTTTCAGATGACGAGAGATCAAAAACTTCAGAATAATCATGTTCTCCCCATTTAAAGCCATTATAAACTGCAAAGCCCTTCATAATTTGAGCTAGTTATGCATTAGTGCTAATCATCTCACGCTTTTTATTTAAAAATGGAAAAAAAAAGCACAGCCAATTTGGCATTAAATTTGTAGTCAGGAAATTACGTCATTGAGAAAAGTATGAAAACATTTATACAAGGCACGTTATTTAACATGAAAAAGAAATCTGTGTTAGTGGTTATAAACATTTCAAAAATAAAGGATGGCAAAAGGCTTGTGGCACCATTCCCTCACGAAGCTTCTGGACCTCAGATGTCTCACTGGCAAGATTAATTTCTTCCTGTAATTCGTTTCTGTCAAGCATAATGATATTCTCAGCTTCCAAATAGAGCAGAAAGAGAAACTGGACATGGTGCTTCATGTATCATCACCAAAATGTTCAACATTTACTAAGAATAAAAGGATAGGAACACGTATCCCAAAACCTTAACATGTTCCCTTGAAAAAGTTACCCCTGAGCTCTCAGCAGTTGTGTGCGGTAAACTGTCAGACCTACTCAGTGGTTGACCCCAAGATGCTCACATCCGTTTTCTCCCGGCCTCCATGATTACTGCTCGAAGCCTTTAGGATGCTCTCCACCTGCAAGTTAGGAGCAAACCTCCGGGTAACACCTATAGGGTGCATTTCTTTGAAGGTAAGAGCAGTGAAGAACGTTCAAAGCTCACCTAGGAGGTCAAATCAAGGGCAGGGTTTAGGGCTGCGATAATTGGTAATTAGAGGTCACTCTAAGTTTAACTTTGGCAAATGGTTCACATGCTTTATTAAATAGGCTAAATAGTCTTTCATGTATTAGTTTTTTTGGTATATATGGGTTATTGAGGTTGACCTATAAATGTCAAATAGGATGCCTTCCTGCCTCAAGTAAAAATAAATTTTATTAGAGAGGGGGGAAAAGGCTAATAAAGAGATTAACGTATTTAATTGCACGAGCTTATTTCAATAACCCGAGTTTTGTGTTCTTCGTAGTCACACAACTGAACTGGGCACCAAGAAGAAGTGAACTGTGCAGCACCACAGAGTCTCAAGGACGTGGGAGTCAAGCCCGCTGCCCTGCGGTTCCATCAGCCTGTCGGGTCCCGCACACTTGCACTAAAGCCACACGAGCTATAAGAAAACAAGCCTCCCCAACTGCAGACTGACGATTGGGAAGTCTAAAGAGCGGAGGTGTCAACAGTATCTTCTACAATTCCAATGGCATGCCACCACGTAATCATAGGCAAGGAATGACAATCTTCAAGTCATAATCTTTGACTAAGTAACCTTCAGTATTAGCCCAATAAAGGATAGGTTCAAAATACAACATACACCAGACCTGTGACGAAACAGGAAGGTACAGTTAAACTGGCTTCAACATACTTTGCATGAAGTGGGGCGAGCTCACCAAAAAAGTCCTGTGGGAAACGTCAGATGATGCAGCATAATTTAGAGTGACATTGACATTCAGTGGATTTTCCATTGTGTAAAGCAGTTTTACAAGGATACAAAACTTGAGAGCTTTGCTAAGATTCTGACCAGGAAAGTCTGTGTCTTATAGAAGTGTCCATTCCTGTCATACGTGCTCTTACTTACTGTTGACTTTATTGATGTTGCCTTGGATTTCTGCTTGTGTCAACAGTTCTTCATATGCGTCTCTTTCTTCTTCTGAAATACAGTTATTCTGCAAAACAAAGTCTTCATTGAATCCTGAGGTTAAATAAAATGTTTCCAAGATCAATATTCCAAAGCAAAAATGCAAAGAGTGATAAAAACCATTCATGAGTTTTCATTTGAAGTCAATGCCGGCATTTAGGAGCACCTGCTCTGTGCAGGGCCCTTGGCTTAGACACACCCGGCAACAGACCCAGCGACTCTCTGAAAAGGCGTAATTGTCTAATGTGGAAAACATCAGCTTGGCCCACTTGATAGTGCTTTTTTTGTAGATCAAAACCAATTCAATTCTGGAAATTCCATTTGATTCGATCTAATAAAATCAAGAACACAAATAATAAATATACATAGAATAGATTCTATAGGAGAAGTACGTATCAGTTAGAAACAAAGTTCTAAAGAGACAACAATTGAGGAGGCCCTGGAGGAAGAGAGCAGCGTTGAGGGAAGAGAAGAGGGAGCAGGGTTTGATGGCAAAGGCAGGAAAGCTCAGCACGCCGGGCTACAGCATGGAGTGTGTGTCCTGGGTTAGCCAAAAGGATGGGGAGGTCAGCTGGGTACCCTACAGGCCTTTTAGGCCAAGTAAAGGACCTGTACTGAACTCAGTCGGCAGTAGGGAATCAGGGGAGGTTTCTGGTGGGATAACATCAGATCTGTAGTCAAAGATTAATTTTGGAATCTCTAGCTCGGAGAGGGGTTGGCTTGGAGAATGACAGGAAGCAGGGAGACCCATGAGGAAGGTGCTGAAAGAGTCCTGAGACAGGTGAGGAGGGGCAGGGCTGGGACAAAAGCAGTGAGACTAGAAGGTAGGTGATGGATGTAAGCCTGGCAGGAGCAGACAGTAGGATGCAGTGATGGAGAGGACACGGGGGACATAAACAGAGTTCTGAAACAATGTGGGAGTCATTCCAAAGGGAGGCCAGCAAAGGGCAGGCGTGCGAGAAGGGCAGAGATGAGTACCCTTCTGACATGGTGGGGGCAAGGCCTGTGGGACAGAGATGAAGCTATCTGGAGGAGCATTAGAGGGGCCTGGTATCAAGCTGACAGCAGATTTCTTCAACAAGTGGATGAGCCTGATTGAGGAAGACAGAGACAGAATGATCCAATGCCAGACCTTGAAGCATCCCCGTATTTAGGAGGAGGAGGAGAAAGAGACACTGAGAGATGCAGAGGAGAACCATGCGGCTAAGAAGCGCGCAAGCTGGGGGAGCAGAGATCCCAAGGCAGGCGGGGCAGGGAGGTGGAAGCCGCCAGGGAGAGCAGGCGGTGAGACAAAGCGGTTACTTTTGGTAACGGAGCTGAAGCTGACATGGCCAGAACTTCAGGAGACGAAAGCAGGGAGGAAGTGGAAGGTCTGAGTGCAGACAAGTCTTCAAGGATGCTAGACAGGGAGGCAGGACGTGTGACGTAGGATCAGGAGCCGCTGCCTTGCTGAGGAGGGAAACCTCCTCAAGTCTGAGGGTAAACTCTTGGGAAAATACGAGGAGACGGGATTCAAAATATCCCCTCTAAACCTCACCACATGGAATTGTTAACCTGTACTAACAGATCTAAAGGTAAGCTGGATAACAGAGGGTCTGCTGGTGACGCCTGCCAAGGGAAGAGCTTCAGCTGCCACTGCTACACCTCCCAGGGAAGGAGTTAGGTTTACGACACGGCCGTCAATTCTTGAACCTGTAATAGTCATCGTACAAGGAAATCTAATTTCCTTACATAGTGCCTGGTCTTCTTCAACCTGTACATTTCACCCAAACCAACTGCCTATGGCTATGAAGACCACAGCCAGATGATTTAAAAGTATCACTTTTGGGGCCGGCCCTGTGGCCTAGTGGTTAAGTTTGGTGGGCTCCGCTTCGGTGGCCCAGGTTTGGTTCCTGGCGTGGACCAAAACCGCTCTACTAGTGGCCATGCTGTGCTGGTGGCCCACATACTTAAAAACTATAGGCAGATTGGCATGGATGTTAGCTCAGGGTAAATCTTCCTCAGCAAAAAAAAAGAAACCCAAACTATCACCTTTCACATTAAGGCTTTTTCAAACCAGCAACTCATAACCACATTTATTACTGAGAATCTAATTAAATACCTTCAGTCTTGCATTTTCCTCTTTTCTCTTTTTGGCTTCCCAGAGTTCCTTCTGATAGTCCTGTGCCAGGTCATCATCCACTAAAGTTAAAACTGCATTTGGGTTTCTTAGCGTTACGATGGTCTGCTCTGCGATTCCTTTCTCAATAGCTTCATTAATGGCTATAACTGCAGCATGCACTGAAAAGTAAAGAGAAAAAAAGATTTTTATCAACAGAAGATAATATGGACAGTTGCACTGACACTTATGCAGTTTTACTTTCTTCTCTGGCTTCCAGCAAGCATGCCAAAAGAGACCTCAGACACATCACAGAGCACCCTCGACAACCTCTCCACCTGCCCGTCTGTCTCGGGTCCTGTCTCAGCATCTGTTATGTAACCCCTATTATTTATTCAACTTGCACTGAATGGCTGAAATGAACTAAGCACTATGGCAACCAGTGGGGGTTCAAAGGGTGACACAGACACTTCTAAAGTACACGTTTCCAAGAGACGTCTGCAGTTTAACCCACAGCCCTGAAAGACTCAGAGCAGAGTACCTAACCCACCACTGACAGCTAAGGATGCAGAAAGCAGAGAAATGTTTTGGAGGATGAAGATATTTCTGGAACTTCTTAATTCACATTGCACAAGTGGGTATCTAAAGTCCAAAATCAAGTACTTGGTTATGTTCTGCTATGCTCAAATTAACGATCTATGATACGTATAATAAAAACTTTTAGGGTGCCTAAAGTATCTTATAAATATTCTATTTCTCATCACCAAAGTCAAGTACAGGCAAGTCTGATGTCAATGGCAAGTTCAGATTTTAAGTAGACTTACACGCAGCTTCATCCACAGACAGTTCATTAGCCAGAATACCACCTATTTTGCTGAAAGATGGCATCTGTATTCCGTATTTCTCAAGTTCCTTTCTCATATTACTGATTTCCTCCTCTGAAAACAACAACAACAACAAAAATCAAAGAAAGCCACAGAGATGGAGTCAGGAATGAGCATACTTGCATCAAGAAATGTCTTCATCAAAAAGGTGGGGCCACTTCTAAACAAGAACCCTAGGAAGAAGCCAGCCTCAGTTCTTCATTTTGGAAATGTGGGGAAAAGGAAGTCAGGTCGAGTACAAACAGGATACTAGGTTTTCTCCTTTGATCAATATAGAGGGATAAAAGGAAGCAATATCAGAATGAAAGAGATACTGGTACATTTTCTTAAGAACTACATTGTAAAAAGACTACAAAGATAAAGAGTAGTACCTGTGAAGTCTACTTTGCCCAACAAATCTTGGATCTGGGGTGCTATTCCTAGTTTGAACAGATATAAACTGAAAGAGAAAACACAAAACTATCAGCAACTTTATCATCATAAACGTTAAAGTTAGAAATTACATAAATCTTAAGGGCTTTTTCAGTTGAGAAAGATCTTAAGAGATTATCTCATCTAATCCATTCACTTCACAGATGACGAAACTGAGTTCCAAGATAACACAGCCCCTGGTGGGACCAGGACTAGCATCCCAGTTGAAGTCCCAAAGACTGGTCTTCTGTAGCACACAGCACTGCCATAGGGTCAACCAACTCTCTGTCATCTATTTGCAGGGCAAGTAAGAGACACAACTCATACAAAACAGCAGGTAACCAATGCGATAAACATTTCTTTGAATATTCCTCACACAATTCTTATTTTGTTGAAAGTACAGTTCAAAACATATTTTACTTTTCATCCCTATATATGCCTCCAAATACCATACACTCCTTGAGGAAACATTTGTTTCACATTTTTTGAACCAACAAGTAGAGTGGCAAGACTATTAGTGGATGGAATGATGTTAAAGATAAGCCATGAGGCAGGCATACTACTACGTGGAAGGTGGAGAGGAAATTGTATATATTTTTTTAAAAATCCCTTAGGAAGCAGTGATGGTACCCACTGACCTACCCATAACCTGACAAAAGGAGCTGAAGGCTGGCATCTAAATTCCAACAAAGAAGATGAGACTATATGCTTATGTGACTTTTCTCACTTTACCACTAAGCCATAGTTTCTGTTCCATATTTATCAGGGACTCACAACCAGCACGTGCCCTGCAGGGCACTGGGAAGCCATGCTGTGGAGCAGTTACACAGATCCTGGCTCCTGGGGGCTGAGGCTCTGAGCCAGGGAGGCTCCCACATCCACCAAGATGAGCCTCCTTCCTTAGCCCCTGAGTTATCCCCTAGGGTACCAAAGAGAACAGCTTTCAGAAGGTTGTGTGCACAGCTGTGTGGAGTGTCCTGAAGGCTCCCCGTGAGGAGCCAGCGCTTGAGGCTGTCCTGCCTGCAGGATGCCTTTCCTGGTTCTCTCCATCCTTCTGAGCAACTGGGGCCAGACGTGGCTCACGGCAGTCGTGAGAGTCTCAGTGTCTACGTGAACGTAAGAACCCGCTCTACCACCACACACGAGAATGCCATTTCCTCTGTCCCCTTATCACCACGGGATACTATCAACGAAAACTTGCCAATCTGATAGTCAAAAAATGTTATTTAAGTCTATGTATCCTTTTCTTAGTTATGAGGGTAAACATTCTTTCATACACATGTTGGCCATTTCCATTTCTTCCAGGAAAGGCCTACTAATAAATTTTTGAATTTTAAAGATTTTTGGGGGGGGGGGTGGATTTACCTTTTTATGGTTTTCCCCTTTAAACCACGCTTTCCCTTAAAACCACAACCAAAGGACAAAGAGCAAATGACATTTTAACCATTCGGTAATTTTAATTTTAACACTAAATTCCAATACGATATTCATATCTTACATACAGGGGAAACCTATTGGTCTCTGAACATTCTTCACTGTAAAATAGGCATGATGTAATCATAATTCAAAGCTAGAAAGACAGGACACATTCCTTAATTTAAGTTCTAGTTCTTCAGAGATTATCACACGGATATAAAACTATTTACACAGCCTCCAAAGACTTTACTACAAAGGCTCATGCCAAACAAGTCATTATAACTAAACCTAGTACGCTGACATTTTCAAAATCATAATATTTTACGAACCACTTCTCAACTCTTTATTACATGGGAAAAATATTTCAGTTAAAAGGGAGCTCAAATCACATGGAACAAATGGAATGCTAACCTCCTCACTTATTTCTTTCTAGTAAGAGGAACTGCAAAATTACACAGAACTAAACAGACAGGTACCATAAAGCTGCAAAAGAATTCTAGGAAAATAAAATCAAGCCATACTTTAAGAAATGAAAATAGATCCATAAACAAAAAATGTATCATTGTATCACTTCTCTCTTCTCTTTTTACAATTTAAATGCACTTCTCTCTTCCCTTTTTACAATTTAAAAATATACCTGAACTACCTTGTAAAGGAAACTATAAAAATAATTCACTGGGAGAAACTTTGAAAATGTGACAGTAAAATTTAAACACCCATAAAATGTCTTCTAACAACAAATTTTACATCTATAATTATTTCAAATATTTAATGTAGGTTTTTGTTTTTTTAATGTCAGGTAGATTCACCCTGAGCTAACATCTGTTGCCAATCTTTCTCTTTTTTTGCTTGAGGAAGATTAGCCCTGAGCTAACATCTGTGGCAATCGTCTCCTACTTTGTATGTGGGATGCCTCCACAGCACGGCTGATGAGTGGAGCAGGTCTGCACCCGGGATTCACACCCGGGATCCAAACCCATGAAGCCAGGCTGCAGAAGTGGAGTGCACAGAACCTTAACCACCTGGCCACAGGGCCAGCTCCTGTATTGTATTTTTAATGTATTTTAATGTGTTACTTATATCAATGTTATGCTAAAGTTTTTTTTAAGTCTCTTCTTTACCTCATTTCTTTTTTTTAATGTATGCTTTTGTTTGGTGAGGAAGATAGGCCCTGAGCTAAAATCTGTTGGCAATCTTCCTCTTTTTTTTTCCTCCCTGAAGCCCTAGCACGTGGTTGTATATCCTAGTTGCAGGTCATTTTAGTTCTTCTATGTGGGACGCCACCACAGCATGGCTTGATGAGCAGTGTGTAGGTCCACGCCCAGGATCTGAACCGGCAAACCCCAGGCCATTGAAGCAGAGCACGCAAACTTAACCACTCAGGCACGGGGCCGGCCCCCTCTGCTAAAGTTTTAACATACTTTCAACTTATATTCTTATATCAAAGGCTAAGCTAATGAATATGTATTATCCTTAATACAGCTCCACTTCTACTTCCCCACCTATGTTGAGATAATCTAGAATTTTAGACCCATGTTTTCATTTTCATTTTATACAACAAAAAATTTGATAACTATAAATTTTATTAATTTCTTTTTTAATTTCATCCATATCCAATTTTCCTCTTTCTTAGTTTTGCCTTTGGTTTTGTTGTGTATACGTGTAAGTGCTCGACAAATATTTGTTAAATAGATCAACGGAATGAATCGCCATCTGCACATTTTAATATTTCATTTGTTCCTTGGGTGTTGAATCTGATTCCTCTTTCATAGTGTTGGTCTCCCTCAAGTGTCTGGCATTTCCTGATGTGGCACTCATCTTGGGGTTTGAGATTTGCTGTTTGTCACTGTCGATCGCAAGTCCCCATGACAACAGCCAGCTTGAGGGAGACTGTGGGGGAACGATGGGGCTGACCCCAGGAGGGTGGCCCCAGTGGTTTCTGGGCTGCTGTCCCATTTCTCAGTCAATCCGATCTCATCTGCTTGCTTTCAGTCAGGAGCTGTTTAAATTTCTGGTCAGTGGATGCCATTCTTTGTTATTACAAATGTTGGTTTGTTTTTCTTTCAAATTACCACTTTAGTAATTTCATGTCAGTTTTGGAAAGAGAGTAAGAGAGCTGTGCTCAATGATCTTGACACAACTGTTTTCCCATTGTTTACCCATTCATTTAACCAGTATGTATGAAATATCTACCACATAATATTTCTATCGTGCTATTTCTAAAATAAAGGTATTTAGGCTGCCACAAAATATAGGCTTGGTAATCTGAACTAAAGCAATTACACTAAACAAAACTGTTCATTTTCTCCTGTGGTACTAAAGAAATTAGGCGACTATTTCCAATTATACTTTTTGCTTCTCCATTGTACCCTGTAATACTCATATAAATCTCAGGATAAACAAACTTCCTGGTTTAACTGAAAGTTACCACAAGGTGGTGCTGAGAAGTTAGCTTTTGGAGAATCTTCGCTTTTAAATTGATTTTAAATCAGAGACTTTCTTTAGCTTGTACAGATCAGGTAGAAATCTCATTTGCATATACATACCTTCACCAAAAATGTTTTTGTAAGTGTTAACGTATACTTTCTATTTGGCTTCAGTTTTCAACATTTATTGTCTCTGATATTGAAGTTTAAACTATTAGCTTTAAAATAGTGTCACACTGTGGGATTTTTATATGGAATCTCTGCATGGAGGAGCTTCTAAGCAGATGACTCCAAGGGGCAAACAAAGGTTTACTAGGAAACTGTCTCTATCCAGTATTCTCAGGCTGAAAAGAATGAGCAATAGCAGCCGCCCCCCCAAGCATTTAAATTCAAATGAGGTCATTCATCATGCGAAGCATATAGGAAATCCAGAGTCTTAATCCTAAAAAAGCAAAACAAAAAAAAGCCCACCCAGTATAAAAAAACCCCAATTTCTTGTAGCTCTTCATTAAGCGCCTTCAGTGCCTAACAGCCAACACAAAGTGCTGAGAGCATTCCAAAGGATGCCGCAGAAGCAATGTCGCCACGGCTTCCCCGGCGAGACAGCACTCGGTGTGACCCAGCGAGCCTCTTACGACCCCAAAAGCGACCGCGCTCTCATGTTGCTGAGCGAGGCCAGCAACGGACGGGTTGCCCTGAGGTACTGAAGCTGCACTGGCCCATGTGCTCTTATTTGTACAAATAATCAGTTCAAGTTCAGGAAGCAATAAAGAAAGTAAAAAAAAAAAAACCTGCTACTAAGGTTTTTCCTACTACTTTCAATATATACATTCAAAGGGGCCAAAGAAATGCACTGCCAACTTAAAAGGCAGGAGCTGAGTTTATCACAGCTTTTCTGGATCACATCACGTGCAGTTCATTCTATGCTGTAACACGTGAGATGAATGTCTGGAAATCAGAGCCGCATGGCTGACCAGAGGAAGCACGGGGCTAGAATCAGCAGCCCTGGGTCCCGCCCCCAGACCGCCAGTATGTGGATGTGTGACTCTGAGCAAGTCACGCAACCCCAGCTTTCAGTCCTCTCCTCTGGGAAAGGAAGGGTCTGGACTCAACTTCCCAGGTCCTTCCAGTTCTGAAGTTCCATGATGCTACGCTTTAAACATCCTAAATATAACAGATCAGAGGCCTGTGCTGAGGTTCAAGTGTGACGCCACTGTTAATTTTCTGGGGAGTAGGGCAAGACTTGATTCTCTTTGGAGGCCAATCACCAGCTGAGTCAGCACTAACGCAGGTTCTGGCATCACACAGCCTGGTTTTGAATCCCACCTCTGCCCTTCACTGGCTGTGTGACCTTGGGCAGCCTCTCTGTGCCTCAACTGCCTTGGTTATAAAATGAGACTAATAATAGCACGTACTGAACAGGGATGTTGTGAGGATGAAATGAGATGACATCTGTAAAGTACTTTGAACAGAGCCAGGTACATAATTAAAAGCTAAGTGTTAGCCTTTGTTTTTATTACTATTATCCCCTGTTGAATAAGTGTGTCCTTTCTATACAAACACTTGCTAATAACCACAGTGGTTTCCCCACTTTCAACACTGAGATTCTTCTACTATTTGCCCTCACTGGTTCCATGTTTGAAATGGTTTTCTCTACCGAGCCACACTGTTTTCCCATCTTAGTCACATGCATCACTATCAATATCTCGGCAAAATCCTGTGTTCTATACCCAATTTCCAAGCAGACATAAAAGGAATCCAGAGCAATTTTATCATGGGGAAATCAGTTCAGTTAAGACAACTGAAAAGTTAAAAATACAAACTCCAGAGACTTCAAGGTGGAACCAAGCATGTATGTGCTGTGTTAGGTGACAACATGTGGTTCATGGCCTCAAAGAGCTTAGAATCTCATAGGATAGAAAGTCTGAGCCATAATATTAATTCAAGATAGGAAGGGGAGGAGAGAAGGCAGTCCAAGGCATGGAGAGAATCCTGTACAAGGAGTAAGTTGAAAGATATGGAAGGTGCAGCTGCCTTCCTCACCTTAATCCCAGATACTGCCATCTCCAGATATCCCTCCTGAGAACATGGGACCACAGCCTGTCCTTTGGGTAAAGGACTATTTCTAGGAAGCTTACTTGTAAATGCAAATATGTTATCTGTCGGAGACGTATCAATAGGGTACAAGGCAGCAATGGGTTCTTAATAGGAAAAGGGTCCTAAGGGCAGGGAGTCTAAGACAAGGGGACTTATGCATTAAGGTCTGAAGAACCAGTTCAAAGGCCGCCTGGTAATCCAGGCAGCCACCCGACCGTGGGAGCTGGTAGAGGAGCCCTTCTTCACAAAGCTCGCAGGGTACTGGAAGAGCTGGCCAACCAGAAGTGGGTCTGCCACGGCCATTTTCACAAATACAAGCCCCAGAGGTGTGCTATTTCGGCATCGTCACCACATCTGAAAACATGACTGCTGGGCCGTCAGCTGCATAATCTGCAGCAGGAGCAGTAATGCTCACACGAGGGGAGGCCGACCCATCCACAGCTCGTTGTTCTCAGTGTAGGAGAATCTTAATGGTCAAATCAACTTTCTACAGCAAGAAAAGCAGAATCCAGAACCCTAATCTCTTAAACTAGAAAAATCATTATGAACACATGACTTTAAAAGGATTCCTTGGAGGGGAGCTGATTCCATGTCTTAAAGGACAGGATTGGAATGTCCTGTCATGACCACAAAGCAAGGATATTTCAAAGAATGTCAGGGACAGTGCCACAAGGACAAGGGAGCTGGCCAGAGAGAGCTCCCACTGACCAAACTCAATCAATCTGATCTTGGTTAAGTCTGTGAAAGGCCAGGAATTCAAAACGATGGTCAAAAGAGAATGGTATAAAGTCAACACAAAGGAAGTTGTAATACAAAGAGAGAGAAAATAAGACACGTATACTTACTTGTACTGATTTTCACAAGTGGGGAAGAATAATTAAAATACAGGAGCTTTGTTTTTCTAAAACTGTCTATAGAGTATAGATATATACTTGTTTCTATACTATTTATACTACATTTATACCACAAGAAAGAATAAAGACCAGCAACTCTGAGTTAGCCAAACAGTCCTAGAAAACCAAAGAAGTATCCCAAGATAAGGAAGGACTGAGGAACACAGGCGGTGACAAAAAAAGCCAGGTGCAAAGAGTGTCCAGCACTGATGGTCACACTCAGTGGTCAAGCAGAGAGAGGATTCAGAAATATGATCTATCTCCTGGGGAAGAAATCTCTAGAATGCCCAACTAATTTCAAGAAGACATTCAAAAAGTATACATAAGCTTTTAATAATGTTAACACATCAGGTCCATACATCATTATGACAGGACAACGAGTTATCTAACACTGGCCAAGTGAGATATGGAAGTAAATCATTTCTTGGTGATAGGGGTGGGGACCAGACTGTAAATAAAAACCTACCTGAAAGCCATATATTGAAAATTTAGAAAGGCCTGATTGATTTCACGAGTAAAGCTCAGCCTGAAGCCTGGCAGCGGAGGTGTAACTCTCCTTGGGAGAAGAAGCCAAACTGGCGCCATGTTCTCACTGACAATCAATTGGTTAGAAACCAGATCCGTAATCTGGGCAGGTCTGAAGATGTATTCTGTTTTTGGTAACCGTGTATAGGTATCCACTCTCTCTAAGTGTCAAAATATTATAGTCCCAGGATGAGTCAAAACTAGTGGATAAATGATGAAACGAGTGAAACTTGTAGGGCAGATCTTTTAGAATAGGTTTTAGTGGTAAGTTTGCAATGAGGTATCCGGGCATTTCACCTGCTCTTTAAGGTATCTGAAGTATTCAAAAAATCAGTTCTATTAAATTTGTTTAAAGGAATTCAATTATTATTTCTTTTTTTTTGAGGAAGATTAGCCTTGAGCTAACATCTGCCACCAATCTTCCTCTTTTTGCTGAGGAAGACCGGTCCTGAGCTAACATCTGTGCCCATCGTCCTCGATTTTATATGTTGGACGCCTGCCACAGCATGGCTTTATGAGTGGTGTGTAGGTCCACACCCGGATCCGAGCCTGTGAACCCCGGGCCGCTGAAGCAGAGCATGCAAACTTAACAGCTACGCCACCAGGCCAGCCCCAGGAATTCAATTTTATAACTAACATTTAAACGTTAAACAATATGCAAAAAGTGTTCTTCACGCATAAAAGGCCTCCAGACCGTAAAAAAAAAAAAAAAAGAGTCAGCAGCAACTTGTTAGCAAGGCTCTCACTTCTAGATCTGGTTCCTTTTCACTGCACAGGCTTTAGAACATTCCAAACGAAGCCACAAAACGAAAACATGCCATATACACATTTCAAGTCTGAATACTCCAAATGGTCACTAACAGTGGTTGTCACTTGGTGTTGAGATAATGGGTACTTCAGCTTTTCCTTTGTTATTCTTTCTGAATGTTCCAATTTTTTCCACAATGAACATACTTTTTATTTTAAATAATAAAAAGATAATAAACATTTCTTTGAAAAAAGAATGAGGCCACCCATCACTGAGGTGAGTCTCTGTACATCAGGCCCAGCGGGAGAATTTCCCGTGGGGCTGCCGCGCTAACGTCTGCTGGTGTCTGGGCTTGAGAACTCCAGGCTGAACTGACAAAAGAGCAACGAGTGGCAGGCAAGGAGACGGGGTCAGAAATAAAGTGAAAAGGTGAGGGGCAGGCAGGAAAAGAGAAAAGTGGATACAAACAAGAAGCAAGGGCAAGAACCCAGGGGATCCTAATGAGGCTGTTGAGCCCAGATTGAGAAGTCGGAACAGAAGACAACGGGGAAGGGCTGACAGTGAACTTTGTAGATCAAGCCAGGCCCACAGGCTGGGGCAGGAGGAAGGCAGAGCCTGGGGGATCTTCCTGCCCGGCTCCTGATCTATAATCAGAACCCCCGACCTGCCGAACTCCCTGTCAGGTAATGACACCTCTCCACACCAGCAGTGTTGCTGTTCCACAGCAGGATACAATGGCTGAAGACACATTTATTAATTTCCAGCCTCACTTCTAATTATGCAGTTAGGGCAAAGCCACTGCACTTATTAAAGGCCTCTGCCACCCAGCTGCCAAATGTGTCTTGCCCAACAGAGCAGAATATCAGCCTCATTTGAGTAACCGACTACATTCTAAACCACAGCAGGAAAAAGTTTTAATAGACAAAACTTTAGATAACGCTTGAGATTTCTCAGTTCCCTATCAAGAAGCAGTTACACGGTAAGTTGAGAACACAGAAAAGTGAAGGAGATTCTCCCAGGGAATGCTGTTTATTAAGTAAATATTGTTTTTAAAGATCCTACTTAAGGAGGATTTGGTGAATGACAGTTATGAAGACTTCCACGATGAGTAACAGAATAACTGAGAAAAACAGTCCTAGAAATTATAACCCCAACATTTGAATACAATTGGCAACAACAAGCAAGAAGTTGCTTTTCCTTTGTTTACCAAGCTGTTCACGCCCTTGTTGAAACTACGGCAAACATCCATTTGCAAGCCTCGGTGAAGTTCTATATAACTTCTTTAGAATAGTGCTATCACCAGAAAGGAAGTTAGCACACTGCTTCTTTATAAGCTGCTTACCATTAACACCCCAGGTGTCCACTTCAGGAAATCAGTTTAAGTTTGCACAAGACACCCCCGTGAGCATGCTCCAGATTTGGAGACCAGCACTATGATGCATGGATATGATAATGACATTAACTAATGGTTGCTGGCTTAGCAGATCACAAAAGCAGTACTAAGCGTAGTGTTAAGTGATTGTTCTAGGTGCTGGAAAATATTTGGCAAAGAATGTCGGGCAACACATTAGAAAACAGTCCTCAAAATAAGCACTTTTGCACAAATAGCTTTTAGAGAACCTGCTGGCATAATGATACACTAGCCACATATGAGGAGAAAGGCACAGAAGTGGGTTTTTTTTTCCCCACTTGTTCTAAATTATTAGAATAAAAAGAAATCATAGAAAAGGCACCTACATTTGGTCTATATTTCTAGCAACTGTCATCTTCCAAAGAAATTTTGTAAGTACCGATTCGGGGGAGACAGTCAAATTATATGACATAATCAAAATTCTCCTCTAGCAGGTCAGCATTGCAATGAATTATTACAGAAACCCTTTCCTTCGGAAAGGAAACGAGCCAGGAAGAAGTTAATATAAACCTCTAGACAGAAGATTCTGCCAGGAAAATGACTTCTAGTGATATAAACACAAGGCAGATGTTTTAAAAGAAATTTAAAACTTAATTAGACATGAAGTCTCTCAGGCAAATACCTGTGTGCAGGCAAGACAATAGCCACAAACTAGATTTTTAGAATCGTCTTTGTTACTGTCTAAAAATCACATTTCTTCCAGGCCAATAAGATAAAAAATGATTTGTGAACTAGCAGAATTTCAACATGTTCACAAATTAAGTTACTGAACAACTCCTTTACAACAACGGACGTATCCTGATTTGACTAACTGAAAGCAACTTCTAAAAATTTCTTCTTTCTTCTTAGGGTACGAGTTCTACTGAACAAAAGGTCAAAAGAAACCATCTGTATAGTAAATTCTATTAATCTATGCTTAGAAATGAACCAAACTGATCATTTTAAGAGTATCCAAACCAAAATTATGACCATTAAAGTTGCTCAGTCGATACATTTTGGCTGTATTCGTAAACTAGATCGTAACTCAAGCATATGGTAGCACATTACTATTAGATCACTAGAAGTTTCAACCTAAATTTTCTCTTTATTACACTTACAGCTCTTTCATTCATTTTCTGGTTTTCTATTCTGAATTAGATTTTAAAAATCAGAAAAATATTTTTTAAGTTCAAGGACTTAATTTTGCACCAGCAAATTCAAAACAACTCAATACAATAAAAAGTTTCTCAGCTTATTAAAGCAATTTAAGATCTCTCCAGACTTTTAGTTTTATTTCCCCCACCTCAGCGCGTGAATGCAGTATATCATTCTTGGAATGTTTTTCCGGTCATAGACATCTGTTGTCTCTGGATAGAATATCTGGAAAACAAAAGAAAACGTGTTTATTACATTTTGCTTTTCACAATTATTTTAACTCTCCCAAATGATCCTGCTTTGATTGTCTTTGCTGTTACATATTTATTTAAACATAGAAGAACCTCTTGGCTATTGCTTCATCTTGCTCTACAGGGGGACCAATCACGAGATCTGGACCCCTGCCTATCAGCACGCCTCCTAGTGGCTCAGGACAGCAGCAGGTCCCCACTGGCTACATCCACAAGAAGGCTTCATCCACAGAGCCCCGTGGCAGTTTCACTCCACAAGGCGTGAGCCGGCAGGGGCTCTGCTTTCTATAGCAGAGTCACTCCTGTGACTGCCCAGTGGTCCCCTGGCCTCAGAAGGGAGTCCTTCTTACAGCATTTTATTACACTGTCAAAAACCTAGCTACACAGTTCTGTAAACACGTATGCACGCACATGCAATACACACTGATATTTTTTTCTGCTTAAAGTAATACATTTTCACCGAATAAGATCAGGAAAGTCTATAAAATATGAAGGAAAAACACCTACAATCTCACCTCCCAGTTTGTCACTATTAGCATTTTGGTATATTTTCTTCCAGTCGTTTTTTCTGTATATATCTCTGATTTTTTATGTTTATATAAGCATGGATGTGAAAACAAACGTGTACATACCATACACCTATTCAAAACACTTAAGAGAACATGACTATTTTCCATCCCCTTCATTATTCTATAAGAACGTTATTTCTAATGGATGCATATGATTCTTTCACATTTTTGAATGGTAATTTAACCAGTTCAGCATGGTTGAACATTTTTTTGCTCCCAATTTTTCCCTATTCTAAGTCACTGCAATAAACATTCCTGTATTTTCTGAGCACCTGATTACTTCTTGTGGATAAACATCTAAATATGGAGTTACTAGATTGAGAAGACTGAACATTAAGGTTTTTAATACACATTTACACGATCCTTAAGCTTCAAACTAAAAGCCTAATAAGGAACAGATTTCAGAATACGGCACCAAACGGATCTGTTCCTTAGCAGCAAGAAACGAACCATCAGGCTTGAAGCTTCTAAGATGAAGATAAGCATTGGCATTACTTGCTCTCAGTAAATATTTTATAAAATTTGACATAAAGACTAAAATTAAATCACGTACCATACGGTAGTACTTGATACTCAAGTGCGATTTTCTACTGGACATTGAAAAAAGTTGAGAAAAGAAAGAAGCAAAGTTTCTTGAGCTACAAAATGGACAGTCACTGTGCACGTAAAGAAATGTCTGTAGCCTAGGAAATTTCAATGGTCTTTCCAAATTTCCTTTAACATATTTGCTGTTAAAGGATCAATGAGAAGAAGGTTCCCAATTCAGAAGAATGTGACCAGGTTTAAAGTTCTACTACGTAAGCAGAGGATACTACAACTCTCCCTTACTTTTTCTTTTCTTCCTCCTCCTCTTTTTTCTTTTTTTTTTTTTGTGTGTGAGGAGGATTGGCCCTGAGCTAACATCTGTGCCAATCTTCCTCTATTTTGTATGTGGGATGCCACCACAGCATGACTTGAGGAGTGGTGTGTAGGTCTGCACCCAGGACGTGAACCTGCGAACCCTGGGCCACCAAAGTGGAGGGTGTGAACTTAACTACTGTGCCACTGGGCCGGCCCCCCCACCCCATCTCCGTTTTCTTTAAACAAGAACCTTGAATATTTATATATCTTCTGGAAAATCATTATGAATGTGTCTTCTTTTAGCAAGGAGACGAGGTCAATTTATAGTTCACCAGATATTTTATTCAGCATGGTATCCCCAGTAGGCATTTAATCTTGATAAACGAACGCATTAATAGCAGTCCAATACATCAGTGAATTCAGTACACATTGGTCTCTCATCCCAATGCAGTGTATCAATGACTTCATAATAAACACCAATGTGAAAACAGAATCTGCGAGATGGATCACTTATTTTGGCTTAAAATCAAAGGAAACCTGGCCCAACATCCATACAATCTGAAAAGGTCTAATTCAAATTTATCAAATATAATGAAATTATCCTAATCTAAAAAGTATGTTGCCTCTTACAGAAAAATCCAATTTGAATCTCTTCCTTTATTAATCTGTTTGCCACCCAGCCCCCACTTAATGAATTCTATATTATAACTAGTGCCCAGAAGAGAATAGCATTTAATGTTCTGGGCATTTTCAGAGAAAGGAAAGTAGTTTGATTAAAAACAGCAGAATAAAATAAATCGGTATTGACTATTTTGAGATAAAATAAGCTGCACTAAAACGGATATGAGCACAAATATATTAAAAACAGGCATTCATAATTTACATTAAGGAAGCTTTTGTTTTTGTTGTGGTCAGTGTTTTTAATTGCAAACCTGGATTAATAATAATAAGAAGAACACAGGTCTTAAGTGAGGAGCCTATCCCCTTGCCTTCATGCTGGACCACTCCTCAGTCACTCCTCCAAAGTAGTTGTATGTGATAAGCGACACAAAAGAGTGAACAACGGAGACACACAAAAACCTGATGGATCTCAAGGGTATCTGCTTACTGAAAAAAGGCCATCGTAAAGATGACCTGCTGTATGATTCCATTTCCATAACATTCTCAAAATGACAAAACCATAGAGATGGAGTACAGATTAGTGGTTGCCAGGGGACAGGGCCGGGGAGGGGATGCAGTAGAAAGGCCCTCTTCTCTGCGGTGTCTTTATCTTGATTGTGGTCACGGTCACGCAAATCTATTCATGGGATAAAATTGCACAGATGTGCATGCACGCGTGAACATGACTGCATATAAAAATGGCGACAACTGAGTAAGGTCTGCAGCCCAGTTCACGTTAATACACGCATGTCAGTTTATTACTGTACTACAGTTCTGAGATGTCACCACCGGCAGAAGCCGAATGAAAAGTACACATAGCTGTACTATTTTTGCAACTTCCTGTGATTCTATAATTATTTCAAAGTAAGCAGTTTAAGAAATAGCTCCACAATTTCTATCAAATGTCATTATTTCCTCATTTCCTCTACTTGTCTATTTGTCTCACAGGCTTAAGGGTGCCTGTTCTTTCAATTTAACAAGCTCTGAGTATTTGCTGAGTTTTATTTGGGACCTCTATTTCACGAGTAAGAGCTATAACCCCCCAGCCTTTAAAATTTAAAGTGATGCTATGATTTATAATAACATTCTATAAAAATAAATTTATAATTATAATTTATAGTGATACAATATGTAGTGATACAATGAGATGCAGAATCTTAAGTATAAATAGCAACACAGAAAAGGGAGGTGGTAAATCAACCATCTACCAGCTAAAGCTTGTTCTCATCTTGTTTAATTTACACACACTTTGCACACCTGCTTCATTCTGACTTCTTGCCGCGTGTTACTTTGCACAGGCCTTTCCGTATTTCTGTGTAGTCCTCGCGTTTCTCATTCCTAAGGCATTGAAGCCGTCTGCTAATCATTTTCCATCATGAGGTGTCTGCACTACCCCTTCTGGCTTCCCAGCTCAGGCTTACCTTGGGTAGACCAATAGACTCCATCGCTCTCAACCACTGGACGGTGTTATCTGTGTGTCGAAAATGAAGGCCAGACTTCTGACGTAAGGATGGGCGGGGGGAAGGGAAGAAGAGATCACACAAAAAGTGAGTCACTTGTAATAACTTTTTTCAGTAGCAGGATGTTTTTCAATTGTATTTCTCCTAGAATAGGGTTATTAATACTTATATACAACAACCAGAAACATAATAAAGGAGATTGCACTGTCTAAGCAACACTCCAAGCATTTGTGATGGACCGTTCCAGTTTCCAGAATTCACACATGTGAGGTGATTCTGAACTAAAATCTCAAAGACCATGCAATGTCTAGCACAGGCCTTAGGATGTTTTATGAAAGGTGTGTATGCACGTATGTTCATGCATACACACACACACACGGTTTTATGACAACTATGGCTGAGAAGCCTAGCAACTTCAGGAAAACCAGACTTTTAGAAGACTAAAGGCCTTTTTTTGTGGTTTCTGATTCTGTCAAACTATTTTTTCTGATCATGAATGTAATATGATTTCTGTAGAAAACCTGGAAAATGTAGACAAATACAAAGATGAAAGCAAAAACCACCCCACAATTCAGAGCTAATTTTAGTATCTATTCCTCCTATAATTTAATCCTAATCTTGGCTCTGTACAAGAAGTAAACTTTCAATGGAAATGTTTTACAAGACTTTTTTCTACTCATGCAATAAAAATAGTCTTTCTATGTCTTCTGTTCTTTTTTTTTTTCTTTCTGCTTTTTCTCCCCAAATCCCCCCAGTACATAGTTGTATATTTTAGTTGTGGGTCCTTCTAGTTGTGGCATGTGGGACGCCACCTCAACATGGCCTGATGGGTGGTGCCATGTCCGCACCCAGGATCCAAACCAGCGAAACCCTGGGCCACCGTAGCAGAGCATTCGAACTTAACCACTCGGCCACGGGGCCAGCCCCCTGTTCTTCTTTATAGTCCTATCAACCAACCATTTTTTTCTGTACAGTCTATAAATATGGTATCCTTGCCTAGATCTCATGAAGTTCTATCAGGTAATGAACCTTTAAAAAGAGTTTTCAAACCATCTTGTATTTTTAATTAGTTAGAGGAGTAGCATAATGTTATCTATTTTTTATTTTTAACAAACGTGCAAAAAAGTAACTACAGCAAATTTCATCTTGAACTAACATCCAATGGTAGACAATCATATTCAGAAATTCTAGCTCTTCCCATCTTCTGTGACCTTTACAATTTAATAGTTTATTTAACAAAAAGTATTTTTGTAGCTGTTAGAAATTATAAAGTGTAAGCAAACTAACATTTGACAAATATTTATACCTTTTTAATAGAGGTCATTATTTATTGAGATTGGACTGTGTCTGTCAAGTACTTCACATAAATTATCTCTAATTTTCAAAACACCCTGCAATGTAGTAATCATTCCCATTTTTAAGAGATGAGGAAACAGGCCGAAAGGATGAAGTGATTTGCTTTAGGCAAACAGCTGTTAAATAGCTGGACCTAATGATGGTGAGATTATTCTTCAGAGGGAGGAAATCAGCTTGTTACTATGAAGTAACTAGAGGGAGGGAGAGGAGAGTGGAAAGGAAGGAAGGAGGGAAAGGAAGAAGAGAGAGCGAGCCCAGTTAATAGCCAGGCAGCAGTATCTGAGGGCAACTCAGCACAAGCAACTTTTGCAGAATGCAAGCAATTCTCAAACACGGCCACTCTGTGACCATGGAGGGACAAGATGGAAACAATTCATAATCACGTCAAGAGAGAGAAGAGGACCCTTGGCACCACAATATAACTAAATGTCCCTTTCTTCTAGTTAAGAAGAGCAACTTGTTTCCTGACTGATGACACTCTAGTCCCTATTCAATCCTCTCACCTTCTGGATACGAATTACCAAGACAGCAAACTGATTCCACTTCCTGACAACACTCCAAAGATAACTGGTCTTTGCTTCCCTAAATCCTTGTCAGAATGACCCAGTACAAGCCCAAATCTACACTAAGCTCCTATTTTCTCCATCTTATGGCTCCACAGCTTTGCATTTTTTTCTTGTCACATGAGTTAAATAAACCTAACTTTTTTTGACCCCAGGTGGATTTCTGGGGGTCTTTGGCTGGTTGGCTTCAATAATCTGAATCACGTAACAAAGACATGCCAGCCATTTAGTGGTCTTATTAACTAGGGAACCCCAGGAAAGTTACAAATCTCTTTCAACTTTGGTTCCTCGGCAATAAAATAAAAATAGTATGCTTCCCTGAGTTGTGGAGATTAAACGACAGTAAACATAGGGTACTTAATGCAAAGTGCATCTAAGAATGCTAATGTTACTACCGTAATTATTAGGCTATAAGACTGGGCTGGAAACTTACATTCACCTGTAAGGTCAGAAAAAAAGTTTAGCACTTTATGTAAGAGGAGCTGAAGGAAGGGGTGGTTATCTTGGTCATATTTCTGCAATAAAAGAAATGACAAATTTCAAATGCTTCATCCATTTTAAACAGCTGAGGGATGACTTCAGAACCCTGTGACTCATCTCTGTATATTTAAGAAGTAAGCTTCAGTGAGCGAACATCTTCAGTCTACTAGATTTACTTCAATTACCACAAAAATGGTCTTCTAAACTGGCGAAAAATAAGCTTGGTCCATTATAACCATTTTTAGTGTGTCTATTTTTTTTTTACCACTCCTACATATTAATATTAGCCTGGGCGGCATGTCTATAGTCAGACTTAGACAAGGGTTATTAATGTCCATCCACCTAATTTCGTTCAGGTTCTGGACTAGAAAGCGTATGCTGAGTTTCCATTGCCGAGCTATTACAACACCAGCAAACAAGATTATCCTAATTTACATAGAACAGATGGGGAATTATGTAAGTTTTCTTTGGATGGTAACGCTTACATATTAGAGTCAAAGTATCTTACAACTACGAGGTAGCTTAAAACCATAATTATTCTAATTTGCTCATTTTATAGATGAGGAAACTGAGGAGCCCAAGTATTTAAGACACTCGAGTTGAGCTCAGGGTCAAGACCAGCTTGCAGGAGTCCTTGAGTCCAAATATTCTGGTCAGTGTGCTGCCCGCAGAGCCGCCGCACAGCCACCACCTCTGACGCTCACAGTGCACTACCGCAATCAGGCCCTGGGCTACGCACCTGGCGTGGATGCTCACACTTGTTCCTCCCAACATCTCTACAAAGGTTGACATTATTATCATTTCCCCTGTACATGTGAGCAAACTGAAGCTCACAGGGGCAGAGTCAGGGGTGAAGCCAGACTCTGAAACATTTCGACTCTGCAGCTCATGTTACTAACATCACCCATGCGCCTTCCCTACCTAAGGCTCACCTAAAATTCAACAGGCACTTACACGTCTACAGTCATCAACGCACTGTCTGGAACGATACTGTTTTTGTGTTTGAGCCTTATCAGGCTGAGTCCTCTCGAAGGAATGCCCTTCCTTCCTCCTCGCCCTCTTTCTCTTGCCCATCCTAGTCAGCTGGGGAACGGTCATCTTTCATACCCGCACTATGGAAGTCCTCCTGACCTCCTCACCACCCCCACCCCCTGCGAACTGACTGCTCTCTCCGTTTGTCCCCAGCTGTCCACCATCCCCTTCCAATTCCTTTCCAGGACTTGCCCTTTGTCTTCCCTCTTGAATCCATTCACTTCTTGTCTACGCAGGCCACGTCCCCTGGACTGAGATGTCCCCGCACTGCACTGCCTCCACCATCACCCTCCCTCCAATTTATTCTCCACATAGCAGCAAACTGTACCGTGACGCCGGTTAACATCGCAGCGGCTTCCCCCATACTGAGGATGAAACCACAGAGCTGCCGCGTGTGAGTGCGTGGTCTGCCTCTGCTCCCCTCCTGGGCTCCCTTCTCACCACTGGCCCTCATCGCAGCCTTTCAGCCACTCAGTTTGCCCAAGCTCTTTTCTTCCTCGCGTCTCTCACAAACGGGCCTCTTCTCCCCACTCCCCACCCTTCCCTCTGCACGTGGATGACCTTCTTCTCATTCTTCTATCCTCAGAGGAAATGTCTCCTCAGGGAAGCCCACTGCTATCTGTCCACAACACTGGCTTTCACGTCTTCCTTCACACACTTATCACAACCCACCACTGTGTGTTTACTCACCATCTGTCTCTAACTGTAAGAGCCACAAAATCATGTCTGCCTTGCTCACCCTTCCACTTTGAGTGCCTGGCCCATGGTGGTGCTGATGAGTACTGTATGGATGAATGAGTTCACCTCATATATAGTTCTATCATGGTACAACTTTACCTTCCTTCCCTATAACTTTATTAAAATTTATTCTGTTCATGTTTACCTGCCTATTAGAGCAGCAGTTCTCCAACCTTAGTAGCATATAAGAAAAGAATCAGCTGGAAGCGCAGCTTCCTGGGTCCCTGGCCAGGAGATCCTGGCTGACTCAGTAGTCTGGGGTGGGGCCCAAACATCCACATTTTTACACACACCATCAGGTGGTCCTGCAGGAGGTTTGAGCATCACACTTAAAGAAAGAATGTTGGACTCAAAGCGCCCTGGGTAAGTATTGATAAAAGCACTGAAGACAAGAAAAGAAACGGAGTCCTTTGGCTTACTAGAAACTGCTGTCATTCATTCCTTCACCCAGCAGCTATGCCAGGGCACCTACCATGGGCCAGACCCCGCACCATTCACCAAGGATGTGGAAGAGAAGACACACAGTTCTTGCCTTCGTGACAAAACAATCAATACATTGCACCACGGTGTGTCCAACAGGGACAGTGTCAGGTGCCACAGCCTATGTGGCATGAACACATAACTCAGACCTAGAGTGGGAGGTGGAGGTGGCCAGGGAAAGAGTACTCACCACTGGAAGGTTTAACTTTAATACCCAGGACATCCTTCTAACTCTGCATTAATGAGGAGCCAGGGTTGTACATAAGCTGGCAGACAAAGAGGGCAGCATGAAAGCAACCACTTGCTTAACCAAAACCATCAGTGCCCAAACTGGGGCCTGCAGAGATCTGGGACAGAGCTTCCACTTGGGGACACACTGCCTCACAGGCGGGTCATATTTTATGGCTGCAGTCTAGGCAGACCCTGCAGTGAGAGCCCCAGCTTGCTGAACTCATGGTTTCCAGATGGCACATCAAGGGGCTGGCCCGGGTCAGCGAGCATTCCCTTGTGTTTCAATGTCTTTGTCACAGTCCTATGACTCCTTGGGAAGGACCATGTGACGGGCTTTAGTCCTGAGGAACACAGCAACAGGAAGTGAAGTCTCCGGTTCACTAACATTTGTCTCCTTTCATTTTTGTAAAAGAAATGAAATGGGCTTAAAAGGAAATTTTATGATTACATGGCAAATCACTAAAAATTCCCATTCAAGGATATTAGGCACTTTCACAGATTTAATAAAAGGAAAAAAAGAAAAGCCTCTTTTCTCCAGTGAATTAACAGAGGGGTAGTTTCCATTTGTCCCAGGTCCTCTCCCACGTCACAGCTGGCATCACCCTTCCTCCCTCCTTCTGCCACTTCCCTTCTATCCGCCCTTCTCCCAGCATCCTTTCCTCATGGGACGGGGGATGGCAAAACAGAACATCTTCCTCTGGCACCATGTTATGCTCAGGAACATCACCACCTGCCTAAGTTCCACAGGTAATTTATTTTGCAACAAGAGCCTGGAAATATTTCCTGTCCCCAACCCAAAGAGAAGTTGCTATTTACTCAAATAGTTGGATCTCTGATGCCAGGAGGAAACTGTACCTGATTAATTGCCACAAGGAGGTCCACAGCTGAACTGGAAAGAGACACCTCTTCAAGGTGCCAGGAAGAGGAAAGAATTAGCCCACTCTCTGCTCTGAGGCTCACCTCCACTGAAGATCTTTCTGGCCTGATTTTTGCCATCAACAGCAAAACAAAATACCCACAATCCCCTTCCAGTGTGGCGGGAACCCAGCCCAGCTACACTCTGTGTTGTCAAATCTACATGGCCGTTGGTACTAATAGGCCTAGATCTTGGTAATGACCATTATGGAAGCAATGGAAAAAAGAAAACTTGTGCTCTAAAATATGGATGAATGTTAGTTCATTTTGTGATGTGGAGCTACAAATAACTTTTTTCTGAACTTTTAAAAATATTTCTCAAAATTAAAAAAAACAACTTTAATTTTGGCTAAGTCATTGCTTCATTAAAGTCTTGCAAAAGGCTATAATGAGCTGAAAACTCTAGGGTGAAACACATGACTCAAACTCAAACTTATTTTAACAAATGTAAACACTTTTATTCATAACATCACTCAAGGCAGAAACTTATGCTCAGTTACCTTTTAGACTAGACCATGAAAACAGACTTGTCAAAAAAGATTTGTCAATTCATCTTGTCTACGGTTAGGCTAAATTACTGGAACATTTGCTCTGAATTCAATATACATATTTTAAAACTAAATTTTGTCTCAATAACAACTGAAGGGTAGTATGAATCATGCAATAATTGGGAAATTATTCCATTTTCAACTATACTTAATGTTGTCCTTGCAGTTGTAAGAAAATAACTTTTAAGAGTACTTGAAAATCTGCAGATAAAAAATACTGATATAAAGAACCAAATACATTAAGAAAATAAAGAATCAAGTTTCAAAGAAGCTTTAGAAACCTTGACCCGAAGTGAACAAGAGATCACGTATTCTAGAAGGAAACACCACACATTTTAAAATTCCCTTTTGTAGACACATCTAACGAAGGGGTCTTTTAGGTCAGCGTTTACTTTTTCCTCCTTCACTTTTTAACAGAAAATTTCAAACATAAAAAAGCAGACAGTATAATGAACTGCTAGGCACCCATCATCTGACCTCAACAATTATGAACTACGGCCAGTCCTGAATTATCTATACAGCTTCCTCCCAATTATTTTGAAGCAAATCCTAGACGTATCATTTTATCCGTAAATGCTTAGACATGTGTCTCCAAAATATCAAAATTTTTTTTTATTAATACAAGATTGGTGTTTATTTTGGTTTTGCTTTCTCCCCCATATGCCTTCCCAAATTAACCATGAAATAATTCTTAAAACTAGCTGCATACAAAAAGGTTACTCTTATTTTGTTTTAAACACCAAATGGAAAGTAATTCCTGACTATTCAGCATCAGTACCCTTTTTATCACATTGGCCCTAACTCTGTAGGGCCACAAGTTCAAGTCCCAGCAGGGCACTTTATTCCCTGATGGGAACGAGGGGAGTAATAAACTGCGTGGTGGTGAATAAAGTGGGGGTGAAGTGTCCCCACTTTACATTTACTGGCGCTAATAAAAATGACCTTCATGAAGGAATGATGGGGGCTTGGAAGCCCCACAAATCAAAGGTCTCTGTGCCTCAGCCCAGAAACAGAAACACTTTGCTTTTAAAACTGCTGCTGCCTCAAGAGGGATTATTAACAGTCTTCAAAGAACAAGGGCATCACCCCCCACATCCAAAATCCTTGTAGAAACATTAAAAGAAGGGAAAGGAAATACTGAACTGAAAAACTGAACTTTCACTTTTAGCTGGAAGCCAAAACCAATTAGATGTCAGTTACCTTATAACGTGTTTGCTCCACATCATAGATCTTCTTCTCCGATACCATTTTTGGGGCAAAGAACTTGGCTAACTTGGCAAGGTAAACTCCGTTCCGGAGTCCTTCTTCCAGCTCAGTGGTTGGTGGCAATTCTTCAACTAAGCAGACTTCCATCCACCTAAAGGGATCAAAAAAACCTTAAAGTGACTCCAGTTGGGTAACTTTCTGTAAATGAAGAGCTGCAGCATCTCACTATGAGTGATGGAGACGTTAACAAAGGGAGCAGGACCCGAAACATCTTCGAGTGTCATAGATGGGAAGACAGGACTTCCTGGGTGGGATGAGGATTCAGAGCACGAGATGAACAAGGGGGCACAAGCCCAGAGGCACTGAACTCAGGACCACGCCAGCGCTCGTCAACCTCACCTTTATCTGAGACTCGGCCAATTCCCTTTTGTGCCAAAGAGGAAAAAGGCCAAAGCATTCTGTTTGGGTGGAATTAGTCCTGCTGACACTACAGAAAAGAATGACTCTAAGTTTATGGGCTCTTAGCAGAAAAGATTCTTGTAGGGGTTATGCTTTGGGGAGAGCATAGTCCAAGGTGCTGTAAAATCTGCCACTGCCTCGGCCCAGGAACAACTACCAGGAAAGGTAGGAAGGCTTGGAAAAGGGACATCAAAATTTGGAAAGCAGACATAGTCTTCTTTAAATAATACACATTCCTTTTTCCACTACCAGGAACTTATTACAACATTGTAACTTTTCGGGAAGGTATAGCATTTATTGGGTTCTGAAAAAATATTTCAGAAAAAGATCAGATTAAATCTTAGGACACTGTGCCAGTATTATACAAAAGAGAGCACCAAGGTCATTACTGGCTCAAGGACACACAGCAGGAGGGGAGCCAGGCCAGTTCACATTTCACATTGAGGTGCCGAGAACCTGCCAGGGTTAGGAGGATAATGCTACTCCTACCCATTCTTAAGGAACTATTACCAAGATCCAAAAGGCAGGTGTGCAGGCTCCCAGCGACAGAGACCCCACCTCCCTGCCACTGATCCACAAATAAATCATAAACTATTAGCGTGAGCACCAACCTAGATAGCCAGACCCCTCAGAGGATCATTAACACATGAGCCTTCCTTCAAGTAAACAGAGGTAAGAGTACTATAGACTTGATAAATTTTTTAAAAATTTAAGAAATCACTAATAATGTTGCCTTTTTAATAAAAATCTGGCCAAGTTAAAAGCCACTGCACTAGACTGAATTTCTAATCTAAATAAACTGCAAATTACAGCATCATGCTATTTCTCGTTAAAACAATCTGCTTTGAAATAATTACCTTGAAAAAATTTAAGAAATTGTTTTCCACACAACAATATATAATTGCTTTATAGTAATCCCATAACTGGGGGATATGTGTGAAGGGTGGGGGACAGGTAAACTGACAATTTTTAGTAGAAGTAGTGGAGATAAGTTGATAGTTGGGACCAAGAGGAAGGAAGCTAAAATGAAAACAACTCTGAAGTATGATAATTTAGACTTGGATAACCACACCTATTTTTGTCTGTATTAGAACATATGTGAAGTTGCTTTAAAAAACTAATCATACCAAAAACTGAGGCTGGCTACAGCCTATCTAAAATGTAGCCACTGTTAACGCTTATGACATTACGAGCTACTCGAAGGCAAAGGCCATCTCTTCTTTCTCTTTATAATCCCCCTGTGCCTGGCAATGTGTTTGCACATGGTGGGTACTCAAAACATTGTCATTAAAGAAAAGATTCTGACTGTTAAGAAAAAAATTTTCCAAGCATCACAGTTGCACCAAAAAATCTTTTAGGACATTGCCAAAGACTTGTAAATGTAGCATCATTTTGCAACAGTAAGCATCAATGCAGATATCTCCTTTTCACTACCTTGAAAGTCAAAAGAAGATGCTATTATCATCAACGATAACTAGTACTTATGAAACTATTTTGTGCTAGTACTATTTAAACCTAGTGCTATTCAAACCTGGATTTAATACTTTATGAAGATTATCATTTAATCCTCAAGACCACCCCTTAAGAAGAGGTGCTATGAGGATCACCATTTGCAGATGATAATCTGAGGCTCAGAAAAGCCCAAGGCCACACAGCTAGTAACTGAAAGCCCTCAAGAAGCTGCCAGGGCCCTCTGCCCCTTTAATTCCAACTTTAACTTCTCACAATTCACCAAACAAGATTGAATCCTTCAGTCCGGTCCCACAGCCCAGTGTAAAATAAAAGTGATCACAAGACACTCCAGGCTACTTTCAGGGTAGCAGTAAGAGTCCCATGGTTTGAAGACGCACATGCTGCCGCTCTTCCAGTGTAAGGTCCAAGGATAGCCTATTCACTGCCGATATCCCAGGGCTACATTTATTCTAACTCCCTCTGTCACCTCTTTCTCAGTCACCTACCTCACAGCAGTAAATGATAGTGGCCTGGGCTGCCTCTCGTGGGTGCTGTTGCAAGCAGGCGTTGGGTATGGGAAGCCTAGAGTCTATGCAAATGGACTCACCTCCTCAAGAACTCCCTGCAAGCCTAGACAGGATCTCAAAGGGTTTTCAAATATATTACTTGGAAACATTACTAGTCAATATATGATCAATACACATTGACTGACAGCAAGACTACTCTTCTGGGACAGGTGGTAAACTCTGTTGACAGAATAACCAGCTGGATCAACATTGCTCTAAAGGTATTAAAATACCTCACAACGAAGCAGGAATCACAATATGCAAATTTCTAAACCAGCATCCAGTCATCATGTGGGCTGAACATCCCTCTGATGTATTTTCCAGAAGTGTAAGGCAAGAGAACTTGGAGCACAGACACCAAATGGTTCTTCCCAGGGGCTGGAGACAGCTAGGAGAGGCTGCTGGCCAAGGTCTGCATTTCCCATGCCCACAGTATCTGTGTTGGGCCAAGTGGCTGGGTCACGATCACCAGATGTGAGGGGAAATGATGTGCACCACCCCTGAGCCTGCCTCAGGAAGGCCTCCCATGGACGAGCCTCCACTCCTGCCTCCCTGTCTGCTAGCTGGATACTAGAGCCCACGGCAATCTTGAAAGAGAAGGTGGAAAAACCTCCATCAGCCTGGGTCCCTGACCGTGTGGTAAAGAACCCCCAGTACCCCCTCATCCTTGCCTTGCACCACCTTACATGAGAAAGAATTAAACTTCTACTGCTGACCTAACCTCCATGGCTTACTTGTTACCTGGTAAGCTGGCATTACCCAGCCAAACCAATAAAAATCCTAAGTGTGATTTTTATGATCTGTTGGGGTCAAACTTCCTATAACAATCACAATGTAGAGACAACTGGCCTGATGTTCAGGAAGTCTGGCTCTACGGCCAAGAGCTAGGTGTACTGGAACAAGTCACTTGAAACTCTGAGCTGAGTTTTTAGTCCATGAGTCTAAAATGATAATGGAATCCAATGACACTGTAATTATGTAATATGATTTTGTTTTAATAGCTTTATTGAGATAATCCACACACCATACACTCACCCATTTAAGATGTACAATGCAATGATTTTCAGCACATTGTCAGGGTTGTGAGACCACCACCATACCAACTTTAGAACACTTCATAATTTCAAAAAGAAACCCTACACTCATTAACAGTCACTCCCCATTTACTCCCAAACCCAAACCCACTAATCTGACTTCTGTCTATAGATCTGTTCATTCTGGACATTTCATATAAATGGACTCATACAACATGTGGCCTTTGTGATTGGCTTGTTTCACTTAGCACAACGTTTTCAAGGTTCATCCATGGTGTAAAATGTCTTAGTACTATACTCCTTTTTATTACTGAATAACACTCCACTGTATGGATATATCACATTTCATTTATCCATTTTTCAGTTTATGGACATCTGTGTTATTTCCACTTTTTGGTTATTATGAATAATGCTGCTATAAACATCATGTACAAGTTTTTGCATGGACATATGTTCTCATTTCTCTTGGATATATACCTAGGAGTGGGATTACTTGATCATAAGTAACTCTGTTTAATCTTTTTAGGAACTTTCAGGCTGTCTTCCGAAGCAACTGCAACATTTTACCTTCCTACCAGTAGTGTGTGAGGATTTGAATCTCCCCACCTCCTTGCCAACACTTAGCTGTCTTTTTGATTATAGCCATCCTAGTAGATGCAAGGAGGCATCTCATTATGGTTTTGATTTTCATTTCTCTGATGATTAATGATATTCAGCATCTTTTTACGTGCTTACCACCCATCTGTATATCTTCTTCAGAGTAATATCAAATCCATTGCCCAAGTTTTGGTTGGGTTGTCCTTTTATAATTGAGTTATAAGAGTTCTTTATGTATATGGTATACAAATCCCTTACCAGGTGTATGATTTGAAAATATTTCTCCATTCTGTATATTGTCTTTTCACTTTCTTGATGGTATCTTTTGAAGCATAAGACGTTTTTAATTTTGACTAAGTCCCATTTATCTATTCTCTTGTTGCTTGGACTTTTGGTGTCATGTCTAAGAAACCATTGCCTAACTGAAGATCACAAATTTTCACCTATGTTTTCTTCTAAGAGTTTTATAGTTTTAATTCTTATATTTAGGCCTTTGATCCATTTTGAGTTATTTTTTGTATACAATGAGAGGTAAGGATTCAAATTCATTCCTTGGCATGTGGATACCCAGTTGTCCGAGCACGATTTGCTGAAAAGATGACATTTTCCTCTATTAAATTGCCTTAGCACCCTTGTGAAAATCAGTTATCCGTAAATGTGAAAAGTTACTTCCAGACTCTCAATTCTATTTCAATGATTCATACCTCTAAGATTTATGTACACAGAAAATATGTGTACATACAACCAAGCTGGAAAGACCTCATATGTCACCAAAAGCCTATCTTCAAATTTGACTTAATGACACATGGAAATGAAGACCACAATTGGCCTGTGTCACTTCCTGCTGTCCTTGCATTTATTGCTTCTTCCCTATGACTTCTATTGATTACTCCTCCTGAACCACAGCACCAAGATGTGAATGTCTCATCCCCGAGCCAAAGTTGAAGCTCTTATGAGCATCTCAAGGTTGTTGGAGAACTTTATCTTCCTTCTATGCCAGGGTGGAGCGACAAATTCCTACTAGTATTGCTATTCTTCCTCCTCTCTGCAGGGAAAACGTGGCCCACTTAGCAGGCACAGAGAAACTAAAGGAAAGGAAGAGGAATTTCCTTTTTATCATTCAAGCAATCTCTCTTCAACCTTTTCTTGGAGTTGAGGTGGTTTCCATAAGTATCTCTATGCGTAAATGTAGATGGTCTGATCCACGTGAGGCAGGGAGAAGAAGGGGGAAGTGAGAGGACGCTGGGAGAAAGGTGATATTTTTCCAATTTTAGGTCAAAGCCGAAAGGGAAAATAATTAATGTCATTTTGTCTTGCAAGAGACAAAAAAAGAAACTCATAAAAATCCTGAGACAAATGATCCGTTTTACTGCGTTACTTTGTGCCTTGCAGAACATATGAAAGTTGTTTCGTTGAGGCATTTGCTATCTGAGTTGTTATTCAGGAAATCACCAACTATAAATCTTGGTCTCTATCACGCAGCGCTCTACGGAATCAACGTCCCCAAAGTAGAACTGCTGGCCAAAAAAGGGAAAGTGTGTTTTTTCTGGACAAACCCTGTTTCAATGCAGTGCCCTGTTCCATGAACTTTCAAGTATTACAAGTCAATTTCTCTCCCTAAATGTTTTGGAAAATCAGCACATGAAATATTTTACAAAAGAATAAAAACAAAGACCAGATATTTCTATACGTAGAATATAATTGGTCACTCTTTGCGCCATAGGAAGTACAATGTCAGAAGGACTAGATTAAGTTCTCATGGTAACCTTTCCATTCACTGGAGGCTGATGCAAAGCACTGTCACCACGATTCTATCACTTTATTAGCTCAGGGAAACAGGGACGTAGAAAAACACACATTGCACAACTGACGTGGGTACCCACGGCCCCCATCCTTTTCTCAACAAAACTCATTTGGTTCACTCTAAGAAAATTACATGAAATGTTAAAATAATGCTAATTATTTTCTTTAAAACACAGACATACAATACCATGAAAAGAATCCATGTATGACTCCAAGCCCTACCAGGAAGGAGCAGACTTCTGAGGACTTCTTTCTCACCCTCCTCTTTAGGAGGGAGATGATGTAGCAGGATCTGTTGAGTTTGGCAAGCATTTCATGAGTTGTTCCACAGAATACTGGCTCAGGGAGATGCTAATAGTGTCCTGGGGGGACAAAGGGGACTAAGCACATTCAGAAAATGTTGCATTCTATGTCCTCTCTCAAGGATTGATAAGTTGCATTAGCATCCTGAAAGCTCTGAGAATTCCTAAAGTCTGGAACCAAGTTTCATTTCTTTTAACCCCATGTTCCCCCTGTTTTTTGACCACACAACTCTGTTTTTCCCCAGAACCCTTGGTAACATTTCCTATAAGGAAATGGCAGGCAACTGACAGAAGCAGTGTAATTTGGTTAACTAAAATCACGGGCCCTGGGGTGACACTCTTGGGGTTCAAATCCTAGTTCTAGCACGATACCAGTGATTTCTCTGTAAAATGAGGATATTTAAAGCATCTGCCCTTGGAGGACCACTGTCAGGAGTAAACAGGAATCCGTGTAACGTGTAGCTCTGTGCCCGGCACACAGGAAGAACCCAGCAAACACTGACAACAATTGTTATTAGCAAGTCCCTAAGTTGAATCTGGCCCAGTCCCTTACCAGACATGTAAACTCAACAGATTAATCCATTAGTCCAGTTAATATTTTTGAGCATCTAGTACTTTCCAGTTCTGTTCCAAATGGTGAATCAGGCAAAGCCCCTCAGTTTATTGAGCAATGAGGCTCAGATTCTCACGGATGTTAGGACGCCACTAGCTCAAAGGGGTTTTGAGGATTACAGGAAATGGCACCAGCACAGCACAGAGAGCTGGCACCCGGGAGTCATTCGTATGGTTCCCGTCTCTAAACAAACAAGTTTTTCAAAGAATCTTTTTGGGTGAATTATTTCTTCGAGAAGGATATTTCATGCGTTAGTGTTACCCTTCTTCCTCTGTGTTCCCTTAGACATGGGATAAGAAAAAAGGAGAAATAAGCAGAATAGCACGAGGCACTGACAGATAAAAGAAAGCCTGCAAACTTTGTAGCCCAATTTGTAATAGATCTGATTCATTGCTGAAAATTATTTTGAAATAAAATTTTGAAAAAAATTGAAAACTATTTCACAGAATACACTGTTGCTCAAATATGTGCTCTATTCATAATTCTTCCTAACTCTAGACAACAATCAGACATTTACTGTACTTCTATTTTGGTTTGGCCCAATTAATCATCTACCTGGGATGTATTACGCTGATAGTACGACACGCCTGGAGAGACAATTGGCCCGACATATACAAACACACAAGCAGAAAGATGACATTTACAGGTGCTAAAATTTCTACACAGGCAGACATTGCATAAAGCAACGAGCCTATGAAGCGAAAAAAATTTTAAAAATGTAAAACACACACTTGTTGTTGTTGCTTTCCTTTTTTAAAGCCTCAGTGCACAGTTTGCTATCCTAGCTGTTAGTTTAGTTCTCTATGTGAGCTGCCACCACCCCGTGACAGCTGACAGATGAGCAGGGTGGTTCCACGAGCATGAAACGAACCCGGGCCGCGGCGGTGAGCGCCGAATCTGACCACTAGACCCCCAGGGCTGGCTCGCATGCACTTGTTCTTTATGTTACTGAGCACATTAGGCAAAAGGCTGGTCTTAAGCTTCAACACTGGGTTGGGAGGGGAGAGACAATATCTAATATGTTCAGTGTCATGGCTTTTGGCTGATATCTTAGATGACTTGATTCAAGTGTTAAATAGTTAATAGTTTTAATAATACCTTGACTTAAACTTTTTTCTGAAATAATACTCATATCATGGAAAAAACAAAAAGCTAAGTGTACACAGGATAGTTAATACCTAAGCAGGGATTAAAGAAATATATATGCCTGAAATGTTTAAACAGGAAAATACGGAGCCTTGGAGCCTCTGGCATCTGGGGATCCCAGGTAAGAATGGGAGGAGCCACAAGTCACACCTCCCTGGCATCTTCCATGTTTTATGCCCTTTACTGGTTCCAATTTATGCGCCCGTAGGTTCTCCGTTATACAACCTTCTCCTCAATACGTTCAAACAGTTATGAACTATTGGTACAAACTTTTTGAAAAGCAATGTGATGATATAAAAGTAAATAATTACTGCACTCCGATTAAGTTTAAGGCATGGGTGCTTTAAAAAATTTCATTTACTCTTCCCATAACCCAGTGAATTATCTTCATTAAAAAAGAATAAGGAGTCAGATACCAAGAAAGATGAAATATCTTATCCAAGATCACATCAGTGGAAAAACCAAAATATGAACTCATAGATCACTCTGAAATCTGCACATTAACCACCACACTATATTGCTTCTTGAAGGAATACATCAGGAAACGTAAAATACCACCCAGATATTTTACTTTGTGAGTATAGCTTAATAAATACAGCTAAGGTCCAAGATTTTTGTGCAACACAAAACTGGAAACAACCTAAGTGTCTAACAAAATCATCTTTATCCACTGGATAGAAGGTTATGTAGCTGCTTAAGATATTTTCATAGATTATTTAAGAAAATGGAAAAATATTGGTGGTAAATTAAGAGAAAACAGAACGCAAAATTATACAATAAGACATTTCTAAAATTACATATATCTAAATGTACACAGACTGGAAAACATATAGCAAAATATTAACAGTGGTTTGCCCTTTGTAATCATACTATTGGTGAGGTTCTTATCTTTTCCTGTATCTTATTTTATCATAAGCATGTAATATTTTTAATAATAGATAATAACGGAATACAGTGGATGTATTCTACCAATATATAAAAAGCAAGAGCTTGTTTGCTGACCACACCTAACATTTGAGCCAAAATGGAGACTTGTGGTAGCAAACACTAAAAAAATAGTGATAAAAATAGGGTAATGGGAGCAGAGGAGAAAACGGTAGTTTGTGGTTGAATCTAGTTGGTGATGGGGGAGGGAAGCACAAGAAGACAAAAAGAAAATACCCTCAATTTTTTTCTTTTTAAAGCACACTGGTTGAGATCCTTCGCCAATATGATTCCCTCTTCGGGACAACATTAAGTACGTGTATCTTTCCACGTACCTCCAACCAGGTCAACAGCCTGGCTCCAAGGCTTGGAAAGTGAAGGAGGAATCGTTATTAACCAATACAAACAATAAATGAAACATTAACAAATCAAGAGTGCAACCTGAATCATCCCTGCTGCCTACAGTAAGATGCAAGAGGAGAGAGAAATTGAAGAAGAAATTGTTAAGTAAAAACAAACAAGAACTTGAAGATTTGGAAAATTCTTGGTCTATCCATATTTCGAAAAATGAGAGAGTGTGTGTTATGGTGGGAACACCAAGGGTGTGGCTGGACAGTCAGTGCATAAAGAGTATGACTCATCGATCTAATCAGCCGCCTCAGCGGAAGGCGGGAACAGAGATGGGTTATACCAGCAGAGACCCTGCCAGCTTAGACTCAAGGAGACAGACAGCAAAAATGAAGGAAGGCTGCCACACTTCTGGGATTCTACAGGATGGGACAGAAGAGCTATCCGGCAGTGTCATGTGTCATCCATCAGGATAAGGGAAGAATGACCCTGAAGGTGATTCAGAGATTGACAGGGCTGCCACTCCCACCACAGGCCCAGAGTGTCTCCTCCTTGGTTTCGGGGGGCCAGGCTGCTGCCCCAGTGGATCTGGAAGGCAGGGACGCCACTGTGGTGGGCCCAAAGGACAGAGCATCAAGTGGATTACTCTCGAGCCTTAAAATCTAGTGGAATTTGCCCTGCTGGGTTTTGGACTTGCTCGGAATCCATGACCCCTTTCTTCTTTCCAAGTTCTCCCTTTTAGACTGGGAATGTCTATCGTTCGTCCCATCACCCTATTTTGGATGCACGTAACTTACCTGGTTTCACAGGCTCACAGGAGTTTTTACTTCAGGATGACTCATACATCAAGTCCCCCCAACACTTGATTTAGATGAGATTTGGGTAAGATTTGGCACTTGGAGTTGACGCTAGAATGGGTTAAAATTTGGGGGCTCCTGGGATGTGAATGAATGCATTTTGTACAGAAGGAGGACACAAATTTTGGGGGTACAAAGGCTAGAGCATCACGGGCAGAATTGTGTCCCCTCCAAACTCATATATCGAAGTCCTAACCCCTAGGGCCTCAGAATGTGACTGTATTCAGAGAAGGATCCTTTAAGAGGTGATTAAGTTAAAATGAGGCCATTTGGGTGGGCCCTAATCCCACGACGGATGTACTTAAGAGGAGATTAGGACAGAGAGCGAGACACCAGGGCTGTGCTGCACAGAAGGAAAACCATTGAGGACACAACGAGAAGGCAGCCATCAGTAAGTCAAGAAGAGAGGACTCAGGAGAAGCTGATCCCACTGACACCTTGATCTTGAATGTCCAGTCTCGAGAACTATGAGAAAATAAATCCATGTTGTTTAAGCCACTCAGTCTGTGATACTTTGTTATGGCAGCCCAAGCAAATAATACACTGGCTAAACATCAACACCCATCACCCTCTAGAACCCCTTCCCCAATTTTACTTCTCTTCATTCGGTTTATTACTACAATAGGATATAGATTATATCCTATTGATGTGTTTGATGGACTCACCTACTTGGATTGTAAACTCCGTAAGAGCAAAGACCTTGTCTGTCTTTGGGGAGGCACGTAGCACAGTGGTTAAAGGCACAAACCCCAGAGTCAGACACCTGACATTGAAACCAAGTTCTGCCACTCACCAGCTGTGTGCCGGGGGAACTGACTTAGCTCATCTTGTCTCAGTTTCCCAATCTGTAAGTTGGGGATATTAACAGCACTGCTTCAGAGGGTTGTTGTGAGTTCATGGAAGAAAAGCAGGAGAAGGGCGCCTGGCACAGAATCAGTACCTGTAGTAGCAGCTGTCGTAGCTTTCACTGCTCACTGCTACACCCAGGGCCACTCTCTGCCCAACTGCCAGCAAAACTTACTGTTCACATCTGTTCTTTAGCTCTATTTGTCCAGCTGGCCCCTGCCATACACACATCCACGGGGCAGCAACTAAGCCAGCGTTTTACTACGTCAAACGTCAAACGTGACTTCTCTCGTCACAGTCTTACCATCCCCTGAGCTAATTCAAGCCATCCCCATCTCCCCATCTCCTGCCAACACACACACACACACCCTATTGCATTACACAAGTTATAGACTTAAATGGTATTTAGTGGGGGCTATACAAATATTTACATATGTTCACGAGCCAGGTTTCCATTACAGTCATGTGTCGCGTAAAGATGGGAATACGTTCCGAGAAATGCATTGTTAGGCAATTACATCATTGTGCAAACATCAGAGGGTGTACTACACAAACCTACATGGTACAGCCTACTGCACGCCTAGGCTGTATGGTACCCATCTTATGGGACCACTGTTGTACACTCAGTCCGTGGTTGACCGAAACGCTGTTACACGGCATTTGACTATATGACGGGGCTCCCACAATACTGATAACGCCAACCACAAACCGTCACAGCTCCCATTTGCTTAGCACACTGCCCAGCACTGAGCAGGTACTTGGCACTTATGTGAATGTATTCTCACACCACCCGATGAGATGGGTATTTTTCCCCTTTAATGGAGAAGGAAAGTGGCTCAGAGAGTGAAATAACTTGCTCAAGGTTACGCAGTCAATAAGCGGAGATTTCAATCTAGGTTGTCACCTCCATAGCGCCCACATCCGCCACACTCCATCTGCTCTGACAAATTGTTTAAGATGAATGCGGTGAACAGGGCTTCAGCTCACTTCCTAGGAATGTTTGTTGCTTAAGCGGAAACTCACAGTGAAGCCTGTCCTAAAACTAAAAGAAGCCAGCTCAGATCTTCCTAGACTCTGTTTTCCCAAAGTGAGGTGTACCTGTGCTTTAACACAGATGAAGGGAACATACTCTTTGGGAGTGACTGAAGAGGCTGCTGTCACTTTCAGGGGTGTCTGAGGGGTACAGCTGAGCAGCAGACTTTGAGTTCCTGAAAACCTGGCTTCAAACTTGGTTCTGCACCTTAGTCATGATTACCTTGGCGTGCAACCATCTCCCTGGGCCACAATTTCCTCTTTCAGGAAATTGGGTACAACACCAGCCACTTCAGAGATGTCATAAGAACTAAAACAAATGCCATGTGGAGAGTCATCTGGTAAAAAAGTACCCACCACGTAACAGGTGTTCAAGAAACAATTGTTCACAAAAAGGAAGAAAAAGGAGGTAGGCAGGCGAGCATCAGCTCAGAGTATAATGTTCCGAAGGATCCACCAGATACCACGTGTTCTCCATGGAGAGTCTGCCCCGTGCACCTAAGCAGCCTGGCCACACCGACCTGAACAGGTGAGATCCACAGTCCTCTGGGTGGAGACGGCTGGGGCACAGACGCCCTGTAGGAAACCAGCGGATCAAAGTGCCTTGGAGAACTGAACTCAAGAGCCGGACTCTGCCTCCCTAGAACCTGCTACAGGGGAGATTAGGCTGTAACGCTCATTTGCCGTGCAAAGCGCCTTCCATTATGCAAGTTAACCATGAGCTGGGTTCAGAGGAAAAGTAAAGAAGAAAGAACCGAAAGTACTCGGCAGCAGTTTCCCAGCAAATCAACACTCATCTGAGCCTTCTGCAGAAATTTTGGCCTAACTACCAACTGAAAACTTGATGAGGCAGATTCTCCTTCCTGGGTGTGTCTGCACTGTGCACATGATCTAACCCCAAAATCATCACTGTTCTTGCACTTTTAAACATTGCTTTGCCCCAACACAGGCAGGAAAACGAAAGCAGCAAGCTTAATGAGATCGTTGTAAACTCACCTAATTTGCCACAACTCCGTCCTACCCTCAACTCTCCTTTTCACAGCCCTTTCCTACTTGCTAACCAAATTTTCAATATGGAATTGTTAAATAATGGACATTCTAGAACACCAAGAGAATGCCATAGCAAAAGCCAGGCCCTATTTCAAAACATAAGAAGCATAATCGGCAAAAGCTGCATCCAGTACGGGTTTCATTCCTTCTCTTCCTCCCCTTAGGCTGCAGGTGTCTTGTGGTCCAAGTTAGCCCTTTCCTGGAGATGGGAATGAAGCCGGGCTGTGAAGACTGATTCTTCTAGAGTCTAAAAGACCACAAGGAGTAGCTCTCAGCAGGTAGCAGTGAAGTAACATCACGAGCAGACACTACCACAAAGTGTAACGGTGAGAAATGTCATAGAGAGCCCCTTTCTCCTCTAGCTCCATCCTTCACCCAGCCCTTACTGATCTCCCCCACCCCCACTACCAGCTGTACCAAGGAAGTGACAAATGGGGACTCACTGGATGCCATCAATCATTGTCACTAAGAGGAGAATGAAAAGAAGCTAACATATGTTCCTGCAAATGCCTCTCACTCCCCACTCCCACTCTTCCCCCTCACTGGGACACGATCTTGATAAGCAGCAAGCCCCGTAGAAGGAGCGGCCTGTGGAAGCATTCTAAGCACCATTCGTTTTCACGTGTGCCCATGTTTACAGGTCACAGGTCACACACACCCCAGCCCAGACTGAAGCAGAGCTGCTCACCCACTGGCTACTGACAACCCAGACCACAGAGCGTGGAAGGGCTGAGGATTAAGCCAATGCCACGCTCGTGCCAGCAGGGATGGCGGAGTAGAAAGGATGTGCGCTACAGGTAGCAGATGGTATCTCTGCGCCTCGTTTGGAAGACAGAGAACCTGCAGTTCCTTATTTCTCTGCTGACCATCACGACATTCGATAAATTGATTCCTATGGCAACAGCTCTAATTATAACACTGAAAATAAAAGAAGGCTATGTTAATGGAGACAGACAGTGCACTCACTTCTGGGAACATAGTGAGAGGCAGAACGTGGCAACTTGCAACAGCAGCCAGAGAACTCCATGATCCCTAGTGCACACCTATTCCAGCTAAATAACATGAGAACAAAACAACAACAAAGACAAACCATATGCATGAAGGTATTAATTACAGCGATATTAAAAAATAACCTAAAAGTTGTTTCACAGAAGAGATTGTGAAGTTATGGTGCATAATACAGATGAAATATTATGCGGCCATTAAAATTTATGACGACAACTTAGCAAAATGGAGGAAAGTTGATATAGTAAAGTGAAGAGAACAACAATACAAATACACATGCACTTTTTGCTATGTCAGGTGTGTTTGCACATGAGAAAGTTAGAAAAGTTGATATACTGGGTTGGCGGAATTCTAAGGTTTCCTAAATTTGTTTTGAAATGTTTGTGATAAACAAAAATTAAGGTAAAAGAAGAATTGCAGTAAAAATCACCACAATTGCTTCACCTATTTTCAAAATCTCAGTTCTGCACAAGGATAGGTGGCAACAAACTAGATGCACGAGGATGGTATTTTCAGATCCTAGTGAAAAAAACTAAGGGAAACAGATGTAGATAGCCATAGCATTTGCATAAATTAAAAATACTTACATACAAGATGATGCATGACAAGAATACACACAGACCTAAGTAAGACACTTTACACACATCTGAATGGACACCTATGGGAGGAGGGGACCAGGGATAAAAGAAGGAACTCTTAGGGGGCCCAGCAGAAACCAGCAGCCACCGTGTGACCAGTGAGACCATGGGCCATACCCTGAGGAGTGGGGCTGGCTCAACCTTTGCACCTGAGGTCCTCAAGCAGGGCCAGTCATGGTTTTAAGATTTGGGAGTAAACTGCTACAATTTCAGACAGCTAGGCATTTCCTCTTCAGGACATATCCTATGCTCCCAAATGGCCATTCTGCTTGGCGCCACATTCTAATTTTCCTTCAGTTTAAAACAAGATTCAGAGACTGCAGGAAATCATCATTACTGAAAAATATTTAATCATGTTGCCAATTGTGTACATAATTGTATAACAACTGTAATGTGTGTGTGTGCACAGTTGTGTGTGTACGGTTATATATGTAGTTAGCAACCACGTATAGCTGTTCAGCAAGGATCCCTCGTAAGCCAGAAAAGACAGTAGCCAGAGTGGCGACCTTTGGGAAGGAACTGGGTAGGAGGAAGACAATTTCCACTGAGTGCTGTCTTTTGGACCTTTTACATTTTGTACCATGTGCATATATGACCAAATAAAAATTTTAAAGCACTCAATTAAGCAACCACCTACTCTGTACACATACTATTACCCAATACGCTTAAGGAAACCGTTCCAATTACACCAGAACCAGTAAGAATCCCACCAAGTCTTCTCACAGCTCCACATAGGTTTCCCTTGGCTAGACCCCTTTCCTCCCAGGTCCTGGTCACCAGGCTCAACCTGCACGCAGCTCACCAGGTGGCAGCATTTGCTTTTGGGCTTGGCTGTGCTGCCTCGTTTGATATGTAGGTTAATAATTAATTAGAGCCCTGCCATTCAGAATATCTTCTCAGGACCAAAGGCAGCTGGGGACTGCTGCCTCTGTCAAATGTCCCCACTCTGGAGTCTCTACATTTCTTGGTTCTGAGAAGTATCAATGCCCCTGTGATCTGAAGGCAGCAGACCCCGGGGCTTCAAAATCCTTACACCTTAACAAGAAGTCGTGTTAAAAAGTTTTTTAAACTAAGATCCTTTTGTTAGAAGTCAGTTTCTTTACTGTCTGCTAGCTCTGGGGTCAGAACAGCAGCCACCTGGGTGGAGTGGCCGTCGAAGCAGGAAGTGGAAGGAGAGGGGGCCGCAGGCCAGCACAGCCCTGCGCCGGCTAGACAGCGTGCCTGCAGAACCTGCCCAGATAGCACGCTGGGGAGCTGGGCACCCTAATTGCCATCCACAGTGAATTCCCACTAAGAAAGCCCTTGAGATGTGTAAGAATTTCCAGACAGATAATTAAGTACCATCTCACTTGTCTAACAATTTCATCATTGTTTTGTATTGAAATAGACATCAGAAATAGAGAAAAGTTTTTTTCTGTGGCAAACCCTTACAGAAGGAGGAAACGCAAACCCTCATGAATAAAAAGCAATCTTGTCCCACCCACCTTGGGGAAAAAGCAACAGAGAAGTGGAGCTTTTAGGGAGGAAAAATAAGAAGCCAGAAAATAAACTTCTATGTAGTAAGAAAATAAAAATTCTAACTCTATACCTGAATATTATGTCCACTTAGGAAAAAGACAACAGATGGGCAAAAAGTGATGGACACAAAAAGAAATTGGCTTAAAAGCAGAAGACACATACACCATGACAGGAAGCACAAATCATCGGGACTAACTTAGTGACTGACAAGGAGGTTTCCAGCTCGGTTGCCTGGACAAATGACCAAGAGAGCTTCAGAGAAGAAACCCGGAGAATGGAGGCGGGGAGGCAGGTCTGCCCAAAGCAACCAGCCACATCATCACATTCTTCTACCACCACCTTCATGTTCACTTCAGTGTTTCACCTTCAAAGAAGTCATCAGCGACCACACAGAGAGAGACAGGCTGAAAACCACAGAGAGGCACACAAAGGTTTTAGGGAACAGGAGCTGGTCATAAGAGAACACTATTACCCCCTGGTGTTCTTAGGTTTCAGGAAATGTGGCTTGACTGACATTAGGGCCAGCTCTGTGCAGTAACAAATCATGCTGCGAGGGTGTTCTGGGGCCGGCTTGGGTTTCACAATGCCTCCATTTCATGGCTGCAAGGCAGCCTCACCTAACACCTTCCAGTCCTGATTATCTGTAAGACACAGGATCTTAAGCCGACCAATTACCATCTTTATAATCTAAATATCTACAGACATTGCTAACCGTATTTCCAGACCACGGACATAAACTATGCTTACATCTTGAGCCATCATTCTAGCACATACACAGAATATTAAGGATGGGCACACAAATATAAAGCTAGCAGTCACATTTGGAAAAGCAGGTTTCCCAGTATGATCACTGTGGACAAGAAGAACAAGCAAGGACTCAGAATTAGGTGGCAACACACAGAAGAGCCACCAAGCCAGGCTGCATCAGAGGGAGAACAGAGTATGCATGCCCTATGCACATAAAGAAGCACGATTTCAAATGTTCCAGCTAAGAAGAAACACTCAAGTTTAAAGCGACTTTCAACCAGTAGGGACTAATCTGTTGGCAAGACCTGTCCCCAAGGGGCTTGAGGCAGGCAAGGACAGATGACAAGGAGACTTCAGATTTTATCGAGAAAGTGTCAGTGGAGGTATTAAGTAACATGGCAGAGCAGAAGTATTAGTCACTTCTAATCACCTAATTTATTAACAAACTGGGATAAACACAGACTAACTTTAGCCTCAGGAAATCCACTCTAGCAGGCTTGCAAACAGAGGCCTCGGGGGTGAGGCAGGCTCCGGCCTAGAGGGTCTGTCAGCTACTGGGCTCCAGCCCACTGCTGCCTTGTGGGAATGTGGGACCACTCAGGCCCTACCTTCCGGAGTTCCTAAGAAGTAGGAAATCCAAGTTTTTAAGAGCTCTTCTGACTTTTAAATGCTCAAAACTAATTAAAAAATAGTTAAACACTCTGCATGTTGAATGAAACATCTTAAACTTTTATAACATTTCAAAAGGAAGTGAAAATGTGCCTGTGAGTAAGTTTTCAGATGGGTAAAGTTTGGCCATGAGTGTACAGGGGCTACAGCTGCTCTTTCTCGGCACATTCTCGAAAAGTAGAGCTTTGTTTTGTGTTTTTAAAAAGGCGAGGTACTATATTTATATAATTATTAAATTTATCATAAAAATTATTAGAAGCTGCATGAAAGTAAAATGGGGACATTAGGGAAATGCAAATCAGACTACCACGAGACATCACCTCATAGCCATGAGGATGGCTATTTAAAAAACACACAGAAAATAACAAAGGTTGGTGAAGACAGAGATAAACTGAAACCCTCATGTACTACTGGTGGGGAATGTAAAATGGTGCAGCCACTGTGGAAAACAGTTTGGTAGTTCCTCAAAAAGTTACACATAGAATTACATAAGATCCAACAAGTTTACTTTTGGGCATACACCAAACAGATATGAAAGCAGGACTCAAATCTCTACTTATACCCATGTTCATAGCAGCATCATCCACAACCGCGAAAACGTAGAAGCAACTCAAGTGTCCCTCAACAGATAAGTAAACAAAACGTGGTATATCCATATAGTGCTTTATTATTCAGCCTTAAAAATAAAATTCTGATATATGCCACAACACAGATGAACCTTGAGAATATTATGCCAAGTGAAATACACGAGACATAAAAGGATAAATACTGTATGGTTCCACTTACAGGAGGTACCCAGAATAGTCAAATTCGTAGAGACAGAAAGCGGGATGGTGCATGCCAGGGGCGGGGGGCAGGGAGGAAAGGGGAGTTAGTATGGATGGGCAGAGTTTCAGTTCTGCAAGATAAAAAAGTTCTGTAGATGGACAGCAGTGAGAGTTGCACAACATTGTAAATGCATTAATGCCACTGAACTGTAAAATGGTTAAAATGGTTAACTTTAAAAATGGTTAAAGTGGTAAATTTTTTGTTATATATATTTTACCAGAATTAAAAAAAAAAAACGGAATGATAGGGATATACATAGAGAAGGGAGTCAAAGGAGGTGCCTTTCTTACCTGCTGGCTTTATCAGCAACCAATACAGGAACAAGGACCTCCTCCTCCCCAGCCACCAGCACTTAGATGTGACAGCCCTGAGGAAGTGTGTGACTGTAGGAATCTCATTGCTCTCTAGGAATCTTCCAAAGGGCCACCGTATACAGTTGTACAGGTGGCCCACTGTGCACAGCATCCTGACCTGGGGGAGCAGCCTGTGCTCCACTGGGCAGTCTCTGTGTCTGCAGGTGGAGATGCCTTTTCCCTCTCACAAAGGCACTAGGGGCTAGTGGTGGCCTTGCTCTCCCCTACCCTCAAATTGGTCTTCTCTTCTGACTCCCTATTTCTGTTCAGGATACCCTCTCTTCTCACTGAGCCCCGATTAAAACTGCAATGTCCCTTCCTGTTCTCATCCCAATCAGCTACTGGCGCCTACCAACTCTGCTCCTCTCCCCTTCCTCCCTCCTCTCTCCCCTCCCACTGCCCCTTACCCTCTTCAGGCCCTCTGACCTCGCGTCTGGACTTGGACCTCTGAGCTGGAGCTCTGTACCTCCAGCACCCCCTCCCCAGATGATCCAGTTTAATGCTGCTGCCAGATTAATTTTCCCCAAGGAGGGCTCACCATTTCACTCACACGCCCCCAGTGGTTTCTCTTTCCTCTCCTGTACGTGTCGAATAAATGAAGTAGATCTTTATACTAGTAATATTCTCTTTTGTAAATATCTGCCATCTAGTCCTGGGATATTCTTCCTGTGCCTTCTTTCCTGCAGAAACAGGTTAATGCTTACTGGTACTTTTGCAGGATTTAAGTTGTGGGCTTAAAATATATCTCACTTTAGGAAGGTGCTATAGGGTCTCACACCCAATCCTCAACTCTACTGCTTAAAGTGAGACTGTCATTTATTTTGCTTGTCCTTTTCCCGGGTGAGTGTGAAGAGGCAGCAGCAATTCAATCGTTCCAGCAGAACACGCCTTTAGATTTCCAAGTTGCTGGCAAGGAGTCAGAAGATGGGAATTGAAGAAAACCTGGAGAATCTTGAACTTCCTGTCCCTATAGTCAATTAAAATGACGTCTGTCTCTGGAGGCTGGAAAGTCCAAAATCAGGGCACCAGCACGGTCGGGTGAGGCCCCTCTTCCTGGTTCACAGCCAGCACCTTCTCGCTGTGACTTCACATGGCAGCAGGCATAGGGAGCTCCGTGGGGTCTCTTTCATAAGAACACTAATCCCATTCATGAGTGCTCCACTCTCATGAACTAATCATCTCCCAAATCTATCTCCTAGTACCATCACATCAGGCATTAGGATCTCAACATATGAATTTTAGGAGGACACAAACATTCACACCATAGCAATGTCCACCGAGACCCCTATAGCACCTTCCTAAAGTGAGATATATTTTAAGCCCACAACTTAAATCCTGCAAAAGTACCAGTAAGCATTAACCTGTTTCTGCAGGAAAGAAGGCACAGGAAGAATATCCCAGGACTAGATGGCAGATATTTAAAAAAGAGAATATTACTAGTATAAAGATCTAGTTAACTGAGTGGGATTTTTTTCTTATTCCTACAGCCAAAGCTGGAAGCCTAGGATAATGGGGCTAAGCACATTGAGCCATAAACACATAGGGACGGACCCTGTCCCCTATTGCTTACCAAGAGGTCACAGCATCAGTCCTACTAGCTGATCACAGCCCCTCCCTCCAGGCAGCCACCCAGGAAAGGGAGAATGGTTGATATTGGCTTTGTGGGGAGGGAAAGTGTCTAGTGCAGGTTACTACCTGCTTTCCCAGCAAGTTAGGAGCATAGGAGGGGTTTTAAGAGAATATCTAGGAGAGCCCGGGGTACCTGCAAGAAGGGGAGAAGGCATCCCGTTCCTTGTCTGGCTGTCTGCTGAGCTGCAGAACCCACAGGCCCACCTGGGCTGGCACTGCAGCAGAACGGAGCATGTCAGGGAGTTGGGAGGACTTGGGATCCATAATCTGGACTGGGGGACACCCATAAACACAGAGACTGGCACCCATTTCTGAGTAAGAGATTTGGAAGGTGGGAGGCCTACTCTAGGAACCTCATGTAAGGAGAGTTTAGAGGGACCCAGGGAGGAATATTCTCACTCCATCCCAGTTCTTTACAACCCCAGTCGTTTGCACAGCTCCTTTTGCAGGAGTGTTGAGGTCAGCGGGGCAGGAGCCCTAGGGCTGCCAGGCTGCTGCTGGGCCAGGCAACAGCACACTGACTCCAAGAAGGAACTGGGAGCACGAATTGGGCAGGAACACCCAGTAAAGCCAGAGGGAGACACTGTGCCCCTCTGAACAGATCCTGTGCAAAGGAGCCTGGGGTGAAGCCAAGCAACAGCCCCAGGAGAGTCACACACACCAACTGTGCAGAGACCTCCAGCATCAGAATGGGCCAGATGGACATGCCTTCTCACCACCAATACAACTTGCAGAGTTAAATAACCTGTTTTCTGTCACATGAGGAGCTAGAGCTCAGAAGAGAGTGTCGGAGAGGCACAAGGCTTGAACTGGATAGGAGATGAGGAGTTTTAGAAAGACGAAGGCATTACAGAATACGTCCAATATATCATCCAGGAACTGGAATGGGGGATTTGAGAGAGCCCAGTTGTAAGCCGGGCCTGGGGAGAATGAGAGTCATTTCATGCTGTTATCCACCACACCAATGGAGTGAGGCTCCTCAAGAAACCAGCCACACTAACAGTAGGGCTAAACAGACAGAAATTATAAACTTTTCCTAAATAAATTGTGTACGGTTGAAAAGCAACAGTACAGTAGGAACATACTCTAGCCTGAGGCAGGCTGGGGTCAGCTGTGGGCCCCTCCTGGTCACTCTCCAAGGAACAGGCTTCAGCTACAGGCTTCTGCCAACCCCCACTGCCCTGGGAAGAAGAGCGGCATAGGTCAAACCTCACTCCCTCTCCTAGGTGTTGTTCCAGGTAAATTAACAGGTAGGCAACACCCACAGGTAGCAGGCAACCTACCAGTGCCTTCGCCTGGCAGCTCTGCTAGACAGTGGGGGTACCCGTGTCGCAGAGGTTACTTAATCTAAGTGCCACAGCAACAGTCCAAATGATGGGACCAGGATTCCAAATAAGCCCGACCCAAAACCCAATCCATGCTGGTTCTGCCCCGCCACAGCAAAGAGCAAAGAGGGGCGATACGAGCCCAAAGGAGAGCGACAGATGTCTGAAGTGACTTGGGAATTGGCAGCTTCTCACCAGCAGTTTAAAAATGCAAACGATTTTATTCACATGTTCACATCTATAAAATCCGGCCTTGATAGGTTGTTATAAATATAAAAACTAAGTCAATATGTCCACCCCCTTCCTGAGGAACTCTCACAAAGGAACACCACCAGTACTGGACAAGGGCAGCCTGACCTTTAGCAGAAAGACAAAAGCACTATTGAGGAAAAAACCACAAAAAACTTGTTCTGAACAGAATGCACCAGAACTCAAACTTGCCAGGCTGTCTGCACGTTGGAATTTTGCCATGTTTAATGTCAACTGTCCAGAACTGGCCTTGTGGGTCTCTCTAAAAGAATACTTTAATATACTATCGCTACCCAGTCCAGAGGTAGCATTTTAGGTAATTAAAAATCCCTGGAAACCACTGCACAGCACACAACTCAGGAAAGGCCTTTATTAACCTTTAAAAAGCATTAACCAGAGGACTTATCTTAACCAAATTATCTCAGAGCCAGTCTCCTTGCCGGTTGAATCACTATGCAAATATCAGGGATCTGAGTCACGAAAATTGCTGAAAGCGACTTGGTTTAGCGAGCACAAGATCTTTTTCCTAGAAATGTAAGCTATGCTGTAAAAGGTGTTCTCAGACTTTACTCTCAAGAGCTCTCCCGTCCGGAGCTCACCAAGTGAGCTTACTACGAATAAGAATGACAGCGTCCAATTTCTGAAAATCTCAGACTGTCGGATTCCAGTCACTACTCTTCCCTCTGTGACATTAGCAGGTAAAAATATATGTATATATCATGCTTTCAATTTTCAGAGTTGAAGAAGTTTACATTTTTCCTACCTCCTATGAAAAGCTCAGCAAGTTTTTTGAGCTATTTTCTTGAGGCACAAAATAAATGGAGAAGAATCCTAACGTTTAAAATTGAGATGAAAAGCTGTGTTTCACCAATTCCTTTTTTAAAAAACCACACATACACACAATTTGACAGGAAACTTGTTGCCCAAACCAGTGTTCTCCAACACTATTCAAGAATACGTTCTTAGAAAGCCAGTTAAATGGGTACGTATTGGTACGGAATAGTTCTAAAGATCAGATTTAAAGTTAACTGTATTCCCTTCTCTTAGTTATGTTTTCATCAACCATAGTCAATAAAAATGAGCAATAATATAACAAAGATTCTCTCTTAATTTCCACCATCATCCTTATTTACCTCTCCTGCTCACAATACTTATTTTCAATTTGGCCTTCAACCCTGTCTGTAATTGATCGATCCCTACTAGTAAGGTTAACAAGGGCTTTCAGCTAAGGAACAGTGTCAGCTGACACAAGCTTGCTTCCGTCTTTGACCCTCTGCCTACACCACAGGAATCCCAGCCTTATACTGGAAGGGGTGGAGAGAAGCTTCTTGGAGACTCACTCAAGTCATTCCATCACACAGACCCAGGGTGAGCTTCACAGCAGTCACATGGGTCCCACATTTGGTTTAATGCTCTGCTGTCGCCATCTTGAAATTCGTAATTTTTGAACAAGGGGGTCCCACATTTTCATTTTGCAGTGGTCCCTGCAAATTTTGTAACTGGACCTGCACAGATCTGCTTTTTTTTTAAAATGACACTGAGGTTAAAAAAAATTTTTATACCATACTTGTAACTTACAGGGCTTTTATTCTACTTTAGAAAACACAGACATGAATATTTTTATATTTTACCAGCCAATGAACGTAAAGTACTACGGTATCCTTCACCTGGATCACTGCAAAAGGTTCCTAAACTGTTTTTTCTGGGTCCACTCTTGCCTACTGCCAATTTGCCTTTACAAAGCCAAAGTTCTTGTCTAGTACAAACTGCCTAAAACCCTTCAATGGCATCCACTACCCCAGCCCCAGGGCCCAAGCCTTCACCTGCCCACAAGGCTCTGAGCCCCAGCCCCTGCCTGCTGCTTGGCCTCACTGGCCTTCTTTCAGCTTCTAGAAAGTGCCAGGCTCCCCTCGCTCCCTACAGCCTTTGCACTTGCTGTCCTCTCAGCCCAACAGACAAATATTTCAATCTGTCTATGTCCAAGGGTTTAGACAAAATCAGGCAAAAAATCCTGGATTCAAACTGACAGTCGTTACTGGCTTTAATTTTGTGAAAGAAACACAAGAGGGGTTTACAAAGGCTTACAATTCTTAGTAAACATATTTTTCAATCACATTGTGTTTTGAGCTACTCTCCCAATGGTGAGGACAATGAACCTCAATCTAACCATGAAACCCAGGACAGTGATGGGGAGATACAGGGAATGTCAGTTTTAAGGTTTTTTCATATCAGGTTAATCGGGCCTTAAGGCATCTTCATGATCTTCCCCAACCTCTTAAATACAATGTTCGCTAACAATTTGGAAGAGTATTGGGAAAACAAACTGAAAAGTATTAATGGGAAAAGAAGATACATAGATGGCAAATAAGCATATGAAAAGATGCTCTAGATCCTATGTCACCAAGGAAATGCAAATTAAAACAACGAGATACCATTACACATGCATTAGAGTGACCCAAATCCAGAAGACTGATAATACCAAGTTTTAGCCAGGATGTGGAACTCTCATTCTTTGCTAGTAAGAATGCAAAATGGGACAGTCACTTGGGAAGACAATTTGGCAGTTTCACACAAAACTAAACTTACTCTTATCATACGATCCAGCAATCACACTCCTTTGGTATTTACTGAAAGGAGTTGAAAACTTATGTCCACACAAAAACCTGCACATGGACGTTTATAGCAGCTTTATTATAAGTGCCACAACTTGGAAGCAATCAAGATGTCCTTCACTAGGTAAATGGATAAACTGTACCACATCCAGACAACGGAATGTTATTCAGTGCTAAAAAGAAATGAGCTATCAACCCATGAAAAGACACAGAGGAACCTTAAATGCATATTACTAAGTGAGAGAAGCCAATCCGAAAAGGCTGCATAATATATGATTCTAACTATATGACATTCTGGGAAAGGCAAAACCATGGAGACAGTAAAAGATTGGTGGTTTCCAGGAGTTGGGGGTGGGCAGAGGGAAAGGGAGGGAGGTGGCATGAATAGGCGGAGCACAGAGGATTTTTAAGGCAGTGAAACTACTCTATATAATACCACAATAATTGCCCAAACCCACAGAATGTACAATACCAAGAGTGAACCATAATGTAAACTATGGACTTGGGGTGGTTACGATGTATCAGCACAGGTTCACAAATTGTAACAAATGAACCACGCTGGTGGGGGATGCTGATAACGGGGGAAGCTGTGCGTGTGTAGGGGCAGGGGCTATATGGGAACTCTCTGGGCCTTTTGCTCAATTTTGCTGTGAACCTAAAACTGCTCTAAAAAAATAGTCTTAATTTTTAAAAAAGTATTAATGAGGATGAATTAAGGGTTCACTTAAAAAAAGAATCTCTCATATACATTCTTTGAAGAAATTTAACTCTTAGAGCTGATAAAAGATTCATACAGAAAATGTTCAAGTAAAAACTTTTCCAGCTTAGAAAGCAGTGGACAGTTACGAACAAGTTGCCTACAACGGTTTGCTCATGAGCCATCAGTGTCCACATCCTCACCAACCGCCTCTATGGAAATGCTCTGACAGTGCACTCGTCAAGGGATGTTGCGTGTCCACTGCTACAGGAGCTTTTCCAGGAGAGTGGTATCTTCCGGACTGAGAGATCACCTCACCTTGACCTTTAGGATGTTTAGCAAGGATCTGTCCTTCTCCCCCATGCTTTAAATAACTCTTTCATTCCCCTTATTCCAGTGGCCACAGAACATGCTGCTGGTTTTTCTTTGTGTTTTCTTTCAATGGCATCCACTCACAAAACAAAAGACACAAAAGACAACACAAAGAGTGTTGAGAGAACCAAATCTCCACTTGGGAGAAAATAAAGTTAGAGTCCTACTGTTCACAAAAATATTCCAGATGGACTAAGGTTCTAAACATTAAAAATTTTCAACTATTAAAGCACTAGAAGAATATGTAGAAGACTACGTTTATAACCTTGGAGAAGGAAGGCCTTCTGAAGTCAAACACAACAAAAAAGTCATACAGACGAAAATTATTTATGGTGCCTTTGATGTAGTCCAATTTCCCAAAGTTAAAAGACAAGGCCAGGCTCAGAGGAAATATTTGCCACATAACAAAGGAGCAGTATTCAGAAAATACGAAGAACTGTAAATCAATAAAGACTTTTTAAAAATTGAGCAATGGATGAGTCAATTCATAGAAAAGAAAAATAAGAATGCCTAACACACATATGAAGAGCTGCTTAGTAAAGAAAAAGAAATAGTGAGACATAGTTTTTAATAAACTGGCAAAAAACTTAAAGATCAATTTTATAAAGTATTGGCAAGTATGTAGTGGGTACCTAAGACCCTCTTGGTGAATAATTTGACAGTCTTCTATCATACAAGCCCCAGGACCCAATAATCCCCTCATCCCTCGTGAAGAGAAGAGCCCGCACTTAACGTCACTAGGATGCGACACTGAAAGCTTTGACTCCAACACAAGACACTAGCAACGTCAGGTATCCAAGGGAGCTAGGAAACACCTTTGGAAAATGTGCAAAAGGGAGACAACAAAAACCAGACTTGAGTCTCTCTCCCATAAAAAGGGTCCAGACAAAGGTCTGGGCGAGGATTTCTTTGGAAAGAGCTGCTGTGAGACCCACATGCAGCTCCCTCTCCCCATTAGGTGAAGGGTGGGAACAGCACCCTCTTGCCTCACAAGAGGGTTTTTGGTGAGACCAGTGGGGACTTTCATAGGAGTCCCCCACAGTTAAGGAAGCACAGACAGCTGGTGTTGGACTCTTACCCTGGGAATCTAGAACATGAGAGGCAGGATGGCTAGCTGCCTTGGCATCCAGGGAGTGAAGGAAAGTTACTTCTGCATTGGTACTGGCACATCCTCTCAGTCTGTTGGAGCAAAGAGTGCTAGATGTCTCCATGGGCTGGGGGTGGTCCACAGGAGAGAATGAGCCAATCCAGGGCTTGTCTTAGGTCCAGACCTCAAGGGCTGTCAGGAGGGTCAACATGACCTTAGGAGGCAGAAATGGAGGTGGACCACTGGGCTCCAGGGGCTGAAAGGGAGTAAGAGATGGGGGGAGGGGGCTTTGAAGAGCATCCCATGAGAGAGTCAGCTTTAAAACGCCACCACACCTGGAGAACAGAGGTCGTCTCACCACAGTGTCAGTCACAGAAAGATTTTCCTGTCCCCTTTGCTATCCTCAGGAAAGCATGGCAAAAGAAAGATGCTGACCTGTGTTCTCGAAGATGAAGTAAAAAAACAAAAAAGCAACTTTCATTACAATCCATATGGTATGATTTTTATATTAAGAAATATTTTATGAAAATTTATGTAAACACATAGAAAATGGATTAGAAAGACACAAAAATTGAGAACAATGGTTACCTCTGGGGAGGGAAGCAGCATTGAGGGGGGAGGCTGTGTCAAGTGGGAAATCCCACTCATTCATGCTATTTTAAAAGACAAGAACGTATTCATGTATTCCTTGAATAATCAAATGTTTTTTAAAAAAGATACCGTTCCCAAGAATGGAGTCCACCTGTCAGTCTTAACATACTAACCATGGATCAACAACAGCTCTCATCATCGGGACACAGGCTCACACTTGGGCTGTTTTGTAAATGTCCGACTGACGTTTTTCAGCTTTCTCTACAACAGGCTCCCAATCTGAGTGAATTCCGCATCAGGGGCTTAGATGTCAACCACGGACCCCAAACTCTGATTCTTCTCAAAGTAGAGAAGATTCACCGCTGAAGTTACATTGTTTTCTTAATTTTAAGAAGTCCTTTTTGTGGTTTCCTCCGTCAGCAAGAATAGGAAGAAACAGGACTTTACCAAAAGAAAACTAAGACATACATCCAGAATAAACTGACACATGGAGAATGAAGAACCACTGAGTGGTGAATTAAAAAGGAGATTAGAAGGACTCGAAACTGTGAAGGTAGAGCCCTCCCGTGTGCGTGTGTGTGTGTGCGTGTGCGTGGGTGTGTGTGCGTGGGTGTGTGTTTGTGTGTGTGTGTGGTGTATGCACAGATACATGCACATTTGTGTACATAACAATTTGTTTTAAAACAGGAGAAATCTAGTACTAACCTGTACCCTGTAAAATCAAGTGACAAAAACAGTACTTTGGGAAACGTGATAATCAGTTTGAAGAAACCAGTTAAGAAAATCATGGGTTTTGAAGATGACTTTTGCAAATGAACAGTGTAAGCAGCATCAGTTGCCAAGAAAGGCTGGATGAAGTTCCCTTCCACACTATTATAGATGTAGAGCAGCCTGTATTTTGTACCATTTCTCCCCTAAACCCATCCTATTTCTATGTTATACACCAGGAATGGGCGCATTACAGGCCGTGGGTCAAAGATACTTTCTATACTTCAAATGGTTGGAAAACTTTGAAAAGAGAATAGTACTTCATGACACACAGGTTTATACGAAAATCAAATTTTGATGTCCATAAATAAAGTTTATTGGAGCTCTATCACACGCATTTGTTTCTGTATTGTCTACAGCAGCTTTCACGTTACAAGAGCAGAGCTGCGTAGTTGCAACAGAGACCTTATGACCCTCAAAATCATCTGACCCTTTACAGAAAAAGTGTGCCAGCCTCTGTTCTAGACCAACCGAACGCTCCTTGCTCCCAGGTGCACTAGGCAAACATGATTACTGGCAGTTGCAAAAAGCTTGCATTCAGCTTCTTATATACGTTTGAGTGATTATCACTCGCTCAGAGATGGGAACTTCTTCTCCATCAGCCCATCCATTAGTGTTTGTTCAACCAGACTTCCTGGGCTCACGCCACTTCGAAACAGCCCTTGACACTGTCCATGGACAGAGAGGCTCCTGACACATAGCCCTGAGATTGTAAAAATCCTCTCCAGTGTTAAAAGGACAATACGCAGTATCCTGGGAATTAATCCCCCACAGCTTCTATCAGTATTATGAATTTCACATTAAATCATACTTTAAAAATAAGCATTTTTATGCCTATGTGTATTATTCTGTATCCTCTGAAGTTCCATGTGAAAATTATTCAGTTAATTTAGTTTAAAGATGACTTATTCACAACATCCCTTATTCATATGTAAATTATCAGCCAAATCAGCTTCAGGAGAAACAAAATAAAGAAACTAACCAGACATCAGTCATACTTTTCCTTCATATTCTGATCTCCCATCAGCGTCACTCCACACTGCCAGCTGCTCCTTCAAAACTGTCCTCTCCCTTGTACTCAGAGTCACCAGTTCCTCAGCTCAGGAATACTATTCATCTGGCCCATGGGTCTGGTCATACCCCAAGTTCCATCTTGGGCAGTTCTGTTCCAAAGCGTTCGGGTTGTGCCTCTGCTCCTGTCTAATTCCCTTTGCTTCTCCAGCAACTCAGATCTGGCCTTCAGAACATCACCGACCAGATTTTACTCGCAAGTCTACAGATGAGCCCTTCAATTCCTAAAAGCAAAGAGTTTCCTATGAGGAAGACATGGAGCTAAAGTGCAAGGCTGTGGCACCACGCCCTAGAGTCTAGAGAGCACACAGTGGGTTTCAGAGCTGCTTCAAATGTGCCATCCTGGCCATCGATGGCCCTAGAGCAACCTTGCCACAAGGAAAAGGATGCACTGAGCAGCTGATACAGATATTCCAGTTGCCCAGAAGTTAGATTTCTCATTGTGAATGAACTGGCAGTCACTAACTTGAGCTTGGTTTTGTGAATCAGTTCCCTGAGCTTGGATCAACTCTGAATAAAGTAGGAAAAACTGAGTTCCTGGTTCTGTAAAACAGATGCACATGTTGTGACTACATCAAGGCTCCATCTCCTCCTGTGAGATATCTAACTTGTGGTGTCTTTCACCTGCCTCCTCTAAACATTGATTGAACACTTACTGTATACTAGCGCCTTGCTAGTAACTGCAACGTGTAAAGTAAATAGAACAGAGGCCCCTCTATTGAGGAGCTTTAACTCCTGGAAACAAGTCATATGTGGAAAACAAAAAAGACCGATATAAAACCAAATATTCCAAATGACCAAAGCGTGTGGGACAGACAGTGAGAGGGATGCAATGCTGCTGCTGAGGTAGTGTGGGCCAAGAAATAATGGCTCCAGGAAGGAAGGAAAAAAACAGAACCGAGGCTGGGAGAATGGATAGAATTTGGCTGAGAGAAAATCTCAAGAGTGAAAAGATGGAAAGGAATAAGGGGTATCTGACAATAAACTAGCCACCTTCACGAGGCCAAAGATCCATGCTGGTGATCAGAGAACAAGGTGACTAAGATAAGACATCATATGAGCTCGTGATGGCCAGAATGGAGACTTGAAAGGGAAGCAAAGGGAAGATTGTGAAGAGGAAGACACCGTACAAGTAGAATTTGAGGAACTATGCAGTCTTCTTTCTGATTGAACAGGCTGGATCCGAAGAAAGAAAACCACGAGACAAGGAGGTGAGCTAGCAAGTTAATACATGATAAGGCAGATTAGGTACTCTGAAGTTTAGATTAACAGAAGAGAAGTGTAAAACATTGCTAACAGCCAAGACCTGGGCTCTGGTGAATGCAGATAAGCTGTGTCTTCCTCCCCTTGCCCAGAAGGCTTAGCATCCACAGGCAGGCAGGAGATTGGTTAGGAACCGTTAACGATCACAGCAACGGCCAGGCCCAGGAAACTCCCAAAATCCTGTCTACACCTTCAGAGATTAATATGACAATTACAGTCTTCAGTGTTGGTGATTTAATTATTATATGTTGAAAATGAGTAATCTATACACAGTATATTTTGTAATTCTCTATCAATTGCAAGACCTTGTTTTTCTAATGATACCAAGTAACAGTTTACGGTATTTGCTCTTTGTGTTGCACTCCCACTTCTGTTTTCAGAAACGTCAGAGCACAGCTGGAGAGGTCTCCTGTGAGCCTCGAGTGCTAGGCCGATAGAGAATTGTAGGGGGCGGTTGGGGAAGGTCTTCAGGTCCCAGCAGCTCTCCTGACTCAAACAGCCCTTGGGAGACAGGAAGCGCCTCTGAGATAAGCCAGCATACACCTTCTTGAAGCTGTTTAGACACTGTCTCCATCTGTTCCCCTTAACAGCTTCCTTCTGCCAAGGCGAAGCTCTCTCATCTTATCTGGTTTGAGTTACTGCCAGTTTGTTTTCATAAAGATCACTATCTTGGCCAGACACTGGGAAATAAGTGAGACGACAAATCTGGTCTTGATGAAAAGGAGACATTAAATGGGGTGTTAGTATTACCCGAGGGACAAGGAAACTCTGAAACCGTACTGCCTCACAGACCTCACAGCCCCACAGATGGGATGATCTGACACTACAGGGCCTGCCTTTAAAAGCCATCAGAGAAACAGGACGGCTTGCACAGCACCGTGCACAGACCGACTCATGTGGCGAGCTGGAAAACGAACACATCCTTGTGCCCGAGACGTACGTTTGTTTAAGAAAATATTCATACGAAACCACGGTATCCGCCCTTCTGAGTTTCCTCTTAAGTAATAACACTCACACATTAAACCAGACCCTAATAGAGGAACCAGACTTTTGGACGCTCTGCAGGGGTAGAAGGTGTGATCGGAGAAGGTGGTGGTCCTGCCTTTTCCAGAAGCAGCCAAGACACGCCCACACCCTGCAGCCAATCAATCATCAGGAGAGCTACTGGACAAACGGAAAAGCTCGTGCCCAAATACGCTGGGTGGCGATGCCATTTCTAGTTATCGTTAAAACCTTTATAACGAGCAAAAGGCTGTTTCTTTGCAAGTAAATGCTTTGGATCAACAAGGCGAGCAGGAAATATCCTAACAGATTCCTTCCCAAATATTTTATAATGCTTTCTCGCCTTCATATTGTACCATAACCCCACTCCTTATACCCCTTAAGGGTCAACTACCATTAAGAAAATCTAAAGGTAAAAGGGATTTTCTGCTTTCACTATAATCTGGGTTTCTGGCTCGCTACCTAGTAGAAAGTCTGCCTCAGCCTGTCCGCAAGTGTAGCAAGAGTCATTTTATAACGTAACTGCTAAAAGAAAGCCAATCAGAGGAAATAACATGCCTCAAGCCACCATCTTTATACAGGGAGTGAGCCCGGGCATGCTATTCCCAAGCCTTCCGAGGACCAAGTGGGTATCCTCCATGCTATCGCAGATGAGGAAACAGACTCTGTGAGGTTCAGTTAACGCGGCCAAGGTCACAGAGCCAGTAAATGGCCAAATTAATATCTGAGCCAAGTTCCTCCAACCAGGGAGATCTTAATCTGAGATCCATGGGCTCCCGGCCTGGGGACTGGGACAGGAAAATAATTACATTTTACTTCTCATTAACATCGACCTGAAATTTAGCATTTTCTTTCCATTATGAATGTAGGCAACCAACCAGGGTAGGTATTGGCAGTACCTGACTTTGTTGCCAATAGAAATAAATATATTTTCATATCACCTCACAGTGGCTGTCAATTTCAAAATATTATTGATGCTCATCACTACTTAAAAAATCACAGTAGTCATCAGATCCACCACTGGAGGTTGTTATTTTGTGTGTTGGTAACGAAGCAGAGACTACGCTATCACAAATTTGTTTTCTTAAATATTTTGATGATTGTTTTCAATACAATTGGCTTCCTTTGCAGTCCTTCTCGTCTTATTTCATGCATTCAAACATAATTCTGAGAGGAGTTCCATGACGACTCAGCCTGTAGGTGGGCTCCTGGCACACAGAAAGTATAAGAACGCCTGCTCTAACCCCTAAGCCCACAGCTTTGTTCATTCCCCACCCAGCCTGCCGCACACTCTTCCTTCCTGCTTCTCTCCTTTCCCAGATTATCCCCAAGTAATTCCCCACACAGAATTAAAAAAAGCAATCACTGAAGATTCAACCACTAAGGCAGCTAACACAGTCTGCTATTAAATAGTACTTATATTTATAAATTTGCATGGCTCCAGATTTTCAGTCTCAAATTAGCTTTAAGTATGATCGGCAAAAACCCAACTTACCATTTTGCTGACATGAGTAGCGACATGGGTATTCCACTTATCAGAAACCCCAGAACTGCCTAACAGTTGCCTGCCAGCATGAAACAATTTCCATCAGCAAACAATGGGAAATTGGTTAAAACAAAAAAGTAGTATTATAAAACAACAGTAAACTAATCCAGAGATGGCTGCTAAACTGCAGCCAAGATTCTCTGAGTATCAGGTAACATCTCTCTCGTATTTGAAAATGCAAAGACTCAGCTCTACCTCAAATCCAGACTTAATGGCATGTCACGGGAGGGCACTTACATAACACACCAGACTCACACAAATGATGGACAGGCATGGGTTTCCCCAACGAAAATCAGACAGAGGAAAAGCGAGCTTCCTCGCTGAATACGTGGACAAAAGGCATGCATTCATGATAAGTTATAAGGCAACTGCAGGGTGCCCTTGTCCTCATGTCACCATAAACTTGTAAAATATTAGTGGGAAGGAAAAATATATTTCATATTTTAAGTAGTGAGTCTCATATTGCAAAATATTCCTTAAATCTTTAACGAGGCCATTTATGTTAACTTTCTTTTCAAATGAATCTTCCATTCAATACACACAAGAATGTGAATGCCATGGGTATAAGGTTAAAGAATGTCTTTAATATAAAAATATTTCTTAGTTGATTCAACTGGGCCATGATATCATTTCTTCCTCTGGCTTGTTCAACTCTATGTTTTCTGCTTGTTAACAAAGAAATTCTTTGTGAATCCATGTTAAAAGCAAAGGGAGAAATCGTGGCCTACTTATGCCCAGACACATAACTTGACAGGTCAACACTGCCTTCAATTCTGTTTTTCCATAATCCCAGAGTTTTAGTTTGTGCGTCATTGGATCAGTATTAGCTGATTCTCAAACCCAGGGTGCCTTTGGAGAACGGCAGCAACAGAAGCCCTCCCAGCCTCTCTAGATTTGTTATGAAAATTTGTCAGATGGCTTTACTGTGATACACCAATTAGCCCAGCCTTTGTGAGTTTTGAAAACTCAAATGTTTTGGACATGTCGCACAGATAATAAAGTCACAGTACATGGGCATCAGGTGCCGGTAGGTAGTCAGGCTTTTAGGTAAGGTGCTGCATTTCATTCAGTTCCAAAGGCCATCTGACTCCCTAAGTCATCAAGACTGGAATGAATTCTGCTGGACTCCAAGGTGAATTTGAGAGTGGGCTGTTCTATTCCTTATGGGGGCAGGGGTCCTTCTTACAGTGAGTGACCCAATGAGGCTTACACCCATCTCAGAGCAAGTGCCCCATGTTTGCAGACTCCTGAAGCAATCAGGGTGTGTGCAGCTTCCTTCTTGAGTTTAAGATTTCTTAAATCTACAGGCAAGGATCAGTGGGCGAAGAGCACCTGGGGTCTGTCTAATCTTGTCTGCCTCAGAGAGCAGGTAAAGAAAGGCCATAGGGTGTCCTGGGCCCAGTGTGTGCATAACCACCTGAATCAGGAGCTAACGAGCCTCTGAAATCCAGAATCTTCACCCCTCCTTTGTTCCCTCCTAATCACCTCAATTTAAGCCAATTAAAAGAAATGCGATTATTAATCAGGAGCTCTTCACTACTTAGTAGATGAAAAATTCTCTCTTCAAAGCACTTTAGAAAAGTAGGCTCCAGAATAGCCTGCTGATGATCTTCCAGTTCTATTCAGGGCTGGATGACGAAAGCTGAGCCATCATTGCACAGCTGACTGAACCAAAAGTGATTAGAAACTCCAGCCCTCCATATATTATATGTGCAACAAGCTACAGTTTCATCTCCTACTCAGCTGTGCCTTGTCTATTTGACATCTGCAGACAAAAGTAAGAGTTCATTTTAGAAAGATGTGCAAATTCCCTATTTCAACACAGGTAGCAAGAATTTGATATGGCAAGATCTCAATGAACAGAGCATAGAGTATGATTCAAATATCTCTTCCTTTGAAAATTAAGGCAAAGGAAATTCATGAGTTTGCTAATTACATTTCCTCTCGTTTTGATATCAGGGTATTATACAGTTGTCAGAAAGGCATTCAATTTATAATGGGAATGGACGAAGGTGAGAGGTAAGGTAAGGCATCATTTACTTGGTTGGAAGTAAACAGAAACATAAAATCTCAAGGCCAGAAAGAAACTTAAAAGATCATCTATTCTAAAAACTCCTGTTTCCTGACCAAACTGAGACTCAAATAAATTAAATGCCTCATCCAAGGCCACTACATTGAGCATCCAAGGCCACTACATTGAGCATCCAAGGCACAAAAGAACACAGATTTCCTTAGTTAATGACTGATCTTTCCACTCTACCATACTATCGATGCTCTATCAACACACATAGGAGCCAACCCTTCAGTCAATGGTGAGCATTTTAGAACATTTTAGAATGAATTACACAGTCATCTTGCAAATTCCTTTTGAATACTGCTGAATTCTCTCTGCATCCAAGTTAAGTCTGCTTTCAACCTAGAAAATTTAGCATGAAATTTTTTGGCTAAAGGAAATAGAATCAAATATCTTACATCTCCTACAGGCAAGAGTACCTGAGACCCAATCTTAAAATAAGACTAAACTGTTAAATTTCTAGTTATCCATCCACCCTTCTTTGACCAAAGGAGAAGGCAGAAAGCAACATGACACAGCTTTCTTTCCTCCCTCCACATCTGCAACAGGTAGGCCTCCGAGTGGAGGAGTTCCTGTTCCCATTCAATAACCCAAGACGCCTGAGTACATTCCACACCACCACTGTGAGCATGATTTCATCATAAACATGTAAGATCTTAGGGAAATTCAGTCAGTTGCACTTTCTAAAGTTATCGATTCTTTTTAGTGACTCAATCAGATAAACTAGAGGAATGGATCTCAAAGTGGTCCCCAAACCAGCTGCCTTAGCAACTCCTGAAACTTGTTAGAAACGTAAATTCTCAGGTCCATCCCAGACTACTGAATCAGAAACTCTGGGGGTCAGACACAACAATCAGTGTTTTAACAAGCTCTCCAGGTGATTCTGCAGCAAGCTAACCGTTGAGAAGAACTGAACTAAAACATTCCAAATGCTACATTGACTTGTGTTGATGAACTAATCAGCCTGGCACACAGACATGCAGACAATGGTCTCCAGTTGCTAATACTTTCTCGACAGGGGCCCTGAAACTTGTACAAAGCATCATGCTTATCCAAGTTAGATCATTTTCTGGCAACTATCTGTGGCAGACGCTGCCTAAAAATGAGTCATTTTCCAAAAGTATGGAGGAGTTTTATGAAGACAGAATTTATGACTCAGTTTTCTATTGTTTGAGTGGACAACTAGTTCTATCCATTACAAATTAGATTTCTCCTGCTTTTCCCCAAAGATAGAAACTGTAACTTAAAATGAAAAGGAGAGAAAAAGGAAATAGTGACGTGAGGACACTCTCTGCCCGAGTGTGACTTACGAGATGCTGGCTCCATCAATGGAATTGGTACACACAGTCACTGCCCTAAGCAAGGGGGACATTCTACCATTAAGGGCCTGGGTCCAGCACTAAATAAAGTGGAAATCTGGAAAAATGATTGAGTTTCCTGGTGTTCCTACTGCAGTGAAAGAAAATGAAATCAGACTTTAAAAAAACATTTTTGTTAGGAAGAAGGGTGAAAAATGCCTAAGGCATCAGAATTAATGGATGCTTCTTACTTTAAAAATAGATAAGAACTACAAAATACTTATGAAAGAACCCAAAGATGCCCTACGTAAACGGAGAGACCTACAATGTTCATGGACTGGGAGACTTAACAGTTAATACGTCAGTTCTCAAATTGATCTATGGATTTGACACAATCCCTAACAAAATCCCAGCAGAATTTTCTTTTCAAGTAGAGACAAGCTAACAATAAACTTTATATGGGAAGGCAAAGAGGTTTACAATGGCTAAAACAATTTTGCAAAAAGAATTAGGAGACTCACACTCCCCAATTTTAAAAATTACTGTAGTATTAGCAAAAGGACAGACACACAGATCGATGAAACTGAACAGAGTCCAGAAATAGAACCATGCAAATATGATGAACTGATTTTTGGCAAAGGAGCAAAGGCAATTTAATGGAAAAAGGAGAGTCTTTTCAACAAATGGTGCTGGAACAACTGGAACTCCATATGTCAGATAAAAGAACCTCAACCTACACCTTACATCTTATACAAAAACTAACTCAAAATGTATCATACACCGAAATGTAAAACATAAAACTACAAAACTATCAGAAAGAAAAACATGAAGGGGATCTTTGTGACCTTGGGTTTGGCAGAGATATGACGTCAAAAGCACAAACCATAAAAGAAAAGAAAATGATAAACTGGACCTCATCAAAAGTAAAGACTTTGCTCTGCGAAAGATCCTATAAAGAGAGTGAAAAGACAAGCTATCGATTAAAAAAAAAAATCTTTGCAAGTCATATATCAAACACAAGCCTGGTGTTCACATCTATAAAGAAGTCATAAAACTCAACAATAAGAAAGCCTAATTTGAAAAATGGGCAAAAGATTTAAGCAGATACTTTACCAAATGAGCACCTGAAAAGATTAGCTGTTAGGAAAACACAAAATAATAAATCACAGGCGATACTACCACACACTATTAGAATGTATATTAAAAAAAAAGCAAAACACGGGGCTGGCCCCGTGGCCGAGTGGTTAAGCTCGCGCGCTCCGTTTTGGCGGCCCAGGGTCTCGCCAGTTTGGATCCTGGGTGCGGACATGGCACTGCTCATCAAGCCACGCTGAGACATCCCACATACCACAACTAGGAGGACCGACAACTAAAAATACACAACTACGGACGGGGGGACTTTGGGGAGAAGAAGGGAAAATAAAATCTTAAAAAAAAAAAAGCAAAACAAAACAAAAAATTGACAACGTCAACTGCTGAGGACGCTGCAGAACAACCAGAATTCTCATACATTGCTGGCAGGAATACAAAATGCTACAATCATTCTGGAAAATGATTTGACAGTTTCTTATAAAGTTAACCGCTTTGCATATGACCCAGCAATCTCACACCTAGATACTTATACCAGAGAAATAAAAACACACATTCACACAAAACTTCCTATGTGAGTGTTTATAGCAGCTCTACTCACCATCACTGACAACTAAAAACATCCCAAAAGCCCTCCAATCAGCAACACCTCCCTACAATGGAATACTACTCAGCAACAAAAAGGAACAAACTACTGTCACACACAACCACATGGATGGATGTCAAGTGCAGTATGCCAAGGAAAAGAAGCCAGTGTCCAAAGGTCACTATTTTTTTATTCCATTCATAGGATATCCCAGAAAAAGCAAAATTATACATCAATATCAGTGGTTGCCAAGGGTTAGGGGGAGGGGAGGGTTCGATTAGAAAGGAGTAGCACAAGGTAGGTTTTTTGAGTGATGTGACTGTCCTGTATCCTTACTGTGGTGGTGATTATATGAGTATGTGCAATTTGTTAAAACTTGTATAATATTACAGCAAAAAAGTGAATTTTAATATATGTAAATTTAGAATATAATAAAAGTGAGTTTCTTGGGCTAGCGGACTCATTGCTTCATGTCCTCCGGTATATGAGAGGTTCTTACTGTAAAAATGATACATTTCTTCTTTTTTTTTAAGATTTTTTTTTTATTTTTCCTTTTTCTCCCCAAAGCCCCCCAGTACATAGTTGTATATTTTTATTTGTGGGTCCTTCTAGTTGTGGCATGTGGGATGCCGCCTCAGCATGGCCTGATGAGCGGTGCCATGTCCGCACCCAGGATTTGAACCAGTGAAACCCTGGGCCGCCGAAGCTGGAGCACACGAACTTAACCACTCGGCCACAGGGCCGGCCCCAAAATGATACATTTCTAACAGGAACTTCCAGACTCACAAAGTTTTAGACATGTATAAATCAAAAACTTGGAACTCACTCATTTTAATTTACTATAATTAACACTGGACCCAAATGTCATTTTTTATTAAATTCAACTGTAAAATTTTAAAGTTTTCCCAAAGAATTTTTATTTTTCCCCTAAAAATTGAGAATCAGAAGATATTCTAAATTAGTCTTTTCTGTGGTTCCACCAACTCCATCAACAGTTCTGGTAGACAGCTGATGAATTCAAGGTGTCTTTGCGCAAATAACCTGTGTCTGATTACTGCTAAGCAACAGGAGGAACAGCCACCACACGTTTACGGATGTCAACGTGGGAATCCCAAACTCTCCCTGTTTATAGCCTTTCTCCCACTTACGTGGCACTATCATTTTACTGAGTTTCCAATGTAAACTAGATGCTTTAGGTAGGCTTTCATTTAACCTTTATAATAGCTCTTTTTCCAGTTGAGGAAACAAATCAGAGATCACACAATTCAGTAAGTGATAGATCTAATTACTGCTGCTCAACTCTCTCCAATCCTCAGCTCCTCCAGGGAAGTAAAAAGAAATGAAAAACCTGTGCTTTAAGTTGTCTTTCTTATATACCTAGCATTTTAAATCGTTCCAGAAATATAACAGATTAAAATGTAAAACTGAGTAAATACGTTACTCTTATTTGCATGTTGCATCTTCTAACTACAAAATAAAGAGTTGACTCCAGTTACAGGGAACAAAATCTGGGGCAACAGTGACCAGGTTCAAAAGGAGTGTGTGAGTGTGTACTCACCTCTCTGAAATCACATTGTGTGGATGATGCATACTTGTGTATGCATGCGTGTGTGTGCGTTCAGCAATATACAAAGTAAAAGAATACTCTGGACTAAAGACAAATGAGATCTCTAACGTATTTCCCTTACCTTTTAAGCGTTAACCTGCTCTAGGGGAAAAAATTTGTTTTGTCTTCCTAGGTGGATTAAACAGGCCACTGAAATTATTACTAACCACCATTACTTGGTCTCTGGCTGCCATTTCTTCACTAGCTGTCTTACCAACTGTTCCCTCTATCTTCAGCTTCTTAAGAACTCCACATTCACAGAGAAAGGGGCCACTATCTTGCACTCTATTTCGTTTTTTTTCTTTTTTGAGGAAGATTAGCCCTGAACTCACATCTGTGCCCATATTCCTCTATTTTATATGTGGGATGCCTACCACAGCATGGCTTGACAACCAGCAGTGCGTACGTCCACACCTGGGATCTGAACCTGTGAACACGGGCCACCAAAGCGGAATGTGCAAACTTAACTGCAGCGCCACTGGGCTGGCCCCTCTATTTCTTTTTTTTCCCCCCAAAAAAGTATTTACAAATGGAAGCACTTCGTCAATTTTTAAAATACAATGTTTTCTTGCGTTGGAAACAAAATTTCAAGATAAGACAGCAACTCTTCTTTGGAAAGCAAGCAAGCAACCAAAGGTGACAAAATAGTTTTCTTCTCTATAGAACATTATCACTTGCAAAGGAAATCTATCTGTGAATGTTCCAGATCAAACGTCAAATGGTCACTTCACACCTTCCATGGCTCTCCTCTATTTTCAAGCACGAGGAATGCTTTGGACAACTTTCCATCTCACATATCTTCTCTCTCCCCCAACACTTTTTCTATAATTCTCATTACATTGTGGGCTTTTCTGACCAATTACTATTTCTATCATCCTGGAGAACTAAGAACTAACTTTTAACTCAACTAGAATCTAATATGGTCCTGAAAAAAAAATGCAATCAGCTCTTGTTGAGACACAAGTACCAGGAGTGGACTTAAGTTTTGTTGTAGCTTTATCACATTTGTAAGTTAAACAGATACAAAAGCTTAAAAAATATGTAGCACCTGAAACCCAATAGGATGCTTATGTTTCCTCAAAACAATAAAATATATATTAAATCAACCTAATATTTCAGTGACTTATTTGGCAGCCACATTGCATTATTGATTTATATTGAGTCTACAGTCAACTAAAATCTTAAACCCACTTCCTACATACTATTATCAAACTATAACTCCTTTTAAAAAGATTAGCCCCTTGTTCCTCAACGAAAGCATTTCTCTCTCTAAATCCACTTCTGTTCTGACTTTCCTGCTGGTGTCTCTCTTGACCTTTATTTTTAAAGAAACAAAAGGAAACAAAACAAAAAAACTACTCTATTTTTCTAAAAGCACAGCACATTCAGTATCTGGAGTCCTGCCATTTAACATCTGGACATCTCTCAAGTTGAAACTCAACTTGGTGAAATGTGCTTTGCTTAAACAATTTTGAAAGAAAATAAAAAAATTTGGTCCCAAAGATGCATACATCTGTATCTCCTTCTCACCTCTGTCCTCAAGCTATATTCTTTAAAGTCAACCATTTTTCTTCAAGCTGAACTCTCGAGTGCTGGAGGCAATAATGGAGCTACTTAGTGTTTCTATCTCACCCCACCTCTTACTCGGGATAAAGAAAAAGACCTAGGATTTTCACTTAGTGGAAAATTTTTACTGGAATTAAGCCACAAAAGGTAAAAAGAAAAACATTTTTTTAGAAGAAAAATCCCTTAAAGTAGTCACAAGATTCTTCAATCCTTAAAGAATGTAAAACAGTTATCAAAGCAACAGCATCATTTAAATATCATTTTCAATCTTCTAATAAGAAAGATAGGCAAAGGCACCCATTTATTGTGCAATGAGGATTTCTTTTGGAAAGGCATGTGGACAAGATGTTTGCTTGGTTCAAAATGTAGTGGTTAAAATTGCTAATGCCAATCTAAACTTTTAATTCAAGACACAGCAGGGCAACCAAAGTAGTGGGTACAAACCCCAAATAAATGTGCCAGTGATCAAATACCAATAAATTACACCACTGTAATGTCAGAAACATCTCAGCTCTTGTCCTGTGTATGACACTGCCTGTCACATGGGCAATGGTTTTGTCTTTCATTTCACCTGACAGCAGAGCTCTGAATAAAGAGATTGGGAACATAGATACCTTGACACAGCTGACTGCATTCCTCCGGGGCCTACTGTATTCAAAGCACTACAGTGACTCAAAAACAATGGTGGGGGGAAAACAGTCTTTACCGTCAAATACCATAGTCCAGTCTGGTGGGGCGGGAGATGCAAGTATAACACAATGCTTAACACAAGACTATTAGAACGAATGTCAACAAAAAGTCATAAACAATGTGCTAGGATAGAAACCACTTCTGATTTCAACAAACAATTGCTTCTAACAAGATTTCATGGAGTACCAGCCACCTGATGCAGAGGACAGAGAAACTGAGGTGGGAGGGGGCATAGGCAAAGGCCTTTGGCCAGGGGAGTGGTACCATCAGGGCTACGTTTCAGGAAGATTAATCTGATGGCAACATGCAGGACAGGATGTGGGTAGATCAAATGTGAGCAGCCAGCATACCGGCAGCTGGAAAAAGACAGGAGATAGATACTGAAAAGCTCATATACAGAGCTAGCAAAAGATCAGGTGTGGGGTGAAGGACAGGGGAATTTTAAATGTGATTGACATTTTAGGACTTGGGGTCAGTAGTTTAAAAAATGAAGGAATTCCTGAAATTGGAGAGAAAGGCTTGAGGATTTGGATTAAAAAAAAAGACTACCTTTTGGAGCAGTTTTAGGTTCACAGGAAAATAAAGGGAAAAGTACAGAGATTTCCCATATAGTCCCTGCCCCCACCTCCCAGTTCCCCCTATTATTAACATCTTGCATTAGGATGGGACATTTGCTACAACTGATGAGCCAATATTGAGTCATTATTATTAACTAAAGTCCATAGTTTACATTAGGGTTCACTCTTGGTGTTGTACATTTTATGGGTTTTGACATATGGAGAATGACATATATCCATGATTAACAGTATCATACAGAATAGTTTCACTGCCCTAAAAATCCCATGTTCCATCTATTCATTCCCCCGTCCCTCCCCAGGTCCCTAGCAACCACTGATCTTTTTGCTGTCTTCATAGTTTTGGCTTTTCCAGAATGTCATACAGTTGGAACATGTAGCCTTTTCAGGCTTAGCTTTTCTAGGTGCCAGCTGGCCCGACAGCTCCCTGACTCTTCCACTGTGTCACATCAATGCTTTTGTGGCTTGTTTGAAAGATGAGATGTTAGTAAACTTCAGTGTCACAAATCTGTTTTATAAGGAATTCTAGCAATTCCAAACATACTCACAAACCAATGTAAGTGACTTGATACGCTAGATTTTACCACTGTTCCAGACTACATCCCTATAAAGAGGAATGCCTTGATGGCAGACAGACCTGGTCTAAACCCAGAGCTTTTCCTTCCTGCCCCAACCCTGAGCAAGCTAATCTCTGAAAACTCAGGGGTTTTTAAAAATGTATTTCGGGAATGATAGCATGCTTCTCAAAGGACTAACCAAGATAATATGCTTAAAATATTTACACAGTGTCTGACAGAGAGGAAGAACTGAACAGTAACTATTAACTGTTTCACGATCTCTAAGTTTTCTACCAATGAAGAAGCACTAAAAACTAGCCAGGCTATGAGAGTTCAAAGGTAACATTTTATAAGATTCATATACATAGTAAATAGTTGTTAGAGAGAAAACACTGCAATCATTAGGAAAAATATTTTTTAATGAAAATTATGACATAGATTCTTGATGAGTATAGAAATCAGAATATCTACCCCTCAGTTTAAGGCTCAGTAACATTTGAGAAGCACTCCAGTCTCACTGTAGTTCTAATTAGCTTTTTCCTTGCCTAATTCAATAGACGGTATCACATCTTACAGTTTGGTTTCTCCAGAGACTGACACCAAGAAGCCCAAGTTATCTCTTAAAGGTCACCAATAAAGAACAATTAAAAGGTTTCGATTTCACGGAATGGAAAGTTAGCTACTAAAGCAGAAAGGTTAGCACACATCAGCTCAGCATGCAGGAGGAACCGGGAACACATGAAGCCCCAGGGGTGCCTAGGGGTTTCTAAGTTTTCCCTCTGATGATATAGAAGCCTTACACAAAGTGTGAGTTCAACACTTGAATTTGCCTTACACTCTCTGTGTTTGCATATCCCGGCAACTATCCTGGCATAGGATTTGGGACCCTCTCCTTCAATAGCAAATTCTATCTTTTGGCTAATGGTCAAGTTTCACTAAAATTGCTGTTTTTCTAACTGTGACAGACAATGAGAAAGAGAATTAGAAGAATCCACCTCCCAAACACCCTAGAGATGATCTGAAGTGGAATATGTTCTTGCCCTAAGGATTTCTATGAAAGGACCATATGTCCAGCATCTCTGTGTGTTCATTTAAGGAAGACACTTCTTTACTGCAGTTACCAATACTACACTGGAAAGCTTTCTGAATGATTTAACATTCAATCAGGCAGAGAAATATAAGAAAATTAATAATTTAAATCTATTCAACGTAAAAAAGGAGCTCTCTAAATACTATTTCTCATCATTTTAAAACATGAAAAATTGTTAGTAACTCTTGGGAACTGTTTGGCGGGAAGAAGTTTACTATTCGTTCGGCATTGTCTGCCATGGGCAAGGCACTATGGGTGCATTTCTCAGGTACCGTACTATGAACTATCCCATCTCTGCTCTCGGCACTCCCAAGTCTAGACGTAAAGACAGTCAAGTAAGGACAAGGAATTTCAACACCAGGTGACAAATACTATAATAGAGGTACTCTATAAGGTATCATTGTGTCTCACTTTTCTCGCTCAACATTATAATCATTAACATTTTCTAGTGCTATTACACAGTCTTTCTAACCATCATTTGTAATGTCTGCCTAACATTCCACTGACTGGTTAGATTAAATATGATAAACATTTGTGTCATTTCCAGTTCTTCACTATAATAAGTGATGACAGGCAATGTGGCATTTACTGCATCTGTGATTGCTTTCTGAGGTGAAGTTTAAAGAGAAACCTTAAAGCCTTTTATATTTACGTATATATCAATATATACTTGAAGTGTTCCCCACAAATGCAAAGGTCTTGGGACACTTAAAGCAGATGGTGCCAGTGGGGGCTTTATGCATGCATGTGTTAATTTAATAAACAGGTTAAAAAAAGCATCTGATTGGTTTTGTGTCATTCTGTAGAACTTAACATGTTGGAAGCTTATTAATTTTACTTTTTTGTGACCTGTTCTTTGTTCACACAACTATTAAGCTCTTAGAATTTTTCTGTGAATTTGTATGCATCTCACTGGATCTCTACTCAGTTCCAGGACTTGGTAACTTTAGCTTTGGAGGGACTCTGAAGACCAAGCTCATATCAGCACCTCATGAAGGCTTCCCTTTCTCCAATTCCTGCCCTGTTTCCATCCCAGTACAGACTGCTGCTAAGTGTGCCCTACCCTGTGTGCTGTGCCATTCTTCCTTCACACCTTTTCAAGGTCAGTTTGGATCTTTCTAAAAATCAGACACAGCCAAGGTTTACTTTGATAATATCTTACATGTATAATCTAAGCTGATTTTTCCTCCCTACCTCTCTCTACCTTCTAAGGTTGTTCTTTCCTACTAACAGTTAAGTCTCTTCTTTAAAAAAGAATGAAAGTCTACTGGTCCCCTAATCCCTTTCACAGGCAGACCCCATCCCCACCGTATGATGATGCTCATCAGTAGCAGTGAAGAAAGGTCAGTACTCATTCCGCATCTGGCCTTCTCAAACAACGGTCTCTAAACTTCCTCAATCATATACTCCCTACTAGTAAAAGTATTCGGAGCACACGGACATTCATTTACAAATTATATACGTATACTACTGCTTGACAGAGTGGTTAACAGCACAGCTCTGGTCCCCGACTCCCTGGGCTGGACAGCCTAATGCTTACCAGCTGCATTAGCAGGTTACTAACTCTCTCTCCGCCTGTTTCCGTATCTGTAAAATGGGGATAAAAACAATACTTCATAAGGTTTTTATGAGGATTAACTAATATGTCTAAAGAGCTCAGCACAGCGCCGGACACACAGAAAGAGCAACACAAGTGTTTGCTACTGCTGCTGTATGCTAATATTGTCTCCATGTTAAAAGACAGACTATTTCTTAGAGCAGTTTTTGGTTCACAGCAAAATTGAGCAGAAGGCACAGAGATTTCCCATTTACCCGATCCCCCTACATGCAAAGCCCCCACCTCCCCCTTATCAACATTCCCCACCAGAGGGGTACATTTGTTACAATCGATGACCCTGCATTAACATATCATTATCGCTAAAAGTCCATAGTTTACCCTGGGGTTCACTCTTGGTGTTGTACTTTCTATGGGTTTGGACAAATGCATAATGACATGTATCCACCACTATAGTATCATACATTTGCACTGCCCTAAAAATTATCTATCCTCCATCTATTCATCTCTCCTTCCCCACCCTAATCCATGGCAACCACTGATCTTTTTACTGTCTCCATAGTTTTGCCTTGACTAGAATGTCACATAGTTGGAATCACATAGTATGTAGTCTTTTCAGATTGGTTTCTTTCATTTATTAATATGTACTTAAGTTTCTTCCATGCCTTTTTATGGCTTGATAGCTACAGTTATTTATCCATTCACCTACTGAAGGACATTGTGGTTGCTTCCAAGTTTTGGCAATTATGAATAAAGCTTCTATAAATATCCACATGCAGGTTTTCGTGTAGACACAAGTTTTTAGCTCCTTTTGATAAATAACAAGGAATGGGATTGCTGGATTGTATGGTAAAAGTATATTTAGCTTTGTAAGAAACTGCCAACATGTCTTCCAAATCGGCTGTACCATTTTGCCTTTCTACGAGCAATGAATGGGGGTTCCTGTTGCTCCACATCCTTGTCAGCATTTGGTATTGTTCCAAATTTTGGCCATTCTAATAGGTGTATAGTGGTATCTCCCTGCTTTAATTAGGAAGTCCCTGATAACATATAATGAAGAGTATCTTTTCATATGCTTATTAGCCCTCTGTTTATCTTCTTTGATGAGGTGTCTGTTAAGGGCTTTGGCCCATTTTTTATTGGGTTATTTTCTTATTGTTAGGTTTTAAGAGTTATTTATGTATTTTGGATAACAGTCCTTTATCCAATGTGTCTTTTACAAATATTTTCTACCAGTCTGTGGTTTTGTCACTCTCTTGCCAGTGTCTTCTGATGAACAAAAACTTAATTTTAATGAAGTCCAGCTTATCAATTATTTTTTTCATGGATCTTGCCTTTGGTGTTGTATCTAAAATGTCATTGCTGAACCCAAGGTCATCTAAGATTTTCTCCTGTTATCTTCCAGGAGTTTTGTAGTTTTGCATTTTACATGTAGGTCTGATCCATTGGGGTTAATTTTTGTGAAGGGTATAAGGTCTGTGTCTAGAGTCATTGTTTGCTTGCTCATGTCCAGTTGTTTCAGCACGATTTGTTGCACAGACCATCTTTGTTCCATTGTATTGCTTTGCTTGTTTGTCAAAGATCAGTGGACTATATTTATGGGATCTATTTCTTGGGCACTCTATTCTGTTCCATTGATCTATTTGTCTATTCTTTCACCAATACCACACGGTCTTGATTACTGTAACTTTATACTAAGTTTGAAGTTGAGTAGTGTCAATCCTCCAACTTTGTTCTCCATCAATATTGTGTTGGTTATTCTGGGTCTTTTGCTTCTCTGTATAAACTTTAGAATTAGGACATCAATATCCACAAAGTAACTTTCTAGGATTTTGATTTTGATTGCAGTGAATCTATAGATCAAGTTGGGAAGAATTGACATCTTGACAATACTAAGTCTTCCTATCCATGAACATGGACTATCTCTCCATTTATTTAGTTCTTCTTTGATTTTGTTCATCAGAGTTCTGTAGTTTTCCTCATATAGATCTTGCACATATTATTAGATTTATACCTAAGTATTTCATTTTTGGGGGTATTAATGTAGCTGGCATTGTGTTTTTAATTTCAAATTCCACTTGTTCATCGCTGGTATATAGGAAAGCAATTGATTTTTGTTAACCTTGTAAGCTACAACCCTGCTATAATAATTTATTAGTTTCAAAATATCATCTACATTTTTGCTAAACCAAAAAAAGAAAATTTTAAGAGGCAATAAATAAAAACTAGATGTTCTAATATTTTCTTTTCACTTCCCACTCTGGAGACCACTGTTTTTGTTGATTGTAGACTCCAGCTTTCTTAAAAGTTAGGTCAAATACAAATAGGGTCGATAGATGTGTGTTTGATGGTCAATATTTTTTCAATTAACTTCAAGTTTGAGATAAATGCATGCCTCGGCTTTCTATGGAAAGATGTAGCATTTATGAATTGCCCACTAAGTGCTAGAAGCTTTCCCATGTTGGGCACAAGAAACTTACCGGCAGCGAACGACACATACTTAGATAAGCTGAGGAGATGAGAGCGAGGAGGTGATAGAGAAAGAGGAAATAAACTAGCTCTTCCTCCTGCCCAAACACTAGGTCTCTTAGGTTACTTTCTGACAATATTTGAGCCAAGAATGGATGGAGGACTCAGAGGTATCCAGGAACTTGAAAACCTGTAGTGCTGTGGTGGATCACAGAAAACTATAGATATTTCCCGACTTCACACTAGTTATTTGCCCATTCCTGCCTGGTTGTTGGTCATGTAAACAGACTGCAAGGCACTGAAGGTGTCTATTCTTAAACTTCCAAGCCTAGCACAGTCCTGGTACACAGAAAGTGCTCAATTAACGTTTAAATAAATATGGCTGTACACATTTGTATAGTCAAGACCTCATTACATATCTAATGACGGTTCCTGTTAAAAGTGTGGGGCTTGCTGAGAAGAGGGGCAATGGTGGGGAAATGTTTACAAGAGACAGGAATAAGGTTGGGTCCCAGCATAGTGCTTGGAACATAATGTGAGGTCGATAGTATTTCTTGAGTGAATAAAGGGGGTCCAAAAAGATAAGAACCAAAATTGTAGAGAGGAAAGGAGCTGAAAGTTCCTTTGCAAGAAAAGCTACAAGCCCAGAGATCAGGAATAAACCCGTGTGGCTCCAAAGGAAAGACCATTTCAGGAAGCAGTGGAAGGTGGACGTGGAATGTCTCTTAGACCCTGGCAGCAAAATCTGCTGATCCAGTTCTCCAGTCCCCCAAGCTTATTACTGCAGAGGTTTTTTTGTTTTTTTTTTAAAAAGAAACTACCCTAAGGAAATCAGCACCTGTAAAATGCAAGTCACTTCAAACCCTCCCTCAACTTCCCTTAACGAGAAGAAGCCCTGCTCCTTTCTCCTTTCATCATCACAAAGTTATTATTAATAAAACTTCACAGCAGGAATCATTCTTTCTTGAGAAAGCCAGTGATGGGAGCAGGAAGAGCCTGGACTTGGGTGAGTCTCCAGCCCTGGGGTGACTCCCCAACTTCCAGAGCGGCCTTGCTTCCAGAGTGGCCTTGGTAAGCTCCTTGAGCAATCTGACCATTGTTATGAGGATGAAATGAGATGATGTACGTAAGTTGCTTGCACAGTGCCTGGCACTCATTCATCCACCAAACAAATATTCATCAAGCACGTACCTTGTGTGGGGCCCTGCTCTAGGCACTGACCCTAGGCTGTGGGCAAGGACACAGTCCTTATTCTGATAGGACTAAGTTTTTTCTGAGGGAGCCAGGTAGGCCCTAAGAGCTTATACCACCGGGACTGACCTCATCTGAGCATCAAGGGAAGGTTCCTCTGAGGACATGGCCCTTGACATGAAATCAGAAGGATGCTGGGCAATAGGCAGGAAGAGGGCACTTTAGTAACTGCGGGCTTGTAGGAGGGCTCTAAGGTGGGAAGGTGTCCACCCAAGGGACAAGGAGAGGTCCAGTATGGCTGGGAGTGGGGTGGGGACTGTAGATGAATAAGACAAGGACCAGATCACCCTGGGTCTTTAGAGCCCAATTAAGGATAGAGATTTAGGAGTCAGAACTGATGAATGTGGGCACTACGGAGTATAGAGGGTGAGGTAGAGACAGTGGTGTGGATTCTGGACTGTAAAGTTGAGACGATGATGGTGCTTGTCACAGGAAGAGGACATGGTGAAGAACAAGTCTGTGATTCTATTGTTGGGGGAAGGGGGAAGGGTTAGAGTTGAGGTTACAAAGTCAGGAGTCTAGATCTGAATATCGAAAGTTTGCAATAGTATCCATAAGTGGAGAACGTTGAGTTTGCAATGATACAGACAGACCTGGGGATCAGAGATGTGGCTGGGCTGGAGATCCACGTTTGGGAGTCATCAGGAAATCTCACCCACATCCATCTCTACCACAGAGAAAGTCCCAATTGAGGAGAGAAGCCAGCCTAGGACTGAGTCTTAGAACCTCCCCATTTACATGTCAATCACACAGAGTAGCATACAAATGTGGGAGAGTGACAGACGAAGGATAAAAACAACAAGGATTAGGAAGGCAAAAAGGACTTTGCGATGGATAACCCAAGCAGTGGAGAGACAGTAACCCGTTCCCCTGCCCTCCTCACTTTGAAGGCACTCAGCTGACTGAACCCCAAGATTTTGCCTGCTCCCCACCACAAGGACAAGAGTCGTCAAACCACAGTCAGTGGCAGAGGTGGATGAAAGGCAAGGGTGGGAGGAATGCCCACGTCGGCCTGATCCTGGACATTGTCCTGACGTTCGGGTGACGCATGCTCCTCTGTCAGCACATGATGCTCTAAAGGTCAAGGCCATTGCCTAAGTCAGTGCCAGCTCTCTCGTTCAGAGATTCGTCAGCTTTCGCAGGCCAGCTGGAAAGAACCAAGCAATCAGATGAAGTCTTGGAGGACACAAGATTTCAGGTAGACAGCTCCAAGCAGCACCAACCAAGAGAAAGATGCCTGCCCCTCAGAAAGGACAGCCGTCTAGCATGAAAAAGCAGCCCGCGGGACTTCCTTGCTTCTTAGACTCCACACCAACACAGGAAGGCATGGCATCAAAAGTCAATCTGTACCACAGTGAAATTCATTAAAAACTGAAAAATAAGGAAATAAAAAATTGAATAATAGGATTGATTTTAAAAAGTCAATCTGAACTTCACTTTAGGTTTATTATGTTTAAGAGTAAACTCTCATAAGAAAATGTTCTGATATTCTCCAGCTTTTTAAAATAAACTATTTCATACTTCAGACGTGAAGTCAGGACACAAACTATTTTTATGTTGCATCCTTCCCACAGAGTTTTGAAAACCCAATTTTAACTCACACATGATTAATTGAACTAAAACTGATTACAGCGTTACTTAGGCTGGACACCTGCAGGGCAAGAATTCAAACATACATGCAAGCCCTGGCCGCCTTCCTCCACCACTTTTATTTCCTCAGCAAGTGACGGAGGCTGTCGGCGTTTAATGGCCATTTGAAAAAATCCTAATAGTGTTTGCTGTTGACGGTTGCAGGCAGTGAATTTCCATACCGCAAGAAGACACGGTCGCGAAGCTGAAGGTGATGCTTGTAGAAACGCGCACGCTTTGATGAGCCGAACCTCTGCTGCCTCACTAAATTTAACAAGAGCTACATCAGAACTAAAAGTTGCTTACAGGAAAAATGCTTTTTCACCTTAACGAACACAGCCTTTTACTCGTATTCTATTTCTACACACATCTTAGAGTTCATGGAATATAACACCGTGACTACACCTGGAGAATGTAACGAGAAACCGCATCTGTGCCAAATTGAGTCTCTGCTCTTCCTACACATAAGCAGCAGGACTTCTGAGTCAACTCTGAGCTCGACATTGTCAACGCCGCAGCAACCATAGCAACCGTTTCATTCTTCTAGACTCAACGGGGCCACTTCTCCACCGGCAAAGCAGTGGAGGAGAGCAGCTTTCTCCCAGGCTGCACGTAATTACAGATGCACAAGTGCAGAGCAGGCGGCGGGAGGGCTGCTCAGGACATAAAAGCTCAGACTTCACTCCACCGCAGCCTGGGGTGGGGCGGGGCACCGGACGACCCAACACGACAGGCCCTCCAAATAAGAGCTGTCCTGTTCAGAGGATCACGAAATCATTGTCTTTTTTCACATTTCTTGTTGAAGTTTGCCTTCATTTGGATTTTTCTGGCACCAGCACCATGTAAAAACTAGAGGCTAGTCATGTGTGTTACTCTTGCTTAGAATTAGGGAGAAATGCTACATTTAATGGCCAACTCCTTAAATGTGCGTTGTACTTCTAATACATAGCCCATAAGGCAGCCTGGCGGGGGTAGAAATGGCAAGAAATTTGGAAATAGACAGACTTGAACTCCAGTCTCAGTTCTGTTGCTTATTATTATCGCCTTGACAACTTACTTACATTCTGAAACTCTGTTTCCCCATCAGTAAAATGAGGAAACGCTGCAGCTCACAGGGTGCTGTAAAATGAAATCAGGTAAATATTTAAGGCAGCACGCCTGGCATGTATCAGGCAACCAGAAGCAGTTATCAGGATAAGGCCAGTCCATGATCCGTTATCACTTTAAGCTCCAAAGATAAGAAAGCAACCTAAAATAATGACTTTATTGGAATGTGCTTATGATAAAATAGGAAAAAGAACACAATATGAAACTACATAAATAGAACTTACTTCATTTTGGAAATTGAAATAAATGAGTTCATAGACATGGCAAGGTTCTAGCTCTTTAATTGAGCCATGGATACCCACATATTTAGTATTCCGTAAGCTGGGCACGTGCGTTCTGTGTACTTTTGTAGGCATGATATGTTCCCCACACAAAAATATCTAAAGCTAAAAAAAAGAGAGGGAGCAAAGACACCAAAATGTCTTCTTATTTCTATAAGGGGAGGTTGTCAATAACATTTATTTTCTTCTTATGCATTTCTGTATTTTCTAAGCTTTCTGTAACAAGAAATATATATTTTGTTATGACAATGCTACACTGACAAGTCCTTAGCTAGGACACAGGCGGCTTTAGGAAAAAAGGCCCTCCACTTCCCAGGCCACTCCCTCCACCAGCGAGCACATGCAGCCAGTCTAACGAGCATCTGCATTCACCTTTAGTTAATCAAGAGACATCCACACTCGGGAAGTGGGGACACGCAGAAGAAGGAAGTGAGACAAGTGCTTCTAGGTTAAAAAAAAAAAAAAAGGAAATTAACAGTTGAGTCTTTACTGTGAGCTTATCTTCTCAGCAACAATCCTGAGGCACCTCCTCTTATCCCTCTATTACAGGGAACTTAGAAAGTTTAAGCAATTTGTGCAAGAGTTAAGTTAGGGTGGAAAGCAGACTAACTTTTTTTGTATTCGTTGATACTGCCTTATCTTGAAATTGCAGGCCGGTGGGCATGTGTGTATGTGTGTCACGTCACGCTTTTACAAAACGGCACAGATAACATGCTATGGCACTGAAATTTAAAAGAGCTCAAAAACTTTTTTTTCAATTACAAAAACAAAGAAAAAAATAAAAGAGCTCAGAGAATTTTATCTTCTGCAACATGTCTCCAATCTCATGCAGGAAGGCAGAGGGCTCTCTCCTCTTAAAAGAGCTGTTTTATTTTTGAATGGGGAAAAGAAGAGAAGATCCAGGTATGGGGCAGCGATGCTTTTAATGCAGTTTAAGAATACATCTGCTTAGAAGTTGGGGGGTAAAGCTTCTCTCTGATTCAAAGACAGAGGGCAGGAGCGAGGGCCCAGGCTTAAGTTTCAGAAGAAACCTTCCTCATCACAGCAGGACATTCGCTGGCGTTAGTGCACGAGACGGATTTTGAGAGTGGGTAAGAAGAGATGGCTTCTTGTGTTAACACAATAATGATTGTGCTATCTGCACTGGTGGCAAATTAGAATCTAACTCCCCTGTAAGGGGGTCAGAATTCATATCTTGTTTTGGTGCCACACTAACTAAGACCCTTCATACCTCTCTGTGCATTTTTCTTTAAGCAAATCGCTAATCCATGTGAACAGCAAATCCAAGAGATTCCCCAAAAGCCACCTTCTGTTTTTCTACCATCCTCTGCTTATCCTCTTGCCTTCAGAGTCTCTCATCCCGTATCACGAAAACTCTCCTGTTTGGGTTTGGGGGGATGATCTAGGACCCCCAAGATCAAGCAACTTCCAGTGTAACCTTCAGGAATGCACCAGCATCCTCTCTTCCTCTGGTTCTGGACTGTAGGCCTAGAATTTCAGATACCCAGATCCAGCGGGCTTGACGGAGATACACGAGGTGAGCCCAACAAACCCCTAAGTTGTGAGAACAGGAGGAATGTGTCAAACCCAACGTAAGTTGTATCAACAGCGGCCACGGACTGAGTGCTCACCAGGTTTAGGGACTATACCCCAATTGTCACTTAACCCTGACGATGCCACGAAAAGGCAGTCTTTGCATTTCACACACGAGAAAAATGAGGCTTTGAAGTTCAGTAGCAGCCCAAGGTCACAGAGCTGGAAGGTGGGAGAGCTGGGATTCAGATTCAAACTCACTTCCTGCTCTCCACCACAGTTTGTTAAGAAAAGGTGTCTGAGGTTTGGAATAAGGAAGCCTTGGCTCTGTTTCTGTCTGTGTGACACGATCATGGCAAGTCAAGTACTGAAGCCTTAGTTTCCTCATCTGTCAAATGGATGTAATCCATCTGCCTCAACTCCACAATTTGGATGCATTCAATCAAGAAGAGACATGAAAACACTCCAAAAAGTTAATCACTATGCAAATGTGTGACATGAAGAGTAATGGAACTGTGTAGATATTTGTTTATCCAACCCTGTGTTCTGGCAAACAACTGGCCCAACAGAATGCTGAAGCAGCTCTCTTTTCTGAATTCTCATACATACGCCATACACGACCAGAATGTGTGTGGCGAGGACTACATGGGTCTCTTTGGTAAGAAAGTTGGGAGGTTTGGTTTTTCCTCATACAGGAGTTCCACACTATGAGAAGGCCCATGACTTAATGCCTTGCTAAGTTTGGACAGTCAGCCAGACACTTAGCAGAAGCAGAGTAAGTGGAAGTTATACAATATTCCAGAGTCTAATCACTGAGACTCCAACCTGCAGCCACTGGAAGTACCATAATGTGGTGGCCAGCACATCCGTTCACAGCAGGAAGAAAGTTCCCATGCGGATTCATCAGGGCATCTTGTCCCTGGGTGAAAGGTGTGACTGATCAGCCCTCCTCACCCCCTGGATTACAAATGTACCTCCACAACAGCCCCTTTTGCATTTCAGTGTGCTCATCTCAAATGGCAATCTCCTTTGGGCTTTTATGATACCCATAAAATTCTCAGCATTATTCATCAACATTTTCTTTACGGAGGAGAGTTGACTAATCATAATAACTGAGTGAGTGCAAGGAGGGGGAGCCCAGCAGAGAACATGAAGTGCCACACTTCTCACGTGAGAATGCCAAATTAAAAGCAAAACAAGTGGCTTGTTTTCAACCTAGAGAACAAGTGAAAGTTTGAAGCTTAACAATGAATCTGGGTGAGACAAAGCAATGTTTATTTTCACTGAAATGAGTACTTATTATAAAGACTGTACAAATAATAAAAGAAAGAAGTCCTACAATTTAGAAAGATGCAAAAGAAAATATCATCTTTGAAGCGATATTTCAGTGACCCATTACTTACAAAATAATGAGTCTTGAGACCTTGAAAACTCACTGAGTTGGGAGATCTCAGATAGCCAAGTTTTTCAAGGGAAAGAGCCGCGGCCTCCAGCTCCAAGCTGCAGAAGGCGGCGCTAGTGGCCTTGAACAGTTAATATTAAACAAGCAATGTGGCTTCATCTTGCGTTCCAATCAATGTCATTAAGATATAAGCCAATATTTGTCTCAACCAAATCACTTTCCAAAATAGTGCATTTGTCTCTGTGTTTGAAACACATATGAATGTAGATACCATTTGTGGCAAACAGACCCCTCCACGTGATGCCCCTCATGGTGTGCACACCTCTGAGGAAACTCCTTCCCTGGAGTGTGGGCAGGACCTGTGATTTGCTTCTACCCGACAGAAAGCGGTACAGGTGACAGCCTGCCATTCCCATGATCACACTGCGTTATGTAAGATTCTGTCTTGCTAGAGCGTTTGTGCTGGTCCTTCTCTCCCCACTTGCTGGCTTTGAAGCTGCTGCCATGAATCCTACACCCCAGGAAACGGAACGCTGCCAACGACCATGTGAGCAGGGAAGTTGATGCTTCCCCCGTTGAGCCTCCAGACGAGAACCCAGCCCAGCCACCATCTGATGGCAGCCTCCAGAGACTCTAAGTAGAGGACCCAGTGAAGCCACGACCAGACTTCTAACCTACAGAAACAGTTAGCTGATCAATGTGTGTAGTTTGAAGCTGCTAAGTTTAGGTAATAGAAAACTAACACAACATTACCATAGTCATTCTCTGTAAAGTGAGTAATCCCTTCCTAATTAACGGTTCTCAAGTTTGGTTCTCTTGAAGGAAATGCTATGCCCCTCCCAAGAGTTCCTCCTCCTAAGAAGAGCCACCTGTGGGGCTGGCCCGGTGGCATAGTGGTTAAGTTCATAGGCTCTGCTTCAGTGGCGTGAGGTTCGCAGGTTCAGATCCTGGGCACAGACCTATGCACTACTCATCAAGCCATGCTGTGGTGGTGTCCCACATACGAAATAGAGGAAGACTGCCACAGATTTTAGCTCAGCAACAATCTTCCTCAAGCAAAAATAGAAAGATTGGCAGCAGATGTTAGCTCAGGGCCAATCAAAAGAAGAGTCACCTGTTCACTGAGTCACACTCTGTGCCAAGTGCTTCATACACACTACCCTCATTGTTCCCCAGAATAGTCCATGAGGACAGGGACAGTCAATATACCCATTTTACAGATGGGAAAACTGGAGGTCCAATGCCCAACATCCCACAGCTACAGCCATGATCCCAACCCAGGACCATCTAACTGAGAAGTCCTTCTATAATTCCCCATTGCCTCTATTTGTTTCTGTTTTAACAACCTATAAAATAGCACACACTAACATTAAGGGCATTTTATCAAACTGCTTTTCCGTGTTTAATCACTGGGGAAGGACCTTTAAATGAAAAGGCATGATTAAGGCCTTATAGTGATGGATATTTTACTAAGTAACTCAGACTTGCTCTCACTTCTATATACTATGCTTTGTATTATTAAATAATTTTTCCTGATTATGGAAATGATATTGGCCTATCATAAAAATTCAAGAAATTTTGAAAAGTATCAAGAACTGTAAATTTTGATCCAGCAATAAATACAATTAACATTAAGAAGATTTATAAACTTCTAAATACAACACTTACTGTAGATATTATTTTGTATGATTCTTTCAGCTATAATGTCATTAGACTTCGCAAACAATTTTTAATGGCCAAAAATCCATCAATTGTGTTTACATCATTTAATTAAACACTTATTCCTACTCATGCAGGTTGCTTATAATTTCTCACGTTTGTAAATAATGTGACAATTCACATCCTTAGGGAAGAATTTGCTGAGTCATAAAAATATTTGTTACCAAATCATCCTCCCAAAAGGTTCTATCTTACTTATACTCCCACATTAGAGGTATGAATGCCTATTTCCCTTAACTCTAAAAGTGTCAACCATGTTTTAATCCTTGTCAATTTGATAGGTAAAACGGGAGGCTTTTATAATTTGCCTTTCTTTGATTAATAAGTTTGAACATGTTTCATATTCTTACTTTTTTTTTAAAACATGAGTTATCTATTAAGTAGGCAAAAAATAATGCTCCAACTGAATGTTCTTTCCTTATTTTAAAGAGGCTCTTTCTATACAAAAGAGATTAATCTTTGTCTTATACATTGCAATTTTCCCTCTATCTTTTCGTTCACAACTAATGCTCAGCAATTTTTAATCAAAACTTTTTTTAAAAAGCAACCTAATAAATATTAAGGTACAGAATTAAAGTCTAAAATAAGGATGCTTCACAGCCTGACTTGAGATAAAACAGAAGTTTATGGCATTTGTCCTTTGATAATGTTCAAATTTTCAGAATTACCAATCACCTCTTCTGCGTGCAAGACTCTGTCAGGTCACAAAATTTACTGAGAAATTCCCGTATGTCGGACACTGTACTCAGTGCTGAAGACACAGAGATGAAGATGACAGTCTCCACACTCAAGTTTCTCACAATCGGTCTCAGGAGAGAGGCCATAAGAGCGTTAAGTGCCACCTCTAAGACACTCCGACAGTCTGGGCAAAATTGTCCTTTCTTGATGTGAAGGCATTAGACAAACTTTAAGAAGTTTTAATAGAACTTTAAAATTCTCTGCCTAAGTAGATGCTGAAAGGAACTACCGTGGAAAATCTTCAGTGACAGTCACCTAGGTCAAACACTCAGGCCAGTTACGTAAGCCTCTTCCAGGCAGGGGAAGCCTCAGGACAGCCCCTCCCTGTCAAGAAGCTGTGTTCACAGGGACTCCTGGCCCAGGGCTGCCTGTCCTCCGTGCCCAGAGGTCTGTCCCTCCAGCTGTGGCGTTCGGCTCTGCTCAATTCAGGATGGCAGGACTTAGTTGTCTACATTCTCTCTCAGGACTTTGAAATGGAAATGGGGAAGGGATTGGTGAGCTAGATGAAGGGACAAAAGCAAGAAGAATCAGAAGAAATCAGAGGGAGCTGCATTAATGGCAAAGGCCTAGAGTAAAGAACACAGGACAAGCTGCGGCTGGGGGAGGTAACCCGTGCTGCACATTTCAAACCCCTTCACATTCCCAAACTCTGCTCCTGCCCGCCAGTCCCCGGGAGCCCACCAGATCCCTCACTCAGCCTTCCAGGATCCAAGGTAACCTGAGCAATTCTGTCCCTTGAACCACAGAGAAAGAGCCTGAGAGATCAAATGGATCAGCCTGTGCTCTGCCCAACACTCGCAGGCCCTTGGGTGCAGCTCACTACTAAACTAGCAAAGGAACTTTTTTATCACCATGCAAAAGCATGAAAGTCCAGAACAGAACATTCATGCCCTCGGCTGGTGCCACCGAGCACAGGTTAGACCAGTGTGATACAACCAGATTTTCCTGATTGCCCCTGCCCCCAGGAGTTTTTTAGATTTTTTTTCCTCCTAATTGTCCTCCCATGAGATTTTAATGACATAGCTAGCTATCTGTATATTTATTTATGTACTGTGTGTATATCTGTCCTTTAAACATAAAAAGATTTTTTTTGCCTCCCAACTACCAATAGTTGCACCCCTGGGCATAAATAACCCCACTGGGAAACGAATTAGGCAACAAAAACGTATAAAAACAGCTCTTAGAAAAAAGGAACTTTCCTATTTAGAAGGAAAACACCCAAAAAGCAAAGATAAAATACTACTCTCACAGTCTTCATGGAACCTTTCCAGAGGTCCCAACTCAGCTTTGGAAGTTATTTCTAAGATGGCAGGCTATCTAATTAAAAGTTATCCCAAGGTCTGCACATCTCCAAGTCCTTGATTATGATTTCCTGAATCTCCTTCAACAGCTTTTTTTGATGGAGGAGGAGGGGTGTGTGTGAGTGTGTCAATGTGTGTGTGCACAGGAGAAAAACAGGCTAAGTGTCAAAAAAAAACACCCTAAAAACTCTTTAGTCATTCATGCAATTATTCTTTCTCCATCTCGTATTCAATCATATCCTTGTTTAGTTTTCTGTGTGTGTGTGTGTGTGTGTGTGTGTGTTTAGTTCCAGAATTAAGAGTAATAGCATGGTAAGGGACATACACAATTGTGGGGGTAACTGAAATATTCCCCAAGACAGATACGATGGAGGACTCTTCACTGCTGTCAGGAATCATTGCAATGCACGCAGGGAATGTAAGCCAGAGAGACAGAGGACCTTATCTTCCGGAATTGCCAGATTCTTACTGTGAAGTCCATTTCAGCCTTGCAGATCACAAATCCTCTATGATATAATATGTTTGGACCGTTTTGCCAAGTAACTTTGTTTTATTTGAAAAGCTGCCTTCGAATTTTCTTCTCTAATTACTGTACATATTTCATAAAACTTGGCTCTAAAAATCTCAGAGGAAATGGGTCATTTGAGGAAAACAGACAAAAATTGGGTGAAATACATGGAGCATTTAGATCAAGACAGGATCAACTATTCTTTCCCATGACTAACACCCATTTAACAGGGGGAAAAAAGTTAACTAGGCCTTATGAGTAATAGCCGATAAATCACAATTCATTCAACAAATATTTACCAGCTTCTACTTTGTACCAGGTACCATTCTAAGCATTTGTGATCCATCAGTTAAGGAAACAGAAGAAGATTCCTGCCTTTAAAGAGCCTACATATGGGGCGGGGGGGGGGGGGGGGGGTCGGAAAAGAAACAAAAATAACAGAAATAATAATAACAACTGATATACATCATGTTTGAAGGTGATTAGTGTCATGGACAGAAAAAGGTAGAGTGGGGTCAGAAGGATGGAGAGGGCCAAGAGTGGGGTTTGGGGACAGGGTGCAATTTTAAATAGGGTGGTGAGGGTGACCTTTGAGCAGCCTTGAAGGAGGTGAGAGGTCAGACGTGGAGACACGCAGGGGTGAGGCCTCAAGGGGGAACATTCCAGGCTGATCGGAGGAACAACGAGGAGGCCAGCAAGGCCTGAGTGGAATGAGCAGTGCAGACAGAGATGAGACCAGACAGGTAGTGAGGGGTGGAGGTGCCTTGTGGACCACTGTGAGGACTTAGGCGCTTGCCCGGAGTGAGATGGGAGCCACTGTGGAGTTAGGGAAGAGAAATAATATCATCCGACTTGTGACTGAAAAGCGTCACCTGGCTGCTCTGCTGAGAACAGTGTGTGGTGGGGACAAAGGAAGCAGCAGGGAGACTAGTTAAAAAGGACCCAAGCCGATGCCATCAGGAAGACCCCTGGCAGAAGTACTATGGTAGCCCACAGAGGTGTATTCATTTCACTGTGAACAAAGGCCAAAGCTGCAATTCGTGATCTCAGCATCATGCAACCTTGCTGCAGCTCGTACCAGGTAACTAATACCCTCTCACCATCCGTGCATGTTTCCTTCAGGTTGCAATTTGCTCACCACCACCATGACAACTGAGGTAGTTTTGTTTTCACTCGGTTTCCTGTGAAGGGACCCTACTTGACTCACCTCTGAATCCCCACTGCCTGACACACAGGACTCAGTTTTGTTGACAGAGTGAATAATGGACTCATTTTGTCGGATTGGGATTGCTCCCTGCCTAGACTATTGGTAGAGCCTCCTTCCCTGCCCACCGTCTCCCTCCCCTCTGTTTGCCTCCATCACTCTGCAACTGCAAAACCTTCGAACACTCCTCTGTATGTCAGGAGAACATCAAACATCTTAGCCTAGCAGTCGAGGCTCTCTAGAACCAGCTTCTCACAAACCTTGCCACCTTCCCTCCCACCACTAATTCTGGAACAGGAAATCTCTGCTCCAACCTTTTGCCCAAATCTCTCGCGCTTTCTCAATGCTAATCTTTTCCTTGTGCTCCTCCCCCTTGTCCCCCAGAGCTTACAGAAATCCTATTCAGCCCAAGGCCACAGCCCAGTGCCACCCTTTCACTCCCTCTGCCACCAAGGTGATTGCTCCCATCCTGCCCTCCGGGGACAGGAAGCATAAGCCACTCCCATGCCTCACTTTAGGTGAGAGCAGGGCCTCAACACAAGCCACGCGTTCATGTGCCCTGACTCACTTCACAACCCTCTGCTCACCGGCACAGCCACTTTTGAGGACGTGCCTTATTTCCCTGACCCGAGAAAGAACAAGTGGGGCCAAACGCATCTCAAACTTCTTGGAACTCCTTTCACAGCCTCCACAGACTCACACAGTTGGTGCATATTGATTGCTCTTGTGAGGTTATTGCTAAGGCAATGAACACGGCTGTGTCTTACTGCGGACTTTGCTGTGTGTATTTGAGGGGGCCGTGGCAGTGGGGCAGGATGGCAGGTGAACAAGTCAACAAGGACTGCTCAGTGCAGGAAGGGGTCCGAGAGGTATATCGAGTGTCACGGGAGGCTAAGAGGAGGCAAAGAAGATACACTGTGTGTGCCGAGCTGTGGGAGGAGGGGAGTAAAGAGCAGGGTGAACTTCCGGAGGGAAAGGCCCAGCTCAAATGTCCTATGGGACACGTCCGAGTTAGCGATGCAAGCAGAAAGAAGACGGACATTCGAAGCAGAGGGGACAGCGGGTTCAGAGGCATATATATTAGGCAGAGAACCACAAGGGGCTCACTTTGCCTGAAGGTAGGAGACACGTGGTAGAGTAGGAAATGGACGGAACAACTGGTGGGAGTCACAGTTGTTGACAACCGTCAAAGGCTCAAGTGCATGTCAGGATGCAAAGAGCAGAGCTATGGAAAGATGGGAAACATTATAAGACAGGATCGTGCAAATCTTCTCAAATAGATGAAAACTCCTATAGAACTATAACACTGTGGCCAACTCAATTTCACACATTAAATGGTACTGTTTCGGATTTTTTCACAAAGGAAGTTTGTGAAAAAATGCATCTTCCCAGTCTTTCCCATTGTATTCCATCTAATGAGACTTTTCATGGTCTAGCTAACAATTAAAACACACCTACAGAGTCAGTGCTGACCAGTCAGGGAAGTAGTGACAACATGAGTGGTTTCTTCATGTCTCTACAAACATGACATAAAACACGGCAAGGATGACACACAAAAGAGAAAGCAGCCTTTGCAGAAATTAGAGAAAGTGACACCATTTTAACGCACATACTGATCACACCACAGTCACCAGCCCGGTGAATATGTAATGACGCCATTAAAAGCTTCCAACCGACAAACCCGCGATCTTAAAAAATAAGACAAAAATCTCAAATGCTCTCTATTCTAAATGTCATGTTCACTTTACTGGGCTTTCCTTACAGGGGTGCTGAGGAATCTATTTCGAAGCACAGTTAAAGAAAAACCCTCAAGGCTGCTCAGCCCTTTGGTCGCAGAGCCTTCTTAATGTAATCTGTTCATCTTATATATTCTGCCACACAGATTCAACCGTATTTTAAAAATGGAATGGTCATGTTTGAAAGTCAGAATAGGAATAAAGTAGGATTCAGTAGGAAAGTTTTAAAAGGATCTAAAATATACACAGCGCCTGCAGCTACCAGAACAAGAACAACAAACATCTTTTGTCTGACAGCCTCTTGTGCTTGGGGCCATATTTTGACTTTGAGGTCTTACACAGTTATTATTGAATCTTTCATTCCCTCCGTGTCCACCTTCCTGCTTAGTCCTAATGCTCTCTAAAAGCACTCCAAACACAGGACATTAAGTCCTACGGCAATTATTTTGTTTTAGGATTTAAATCACTATTTGAGAAATGCCTTAATGTAGGTTCACAGGTGAGTAAAAGAAAACTGGCATTCCAAGGTGATGTTAGTGTATTAATTCAGGAATTAAATCCAGATACAAAGTCCTCTTTTCTCCCTCAAATTAGTGGCAATCCCATAATGATAAGATTTCCGAGAATTTTTTATATTGTTGTTAGATATGCAGACTTCTGTAGTGGACCAGAACTGCCTAAATGAATTATCCTCAATCTTGTTATGTATTAAAAAAAGAGATGTAAGAACAGTTTTTCTCTTCAACACCTGTAACAAAAACACCTGTTCTCTTCCTGGGAATTCTACAAGAACAAGAAAGGGTATAAGGCAATTTACATTTCAAGGAAAAACACTGCTTAGGGTGAATTGTGATTTCCGACCAGCACCCTCCAGTTGGAGGCATACATTTGAAGTCCCATGGCCGGCTGCCAGCAGAGCTCTCTTCAAGTGCTAAGAAATTTCCCTGCAGCCAGGTTAACAGAGTCTCCTTTTAAAGTGATTCATCTTGAAGGTGGGTGGTGAAGTGTGTACATGTGGTTTGTACATGGAATATGTGTGGGAATGGGAGAGGGGGTGATAACGGAAATGAGAAATAGGAGTCAGAAACAATCCTCATGAAAACAATAGCCTAAATCAACCTAAACGAGCTCAACCAAATATTTTCAGAAAGTTTACATGGAAGAGGTCAAAGAGAAAGAAGAAAGGACAGTCTTAACCGGCAAAAGATGTCTTCCCACAAAAAGTTACTCCTTGACCTGAGAAGTGGCAGAAAACCAAGGAATGAGGTCTGGAAGACAAAACCATATAATTCAAACCAGGAAACAGAAGCAGGAGCCACGCCCTGCAAGGACTGTGTGCGGGGGTGGGACTGAAAGGCCCTTCTGCTCCCACCAGGCACAGCTTCTCCAGAACAGCGCATCCGTAGGTCTAACGGTTAAACAGTGGGTTTCTTGCAAGTTTGCTACTGAGAGGCCTCGAGGGAGGGGAAGGAAGTTGTATGGGGCCCGGCTGGGAAGAAGCTTAGGGCACACTGGAAGAGCTGGGATACAGGAGCCTGACTCACATCCAGGGGGTTCACTCTTTTCCAGGCATGTGACCTTGAGTGGGACTGGATGTAACAATGGATATAAAAACGCGGCTGGGTGCTTGGCCTTTCAAGGTCTGTGGTATTTACTAGCTCCCATCCATCCTTCCCAAGCCCACACACCAAGAGAATATGGAGGCAGAGACTTTTGCCTCTGGTTTTGAAGCTAACAGATGGCTAATCTTACTAACCTAGGCTGATGGATTAGGCTGGCATTACAGAGAAAGGGCAAACCTACAACCTCTTCCTCTGAGGCAACATGCACCTTGTCCTTCACGCCTCCCTTAGTGAAGCAAAACCTCATCACACGCTCCCCAAAATGACTTGCAGACAAACAGATTCCACAGAGAGGAATGACTGAACCTCAGTTTCTCTTTCCTTTCCCTAAATCAAGATGTTTTCAGACCAGAAGGATTTTATTCCAGACAGCTGACCTTTTAGTTTACTGTCACTCAGAACCAGAGAATCCTTGCTAGGGCAATTATTTCCTTAGATCCTACCCTACTCCCTTGGGCCAATCTTCAGAGTTAGGTGTTCATTCTAGATTGTTTTTTTTCCATCAAGGTTCGCAATCGGTAATTCTCATAAAGAGAATATTCAGCCTATAAAAGAAGAAAGTTTTCACCTTAGCCGTGCTTAACAGACACAAGAAACAAGTGTCATGGGTAATTTGATGCTGAGTAGCAAACTAATTACTCACTAACAAGAATTTCTCCTTCCTTTCACTTCACATATACAATAATTTAAATAAGGATTAGAAACTGACAAGCATTAGACATCAAGCCCCTGAGGAAACCGAGTACAAACTAAAACAGTTCTTATAAAATCCACTGTTACTTCCAGTCCTCAGAGGGGTCCTAGGATGTAGGCAAGATTCCCCCTTCAGTTAGGAAACCACCGGGAAGAGTTTGCTCATCATTCAAGGTCACACGGCTAGAGGAGGGTGACCTCAGATGTGAGGCCAGGTTCCCGCCTCCTTGCAACTCCACGCTGCCCTGAACTCCTTTCCTGCTTTGCCTGATACAGCCTCCCCTCCCGACTCAGGACTTCCCAGTATGGTTCCATCATTGTGAATTTTGAAAGCACTGGACACATTCCACATGTCTGAGTGTCCGAATGTGTTTTCTAAGCCACTGCTTCAGTTCAGCTTGGAGTTTTCTGTTCTTGCGGGGGGGAGCCACAGCATGCAGCCCCCTCACCAGGACAGAGGGGAAAACACGCAGACACAGCGTCAGGCAGACATGCTCCGTAACCCCAATCCAGGCCTTCCCCATTCCCAGCCCTCATACAAAACAAAGAATCCTGAACTTTCTGAGAGCCGGAAGTCAAGAAATTTAATTCCCAAACAGTAGAGAACTGGGAGAAACTAAGATTCTTGTGACCCCATCACTCAGGTCCCTTCCTCCATGCATCGCTGTCTTTTCCTCTGTCTCCCTCTTAGAGGACACTTGCGATTACACACAGGAATCACACACTCATACTGATCAATGATTTAGAAAACCATTCAAAATACTTTTTTTCCTAAAGATTTTATTTTTTTCCTTTTTCTCCCCAAAGCCCCCCGGTACATAGTTGTATATTCTTCCTTGTGGGTCCTTCTAGTTGTAGCATGTGGGACGCTGCATCATCGTGGCCTGACGAGCAGTGCCGTGTCTGCACCCAGGATTCAAACCAACAAAACACTGGGCCGCCTGCAGCAGAGCGCGCAAACTTAACCACTCGGCCATAGGGCCAGCCCCCATTCAAAATACTTTTTTAACGGTTAAAAGTAAAATTTGCCCAAAAGATACACGGGACAAGTAATGAACTGGTTGTGAAGTGTGTTCTCATCTCTGACACCCGTTTTCCCAAAATTCTCACTTTATCTGCCCAACATCTCTATGAAGGCCGACTTTATGCTTCCTGCAGAGATCAGCAACCAGGCGAATGCTGAAGGCCCAGACATAGCAAATGACAATTCTCATGTCTATACATCTGGAACAGCCATTTCAGTTGACATATTTGACTGAAATATGAGGAGGCTGGATTGGTAATACTTGGACAGAGAATGAGATCAGGCATATAAACCAACGTTGGGGAGATGAACTCTCTCTTCTTGTAAGAACATAAATTAACCGAAGAATCACTTGTATTACCTCACAGAGTTCTCTAAGGAATAAATCAACCATAAAGCTCTTTACAACCAGTAGTTGTTACTTACAAGGGCCCCAGGCTCGCTCTGTTTTTCCAGTATGAGGAAGCCAGCTTTGAGGGAGACTGGCTATGCAGGTCAGTTGGTTATTAATGAGCATCTTATTGGCTCGCATCTTTCTCAGTTACGTGAATGGCACAGCCAGGGTGCACCTACCCTTACACCATTAATTTCTAAACTACCAACCAGTAGTCAGATTTCAAAAACACACACTTTTCAGTGAAAGCTCGCTGTTCTTGTTGTCTTCAGACTAGCTTAGGTCTCCTTCTTACATGCTAACTTAGCACCCTCAACCTTCCCTTCATTTAAATAATCTGGTCAACTGTGCGTGGTGACATCCACAAGGGTGGGCTACATGTGTTGTTAGCAGCGGAGCCCCCACACCCGAGCTGGTGCGTGGTGGCACAGTGTGGCTCAGGCAGAGCTGCTAGCTACCCACCCAATATCCATTTGTCCCCTTCTTCAGCAACAGTACTGTAATTTTTACATGAGCATGATGCTACTCAGAATAAAGACTACTATCTCCAGGCAAAATAGTTGTTAAACTTCCAGCCATCACAGGTATGTACTATGTATATCTACATAATGTCCATTATTATAAAAATATCCTCACTGTCTGGTTCATTTTCAGTTGCTTCCTCAGCTCTTGGCTTTCCTCGACAAAAATCACAAAGAGGAGGAAATCAGGGTTTTCCCCTAATTTCCCTTTAACTAGTCGGCAATCTTTATATAGAGTACAGTTTAAGAGCATAAGATTATTTCTGACAGTACAGAAGGAAAAGATCCTCCCCTCCACTCTCCAACCCCACCTCACAGAAAGTGCACCCATGCGCCTGGGTGCCCCATGCCTGAGTGCCACGGGCAGAGCTGCGTGGAGGGTTGGAGTCATGCACGGAGAAGTGGGAGGAGGGGAACTGCCACATGATGGAGTCTAGCCATTCTAACCCTTCAACAGCCAGTTTACAATATCCTCAAATCCAGATTTACATAACGGTATATAAATAAAAAACCTCAATTAATAAATATTAAAAAGCTAAACTTCGGGGCCAGCCCCGTGGCCAAGTGGTTAAGTTCGTGTACTCCACTCCAGCGGCCCAGAGTTTCGCCGGTTCAGATCCGGGGTGCAGACATGGCACCGCTCATCAGGCCACCCTGAGGCGGCGTCCCACGTAGCACAGCCAGAGGCACACACAACTAGAACATACAACTATGCACTGGGGGGCTTTGGGGAGAAGAAGAAGAAAAAAGAAGAGGAGGAATATTGGCAACAGTTGTTAGCTCAGGTGCCAATCTTTAAAAAAAAAAAGATAAACTCCGTCTTAGAATGATACCAATTGCCCCACCTTCAAACTGACAATACTAAATATAAATACCAATGAACGCACACACACCAGTCACAGGAACCATAGCACCACCGTAGTCATGGTGCCTGGAACAGCGCTTAGCATGGAGTAAAGATAAATGCTGGTGACTGAACACAAAGTTAAACACCTTATATTCCAGAGAGTTTCTAGGTTAAATGATTACTAACCTGAGGGGTGAGAAAACGTGCTTAGGACAGGTGTGAGAAGGAAAAACAATGAACGCAATGAACAGAAGGGAACAGCGCACTTTTAACTGAGCTCGAAATGGTGGTGACAGTGGCAAAATAGTGAATTATTTGGGGGAAGATTAAATTCAGCCATCTTTTATAGGATATTTAAATGTATCATCAGCTTCTTCTAAGTGGGTGTTTGATGCATGTGAGGGTGTAAGAACATTCATTCTAAGGGAATGTCTGCTTAAAAAAAAAATCACTGAATTGTGATAGCCTTCTGTGCTGCCAAGACCAATAATACATCAAAATTCCACACAATTTGCAAAACATTCACTAGGAAACTTTGACCCAATCAATTGACAGGTGTTCAGCAATACTGGGCCAAAGACCAACAGAAGCATCTGATATGCTGATAATTGTATCATGGGGGCTGAAATTGATGCAATTTATATTTCAGGGGACAATAAGAGTTTATTTCAACATAAAGCAGTATATTAATATAAGCCTGAAATACAACTAACATTATAAGCTAATCTTCTATGGGTAAAATCATATTAGGGGAACAGAGATAAATTACACAAATTTTTAAATCTATGTTTTGTAGACCTCAGCAGAACCTAAACTAATACTATTCCTATATAGGACGAACATGTCATAACCAAATGAGATTTATTTTATTTAAAAGTTGGCTAAAAATTCCCATTATACGCTATTCGAGCTATAAACCTTTTGTATTTTCAGTCGTTGTCAACTTTTTCCATGAAGCTTCAGCAGAGGGTCTTTATAGCTAAGCTACTTCTCCCTGTACATTTTAAGTACAATCTACTCGAGCATATTGGTCTCTGCATTAGGATGCATTCTAAATTTCTCCAAAGTTACTATAGCAACTCTCGTTAATTTGGCCTTGGCTGGATTTTTAAGGAGAGAAAAAGGTGAATCTAAACATTAAGGACCAAGTTTTCACAAAAACATTACCCCTCCAAAGATTAAAACCAGAAAGAATGCATATCCTGGGAAAGTCATTGACAATCTTGCCGTTAGGCTGTGAGGAACTCAAAACTAAGACTCAAGGTTAAAACGTACTTTAAATATGTCAAATATCTAAAATATAGTTGGGAGATCAGCTCCCCCAACCCCCATCCAGAAGCTACAGAGAACAGGGCATGCCTGATGGCGCACACCTGCTCTCTCATTGGAGCCACATCCGGGGACTGAGCAGGAGCGCCTGGACCAGGACAGGGAGGCACTCCGGGCTAAGGGATCCACCAGAGCTGCTCTGACACCCAACTCTGCCATTTCTCCTATGACCACACAGACGTTCGATCCCCGAGGGTGCCTGTATTACAGAGAAGTGATTTCTGTAACAACCCGAACACTAAGATCCCACTTATGGCTTTAAGAACTAACCCAGGCCAATGCAAATACACAAGGAAATCTCTAAAATCTGTTTACTTCCTATTGCAGTGAAACTGTAGCCAAAGAAAAATCCTTTCCTTACCACACCACAGGGAAGCAGAACCTACCACTAACGTAAAAGCATTTCAAAGCTATTATAGGTAGCGTTTTGTTACGTGTGTCTCTGCATGTGTGTTATTTAATAAATCTTTACATATCAAAAGGGCTCAAAATATTCCAGAAAAAGATACTTACACAGGAAGCATCACTGGGAGAAGTGGAGTCTGGCCTGGGCTCTGAAAATTACTTTAGTTTTTTGCCTTTTTGCCCATCAGCACCCTACCTTTGGGTGCGAAAGGGAAAACAATTCTAAAAAATTGAAAGCACTTTCTATCCTGATGCATCTGGCCACTGCTTCACAGCGTGGCGCAGAAGAGAACTCCCTCCATGTGCTGATGCCCACCAAGGAGCCGGGGATACCCCGGAGAGGTACAAGCGCAACAAACAGTCAGGGAGAGACCCCTCCCTACCTGAGGGGCTATCCAGAGCCACCTGTCACAACCTCCCCGGCCACAACTGTAAAGGCAGCTGGACAACATTAATCCTATAAACCAAAGACAATGTCGGTGCCTGGGCGAAGCAACCTCCATAAGCCATGTGAAATTACATGCTCTGTTTTGGGTTCTTTGAAGTTTTAGTCTGCTCTTTCGTTTGGGCTTAACTTAAATTTGAGTTTTAAAGCAAGACCCATCCAATGGAACATCTGGGGCCCAAGCTGGAAGTCATATCAACCACCACACCTTTGACAAGTACCTGCTGGAAGACAGATGTCCTGTGGAGCAACAGGAGAAGAAACTAGGATCAATGAGACAGTCTCTGCCCTCAAAAAACTTGCACTCCTGACACCCCAAAGTCAGGCATGCTTCTCCCCTCCACTCACAGTGCAGCCCCCCCTTACTTAAATAAAACCACCCCAATACCTAATTCTAGAAGGTTTCATAGGAGGATGGAAACGTTATTATCATTATTCCCTTGATCCTCGCCCAGCCTGTGGCTTCTCCTGGAGGTCCTCTGAGGAGCTAAGGAGTTGTCTATTTGAAGTCCTCTCCCCAACCACCCAATTCTGCTTGACTGGCTTGGGGGCGGAGGGGTGGACAGTGGAGAAAAGAGGCATCGGAACTAGCATAAAGGGACACAATTTTAAGAGTGGGGCTTGGGAAGAGCAGGCGTACACCTATGCTCAACTAACCGGGGAGCAGGGGAGACGTGGTGGGCCTACATGAGCTTGATTTCAGATTTATTTCAGAAAAAGTGCTGCTCTCCAGCTGGCCAGGAGAAAACCTGCAGCCTTTTATGCACCTGACTCAAAGAAGTCCAGTTTACCTGCTGCCCAAGTCACCTCAAACAGCCAGTGACTAACTTCCAGTCCTGCCCAAAGTGGCGGGTCAAAGAATCAACACTCCTTAACCATCATATTTTTCTTCCTAAAGGAGATGGTGTATTTAAAAGCTGGATTTGCTATGCCAACATTGGTCAAAGTATTTCCTCAATGGATGCTTTACTGAGAAAAGGTGTAATTCACCAATGTGTGTATTTCCAGGTTTAAAAAGCAATTCCCTACTCTCCCTATGCTATAAAAGAGGGGCCTATATCTGGGATTGAAAATACTGTTTACAGAAAGAAGATGCCACTTCTCGGTTGTTGAGACATACTTATTCCTCCCTGCATAAACCTACTCCACCTCTACTTACGCTAGACAGGAAGTAAATATGCTAGCGGTATCAATAAAAAGCAGCTGAAGGCACACATTCTTTGACTCTAATTAAGTTGGGCTGCCTGATTCACAGCTGTTCCTACTACTGAAAATGTTTTTGTAATAAACAACGGCGTTTAAGAGGTATTTTGTTCCATGTTTCAACACTTTATAATTTACGCCAACATGGTGCTCGGCACTCCGCCCGCTTTTCACATCGTGAGGCTACAATGTAGGTGGCAAAGGTATTCCTGGACCCGATTCACTAATGAGGAGGCTGAGACACCGAGATTGTGCGTTGCTCAAGGTCACTCAGCTACTAAGCGTGCCAGGACCAGGGAAAAGAAATCAAGTATGGTTCATGCACTGTTGGAGAAGAAAAGAACCAGCGCGGCACCTCCGCGCCTCGCTTTCAGTCAAGGCCAAATCAAAACACTGAGCCTGCTCATTTTATTCAGAAAATGCTGCTCTGATGATCTAGACACTGTATTTGCCATTGTTTCTGCAGCTGTACACAATGAATCTTCCTGTGAATAAAATTTAGAAAACGTTTGCCCGGGTAGAAAGAGAGCATCCTTCCTGGCCTTTGTAACACTAGAGACTTTGTTTTTCCTCCTGGGTATTAAAATGTCGATATTGGGCCGACTTCCTTCTTCCGTATGTTCCTACTACCCTCCTCCTTCTCCCTCCGTCACCACCCTTGTAAAATTAAGCATAGTGGACAGGTCTTCGCCCCACTGAGTCTCAAAATAGACAGCCACTTTGGTCGCAGTCCATCATTAAGTCCTTTATTAAAAGGACAAAAGCAACATGGATTTGCTGGCCACAGAGCGCCCTGTTGACCAATAGGTGACTTTCTGATCACCACCTAACTAGCGTCCATCTCGGTTACTTAACTTCATGGACAAAGCAAGAGACCATCAGAGCAGAGGATGCAGTGCTATCATCACTCCTCCTCCACAACCTCCCTGAAAACATGCCGTGGTACCCACTCACCCAGGAAAAGGTGAGGCAGGTGCCTGTGAGCTAAAGACAGGAGAAAAGGGGATGCATCGCATGCCACTTAGCATTCCCGTAAGTATCTTGGCGAGTTCATTTCTGTTCTAAATGTGAATATGGGAAGCACATTAAGGGAGAAGAAAGTCAAATTCACCTCACTGGTGAATTCTCCTTTCCTACTGTCCTAAAGCTTTACTTTGCTTCCAATGTACACAAAACACCATCTCTGCACCCTTTCTCATCTTTTCTTGGCCTAGTCAGAAGTTCCTTCTGAGGTCCCCCAGAGACTAAAGCATCAAGTGTACAGGGCCTGTCCTGTCCAATGTGGTGGCCCCTAGTCCACATGGCTACTGAACACTTGAAGTGCAGCTAGTCTGAATTGGGACGTGCTGGGAGAAGAAGACAGTAATATATCTCAGTAATAGTTTTGTACATTGATTATATATTGAAATGACATTTTGGATATACTAGGGTAAATAAAATATATGAAATTACTTTCACCTGTTTCTATTTTTTTTAATGTGGCTACTAGAAACCATGTCACTCCTGTCCCCCCACCCCTGCCGCCGAAGCCTGACTATTTCCCCTTTGTTCTCCGTCTCTGTCCAGACTGGAGGCACAACAGGAACAAGAATACTCCATCTACTCTTTATTTTGTCTATCAATTTCTCAACACCAACACACACAGGTCTACACCACATAAGAGAATTTATTTTATTGTCTGACTTAGCCATGGACTTCTGAGAATCCTCATTTACCATTTAAGTCTGCTGAACCTTTGCTAATCCTCATCCTCAAATCTGTCTCATTGTATGCTTTAGACTGTAGGCAGTTCTGATCCACAAAAAGCCTATTTAAATCTATTTGTGCAGGATGCATCGTCGGGGTGGAGGGCTCTATCTGCACAGAGGTCCTTTAAATTTCCTATTCCACTCCATCAGAATATAGAGCAGCCAGCAGACAAACTATCCCCCTGAAATGGAAAGGTGAGCAGCACCCACTCCTACAGCACCCAAAACCACGAGACCCGGGGCATGTGCACCACTGAATATTTGTGAGTAACAGCGTAAGTGGAAGGTGAGTGCAACCATTTGGGGACCATTTCCACAACAAAATGCCTAAGCATAGTCAGCTGCTCTATGTTCCCCAATGGGACCCATACAATTCAGCAGTGAAAATCATCAAATATCAGCCAGAGTTATTCGGTGGAGAGAATAGGCGCCCCTCACAGGGCCCCTCTAGGCCAAACCAGACGGGACAAGAACCCTATGGAAGGACTTCTGAGGTCACGACATCATTCACGCAGGAAAACCAACCTCTCACCTGCTCTGTGCCAGGCCCTGTGCAAGGCACTGGGGGTATTGAAAGCAAGAACATCTTCCTCAAGGAGTTCCCTGAAGGCAAGGAAAGGACAACATGTAGTAAAAGTTACCATAAACTAGAGTAAGTGCAGTGGAAGCAGGACAAGGGCCTGAGGCGAAACCAAGGAGGGAATGATTAACCAAGAAAGACTTCAAAGGGTAAGACCGGGCATTGCACGGGTAAGGAGGTGCCGTGCGATCCTGCAGGCAGTGGAGAGCCAGAGAAGGCTTTAAGCAGGAGAGTCTTGATCGAATATCGCTTCCTGGCTTCTCCCTGGTCATACAAGTTCGAAGCATGATCTACACACACAAAATGAATGTCCTTCATCCAAGAGACGCCCAGAAAACAGCACCTAGTGTTGCCAAAGCAGGCTCAGGAGAGCGTAAGCACCTCCCTCCCCACCTCACTCCTGCCTCGCTCCAACCTCGTCACTCTTTTGATCTCCAGGACCTTCCTTTCTTGTCATAATCACTGTGTTCCTCCCATGTGCACCTCTGTCTGGAGGCTTCAAGAAAGTGGATGTCCTTGGGAACACCCAAAGGCACAGCCCAGAGACTTCCTCCTCTATCTAAAGGGTTCACCTCCATTCCAGTTCAACCACACACAAGCCTCACCACACCCTGGGCTTTATCGATACCCAGAAATAGTCCACCTTTAAGATCTAAGCTTTATCAATACCCAGAAATACTCCACCTTTAAGATCTAAGCTTTATCAATACCCAGAAATACTCCACCTTTAAGATCTAGGCTTCCAAATCTCTGACTGTAGCATTCTATTTACCTACCTCTCCACTTCCTTATTCTTACAGGTCCTGGTCTTCATCCTCATCATCGCTGGTTCCTTGACTCTCTCTACTTTCCCCCTTCATCTTAGCCATCCTGGCTTCACAAGTCTCTTTATTGAGATGGGACCCTAAGGCCACCCACTGTCAGTGATGTTCACATTAACATCCTGGAGTCCCTGTTTCCATGACTTTCTCAGAGCCAACATGCCAATCCCTGAGCCTAGTTACCCCATTCATTTTCTCTCATCTTGCTGGAAAAATCTACATGAACATGCTGATTGGCTCCACGAGGAAAATTTAGAACTTTAGATAGCTCTTCGAAACTGCTCAGGCTTTCTCTCCAGTCCTGGCTGATGCACTCTTGCTTTCTCTACAACAGCTGTTTTCATTCCTCCATCCTCCCATCCTTCCCACTTCAGCAGATGACAACCCTCAGTACCCTCCTCTCCCCTCCCACGCAGAGGAAGGGGTATCCGTGTTCTTTTCATCTGAGCTGGGGTGGCAAAGTCAGAGCTGCTGAGACAGCATCAGTCATAGACACTGGTCTCTTTCCTCTTGAGAGCGTAATTCTCGAACTTCAATGTGCTCAGTTTACCCAAGCAATTTGGTAAAATGCAGACCCCAGGGCCCCACTTCCAAGAGATGGATTTGCAGGGCCTAGAGTGAGCCCCAGAAGCCTGCATTTGCATAAGCACCCCTGTGACCCTGATGCAGGTGGTAACTGAATTTGAGAATCACTGTCAATGGTCACTCTTGCTGAGATGATGGAGCTGCCTCAACTCGTGTCCTAGGAAATACCAGAGGCAGGAACAGCTGTATATTACAAACTATCTGAAGGTAAAAAAAAAAAAAAAACAAACCAACAAACACTTAACCAAGCAAGACTGAATGAGGAGCGTATGGAAATGTCTAGAACCATTAATTCTTGCATTCCTGTTCTAGCACCTCAACAGGTTCAATTGTCTCAGCAAAAATGAAAGATGCATGACAAAAATGTACAAATGATTAACTCCTCCCCCACTATGAATTCAGTACCTAACCAAAAACAAACTTAAGCTGAATTTACCAAACAACGTAAGTTTAATATTCATTTTGGTTTGTGTATATTCTCACCATTGAGCTTTGTACAAATACCTTTTCTAATCAACATGACTTAGAGAGGATCATGGGATGAAAGAGCAGTTGTCAAACTCAGGACCCTTTATCCTAATCTCAAATCTGCCACTTGATGAACTCTGAGCCTCAGGGTCCTCATATCCAAACTAGGGATTTGCACTCTGTTAGAGGACAACAAAAGTGTTTAGATCAAAAAAGCAATGGAAGACCATTCCACAAAGGGAAGATACGAAAAAGCCATTCTGTAACAACAGTTTACCCATGTTTCCCCCCACCAGCCTTCTCAGAGTCCCTCTAAGCCTTGGATAATGACACTGTTTTATGACTTTTCAACACCACAGCATGAGGCAGCATCTGGTGGGGAGGTTCATACAGGAAGGAAGGGTCCTCAGCGGTGTTTGCTATTCGTACCTTTTGATGTCTCAACAAAAAAGCAAAGCATCCTTTCAAACTAGTCCTAACAGTGGCAGAACCAAAAAGACAATTGATGAATTGAATATAGCATCCAGACTTAAACAAGAAGAAAGATGCACCACAACTATTTTGGGTAATAAGAGAATAAAGTCAACATCATTGAAAAGGGCAAATTCCTACTTAAAACTTTAAGAAGATTAATAGAAAAGAGACACAGAGAGAAGACAGAGAGGGAGGGAGGGAGGATATGAGGTGAATTCTACCAGTTAAAACAAACAAGCAAGAGAAAAGGGGCAAAGAGATAGAGAAAAAAAAGAACCCCTCAAAAAGACAACGGATGTCTATGTTGTGCTGATTCCGCCAAAACTCAAGTAGTGAGAACTGATCAAGAGCTGGAACAAAGCTAGTCCATACAGAACCTAAAAACCAAGACTATCAAAACCAAAGTCTTGAACTTAGAATAAAGACATGATCACAATGTGTAAAGAAACAAAGTGAGACAGTGTATTGGCTGTTGAGCACACAGGCTTTGAAGTCAGACAGACCTGGGTTGGAATACTGTTTATGTTGCCCATTGGCTGTGACCTTGAACAAATCACTGAAGTTTTTCCAGGACTTGGTTTCTCCATCTGTAAAATGGAGATAAACTCACGTAAGCTGAGTGCACCATGCCTGGTGGGTGGACACTTATGTGATAACCCTGGTAGTAAAGTATGCTTGAGACCATGGAAAATTCCAAACCTCTCCCAGCTCTCTAGCTTCAAAGAGCCTGAGAAACAAATATAAACTTTGGGATCAAATATCAGTTGCTCAACTTCTCTTTGGCTGGAGATAATTAATATCAATTATTTGTATTTAAAAAGACCAGCACTCTGAGATGAGCTTTCATTTGTCAGATCACACCTGATTGGCATGTGTCCAACATATACCCAAGGCTAGAACACAAAATATGTGAAACTAAAACCAAAAAAGTCTCCCAACTATGTGCCCCAACCTCAGGCTTGGCTGATAGAAACCACACAATATGTCCCGCTGAGTCAGAATAGTGATGCTCAGATCTGCCCCAAAGCATCCGACCCCCCAGTGTCATCTTGTCCCCCAAATCCGGTCCCCGGCCAAACCCTGCAGCTTCTACTTTTGCATCCTTAATGTCTCTCCCTTCCACTCCAGCTCCATGGCATAACCCCTGGCCACCACCCAGCTCGACCTCAGCACCACTGGTTCCCTGAGGCCCCAGCTGCACGCACCACACCCTGGCAGGCTGGACTAACTGGACCAAGTCTCCTCATGTGCCCTGGAGACACCCCATTAAGACCACATCTCACCCTCTCCCAGGCTAACCTTGATGACCCCATTTTGCTCACAGGTTACTCCCTCTCCCTACTTTTGGGATGTGAGCTCTCTGGCATATGGCTCCTGAGGTAAGCTGGTTGGAAAGTGGCCAAACAGGTCACTCCTAAGAGGCAGGCCCTCCCCTCACTCAGGAGCCAGACCCTGGGAAGGGCCCCTGCTTTCAATTCAGCAGCACCCCTGACCTACCAGCCTATCAGCCGCTGCATAGAGCAACCCAGAGCTTTGTCTTGTTCCCTTGGACAGCAGAGGTGAGGTCAGAGCAAGGGAGAGGAGGAGGAAGGGAAAATACAGAGTCACCATAGAAATATGAAAGCTGTTGATGTTTTGAAAATGCAATTAAGAATTCCTTAAAATTTCATTAACGTTTTGTATAGAGCAACAACATTGTCTCTTAATGGGTTGATTACCAAGAAAGCACTTCCCTCCAAATTCTAAGTTCCCATTAGCATTGCTTATGAGCACAGCCATGGGCAGCTGAAGAATAAAGACAGTGAGGTCCAAGCGTGTAGAGGAAATCCAGTGGGTCCTCTTAAGCATTGCCCAGTCATAAGACACTTTTCCTTAAAGTAATCACAAACATTCAGTGTTAAGCAAACCCACACTCACGGCTCTCAATTGCTTAAACATTTGAAGCATTTCTCCTTTCAAACCTGATTCTCTAACTCACTCCTAAGCAAGGCCAGAGCTTGAGGCTTGATCTAATCAACGAGGTGTCCTTTTGGAATCTGAGTTGTAAGCATTGGCACAAAAGGAATTACACCCGTGTTTTGTTTCCTTTCCAGGGCACATATGAAACCATCCCAGACCCACTAATGCAGAGAACAGTTTGGCTCACATAAAGAGCTCTTTGAAGATAATATTTCTAAACAAGCTCATCACTAAGGCAAGGCTTTTTTGCTTTGTTTATTTTCAGAGGTAGGATAGAAAAAGTAAGCGCAGCAAAAGATTTGTATGCATTTCTCTTTCCTTAAAAAAGGAATATAATATTTCAGGAACTTTCCTTGGGAAACACAACAGCAGCTCCATTCATAACTATTTGCTCAACTGCAGTTTGCAAATTCCTTCCCCACTTCTTGCCAAGATTCCCTCTCCAGTTCCTTGACCTTCCTAATAGCTCCAGTTGGATTTCCTTCCTCAACCCAGTTTTCCCAAAGAGAACTCTCTATCTTAAATTCTTGTACAGTTGTCATAAAAAACTAAAGACCTGAAGTTCTTAGACAGATTTTCATTATTCAAATAGATGTTAGTAATATGAAATGATTAACAAGGAATCTACTCAACAGTACTAATTCTTTTGGAAAAGTAACTCTAAACAATGGGATTTCTGGCATCAGAGAAACTTTCAAAGCCCATATGAGTAGCAGACTTGTCTGCACAGGCCCATTTCAGCAAGATTCTCACAGCAAAGAAGCTATCAAGTTAGCTTTCAGGGAATACCTGAAAAGAAAACTTAAAAGTCCATTTAGTATTATTTAAAATTGTAGAGGAATGAAAAGCTGCATTTAAAATAGCTCACAATTCAAAAACATCAAGGCATAAATAACCTTAGGACCATAATCATTCCGACCAGACATCATGAGTTCCTGCTTTGGTTTCTGATGGTAATAAAGAGGATTTTTGCCCCTCAGGTATCCTTTCCAGGGTCAATTTCAAAAGGCTAGGTACACATCCTGTGGAAGGCAGCCCATCTTCTTGAAATCATGCCCTTGTGGTATCTTCTCCCCTTGAGCACAGGCTGGATTTTGTAACTTGATTCTAATGAATAAAATGAATAAAATACAACGAACTATGGGATGCCACTTCTGAGACTAGGTTACAGAAAACTCTGGCTTCCATCTCACCTGCCCTCTCCTGCTCCATCGCTCGCTGGCTCACTCACTCTGATGGAAGCCAGCTGTCATACTGTGAGCTGCCCTACAGAGGAGCCCATATGGCAAGGAACTGAGGGAGGCGTCTGGGCAAACAGAGAGGAACTGAGGTCCACATCCAAATGTCCATCAGGAGCCGAATCCTGCTAAAGCCATGAGTCAGCTTAGAAAGGTGTCTGCCCCACTTGAACCTTTTGATGACTGCAGCTTCGTGAGGGCCAGAACCAGAGGATCCAGTCAAGCTATGCCCAGATTCCTGACCCTCAAAAATTGTGAGGTAAATGTTCATTGTTTTAAGCCACTGAGTTTTAGAGTAATTTGTTACCCAGTCATCAATAACTAATACATCAGCCAGACATCCTCTGCCTCCCAACACAATTCTGATTAGGTCTCCATGACATCATCTAAAACACTTAGCCTATAGAGAAACACATCCCCTAGGGTAAAGAGCCACTTTAAAAAGCAATTATCTCTCTCTTTTTTGTCCTAAAAATATGCCTTTTTCATTTTCCCTTTATTACCATTAATATTAGTATTTTGAGACAATTAAAAAGTCTATATACACAGACTTCATAATTTTATAAACTATGAGCAATAATTTCAGCCATAAGTCATCTTAATACACAGGTAACTACTTTTCTTCATTCATTCCTTGAAAAATACTCTATGCCTTACTCCAGATATCTTCTAGTTTAGTGTGGTATCATTAAATTGTCTAGAATTCCCAGCTTCATAACCCACTGGATGACATATACAGCAGGAAGAACGTGCACCATCTAACTGCAATAGAGAATGTCCAACTGACACACAGATTAAATTTTACCTCTACACTGGCACTCTAGCCAAACCACCTAGAATCCTGTCTACCATGAATCCAATTCGTATTCTACTTGTTACCCCCAGGAGAACCAAAACACACAGAAAAGAGTACAATCAATCCTCACTCGCAACAAATGATAGTAAGTCAATGCCGGGCATTAAGTAATTCATTCAAATATGTGATGGATGCGATGTTATAAAACCTTATAATAGGGGTGTTTGACCTAGATGGGGATGCCAGAGAGGGACTCTGAAAAAGTGAGCCATGATCTGAAGAATAAGTAGAATCTGACTAGATAAAGAACAGGAAAAGGGAACAGCACATGCAAAGATCCTGTGTAGGAGGGAACATGGAAATGAAAAGGGGTCAAATGGCTGGAATACAGAGCAAGAGGGAACAGGGCACAATATGGAACCAGAGAGGTTGCAAGGACTGGACTCAGCAGAGCCTAGGAGGACCTCAAGAGGAGTTTGGTCTCTACCCTGAGAGTACGAGAAACCACTGGAAGGTTTTAAACAGGATTGGTCACATCAGATCAGAGTTTTGCAAAGATTCATCCGACTACAATACAGACAAAGAATTGAAAGGAGCCAGAGGAGTAGGAAAACCACTTAGAGACCACGGCAGTCATGGAGCAAGAGATGCTGGAAGACTTCAGTAGACCGGTGGTGGGATACAGAGGTCGTTACAGGAGAGAGACTTAGGAGGAAGTGGGCTGGATATGGGGAGATACTCACGCACATACATACAGAGAGATTAACAGAGCAAACATAAGGAAAGAATCTTAAACTTGTGAGTAAAAGTTTCAGCCAAATAGTGAGCTTTCTTGAGCACAGCATTATTAGTTGCTTGATCTCCCTTTCCCAAAGTGACCCTACTGTACCTGTTTGCACACAGTGGATGCTCAAAAAAATCTGTAAAATAATAGTGTTTAGACACCTCACGTGTCTTAGGAGTATCTCCTATATGCACTTTATCTGCTAAACACCATTTCACCTTACTTAACAGCTTTACTAAGAACCTCTCCAAGCCAGTCTGATCAAAGGAACTTTAAAAACAGTTTTAATGAGATAGAATCTATATACCATACAATTCTCTCTTTTAAAGTGTACAATTCAGTGGTTTTTCCTACACTCAGAGTTCTGCAACCATCACCACAATCAATTTTAGAACAATTTTGTTCCTGCAAAAGGAAACTCATACCCATTAGCAGCCACTCCCCACTCCCCCAGCCCCACAGCGCTAGGCAACCACTGATCTACTAATGTGTCTCTATGGATTTGCCTATTCTGGACATTTCATATAAAAGGAATCATACAATATGTGACCTTCTGTGTTTGGCTTCTGTCAATCAGCATATTTTCAAGGTTCATCCATGTTGTAATAAGTATCAGTACTTCATTATTTGTTTTTTGACTTTAGAGCCATTTTATGTTCACAGCAAAATTGAGGAGATGATACAGAGATTTCCCATATACTCTCTGCCCCCTCACATGCGCAGTCTCTCCTATTATCAACATCCCCCACCAGGGTGGTACATTTATTCTAACTGATGAACCTACATTGACACATCATAACCACGCAAAGTCCACGGTTTCCATTGCAGTTCACTCTTGGTGTTACATAGTCTATGGGTTTGGAAAAATGTATAATGACATTTTTCTATCATTGTGGTATCATAATGAGTATTTCCACTTCCTTAAAAATCCTCCGTGCTTCGCCATTCACCCTTCTCCCCCAACCACTGAGGTTTTTACTGTCTCCATAGTCTTGCCTTATTCAGAATGTCATTTGGTTGGAATCATGCAGCATGTAGCCTTTTCAGATTCACTTCTTTCACTTCGTAAAGTGCATTTAAGGTTCCTTCATGTCTTTTCATGGCTAGAGAGCTCATTTCTTTTTAGTGCTGAATAATATTCCATCATCTGGATGTACCACAGTTTATGGCACTTGCCTACTGAGGAACATCTCGGTTGCTTCCAAGTTTTGGCTACTATGAAAAAAGCTTCTATTAATATCCCTGTGCTGCTTTTTGTGTGGACATAAGCCTTCACTCTGTTGGGTAAATAGAAGGAGCACAATTGTGGGATCATATGGTAAGAGTATGTTTAGTTTTGTAAGAAACTGCCAACTGTCTTCCAAAGTGACTGTACTATTTTGCATTTCCACAAGAAATGAGAGAGTTCCTGTTGCTCCACATCCTCATCTGCACTTGGTGTTGTCTCTGTTCCAGATTTCAGCCATTCTGATTGGTGTGTAATGGTATCTGATTGATGTTTTATTTTGCATTTCCCTAATGACATATGATGTCGAGCATCTTTTCCTATGTTTACATGCCATCTGTATATCTTCTTTGGTGAGGTGTCTCTTAAGGTTTCTGGCCCATTTTTTAATCAGGTTGTTTTCTTATCATTGAGTTTTAAGTGTTCTTTATATATTTTGGTTAACAATCCTTTAGTCAGTGTGTCTTTTGCAAATATTATCTCCCAGTCTGTGGGAGAAGATAGTCTCCTGTCTTCTCATTCTCTTGACATGGTCTTTTGTGGAGCAGAAATTTTTCATTTCAATGAAGTTCAGCTTATCAATTCTTTCATGGATGCCACTGGTGCCATATTTTAAAAGCCATTACCATATTCAAGTTCATCTAGTTTTCTCCTTTGTTGTCTTCTAGGAGTTTTATAGTTTTGTGTCTTGCATGTAGGTCTGATCCATTGAGTTAATTTTTGTGAAGGGTGTAAGGTCTCTGTCTAGATTCATTTGTTTGAATATAGATGTCCAGTTGTTTCAGCACCACTTGTTGAAGAGACTGTCTTTGTTCCATTGTATTGCTTTGCTCTTTTATCAAAGATCAGTTGGCTATACTTATGGGAGCCTATTTATGGGCTCTCTCTTCTGTTGCATTGATCTATTTCTTTATTCTTTTACCAAAACCACACTGTCTTGATTTCTGTAGCTTTATATTAAGTTTGAAGTTGGGTAACATCAGTCCTCCAACTTCGTTCTTCTCCTTTAACATTGGGTTGGCTACTCTGGGTCTTTTGCCTTTCCATATAAACTTTAAAATCAGTTTGTTGATATCCACAAAATAACTTTCTGGCATTTTGCACTGAATCTATAGATCAAGTTGGGAAAAAATGACACCTTGACAGTATTGACTCTTCCTATCCATGAACATGGAATCTCTCTCCATTTATTTAGTTCTTCTTTGATTTTGTCCAAAGTTTTGTAGTTTTCCTCATATAGATCTTGTACATAGTGTGTTAGATTTATACCTAAGTATTTCATTTTTTGACTGCTAATATAAATGGCATTGTGTTTTTAATTTCAAGTTCCACTTATTGTTATTGGTATTTAGGAGAGCAATTGACTTTTGTATATTAACCTTGTATCCTGAGAGCTTGCTATAATTGCATATTAATTCCAGGAGGTTTTTCATTTTTTCATTCTTTCAGATTTTGTACATAGTCAATCATGTCATCTTCGAACAAAGACTGTTTGTCTTCCTTTCCACGTCTACCTTTTATTTCCTTTCCTTGTCTTATTGCAGTAGCTAGAACTTCCAGTATAACATTGTAAAGGAGTGGTGAGAGGGGACATCTTTGGTTTGTACCTGATCTTAGTGGGAAAGCTTCTAGTTTCTCACCACTAAGTATGAGTTAGCTGTTGGTATTTTGTAGATAGTCTTTCTCAAGTTGAGGATGTTCCCCTCTATTCCTAGTTTTCTAAGAATTTTTATCATGAATGGGTAGTAGATTTTATCAAATGCTTTTTCTGCATCTGTTGATATGATCATGTGACTGTTCTTATTTAGCCTATTGATTTGATGGATTACATTCATTGATTTTCAAATGTTGGACCAGACTTGCAGACCTGGGGCAAACCCCACTTGGTTGTGATTTGTATGGTTCTTTTTATACATTGCTGGATTCAATTTGCTAATATTTCTTATAGTTGAATAATGTTTCATTGTATGGATATACCACATTGTTTATCCGTTCATCAGTAGATGGACATTTGAGTTGTTTCTACTTTTTGCTCTTATGAATAATGCTTCAGTGAACATTTGTGTGCAGGTTTTTGGGTGGACATAGGCTTTCAATTTCCTTGGGTATACCCTTGGTGGTGGAATTGCTGGATCATATGGTAACTCTGTATTTAATGTTTTGGAGAGCTGCCAGACTGGTTTACACAGTAGCTGCACCATTTTACAATCCAACCAGCAATGTATGAGAATTTCAATTTCTCTACATCCTTGCAAACACTTGTTATTGTTAGTCTTTTTGATTATAGCTATCCTAGTATGAAGTGGTATCTCATTGTGGTTTTGATTTGCATTTCCCTAATGACTGATGTTAAGCATCCTATCCTATTCTTTTTGTCCACTCATATATCTTATTGGGAGAAACGACTATTCAGAACATTTTCCCATTTTAAAACTAGGCTATTTTACTTTTTATGTTGTTCTAAGAGTTATTTTTCTAGATATAAGTCTCTTATCAGATAAATGATTTGCAATTATTTCCTGCCATTCCATGGATTGTCTTTCTGGACGGAATCCTTTGAATCAAAAAGGTTTATTGTTTATGATGTCTAATTTATCTATTTTTCTTTCCTTTGCTTGTGTTTTTAGTGTCAAATCTCAGAAACCATTGCCTAACTCAAGATCACAGAGATTTACTCCTATGTTTTCTTCTAAGAGATTTATAGTACTTTTTCTCACATAAGGTTAATCATCCATTTTAAGATAATTTTGGTATACAGTATGAGGAAGGGGACCAAATCCATTTTTATGCATGTGTATATCCAGTTATCTCAGCATCCTTTGTTGAAAAGGCTATTTTGTCCCCCATTGAATTGTCTTGATTGATTTTTGGGTTAAACTAAGTTTGTATTCCTGGGATACTTGATGGTATATAATCTTTTTTATATGTCACTGGACTCAGTTTGCTAGTGCTTTGCTAAAAGAATGTTATATTTGTATTCATAAGGGATATTGGCTTATAGTTTTCTGGCAGTATCTTTGTCTGATTTTGGTATCAGAATAATTCTGGTCTCAAGAGAATGAATGAATTGGGAAGTGTTCCCTCCTCTTGTGTATTTTTGGAAGAGTGGGAAGTTTTTTTGATTACTAAATTGATCTTTTTTCTTGTTATAAGTCTATTCTGATTTTTTATTTCTTCTTGAGTCAGTTTTGGCAGTTTGTGTCTTTCCAGGAATGTGTCCATTTCATCTAGGTTATCTAATTTGTTGGCATATAATTGTTCATAGTATTCCCCCATCATCTTTTTTATTTCTATAATGTTGGTAGTGTTATTCCTCTGAATAAAGGAACTTTTAAACAATCTGATATTATCATAGAATCTTGAAATTAATAAAACCAAAGTTAAAGATATGGTGGACTACTGCAAGTCTGAATTTTTACAAATTCTGAATTACAGGACATACAAACTAGATATCCTTCCAGTTCTCACTCTGGAAAGAAAAAAAAAAGAGGCACAAAGACTATGAAAAGCCACATAATTTTTACATACTCCATGACCAAAAATCAGCTTCCCTGAAAGTCACAAAAAGTACTCAGATTATAATAAAAGATTCATAAACACATATCACATCTAATCTCTTCTTGTAAAATAACTTTATGAAAATCACCTTAGACGAAAAACTGTATATTTTATAGTCTATTCTTTCAATGAAATTATTCCTAAGGAAGCTTCCTTCAAAGAACCTGGGCTAATTGTTATGTTGACTTTTCTAAAACAAAATTCAATTACAGAATTTTGAAAATACTGAGATGACAAGCTTTCAAGCTATACTGATACCACTTTGATACATTCAGGACAAAACTATGCTTCTGCTATCACCATACACCTGACTGGCACTATAGTTTATGGAACACTTAAACCCTCTTGATTTTAGTTGCTTGTCAGGAAAAAAAAAAAAACCCATAAAGTAAGTAGGGCAGGTGGTGGTAACACCTTTATCATCTCATTACAGAGGAGACAAAACTGAAGTTCCCACAGGTTAGATGACCCACCCAAGGTCACACAGCTCATAAGTGGTGGAGCTGGACCCAGGAAATGCAGTGTGGGATTCCAACCACACCTTCTCCTCTGGGTAACACTGCTTCCCACTTATCAAAAACAGAAGGAAAAATTTGGAATCGAAAGTATGTGTCAGGAGGAAGTTTCCACTAATTCTCCTCAAACTTTTTCATTGAAAGCCTGTTTATTTTGAATGTCTACAAATCACTCTCCTTATCTAACTTTTTTTTAGCAACAACTTGAGTAAAAGCTTGTTTCTAATAATCTGAGACTAATAGCAAGCCCTTGGTGACCTGCTACCTAGCTGTAGATGCCACAGATATGTTATATAACCTTTAAAACTTAACTTTAGAGCTTAGAGTTACAGGACACTGTTAAAATATTAAACAACCCTGGGAAATCCTCTTTTAAGCAATTTTGAGGCCAAATTAGCACACGTCACTGAATGTTCTTATACAAAACACTGATTTAAAATCTCATTCTTCTGGCTCTGTAGACAGCTATTTATCAGTGATCAGAGATAATTAACACCAATGATGATTAACTCAACGTGCATTTTCTATATAGATGAGAGAGCTGGAACATAGCATCTGTCCATGGAACAATATGTTGCTCAATCACAGCACAAAGCATTAAGTCAGAATCTAACTCATGGCGTACGGGCTCTGCAGTATTTGCCCAGCAAAGAACAAAGTTCTTCTGGTTCCTCTGATGCAGAGGCGAAAGTGCAAATACTTTCTTTATCTTCACTTTCTCCTTGCAGGATCCAACATCTACTTATGATCTAAAAAGTCTCAAAGAGTCAGTGTGATCTTAGAGACAACATATCCTAAGGGTCACACACCCCCGGGTTAAGGAGATTGCTGCCATAAACCTGCCCTCCAGCAGAGTGACCCATGGACTTCAGTCCAAGATGCTGTCGTCCTACTGGGCATGGATAATCATTGGGGTGGGGGTGTGGAAAAGATCTGAGAAGCTCTAGGGGAAAAGGAGGTTAATTTAAGCCTTTGCTGCTCTCTTGCATCCAAGCCAAGGAGATGAGGAATTTGAAATAAATCTCAATTTGCCCAGAGATTCCCAGGGAGGCTCTGAGGAAGAAGACAGAACAGTTGCCTCTCTAGAGCCTTGCCCTTGGCTGTGGTTTCTTAATTCTGCCTGACCATTTCAACAAATATGGCGGTTCTTCTCCCATTACCCTGCTGCCAACAAGACTGCAAATGAGTTATTAAAAGCATTGGACCCCCAGGGGCCTGCCCAGTGGCTTAGTGCTTAAGTTCACGCACTCCTCTTCAGCGACCTGGGGTTTGCTGGTTCGGACCCCAGGCACAGACCTACCCACTGCTTATCAAGCCATGCTGTGGCAGGCGTCCACATACAAAATACAGGAAGATGGGCACGGATGCTAGTTTAGGGCCAATCTTCTGCAGTAAAAAGAGGAGGATTGGCAGTGGATGTTAGCTCAGGGCTAATCTTCCCGCTCAAAAAAAATATAGTACCCCAAAGCTTATCTCCAAGAGAAGGTGCACAAATAGACTAAGTCTGGGTCTTACCTTTTGGCTTCCTCTAGGTGGCACAAATATTCATAAGCAATGTTCTGCCGCCTCCTCTCATCCATCTCCTCTGCAGAGAGCCTTTCATCGTCCACAATAGCTAGAAATAGAGGATAACATCATATTACTTGCAAGGGCAGTGTTCATCACACAAACACCTGAGACAATCAACTATAAAAACTCATCTGCAGATCAACACTGAACACTGACAGACAGGGCTACTGAAACATCAAGCATAGAAACAGATTTGCCTTTGGATTTTAAATATTATACTATTTCTAGAAAACAATGCAATCCTAAAGCATGGGTTGAAATTACTAAATAATAGAATGAGAATAGCAATCAGATTTCATAGACACGATGCCCCGATTTAGACAGCCTCAAATCAATTAGAGCATGGTCTGCTCACAACATCTTTCCTTAACAAGTTTGGAGAATTGGTCCAGTGGGTCGGCTTGGACCATCCTGAAAATTCTAGGGTTGAACAAAGAATCTACAGGGACTTGTGTTTTCCCACTGCTAGAAGGAATTAAGCCTCTCATCCAACCCAAATCCTATTTTACAGATGCCAAAGTCCCTAAAATTCTTCCTCCGCTTATTTCTTGGCCATTATAAGACTAACCTTCCTGGTCAACAGGTATCCAAAGAAAAACGTAATGGAGACAGAAATTGAGCAGAGTTTTCAAGCCCACACTCTTTATTCCAGCACAAACCTGGTTTATCGATGTCCACTTCGGCCCTGCTGTTCTGTAGAGAACACAGCCTCCCCATTTCCTGACTGCACTTCCTCTGCCTGTGGTCTCAACAGCACCCAACAATGTCCACTGTCACACCAGCAACTCTTAGCTGTCTGCCTAATTGACTACACTCCTTCCTCAGCAAAAGGACCCCTTTTCCTTCTTTGATTCTGAACTTTAATTCTGATGGCTATAAAATCAGTTTGGTCTCGAGTTTGTTAGGTTACCCATCTAATGAAGCCACTGTGCACCGGTGGCAGGGTCACAGGGGCAAGAATGTTAGTATCTGCTTTCTCATTCCCCAGCTTCCAGCTCCAGTCAGCCATTTCATAAACGGGACCCCTGGTCCCAAGCAGAAGCGATAAGGATGTGAAGGTCACCATCACCCCTAAGAAAGGCCAATCCCATACCCTACTGATGAGGAATCCAAAATATCATCTTGGCACACAAAAGGAATTAAGATCAAATTTTGAACTCTTACTGGATCAAGCATGGTGCTAAACACTTAATATCTAAAAATAATACCAAACTCTCCAAGAACGCAAAAGAAAAAAGAGATTAAATTTACATCAATATAAAATATGGCAGAAGACCATAAGCACATAATACTACTAGATGCTTATTTACTGAGCACTTACTTTGTTTCAGGGCCTTCAGCAGTGATTTCTATGCAGTGTCTCATTTAAGTCTCATCATTCTATGAGGCAGGTAATTTATCCCACTTTACAGCTGACAAAGCAGGCTGAGAGGTCATTTGCCCGAGTGAAGAGCAGAAATATTAGAGCTAGAAATATTTGGATGGGATGGAGAAAACAAGAAAGGTATGGAAGAGCTTCTCTGTTTAAGGAGGAGAAGAATAGGAACCAGCAGGAGAGAGAGGTGGGATATGGAAGAGCACCAGGACAGGCCAGGGAGAGGCGTTTCCACACACATCCCATCCTCTCCCCACCCCTCCCAATTTTCCACTGTGGCTCCATTCCTTAAAACACGGAGACTTCATCCCAATGACACCAGCAGGGGTCAATATGGACTTGTAATTGGTCAAAGCATCTTCTTTTTGCTAATAAACTGAATCAGACCTAAACTTTAGAAGAGAGCTCTCAGGTTTAGGAAAAGTACAAAGCTCTTGAACAACCCTCCTCGGCACCTCCAGTGCACAATTCCAGGCCCTCAGCATCTCTCCCGTGGACTCCCACAACAGCCCTCAAACACCCTCCCAGCAGCCACCCCTCCACCCATTCTCTCACTGCCACCAGACGCATAATACATAGTCTAATACATAGTCCTACTGAAGGTATTCTCCCTCTCAAAACCTTTGATAGACCTCCATTCACAAGAACAAAGTTCTAGAACACTTTCCCTCTCCTCTCTACATGAAGTCTTTCTTTTAGTCACCCTTCTGGGCAGCGCCCGCCATGTTCCAGGACCATACCACTACCTCTGAGGCTTGAGTGCTTTTGTTCTCTACCTCCTTCCTGCCTGCAAAGCCATTCTCCCACTTCCTGTGTGACATCTTTGACATATTCTGAAGCAAGATTTTGTGGATCTCAAGGTCAGAATCCATCCGCTCTCCTCAGCACTTTGGTTCACGTTTTTGTCACTCACCACAGAAGGCCCCGCTGTAACTCAGGCATGTCTCCCTCTCCAAACAGGGGACTCCTTAGAGGAAAGGACTCTTCATTCATCTTTCCATTTCTCTCACATCTATCATGGCTCCCTGCACACAGAGAACACTCAAATATTTGCTGAAAAATTACCTTCCTGTGACTCTTCACTCAGTGTTCTAAGCAGCATCCCATAATGAATATACTTCGCAAATTATAATTTTCTTATGCAGGGTTTTCTTAGAAGATACCTGGCAGGCTCACATATCATCCCTTAATCTTCCATCTCCATTGTTCCTAACGGTTAATCCCCAGGACACCCCCTGACTTCCAATTCCTCATTTCCATTTCAGTCTAAAGACCGTCTCCCATTTCTGACAGGATATTTTCATCTTATGGTACCTTCTGACACACGGTAAAGCTTGAAAACAATAGGAAACTCCTAGTGAGAAGCTACGTGCTCACTCTACCCTCCCCAATTTGTAAGTGTGAGCACAGGGTTCACATTTAAAAAAGAGGCATTCTCACCACCACCTTCCTTCTTGGCTGCTGCTTCCTTCCAGCCTCAACCAACCCACCCAGGAGGAGGCAGAACCCCAGCAGCACTTGGTCCCTGGGCCTCTGCCCCGCCACTGCCTCCACAAGCCACGCAAGACTCCACCAGCCCAGGAGAGCTCCTGAGGGGCTCTCAAACTCTGACACCACCCTGTCCAAAGAGAAGATTTGACTTAACATTTGAACGTCTCCCACCACACCACCCCCACACACATGTAAAGTTTTAAATTCCATTGCAACACACCGGCCACAGATGATGGAATTCTACCTAGGTTTAAGGCTCAACTCAAGGGCCATTTCCTTCCCAAAGTCTTCCCGCTTGTTCCTGCTCAAAACGTCCTCTCTTCTGGTACCTCCTGTGCTGCTGCTTTAACAGTAAACTCCTAGGAGACATATTTGTGTCCTCATTGTGTCCAGCACACTTCCCTGCAAGGGCTGCATGCTCCATAAAAACATTTGATGAACAAGTAATCTTTTATCAGGAGAGATTAATAAAAGTGCCCTAACATGTCTATGCGGGGTAGTTTTATTTGCCTATTTACACTGAATAAAATAAAGGTGTGGTCATTGATGGAGCAAATACAGTACCATTCCACAGGCTTCACTCAGCAAACATTCAGTTCCTAGATTCTATGGGCTGGGCATAAGTGAGAGCTCCGGGAACGGGCAGTGAACAGAACAAGAACTGTTCACCCTCATGGGGCTTCCTTTTACACATCCCGGCCTTCCCTTCTGACCTGGCCCTCTGGACCATACACCCGGCCACTGCCCTTCCAACCACACAGACTTCAGTCTCAACTTCCTTCCTTCATGACCTGTTGTCAAAGTGAACGCCAAGGTTATGAGCGTGAGAATGTCTTAATCACACCAAAGCAGATCCTTCTAGGCCATAGAGGTCACCTGCATATATTTCTGCATTACTCAACTTTTACCAAGTAGCAGCTTCTGATACGAGCCATTGGCATGGATAATAACGCTGCCATTTAAAAGCCATCAGGGCACTATAAAGGAATTCACTTAAGCATGACTTTACCGTCCATAAAGCACTTTTCCGAGTCATTGTGTGGTTCCCATAATCACCCTGAGAGATAGGCATTATCTCCTTCTCACAAATGAGGAAACCGGGTCACGTGAGGGAAAGAGACTGCCTGTGGGTATTCACCGGGTCAATGGTAGAGCCAGGGCTGGAACTGAGGTCCCTCAGTGCCACAGCCCCCGATCTTTGCCCAGTGCCACGCTGCTGCTAAATCTGAATGAGCCGGGGAGACACCTGTCACCTCCAAACTCACGGGCGGGTCATTTAAATCTCTTCCGAATTGCTTTTATTTTAAAGCAACTTGATGAAACTGCAATTTTTTCTAAAGTTTATCTTTACTTGCTGCCTTGAACCCTAAGAAACTTGAGGACATTGTGAAGAACAGCTTCCTGAAGTATCAGCAACTTGCAAAACGCCCTTTGTAACGTTAGCTGACACTGGCTAAAAGATGGTATTTTAAAGCATAATATTCTGTGGAGATCACATTATACGCCTCATTCAGAGGCTTAAGGAGCCAAATGAGAGTGGGTTGGTAGAGGTGGTTTCGAAACAGAAGTATAAGTTAGAGACAGAAGGAAACTTAAGGAGTCCATTTCCCAACACCCACAAAATCCAATGTAAAAATAGCCCAAGATTGACCTCATTCATTAAGGAGTTGGCACGGTCACTGGTTAATTTCGGCTGCTCTTTTGCTCCCTTCACACAGAGACACCATGGCCACCATCTCCTTTGTACTAACATTCATTCATTCGTTCAACAAATATTTGAGTGGCTGCTTTGTGCTAATCTGTTCTAGGGATTGGACACAAAGTGACAAGTATGACACACAAGATCCCTCATGAAGTGTTTATTACAAATGATTGAAAGTTTGGCATAATGGCAGGACGTTTAGATAGGCAGAAATATACTGGAGAGAGGGTCAGCAAGAATCACAAAAACCAGGGTTGAGAATCTCTGTTTCATAAAATGGTATCACTTAAGGCATGTGCTTTTAGGGGAGAGCAGATTAGGAATATGCGGTGAATCACCACTTCACAGAAACATGCGACAGGTTAGCATTTATATACACATCATTATTTCTGTAAGGAACCCTGAATATCTCTTGGGTTATTTAATTCAATTCAAACGTGTATTGAACCATCTTCTAAGAGCCGGGACCAGGTTTTACCTGGGAGGGTACACCTGAATGGTTATCTCCCCACTCGCTGACCTTCAGGAATGGCTATGGGAAATAGTATGAATACCCCCAACAAAAGCACTAGAAGGAAGAGAATTGATTCTAAGACCCTAAAACTGGGGCCAGGGCAGCGTTGGGATAAAAGATGAGAGAACCCGAAGTCCAGGATTTCCAGTAAGCCAGTCCACTCAGTAAACGTGACCCGTGGTATGTTCTGGCTTCACACCAGCCTCCTGAAGCATTTCACCCCTGCTTAATCTTAAGCTTTAAAGGACCACATGATCAAACTTTCTTAAACTGAACTTTCTTTTGAAACATAGGCAAACCTGAGGTTGAAGCTGTGAGCAACTCAATACATATTCACAGGCACTCTGAAGAATCTGAAACAATAGAGATCATTGCCCCACGTGTTAACACGGGAGGCTTCATGAGGCCACTGAAATTAGGAGATAGTGCAGGGGCTCACATCTCATCCATCTCGACATCCCTAGCAAACGCCAGGTAAACAGCAGGTGCTCAGTAAAAGTTGCTGAACGGTGCGCTCAGCTTTGTGCTTGAAAGGCAGAGATGCTGTGTCCTTCACAGGTTTAGTCCCCCCACGTCCAACGCCCTCCTGGTAACACAGCCATCTCATGCAGATCCTAAGGGAAGGGAAACTTTATTTAAAGCCTGCCCTCCACACCTTCTGGAACTTCTCCCCCATCACATATTCTAAAAACTCTCCAAAACTATAAATGAGCACACAACTTGAGTGGATATTCAGGTTAGACACAGCTGTAAGGGGCTGTGGCCACCTCCTTTAATAAGACAAAGCCCTCAGTCTTCAAGTCCAGCATTAGAAGGCGAATTTTGTAAGTGGGGGAAGAAGGGTAACCAACTGAAACACACGGTCTACTTACAAGAATGAGAGTCTCTGACTGGCCACCAACTTCGTTTTTCCAGTGAAGTTACTAAGGCCCGGAATAGTTAGGAAGCTTCTTTGTCATAATTATTCAGGAAAATGAGGAAATATTTCCAGCTTTGTGAAAACAGTTAATCCTTTTCTGCAGATACACTTTAAAATGCACATAGCTTTAAGATCTACATATGAAAGACAGTTCTTGGATCCCACTTTGATATAAAAGGTCCCAAACTTTTTTCCCCCAAGAGTGTGATCATACTTAAGCACCTAAGATACCGTCTGTTTCTGCCAAGCCTGGACCTCAAAACTCAGGACACCTTTTCAGAACAGGACCTCATTTCTACAACCTTACACGTGAGTGAAATTAAGTCTGGCCCACTGTGCAAATTTGAACAACAATGTCTAACTTTTTTTTTTTTTTAATAATCTGGAAACTCAAAGCAGAGCATGGACATGTTAAGGCCCATATACAAAGCTGGGCCAGCCTGCAGACTGGGATGGGAGGGAGGGTCTATCTAGAACTTTGCTCAACTTGGGAGACGAATCAAAGGCAATGATTCCTAGATTTGGAATTTCTTAGACAATTATTTCAAAAAACATTTTGGGGACAAAAACCACCTCTTTTGCTACCAAGTAGGCAGGGAAATTCCATGTGCTCACTGCCTGCTCCTACACATCCCGTCATCCCCACACAAGTCTGAGCAAGGAAGAATGGAGTGTCAAGCTTCCAAGGCCAATTTAAAAATTTTAACTCCAACAGTTAAAATTACAGAAGACACTATAAAATCTTTAGTCTGGATGAGCTGCTTCTGTATTTAAAGGAAAGCAAAGGAATTCAACCCCCCTCTACTTGGGTATGAACTTTTTCTACTTAACATGTTCAGTGCAAAACGCTCCAAATTATGCAGAACCAGTCCTAAAATGATTCTCTCTGTTCTCTATACATAATGAATATTTTAAGGACACAGGTGTTTACCTAAACTTCAACACCCCACCGGAACAGCGATATTTTACAACTGTTAAATGGACTTAGCAGGTATATAAGGACAGTCCCTTGGGCTGTTTCAAGGAGTCACTGCTAACACTTCGTCCCTATCCTCTCAAAACTACCCTAAAGAACCCAGAATATCAGAGGAAATTTCTACAAAGCTGGGAGCCTTATAAGACAAGAGATCAGGGGCCGGCCCTGTGGCCGAGCAGTTAAGTTCATGTGTTCCACTTCAGCAGCCCAGGGGTGGCTGGTTCGGATCCTGGGTGTGGACATGGCACTGCTCATCAGGCCATGCTGAGGCAGTGTCGCACATGCCACAACTAGAAGGACCCACAACTAAAATATACAACTAGGTACTGGGGGGCTTTGGAGAAAAGAAAAAAAAGAAGACAATAGAATAGAGAATCTTGCCTAATTTTCCCTTGACTATTAGGAGAAAGAAAGAAGTCACAAATAGTTAAAAGGTAAGTACAAGAAAACAAAACAACCCCTGGTTATGAGTAAGGCTTCTTATGTGTCTCTTTCACAAGTACATTATCTGATTTCTCTGACCAGGGCGAGCTCTTTTGATGCACGTGTGACAAGTAGCAGACAGAAGGGAAACACTCAAGGAGCACTTGTTGTGCCCAGATATTTGACATACAGTATCTTTTAGTCGCTGCAGCCCCCTTTAAGAGAGGAATTTGAATCTCCACTTTTCTGCCAGAAAACAAACTCAGAGAGGTTAGGTAATTCAGGTTTAGGTAATCATTAAGATCATAAAGCAGTTAAATGGCAGAGCTGTGATTCGAAACAACTCTGATTTCAAAGTTCTGATCTTTGTACCACACCCCAGTGCCGCCTCCCTGCAGATGCGCAAACATTTGAGGGTGTTATGAACGGTGTCATGCGGTCTCACTCATCAGTAGATAGATCTAGGTGAGTTTGTTTTTCCTGCTGGAAGCCATATAAATTAATGCTGTTATCTTGAGAAAGTATAGAAAGTAAAATTATAGGCTTATTTCTCAGAGAGGCAAAAATCTCAAATGCAGTCTAACAAAGGAAGAAATATTAAAATAATATTCAATATAGCCAAGTTAGACTACATCGGGAACACAAGGGTTGTAACATGACCAAAACAAAAACAACCAAAAACTAAATGAGGCTACTCACACGATACAGCGTAACAAAAGACACGTGATCAATAGATGCTGAGAACACATTTGAGAAAATTTAACATTCATCTGAGGCTCCCTCCTCCATTCTACTCCTCTGACTCCCAAAAGGTGAATTTCTGCTTAAACTGACAAAGATACCAGATAAAAAAAGGTGTGTGGCTGAGTGGGAAGGGCAGCAGCTTTAGGGTGCAATGTGCCTGTAATGGTGTCACACTCAGTCATGGATGAGTTAACCAGACACCCAGTGTCCTCATCTGTGAAATGGGATAATGTTACTTACCCCATGAAGCTGGTGTATGAGTATTTTAAAAAATATTTAAAAATTATATTATTAAATTATTTAAAGTTATAATATGATTATTAAATAAGTTATAAAATTTATAGATTTATATAATAAAGACAACAGATATTCAGCTGTTTTTTTTTTTTTTTTTTGAGGAAGATTAGCCCTGAGCTAACATCTGCTGCCAATCCTCCTCTTTCTGTTGAGGAAGACTGGCCCTGAGCAAACATCTGTCCCCATCTTCCTCTATTTTATGTGGGATGCCTGCCACAGCATGGCTTGACAAGCAACGTGTAGGTCTGCACCCAGGACCCAAACCAATGAATCCCGGGCCACTGAAGCAGAACGTGTGAACTTAAGTGCTGCACCACGGGGATGGCCCCTCAGCTAGTTTTTTAAGGATAATTGATTAGCCTTAATTTTCCTTCCCTTGGTGGCTTTAGCATCTTATCTCCCATATAATTTGCAAACTGAATATATCTGAAGTTATATAAATTGGAAAAAAGCACCACAATTTTAATTCCACACATACATGCACATATTGAATATATATATTTGTGGGTATATATTCTTAATTATAACAATTACATAAGGTTATGTTATTATATGCACTATAATCGAGGGGGGAAAGCCTAAAAGGAAATAGCAAAATGTTAAAGCACGTGTTCCCCAAAGGAGGGCTCTGGGGTTTTTTTCCTTAACTTTTTTTGATTCTTACACATTTTCCAAATACTCCCTTCCATTGATGCATATTACTTTAGTGTATCTATATCAGAAATAACAAAAGATTAAATAGTTTTAATGTTGAGCTACAGAAAAATTTTAAAAATATAATGAGGAATAAGCTTAATGCCAGTTCCGTTGTGAATGATGTCTTTCCTGCACCTAATTGAGCCATTTGAACTTCTAGAAAAGGATCACAGTCACTCAAAATGTAGGATGATTAGTCAGCTTTATTGGGAGGAAGAAACCCCAAAGTTCAAACCAACAGCAGAGAGGAAGCTGATGAATGCCCTGATAGTCTGTTGGAAAGCCGTAAGCGCCTGAAGAGCTTGGGTGTGACAAGCTAATGAGAGAGAACAGGTAGGTTAAAGGGTGAGAGGAATGGAATGAACGGCAGGAGACCCGATCTGCAGAATGAAGCGAAGGCTGCAATGAGCATGTGTGACACGGCACCCTACAGGTCTGAGCTGGAGAGCAGAGGAACACAGCGATGCTTTGCAAGGGCACAATTTGGCAACAGAGTGAACAGGATGGAGAAGAGCATGGTACGGGGGAAGGGCAAGGAAGCCAACAAGCAGCCGCCAACTCCCTTTGTGACTTCAGATGGTCGAGGTGGGAACGGCACAGGGCTCGGCACCGGAAAGGCACCCCAATATGCCAACTTCCATAAAGACAAGGCTGTAGCATTAAAGAGAAAAAAACACGGGAGCATCCCACTGCTCTGGGGATATACTAAGGAGCTGACTTTAAATCTAAACTTATATTTAGAAGTTTAATAAACAGAATTTGTAGGCTATGGTGTAGAACAGAAGGTTACTATTAATGCAGGCATATGCTGTTTGTTAGTGAGCGGGAATTAACACATGATTCAGGACAGTCAATTTTTAAAACGTGCCAAAAACTCAGCTCTGAAATGGATCATGCTATGCAAATGGAAATATGGTGACAATACAGTCATGGATCAAGAATCATTTCAACTTGATTTTGGACTAAAGCAGTTTAGGCTCGTTCTCGTGAGCAAGAAGCTTCTCTGGTTTTCAGTAGGACAAGAAAATTAGCATCAGTTTGCACATTTAGGGTTTGTGGGAGACTGGACTTGTGAGAAATTACAAAACACTGCATGTGACAGCAAATCAAGCAGCAGGACACTAACCAAATACGTCAGGCTCCTCAGGTTCACGGCAGTCACATACATTTATAAAGCGCTGCTACGTAAATTACCTCACAGGACTGTAACAGCCCGTCAGAGGGAGGGACGAGTATTACCACCTCCACTTGACTGAAACGAAAATGGGTAAGTGCTTTGCTCAAGGTCCCAGAGCTAGAGGATTACAAAGATGGTTTAATCTTTAAACCAACTTTAATTTCTTGGCTTTTGTTTAGCTTTTGCTGAACTTTTGGAGGTATCCTATTATATTACAGCAAACATATTTTTATTCTCTTAGGCCAACAATACAGGGAGCAGTAGGAGGAAATGGAATGGCTGATGTGGGAAGAGGGTTGAGTTGGCAAGAGTGGGGAGGCCAACACCGAGTTTGCAGGCTGTAGAGAATGTACACAAACCACGATTTTGTAAACTACTCAGAAAGTGTATAAAACGCCCAGGGAATGGCTCTCTTGTGGGAAAGAATTTACCCCATTTGGGCAACAAAGCTGAAAACATTCTGGTTTTGGCTTGTCGTGTGTTTTTTGTTCTAACAGGCAGCACCACTGCTCACAGAAAGTCCAAGGACCGAAGTTTAGAAGAGCAGACGTTCCTGTAAACACAATGAAAGACACCAAGGTTTTCACATATTATGATTTTTTAGTCCCAAACTCAACTGTACACAACAGCCAGGGCAGCAACTACCTTAAGTATAATTCCTGTTTTTCTGCTTCAGACTTAGATTAGTTACTGATCTCCCTCAAGCGTTTCTTCCTCGGCCGGGGACTGGATGCAAATCCCCTTGCACCCCATGTCTACTGCAGATCAGAGGATACAACCCGACTGCCTATCAGCCACCAGTTCCCTAGAGTAGCTGAATACAATTTCAGAATTAGGTCATCGTTTCTACCCCAGCCATGGGGGCCCTGCTAGCATTTGTGCAGCAGAAGTGTCTATGATTGTGAAGCCAAGTGAGGGTGGAAATTTATTCTCATTATTGGTCCACTAGGGGCAAAATGCTGGCAGAGAATTATGGAGATGCAGAGTCCTAAAACGCCTTCCAAGGGTCCTATAATTAAAACCAATAAATACAACAACAACAGAATGTTTTTCTTTTGCTGAGCAGCAAAGTCTCTAACTAATGGCTAAATAGCTACAGTGCACATCAGGGAAGTCAGAGGTAAGGAGAAGGGATGGCAGGGGTGAGAGGAAGGCCTCTGTGCCCCGGTTAGTTCACAGTCTAACAGAAAACACACAACAGTGGAGAAAAGTTAGGCCCTTTGGAAAAAGGGCAAACTACTTATAGGACAAAGACCAGCAAAGCCAAGGGGGAGAGAGAAGATTACTAGAGGGGGGATTAACGAGAGCCAGGTTCCTAGATTCAGAGAGTGTGAAGTCAGCTTTGAAGGAGGGGGCACACCGAGAGAAGAGAAGGCAAGTAGAACGGGGCGATGGCACTCGCGCTTCCACAGGCTCCTTCATCCTCATCTCCTGCCCCCTTCCTCGGCTTTCAAAGACTCCATTTTACGGAAACAGACCCAAGTGGGGCCGCTCCTCCCCACTCTTCCAAAAGTCTCTGAACTTCCCGAGGAGAGGACTGGGAGACTGGCCAGGACATTCGGAGCTCTTTCTAAGTGGTGCAGTTGAAAGGGGGACAGACTGTTGACGACACTGAGAAGACCAGATGGTAGCTTAGCATCAAGGCACTGGGCAGAGTTCACCTATTGCCAAGAGCTCTTTCAACCAAGTTCAGCCGGCACATCTGGTAACACTCATAATTGCAGTAGAACCACACAAAGGAATTGGGCATCAGTTGTTAAGTCACTGACATAAATTACTGTAATTACTCCTAATACTCAAACCAGGTTCCTTATTTTGCCAGGTCACCAATATTCAGAGTCAACAGGGATTTGCTTTCCCACGGAACATGTTCTGGGCTGCCTCCATGGGAGGCAGTGGTGGAGATCAAAGACGACAGCCCTAGATCTGCTCTTCACAACCCCTGGTTCCCTGGTCTCTCTCCTAGGGCTCCATCCGCTTCCATCCTGATGTCTCCACTTGGAGAGCCTTGAGCAGCACACCAAATGGGTTTCTGCACTCTCTGGTGGATTCTTCTGGAATGGTCTTAGGCAACTCCAAACCCTCCCCTATCCCAGGCTTTCTTCCCTCTTGATATCATGTTGGGATGAATAAGAGTCATCTAGAGAGAGATGAAGGGCAGAGAGAAGTGGTCCAGAAAGAAAAGAAAGAAGGCTGTGGCTTATAGCAGGTAGGAGCCTTGCTACACGAACAAGTCAGGAGAGGGACTGCTGAGGCTTCCATGTCTCCTTCACGCCCACACTCCACGGCCACAGCCAGCCCCTGCCCCCGAGTACCTTCACCACACAGCTTTTTCCAGCCCTGGGATTACCACTTACTCACAACAATCCTACGACACTGGTGTTCTTCCCATTTTACAGAGGTGGAGACAGACTTGGGACAGCTCAATCACTCGTCCCAGATCGCAGCTGACCCCTGGAGAGCAGGTCTTGCCCCAGTCCGACTCTTAACTGGTACACTGCCTCCAGGAGATGCAAACCAGCCTCACCCAGCCCCCTTGCAACCTCCACACCCACCCAGGCTTCCCAAACTGTGCGTCAATGAGCTTTCCCATAGAAAAATAATCCTAAATGCAGAAGAGAGTAAACACGTGGAAAGAACTAGGGGTGAAGTATCTAAGGGCACAGCTCAAAGCTGAAATAAGCAAGAAATGTCTGATTTCAGTCTCATCCTTAAAAAAAAAATCATGCATTTTGCATTCTACTCCACACCTGATCTGCAGTTCAGTACTTAAAATACAAGGAGTTGCCACCTCCAAACCTGGTAAAATTGGCACCCAAGGAGATGTACCACGTGGACCCTGTGGGCTGCACGGCCCGCACGCCACCAGTGCCCAGGTAAACAGCACGAAGGGCTCAGACAGCGAAAACAGCTTCCTCTGTAATGGGCACCAACGCCAGCTTGGCTCACACTTGGCTGCACACGTTCAGGCAGCTTTGGGAAGTGTCATTCCCAGGAAGCATCTCATTTTAAGCACTTGACCCACTGATTCCAGCAGCCCTTGAGGGTCTGTCTAGGCCCCGTATCACCACCCATTACTGGGATCCACAAGGCTCTCTGGAACTGGGAATGGACGGGACCCTCTTCACGCACCGGTGCCCACAGCACCCGTCAAGAGTGTTTACAAAGTAGGGCAGCGCATTGAGAGGAAAATACTCGGGTCAAAGAGGAACCAGAACATTCTCATTCCATCTGTCTTTAGGGGCAGGGTGGTTTTATGCTGGACACTCCAAGTCTGTTCTCCATTTGAGTTGTACAATACTCTTGGAAGGTAGGTTTACTCCCATTTGGCAGATAACACTGAGCAAACCTATTCTCTACATGGTCCAGTACATAGATCCCAAAGTTCTTTGGTTCTAAATAAGTTCTTGGCATGAGCTTATTTCTTAGAAATTGGCTTTCTCCTTAAAACCAGAGTGTAATGGGAATACTAGATGGGGCAAGGGGGGAGCAAAGGGGAGGCTGGAAACACAGACTAGGTTTCTGGTACATGTTTGGCTGGCAAACATTGTAACCAGTATCTGATTAACCAGAAGATTTCTCAAATCAGCTTCAGTCAAAATGTTTTATTCATCTCTTTAAAAAGACTAAGGCATGGACTGGCCCCGTGGCCTAGTGGTTAAGTTCGGAATGCTCTGCTTCAGCGGCCTGGGTTTGGTTCCTGGGCATGGACCTACACCACTCATCGGTGGCCATGCTGTGGTGGCAACCCACATACAAAACAGAGGAAGACTGGCATAGATGTTAGCTCAGGGTGAATCTTCCTCAGCAAAAAAAAAGACTAAGGCAACAATTTAGACACTGATTATTAGACTATTGGTTGCTAAATAAAGTACTTTTATGTATAAAAATGCTTATATAAAAAAACAGAAAATAACAACTGTTGGTGAGAATGTGGAGAAATTTGATCCTGTGTGCATTGCTGGTAGAAATGTAAAATGGTGCAACCCTTATGGAAAACAGCACAGTGATTCCTGAAAAAATTAAACACAGAATTGCCATATGATCCAACAATTTCACTTCCAGGTATATGCCCAAAAGAAGTGAAAGCAGGACTTGAACAAATATTTGTACGCCGATGTTCATAAAAGCATTATTCACAATACCCAAAAGGTGGAAGCAACCCAAGGGTCCATTGACAGAAACAGATAAACGAAATGTGGTACATACATACATACATACAATGGAATAGTACTCAGTCTTAACAAGGAAGGAAATTCTTGCTTTAATATGGACATTACGAGGACAACATGCTAAGTGAAATAAGCCAGTCATGAATACAGTATGGTCCACTTACACGAGGCACTTAGACTACTCAAATTCAGAGACAGAAAGTAGAATAGTAGTTGCCAGGCTGTGGGGAGGGGGGATGGGGTGTCAGTATTCAATGGGTACCGAGTGCCAGTTTGGAAGATGAAAAAGTTCTGGAGATGGATGGTGGTGTCGATTGCACAATAACGTGAATGTACTTAATGCCACTGAACTGTATATTTAAAAATGGTTAAAATGTATATTTTACCACAATTAAGAAAAATTCTTATATAGTACTTTCTATATGCGAGACACTGTTCTAACTTCTTTGCAAATAATAACTCATTTAATCTTCACAGCCACCCTATGAGGTAGGTTCTATTACTATTGTCCTCTTCGTTATTATCCTTGCCCAGAGTCCACAGGCGGCAGGTGGCAGAGGCAAGACGCACAAGCTGGCATGCCCGCTCCACCACCTCAACTGCTCTATGCTGCTGCTGCTGCTCAGCAAGGGAGACAGCCGGGCCTGGGGGACGGGCCAATCAATGCACGTACAAACAAAATAACAGCTCCTGCTGCTCACACACCGTTGGGAGGGTCCTAACGATGTCAGCCCGCTCCAGCCGCACAGTGATGAGTTTAGGAATATCCAGAGGGCTCACCAAAGAGATAGATCGTGGATCAAATTTAGCCTTTTTAACCAATTTCATAGAACCAAAGAGTTTCAAATTAGAAACGGCATCTCTCTGGTCTTATTCTCTTTTCAAGACAAGAACTACTGCTAAATTATACCAGAGAAGATATGTTTACCTTCTCCTATTTTTGTTTTCTTAAATTTCCAAAAAGTACACAGAACTGATGGTCCATGAAAGAACCTAATCCCCAGAGGCCATGAGACGAAGGCTCCAAGTCTGGGAGGCACCAGCTCGAGCAGCTCACTTACTTATCCTCTCTGGGTCTTACATCCTCATCTGCCAAATGGGAATACTTTTAAATCTATGTCCTCTTTAACAGTATTAATGGCTTAAGATTATTAGGTCAATGTATAGAAAAATACATTCAACAAGTTAAAAAGCTGTTCTCATAATTCCATCCACTTGGAGGTTGTTAAAAATAAAGATCTAAATAAAATACTTGACAGACAGGCCAATAACGATCACATCCAGGTCTCAAACGTTGCTCCAGAGTTCTCACCAGTTCTTTGCATGTTGTTACTCATCTATCCAAAGGTAACAAGACATTCACAATATACATACTATTTCACCTCTGCTCAAAGAAAATGCCTTTCCCCTATTGTCAGCATTCTGCACACCTCTCCCCAGGTCACACTGGGACAACAGTAAAGCAGACCATGGGGCCGGCCTGGTCACATAGCAATTAAGTTCGCACGCTCCGCTTCGGCGGCCTGGAGTTCACTGGTTCAGATCCCAGGCAAGGATCTACACATTGCTTATCAAGCCATGCTGTGGCAGGCGTCCCACAAATAAAATAGAGGAAGAGAATAGAAACTCAGGGCCAGTCTTCCTCAGCAAAAAGAGGAGGATGAGAGGCGGATATTAGCTCAGGGCTAATCTTCTCCCCTCCCCTCAAAAAAAAGAGTAAAGCAGACCAGAGAGCTAGGGACATGACAAATGTGAACCCCTCTAGCCTAGGGCTCCAATTTCTCTACCTTTTTTTCAGTATATTTTATTTTGTATGTCTTTCTTAAGAACAAGGGCATTCCACGATATGACCTCAGTACAATTATCCCAATCAGGAAACAATATTGATACAACACTGTTATCCAATCCACGGTCCATCTTCAAGTCGCACCGCTGGCCCCAGGAATGTCCCTAACAGCTTTCTTTTCATCCCACACACTTGGCTGTGTGTCTCTCTAGCCTCCTTTCACCTCCAACTATTATCAGCCTTTGTCTTCGTTGATCCGATGTTTTTGAGGATTACAGACCATTAGTTTTGCAGACTGTCCAACAGTTGAGATTTGACTGGTGCTTGCTCATGAGTTGATTCAGGCCACACTTTTTGCACCTACCACCCAACACAAAACTCAAGTTGTGCGCTTCTCACAGACTCAAATCAGGAGGCAGAGATGTTGGTTTGTCTCAATATGGATGACGTCAACTGTAATCATTAGGTTAAGGTGACGTGTGCCAGGTTTCTCCACTCTATATTAATTATTTTTTCCTTTGTAATAAGCAGGTAATTTGTGGGGAGACACTTTGAGACTATGTAAATACCCTTCTCATAAAACTTTCTCCTCCAATATTAGCATCTATTGAGGACTTGTTTTTTTTTTTTTTTTTTAAAGATTGGCACCTGAGCTAACTGTTGCCAATCGTTTTTTCTTCTTGTTCTTCCCAAAGCCCCCCAGTGCATAGTTGTATATCCTAGTTGATGGTCCTTCTGGCTCTGCTTTGTGGGACACTGCCTCAGCATGGCTTGATGAGTGGCATGTAGGTCCATGCCCAGGATCCGAACCAGAGAAACCCTGGGCCGCCAAAGCGGAGCACGCGAACTTAACCACTCGGCCACGGGGCTGGTCCCTATTGAGGACTTTTTAACTCCATTATTCCTTCTATTATTTAAGGTCGTCTACTGTAAGAAAGCGCCTCCTTTCTCCTCATTTGCTTATTTACATCAGTTTGTGGATGTTATATTCAATCCCACACCTTGTATTTGAAAAATCAACATATAAAGGGAAAATGCACCAAAGTGACCTGGAAACAGAAAAAAAAAGTGTCGAGAAAGGACTAAAATCTTATACAAGTATCTCATAAAACTAGTCTAAAGTTTGCCCAACAGATGTGCTAAAATTTCAGCCATGAAGTCTGCAGTTGAGCACCTAGTCTGTGACAAAACCCTGGGTGTATTTCAGACACCAAATGCCCTGTCCCATGGCAGCTACCATTTGGTAATTTACCAGGCTTTGTGCTGACAACCTGACAGGTAATTACTAACCTTCCCAACAGCCCCGCCAGACAGAGAGCCCTAATTTACAGAGGACAGAAACGCGGCTCAGAGAACCGGGGACATGCCCAAGCCCTAGTGCCGGGTAGGCCAGGTTCAGGGTGTGGGTTCTAGAACCCATGCTCTTCCAGACGGCTCTGTGCCCTCATCTATATATACACTGGGACGAAGTTCAACTTTCAAGTTCGTACATCTACCATCACCTTTGCTTCCATCCATTTTATGCATCAGATAACTAAGATACTGAAATGAGGTTCTACAATGAGATGATTTAAAACTCTGGAAATTATTAACTTGTATATGTTTTCTCCCTATAAATTGTGGCACTCCTATTGTATAACCCCTTCTGGAAAAAAATTTCAACCAGGACCTGGTTTATTGAAGCTTCCATTGCATGTCTCCTCAGATTCCAGCAGAATGAATGGGGTCTTTATTTCTGGCATCATATTGTTAGATCATTTTAAATTTAGGAGAAAAAGGAAGGAAGTGCGACTCAGGCGAGGAGAGATGTTGACACACACTCAGCGTTGAAACTCTTCATCCCAAGTGAAGGGAGCACGAGCGGCCAGGTGTGTCCTCCTCCCGCCCCGGGTTCTACGCCTGTGCCAGACGGTCAGCTTACTTTGTGCGAGCAAGAACTCCTGTTCCTTGCCCTCTCCACCACACACACAGCAGGCACACAGCTTACCTATTCGTTCCTCCAGCTATTCAGTGGTTGAGTCAATCCACAGATCTACCTTATGACAAAGACTGCAAACATTATAACCCAGTTTTACTGTGATAACATTTTCACTCAAGGAAATGAGATCAGACTACTGGAAGTTAAGAAAGACTTCTTATAATAAATCATGCCATAGGTTTCTATTTTAATCGGAAGGGTGGGAAGAAGAGAATTACAACATCCACAGAAAATCTGAGAGAGAGAGAGTAGATTTATTATCAACCAAGGCCTAATAGCCCAATCCTTCTTTACAGCTCCCTTGACCTTCTCCACCAGCTTTTGACACCTTTGTCATAATGTCTCAGCTGGAGGGGCTCAGACGACACAGAGAAGAATCAACCACCTTATCTATGATGCAGGCTTTGGGTCCCCATTTCTTGCCAGTTCCTTTCTTTCTTCCCATGGCCATTCCTTAGGCAGTGGGTAGGGTTTTTCTACTTTCCATTTTGTGGGCAGAGCAGCTCTTCCTGATTCCTGGAGTTAATGCAGGGAGAGCTAGGTACCATCTCCCTACTCCCCATAGGCTCAAACTTCATGCCACAGGTGCCATCCTACTCAACATTCAGGCTTTGAACACCCTCTGTATTTATGGCACATGGGGATTTCTCACACTTGCCTTCTTTTGATATCTTTTACATGATGCTCGTCTGCACCAGTTCAGTCCACCAAGTTAACCAGGAAGCAGGGAAGTAACAGGTATTAACAATGCTTTGTAAGCTGAAGACTCAGAGCCACAAAAGTCGGGACTGAATGGCAAAGGGTACCTGGCTAGTTAACAACAGACCCAGAAGTAGCAACCAGCCCAAATGTGTACCTGAGACCCACAGGACCCTAGGTACTGGCTTTGTAAGAAACAGCATTATTAGAGTGGTACCTCGCTTCCCACCAGGCTCTTAATCCTTTCTTCCTCCTGTGCCGCTGCTTCTCATATTGCATGACTTAGACACAACCTCTTCAAAAGTGAGTAATTTAGAAGGTTAATTATTTTTGCCTGGAATGAATACAGAAGAGTTTACTGAAATGTGATAGATAAGACCCACAGAGGAATGTGACTAAACAGAGGGAGGGAGCATCAGTTGGAGCCCAGACTATGAAGACAATGGTGATGATCCCAGCGATCAAACACCTGCTCCCCACTACTTAGCACTTACAACTGTGCAGACATTCTCCTCAGTCCTTTACACAGATAATTAATGCTCACAGAATCTGTGAGGCAGATGCTATTATTTCCATTTATCAAATGAGGAGACCGAGGCACAGAGTGGTCCTTTGTGGAGCCCAGATTGGCACCAAGGCAGTCGGGCTCAAGGACCCAGCTCTTACCCATCAGGCTATGTTGCCTCAAAGACAGCTCCGGTTACAAGGCAATAACAGCAGCGTATCCTCAAGCACTGTCATCCTAGTTAGCCCAGAGTTCCTCTGCAGGTCAAGGAAATGAACAGAGTCAGGATGCACTGAGATCAGACTCAGGTAACATGATTAAGTTCTGGTATTCATAAGTCAAGAGGTCGCACACAGAAATAAATATTCTATGATTCAAAATAGCCACCTGAAGCCACCTGAGCAGCTCTATGTTCATTCCAACTTGACCGCCATTACTGAGCACATTTTTAGAGGCCTCTTTTGGAATGTCCAACTCAACTATGTATTTCTTCTAAATATCCTAAAACTTGCTCCTCAAAGATGGATCAGATGTTCACAAACCGGTAGTCAACTTGAGCCAAGCCTAGAAAATAAGGTGGCAAATTGAAGATTTTATTTTTTTCCTTCTTGGCTGATAAAATGATTCTGACAGCAATTCCAAAAGAAAGACGAAAACTCTGAACTACAGAAGGTGATTCGAAGGATGTTGCTTCTTTAAATGTATAAGAGCTAGTTTGTTTAGCCTCATACTTCATAGTTACATTTGACGAGAAACTTTTCCCTCCGGTTTCTCCTCAATTTGAGATGACAATGAGAACCTCCTAGTCACTTGAGGCAAATGTGACATAAAATAGCCTGAATTCTAATTCCAGTTCTGATAGTCACTGATCTCTAAGCCTCAACTTCCTCATTTGTAAAATGGGATATTACCGAATTAGTCAGAGTACAGGCAGGAAAGAAATGGTACTCAAACAGCATAGTTAAAACAAGTTTAATGAAAGCACTACAGATACTGCGGGTCAGGTTCCAGACCACCACAAGAAAGCAAATACAGCAACAAAGCAAGTCACATGACACCGTTGGTTTCCCAGTGCATATAAAAGTTATGTTTACACTATACCATAGTCTCTTAAGTGTGTGATGGCATCATGTCTAAAACAATGTACATACCTTAATTTACAAATACTTTATTGCTAAAAAATGGTAACCATCATCTGAGGCTTCAAGTCATAATCTTTTTGCTGGTGGACGGTCTCGTAAAAAACGCACTATCTATGAAGTGCAATAAAGCAAAGTGCAATAAAATAAGGTATGCCTGCATTTACAAAGGCATGAACAAATTAAGGGACACTAGCAAGGATTGTAGGGTACCCGGGAGCTAGCAATAGCAGAGAGCCATCACCTCCCCTGGGTCTGAAGGAACAAGTGGAGGGAGTGCTTGCAGCAAGAATTCAGCTGCGACAACAGGAGAGGGCCACCTGATAGGAGCTGTGACTTTCAACAGAGGAACCCAGCACCACCTCCAACCCACAGCCTGGGGAAGGAGGGAGCAAGGAAAAGAAATACCAACTTATCTTCCCACAGCCAGAGGGCCAAGGGGCCCACAGGCTATCCATAACAGCCTGCCTCCCAGGCACAGGGCACAGCAGATCGGAAGGGGCAACCAGAGAGCTCGCAGCCCAGGGTCTCACAAAGCGGTTGTGAGCCCATGCACTCATACTCACTCCCGCTCAATCGTAAATGCCACAGGACAGGAAGTACCCGCCTAATTCACAGCCAGGTCAGGGCACAGCAGAGTCATGGGCACAGGGCAAGTTGCTCTTCCTAGCTTTCATTAGGATACTATTTTGAAATAATATCATTATTTGAAAAATGAGGTATGACTGCGTTGCTATACAACACAGGAAATAAGTAGAGGGCTTGTAACTTTCAAACACAGATCCGGACCTCCAACCTTGCTTCCACCCTTTTCTATTAGTTTGAGGGGTGTGTGATGCTCCAAATAAACCCCACCCCAGAACATTAACTCAGAAAAAGACCGATTTGAATCTGATTAAAGCCATAGATCTTTTCTAATGCTACTGAATTTCCCCAATTTGATTATACGAATAAGTAAATTCCATTTGGGAGATAATAAAAGCTTAAACGTTTCAACCCAATATGAGTATGTCCCTTCTTAACTTCTTCTAAAGCCATCACACAAAGGTCACTTGGGATCACCATGCATTTCAGGGACCATGATACCACGGCAAAGGAGACTTCTCAGTGAAATAGAGAAGAAAAAGCAAAACAAATCAACAACAAGACCAGTTTTCTTAAATCTCTCTGGCAACCACAGTGCACGTTAAGCAGACCAGTGCCAGCTTGTGCTAATACCACCCCAAGTGCAGCTGCTCACATAATAAACTAGACGGGGGCAAGGTGCGACAGCGCCAGGAAGAAAGCCATTCCCTCCGACTTCTAGATGCTTACCAAGTTAACTTCAACATACTTTAAAAGTTAAAATCTCACAGAGCAACGCATATTGTAAGAGCAACATAGGAACACTTAATTCATTAAAAAATTTAAACAGCATGGAACTACACAGAGTAAAAGTAAGTGAGTTCGTCATAACTCACACCCACCCTGCCCTCAACCCTATCAGAAACCCCCTTTAACAGTTTGGTGCAATTCCTTTCAGACTGTTTCTTAAATTTCTACATATATATGTATATGTTACACTAAAACAGTAATGGATCATTGGATACATGTTTTTCTATAAATATTTTCACTAAATAGATGGACATATTCCCATGTCAGTACATGCAGAGCTGTGTCATTCTTTTTGAAGGCTGCATAGTATTCCCAATATACATATTTCATGATTTATTTAAACCATTCCCCAATTGCCAGGCACTTAGATTAACTTCAATTTTTCTACTCGCCTCAATTATTTTCATTAATTCTTTATGATATCCACAGCTTATCTTATAGTTCCCTATTTACAATGAAATCATTCTTGATACAGCTTTGCTGACTTCTACTCAAGTTGATTTTCTATTGAATCAATATGCAGTGTAGTGTGGACTAGTTTATGTGCCTTTTTTTTTTTTAAGTGGTTACAAATTCTTTGATTTCTTTTATTAAGAGATGGGGTCTAAGTCCCATCCTCAGGAATCTGGGCAGACTCACAATGGCTTGGACCAACAGAGAGCTGCAGAAGTGATGTCATCTGACTTCTGTAGCTAGTGACAACAGTCCACGCAGTTTCCTCTTGGTCTCTCGGAAGCCAGCTGTCTGCAGAGAGAAGCCCCAGCCACATGGGAAGTCTCCCTGAAGGTGCCCTGGTGACCAGCCCCAGGTGAGTCCAGCCTTCAAGCCATCCCAGCCCACATACTGGGCATATGAATGAAGAAGTTTCCAGATGATTCCAGCTCCCTAGAAGTTTGAGTCTTTCCAGCTCAGTAATTGGTCCAGAAGTGGAGCAGAAACAAGCCATTCCCACTGTACCCTGCCTGACTTCCCGACCCAGAGAAGCTGTTAGCACAATAAGATGGTGGTGGTTTTATTCCACAAAGTTTTGGGGCACGATCTAAGAGAATCAGTGTATACAGGTCTGCCTGCCTAACTGAGGCAGGTAACATTTCTCTTATCCCAAATCTTATCACTTCTATTACTTCTTGCTCTAAAGACAAGTCCAAAGACTTCGAGGTCTGGACTAGGATCTCAACCAGTCTTTAAACCATTGTAACTCTCCTGTCCTCACCTATAAACTAGAGTTCTCTACTTTCTCTTCCTAGAGGGATGCTGTGAGAGAGCTAAAAAATGTGCTAAAGCCCTACACAAACAAAATAGTCATGCGTGTGTGCATGTGCGTGCGTGCGTGTGTGTGTGTGTGTGTGTCCTTCTCATGCAGCTGGAGCAAAGATATTCAAATGCAAATCCCCTGTGAACTTGGGTTAGGATTTAGTCAGGACCTCTGGGCTTCTGAATGGAGAGTGTAAGCTCTCACTTATTTTCATTTTCCCACCAAGACCTTCAAAGATGGGCACTCTGCTAATTTTGAAAAGTCATGAACAGTACAAATTTACTTTAACACCTTCATCAGGGTGATAGGAATGTTAACCAATTTTAACATAGACAGAGAGGAAAATTAAAAACAGATACAAAAGAGAATAAAAACTCGAAAGAGATATGCTTAAATGCTCACAATGATTATATCTGGATAATGAGATTAAAGATTATTTTAAATTTTTATTTATATTTCAGGGGTTTTTGCTAGGATGCCAAATTATTACTTCTACAATCTTTTTTTTTTTTTAAGTAAGTTGCTTTAATAAACAGTGTAAAGACACTGCTGTACGGTCGGCCCTCCATGTCCGCAGGTTCCACATCCACGGATTCAACCCTCCCCGGATGGAAAGGCCCACGGGATGCATCTGTACCGAACATGTACAGATTTGGTTTTTGTCATTATTCCCTAAACAATACAGTATAACAAATATTTACACAGCATTTACATTATATTAGGTATTGTAAGTAATCTAGAGATGATTTAAAGTATACAAGAGGATGTGCCTAGGTTATATGCAAACGCTGCACCATTTCATATAACGCACTTGAGCATCCACGGATTTTAACATCCACGGGGGGTCCTGGAACCAACCCCCCACGGATACGGAGGGATGATGGTACTTGCATCCCAATCCGACCCCCAGTGCACAACGGTGGGTGGCCTGGGCTCCATATCTTCCTTTTCATCACCAGTTGGGAACATTTTACTCACTTCCCACAGCACCCAATACCACCTCCCACTCCCACTCCCTTCCCTGGTACCAGCAGACGTGCAGAAGCAAAGGCTGCAGGGTACGAAGGGCAGCAAGGACTGCTCTTCATGCTGCCCAGAGCGCAGGGGAGTGTCCAGCATGAGGAGAGCAGGTGCCTGTCATCCCTGCAGAGCTGAGCAACTAGGAAATTATGCCAAAGCCATTCCAAGGGACAGGTTATCCTGTGTGACTCTGTCTGCTCAAATCAAACCCAGGGAGGCAGCAAACAGCTCACAGTCTAAAACGGTCCAATCTGCGGCCTCTCTAGAGCTGGCTTGCCCCTTCAGTGCCCGTTCAGGGGGTGCAGCCATCTGTCCCAGGCTGTCCTGTTACCTTCCTCCTCACAGTGTCAGGTAAGTGGCTGTAAGCGCTGGCCCGCTGCTCCCTGACAGCCTGCAAAGCTACAGCCGGGCTCAGGCGATCACGTCCCAGACTCAGAAAGGTCTGTGGGCAGCCCCCTCACACAACAAATTGCCAAGAGCCTTATGCTGCCCCCACTCAGAGCGTTCCATCCTCCTCCTGGACACAGTTGCCACTTTTTATCCAGTTCTCAAGAGCTGGATCTTACTAGAGCCTCAGTACTCAAAGTGTGGTCCCCGGTCCAGCAGCACAGGCATCACCAGGAGCTTGTCAGACGTGTGGATCGCAGGCCCAGCCCAGCCCTGCTGCAGCCCAGTCGGCAGTCTAACCAGATCCTCAGACGATGCGCGTGCACAGTGAAGTGCAGGAAGCGCTGTGCTAGAGAATCCTCGCTGAAAACGTAATGCTTTGGTCAGTATGAAACTGTTACACTAGTCATGGCAGAAATTTTACAAGAATAGTTTTAACTGATGGGGAAAAGCATACTCCCATTCCCGGGAGAAGGACCTCATTATTCACACACTCTTGAAAGGGGAGCTGGGAGAGCTCAGCTCACTCTATTTCAGAGCCAAACCGGAGAGCACAAAAGGGAGGCCCTTTCATTCTAAATCACCACCCACCGCCCCAGACACTAATTGGTCCAGTAAATGGTATTATAAAGGCTTAAGGTGGGAGTCTGGCCAGAACAAAACACAGCAACACCAAAGAAATATCCAGAAAACAATTTAGTTTCTTCACTTATAGCAGTGATTCTCAATCCGGGCAGGACCTTTGGCAATGTCTGGAGACATTTGGTGTTGTCACGAATGAGGGAGGATACTACTGGCATCCTACATGCCAGAACACCCTAAACATCCTATGATGCACAGAACAGCCCCCCAGAACCAAGAACTGTCTAGTCAAAGATGCCAGAAGCAGTGAGGTTGAGAAAACCTGACCTACAGAATAACAGTGGTATTCTCCCTTCCCTCTCAGGGCCCCCACCACCTACGGCTCAGCCCACCAAGAAACCCCCCTCCAGCAAGAGGCTGCACTCCCCCTGCTCAAAGATTTTCCACCCTTGGCTCAGAGAAGAGCCTGCCATTGAGTGAGTGACAGCCAGGGACAGAGGAGCTGTGGCCCTGTCCTTTCAGCAGGAAGGCATTGCTTGTGCCTCCTCATTACCCATGCGGCGCAGGCCTTGGGGTGCCTATTATGAAATCCTGGGCTGAGAGAGCTGGAGGGGGCCGCAGGGATCCTCCATGCAGCTCCCTCGGTGGCGTGGCGGCGTATTAAAGGGTCTGCATGCCCGCAGACTCAGCAGGGACGGCTTCCTTTATACACAGAGGAGAGGGAGCAGACTCTCAGGAATGCAGGGAAAGGAACAATGACACCATCCCCAGCATCTGAAGCGCCCAAGCAACTGTTGAATGGTGGAGCTCTATTTTTAGCTCAACCTTTGTGAAAAGGCGCCCTGCTTCCCCTTTTCTCGAATGCCCCAGCATCCTCTCCAACAGTTTTGGCTTCCCCTCTCCTCCAAAGGTTGCTGTAAAGACTCTGTCTAGGAAAGCGAAGCTCATTTCACAGAACAGAGAAAGACCATCCTAACGGGCAGGGAGAGAATTTGTCCCTGTCTGCCCAGAAACGACCCCCTGACACCGTTGTCCTGGCATAATTCACAGAAGCCCCTCCCCCCACAAAGGTGTCTCCGTTTGGACAGTGAATCATCCTGTAACCTTTCTGCTGGGGCATGCTGTTCCCAGGCAGAACAAAGCTCCCGGCCTGGCATGCTTCTGCAGAGCACAGTCAGCCATGGACCTGAAAGTTAAGCTCATGTGCAATTATGTCTAATTTGGCCCTGGCTGGTGATGGGCCAGCTGACCAAAATTCTGCTCACCGAAAACGACGGGACGCTGAGGAAGGGAAACCCAGAACCGAGCACACGCACTCTAATCTTGTGACTGGAGGGTGTCGACAGAGGCTACTGGCAGAGCCCATGGGAAAACCTGCTCTCAACCTGACCCACGAAGCTAGTCACACAAGAATCTCCAATTCAAATTCAGTCCATCCTCCAACTTCCAGCACCAGCATCCACGAGAAGCTCCTATTTCCGTGTGGCACACACGCACAGACCCAGGAGGCCTCAGTGGTTTCACGGAGCTCACAGGCTCAGCGAAAAGGCAGATGAGCAAGGCCAGCAAGATGCTTCACTAGCAGTTTATCTTATCACACCAACAACTGCTACCCGGGACTCCATTAGCCCAAGTCACCCAAGGCCAGATGGGGAAGAACCTCCTCTCTCACAATCAGAAGGCGTAACATGAAAACCAGTGTGGGTGGGTTTGGGTTTTTTCTCCCATTTTTAATATGGTCACAGGTCTCTCTAGGAAAAATGAACACGACAGGGCAGGAAAGAGTTTTATCCAAAACAACTGTTAACAATTTGGTGAGTCTCCTTCTGGTCTTTTCCCCACTCGATTTAAGTTCTAACTTCCCACACCATATTCTCCCTTTTCACTTTATTATATAAGCATTTCTCACCATTAGAAACCCATCAGTTTATTTTAAGTTGCATCTGTGGTTCCCCAATGGCAACATTAACAGCTGCCTCCTATTCTGACTTCAAAAGTTTATGGATAACAGAAGGTAGTAAATAAAGAGAATGGAGAAGAAAAAGAAAATGAAAGCAATAAAATTTTAATGAAGAATCCATCTCCCAAAACAGTCTTGGTCACCAGCGTTAGGAGTTTCACACCTCTCCTTCAGTTCTGCTGGAATCGGTAGAGGGCAGGCTCCCGACTTGGCACAGGCTCCAGGAGGATCAGGCAGATGCAGGGGGAGACAAGGCAAGGCAGGCATGGGCCTGGGGTCAGTGCGGGTGAGAAGGAACACCGAGGAGGAGGGAGCAGCAAAGGTGCAACCAGCGGTGCCTCGCCAGCATCTAAGAAGCCCTGCCTGCCTTGTGGCAGTCCAGACCGGTCCATCTGCTCCGCTCTCCTTCCTCTCGTCAGTCCTGCAGGCATGCACTCTCGACTCTGGGCCTCAGCTCACACCGCTCCTCTGGGCGGAGGACTTGCTTCTCCAGCCACTGAGCACGCTCTTCACACGAGCATGGCGCCAGGAGCTTCACACTCGCTTTGGCCTTTTGTCCTTATGACGCCACCGGATAGGGACCATGCTGCATTACTGCATTCTGCAGGAGAGGAAGCCACAGCTGACTGTAGCGAGGACAGAGCCAAGGCTCTGAGACCCTGTGCCACCTCCCCAACCAGGTCAACTCTCCCAGGGCAGAGACCTGCCCAAAGCGCTCACTGGTCGAATGAACACTTTACTTATATCTCACGTCCTTCCCAAAACTATTTAACTATTTGAGTAGGTTAACAAAGAGAGACACCTTAGGGAAAAAATTATAACTATAAAGAAATCAGGTAAGGGAAAATAAAAGTAGACAAGAACGATGAGGCAGAAGGATGTAAATACATTGAAAACAGTGCATAAGCCCTTCACAAATTCCGTATATAGGCCCCAAATTTGGTTCTGTGCTTTCTATCGGCCAAAGCAAAAAAACCCAGGAAGTGGATATTCATAAAGTGGAGTTACGGTTTTACATCAGAAAGTCCTGTTGCCATAGAAATGAGATTGGAAACAATGTATGTCTCACCATCCAGCCTGATCAAAGGGCCTCTAAATGAGTCTATTTTCTGCTTAACTGTTGGCGAAACCTACAGTCGCTGCAAAGTAAACTGCTTGAAAAAGGACCAGACACTTCCCAGTGGTCTTATTCTGAATGTGCAGAATAGTCTAAGTGACCGAGAGGGGGCTTCAATGATCCCTCTGAGTCGCTGGATCCTAAACGGCTCTTCTGTCTGTCTGTCTCTCTCTCACCAGGTTAGCGCCCACCATAGCCTCATTGCCTCCCGATGCCCCCAGACCCTTACTTTGATGTCAGCTGCTTCTGCCTTCTCCCCACTCTTCCTTCTTGCATCTGTTCTTGTGATGATGTCTCAGCATTAGTGATGACCAAGCAGTGACTGCAGAGCAGACACCAGCCAGTCCCCTGACTCACTGCCTCTCCCTGCCTGCTCACATCACTGGTGGTGATTAGCCAGTCACTGTGCGAAAACACTTAGGATGTCTACAATCCTTCCTTTTCCTAAATGTAACGGCTATGCTGGACTGAATAGTATCCCCTAAAATTCGCGTGTGCCCAAAACCTCAGAATGAGAACTTATTTGGAAATAGGGTCTTTGAAGATGCAATAAATTAAGATGAGGTCACACCAGATTAGGGCGGACCCTAATCCAGTGACTGCTGTCTTACAAGAAGAAGAAACAGACACGCAGGGAAAAGGCCACGTACCCACGGAGGCAGATTGGAGAGCTGCATCTAAAAGCCAAGGAACTCTACGAATGGCCAGCAAGAAGCAGAAGCTGGGCAGAGGCAAGGGACCCTCCAGCAGGCCTTCAGACAGCACGGCCAGCCAACACCTTGACTTTGGATTTCTAGCCTCCAGAATTGTGAGAGAATGTTTCTGTTGTACTAAGCCATGCAGTTTCTGTTAATTTGTTACACATAGGAAATTAATAAAATGGCTAAACGCTTTACCCAGAAGAAAGAGCACCAGGTATCAAAAACTGACTTTGTAACTTGTATCCAGCAGGTATGATAGGCACAAAGCCTGGTTTCAGACCTTGACTTGTCACTCACTAGTTGTGGGACCTTGGGAAGGTTACTTAACCTCTCTGTACCTCAGTTTTGCCACCTATAAAATGGGGATATTACCAACCTCAGAGGGTTGTTATAAGGATTAAATAGGATGATTCCTATAAAGTGCTCAGAACAGTGCCTGGCACCTGTAAGCTCTGTATGTGTTTGTTATTGCCAGCATCATCAGAAGTTAAACTGACAGAAAAGGATAGAACCCAGTCCCCTCTTATTACAATTGTATACACAACGCCCACCTCTCAAGGTCCTATCCCCTTCTACCAGACGTGAAATACTGTGGGATGTCTTCCCCTAGGCTGTATGTGGCAACCAGAGACAGGCCCAAGACCAGGGTCAGATCAGGGTTTTCCACTGAAGTAGGACCGTCCATGTTTCAACACTTACTGGGCGATTCTGCAGAGCCAACATCTTCTCTTGTTGAATAATTCTGGGAATGCCACACACTATACTTAGCACGAATTCCAAACTCATCATTAAGAGACAACTATTTCGTTATATGGAGTTAGACTGTTGATCTTATCATTCTCAGCTCATTTCTAACCAGAGAGTGCAAGAATGCCCAGCCTTCCAAAACAGCCAGCTACCTTGTCCTGGCTCCACCTTAGCTAGGCACAAGGAAGCCAGAATCCTCCCAACACCCTTTGTTAATCTAGACCCCACAGCCCCAGCAATAAATACAAATGACCAACACTCACCCTTAGGAAATAGTTCCCCCTACTTTCAAGCCCACAGTTGTGCTAGAACCCTGGCTCTTACACGCTCCTGCCACCTTGTACTCTGGTTAAGAATCACCAATCTAAGGGCCGGCCCCGTGGCTGAGTGGTTAAGTTTGTGCGCTCTGCTTCAGTGGCCCAGGGTTTCACTAGCTCGGCTCCTGGACGCAGACCTAGCACCGCTCATCAGGCCATGCTGAGGCAGTGTCCCACATGCCACAACTAGAAGGACCTAAAACTAGAATATACAACTATGTACTGGGGAGCTTTGGGGAGAAGAAGAAGAAGAAGAAAAATGATGGGCAACAGATGTTAGCTTAGGTGCTAAACTTAAAAAAAAAAAAAAACAGAGTCACCAATGTAGAGGCCTCAAGCTGCCAGTCACAAGACAGCCAAATAGACATGCCCAGTCCAGTAAAACGGTAATAACTCATTTAAAATGCCAGCATCCCAAATAATACTTCTGAGGATAATTGGGATTATCTAAACATCTTTGAAATCGATGGGAAATATTATATTAATATCTTGCACTGAATGAGTGCCTTCTGTGTACCAGGCACCAAGAACTTTAGGTAGATGAATTCATTCAATTCTGACTACTATCATCACCCATTTTACAGCTGAACAACATGAACCAGGGAGGATAAGACTTTGTCCAAGGTCACACAACTAGTATTTGGAGGAGCCAGGTTAACAAACTAAAACAATATTCTGTTTTAAAAATCCTATACACCCCAGAGAGGCAACCTATTACCTCCCTGCACTATTTACAGAGACTAAATACAACTTGTTGTCTATGTACTAATACTCCTTAAATTACTAACCCCAAACTAAACTCTTTAAAAAGTTATGCATACTGTAAATGAAATACTACACTCTAACCCTAGTCCTGCAGACCACCTGAGGTGGCAAAGAAGTAAATCCTGCCACAGCTAGATTTTACACCCATGGCACTCATCCCCTGAGAAGAAGAGATGGATCCACACAGGCCCCTGGGGAGGTAATATTAACAGGTGCCTAGAGCCCCGCATTCTAACCGAGTTCTTTCTTGAACTCAAAGAAATTTCACCTTTCCGAGGCTTCTTCAGTTCACCCAATTGAAAAGTGAGAGGTCTTCGGAGGGTCCTCAAAAAATTAGACATAGAATTACCATATGATCCAGCAATCCCATTTTGGGTATACACCCAAAAGAAGTAAAAGCAGGGACTCACGTAGATACTTACAGACCCATGTTTATAGCAGCACTATTCACAATAGCCAAAAGTTGGAAACAGCACAAGCTGCTATCAATAGATAAATGGATAAACAAAATGTGGCACACACACAATGGAATATTATTCAGCCTTCAAAAGGAAGTAAGTTCTGACACATGCTAGAGCTTGGATGAACCCTGAGGACATTAAGCTAAGTGAAATAATCTAGTCACAAAAAGACAAATACTATATGATTCCTCTTATCAGAGGTACCTAGGGTAGTCAAAACCACAGAGACGGAAAGTGTAAGGGTGGGTGCCGGGGGCTGGGAGTTATTGTTTAATGAACACAGAGTGTCAGTTTGAGAAGATGAAAAAGTGCTAGAGATGGATGGCGATGATGTTTGCACAATGTGAATGTACTTACCGCCACGGAACTGTACACTTAAAAATGGTTAACATGGTAAGTTTTATGTCGTACATTTTATGACAAACACACAGAGGGGTTTTAATTAATTCAATGGATTTCAAACCATGGCTGCACCCTGGAATCTCCTAGAGAGATTTTTTAAAATATCTATTTGTCACCAGCAGTGGGAGGTTGGACACGGTGGCCCCCTGATGTGATGAGCTGTGAGGAAATAGCGTCACTCATAAGGCGTTCCTGCCCAGAAAGGCCTGGACTCCTCAGGGGATTCAGTGTCACTGAACTGATGGGGAGGTGGGAGAGATGTTCCAGCCCGGAGAAGACCGAGGGGCCATAACAGCCAAAGGTAATGGGAGAAACTCGACTGGACCCCCCATCCCAAAAACTGCCTATGAAGCTCAGTTGGGGGAGATCTTAGTGTAGGATTTAAAATTGGACTGTGGGCTTGAACGTGTGGTACCGTGGCATTGAGGACACAGCTGTAGAGGGGAATATCCTTGCTGGCACATGAGATGGGTGCTGAAACATTTAGGGGTGTGCTGTTACAATGTCTGCAGACAGAAGGGTGTGGCAAGATGTTGACAGTTGGTAGAGCTACGTGAAAGGAATGGATGTTCACTGTGTCGTTCCATGAGGTTTTGAGGGTTCAAAATGTTTTGATAGGAAAACAAAACACAAACACCTATGCCAGAGCTCTACCCCCAAACAAAGACACGGAACATCTAGGGGAGGAGATCCAGGGACGGCTGTTTTCTTCGTGAAGCTCCCCTGGAGATTCTAATGGGCAGCCAGGTTGGCAAGTACAAATTAGAAAGGCTCTCAGCCAAGACGTGACAGTACGATGGCGTGGATAATAGTCACAGGCGTACAATGAAGCTAGGAGGCTGGCCTGCTGTTGACACTCAGCAGCCCTGGGAAATCTTTTCAAGCCCCAAGTGATCCCAGCTGCCCTGCCTTCCACCCCTCATTTACTTAAGAATAAGCCACAACATGTCAACTTTGTAAAGAAATGAGCTCTGTCAACAGCCTGGGAGACAGAATTGCCCTCCCCAGCTGCATCCCCCCACTGCAAAAACCACAGATCTCCTCGTCTCGCAAAGGAGTCTCCCTTTAGGAAACACTTTTCATTTTGAGAGCATCTGTCTCAAAGACACTACTCTTGAAATGTCTCTTCGGTTTTGAGGACCCTACTATACACTTGTGTTTCCAGTATTTACACTTCTTAGGAAGAGAAATACTCAGATGGAAAAGGAAGGATCTGGCCAAGAATATATATTAGGATTCAGAAAATTTACATCTCAAAGATATTGCTACCAAAAGCCAAAATTTTGCCTTTCAAGCTGGGGGGGAAGAAGACAGTTTCACTTCAAACATGGGTCCAAAAACAGCCTATGTCACAAAACTAGAGTGGCACTGCCTTTGAGGTGGATGATTAAGTCAAAAACACTTTTCAATACTAATAAGACTATACCAAGGGTGACTCACGTAATTGGCAAAATTACCCCTCCCCCCAAGACCACACATATAAAAAATTACAGTTTTTAGAGTGATCTCCCAGACCTCACATCCCTCAAGGTAAACATAAACCCATTTTCGGATATAGACAGAAGCTCAGAGAAGTCATACCCAGCGCCGCACATTGCTAACTTTACCTTGCTGATCCTTATGTTTCTCATCTATCCTCTCATCATCTCTATCCCACCACGACAGCTTACAATTAGAGTCCTGGATCTCTGGACACTTCGGTCTTTCAATCTCTGTCTCTCTCTCACACACACATGTGCACATGTATACACACACACCTGGAAAATTAGATCTCCACTGAACCCTTCCAATAACAACAGACCCGTTTTTCAGACTCTAATTTTCTCAAGGCAGAGTTTCTAGCTAACAAGAACTTTGTATCCTGAGCAGCAAAGGGTGACTCTTATAACTTTCCTGACAATAAAAACATTTTTATAGTAGAACATCTGAAGAGAAAAAAGATTTTTTAAAAATTCACTCATGATCTTATTACCTAGAAAGAACCACTGTTGACATGTTGAATGACACGTTCCAGACACCGGGGTAGAGCAGCGACCAAAAGACACAGTTCTGATCCTCATGGATTTTATTGCTGTTCTATTTTATCCATGTTATTCTCAGAGTAGTCAATGTAGTACAACATTTTCCAAACACATTTGCTTTATTTTTTTGAAAGCTAATACATGGTGAAAACAATTTCGAATGGTATTCGCACCCTCGCCCTCAGACTCCCTCCCCAAAGGCAACCTCTACAAGATGCTGCATAACCTTCTAGAGGCATTCACGAGCACACAGGGTAACATATCTTCCCTTGTTTAACACATCAAAGGTACAGGTTTTCAGAGATTTCAAAACTACTACATAGAAGCACACTAAGTTCCATTCCCTCCTCAGAGTTCACCTAATCCAATGTGAAGAGTTACAACCAGAGCCCATTAAAGAGGAATACGTGAACACAATCCTCTACACTATTATAACCAGTTCAAACTGACAGCAGCAGTCACACATCACTTAACGACAGGGATATATTCCAAGAAATGCGTTGTGAGGGGATTTCATCATTGACCAAAACGTCATTATACAGTGCATGGCTGCATTATGTTAGGGACCTGAGGAAGAAAGCTCTGAGACTGTCCCCAGAATCAGTTCCAAAGCAAGGAAAGGACTCATGTGGGCTTGGTTCTCATGGAGACAGAACTGTATCTTTATAGATTCTTTTTAAATGAGTATTTTTTCCTTTGGAAAATAAAACTCATTAGCAGATACAGAATGAAAGCGAGAGCATACTTGTATTAGCTGTGTAATGACCGTTTCTTGGAAAAACTTCCTGAGAGTTCACTATGAGCAAGGCTCTGGGAAGCCACCTGCCTAGATCTCATATGGAGGGAGCACAGCTCAGGGGGTGGGTGGACGGAGAGCTCACAGTCCGCAAGGCTGACCATGTGACTGACGTCTTGGTAAGCTCCTTAGCCCAAGGCTGTGAAGCCTGCTCGGTCAGCCCAGGGCTGAGGCAAAGAACGCACGAAGTGACAGAGCTCCCCAGGGTCCCAGGTGGGACCCGGCCAAGTCTGGCTGATGCCAATGCTCCCTTTTTGGGGAAGTGAGGAGTAGAGTGGTTGATAGGAAACATTTATATGAAACTCACCAGAATAAAAAAACCTGGTAGAAAGGGGAGGGAGGCAGAATGGATGAGTAAGCTGAAAGAAGAGCCCAGATTCTCAATTTCCAATGGCTCCAACATTCCAGTTATGCCCCATCTCCCTTCTAGACCCCACAGCACTGGGGTGACCAGAAGGGTGGCTGACCCTGGTAGGCAAGTCAAGCTCCACAATCTGAAGCCGGCATGAAGACCAGCACTTATCTCAAGTAGCTGCTTCCCCTCTCGACAGCCTCCTGAGCTCTCGGGCTTCAAAGCAGCAGCAGCAGCAGCAACAACGATCAACTTACCTTTGGACACCTGAATGAGACAACAGGAGGCTTGATAACTTCAGAGTGACAATTCCACGATTGTCTCTGAGGTGCCCAAAAAACGCAGTGCAGAAAACCAACCCCCAACCAACTTTATTTGGAAACAGTCAGCAACAGATCATGGTACTTCCATAAACAGGATTAATTTGACCTCCATCCAAATTGACAGATCGCCTCCATTTCATATAGATAGCTAAAGAGTTTCCCCATGAGTACATGCTCTCAAGAGAGTACGGGGCCAGGATTTTAAATCTACTTTTGGGTAAAGTGAGAAAAGGGCAGGAAGGCGGAAGACGGGCAAGTGGGTGGGTGAGGGTGACCACCCCCACCCCCCCCCCGCCCACCATTTGAGTGCTGGCTCCTCACAGGCACATTGTGAATATGTGTGTTTCCAAGTATTAAATCATTTAACCCTCTGAGCCTGCACTTTCCCCCCTGCATTTTACAGGTTAGGAAACTGAGACAGAGACATTGAAACAACTTACCTAGGTTCCACAGACAGGGAAAGCAAATCTCAACTGAACAGTAAATAGCTGCCTGGCACTTGAAAGCTGTTGAGATTACCTTTAATTCGACAGATGAAAGAAATAAGTTCCTCCTTTAGCCAAGCAGTACAGTACAGACACTTTAAGCAAAACCTGTTTATGGAGCATCTTCTAGGTGCCAGGCTACCGGCTAGGGACTGACCTAAGCGTTACTTAAGGAGTTGAAATACATGTCGCTTCAATCACATGCAAGTCAAGTCTCTCTATACAGAGACTAAGGAACGGCATTATCATTACTTAAGATTGAATTCATATTGGCAATGAAATATGAGATGAGACAAAATTATCAGGAACTAATCTGCCTTAATTTTTTTTTTTAGTGATATAAAAACGTCTTCCTTCAGAGATTTAGTAGTAATAGAGAAAGAAGAACAACTAAAAGTCATCATCTTTGGGCATCCCAAGCAAAAAAATCATAGACATGTCCTCTCTCTTTAATCAGTAACAAAATACCCAGATGTGTAGTTTTCCACAACGTGGGGATGACCTGGGCGCACTTATTCCTATCAAATAACCTCTCTGCCATCCTTTTCAATGTTCTAAAAATTGTGAATAAGGAGACGAATGAAAAACACTAAGTTGTCCTGGAGGAAAAAAATGGATCAAGACAACATCCTTGAACCATTACTGTCCGGGCACCCCTTGCAAGAATTAGAGGCCAGGACTGGGCCTCCCTTTTCCACAAAAAGGCTCACTCAGCCTTCCCAATGGCTCCTAGGAGCACCACCCCACCTAGAAAGCCTCGGGGAGCTGACCTCACTGAATCCCTCATCAGGGGAGATTTTGGCCTTTATCTTCTAAATCACATTTGTTTCCCAGAAGGGAGAAAAGCAAGCTTAAAGCCATACCAAAATAAATCCTATAAAATAAACACAAACCCGTATAGAAATCAGTGCCTGGGTTTGTATGCGGTACATGTGCGCTCAAATCAAACACACAGGAATACTGTAAATCACACACTGGGTAAGGTGCCCATGTGTTTTCACTTACTTGACAAAAGCCTGAAGCACTGGGAAGAAGGCAACGGTATATTAGGAACGCCTTCCCTCCTGCACTAGAGCAGTGCACCAAATCAGCTAGAGGTTTCTAGAAACCTTCCTGCACCCAACCCCAGAGTTCTGATCCAGGAGGTCCGGTGAGGCCGGAAATTCACCTTTCTGACAAGTTCTCAGGTGATGCTCTGCTGCGGTGGCTGTCTGGGCGCCGCTCCTTGAGAACCACTGCGCTGCCTGGAGAGCCAGCTGTGGGCTCCTTTTAGGCACCTCGGCAAGAAGGGCCAGACATAATCCATGATGGGAAAATTAAAGGAGCATCCAGTTAGAGTTTAGTTACATCTGTGCACCTGCTAGTGAACTGGAAATGTGGCATGAGCCATTTTTCAACAAACTGGGATGTTGATCATTTGAGGGCACTAAATCTCCAGTGAAATTTGAGAAGTAAAAATTACCGCAAGTAATGGAGACAATGAGGAAAAAAGAAGTGGGAGAAACTCTCCCCCTAGATAATTCAGTTGTCACGGTCCTGGACCTGCTCTAACTGCCCCTTTTTCTTACCGGTTCTCAGAGAATTCCCCTGCTGGCAGAGTTTAGCTAGTTGCTGGTCTCCGCAACTGGAATCTGTGAGGCTCCGGCGAGAGTCCACGCCTACCTACCTCTCTCTGTATTCACTGAATGCCACCAGTCCCATAAGCATAATCATTCTTCACTAATCTCTGGCCTATCCTGAGCAAAATTATCTGACAAACTTGCCCATCACAAAGAATGCCCAAACCTGGATGCATGTGAAGGGGTCTCTGAGCAGCGGAGAGAGGGGGCACCAAATGCACGCGTCCCCAAAGCTCACCCATGCTCCTGCAGGTCCACCACACCCAAGCTTCCCACCGCTGCCCACCTCGCCGGGCCACTCACCCATGAACGTCCAACGAAAAGTTACAAAAAAGAGAAAAGGTGTCTCCAAGAACAAGACACTTCAGTGAGAGATCGGATCAAGCCACTCTCCTCAAGACAGCTCTACCTGCCCTCCATTGCCTACAAATAAAGGATTCCATGATGTATCCCCATCCACAGCATCTACCCATACATCCTAAGCTTCAGCCCCACCCAACTACCCATGCAACAGATGCACTGGAATGCCTTTTGGCTTTTCCTCTGACCTTCCTCAAGGTCATGTTCAAATTCACAACCTTCATGAAGCCTTTCCATCGCCCCATTCAAATCCATCACCCTCATGTCTCCACTTTCATGGAACTTGCAAGTTCACTAATAGAAGTATAAGCATCATTCTTTATCTCCCAGATTCTCTTATAAGCTGCAACCATCTTAGTCATTTTTCCTTCATCCACAGTGTGTTATACATATTAGGTGATCAATTAATTGAAATAACTACAATTTGCTTAGCACTATGTGCCAGGAACCACAGGAGCCACCGTTAGAGGAATATAAAACAACACCTTTCCAGGTACAGGAGAAAACCCCAAGGCTGCTCATGCAGTCAATGGCTAAGTCAGGATTCAAACCCACATCTATTAACTCTAAAGCTTTTGCCATTTCATCGATACCACTCTTCAAGAGAGAAAAATAGAAAAGTAACGTGAAAATGTATCAGCTCACTGGTCACTCAACCCTTACAAGCTTCTGCCTGACTTCTCATCAACCCCAGATTCAAGGCATGGCCAGTACGGTCAGCCCTCCAGATCCACAGGTTCCACATCCACGGATTCAACCAACTGCAGATCAAAAATACACGGTTGATGGAACCCGTGCATAGGCAGGGCCTGCCACAGGGACTTGAGCACCAGCTGATTTGGGGATCCAAGGGTGGTCCTGGGAGCAATCTTCTGCAGGTAACGAGGGATGACTACGTGTAATAAAGTGGTTTACAAATTACCCTATTTGGAATCACTGGAGCATGCCACTACATTACGGAAAAGCCTTTCTTTCATTTCAGTGCCTCACAGTGAGAATGGGATGTCTCTACCTATTTATGTAAAATCCTTTGATGAAGCCTGGAAGTACTCTATAAAAAGCCTATGTGATCTTCTATGCTTTTTCTGGGGGGGTCAGGAGGTGACAAAATGAACTTTAGAAAATATCATGCATCTATTTTTTAAAAAGCACACTCTCCAAATGGCTGCAGATTTCCACAGTTTGATAACATCATCACAAACATTTGAAACAGAAAGAAGGGGCAAACCCCGACGATTCAGTTAGGGGAGGCAAATTGGCAACTGCGGGGGAGAAGAGGCTCCAGGGTCTGACGGCACCGGCTTTCAAGTTGGCACTGTCACCAGCTAGCTGTGTGGCCTTGAGACAGTACCATAGATTCCGGCACGTCTGTGAAAGGGGGAGACCACTGGCCCCCTCAAAGGTGATGGTGAGCAGATGTTAACAACAGCACATGGGAAGCCCCAGCTCTTGGTCAGTTCACAAACCTTCATTCCACAGCCCACGCTGAACTGCCTACCCTGGAGGACTCACCTGGCCATCACATCAGAAGCTGAGCGGCCTCTGTTTCTCTTTTGGTTACCATGAAAACTTGGTGCGTTAGATCTGAATGAGCTGTAAAAGTTTGTGGAGTGGGAGGGTCAGAGGCAACAGCAAAGCCCTGGCTCCCTAGAGAAAAAACAGGTTAGCTAACACCCTGAATAACACTGAATTCTCAAACAAACTCCGTATTACGAGCTTAAACTCTCCCAAACAAGTCATTTTGGCTAACAACATGTGTAATTAAAGTTAAAAGCAGACTAACATAACACTTTAGCTGTTGACCTTAAAGATCCTTTTGAAAAGCTCAACCAGAACATTAGCACATGAAGGAGCGCCTTGACTTTTGTCTACTAACGACAGCATCACATGACGACACTGTATGTCTTGAACCTCCTGAGGCTTGGACAAAGGCACCGGTAGACGTTAGAGGCACGCCGCTGCACACGGCTGTAGTCAATCCTGCTCTACGCACCTGAGTTTAATTGACAACTTAAAGCCCTTCATCTCGGATTGGTACTGGGAAAGGGATCAGAGGTTTAGTTATATTGCCCACCCCAATACTCCAGTTACCAGGTGATTTAGAAATCTCACCATTCAGACAAGAGCATCATTCAAAAGCTCACAGCATTGGCCAGAACTTCCCCCCACAACCCACACATCCACACGTCCGCTGGGCTTATGTTGTACTTTTTTAAAAGAAGCAAAGAGTCAAACATTGATCACTATTGCTTTTACAATGTTTCTCATGAAGGAAGTTTTCCAGAGAATAGAAAACCACAGTTCTTGCCACACACAAGCCGATCACCGACCCACAGCGGGCGCTTAAATGGTGGCTGAATTGTTGGTGATGAGGGAAATCATCTAAGCCGAGTCACAAAGCCCCTTCTGTGCTATTACAGATCTTTTCAACTCTCAAGTAACCAGAACAAAACTTTTGACAGATCACGGTGGCGACGTGTTTTCAGAATTACTTTGGCAAATGCATCGTAGTTCATCACAATGGCACAAAAGTTGTTTGCAAATCATACTTAACCATAGTGTCGTTTAAATTTGGTTTGAGTGTAGAAACACATTCTGGTTACAATATTATCTAATATTCTGGTTACGGCTGAATTAATATAAAAAGCCTTCCACCTTTGCCTTTCTGCACTTCTTCCCTGAAGAACTGCACTAGTGAGCTGATAATTCAGCTTTGTTCTGTAGTAATACCGCACAAAACAACTTCACAAGTTGCCGGAGGATGTGGCCAATACGGAAGAAGCAGGGATTAAACAGAAAGTGGTCTATTTAGTTTTAACTCAGCGTTCCAGTGTGCAAATCAGGACGACTTCAGTAACCTCCCATGTCAGAAATCTGAGAAGGGAGCCTTCATGGAGAACCCATTGAGAAATGTTTCCAGGACAACTTACTAGGTGGTATCTTACAGACATCAGCCTGGTGGAGAGGAGAGAGACCATACCAGCCCTGAGCTAATTTACAAGAATTACTGAATTAAATGACATTTCAAGGGGAGGAGAGATGGCAGAACAGAAGACTAGACCTAAAACAAGTGTAACAGCTTACTTGAAACTACCAAAATTTGTTTTTAAAGCCCACTCTCAAATACCTTTTACTCAGAATGTACGGGCGGGAACTGAAGTTACAACAACGTATAGGGCTTTGTTTCTTTGTATATATCGGGGATAAAACCTGTTTGGTATAGTTCGAGGTTTTATTGAGCCTGTACTTAGCAAAAAACAAACGAGAAAAAGCCCAGCCTGGTAATGCAAGAGAGCAAGGACGACGCTGCGCAATCCTCGCTGGCCTTCCCGTGAGGAGCCCACAGCACTGCTTTCAACCTTGTGGTGACAGAAGGCCCAGGAAGCCAACCACTAGAAATTATATATTCTAACACACCATGTCATCCCCTTTCGCATGAATAGTCAGAGTTAGATAGTACCTATTAACACTAAGGCATATTCCACTAGATTTCATTTTTAAAGTAAACTGTTTAAAAATAAACATTCATGAACCTGTTACCAAAATTACAGAAATGTTCAATTTTAATTTGTATTAAAGCCTTAAAACTTCAAGGTGACCGTAAAGTCTGGAAACCAGCAAATATTTTCCATTTTTTACTACGTCAAGTGACCAAAGAATGCCAGCACTCGCTAGGCGGGGGCAAGGTAAATAGGAGCGATTCCAACAAGGTGGCACACCACGCCGTCACACCAGACTGGAGAAAAGCTGGACAACGACGTCCAAAGAAAGTGCTGTGGGGAGTGCTCTTCACACTTGCGAGACCTGAACCTCCTTCACCACTGCTTCTGGAGGGTGCTAAACCCACAGGAATATTCAAAGACATCAGGCGACAGCACAGATGCGCACGCAGAGACTGATGGAAATGCCGTACCGATGCACCCCATTCACTGCAAGTGTGCACGGCACGCTGAACTAGGGAGGACGACACGCACAATGGATCATAGTTTTTACGTGACATCAAAAACCATTTTTTATGTGTATTCGTCTCGTTTCCAGACTTTGTGGTCATCTTATAATTTGACACAGCAAAACTACCATATGTTCTGGGAGCTTGTCGCATAAGCGACTTGCACTAACCCGAGGCTGACACCACACGCTCTGGATGAGCAGTGTGCCTCCTTGAACCCCAGAAGCTCTGCTGTCTGTCTGGTTTACCAAAGGGCAAACTAAGAGCCCGGTCCTGGTGAACTGCTGAATGCGTTTCCCAGGAGGACAGAAGCTGGGCTCACTCCTCAGCCTCCTCCTCACTGACACCAAAAGGGTCTCAAGAGGAAAACTAACCTCCCACCTCTGACACTCCATTCCCAGCCTGGCGGCAGAAAGGGGAGGGTGAATTTATACAAGATGACCACTCCCCTTTTTGGATTAGGCAAGTGCGTGGCCCTCTCAACCAGTCAGAACCACACAAACCACCCCGCAGGGGGTACCACCACCTTAACCCAAACCTGGTACCTCTGCCACCAAGGCCAGCCTGGCAGAAAGGTTAACCTGTGGCCCTTGGTCATGGGTTCACTGACAGGGCCACCCCTGGAGAGAGAGAGCAAGCCAACTTTCTGTTTGTTTTAAAGGAAATACTTCCTGGCACATGTTTAGTAAAGACTCTGAACTCTGCACATGAAGCCACGTGGTCGGTGCTAATCTGGTTCCATCCACTCACGATCCGCCAAAGCAATTTCTCCCCGAGGGCAGCCCCGGGCTGGGTAATCGACACCATCTCCTTCAAGTCACGCGGGCTCCGACCGGATCCCGGGAGCACGGCGCCGCGTCCTCTCCCCGCCGGGCCCAGCGCTCCGCGCGCGGCACAGTCCTGTCCGGTCAGGGGGGAGCGGGGAGGGGACGGGCTGGGGCCCGAGGTGCCCCTTTGACAGCAGCAGGAAAGCACTTACACCTGTGGGGCCCAAACTGGCTCCTTCGGCTCAGATGAAGTCCGCGGGAGCGGGGTAGGAGGGGGCGCCGGCCCCTCCAGGAAGGCCGACTGTGCCGCTAGCAGAGCGCGCAGCCACACTGCTTGCGGTGCCCACCTGTAGCCGCAGCAAACAAACTTTGCTCCCCTTCTGAGTTGGAAGAATCCGGTCCCTTACGCCACCCCCTGGCGCGAGCTGGCAGCGGCCCGCAGCTTGGCGGGTCTTCACCTGATACCCCTAAACCCCGACCTGGGTCTGTCCCAGAGCGCAGACCCAGCGCCGCCCCGCGCCCCGGTGGGGTTTGCGGCTCGAGGGCTGGGGTGCCGGCTGGGGAACGGGGATCGGTGGGGACAGCGGGAGGACGCCGTTCACTACGTGTCGCACCTCCGGCCCCCAACTCCGCCAGCCGCACAGCCGCAGCCCTCCTGTCCCTCCGCGGCGCGCGCCCGAGCCCTCGGCTTCTCCGACGCGGTCCTTGGGGAGGGGGCTCCCCAAGGCCGGCGGGAGCCCCGCGCACTTACAGCCATAGCGGGGTCTCTGCAGGGACGGCAGCTCCTCGTGGGGCATCCTGCGCGGCTCCGGGGGCCCGCCCGGGGCGCGCCCCCCGCGGCTCCCCTCGCTGGCCAGGCTCGCCGGCTCCGCGCCCCACCGGCGCGCTCGTATCCGGCCTCTCGCTGCCCTTCCCTGGCCGCCCTGTGACGGGCGACCCGCTCCCTCGGTGCTCCCTCGTCGGCGCCCGCTGCAGCCGCCGCGCGCTGACACCGAGCAAAGTGAACTCTCCGCCCTCGCCCTCCCGGCCGCCGCCGCCTCCCGGGCAGGTCTCCTTTCTCCTCCAGCCCGGCCCCGTTATTCTCCGCGGGAGGAGCGCGCGCCGGCGCAGCGCCCCCTGCCGCGCGCGGGGCGCAGCGCCCGGGCCGCGTGGACCCGCCCCGCCCGGGCCGCGGGGAGGAAGGGGCTGAGCGGGGCGCTGGGCCGGGATCCCCTGCAGCTGGGCCCGCGCACAGCTGGCCTCGGGGCGGCGGCTGCCCCGCCCGGTTTCTCACTTCTGGAGCGCTTAGAGGGTGGAAGTGAACCTCCGCGGAGAAGAGCAAGAGAAACCGCAGAAGACACAGGCAGCCCCCGTCGCCGGGGTGTTGCTGAGTTACAGAAGGACAAACAGCACGGTTCCTTTTCCTCTGGGGAGATTGCACGTTGACTCTCTTTGCTTTTTTTTCATTCGAAAGTTGCTTCTGTGACTCTTTGTCTACAAAATGCACGGTTCCCCTTTCGTGACAAGAAATTGAGAGTGTGCGTATGTTTGCAGGAGAAGCAAAATCTAACGCCACCCTAGCAGCCTCTCCAAACAACCGCGAGTCCTGGGCTCCACCCCAGGTCGGCCCCCCCCCCCCCTCCCCGTACTGAACTATCGCCCAGTCCAGCTGGGGTCGCACACCACAAAAACCTTTTCCGGCTAAGCTTTTGAGGAAATTAAACTGCATGTGGCTGTTTTAAAAGGCGGGTTTTCATGCGGTCACCTGAAGCTGTTTTTCTCTTTGTGCCTCAGAGTGAGAGGATCTGGAGGAAGGCGAGACTCCTCTGTATCTGTGCCCTCTCCTCCTTGTCAAACGTGGAGAGTATGGGGGACCAGATGGCCGGCAAAATAAAATAACTCGGGTAGGGTTGTAAGAGATTATTTAATTGAAGAAAAGGTGGCATGTGACACCATTTTTAAGTATGCAAAGATACAGAGAGTGGCCAGCTGTTTTCCATCTCGTAGGGGCGATGCAGTCAGTCCTCCTCAAACTTGCTGAAACTCAGATGCTTGGACCCCACCCTCGGAGTTTCCAGTCGAGTGGGTCTGGGCTGGGGCCCATGAATTTGCATTTCTAACAAGCTGCCGGGTGATGCTGGCCCTGCAGATCAGCAGACCAGGCCTACAGTATGCGGTTCTGGTCGGAAGCAGGCACAGGGGGTTTCAGCCCAACTTAGGGAACGCTTCATCAGACAGCAGAGCAAGAGGATTCTCTCCCCAATCCTCCAATTTTTAATGTTTTTTTCTGGAGGCGTTAGATTCTCACTTGGTTGGAATAGAATGAGTGGGGTTTTTCTTCCTTAAAAAGCAGATGCTTCTAACTGTAGGAGCAATTCAAAGGTGAAACGGCCCCATTTTGAGGCACAGCACCCCAGCAGTCAGTGTTCACAGAGGAGGACATGTTCGAGGAAATGTGTTTCAGGACATGCTGAACTGGTTCATTCCATCTCTATGATTCTATGGGGTAAGTACTAACAATGAAGCCCTTACTTGCACGTATCAATTTTCAGTGTAAGTGTATGATATAGGGCCCAAATAAGTGGGTAGTCTATGTATTTAGAGGTAGAAAAACATCACTGTAAACTAGAATGATGAAGGAAGGCAATAGGATTTGAAAGTACGGTTTGAGGTGGACCTTGAAAAATTGGTAAGAGGTGGACGGAGAATATTCACTCCTGAAAGTCTGGGCTGGGGCCCATAGATTTGCATTGCTAACAAGGAGCACACTGACCCTCAGGCTAAGAGGACAGTATCCCAGGAGCTTTGGAGAGCTCTTCTAGGTTTGGGGAATGGGAGATGTGTGATGCAAGGCCGTTTAGGGAGGGTGAATCTTGCAGCAGGTTAGAAGACAGATTAGAGCAGGGCAACCTGGAGGTGCTAACAACTGGGGAAGGGGCTATGGCAGAGGGTGAAGGGAGAGCAAGGAGAGTAACGAGGCTGACACCAGCAAGAGTGAAAAAGGGGAGTTTGAAGAAAAATAAGTTGGTGCCATCAGCACTTAGATAGATATCCCAGATAGTAATGAGTAGATTGAGTAAATATCTGTTACTGGTAGCAAATGAAGGTTAAGCATAAATAGGTGATCTGCAGGAGAGTAGGTCTAAATTCACGTTCAAGCTGGTCAGTTCTTCTCTGAGGGCTCCGGGGAAGTTCAAGGCTTTGTCGTGGCTAATGTTTCTATGAAGAACTTAATGCAAGAGGAAATTCTAAAGGCAAATGCTCCTGATTTTTTGCAAGTGCTGAAACTAATCTTTGAGATTTCAGTCTGCATTCACCATGTAACAACAGTACTATCTCCCAGATCACGTCTCGGCAGAATCTCAGAAAAGAAACTTGTCTGCAGAATCCTGGGCTATTTTCTCTTAGGGTTTGAGATTGAAGAGCGATTCAAATAAATACGAGGCAATGTGCCAACTCACATCGCCATATGACTATGCTTGCAAGAATATTAAAAACAAAAACTGAGGCTGCTAGGGAAAAATGTTTTTTTAATAAAGCAAGAAAATTTTTTTCTTTAATGTAAAACAAAAGATGACATTGAAAACTACGAGACATGGTAAAACAATTTTAAAAGCAATATTGTTCCAAAATTTTTGTTTACTCATCTCTCTTCTTTTGGTAAGTTGAAATGAGCATAAAGGTGTTTGAAAAAAATGCCACTTTGTTTTTATAACAATAACATTATTTATTTGATTTAACAGCATCAAACAGGATAAAAATGCATGTTTGAGTAAAACTTGGCACAAAAGTTTAACATTTCATTCACCTTTGAAATGATTTGGTAGTTTTCCAATAATACCATGTTATCGATCGTTTTAACATATTTACCAGAATAGGGACCAATGTGCTTTCAAAGCGTCTCCGAAGTGAAGCAGGAAAAAATGGCAGGAAAGAAATTACTCAAGGCTTTTTCAAAGTCCTGGGAGCCCTTGGGTTAGTTAAAATTTTTAACTGTGTCCCAGAAAAAGATAGATGCTGAGCAGGAGCAGGAACGGCGCTTTACTGCAAAGGAGACATGTAGATCTAAAAAGGAAATTGCTATGGTCCAACATCAGATTAAAAGAAAAAGAATCAAAAGAGAAATAAATGCAACAGTGTTGCCATTCTCAAAAACAAAAGTGGGAGTAGCAGCGTCAGGGGAGAGAAGAAGTGTAGAACTGATGGCCTCTTAGCATCCCTTCCCAGACCAGGAAACAGAGAGGCAGAGAGAGGCTGCGGGATTTCCATGGCTAAGGAAGAAGAGAGCCTCAACCACATTCCAGGCCTCCTGAGAGTCTCCGCCCATTGCTTTTTCCACTGCACGCATTTTAGTTTATATATCTACGTATATATTTTTTTTCAATGAAGTCCTTTTTCACTTCACTAAAAGCCTGTAATTTTGGACAACTTTCAAATATTTTGTCAATGTAAATCGGCCTGTTTATCTCTGCTTTGAAGTTAACGTTATAAACAAATCAAAGTTTGGAAAGTCTGTCTAAACTTTAATTCGAGCAAATAAATAAATAAAACCATATGCAATTCCCTTATAATTTTTCCCATTTCACAGTTTAAGAAAGTTAGAACTCAAGTGACTCCAAAGATGATCCCCAGGGTACCCTGGAGATGAGCAGGAGAAGGAGAAGCATTGGTTGTAGGTGGCCACCTTCCTTTTTATCCCCTTTACCCGGCATTAACGTCCTCCATTGCATGTATCATCTGACACACCATATAGTGGGTTATTTGTTTACTGTTTGTCTCCTGCCTCTAGAACGTGAGCTTCTTGATCTAATTCTTCACCGCTGTGTGCCCAGGACCTCCAGCAATGCCTGGAATGTAGTAGCTACTGCTACATACTAAATTTATTAAATACTGATGAGTTTACTAAATACTGATGTGTACCAGGCACTATACTAGGAAGAGTTGTTACTTTCGATCCTATACCAACTCTGTGAGAAAGATATCCTTATCCTATTTCACAATGAGGAAATAGACCCAGAGAGTATCATAGCTGGTAAAGGGCAGCACTGGGTTTACCTGAGTCCAAACTTTTCCCCCAGCACGGAAGCCCCTCTCCTGTTCTTTTGACTAACAAATTGAACTACAAACGTCAACATGTTCATCTTCTGCTAAATGCATGTTCCCTTTCCCCAGGTGAATGCTAAAGGACCTACTGCAAATGTCCCCAAGTTACCATCATCCATTTTCCATCACAAAGAACTAGGGACCTGGGTCTAGCCTGTGTCCAGGCACCAGCTCTGGTTGTAGTTTGACTGATAGTCCCCTGGAGTTCCCTGTTGGTCTGGTATGTATTAATGAGATATGATCTGAAAGGTGCTCAGGAAAGAGCTCTGCCACATACCAGCAAAGTTGTTCTGAATCAGTTTATCAAAATCATCCGAGCTTTCCCTTCTAACTTCAAGTATGCTTTATCTTAATCTCGGATTGACCTATCTTTGGCAGTAGCTCTTAGTTCTAGCTTTAATTTTCTCTGCCTGACTCTCATACCTCCCTTCTGGAACACTGTGTCTTAGTCGGTTGATGAGACGCAAACTTCTCGATGACCTAGGAGAGCTTGGATATTTTTGAAAGAGGCTTCAGTATCAGGGAATGAAAATTAAAACACCCATTAGGTTGACAAAAATTAAAAAGTCTATCAAGTATGGCGAATTAGGAGCTCTCCTACGGTTGGAGGAGGAGTGTACTTTGAGCAATCATTTTGAGAAATAAGCTGGCCATCTCTAGTTAAGGTAAAGATGTACATTTCCTGAAATCCAGCAATTCCACATCTACTAAGATCCTCTAAAGAAGCTCCCACATTCAGGGAAACAAGCACAAAGATGATCATTCCAGAGAAAAACTGCAAGCAACCTAAATGGCATTTAGTGGCAGAATACATACACTGTGATATAGAAAAATATGATAGAGATTGATAAATAAATACAGTGTGATGCCATTCATGTGCAATTACAAAAACACAGATAATATTACATAATACATACAGGGACATGTGCTTGTACTAAAAGTATGAAAAACATGCCGAGGAAGAATGTCCCAGATCGAATAGGAATAACCTCTGAGCAGCTAGAGAAGGGAATGAAAGCTGACAAGGTAGACCAGGAACATCAAATATATCGACAACATTTAATTTCCTTTTAAAAAACTGAAGCCAATATGGCATTTGTTGTATCCAGGTGGTACATACATAAACATTTAATATTCTACCCTCTGTATCTCTCTTTATGTTTGGAATGTTTTTCAAAATATTTTTTAAGAAGAAACATGCATTCTGTTAGTATAGGCAAATGGAAATAATGTCTTAGTTTGTTGGTGTACCAGTTTTTTAAGTTCAGATGCATTTAATTTTCTTGATCAAGGCAAATCTATATTATTTCAAAACAAAGCCTCATTGAGATAAACATATTGATGGTGGCAATTTGAATATGCAAACATATGTATCTTTCCAGGAAGGTGCTTATTATCTGATGAAGGGGTTGTAGCTTCTATGTCCAAACTCAGCTGCCCCAAGGGACTGCTGGACTGGCTTTTCCATTTGGGAACTAGTTCACGACTCCTGGTCCTCAGTTAAAACTCAATGAGAGCTAGCTCTTCCCTTTAATGAGTGGTCGGAGGGCTGACCATAGGATTTGTCTGCTGCCTAAGCAGAGATTGCCACTTTCACAAAGTACTGCTTAAACATTTTGGTGGGCCCCCCTTCATTTTAAAGCCTCTCTCTCTTTTTTTTTAGTGGGGAGGGAGTAGGGTGGAGTGGGTAACCAGCTGCTAAAGCTCAGCTTGTTAAGAGTTAACTTCACATCTGGATCTGGTCAGCCCGAGGCCAAGTGCAAAAGCTAAGAGTGAACCAAAGCTAAGAGTGAACCACAGCAAGGAAGGCAGATACCACAGTGCCTGCCTTTTGTCATACTATAAATACAACTGTCACCTCCAACTCAACAGACAAAACATCAGAATCAACCAATTCCACGTCACCCCCATCTACCAATGGATCTGTCCTCTGATTGCCATCCCCTGTTAATACACACATTTTCAGTCACTTAGATTCAAAACCTCCATCTTTTTGTATTCCTCCAGGATTGTTCCTTAGCTTCCAGGCACCAAGACTAGTGGTCCTTTGTGAATCTCTCTCATTTGATGATGTCTCTTCTTTCTTCTTTGCTCTCACCATCACCACTACCGCTCAGGTTCAAGCTCTTATGGTCCTACGCATGGGCTGTTCCAATGGCCATTCCTATTGGGGTTTTTCTCCTTCCTGCAACTTAGCTTGATTATTTCCCCCTCTGAATTCCTGTATCCAGTACTTTTATTGGTAGCCTCCTTTGAGAATTTAGCAAATACTACCTTAGTTGCTATTTATGTTTCTATTGTCCTCTTGATTAAAAAAAAATGGTTAGCACTCGGTGTACCCAGATTTCACATTTACTTCCCAAATAGTACACAAAAGAAATGATCCCAGAGGGCCTAAGACAGCAGTGTGGGAAGTTACAGCTGTTGAAAGCCTGCTCATCTTCCGTGTGTGGAATTCCAAACTAGGATTTTCTCCCTAGAGACTTTGAGAGTGTAAAACTTGAGAGCTTTCCCGGAGTTGGAATTTGAATTTTGTCCAGCATTCAGTAGGTGCTCAATAAAGATTTGACAATCATAGTAAGAGATCTATTTGGGTCTTGGCAAGAGATGACATCAACAAATAGGGTCTGCCTGCTACACACAAAGGTCATCGTTTGATCGCTACGGTTTCTAAGCCAGGTCAGTAAAGCCCGCTGGTTTTTGAAGGCTTCTGTCCCGGTCAGCTCGGGTGGCTATAACAGAACACCATAGACTGGGGCCTTAAACAACAGACATTTATTTCTCACAGCTCTGGAGGCTGGGAAGTCCAAGATCAGGGTGCCAGCTGATTTCGGTCCCTAAGGAGAGCCGTCTTCCTGGTTTTCAGACATCTTGTCAAATGACAAAACTAAAAGAATTTAGTAATGAGTTTGATGTCCTTTATTCAAGGGAAAACAATCCACGGATGGGGGCAGCACAGAGCCTCACAAGCGGGGGAGCACTCTTCCCTTGGGATTTTGGAGGAGATAGCATTTCGTAGAGAAGAGGCAACGTGGAAAGAGAGCATGATTGGCTAGGGGTTTGGGGGTCCTCATAAGGCCAGCAGGTCCTATTTTCTAGAGTCAGGTGAGCTAGCTAAAGCTGAGCTGGAGGATTGTGACTGGTGTAAATTGTGTTTCCTGTGAGTGCAGGCTGATTTAGGTTTGGATCTGTGACATGGGCTGGGCCACTGGTCGGCCTCCATTTTGTAGGTTCCAAGATCTATGAATTAACCTAGTCTTCACACGGCCCTTCCTTGGTACATGCCTGCAGGGAGAGAGAGATGTGCCTCTTTCTTTTTATAGGGACGTTAACACCATCAAGAGGACCCCACCCTCATGACCTAGTCACCTCCCAAAGGCCCTGCCTCCCAGTACCATCACACTGGGGATTACAGCTTCAACATAGGAATTGGGGGCGGGGGCGGGGGGGGGGGGCGTCACATTCAGCCCATAGGTGCTGGTTTTCATTTTCCTAAAATTTCTGTATTCTAAGCATGTTGGAGTGTCAGAGTGGTTATTTTACCAGGTCACATACTTTGTGAGAGTTTACTATGAACAAAGACCACACGTGCAGAGTAAGGATGGCGTTACTCAAGGGTAAGGCAGAGCCTTGGTGGGTCAGCCACAAGGCCCACCCGGGAGGGGAGGCGCCACGGTCACCAGATAATCTCTGCTTAATGTTCTGTCATTTTACACCCTTGAAGGTTATTGTTGGATTTCACAAAACCCTCAGCCCTCCTTCCCACTCCAAGTGCTACGTGCTGTCTAGTAGTGTTTGTTTAAATTATTTTAAAATGAATTTAAATCATTTTCATTTTGCAAGTGAATTCTACAATCTCTTGAGAGGATTGAGGACACTCCAGAAGGTAAAGTTAAACAAAATACAACAGAGTTAGGAATTTATCTTTTGCAAACTATGTTAACTTTGAGTGTCCTTTAAGATGTGGTGAATTAAACTCTTCTGAATGTCTGAGTTTATATCTTCTCAGAAAATATGTTAATCAGTATAACTTCAATGCTTCATTGAAATTACATGAGGTGCTCTTTTAAAAAGGAAAGCAACCTTATAGCTGGAAATGCTATAGAGAGGATTCAGCTACTGGGTTAGGAAGTCCCTTTCAATAAGCAACAAAATCTTTGACCAAACTTCTGAAAATCTGGCCCCAATTCACATGCAATTCCTTTTCAAGATCACCAAAGATGTACCTAGGATTCCAAACCTCCAATGGCCAGAAGATCTGAACTCATTTTAATTTCATCTCTGATTTTCCCACTAATTTGTTTGTAAACTTTTAAAAATCAGCAATCTGAACTTTTTCAACCACTAAACCACTTATAAGGGCTGTTAAAAAGTAGAAAAATATCCTAATTTGAGTTTTATCCCATTTTCCTTCTCTCAACTATTTTTCCTACTGGTGCTATTGGGCTAATAACAACTAAAAAACAGGATAAAAGAAAAATAACAAACACTTTAATGTGCGTATTATTATAGTCTCAGTTTCCAGACAAAGAAACTGAGGGTAAAATTGTCAGGAGTGATGTCTAAAGATGACACCATCACAGTGGCAAGGCTGGCCTTGAACTCAGATCTTTCTGTTCTTTCTGTCTGTAAACAAACAAATTTACAAATAATACTTTAAAATCTTAAATGGCTTTTCCATTATTAGAATTTGTTTGTAACACTAATTTATTTCTAAACAAATTTACAAATAATACTTTAAAATCTTAAATGGCTTTTCCATTATTAGAATTATTTTCTAGTTCCTCTACTTAAGTTAGTACTTCTCTGTGATAGTATAATTTTCAGCAGAATTCAGCTGACACTGGGTATCCACTCTATGTCAGAGTCTTGATCCATTTGATACTGCTTGGCCTCAAGAATTTGGTTTTAGAATTCCACTCATGTTGACTTCTCCTGATTGAGTTGCTCAGTCTCTAAAAATTTCCCAGGATCTGGTGGCCGAGAGCCACACAGGGACAAGGTCACACTTCTGGCTCCTTCTCTGTAATCTTACACCAGGAGGGCACTGGTTCTTCTCCTTTGATGGCTCTACCAGGCTTCATTGATGCCTCTGATGAAAGAGACCTATTTTTTTTTATTGAGTTCATAATAGTTTACATCAATGTGAGATTTCAGTTGTACATTATTTCTTGTCTGTCACCACATAAGTGCGCCCCTGCACCCCTTGTGCCCACCCCCCACCCCCCTTCCCCTGGTAACCACTGAACTGTTTTCTTTGTCCATGTGTTTGTTCATATTCCACATATGAGTGAAATCATCTGGTGTTTGTCTGTCTCAGTCTGGCTTATTTCGCTTAGCATGATTCCCTCCAGGTCCTTCCATGTTGTTGGAGATGGGATGAATTTGTCTTTTTTTTGTGGCTGAGTAGTATTCCATTGTATATATATATATATATATATATATACACACACACACACACACATATATATATATATACACTACATCTTCTTTATCCAATCATCATTCTATGTGCCCTTGGATTGTTTCCATGTCTCGGCTATTGTGAATACTGCTGCAATGAACATAGGGGTGTATATGTTACTTTGGATTGTTGATTTCAAGTTGTTTGGGTAGATACCCAGTAGTGGGATAGTTGGGTCATATGGTAGTTCTATTTTTAGTTTTTTGAGGAATCTCCATGCTGTTTTCCATAGTGGCTGCACCAGTTTGCATTCCCACCAGCAGTGTGTGAGTGTTCCCTTCTCTCCACGCCCTCTCCAACATTTGTTGTTTTTAGTCTTAGTGATTATAGCCATTTTAACAGGCATAAGGTAGTATCTTAGTGTAGTTTTGACTTACATTTCCCTGATGATGAGTGATGTTGAACATCTTTTCATGTGTTTATTGACCACCTGTATATCTTCTTTGGAAAAATGTCTGTTCATCTCCTCTGCCCATTTTTTGATTGGGCTGTTTGTTTTTTTATTGTTCAGTTGTGTGAGTTCCTTATATATTATGGAGATTAACCCCTTGTCAGATATATGATTTGCAAGTATTTTCTCCCAATTTGTGGGTTGTCTCTTTGTTTTGGTCCTGGTTTCTTTTGCCTTGCGGAAGCTCTTTAGCCTGATGATTTCCCACTTGTTTATTCTTTCTTTTATTTCCCTTGTCTAAGAAGACATGGTATTCGAAAAGATCCTTTTAAGTTCCATGTCAAAGAGTATACTACCTATATTGTCTTCCAGGAGTTTTATGGTTTCAGGACTTATCTTCAAGTCTTTGATCCATTTTGAGTTTATTTTTGTGGATGGTGTGAGATAATGGTCTACTTTCATTTTTTTGCATGTGGCTGTCCAGTTTTCCCAACACCATTTATTGAAGAGACTATCTTTTCTCCATTCTATGTTCTTGGCACCTTTGTCGAAGATTAGCTGTCCATAGATGTGCGGTTTTATTTCTGGGCTTTCAGTTCTATTCCATTGATCTGTGTGCCTCTTTTTGTACCAGCACCACACTGTTTTGGTCACTATGGCTTTGTAGTACATTTTGAAGTCAGGGATTGTGATGCCTCCAGCTTTGTTCTTTTTTCTCAAGATTGCCTTAGCAACTCAGGGTCTTTGGTTGTCCCAAATGAATTTTGGGATTCTTTGTTCTATTTCCATGAAGAATGTCATTGGGATTCTCATTGGGGTTGCATTGAATCTGTAGGTTGCTTTGGGTATTATGGACATTTTAACTATGTTTATTCTTCCAATCCACGTGCATGGAATCTCTTTCCATCTCTTTATGTCATTGTCAATTTCTTTCAGTAATGGAAAGAAACCTACGTTAGGACATTTTTTTTTTAATGAAAAGGAAAGGGAAGAGCCAATGTATAAAATTACTATTTCCAGGTAATTTTCATTTCTTCCTCAAAGAGTTCTTGGGTCTCCATGACTTGGTGCTCTTAATAAATCATCTGTTGTTCTGCTTTAACAGCTCTCCAGTTTTGCTCGTTGCTTGTACATCCAGTGCCTTGTATACAGTAGGAACCCAATAAATGTTTGTCAAATCAATGCATAACTTCAATCTCAATTCTTTCCAAAATCAACTTCTCAGTGCATTCTCTATCACTTGCCTCCCTCAAACTGGGGTCCTAAAATCAATTTCTTGCCTGTCCCTGGGTCTTTGATGCCAATGAGCGCCATTGTGAAGGAGAAGTTCAGTAATATCCCATATTTGGTGAATGACCATACATTCAAACAGCGTCTGGATGCAGCAGAAAATTAACAAGTACTTGCATTGCAATATCTCCTACCCAGAAAAGAACAGAACACCAGCATAGCAGAATTATCTAAAATATTGGTTGGAATTCAGAGAGACAGTCAAGCGTGACATTTCTGAGAAGGAAAAAGCACCTTGGAGCCTCTTGGAAAGTCACTTCCATGCTTTCAATGCAAGGTCGTTCATTCCAACAAGCCAACCAGGTCAACCTCTAGAAATAGTCTCATGAAACAAAACGAAATTATGGTTTTGTCTTTCTTAGGAGCTGCCCACTGTGGACAGGACCATGTGGTAAGAATGAATTCAGCTGGAGGAAACCTTGTAACAGTGGTTCACACAGCAGCAGCTCCAGCTCCAGGAACCACAACAGGGAGCAAAAGTGACATCTACACATTCTAATCGCTCCATGGTCTAGGGACCAGGGCAAAAGAGAGGAATCAGGAAAAACCCAAGCTGTATAAATATAGGTGGGGGAATGACGGGTTATGCCTAAGAATAGAAAAAGAAAAACCCTCAGGGTCAGAGGAGGTGCTGAGCTGAGGGTAGCTTCAACGAAACTGTCTGGGGCAGAGTGCCATGCTGGTTTCCACTCGCTGGCTTAGAAGAAGAGAGCTTTGACAGAATTTACTGTGCCATGTCCTTCCTCCATTCGCAGCTTCTAAATGATTAATGGAAGGCCATAAGGATGAGGGGAGACTCCAGAGGGAAGTGTTCAAAACGATTACCTGCTTGGAAGAAAAGAAGCAGCCGGGAGGGGCTTTAAGAGAATCATTTAGCTTCTTCACCTGAGGGTAGCAGAGCCAAATAGTCACCTAGAGGAAGATGAGTTAGGAACCCTGTGAAACTGTGCCCTGAAGGGTCACTGGGAGAGGTGCTTCAAAACAACCGATGAGACTCGCTGAGATGCGGAAGGATGGCTGCGCCCTCTGCCCGGGGCGGGAGTCACTGGAGCCGGGCTTGTGGGCAGCCGTCCTGCCTGCCTGCTGTTTGATTTTAATTCTCATGCATCCTGTACTTAAGCAGTACCTGGACTTCTCTGCTGTTCAATTCCTCTGCATGTTTGACAATTTCTCTGACACCTCCTTGATGGGGGACTCCATGCTAAGTGTTGAGGTGGCTGGAAAGAAAGGCTGTAAACCAGGCGCCGTGCCCTACAGCAGCTTGCAGTTCCATTCTGCTCTTGCCCTATTATTATTACAGTTTTTTGCAAAACTGTTATTCCAAAAGGCCAGCTGGGTCTAAATAACCCAGGCAAAGTAGTCAGAGTGGGATGGGGAAAGTTGTTCTGTTCACCTGGATGATCTTGTGATATTCATAAAAACATTGTTTACATGGTTAGTTTCACAAGAGTGTTTCAAAACTAACTAACCGAATGAAGAAGGCAATAGACGGGAATTTTAGGGGGGGAAAAAGGCTCATTTTTATCATCTAAATATGTTATCTTTATTAACTAAAATCCATGTCCTTTTTAACGCTGAGCTCTTGGATAGCTATAATTGTCCAGTTAAGGTAGCAAGGTGGTATTCAGAACAGAGAAATATGTCTCTCAAAAGTCGTCTCCAAAGGCCTCAAAGTCGTCTGTCCGGTCTTGCTGCTTTTAAAAGTTGCAGAGACTCACACTCTGTGAGTGAGTTCAAATACTTCCTTTTATGCTGACTAAATAAACTTGCTTCCAAGTCAGGACGAGCAGATAGTTCCAAACACTAGACACATAATGGCATTTGGCATGGGAGTCCTGGATGTGGTCTCTAAAATCAGCTATGAGGACATTCTGAACCTTTTTTAAAAAGCACAAATTCATCTTGTCATTTTTGGTACAAGTGATATTCATATGTACATAATATTCTCTCTCTTTATATGTATGTATACATATACCTTGCTGTATCACTTGGTATAATAACCAGGCTTTTTACTCAGTCAAGTGTCTGGCAGTGGGGGGGTGGGAGGCGCTCAGAGTTCAGCAGGAGGGCATCAGGCAAGTGTGGTGGGATGGAGCTCACAGAATTCAAATGTCAACTATTTCACACTTTTGCCAGAGGGCATTCCTGAGCTCCACGAGGAGAGTGCTCTGAGTAGAAGGCTATTAGAGACCCTTGGCCCCCAAGGGCCTCAGGCCTGTTCCACTAATTTTTTAGAGGAGGAAACTGAGGCACAACGTGGCTGGAAGATGAATGATCAGATATCCTTGGTTTTGTGCTTTTTTCCCACTACAAAAGTTTTTCTTAGTGAGCAAAAGAAGGAAATCAGATAGGCTAAGTGCCTGGCCCAAGGTCATTCAGGGATTTTGTCCAAGGTCAAAGTGTTGCTGGCTTGGGGATCCACCTGGAACATTCTTGACTAGTGACCAGGAGGCAAAGGTCTCATCTAGAGTTAACTGGGGCCTCTCCAGAGAAACGTTCCTGGGGAGGCTTTGCATCTTAGTTCTTTGGAGCTGGAAGGAGAGGAAAAAGAGAAAAGAATGGATTGAACCGTTTTCAGGGTCAAGGTATGGATCTGAGGTGTAAGGAAGCTGACAATGTTGCACTTGGCTCTTGGCTTGAATGGGTTTGATTGCTAAGAAGGGCCTCCTGCGGGTTAGATAATTTTACATTATGCATTCGAGCTGGAAAGAGCTGTCCCTGGAAGCAGACATGGCCCTGGGCAGACTCCTCCTTTACCATTTCCTGGTAGCCTTACGGGGCCCACAGATATGTCATTTAGCTTGTACTGTGCAGGCCCACGCAGTGTTTAAAAATAATCAAACTAGTTGCCAACACGTAAAAGAGCTGGTTGTTTTCTCCCTTCTCCTAAAAAAAAATCCAAAGACCAGAAAACAGAAACCTGGCCAGTGGGGCCCACATTCCCAGGCAGCAACAATGGTCTAGGACCTTCAGTGCTGCCTTTTTACACGGGACCCAATCCCCAGGTCAGACAGAGCCCGAAGGCCCTGCCGCCACCGCCCGGGGCTCCCTGCCTGCCCGTGCCTGCCTCACAGCCTCCTCCTCCCCTGCTCTACCTGCCGCCCCAGCATCTATGAGCAACTGGGGCTGCAGACTTTTCTAACCCAGCTGTGCGCTCAGACTTCCCCCGCGGAGCCCTGCTCTGCCTCTCAAAGCCCTGCTGTCTTCCAGGCGGCATCCACAAACTGGACAGTTTCACACGCTTAAATCTTACACTCTCGAATGACACCATCCTCACAGGAGTTTTCTGGACCTGCTGGAAAGAGTATGTATGGTGGTGCGAATTTTAGATCAGGCAATAGGCCGGGTGGAAAGAGATTTTGTTACAGGTGATCTGCCTGTTGTGCCAGCCTAGGGGGTTTCTGTCCCTTCTTGAGAGGGGACCCACCCGAGATTTGAGATCTCTAACTAGGTGGTAGGGCGGTGGAGCAGTTACAGCCCTCCCCAGAGCTGTCCCAGGAAAGGAGGGGAGGCCTCCCCACCCCCACAGCCACCTCCAGATGTCCCAGCAAGGAACTTCTCTCAGGGCCTCCTTCCGGGCCAGGCCAGCCTTGACTGGGAATCAAGCGCATGACGAACCCATCAGAGCCACCTGTGATGCCAATGGGGCGCCAGGCCTCCTGGCAAAGGGTCAGCCACTGCTTAGGGAAATACGTTGCTCCTCCCTTGCCCTGCAGGTACAGCTCCAAGGTCAAACCAGGCTGGAGGGCGGCCAAGGCAGGACGGCACCAGCCTGGCAGCCCAGGGCACAGGGAGCTCATTTACCTATAATTTCGCTCCTGCCTTTTCCCCTCCCCCGTGGCTGGCCCCATATGGTTCTGTTCTACGGTCACCAGACTGGCAGCTGGTGTAGTTCCTACAGCTTTTCCTTCCCCTTCTCCAAACTTCTAGCTTTAGGAAGTACTTAACAAGTCTTATGTTTAAACGAGAACATGGCAGGGGCCTGGGAACCCTCAGGAACAACAGGCAATAACTTCCCTCATATCCCCCAGCTTTTGTTCCCAGCCCAGAAGTTACCGGATGAGTGTGGAAAAATCATGTGATCTGAGAGACAGCAAGGGAAGGAGGCGAGAGAGGGAGAGCGAATGAGAGAAAGAGAACAGAGATTGGGAAGCAAGTTCTTAAAGTTCCAGGGTCCCTGGCAAACATGGCTAATTTGCCCAGGTTTGCGAGAACAGGAGATTTAATGAGCTTAATTTCAAGTTATATAATCTATTATCAGTCTACACACGGATTCACAGCCCAGATTTAGATCTAGGAGGAAAAAAAGTGATGGAAAAACTGAGGGCCTGCAAATTCACTGCTTAAAAATAAAATGGCCAGTTTGCTTCATTGTGAGCATCTTGATTCTGTAGGGAGATTATCAGGTATCAGGAATGACTTGTATGAAGTCAGAGCACATTTGTTGAGTGGCTGGTGAGTGCCTAACCTCCGCTCTCAAGGAATCCATAGTCTAGCTGGGTTAAGAAGGCATGGAGTTTGGAAAGGATTAATAACAGCCGATGTTAGCCAAACAAGGTCAGAAGCTGTAGGAATAAGAACATTTCTTAGCCAAAACCAGTGCTGTGAGTTTTTAGATGAAGAGAAAAATAGACCCTTTGCAGAAGGTTTTGCTGAATTTGGCATTTGGTTTCTACACAATATCAACCCAGTGTTTGCCCAGACAAGAACTATGTCCTATTTCTAGCATCTAGAACATGTTGACACACAGTGTAAGGGCTCAATTCATGCTTGTTGAATGAATGAGTGAATGAATGAATTCAGGTAAAGAAGGCAGACATCTTCCTCGGTTCTTTGGCATCCCTTTCAGGCACACTTCCCAGCAGAAGCAGATTATCAGGGTCATAAGCCCTCCCCAAATGGGCCAAGACAGCACTCTTGGCCAGACTCCTTTGCCAGCACAGTAGCAATTATGTTACTTATAGCCAAGTGACCCTGGGCAGGTGCCTGTGTCCCTCCAGCCACTGTGCCATCTGTCAAGCAATACCCACTTCATGGGGTTGGGGAATGTCAAGAGAGAGTGCAGCAAAGCTCTTAACAAAATGCTACGGGGAGATCAGAAAAGGAACCTGCTTTTGTACAACCCGTCCTAAATCGCATGTGAGAAAATTGCACATTACCTGCCCTAAGAGACCTGTTTAATTATTTTTAAGAAAAACTTTCTTTGGTCCTTCTCTTTCCAACTTAAAAAGAAGACTTTGTTCATGGATAAATGTAATTTTTGGGGAAAACATGCACTAGCATGGCAAGCCAGGAGAACCAACCTTTAGGGAAGGACTCACGGCCTCCCCCAGAGCAGACCAGGGCCCCCGCCTCCCGCAACGTCGGCGGACAGGATTAAACCTAGCGGCGACGGCTGGGCGGCATTTCTGTGGCAGCCGCCCCGCACCCACGGCACCCTGCAAGCCGCAGCTCCCACCTTCTGCCACGCTGGAAGCAGGCCATCCGGGCGGCTTGTTCAGTGCTCAAGCTTATCAGTAAAACGAGCCTTCAGAGGACAGGTTTGCCACGGGACAAAGGGACAAAGTCCAGGTAACCGGTCACGCACACGTCTTTCTCTGCCACAAACTCCACCCTCAAGCCAGTTTGCTCCCCCATGAAACGGGGGGACTTAGAAATTCTGCAGGGATGAACGATGACATTGCTCACTGGAGGGGACCAAGAGGGTCTGATTTCCAGGAAGCAATCCCAGCCTGAGAGACAGGGCTGCCTCCGGCGTGTAGATGGAGGCAGGGAACCAACGGGGCTTTGCCGGGGTGGGGGGGGGGGGGGTGGCAGACCTGGGACCCTGGGGGGAGTCTATGTGGGGTGCTCTGAGGAATGCAGTCAGACCCTCCTGTCCCCAGTCCCTCTCCTAGAAGCTCCTGGGTAACATGGAATCAGATGATGCAAACAAGAACCAAAAAACAAAAAACTCCTCTCTTCAAAAATCAAAAACGTGAATTAAGTGAATGCACGCTTCAGTGATTTTGGGGTGGGAGTGGAAGAGAACATTTCCTAGGCAAATGGAACAGCCGTTGGTGAGGACTCAGCTGAGAGGTTGTGAGGGTGGTGGTTAAAACACACACTGTGGTTCCACCCTTTACGAACTGAGTGACTTAGTCTAAGGACCCGTTTTCTCCCTGTGCACAGGGGGTGACAGTAGCAGCAGCTCATAAGCTTGTGGTCAGGATTAAATCAGATACTGTATGGTAAACGCTTAGCAAGGGGTGTGGCATGCTGTCAACACTCAAGAAATAGGAGGAATTATTGGTGATAATGAATCTTATGAAATCCCGCCAGGTAAATGTATTAGTTTGGGGTTGGCCAGAGAAACAGAACCAGTAGGCTGTGTACATACATAGAGGGAGAGATTTATTTTAGGGAATTCACTCCATGGGTAAGGAGGCTGGCAAGTCCACTGCAGGGTGGGCCAGGACAGGGAAGAGCTGGTGTCATGTCTGAAGGCCGCCAGCTGCCAGGACTCCTTCTTGCTTGGGGAAGTCAGTCTTTTGCTCTATCCATGCCTTCAACTGATTGGATGAGGCCCACCCACATTATGGAGGGCAATCTGCTTTACTCAAGTCCACCAATTTAAATGTTCCTCTCATCCAAAAACACCCTCCCAGAAACACCCAGAATAATGTATGACCAAACCTCTGGGCACTGTGGCCTGGCCAAGTTCACATGTAAAATTAATCATCCCAGTAGACTTTACTAGCCCCATTTTAAGTGAGAAGCCCAAGGTTCTGAGAAGCTAGGACAGTTGTCCAGGGTTTATACCTGGTAGTAAGCTGAAAAGCTAGGATTCAAACCCTGTGGTCGACCTGGGCCCAGCACATTACCTGGCCCACATGGGCCCTCAGGATTTGCTGAATGTGCTTACATCTCCCGCACCCCGGTTCTTACCCCCACGCTGGATCCTGGAGGGACGGGGCACAGGGAAAGATTATTTTACTGAGGACAGAGGAAGGAGGGAAAAGAAGGAAATGGAAGAATGTTTGGCAGACTTTGGGGGAAACCAGCTGAGTTGTGGGGTGAGGTGAAGTGCGATGGGGACCTGAGCAGTGGCTCTTAGTGGGGTTTTGGAGGAAATAGAGAGAGAGAGGCAAAGGTGACAAGGACAGGCCTGTGCCCTGACCTCAGGCTCCTACTCCAGGCTGCTCCACACCCAGTGGCTGGAGACAATGTCTAAGTAGGTGAGATGTGAGTGTGAGGCCTGAAGCAGAAAAGGGAGCTGTGAAGGAGGGACAGTGTCCAGACAGGGGCCTCAGAGAACGCAGAAGCCTCAGGCCGGCGTGGCTGGACACGGCGAGGTCCAGAGTTAATTAGTGGTGGAGGCTGGGCAGCTGGTGGAGGACGTTGGATTTCCTCCTAAAGGAGATGGGAGCCATGGGGGTGGGGGGTGGCGGTTTAAGCTAGGGATGACATCACACCACTCGGCGGGGGGCTGAGCGATCAGGTGTTTTGGATTTCATCCCTCACCGAAGACCCCCGTTTGGAGTGGCTGCCCTTGAATCTGAAAACAGGCTCTCTCAAACAAACACTGGAAAAGTTATTAAATTTAAAGTCTAAATATTCAACAAGGAAGGCTTGTCCCACCACATTGGAACATTCGTCTGCTTCCCGCTTCCCGCTGGCTCCTGAAGGCCCATGATGGACGGAGGGCCTGAGCTTCTGGGGCTCCCTCAGTCCTCCACTGCCCCCTCCCAGGTCTGGGCACCGGTTGCACCAGTGGCCGAGAGGATGGCTGGCCCAGAGCAAATGACACAGGCACCAGAAAGAAATGGTTGGACCGTCTGCCGAGGGAGAACTCTGGAGCTAGAATGTCATCACTGTCAATTTAAAAACATAAAAATAAACACAAACAAGCAAAAGAAAGAAAGCTCTACCCCTGGGGAGTACACACCTACAGGTTGATTTGATTGAACCAATGACTGATCATTCCACTAACACCGGTGCTGTGAGGGAGGGCTGCAGTCAGCAAATATGAGATAAACATGTGTGAAAGAGAAATGGAGGCACCCCAAGAGTTTAGAGTTCCCTGGGGACAGAACAGAGTTCTTCTTCTCTGTAAGGAACCCCTGGGTGTAGCCTTCAAACCCCAGATTATGGAGAAAAAAAGATTTAACACCAAAATAGGCACAGATCTGAGAATGATAGGATTCAAGTTCAAAGAGGCTATGGATGGACCATCTCGTACCTGGAAAGCAGTGGGTTTCTGAGGCAGGAGGGCGGCCTGCCTTTGGCTGTGATCTCAGGAACGATACTCACGGCATATTCGGCTGGCGCTTCCCTCGTCTATGGGTTCTTTAAGTTCCCCTGGCGGTCCCAGGGCCGCGATGGGGTAGTGTGGGGCACGTCTGACGGGCCACTGTGCTCACAGCGAAAAACACCAGCCCGCTGAAGGAGCGGGGAGAAGCCCTTCACGGGAGAAGACCCACACCCTTCACAGGGGGATGGCGGCAGGCTCCTGGGGTGGGGGGCGCCTGGGGGAGGGGCCGCTTTATGAAGATGCCTCGATGTGGTGCCGGGGCCAGGGGCTAAGACATCCCATAAAAACTAATGAAACCCTGGAGGGCTGGACTGCAGTTCTTCAGACACCAGACTGAGAGTGTTTTCCTTTGAAACTGGCCGAAGTCAGTTGAAGGCAGATTAAAAACAAGTATTACCCCCACAGAGGGGGTGGTGAGCATACGGATTTAACTAAGACACATCCCACTTCCTTTTTTGGGGATGACATGTAATACATGATAATAGATGTTATAAAATTCTTCTTAGTGATGTACAACTGTTGTGCTGGCAGATTCTGGAAAACCGTCTCCCTGGGAGTGCCTGAGTGCTCAGTTGTCAAATGAGACCTGGGCTGGCACCCTACCCCGTTCAGAGCAAGCGAGAGTGTCTTACGTCCTGCAGAGCCCGGCACTGCTTTCAGAGGCCTCGCCCTTGCTGTCTTATCTGCTCTTCCTAGTAGCTCTGTGAGCAGGTCTACTGCCCTCGTTTTATACATGAGGAAACAGAAGCTCAGAGAGGTGCCCGAGTCTCCCACGTAAATGTAGAACCAGGACTCAAACCCGCTTCTACTCACTACAAATTCAGTGTTCTTTTCACCAGACAGTGTCAAAAATACAGACTCCATGGCCCCACATCCTAGAGATTCTGCTTATTGGTGAGGCCAGGAATTTTTTTTAAGTGCTGAGCAATTTGGGGACTTCCCACACTAGATCACACAGCTTGTTTATTATCTTTGATTTTGCAAAAGAACATAAAACCGGAAATAGGAATGTAACGGACAGCTGAAAAGAGCAGTCAGCTTTGAAAGGGGAAGAAACAGGAGCCCGCTGTGGCAGGCCGAGCCCCGGCACACTCCAGGGAGGCTCGGTGTCCGTGAGCACAGTCGGGGCTAGGAAGAGGCGAGCCGACATCGTAGCCGGCATCCGTGTGCCCGGCACTATTCTGTACGTGTTCACACGTTTCATTTAACCGTCACCATCACTCTCTGAGGTTGAATATCTCCATTTGCAGATGAGAAACCTGAAGCACAGAGAGCCACTTAGCCAAGGCCAACTCTTTGTTCAAGGCGGTCCCACTAAATGGAAGAAGTAATTCACCAGCTGGCTGGGGGACACTGAGGACCGACGGCACGTGTCAGAGACCACTGGGTGACGGGCAGGGCAGGGCTCCCTGGGTGTGGAGCAAGGAAGACCTGAGGTGCTGGCACACGCCCTATCTCTCCTAAGACTGATTTCACCCCTTGCGCCACCCCGAATCTGCACCTGCCCTCCTGTGTTCACTGTCTCAGTTGGTGACATTAGCATCCATTCAGGTGCCTGGGCCGGAAACCTAGGCATCATTCTTGATTCCTCCCTCCCTGTCACTTTGTCATCCAATTCACTGCTAAGTCTTATAGACGGAAGCCTGTAAACACCTCTCAAATTCCTCCACTTCTCTCCATTGTCACCCCCTTCATCCATCATCATTTTGGATCACCACAGTGCTGTCTAGACTGCCTCCTCCTCTTAGAGTTTTGCCATCCTCCCCTACCTCCTGTTTATCAGTTCTCGACACAGCTGTCAGAGGGATCTTCATGAGTACAAAACTGACCCTGCCACTCCCCTGCTTAAAACCCTGCAGTGCCCCTGCATTGCTCCTAAGTTAAAGACCAAACTCCATACTGCAGGACACAGACCTTTGGTGATATGATCCTGCTCACCTCTCCAGGCTCATTTCTCCTTTCCCCAGAATTCCCTTCCCTGCCACAACGTAGCTGGGCCAATCCTCCTCATCCTTCTAGAATCAACTTGGATGCCACCTGGCCAGGAAATCTCCTCTGAGCTCTCCTAAGTGCTTAGACTCAGTGCTCACCCTGGTAGCATTCATCCTGCCATGTCACAGATGTTGATTAGTCTATGTCTCTAACTAAAACACAGCTCCTGATCCTCGAGGACAGGGACCGTGTCTCAATTATCTGTACTTATTCTTTTCACCATGTCTGGTGCTCAGTAAAAGCTCAATAAACATAAATTGAATGATCGCGTGACCAGCAAGGACGTAAGAGAGACCAGAATTTCATCAGAGGGCTTTGGGGTGCAGAGTTCCAAATGTTTTCCTCATTTAGGGCCCAGCCTGGCAGCAGAGATGGACTGCGAGGATCCCGAGGGAGCCCTGGGAGCTACCACGGCTGAACGTCTGTGCTGTGCTGGGCACCTGATTCGCTATTTTCCGTTAGTTCTCATAGTAATCCTGTAAGGTAGACACTGTTTTCACTCTCATTTCACAGATGAGGAAACTGAGGCTCAGAGATGTTGAACAATTTGCTGAAAGTCACCTAGTGGTGATGTTACCATCAAACTGTTGTCTATGCACCTTTCTCTGTGTTACAAGTTAGTTCTGCCATTTCCCTCTGCAGCCACCTGGATCTACGACTCACCTGCAAGCTCCACCGAGTGCCTATAACGCCACATGCAAAGATAAAACTAGGACACAGCTTGTAAGCAGCACAAATTTCCCACCAGACCTGGCACTCGCATGCTAGAAGTCTGGGTGTCTTTGCTTAGCATCTAGATGAACTCGGATTCAGTAATCTTGGACATTGAGAGCTGGAAAGGACTCAGAAATCATCTAGTCCACTTCCCTCCTTGACACACGAAGGGGCCAGTGACTTGCCCAAGGCCACTCAGCTGGCCACAGAGGGAGAGTCAAAACACTCTCAGGGGGTCTCCCGACCTGCAGGCCCAACCACCCATGCTTTACTATCCTGGAGATTCTTAAAACTTCAAACTGCATCTGCTTTGTCAGAGAAAGAATTTCAACTTCCTCCATGGCCAGATGTCGTCACAACAGCGGGTCTGGACCTGCCGGACCCGGAAGTTCAGGGAGCCTGGAGCTGGGGTGAGATGGGCTTCAGATGGGGAGGGAGCCGGGGAGGAGGGGGCTGTCCCTGCAGGGCCTTCCTCTTACAAACTCAGGGACGAACCTGACAGTCTCCGACAGGGGTGTTCGACACAGAGCAGAGCGTAGGAAGTGGAAAAATTGTCCTCAAGCGCTTACAATCCCGAAAGGCAGATAGATGTGAATGTGGGAAGTAGATGTCATGAGAATCTCAGGGGAAACACTCAGAGGAGGGCGCCACGGGTCTCGCCTTGGAGAGTCAGTGAAGGTTTCTGCAGGAAGTGGCTCCTAGTTGGGCTTTGAAGGGAAACTAGAAGAGGAAGCAGGCCATGGCAGACCAAGGGAAGAGAAAGGGCAGACCTGGTGGCACTGGGAGTGAGGAGAGGGCAGACAGGCGCAGTGCTCCTGGAGCAGGGTGGACGGGCTGCCGCAGCAGCTCCTGGATCAGTGCTAGGGATGTCAGTCCTCGAGCCCCCGAGACCTGCTGAGCCAGACCTGCAGCCATGGGCCCGCCAATCCCAATGTCTTAACAAGCCCTCTGGGTGACTCTAAAGTCAAGGCCCACGGAAGTCAAGCACTCCTACTTGGAAGTCCGTGCATCCTTGCGCCCGTGGCAAGGCTTTGGGAGCTCAGGGACAGGCGCAGACAGCGTGGGGGCCTACAGTCTGCTTCCCTCTTCACACGTCCCTGGGCTCTGGTCCTTCTGGGACTTAGGCCAGCCTCCCATCCTGCACTCTATACCTTATGGGGGCATAGCCCTCTCATCCATGAGGCCCTAGAGGGCAGGGCTTCCCCATGATGCTGGTCCCAAGTGACACGCCCTGCCTCCAGAAGCCTTGTCATGTCCACCATGCCAGAGCCCCAAGAAGCTTCCCCCTTGGACCTCCCACTTCCTTTATGTCCTTAATGACACAAATGTCATGCTCTCCTGTCCACCTTCCTGACCATCTGATTTGAAACTGACGCACTGCCCCCAGCCCACCCCTGCCGCAGGCACTCCCTGTCCGCCCTCTGACTTTGTTCTTCCCCATCACAAGTCAACACCTGTCCTGCGTGTTTTTAGTTTGTCGCTGGCCAGTCCTCTCAGCCTCCAGTGGAATGCACAGCTCGCGGAGGCAGAGGCCTGTGCTACTTTGATTTCATTGCTATGTTCTCCATGCTGGATGAAGCCCAGCATATCAGAAGTGCCGTTTGCCCAATGAATGAATGGTTTCTACCATGAGACTCTGCACATGTGGCTTCAGTTACAATTGATTGAGCCAGGAACTGGCCCCTAACCCAGTGGCAGCTTCCCATGGCTTGGGTAATGGCGTGAGAGCTTTGTCACGGTGACAGGCTGAACCCCTCGGACCCTGACGTTAGGGAGTCTGTGAGACACGGAGAGGGAAGCTGACAGTAGGATGGGACTGAAGGGGCCACAGAGGAAAGGCATTTGAAGCTTGAGACGGAGAGGAGGGTAGTAGAGAGAATTAGTCAGCAGGGACAGAAGGAACGAAAGTGGAGACAGAGAAAAGCCGAGTCATCTTGATGGTGGGGGAACTCCTGTTGGTCATCCCTGAGAACAATTCTGGAAAGTGGTGGAGATGCGAGAGCTGCGCCTCTGTCCTGAATGCTGTCCAGGGGCCACGAAGGCCCGCTCTGTGGCTGGCTCCTTCCTCCTAGGTTCTCTGTGCATCTTAAAAGCAGCTTGCCATTAACTAAGGCAACCTGGGGTGGGGGAGGTGGTCTCTGCCCCCTTCAGCCAAGGCTCCAGACAACACAAGCCCCAGCAGCAGCTGAGCCCTTGCCCAGCAGGGCCTCCAGGTGACCGGTAGGGACCTCACTCCCTGTGGGGTGAAAGTGCCAAGGGTGGAGCTGGGGTCCACGTCCTCTCCCGGTCCAAGCAGTGATGCTTGACTGAGATGTTCTCTTTTTTTTAAAAGATTTTATTTTTTCCTTTTTCTCCCCAAAGCCCCCCAGTACATAGTTACATATTCTTAGTTGTGGGTCCTTCTAGTTGTGGCACGTGGGATGCTGCCCCAGCATGGTCTGATCAGTGGTGCCATGTCCACGTCCAGGATTCAATCTGGCAAAACCCTGGGCCGCTGCAGCAGAGCGCATGAACTTAAACACTTAGCCTCGGGGCCGGCCCCGAGGTGTTCCCTTTAAAGTGTGGCAATACATACGGGAAACATGTGCAACTCCCTTTACAGGTGCCCTTTCCCTTTATTCCTGTGCAGGGAGAAGGTCAGAGAGAGGCCTTGTTGCTAAGCCAAGTCAGCAAACAAAATCCTGTGTTTGCTGTTCCAGGGTGGCCTGCAGCGGCTCCTCTGAGGCAGGCTGGGGGCGAGGCGGGGGTCAGAAGGGGCATGGTGGGCAGGTGGAGGAACCGCCGGCACCCCTGCCCCCCACTTGTTTGTTACTTGATCCGACACAGGGCCTGGCCCCTCCCCACCCACCTGCCAGCCACTTACTATCCCGAGTCATTTCCCAAGGACACGCCTGGAGAGCCTCCCAGCTGCCCAGAGGTGAGACCAATTTCTCTACTGTCGCTGGTGTAACTCACACACATTTGATTTCGGTTCTGCTCAACACTGGGATTGCTGGGGTTCCTACATTTTTCTTAAATGAACAGCATTCTGTCCAGATAGCATGATAACAAAAGCTCCTCCATTCCATGAACATCTATGAAGTTTCACTAAGTGTTAGGAGCTAGACCAGATATAAAGGAAACGTCAGGAACGAGACAGAAATTTCCACCCGCATCGAGCTTCTGTCAACAAGAAGGACAGATATCAAACAAATAACTATAAACTCAAGGAATTTTATGAAAGAACAAGTACAAGGTACCAGTGGAGCTTATAACAGGGGAAACTGGACGTGGCCTGCCGGGTTGAAAGGGAGTAGAAAGAGTTCCAGACAGAGGAAGATACATATTTGTAGTTCCTGGGGAGAGACAGAGATAGAGGTAGAGACAGAGGGAGGAGGGGGGAAGGGCAGAGAGAGAGAGAGAGATTGGGGTTTGGAAAAAAACAAAGAAGAAGAACTCGAGTATGGCTGAACTGAAGAGAAGGAGGTGGAACCAGTGAGAGACATGAAACACATTTTGAGGGGAAATAGAACAAGCTTTGCTCTTCACTCCCTCCCAAATCCAGCATTTGACAGACAAATGACCTTCTCTTCCCCCAACTCTGCATGACAAATGGTTTTACCAGTTCATAAGCGAATAGACAAACGATCATCTGATTGTCTGTCATGTCCAGAGTCCATTTAGAAATTTGGCCATGTAGCCTGTCACCCTGGCCAAGTCCATTAGTCCAAGGTGGGTGCCTGATCCCAGAGAAGCCAGTCTATAAGCTGGTCAGTGAACTGTGAATTGGCCTGTTGCAAAAGCTTTGATGGGCAACCCAATGAGAATGTCTCTCTTGGGGCATTTGAATATGAGGCATCAGACACGGTCAGTCAATAGCAGAAACAGAGGCAGAGAGTTGCCTGGACAATGTAATGGTGAAACCCTTGAGTGGGAGGCCCCAAATGCCTGTTGCTGAGGGTCTTCCGGTCCCCAAAGCATAGTTCCATCTCCCTGAGGCTTGGCCTTGGGGCCGAGGGTCCTGTCTTCCCATTGCCCCATGTGCCCAACAACAAGCCTCACCCTCCTCCAGGTCCTGCTTCTTACCGCTGGAGAGCCGGACTCATGAAGTGGGCTATGTTATGTAAGTGAAACAGCGGGTTGATTTCTCACTTTTCCACCAATTGTTTGGGTCACAGCCTTAGAATCAAAGTTTTTCTAGCTTTGCCTTTTTCCTACCAGTTTTCTTTCCACTTATGTTTTTAGCATTAAAAATAACTCAGTGGTTAAACAAGTATAATGTATTCAATACTGAGAAGAGAAAGCTGTGTTTGAAGATCCTTGCAAGTGTTCTCTCCCTAAGTGAGCGTCCACTCTTTTATTCGTTGAGACGCAGGCTCCCCCGTCCTGCCTGGGGTCTCACCAGCACTCCTCACTGCTGAGCGGGGGAGGTCATCCATGTGGACATTGATATTTCCCTTGAGGACCAGCCCTGAACCCGCTAATAACATTCAGCACCAGGTGGAGCGAGAAAGGATGCTAATATCGCTGAGGACCTGCTGTGTGCAGGCAAGATATCAGTTGTCCTTAGGACACCCCTAAGAGGAAGGTACGCCTGACCCCGTCTGACAGCAGGTAGAGACAGAATCAGCATCCCAACCCTGGTCTCCCTCCCACGGCCCTGATCAGTTATGCTATGCTGTGCTGCCTCGTTCATTCATTCGAATACATGTATGCAATGCCTACTGTGTGGGGGACACACAGTCTTAAAGTTGAAATTGTTCTCGAGAGGTTTGTAGTTGAGAAGAGGAATCAGACAAGAGCCTTAATGACTATGAAGCTATGACAACTGCTTTTCTAGACGTGTGAACTGGTGTCATAAGAACGCAAAGGAGAGGCAGGTAAACCAGATTTCAGGGGCCACCTGCTGATGGTCAAGGACAATTTCCTAGAAAAGATGCCCCTTGACCCGAGTTTGAAGGACGAGTTGGAATTAAGCAGATTAATTAAGGATCGGGGGAAAGGCTTTTTAGGCCAAGGGCACAGCATAGGCTGAGATGGCGGTACCTGCTAGGAAATCGAAAACACACGTCTTCCATTATGACCAGAGGAACCACGAATGTCACGCAGGGTTGCCAGATAAAAATACAGGCTGCCCAGTTAATTCGAATTTCAGATAAACCACAAGTCATTTTTGAGAAAAAGTAGATGCCAAGCAAATTTAACCAGTGTCCATATTTTTAATTGCTAACTGGCAGCCCTAACGTTAGGGAGCAGGGGAAAACAGGCCGAGGAGGCAGGCCGGGGCACTGTGGAGGAGCTGGTGCTTCCAGCAAAGGATGTGAACTGTCCCCTGAAGGCCATCGAGTGCCATCAGGAACTTGAAACGGGGGAGGGCCACGATCAGACTCGAATCTTAGAAAAGTGCGGAGAACAGACTGGAGTGGCTAGACAGGGGCAGGAAACCAGTGAGAAGGTGTGGAAGCTGGCTAGTTCTCCCTGAAATCCATCTCCCCTTCTTCCCTGGTACGGATGTTTGGCTAGGCCATGCCTTCCCAGCAACCCACCACGTTCACAGCCTCCTCTGCTGCTGTGTGTGCCCAGTAGCTCTGAATGGAAGTGTTGGGTGCTACTTCTGAGTTTCGTCATTAAAATGACCGGGCATGCGCTCTCCTCTTTCCTCCTCCCTCCAGCCAGAATTTGGATGTGTAGGGAGTCTGCTCTCACCAGGTGGACAGGGGCCACAGCCTCGGGCCCAGGGGCTAGTGGAGCCACAAGGTAAAAGGAACCTGGGACCCCGAGCAACCTCGCGAAGCAGAACTACTCTGCCGCTGCTCGCATCCTCCTCCACTCCGTTCCCCGAGAGAGGACAGACCTCCGCCCTGTCTGGATCTCTGCAGGGTTGAGTCTCTGTGTTTTGGCAGGGTTTTTTGTATCCCACCTCTTACAGAAGGCAAATATGAAGGAGCAAGAAAGAAAGAAACATTTTCAGATTGCGTAACTTCGCCAAGTTTCTCAAAGTCTGCTAACAATTTATTTTTGCTTGACCATATTTTAATTATCTACATTTGGTATTATATTATGAGGTTCTATTAGCTTTAATAACTCGTGAATATGACTGAAACTGGTAATTCAGAAACAGGGTGGGGCAGAAGGAATTTACTTCAAAACTTTTCACTTTGAAAGGGAGAGCAATGTATTTACCTAAACCATTTCAGAACGTGGCGTTAGCATTACCCAGTGATGACCACCTGTGTCTAAGAGTGGTCTACCCTTTCCTTTTGGAATTCCCAGGGACAAATCCCAGGATTGGAGCTTAATGTGTCCACGGTCAGCATAAGAGATGATGAGTTTTGCAAATCGTGTATCTGATGAGGCGTTAATATCCAAAATATGTAACAACTCATACAACTCAATAGCAAAAGAACAAATAATCCAATTAAAGAATGGGCAGAGGATCTGAATAGACATTTTTCCAAAGAAGACATACAGATTGTTAGAATGGCTATTATCAAAAAGACAAGAAATAAGTGTTTGTGAGGATGTGGAGAAAAGGGAGCCCTTGTGCACTGTTGGTGGGAATGTAAATTGGTGCAGCCACTATAGGAAACAGTATGGAGCTTCCTCAAAAAATTAAAACTAGAACTACCATACGATCCAGCCATTCTACTTCTGGGTATTCCTCTGAAGAAAACGAAAACACCAACTTGAAAAGATATATGCACTCTCACGTTCACTGCAGCTCTATTTACAATAGCCAAGATATGGAAACAACCTAAGTGTCCATCGAAGGATGAATAGATAAAGAAAATGTGCTCTCTCTCTCTCTCTCTCTCTACACACACACACACACACACACACACACACACACACACACACACAGGAATATTATTCAGCCATAAAAAAGAAGGAAATCCTGCCATTTGCAACAATGTGGCTTGACCTTGAGGGCATTATGCTAAGTGAAAGAAGTCAGAGAAAGACAAATACTATATGATCTCGCTTATACGTGGAATCTAAAAACAAACAAACAAAAAAACCAAGCTCATAGATAGAACAGCTTGATGGTTGCCAGAGGCAGGGGTTGGGCGGGCAGTGGATGGGGAGTGGGCGAAATGGGTGAAAAGGATCAAAAGGTATAAACTTCCAGTCATAAGATAAATAAGTCATGAGGATACAATGTCAGCATGTTGACTGTAGTTAATAATACTGTATTGCATATTTGAAAGTTGCTAGGAGAATAAATCTGAAAAGTTCTCATCACAGGAAAAAAACTTATAACTATATATGGTGATAGATGTTAACTAGATTTATTGTGGTGATCATTTTGCAATACACACAAATATTGAATCATTATGTTGTACATCTGAAATATGTCATATGTCAATTATATCTAATATAATGTCATATGTCAATTATACCCCCAAAAATAAAAATTGCTATAAAAATTTTTAAGTATTTATTTACGTACAAAGAAAGGGAAATATCATTTTCACATATCCATAATGCAGAAGTGAGAGTGTCTCATTGGAAATGGTGAAAAATGGTTTTATGCACCAATCTTTAAATATAATTAACTGCCTACTTATCAAAAATGACTTACAGTCTTCTTGACCAACTTTTAGTTGCTTTAATTAGCATTAGACTCAGCTGAAAATGACAGAAAACTCCACCATCATTAAGAAGTCAAGCTTCTTCTACCCTCTTGCTCTGCCAACCTTAATTTGGCTTCAACCCCATGGTCTGAAATGACTGCTTGAGATCCAGCCATCATGCCCACGTTCCAGGCAGCCTGACCTTTCCAGAAGTTATACACGACACTTCTACTTATATCCACTTGGCTAGAACTTAGACATTTGGCCACTTCTGTCCACAAGGGAAGTTGGGAAATGTGGTATTTATTCTGTGGCTATGTATCTAGCTAAAAACAGGACATCAATGGCTAAAAAAGAGGAAAATAGATATAGGAGCCACTAGGAGTGATGTTTAGTGTCCTCCGGGTTGGATGATATAAATATTCAGGAGGAAATGCTTTTTAAAATTATGCTATAATAATGATAATGACTTTTCTTAGAAAGGTCAAGTGGCTCTCATTTATTACTCTAGGGCAAAACATTGCCACTGGTCAGAATGCGGACTAATTCCCCAGAGAGAGGCAATGCTCAGCTGGTGACAGAGAGGAATGGATTTTCAGAACAGAACCAGGGCTCATCTGGCCTGGTTCGCATCAACGGTCAGACAGAAGAAATGCAGCCTCCTCTGCAGCAGTCCCCAGCACCAGCTGCTCAGGTCACCTGCTTCTTATCTTTTGGAATCAGGACAAATCATGAGCTTTGATGACTTGAAACTTGAGCTGTGGGGAATTTAAAGGCGCCTGCGGTGTTTAACGTCAAATGAGCACATTAGGGTAAGGTCTCTGGAAGACGGAGCTGCTAATGCCCACTCGGCGCCGTGCGCCGACCTCATGCAGTGGGCTACAGCTGTGTGTTGCATAGGGCAGAATTTATTCCACCGAAATAAAGATGAGCGGTCAGAGACAAAATTATACCTTCAGTTGGTAGTGAAAAGTGGCTTTTAAATAAATCTTACGTTTCCCCAGATTAAACTATAATTTGGAAACAGATTCATTCATTGGTTTGTTCATTCACGGGTCAAGTGTTGCTTGGGTGTCTCTGAGCACGCGGCTGGCATATGGAGATGACCTAGAAAAGTTTGGTCAATTCTGATAGATTTGCAGGTGTCCAAGGTTTCCAGCGACACTGTGAGTTTCTTGGCTGTTTATTCAGCTGAGAAGGCAGTGTGGTGGGAAGAGCACTGAGTCAGGAGACCTGAGTTCAAGTCAGCGCCCGTGGAAGCTTGGGCCTAGTTCCCTCAACTGTATGATTTACGGTTGAGTTAGATAAGGGGTCTCAAGTCAAAGTCCTGCAGTGGCCAGGCACGTAACATCAAGTCGTGAAGCGGACCTGGCTTAAGAAAACAGAGGCAGAGGGCAATTTCGCTTTCCTCAACTCAGGTTTAAGAGATACGGCAGTGTGGGCCCAACGATCAATGGTCACCAACACTCAGCTTCAAAGCCAGAGAAGCAGCAGGGAGCAGGGGGGCCTGGGGTGACCTGAAGAGGACAGGCCCCTTCCGGGGCTGCTATTGCTCATCTGCAGTAAGGAACGTGGGCTAAGTGCTGCCAGGTCTCCCGAATTTTCAAGAGCATTGAGAAATACACACTGTTTTTCTTTTGTGAAACTTAATTGTTTTCTTTTTCTTCATTGACGCATAGTTGACATTCAACGTCACATCTGTTTCAGGTGTACAACTTAGTGATTCAACGTTTATAGCCATTATGAAATGGTCACACAGCAAGTCTAGTTACCACCTGTTACCGTACAAAGTTATTGCTGTTATTGACTATGCTCAACATTACATCCCAATGGCTTATTTTATAATGAAATTTCCTGATTTGGGGGCAACTAATTCAAAACTTTTATTTTTATTTATTTATTTTTTGAGGAAGATTAGCCCTGAGCTAACATCTGATGCCAATCCTCCTTTTTGCTGAGGAAGACTGGCCCTGAGCTAACATCTGTGCCCATCTTCCTCTACTTTATATGTGGGACACCTACCACAGCATGGCTCGACGAGCGGTACCATGTGCACACCCAGGATCCCAACTGGTGAACCCTGAGCTGCCAAAGTGGAACGTGCGCACTTAACCACTGCACCACCAGGCCAGCCCCCAAAACTGTTAAAAACCCTGTGCTAGTCAATCTTGTATAGGCTGACAAGAGATTTTCACATATTGAGGTACATGGGGTAACTATTCAAGTTCAAAACTGTTCAGGTTGAACTAGAAAGCCTGACTCATGGCCTATCAAACACACATTGTCCATCCACTCATCCATTAAAGTAAGGAATGTCTCTTGAGGTAAAGAAGGCACACTCCCCCTCCTACGCCCTATTGGTAACAACACCCTATTGGTAACGCCTGGATTAGTCCCTTTCCTGGCTTCAGGGTCATGTTGACCTGCTAATTTGCAACTGAATACCTCTTTGAAAATGTATCTTGGGTGTGTTTAATGTGTCTTCTTTGTTCTAAAAAGATATAAGACTGTACTGAAACCCATGCTTCTCTGGAACGTCCTCTAAGGCCTTCCTGGGTTATAATCCCACTTTGGCTCATAATAAACTCACCCCAGTTTTGACTTATAGGTTGGTTGTGGATTATTTGCATCGACATGGCCAAAATAAAACAAGTTTGGTTTGTAGGGCCCACCATTTATGGTTTCTGAGTCACACTGTAATCACCGGAGAGTAGTACTAAGGTTGAGATGTCTAGACCCCCTGAGAACTTCAGCAGGTCAAAATCCCCAGAAACTACACACTAGATTACATTTTGCCGGGGGGGGGGGGGGGGGGGGGGGGGCGTGGGGGGAGGACTCGTAAGTTTCACTAAAGTTAAGAACCCACGACCAGCAAACCGTAAAGATCCCACCAATGAGCCCAGCACAAGTTTCCAGCACTGACTTCAGAATGCTAAGCAACGAATGATGTAATCAGACACTCATTCACTCACTCACTCATTTGACAATTTGAACATTCATTGTGTTTGCGCCATCTTCCAGGCGTTGGGAACAGAGAAGAGAACAGAAGAGGCAGTCTGTTCTCATGAAGTGCAGGTTCTAGAGGAGAGACACAGATAATATCTACAGAAGCAGAAAAGGTGCAAATTATGTCAGGCGCTGATGAGGGTGACCGAGTTCAGAGGAGAGCGAGAGGGTGGGCGGAGGGTGCTGTGGGCAGAGGGAAGGGGGAAGGCCTCTCTGTCAAGATTTTACCTGAGCAGAGGCAGAAGGAAGGAAGCGAGCCACGCTGGTGTCTGGGAAGACATTTCAGAGGAGGGCACAGCACAGCAAAGCAAGGCAGGGCGCAGAGTGGTCTGTTTGTGGAGGAGCCGGGTTAGTGACCTACCAGTGGGGTCAAAGGATGGCTCTGAGAATTTTTTTTACCAAACAAAGCATTCCTTCAAATTGTTTGCAACGATTTTATCTCTTGAGGTGGATAAAGCCCAGTTTAGAAGCAGAGCTAAGAAGAGAGGCCCACCCCCACTGCGGCCGGGCCCATAAAGGGCTGGTCTTTCCTGAGAGCCACCTAGGACGTTTAACAAGAGCTATGAAACAGCCGCACCCGTTGACCTGGTGCCTTCACTTTGTGGAATATTTTTGAGGCGAAAGGGGGAAAAAACCCAGGTTTACGAAAACATCCTTAGCCGGGCCTTGTATAACACATGCAAAAATTTCAAACAATCCTAATCCTCAAAAATAGAATGAGAATTAGCAAAAATAAGCAACGAATTTCAACATGCTCAGATTCTATAAAGCTGTTAAAATGACCTGGGAACAACAGTAATAAACGGAAATGTACTATAGGAAAAACATAAAGTGGAAAAAGCAAGATACAGACTTGGGTATTTATGCTGATCAAAATTATGGAAAAGTTATGGCTGCCTGTTAACAAGGACCAAAAGAGAACCGGGAGGGATACAGGACATCTGTCATCCCGTCAGCATTGGCTTTGGGCGGAGTTGCTTAGGTTCTTCACAGATCTTTAATTTCTGTTTCTGTTGTGTTACGTGTCAGATTTTTTTACGCTGAGGTTTACCACCTGTGAAGTCCCATCCCTGTGTGCTGCTGCTCAAAGGGACAGGGCTGTCCGCAGGCGCTGAGCACGCCGTACAACGGTGGGGACACGCAACCGGAGTCCCCCAGGCTGGGTCTGCTTGCGCCGTCGCTGGAGCGGGGGTCAGCAAGGCGCTCTGGGTCAGGGTTCTAGCATCCCTACTACAGACAGGCTCCCTGATGGGGCGGCTCTCTCGCGGGGGCCGCTGGAGCTGTAAGCTGCCGTTTCAACTGGGGCAGCGTCTAGAAAGTTCCCTGCCCTGACAGTCCCCACCCTCTTCCCGAGGCTGCCAAGAGGCTAATTTTGTAGAGGTCTCCTTGTGGGGGGAGGGGTGCCCCGATTTATAGAGTTTCAAAGCAAAACACTATCTAGTCCAGACTGAGCTTGGAGACCTGTTCTCGTCGTTCAGGTTAGTGGTCATCTCTTCAGAAAGGGCTTCGCCGGCTGTCAGTCCTAAAGTAGCTCCTAGCAGAGGATGGGTCACCTGCTTTGTGTTCCGTGTGTTAGTCCTGCGGATGGTCTCACAGAATCTTGCTAATTTACTTGTTAACTTGTTTATTGCCTGTCATCCCCCATTGTAATGTATAACTGTCTCCTTGGAGACAGGGAGGACTGTGCTGGCTTATTTCCTGTTGGTGCCCACAGTCATTATTTTTTTAGTGAATTAATGAACAGACTTGCAACAATCAGCAATCCGGAGTCTCTGGACCTCGGCAGCTCATCTGGATGTCATTGCTCAAGCCGTCCTGCACGAAGGATTTCACACTGGAAAATGAGACCACAAAACGTGGCCTCTGCGTTCATTAGAATCTCAGCAGGAGGTCCCACCCTCTGGGGCCCAGGAAAGGGCTGCTCTTCACGTACCCTCCTTGAAGAGCCCCCATATCCCCCATCCCCACTCTGCCTTCTGCCTCTCCTTCCCTCCGCTTCTTCTGGAGGAGGAAGGCCGACCAGCGCGGGCAGACACGAGGGAAATCTCTCTCCACATCTTTCCTCCAGCAGCTGCATGCCCTTAGAGAGGAGAAGGGCATGCATGGAGGGTGCAAACGGGGAGTAGTGACTCAGGCCATGCAGATTTGTGGTTAATTCTTGCACCATTTTAAACAAAGAGCTCACAAAACAGCTCAAGACAAAGGAGATAAAACGTCTCCTTCATTCCACAAACTGGAAGCTAGCGCCAGAACCCCAGCAGGAAGCGCACGCTCTTGCATTGCACTGTCAACATAAAGCTGCTTTCTGGCTGCTGGGCGTGCAAATGTTGTCTGACTCGCACCAGCTAAAGCAAGTCTTTAGTCTGGAATGTCTGATACGCTGCTTCACAGTGTGTGAAGATGAAAGAATGTGGCGACTGAAATGAAGGCTAAGAATCTCTCTCTTTCTAAGTATTCTTATCAAGAGCCAAGACTTCCAAGGATTTTTTCTAGTCAGTCATTTTCTGACAGTTTAAACCAAATTGCTGAAAATATGCATGCCTTTGGTAACAACAGCTTACATTTATTGAAAGCTTACTGTGTGCCTGGCATTGTTCTAAGCTCTTTACATGAACTCAACAATCTTAAGAGGTAGTCACTATTCTTTTTTATTGATGAAAAAACTGAGGCCCAGAGCAGTTAAGCAACTTGCCTGAGGTCATCCAGCCAGAAGTGACAGAGCCAGGAAAGAGATCCAGAAAATTTGGCTCCAGCATCCATACTCAACCTTTAGAGGGAGAACCCAATTGTCAATTATGTTGACTTTTTATAAAGCTCGAGTCATGTAAGAATTCAATAAAAGGTTGCTACCAAGAAAAAAATAATAATAAAAATAATGTTTGTAAAGCACCAACCCTCGTAGACGGAGCTCACCCAGTGGCTGCCATTGTATCATAAAGAGGTCTCGGAAAAGAGAATGTCCCTCTCCCATAGAGATTAATTTCCTTTGTAACCAATTAAGGGCAAGTTGCCTTTTCTGAATTTTCTTCGGTGACCTTGGCATTTAAAATCATACTTGTTTAGGAAACTGGAGTGAAATCCACTTTAGAAGGAATCATAAAAATGCTGGCAAACAGGGAGAAGTCAGCATATATATAAGGAGTTCAGGAGGATGTATGAATGCCAGAAAGAAGATCGGGAGGGAAGTAACCCATGATGCGATGGTCACTGAGTGAGGATAGGGTGATCTGGGGAAGGCAGTGTTTCCCTGGGCTGACCTCTATTCGGCACTGGCTGCTACAAACATTCTTGGACACGTCTTTTGGTGCACACATGCGAACATTGCCATCAGGCATATACCAGGGAGAGGAATTCTGGACTGCACGATACATATATCATCGTCCCCTTGGTATCCTCAGGGGACTGGTTCCAGGACCCCCGCCCCAGATACCAAAATCCGCGGATGCTCAAGTTCCTTATATAAAATGGTAACGTTTTTGCATACAACCTACACACATCCTCGTGTACACTTTGTCATCTGTAGATTAGTTATAATACCTAATACAGTATAAATGCTATGTGAATAGTTGCTACACTGTATTGTTTAGGGGATAATGACAAGAAAAAAAAGTCTATACATGTTCAGTACCGACACAACCATCGCAGGCCTTTCGATCTGCAGTTGGTTGAATCCGTGGATGCTGAACCACAGATACAGAGGGCTGACTGTACCCCAGCTTCAGCCGACATTTCCACACACTTTTCCCAGGTGGTTCCTTGGTGACAACTCCTTGTCAACACTTGGTATTCTCGGTCTTTTACATTCTAGCCATTCTCGGGGGGTATTTAGTGGTATCTAACATGGTTTTATTTGCATTTCCCTGATGATTCCTGAGATTATCATGTGTTCCATGGCCATGTTCTTCTGGACATTTTGTGACATTTCCTTTGAAGTCTTTGCTCCTTTTCTATTGAGCTGTTTTTTTCATATTGACTTGTAGGAGTTCTTCATCTGTTCTGGATAAAAGGGCTTCACTGGTTATTTGAATGGCCAATATCTTCTCCGTGACCTGCCCTCTCACTCTGTCAGTGGTGTCTTTGATCTGATGAATACTAAAGATACACAAAAATGAACTCCAGCTGAATGTAGATTTTATTTTATATTTTTGCTGAGGAAGATTCACCCTGGCCTAACATCTGTTGCCAAACTTCCTCTATTTTGTGCGTGAGCTGCCATCACAACATGGGCACTGAAAGACGAGTGACATAGGTCTGCACCCAGGAACTGAACCCAGGCCGCCAAAGCAGAGCATGCCCAACTTAACCACTGGGCCACCAGGGCTGGCCCTGAATGTAGATCTAACTGTGAAATGAAAAACAACAGAGCAGCTAGGAGAGAAGAATGTCGTCGTGACCTTGGGGTAGACAGAGATTTCTTTTATATGATCCTCAAAGCACTAACCTAAAACGGAAAGGTTGGTAAATTAGACTACATTAAAATTAGGAACTTGTGTGCATCAAAAGACATCATTAAAGAGTGTGTAAGCACTTGCATTATATCATTCAGTCCTTTCAAATGTGGATACAAGCATCTCTGTATTAGAGATGAGGAATCGAGGCTCAGGGAGGTTAATGGACTTGCCTTGGACCACAAAGCCTACGAGTGGAGGAGCCAGGCTTTGAACTCAGGTCTGACTGAGTCTAGAGACCAAGCTTCTGACTCCTAGTGGTGCTGTGCCTCTTTTCCTACCTCCAAAGTGCCCCCTGTGGGGCCTAGCACAATGCTGGGCTCCAGACAAGTGTCGCACTTGGCTTTCCATGTGCCTTCTTCCCTGCAAGCTATCCATTCCCTCCACCTCCGCTTTGTTAGCTTGGGCTGCTGGGCACAGTGGCTCTTTGATCTTTTTCTTAGTCCAAAGGAAGCAAGGCTCTTCTGGGCGTGAGCCACCACAGCTGCACCTGGGAAAGACTTGCACAACTGTTCTGTGTCTGGAGCTTCTCGGATCCAGCAGGATGAAGGGCAAAGCCCTGCAACCAGGGGAAGAAGCAGCCCTTGATGCGGTGCACCAGGTCCGCCAAGCCCTGCACTGCATGCTCGGCGACTGCTGGAGGCAGTGAGGTCCCCATATCGGGGCCTGTGGGCCACCACTTCTGCTTTCCCTTCCTGGTGGCAGAGGCCCTCCACAGAGCTGGAATCTGGGCACCTGGGAAGGGCACTGTGCAGGCTGCCTTTGTGGGACACGGAACCAGAGCTGGGTTTGGGGGCTGTGGATGAGTCACTTGGAGTTGCTGCTGGGGTCACCACAGGCCCAGGCAACACCTATGACAAGAGAAGGTGGAGGTCACCTGGTCCTGTAAGTAGTCTTGTGAGAACTAGACAATGTCAGGACTGCACCCGTTTGCGTACTCCAAGGGGAGGTGGCTCTGTGATCACTGCGTCTCAGCATCCCCAGGTGAAAGGATCGCAGACCTGCCTCCAGGAGCACATTGGAGCCGATCATGCTAGTCATGGTGGCTGCCACTTACCGAGGACTCATGTGCCAGCCGCAGTGCCAAGCTCTTCATATACATTTTCTCAATACTTACAATCCCCAGTGAAATGCAAACTATCATCATTTCTAAGGTATAGTCGCAGAAAAGGACACTCAGAAGACTAATTTTGCCTCCTCTATGCCCCCACAGCTGCTTCAGGATTCAAACCCGCATCTGTGTGACTTCACACCTCAGAGGACGTTTCCCAGGAAGCTAATGGAGCTTAGGCCTCAGAGCCCCCACCCACACGAGTCCCCTCCGAGGCACTGGGAGGGCGCTGGCAATGTGTTCACATGGTCATATGTTCTCTAAAAACGTGCAAAACTAAAAACAAATTGCAAAATTAATAGATTGTATCCTTAGTTGCCATTTCTTTCCTCTTCGTCTTCCCTCCCTCAAACTTGCCCTGGTGTTGTGTGAGCTGGGTATTCTGGGCATCTGGCTAAGAGGAATCTGAGTCAGGGATATATTCAGTTTGGGTTTGTGGGATATATTGATGCAGTTCTCAATCACCCTTCGATTGTGACGTTATTGCTGGCCGTCCCACTGAAGGAATGAATGCCTTCCAGAAAAACTCTGCTGCTCACCTTGCCCACTCACCTGGCCTCGTGACCCGAACGCACAGAACCAGAGATGGGACCGCAAATAGGAATGTGGCCTATGTCTTCAGCGCAGGAAGTATGTGCGAAGTGGAGAAGAAACAGGCAACTTTCAAGAAAACCCATTAGTGATCAAAACCAATTTTTATCTGTCTATTCTCTCTATAGACAATAATATCACAAAACTGTCGTCATATAAAGAGGCAATCAGAGAGCATGCAGCCAAAAAATATAGGAAAAAAATTATAGAGGTGTGTCAGGCAGTTAATAAAAATATTATATTATTTTTCTGGATTTTGGTATACTCTGTGAAATTTGTCAGTTTTTAAAAATTTGTAAATTGTGGAGGTTTCTTTTCTCGTTCTAAATAGTCACTTTTGTAGCTAACTTTTTGTTTATAATTTTGTATCTTTTTCTTAAAGAGGGCCCCCCAACCTGGAACTGAGTCTGCCCAACTCGTGCTCTCAGCAAGGGTGATGTTCCACCTCCTGCATCGGCAGGTTCACTGTCCTCAGTGTGGACAGAGAAAGGGGGTCTTGAGGTCTGGAAAAGCCTGAGCTCCAGCACTTCAGGAATTGCCACAGGTGTAGATGGGAGGCTGCGGGCATCCTCCAGCTGGGCAGGAGGCTGACAAGGGTGCGACAGCACAACGAAGCTCCCGAGAGAGGGACGCCAGCAGCCTGAAGTGGGGCACGTCCGATGTCGACAAGACCAAAAGAGGCGCAGGGGCAATTCAGAAATCGCTTGGCCTTTGTCATGTGCAGAGGCTCTCCGCACAGGTCCATCTCTAACTGAACTTACTGATGAGATTTCCTTGAACATCCCAGCCCAATGGGCATTTTTGGCGCCACCCTAGGAGCAAAGATGCAGAGGTGAGCGGGTGTGAGGGAGCGGGGCTGCTGCACATGAGGTATGTTCTGTCTCCCCATGGGCTCCTGGGCAGCGGACACAGAAACACGACTGGCGGCCCCTGGTGCACTTAGAGTCAGGGTTGGAGCTTACCGTGTCCTCCGGCAGCCCGACCACACCACTTCATTCATTCTGGCCCCCAGGAGGTCTGGGGACGCAGGACTGAGCCTGCCTTGGCCTCAGGAACATGTTGCCTTTGTGGTTTTCACTTCTCCACCTGGTGTCTGGACTGCAAATTACAGGAGACGACGGTGCATCTGCTGTCCCCACGGAACAAAGGGACGGCGGTAGTGACAGGCTGACGTGGTCCACCCAGGCTCCAGGAACGCTCCTCTCCCCGGCTCCCCTCCCAGCCAGCTGGGGCGCAAGCTGGTCACGGTCTTGGAGGAAGCTTCAGCGGGGACAGGCCCAAAGAGGGGCTGCTTTGCTCAGAGGCTGTGGTCCAGGGCAAGGAATGAAGCCCCCATCGACTCCAAAGTTAAAGAAAATGACTGTACAGCATGAGCAAGGTCTCATTTGGAATTCGAATAAGCAGAGAGGCTGAAGAAGGCAGAGTCACCGATCCAAGAACAGCCTGCCACAAGCCTCGTCGCCCGGCTAGCCTGCCCTGGGATGTCCCCCAGAGTTCTGCCCCTGGTTTATGAGCACAGGGCCCAAGGGTTATTTCTCGACCTCTGTCTATGTCTCCCTCTGAATGACAGCACACACAAGAGTGAACACATACACACAGCCTGCGCTACTCTCCCATGTGACCACAGGCATAGTCAATCCCATTCTGTATACAGTATAGACACACAATACAATTCTGCACACAATACATACACACAATAAAATGAGCAGCATTTGGGATAATGTTATGGACTGAATTGTGTTCCCTAGAAATTCATGTGTTGAAGTCCCAAGCCCCAGAATCTCAGCATGTGATTGCATTTGGAGAGAGGGTTTTAAAGAGGTGATTAAGTTCAAACGAGGTCATTAGGGTGGGTCCTAATCCCATGACTGGTGCCCTTATTAGGAGAGGAGATTAAGACACAGACAGACACCAAGAGAAGACCATGTGAGACCCAGGGAGAAGACAGCAGTCTAAGGCCAAGGAGGAGGGCTCAGAGGAAACCAACCCTTTCTACATCTGGTCTTGGACTTCTAGACTCCAGAATCGTGAGAAAATAAGTTTCTGTTGTCTAAGTTCGTTCCAGTCTGCAGTGCTTGTTCTGGCAGCCCTAGCAAATTAATATAGATAAGGACAGCGAGTTCATCTCACCAGTGTCTATAAGCAGCAAAAGATATTCCTTGAAAACTGATGTTGGCTTGCTTAACACATGGATGGCTAGGAATTTCACATTTGGGGTTTTTCAGCCATTGTTCTGGGCCAGGCCTGTGGATGCTCCCTCAGACCTCACAATGATCCTTACCAAATGCATCTGCAGCCCAGCATCTTCTGGTGAGTTCCCACGCTTGCCGTCACCCCTGACGCTACTAGGGTTTTGCAGCCTGCGGAGTTGTCTTTTCCCCTCATGGTAGATCCTCATCACGAACCAGGAAGGAAAGGAAAGGGGGCAGATGGTAACTTTTCCTAAATACTGAATAGGTTCTGGATCTGGTGGGCGGGGGCCTGGAGAAAGGGTGAAGGCCTCTATGGGGTGATAGGCTGGGTATTTCCAGTCTGCTGGGGGAGGGAAAAGGTGGAACAAAGTTGCTACAGCAAAATGAGAGGATCTGCGGGGGTGCGGTGGAGAGAGTGGAGGGGTACCAGGGCAGAGAGAAAGAACAGCCTGCAGAGGGAGTGACTGCACAGCCTATAGGGTAGCGCTACTCAACAGAACTTCCCGTGAGGATGAAATGTCCTGTATCTGCACTGTCCCATAGGATAGCCACTACTCACGTGGTAACTGAGCACCTGAAATGTGGTTGGGTGTGACTGAGGCACTGAATTCTTAATTCCATTCTGGCTATTTTCACTGTAAATATGAATAGCTACACGTGGCTACAGTCTTAGCACAGTTCTAGAGCTCGGGGCCGGCTTTACCTGCTTGCTCAATAGCTACCTTCCCCTTCCCGGCTCACATGGCCCCAGTCGTGTCCAGGCAGTCAGAAGCCGTGCGCTTCAGGGGAGAGCGAGCTGCTCCCAGGGTCTCTGGGGAGAGGTGAATCTTGATTAGTGTAAGCCAGTTACAATAATTATTTAGAATATAATTACTCTCCTAAACCTAGTCACTGGTTTAGGAGTAGGCAAATGATGCAAATCCAGCCAGTGAGACATAGGGGGAAGTCTGCTGGAGGAGTCTGGAACGTTCCCCTCAGTCTTAGAAAGTGTCATAAGGAGGGGATAGTCCCTCTGCTGGCCCTTGGGTTCTCTTGTGAGGATCTAATGCTTAGAATTGCTGGAACCATCCCATGCCCATAAGGGGACAAAAGCCAGTAGCTGAGGATGGCTGATCTAAAACACGGAAAGAACGTGGGTCTTCAGCGATGCGGCACGTCATAACCAGCCTTGGGACTGTCCTACCTCCTTTGTTCTGCGAAGCAACAATTCCTTTCATTAGTAAAGATATCTGAAGCTGAGTCTTCTGTTAAATGCAATCGAAGTATTCTTTTGGGATTAGCAAATCCATGGCAGGCAGCCTGCATTTCTGCCTCCAATGCCAATGCTATAAAATACAGCACTTTTCTCATCTTTCTTCTGAAACGAATGCTGCAAGCAGCCACTACCGATCAGCTGGAGTTAATGTGCCACATAACAATGTGTTCGCTGTTCCTGCTCTAGGACAAAAGAACTCGAGCATCTGCTTTGCCACAAACACCCTCACAAACGTTTTCTTCCCAATGGTCCTGGCTAACAATTGGAAAGTGTTCCTGCAATATCAACGATACCTCAATGCCCATGACACGCCAGCCCACAGAAACAATTCACATAAGTCTGAGTCAAGGGAAACAGGTTTTCTTTATGTCCGAGGACATAAAGAAAGGACTTATTTTTTAAGGATCCATTCGTGCTTGGAAGGGAAGTCAGTCACACGGCAGTCTTTATTTGAATATAATGGAGCAAAAAATGCTCTTTTATTAATCTGATGTACATTAAATATCTTTGCAGCTGTTACATGAATATTAGGTATCTGGCGTATAAATGTGTACACACTTCCACATTTGATAGCTTTCCACTGCACACAGGGCGTCCTGCACGGTGCATGCCCTTTCACAAGGAGACGCATGGCTGTCTCGCGACATTTGTTAAAACACGCTTGGTCAAACATTTTGGCAATCGGGAATCAGACACAGAGGAGCATACCAGAAAGATGAGTTCACAACAGGACCAGTTGTACTTAGGATGAAAACTCCAGAAACCTGAAACAGAACTTATTGGAGTTCACACATGCAGCACACAGATACGGTACAATCGGGGTAACTGGAACATTCACAGCAGGAGGTCTTACAGAGCAGTAAAAACAGAAAAGAAACAAGACAAAATAAAGCAAAACGCCCAAACGTCAAAACTAAGGACAGGCCCACTGCCAAGCTCTCAGTGCAAAGAAGAGGATTGCGGGTTAGCGTGGGTCCAAATGGAGCTTCACCGGAAACAAAAGCTCTTCTAGGACCTTGTCCACAATATCTAGACATTGGTGAAGGACACAGGATCTGTTCAACACGGTCCTGATCAGGGCGAGGCTGCATTACAGCATTCTGGACGCTATGAGAGACAGATCAAGAAAGAACACTTCTTCTTTCTTCTGTTTGATTTAGGACACAGACTCAGTACAATAAACCCATCACAATAGTGGTGGAAACGAGATGAAGCCAATCTGTCCGGTTCCATCCAGGCAGGCCTGGGGACTGTCAAAGGCAAGGAAGGAGTTTCCCTCCTGGACGCCTACTTGGGGTGAGAGGGGAGACACTTCGTGACTTCAAACGAGTTTATTTTTGTTTACATAGCCTAACGGGCAATTTACTGCACATTCTCCCTGAAGGTGGGTCCTATGCTGAGTGGATACAAAGGGAGAAAGAAAGCCTTTGTGTTCTGATGTGAGGTTGAGCTTGCTAAGTCTTTCCTTTCCTCGGGCTTATGGGCAACGCTGACTGCAAACCCACCGGACTTAACTGGGTTTGGCCTAGGTCTTTGCAGTGGGAGCCAAGTACTGGTCAGGGTTTTAGGCGGCCGTGTGCAGGCAAACGATGAACAGCCGTCTGGGGGGAGGAGCCTGATTTGTAGAGCTTGTGGATTGCCATGGTACAAATACTCCCATCATGGCCGATTTCAAGCTACAGATGTGATGTCACCGAACCCAAAGTTTGGAAGATGTGCACACCAGCACACCATTGTACAGCATTTCTACCATACAGACCCAGCAGGCATACATTAACTCCAAGGCATCGATAATACTAAAAGGGAGTAAGTAATCAGAAAGGGATGAGTTTTGAATATTTATTATCTTTGTTTTTAAATGTATTTAATTCTAAGTTTACACAATTTAATTTTTATAGCGGCTGTGTTTCTCAACTGGCTCACAAAATTCCTGAAACAGTTGGCCCTGATGAACTGGTGTGAGCTTGCTCCAGCACATCGCTGGCGTTCGATGGCTTTGGCCCCTGTGAGCAGCCTCGGCCAGTCACTCTCCAAGCTGCTTAGGACCCCACATCCCTGCTTCTAGGGTAGGCCACTGGCTTGCTGTGAAACCCTGTCTGAGTCCGAACAGAGGGCTGAGAGCTGCTTTCTCCTCCTCATTCTGGGCACTCTGGGCTCTAAGGGGACATGGAATGTGGTAAGGTAGGCGGAGAGGGGACAACCTCTGCAATTACAGCATTTAAATCTGAATGGACAGCACCCAGCCTTCAGCACCAAGGAGGACCCTCTGTAGGCCTGGGGGAGTGGGTCCACCTCCCACAGTCGATGACTTCCAAGAACCTCGCTGCAGCTTCCTCATGTTTCAGGAGTCAAATGCTCTCAGACTTCTGCCCCAGAAAGGAGCCTCTCTGATTTCACGCCAGTGGTGCCCATCCCATCCCCCACCAGAGTTGAGAAGCAGCTGGAAACCTAGCCCAGCACAGGGAGCTGTGTCAAAGCCACCAGTCTAGAGCTCACAGCCCTGCACCCCCTCCCGTCCAACGTGTCCTCCGCCCTCTGGGCCTCCACTGCAGGCAGGGGCGGCACATTCTTGACTCCCAAATGCCCCAGCAAAGTTCGGCCTTGCTTTTGCACACTGCTAGAGTCAAGAGGTGATGAGAGGAGGAGAGGAGGAAGAAGAATAGAGGGGAGAGGATGGGAGTGTGTACCGCCCGGAGGAGGTAAGGAGGAGAGCGCCGTGGGCTCTCAGAGGGGACCGTGGAGGGTCAGTGCCAAGCGCCCTCTCTCTGTTCTGCCTCCCCTCAGGCCCCAGAACCCCGAAGGTCTTTTGCAGCTTCCAGACACCTTGTGACAACCATGCACTGGTTTTAAACTGAAATCTGAAAATCTCCTGCTACTGACTGTCAGAACCTGTTTTCCGGGTGGCTTATCTGCTGAGGGTCGAGGGGACAAGCTGCCTGAGGAGATCGGCAGAGACAGTGGACTCGGTCACACGTCTCTGCAATCAGAGAGGGAACCCCAGCAAGCTGGGGCCGGGGGAAAGGGCAGCAGCAGAGGGACCAGGGAAGTGCTGACTCCACTCAGGAGGGAGGGAGGGGAAGTGCCAGGGCTGCCGGCTTGGGAACAGACCCGCCAGCCACCCACCTTGAGTTTCAGGCCATAAAAAGAACATCTCGGAAGAAACGGGGACTTTAAAAATGAAAATCTGTATAAAACTGGGGCTGTCTTTATAGGGCTGCTGATTCTCCTCCTTGAATCGTACCTTCGTGGGATTTCCTGTTGAGACTTTTACAGAAATTGCACACGTGTGGCTCCATTTTTCTCAGTTTCCAAGGACTGGCTAGCTGTCCCTCCAACAGAGGCCAAGCAGTTTGGGGGCTTTCTCCTCCTGTCAAAGATTTCCCAATTTCTGAGTAGCTCCTGCACTGCCCATCACAGGCTATTACTTCTCTTAAATTTGGAAAAATAACACTTTGTGTTTGTGGGGAGGGGGTTTCAATATGTAATGGGGTCAGCATGAGGCCCCCATCATGGAGGGTTTCTCTTTCACTTCCTGTTTCTCCTGCCCCCATTTAAGGGTGGAGGACCTGCTGACAGCACAGAGCCTCAGCCCAGCGCAGGGAGGCGCTCCTCAAATGCTTCTGGAAGAATTCCACAAGCCGACAGGAGATGGGGGAAGCCTCTGCCCAGCTGCCTCCCTGGCCCCGCCCTGACAGCCGTAAACAACGGCCTAAACAGACCATGAACGGCATCCTCATAACTCCAAATCCCGGATGACTGAACTGGCTCTAGGTAATGTTCGAGAAAGACTGAGGAAACCCCGGCCGTGGTGAGACTGTCGATGCAGGAATGGTCAGGAGTTGGAGGAAGAGAACGTGCCATGGAGAGCTGTCCTCCTTGCCTGGAATGATGAGGGACACACAACACATCCAGGAGACACCGACAGTTTTCTTTGACTACATTACACAGAATACGGGAGAAGCTTTACTCAAAATACACTTCGCTTGGCAGACACAAAAACTGTAAGAAATGTACAGTCCACTTCAGAGTGCCCTCCTGTGCCAAGTGCTTTTTGTTGTTGCAAGGTGATAGGTGTTTTTGTAGGTCTGGTAAGTGGACTAAGGTCAGCATGTCATGGGGTTAAAGGAAACCCAAATACAGCCAATATACACCTTAACCACTAACCAGTTGTCTTTCTGTGATACCAGGTGAAGGCCGAATTCAGACATTCTGGCTTCAGAGCCTGTAATGCATATACAGGTGAGTTGTTTTATTGAAAAAATAGGTAAAGGCCATTTCGATATTAAACAAAAAAAAATGGAGAATATCATATTCTATTTTTGTTGGCAGAGGCAATCAGAAGGTGTTCCCGTGGAATGCTTTTAAAATGATCCCAGGGCTTAGAAAGTCTCGCTGTGCCTGAATCTCTTCTCTGGAACCTTCTCAATGATGTCTTAGACCCTCTCTTCTGTCACTACCTTTCCCATCTCTCCCTTGATATCTCAAGACACTCAGAGAAGTGGCTAAGCAGTTTTTGGTGCAAACCTGAACTCTGATTTCGTGAGATTTGTAAATAAAGGTGAATTTGCCAACTTTGGTGAAATCACTTAAAGACTGTTTCTGACGGCCTCAGTGTACTAAAGACCACGTTTCAAGAGCAAAACGGGGTAGAGAGTCCGGGGAGCTCCAAGACACGGCCTTTGCAATAGTACCGTGATCAGAGAGTCTTCTAACCGTGTGTATCTGCTGGCGGGGGGTGGGAGGGGGTCCCTTTCCTGGGCAGGCAATGATAACTGTCAAGCCAGTGTGGAACGGAGATGATGCTCAGGATCCTAAAAAGCTGGCAGCACAAACATCACAGGAACTGTGTTCTCTGGACTACTCCACAGGGGCTTCCCAAACCACTTCCTGAGCTCCTGCATGCTTGCCTATTTCCTAATTTTTCAGTTTCTAAACTAAACCTACTTGGCCCTTGTAAAGATGAGGTTAGCATCAGAAGAAGGTAGTTAATAAGATGAAGCCATTTTCATGAAGATCCTCTGGAATCTTGCACTAGCTGCAAGTCTATGCTCAACAGACGGGGAAACTGAGGACCAGAGATGTTCAGTGCCCTCCATTCTCCCCAGCAAGATCTGGGTCTCTGTTGGCTGGTGGTGGAGCTTGGCCTAGGACCCTTCCATCTTCTCTCTGGGTGTGACATGATCCCTGGCTGCTGGGTTTGGCTTCCAAGGCAGCAGGGTTGAAGGCGAGCTGGGTGCTGTAAGACCCATTACTTGGGGTGTAACGTGGTACAGGATTTACAGTTTAGAGCAGCTGAGTTTTTTTTCCTACTGAGAGGACCCAGCGATAATAAAAGGATTCAGGAGCATTCTGGATGGATTCCAAAGAGCTGTGAGGAAATTTTAGACAGAAAGGGAGTTAGAGATATCGGAGCAAGTGGGACTGTCCCCTAGGCTCTCTCTTTGCACGTACTCGCGTTTTCCTTCCACTGTGGATGAAACGGGAGGCTGGTTGCATGTCCTGTGCCAGTTGCCATTCGGATAGAACTGAGAGTTTCTGTTTACTCGCACGGCTGTGTCTTACTCCAGCCAACCCAGGACAAGCCAGACAGGCCACACCACATATCTGAGCTCTCTCGTAGGGAATCAGGGTGATGGGAGCAACATGGGGGAGGCAGAGAAAACTGCACGGAAGGTGGAAGAGGTGGTGACCAAGAAGGTTTGTGACCACAGACTGTCCAGGAAATTAGAATAGACCCCTCTTGGGCCACCTGGGGGGCTCGGATTAGGTGACAAGAAGGCCAAGAAAAGCCCTTCTGGAGAGGCACGCTGGCAGGTCTCAGGAGGTGGGGTTCTGCTGGTTCCTCCTATTCTGACCCAACTCAGCGTGCGAGCAAAATTCCGTGTACACTGCGCTCTGCAGCTTGGGAGATATTTTATGCATTTAGAGCCACAACAGACATTTCTCAAAGTAAGGTGGCCCAGGGAGCAAAGTTAACCATCATGGAAGGCTCAAGAGCGGCCTCCGTGCCCATTTCTATCTTCTTTTGAATGGCTTGATGGGGACACACATCCCACATCTGCGGTTATCACTGCGCGTGCTACGTTCAACTAGAAAAACCTGCTCAGGTCCCCAGATAGGTCTTTTTTAACAAGATAAATCAAGGGGTAGGTAGGTGGGGAACAAATACCTATGGAAGAGGAGTAACAGAAGGGTACCTTCTTGGGTTGTCTGACTGCCATCTTTGTCCTCCAATAAATCACAGGAGGGGGCAGGCGGGGCAGGGCAGGGGAGGAGGGCAGGTTCTGTTTCTTCCCTGCTTTGCTGATATCAGTCTCATAGATCTCATCTAGTTTTTATTGAGTTTCCTTCTTCCTGCCACCTTTGTAGCTTTTGGCTTGAACTTTCCTGATGTTCTGGCTCTGAGCCTGTGTCCCCAGGGAAGCACCTTCTTCCTGCCAGCCCCCCACCCCAGGCTGCCCCCTCTACAGACTCTAGAACTACTTTAAGGGGGAGGTGATTAATGGCTTATGTTAATGAAAGCAGCTTTTCAGGGAATCTGAACCCTGCAGTCTGGAGCTCCAGGAGGATCACTGCGGGGTGGGGTGGGGGGAGCAGGGAGGCCGAGTGGCCTCTGGGGTTAAGACATCTTTGGATGTAATGACTACTGCAAACAAAGTCAGTCCCCTCCCCGAGGCCCCAGGGCTGTGGCCTGCTGGAAATGCCTATAATAAGTAATGAAGATAACCCTCTAACAGGACAGAGAGTAAAAAAGGAATGTTTTGATATGGGATTTATTCCTGGCTGCTGGTCATCACTGCAAGTCTACAAGGAGGCTGCCAATTTCAAAGAAGATGAGTAAAAAGGACAAGCTTGGAGGAGGGGCAGGCCCGAGGGGTGAGAAGGTCACGGAGCTGCCAGCCCGTGGGAATGTCCTGCTGACCTCTCTCTTCCAGGCCCGGCAGATTCAGAGGTAAAATGAGCAGCCAAAACCCACCAGGAGATGCTGACGTTGTCTGCTAGAGGGGCCCTTGGAGAATGGCAGGCTGTGATTTCACACAGAGCCAGCAGCCAGGAACACAGTGCCCAGTGCCCCAGCCCAGCAGAAACTGGAGGAACGGGACCCACTTCAGTGATGCCAGCCAGAAAGTCCAATATCAACTACCCGGGGGCACTGTTCCTCAGGAAAGTGGTACCCTCGAGGTATCATTTTGCATTTCCAAATGGCTTTAGGTGTGAATTTCTTCCTAACTTGCAATGTATAACTCAGATGACTGACAGTCTCTGGACTGGAGAGAGTCTGGATGGCCGGCGGGACCAGGTAGGCAGACCCAGGTTTTAGAAGGTGGCTTTCTTTCCTTGCACCTGCTCTCTGGCAAGACGAGTGGCAGCTGGGGGAGAGGTGGGGAGACGCGGGGTAAATGGAGGCAGAAGCTCTCTTTCTCTGATCTGATTTTCTGACATTCTGATCCACATGCCACAATCACAGACACTGACGGTCCCTTTTCCTCCTATTTTTTAGAAGTTTAATTGGGCTTTCCGGCAGAAATCTTGCTTATGCAGCTCACTCAGATCTTTGCAGCGAAGTGCACAGCCTTTATTTTTCTTGTCAGCGGAGTCACCTCAATTGTCATGCCTGAAAGAGCCCCACCCAGCTCTGTTTGGTACCACATGGTTTTCTTTGAAAGGCCCTGCTGTCACAGCAAGAATTGCTGGGTATCCTTTTCTAAGTAAACAGGAAATATCACTCTGTTTGAAAAAAAAAAAAAGGAATCCCTCTCCTCAGCACAAATACAATTATATGCCAACTTAGATTTCCTGTGGATGTTGAAACAGGAGCAGGATCTATTTCTTACGGCAGCACAGTCCTCTTCTGAGCTTCTGAAACTTCACTGAGCAGAAGCTTAGGGAGGCCCGGCTGACTAGAACATTTGAAAAAATGCTTCCATTGATTCCTGGGAGGCAGTAGCATCGCAGTTAGGAAAAATATCAATGCGTTAAAAAAAATGTGCAAAATCACATTGAAGGGGCAAGACATGCATGCATCTGAATTTTAGTCACAGCAAGAGTTAGCGTTCTGATATTTGACCACCTTTTTATAGTTGAAACATCTGAAGCCTTGAGTCAGTCGGGAGGGTTGACACAGGGCAGGAGAAAGAAACACAGGACGGATGGCTTTTTTCCCGTTACATCAAGACCTGGGTTCGTGTGTCCGGCAGGCGCAACCCCACCAGTCCTCCGCACACAAGCACGGTGGAGGCCAGCAGGATGGGGATGGCTTTGGTGATGCTGACCAGGGAGCCGAAGATTAGGTTTCCAAGGACGGTTGCTGCTTTGCATAGGGCATTCAAGAAGCCAAAGCCTGTTGCCCTGCAAAGGAGAGAGAGACAGACAAGGTTGAGAAAGTGACTTCCAAGATTCCACCTTCAGACACAAGCATCCTACATGGTGATTTTCAGTGATCTGCAAGTAGATTGTTGTGTGCATCATTAGAGTAAATAAACAAATGGTCGTGGGCACCTCTGGAGGTTGAGAACCCCAGCTTTTGGTACTTCAAAAAGCTGAAGGAAGGGTTCCTTCAGCCCTCTGTTGACTTTCTCACCACCTCAACTGATTCTTATTATGCCCATGTGTTCTGATTTATCACGAACAGAAAAGGAAAGGAAATTGCAGAGCAAAAAAAGTCTCTCTTCTCTTGCAGAGTTAAATTAAAATGTATGACAATATATTTCTTTAGATTTTTTTTATACGCCCTTATTTCCTCTTAGCTTAATTAATGTGCAAGGTTTTAAATAGCAAAAGCCCATGGGATTTTCAGAGAAAATCAAGGGTGCCTGGGCTGCATTCCGCATCTCTCTGGTACCGTGGAGGTGAACCATCTATGTCTTCCCAAACTTTTTGGCAGCAGGAAGGACCGGACACCAGCCTGGGCAGCTCACCAACGAGCTGGTGCAACATTTCTTCTCTGCTCCTCAGAGTTCTATGTGAGAAATTAAGTCCAAGAAAATCTTATGGAGAAGAATCCGACTGTAGGCCTAGAGAGATCTTGCGTACTCTGCTAGCAGTTAAGATGTGCAGGTAGGACATAAATGAGACACATCCCATTTCTGACGACAGTCTTTGGAAAAGAAATATTTTGCTATCTTCACGTGTGTTGAATGTGCCTTTCCTGTGGTCTTCTTGGTAGGGAACTTCGTCTTGTTCAGGGAGTACCTATACCACTGACATCATGAGACGATGATGTGAATTTCCTCTGCCTTTATGCCGGTTCACCGTTTTTGTCTGTCACTGGGTACACGTGTGTATTAAAGGCACACTCAATGCCAGGTAATTGCTGGATACATTCTCCCCCCTCCAGAGGGAAATGCATTTCACACATTGTAAAATGCGGCATTTCGTGCACATCTTTCTTTGATTTGTAAACTTGTAAGTGTGGTTTCTCTTGGATTGTCATAACAACGATTCACCAATACTTGTGTTGTTCCTAGTGATATCTGCTACAATTGTAGACGTTTATCGTGGTTATTATCCAGCCATGCCCCTGCCTGCACCATAGGAAAGGAATACGCATTCCTCCTGCGCTGCAGGAACTGGCCTGTGATTAGCGCAGGGCCAATGATTTCTCTGGTAAGATCAGGCCCGAAAGGGGGCAGCAAGCGCTGACTTTCTTTCTGGCCAAGACACCTAGAAGGTGGAGCCAGCAGGTTCTGCGGTGCCGCAAAGTTGCCGGCTCTTTGATTCTGGAAGGGGTGTAAGGGAACCTCTGACTGAGAAACAGGAACTTCTTGAGAAGAGGGGAAGCTAATTCTGTATTCTTCTTCTTTTTGGTTTGTTTTTAAACATGGAAACTAGTAATAACAAGGACCACCAGAAACATAAGGAGATTTCATACACCGATAACCACGCAATTGCTTGAGGCCACATGTTGGGTACCACAGAAGGACGTCACCATCCCCTCCTCCCCCGCCTCCATGGAGATGATGCCAGGAGGATGACCTGCCTTTTTTTTTTAATTAATAGACTTTGTGGAGCAGTTTTAGGTTTCCAAAAAGAATCGAGTGAAAAGTAAAGAGGGTTCCCTATACCCCCTCATCCCCACCCGTATTATTAACATCTCAGTGTGGCACATTTGTTACAATTGATGAGCCAATATTAACCAATTATCATCAACTGAAGTCCTTAGCTTACACTAGGGTTCACTCTCTGTGTTGCATATTCTATGGGCTGAGAAATGCAGTGTCTCCACCGTCACAGGATCCTACAGAAGGCCAGTTTCCCTGCCCCGCAGTCCGCAGTCCGCAGTCATCCTCCTTCTCTCCACCCTAACCTCTGGCAACCACTCATCTTTTACTGTCTCCATAGTTTTGCCTTTTCCAGAATGTCACACAATTGGAATCATACCGTTGTAGCCTTTTCAGATTGGCTTCTTTCAATTTTTTTAAACTACATTTTAGTTTCTAGATTCTAGAGTCATAAATTACCAAATACATCTTATGGTAGCAAGATAAGCTGTCTTGTTCCGGGAGAAATGGCTTGTGTGCCTGTTGCTGATAAGAGAAAGGAAAACATTCTTCTGTGTGAAGACGTCTCTCAAGGCTGAAACCGCAGAATGACCCGCACAGAATTTATACCTGGGTTAAGATAACTGTATTTTCCCGAACCATAAACCTCTGGGATAACAGAACGGTATAAAATGCCGGCGGCTATCTCTTATTACGGAAACTGTAACGGAGGAACGGACGACTGCCTGAGCTTCTGCGCAGCACTAAGACCCATCAGCAGCATCTGGGATCTGAAGCTTCTAAAAAGACCATGAAGTCCTTATTTCCTAAATCTCCGTTTTCATTTACCAAGCAGAGGCAGTTTTTCAGATGAAAATCTAGTGTGGCTGCAAAGCACATAGGCTCCTTAAATTGGTGTCGGCATTCGAGAAATTGTGACTGTCCTTTCCTTGGATAACTAAATTATTTCTTCAAATACTTGCAGCTGGAAGTTTTAGTTTTCTATGCGTTGGAGGCACAGCTGTATTAGAAAAATCATTCTCAAAGTGGCTCTCCCTTGGGGGTTATCTGTTTATAAAACAAACAAGCTTTTAGCTCCTTTATTCCCTTGCTCTTAAAGGAAGGCCATTACTTCTGCAGACACAAGAAAGCACAAGTCACCTTGTGCTCCTAAAGTCCCTGGAGGGTGGGGAGCTCAGAGCACGCAGAGGCCCCGCCTGCTGACTTCTCAGCAGCGGGACAGGGTACTGCATTCTTGTTTGGACCAAAGATGTTCCATGCCTTCTCTGAACCAACAAGCACTGAAGAGAGAGAATGACACGATCTATTGTCTTTCTATAAACTCCATCCCCGTTCCTCCGCCTCTCCAGCCAGAATCCTTTGTTTTCAGTTCTTGCTAACCCTATCTATTTAAATCTTTTCAATGCAAATTCTTTTCCCAGACAGTGCCCTGTGGCTGCAGCAGCCCTGTTCCCTTCCACCGGCCCTTCTCCCTGCACGGTTAACTCCCGTCTGAGAAGCCGATACTGGTGCAGGGAGCTGGTTTGCTCAGCGCTGTGGCTCTTTTTCCAGGGCCCTCACAATTCAGCGAGTTCTAGTTCATTTATTTAATTTTATGTTAATTGGTGGCCAGGAAAAGGAAACCGCTGGCTCCTCTCTGGATAGAGTGAAGATAGTTTTGCCCTCATGTCCAGCCTCTTATTTGCTTTTTCTGACTTTAGTACAGGATCAGCTGTGGGTTTTTTGAGGCTCCTGGGAAGAAGAGAGGGACACTGAATAATAGCAGCACTCAGCAATGCCTGGCACACGCTGGCACCACGCCAGGACTAGCCGTTGTTTTAAACATTGGCCGAAATATCTGCCTCGGTGACCGATGAAACTGTTAGGAGAAAAAAATTAAATTCTATATTTTGAAACGGACTGAAATGTGTACATCGAGACTCAGCTCATGGAATTTACCTAGTAAAGGGTAAAATGTGAGCCTTCTCTGTGTCTAGGCCCAATTTTTGGAAAGGAACTTTTTCTGGCCAACTCAGTCAAATCATGGGTAGAAACTACTCAGCATGGGGCATTTTGGAAAGTGCAGGCCGTCCTTAAATCAGGAATACACTGTGACCTAAAGATTCATCTGGAAGATGGCTATTTAAAAACAGAATGACTTTTATTTTTCTCACAGAAACAGTATTACCAATGATGGCCAGGTTCCCAGGTTAACTGAAAAAAGCTATTTTAACATAGACTCCATCTGAGCTATCGGACTGCAATGCCAAGAGCACTAAAAACCCCTTGAATATTTGTCTAATAAGCAAATTGGTCCTTAACATTGTCCTAATTAACACATTCTCCTAGGCGTGTACTCATTTAACAGTCACTCTTTAAGCATCTGTTATGTAAAGCACTGTGCTAGGCACAGGGACCCCAAAATGAGTAAGATGAAGTCCCCTTTTGCACTAAGACAGATGTGAAGAGAGCAAGATAACATGACCTGTTGGGTGCAGCGATAAAGACACCCACCTGGACTATGGCTGATGGGGGGATTGCACACAGAGGATGGGAAGTGACCTCAGGCCAGGGTTGGGGGCAGTTGAGGGATGGCTTCTCAGAGCCAGTTGAAACAGGTAAACAGTTAGCCACTGATGATTACATACTAGTAACTAAAGGTTTTTCTTTTTTGCTGTTACTGATTATCGTTTTTATTTATTTCCTCGCCCATAGTTAACTGTGCTGCTAAGGCAATATGCTATCTGACTCCTTGTAGGCTCCTATAGATAACATCTCCCTAGAGCCTGGTCACCATGGCAATGGGTGTGGGAGCTGCTTTTCAGGAATTAGGACCCCTTGTCCACTTCAGGCGGGTTGAGACCACCAACCCATCAACTGGGCCCACACCCATGCCCCGTTAGGGACCTTTTGACGTCAGGAGGCTAAAAACTCCACCCTCAGATCATGCTAATGCCGCCATTTTGTGAACATGCATCCTATGAAGAGGCATGGGGTCTGACTACGCTTGTGCAGCTCACCAATTACCTCACCTCTCCTCACCTCCAATCATCTATCTCCACACTTGAGACCACCTTGCCCCAAACCCCATAAATATGCCTGAGTCCTCATTTTCGGAGGGGTGGATTTGAGACTCGCTCTCCCGTTTCCTCACTCGGCTGCCTTGTGATTAAACCCTCTCTCTGCTGCAACCTTGTCGTCTTGGTTCTTGGCTTTCTGGGTGAGGGGCAAAAGTGAACCTTGTTCAGCAACACCATGTTATTTACGTTTTGTTTAAAATGAAACGGTTGAGCATATAACTGTTATTTCTGTAACCATACCGTTGGATAATTAGGAGCTTTCCAAATCTGGGGGAACATAAACGGTATTGCAATGAGCACCATCCTGTAGAAGACCTCCTTGGTTTGGACGTGCTCATTAGGGAGCACCAGGCAGTGCAACACAGCCACGGAGAATGGTTACGATGTGGTGGGTGAGACCGAGGGCATGAAGACGAGAGGAATCCTGTCCAAAGGCCTCACCCAGCCTCCTCCTCTCCCTGCTCCAGCTCTTAAGCACTCCTGTTAACTCTGCTTTTCCCAGCTCATTCTCACCAGAGGCAATCATTTTCTCACCTAAGCTGAATCATTTCCTTCTCTTCCAACTCTTGTTATCCAACTCTGGGCAGCCGTGGAGGCTCTCCTGCTGGAAGAGCCCCTCCCTCCTGCTCCCCTCTAAGGGATGGCTGTACCAATCTCAGGGATCTCCTGTCTGGATTTAGCCTGACTTAGGTCCCGCCACATCTCTGGATGGGCTGTGTGGCTTTTACACTCACTCACACAACCCCTTTCAGGACTGCATACGAAACTTGTGAAATGAACTAAGGAATTTCCCAATGTTTTCAAAATGTGTTAGAGGGAGACTTCTGTCATGAGCCTTTTAATGGGCATTAGTTGGGCCATGTTTGTTTATTGATGCCAGACTATCACCTTGTTTTTTCAGAGGAAAAAACCCAAATTTCACATTCTTAAGTCAGAAAAGACTGAATTCAATTGCTTTCGGATCTTCAAAGAAAGAGAAAGTTTGTCTTGTCCAAGTAGGTGGTGAGTGTATGCGTGTGGGCTGTTTATCCTCCTTAACCTGGGCAACCTACACTCCTGCAAGCAGGGCTGTCGTTACTCACACACGTGGAGAAGGACTTACCTGGGGCTGGTGGGCCAAGAGGAATCCTTGGCCAGAGCAGCCCCTCATCTCCCTCCCGCCCCCACCGCCAACAAGGGTCTTCCTGTTGCTTGTTCCTGTTGAAATGCAAATATCCACAGGCAGGTAATAATGGAAGGCTTTGTGTCTTATCATTTATCTGATAAAGCGAGCTGGGAAGTGAGCACCTGGGCCAGGGTGAGTAATCACAGAGTGAACGTGAGCACTGGGAGGCAGCCTGGAGGTCACCTGAGGCCGTGGCTCATGAACGTGGCTGCAGGTCCCAATTGCCAGGTGAGCTTTTGTAGGGAGTGGCCCGTGCAGTCACACATCTGGGTTTGAGGTTAAGCGATCGGGGCAAGTTACTGCCCCTCTCTGAGCCTCGCTATCCTCCCCTGAAAATGGAGTAAAGTTCCCTACTCTTGTAGGACTGGCAGTGAGGATTAAATAGGGTTAAGTGAGGTCACCTAAACACTCAGCACAGAGCCGGCTCACCCTTCATTTCTCAGAGGAGGAAGCCATGCCCCAGAAAGGTTATAAAGTTATACCCCCAGGGCCAGCACACGTTCCGCTTCTCGGCGGCCCGTTGTTAAGGTTCGGATCCGGGAGCAGACATGGCACCGCTTGGCAAAAGCCATGCTGTGGTAGGCATCCCACGTATAAAGTAGAGGAAGATAGGCATGGATGTTAGCTCAGGGCCATTCTTCCTCAGCAAAAAGAGGATAGGCAGTAGTTAGCTCAGGGCTAATCTTCCTCAAAAAAAAAGAAAGAAGTTACACCCCGCCCTTTTCTGGCAGAGCCAGCAGCTGAGTTCAGGTCTCCACGCTATTGATGGAGAATGGGAGGGCAGAGGAAGAGGGCTTCCAAGAGGCAGTGCTTTATGGGGAAGGGGGCGCTGACACAGGAAGGATCGCATGTCACAGGCTGGATGGCAGGAGTGGAAGAGGGACACGGAGGGCAGCGAGAGGGAGCTGAAGAGCAAGGCCTGCTCACTCATACTGGTCCCCATAGCTCACCCTGGAGAGTGGGGCTGGGCCCCACACAGAATGCAAAACTATAGCCCACAACCAGCTGAATTTTGAAAAGCATCTTTCTTTCTTTCTTTCTCATTTATTCATTCACCCATTCACCTGGACTCATGGTAGTAAATAAGGAAAACAAAGTCCTGCCCTCAAGAGCTCCCGTTCTGGTGGAGGGCAAGAGAGGAAACAAATAAATGTGCACCCTTACCTCCTACCATCACGTGGTCTGGTGGTAAATTTGCTTTAAAAGTATAAAAAGTATGAAAAGAAGTTGTCTCTATACCCATAGAATTTAAAACATGTTAATCATGAATCAACAGGCCAGAGATGGCTATGTAGGGCTTTAAATACAGTTCTAGAAGTCTGCACGAGAGGGTTTGTGAATGAACACAGAGACGATTTGTCATCAGTGACATGAGTGGTTGCTATGCAGTTGATTGGAGAGAATGTTCTGCCCTAAGCACGATGGATGGACAAGCATCCTCCAAGCCCAGCAACCTCAAACGGTACCCTTAGCATAGACTCCAGATTCTAGAGGCCACTGGTCCTGCACCCTGATACTTAAAGGTGCACTCTGCTGTCTGGCCAGCCCCAAGTCTGGTGGTCCTGCTATCAGCACTTCCATGATGTCCACGGCCCTCATGCGAGGGCTTGTTCGGTATCCAAAGGCAGGGAGCTGGAGTCTCTGGAGTCAAGAACAGGCTGGATGACTGTTTTTGTGCCCATGTGCATGTCTGGTAGGATTGGCTGCCACTGGGGTGGGGTGGTGGGCGAAGGGGACACAGGCTCCCATCCCACACTCTCCACTTCTGACGGCCAGAGACAAGAAGGATCTGACCTTTGCTGAACAGCCAGAGGGGCTCAGGTCACATGAAATACAAACATATAAAATGAAGCAGGTGAAGGGACATGGAAGGCATACAGGGTGGTTAGATAAGATAGTTAAGGAAAGATTCCTTCATCTCAAAATCTTCAAAAAATAAAATAAGTGAGGTCTTTATTTTCATGACCACAGATGTAGCATCTCCTCATTTTATATCTCAAACAACAGAGGCACAGTTATGCTGAGTGGCTCCCCCAAGGTCACACAGCTGGTCAGTGAGAGATCCAGGATTAAAGACCTTCAGGATGGAGTGTGGGGAGGGAATAGGCAACTTCTCTGTGTAAACAAAACAGTCCTGAGAGGAGGGGCTTAGCTTAGCTAATTCTGGACAGATGTTTTGACTTCAGTTCATCAAGGAAGAGGACCATCCCTCAGCGCTGGGTGACAGCAGCAGCTGCCCAGGACCAGCAGAGAATAGCAGGTGGGAACAATCAGGGCTTTACTTTCAAATCCTTTCTGAGGTCATGTCTGAAACTATGCATGTGTAAGGGGGAAGGGAAGAGGCAGCCAGTGGCCCGAGAAAGGCAGGAGCATGGTGCTGAGAGAATTCCTGAGTCAGGCCTGCCTGGCTGAGGGGTTCTGCACAGGGCAGCAGGCCAGCTTACAAGGTAGGAGCTCCTTGCCCTGAGCTCCATGGAGGAGGGGAAAATGGCTACTGGGCCCAAGGACACAGGAAGTGTGAGCAGTGGAGCTCCGCCAAGCCCACAGTGTGGCAGCAGGAAGTCACTGCCTGGATGCAGAAGGACACACAGTGTGGCAGCAGGAAGTCACTGCCTGGATGCAGAAGGACACGCAGGCCAGAACTGACAACCAAAATGAGCCAGAGCACGTGTCCTGGTACATGAGGTGGGTGATGTTTACGACTTTCAGGGGGTTTAAAATCTTGACCAAGAAGGGGAGAAAAAGAAGGGAGGTGAAGGATGGGGTCAATAAATGGTGGATAAATCCAGGTCAACCTATCATTTCACATTCTTTACTCTTTGAAGATTCCAAGAGATGAAGGAAAAATTATTATTTTTCTCCTAGTTATAATTAGGGAGTGGGACGCCAACCAGCACTGACTGAACGCAATAAACAGAACGAATCTTCTGTTGGCATCTCCGAGTTCTATTCCTAAAGGAGGCTGAAAGCAATTCACGTGGTGGCAGGGCCTGACCTGGAGAAATGATGGACAAAGGAAGCTTCCCCTGGACCAGTGGGTTAGATGGGTGGGGCTCCCTTCCAGATTTCTGGCAAGCTGGGGAATCTGTTCTATCTCTGGCACAGCGGCACATTCATACTCCCATCTAGTAGGAGAATCTCACACTTTTATCAGTTGCGCATTATCTACATTATGTATAACAGGCTCCCTGCTTATTTTATTATTTTTTTTGAGGAGGATTAGCCCTGAGCTAACATCTGCTGCCACTCCTCCTCTTTTTGCTGAGGAAGACTGGCCCTGAGCTAACATCCATGCCCATCTTCCTCTACTTTATATGTGGGATGCCTGCCACAGCATGGCTTGATGAGTGGTGTGTAGGTCCACGCCTGGGATCCGAACTGGCAAACCCCGGGCTGCCAAAGTGGAACATGTGAATTTAACCACTGTACCACCAGGCCGGCCCCGCTCCCTGCTTATTTTTGACACAGAAGAGAGGCTGCTGTGTGTAGGGCTGATGTAGAAATGATCAAAATACTATACAATGACTTGCATATTCAATAATGCCCAAACTTCAAAGATCTATCATTTTGCTCTGCTCTTCATCTCTTCCCTTATAATGCTTCTCGAAGCAATCCTGTCTTCTTAGTCTTGGTACCCGTCCCAGCCTCAAGGACAAATACCCGACTGTAACTATGTGACTTTCCTTTTTTTTTACTGAGTTAATGATAGGTTACAGTCTTGTGAAATTTCAGTTGTACATTAATGTTTGTCATTCATGTTGTAGGTGCACCACTTCACCCTTTGTGCCCACCCCCCACCCCACCTTTCCCCTGGTATCCACTAAACCATTCTTAGTCCACATTTTTAAATTCTTCATATGTGTGGAGTCATACAGAGATTATCCTTCTCTAACTGGCTTATTTCACTTAACATAATTCCCTCAAGGTCCATCTATGTTGTTGCAAATGGAATGAGTTTGTTCTGTTTTGCAGCTGAGTAGTATTCCATTGTATATATATACCACATCTTCTTTATCCATTCGTCTGTTGATGGGCACTTAGGTTGCTTCCATGTCTTGGCTATTGTAAATAACGCTGCAATGAACATTGGGGTGCATAGGACTTTTGGGATTGCTGACTTCAGGCTCTTTGGATAAATACCCAGTAGTGGGACAGCTGGATCGTATGGTAGTTCTATTTGTAATTTTTTGAGGAATCTCCATACTGTTTTCCATAGTGGGTGCACCAGTTTGCATTCCCACCAGCAGTGTATAAGGGTTCCTTTTTCTCCACAACCTCTCCAACATTTGTTACTATTAGTTTTAGATATTTTTGTCATTCTAATGGGTGTAAAGTGATATCTTAGTGTAGTTTTGATTTGCATTTCCCTGATGATCAGTGATGATGAGCATCTTTTCATGTGCCTATTGGCCATCCATATATCTTCTTTGGAGAAATGTCTGTTCATGTCTCCAGCCCATTTTGTGATTGGGTTGTTTGATTTTTTGTTGTTGAGTTGTGAGAGTTCTTTATATATTATGGATATTAACCCTTTGTCAGATATGTGACTTGCAAATATTTTTTCCCAGTTAGTAGGTTGTTTTTTTGTTTCAATCCTGTTCTCATTTGCCTTGAAGAAGCTCTTTAGTCTGATGAAGTCTCATTTGTTTATTCTTTCTATTGTTTCCCTTCTCTGAGAAGACATGGAGTCCGAAAAGATCCTTTTAATACGATGTCAAAGAGTGTACTGCCTACGTTTTCTTCTAGAAGCCTTATGGTTTTAGGTCTTACCTTTAGGTCTTTGATCCATTTTGAGTTTATTTTGGTGAATGGTGAAAAAGAATGGTCAATTTTCATTCTTTTACATGTGGCTTTCCAGTTTTCCCAGCACCATTTGTTGAAAAGATTTTCTTTTCTCCATTGTATGCCCTCAGCTCCTTTGTCGAAGATAAGCTGTCCATAGATGTGTGGTTTTATTTCTGGGCTTTCAATTTTGTTCCATTGATCTGTGCACCTGTTTTTGTACCAGTACCATGCTGTTGTGATTACTGTAGCTTCATAGTATGTTTTGAAGTCAGGGATTGTGATGCCTCCCGTTTTGTTCTTTTTTCTCAGGATTGCTTTAGAAATTCGGGGTCTTTTGTTGCCCCATATGAATTTTAGGATTCTTTGTAGTAATTCTGTAAAGAATGTCATTGGGATTCTGATTGGGATGGCGTTGAATCTGTAGATTGCTTAAGGTAGAATGGACATTTTAACTATGTTTATTCTTCCAATCCATGTACATGGAATGTCTTTCCATCTCCTTATGTCATCATCCAATTCTCTCAGAAAGGCCTTGTAACTATGTGACTTTCTGTCTTCCCACTTCACTCCACTGATCCCTGCAGAATTGCAAGTCTTTCTCACTCCTTCAAGGTCGTGTGTCAGAATTCCGAGTCCAGGGAGAAGAGCACTGCATGGACCACTCAGCTGCAATCACTGTGGTGGGCCCTTCCCATTGGGAAACTGGCCTTGGCAGGAAGCCCCAGCAGTTTCCACAGAGTTGGGAGGAAGGCAGAGGATCAAGATGGAGACGGTGGGCCAGGGTGAGTGCATGAACAGAGTCACCTTCCTCTCCCACAGTTCCCACCGTAGTTAGTTCTGCCACCTTGGCTCTGCCCCTGGGCAGAAGTCAGTCCAGTGAACACTGTTGAGGACCAACTGCAAGCTATTATCATCCTAATGTCCTAACTGTAGAGTTTACAGAGAATTCTAACTTGCAAAGCCCTTCCTCAGCATCAAGCCCCATTTTTGCAGGTCATGACACCTCCTTGTTATCCTGACCACTTGTTTATGGGCTGGCTTTTTGGTCTCTACTCTCTTGGCCTGAGTTTCCAGCCCATTGAACCCTTGTCTCCTGGCCTGGTATCCTAACCCTGCAGCCTATGCCTTCTTAGTCCAGGTCTGTGGTAACTCTGGACCTTCTTCCCTTGACGGATTCACCCCAGACTCGACTCTCGCCTTCTCAGACACATTATTCCTCTGTGGACCTCTGTTCCTATTTCCTTTGAGTTGAACTACCCCCAGGTCTCTCTAACCTACTGCCTGATCTCTGCATACTGGTACTAGCCCAGTTTCCAGGAGAGTCACGGCACAAGAGTACGAAATAACAAAGGGATGGCTGGTTGTCTTCAAACATGAAGATGCACACACTTCCTAAGGGTCCCTATGGGCCTCCTATCTTTACAGTGTGGCCATTTATCTCCTGCTTGCACATTCAGCCCTGCCTGGGGCTCAGAAGTCAATTGAACCCCAAGGGAGTCTCAAGCCCAGGCCTGCCTCAGGATCAGCTGCTGCCTTGATTGCGGGTCTGGCCACTGGGCTTTTGCCTTGATGCCCGTGAGCAGGCCCCCATCTTTACCCAGGGCCAGCAATGTAGTTGCTGTGTAACCTCCAATACTAGTAGTAAATTCCCCTCATCTTTCTGATCCATCAGCAGCATCTATCACAGCTGATCACTCCATCCTCCTTGAACTCCTTTCTCCCCTTGGCTTCTAGGACCTAACGCCTGATCTTCTTTAGCTCACTGGATGCTCCTTCCCAATCTGCTCTCCTGGGTTCTCCTCATCAACTTGACCTCTGAATTTTCTAGTATCTCAGGACTGAGTCCTCAGAACTCCCCTCTTATCTACACTTTGTCTTTTGGTGGTCTCATCCACCATCATGACTTTAAATTACATCTATATACGGTCATGAGCCACATAATGCAGTTTTGATCAATGATGGACCACATATACGACAGTGGTCCCATAAGATTAGTACCGTTCAGTATAGGTGTGTATTAGCTATACCATCTAGGTTTGTGTAAGTACACTCTTTGATGTTCGCACAATGAAAGCGCCTAATGACGCATTTCTCAGAATGTATCCCTGTGGTTGAGCGATGCAGGACTGTCCTGAAAGGGCTCAAATTTTTACCCCTGCACCTAAACCTCACCTCTGAGCTCTGGTATCACATAGCCAATTGCCTACTTGGCATCTCCACTTGGAGATTTAATAGCATCTCAAACTTGAACAAAACTAAGCTCTCAATTCCTCCTTAACTTCCTCCTCCCACAATCTTCCCCATTTCAGCAAAGGCAATTCCAGCCATTCAGTGCCTCTGGTCCAAAACCTTAAAGTCATTCTGAATATCCTTTCCCCCCTCACACCTCAGGTCCAATCTTTCAGCAATGCCTGTTGGTCTTCAACATATTTTCAGAATTGAACAAATTCTCACCATGTCCACTGGCACCATTATATCTTGCCACAATTATTTCAGTGGACTCTTAATTGGTCTCCCTGATTCCACCTAAGATCTTCTATAGAAGATTTTAAACACAAAAGCCAGTTCTTCTTTTACACACAAATCAGATCATGTCACTCCTCTGCCCCAAACCCTCCAACAGATTTTCATGTCATTCAGCACGAAGACCAAAGTCCTTTTGGTGTCCACCCTGATCCTATTACGTCTTACGTCTACTTGCTTATGCTGCTCCAGTCTGCCAGGCTTCTTTCCCCTCCTCCAACTGGCCTCCTGCACTCAAACCTCAGGCTCTTTGCAGTTGCTGTTGCCTCTACTATGAATGTTCTCTTCCCAAGTATCTTCCTGGGTCTTTGCTCAAATGTCACCTTTGCAGGTGCACATTCTTAGACAATCCTATTAAAAATGACAACTCCCATGGCCCCAGTACTCTCTATGCCCCCATGTACCTTTATTCTTCTGTAGCACTTAGCACCATCTGATACATTATAGCTACTTTACTTATCTAATTGTTACTGACTGTCTTCTCCAAACTAGAATGCAAGCTGCATCAAGCCAGGGCTTTCTGTTCTGTTCACCGCTGTATCCCAGGGACCAGAACAGTTCTTGCCACATGATACATAGTCCAGAATCACTTGTTTAATGCATTAGATAATGAACGCTCTATTCTCACCTCAGGTGTCTTTCTGCATCCAAACGTAAATATTCAAATGCCTATCAGACTGTGCCAGTTAACATGAAAACCCAACATGTCCAAAATGGAGCTCATTATCTCCCCAACCCCAGCCCAAACCCACTCCTTCTCCCGTGTCCCAGTCTCAAAACTGCCCTCACCATCCACACAATTGCACAAGTAGAAACTGGGATCACCTTTGATGATCTCTTTCCTCGCCCCAACATCTAATCAAGCACCCGGTTTTGCTTATTCTCTAAATATCTGTGAACATGTTGAATGTTCCTGCCTACATTTTCTAGTCCACATCACCATCTTCAGTGTCCTAACTAGTCTCCCTGCCCCCTTTCTGGCCACTGAGTGAGCTGTCTGGCCCATGACCTTGTCACTTCTCCCTAAAACATCTCAAGGGCTCCCCATAGCCATAGGCTAACGCAATTCACAAGATCCTTCGTGATCTGTTCCTTGCTTAATTCCAGCAACTCTTCTGCTTCCAGAGCTTTCCAGGTAGTATTTCCTCTGACTGAAATACTCTTTCTCTGTCTCTCTGCCTGGCTGTCATCTACTATTCTTCAGGTCTCAGCTTAGATGTCACGTCTTCCAAGAAGCCCTCTCTTCTGCTTTCAGAACCACGGACTTCCTTCCCAATAACCCTGACCACACCATGTTGCACTCGATGTTCACTGTCCTTAAGTTCTGTGACAAATGGTTTATTCATGGTTGTATCACAGGCACTCAAAAAAAGTTGAGGAAATAAATGAACAATGTTAAAATTCATATCGAGATGGAGTAGACAGACTTTCTTATTCATCCCACTAAGTAGAGGTAAAAATTCTGAACATTACAAAAGAAACATAAGGAGACTCTGAAAGACAGAGAAAAAAGGCAGAGCAGCTAGGGATCATGGGAATGGTGAGCTCCCTGTGTTTTCTTATAGATCTCAGACTTGGACCTGAAGAAGCTGGCAGCGTGGAAATAGCAACAGGTACGGATTTTTTAAAGCCCCAACAAAAGCTTGCTCTCTGTAGCCAAAGGACCAGGATAGGGGCAGCCTAGCAAGACAGAAAATGTTTAGACAATAATGTCTCTCCTCCAAACACTAGAAAAAACTAGAGTCCAACTGCCAGCCACACCAGTAAAGGCCAAGTGGAGAGCCTAGACTTCCACCCTCATGAAACCGTAAGGAGGGGCCTCAGCATCACCCTTGGGGTGGTGTCAGGGAAGGCTGAGTAGGGAGCTGGGACTTGCATCCTGGCTGGCCAGTAATGAGCTCTCCTGCATGGTATCTGTGATCATGAGGGGAGCCTGGACTCCCACCCCTGCCCAGCAGTAACAAGGATACCCCCTCTCAGGTGTCAATGGAGGCCCAGTGGGGAAGTGGACATCTACCTCCACCTGGCAATAACAAGGCAATGCACCCCCTTCTCCTCCCAGAGAGGAGTCTGGGAAAGCCAACCAAAACTAAAGGCTTAAATGAGATCCAAAACCTCATAACATAAGAAAATGACTGCTTTCAAATAAATATCACTCATCACATGAAGATCTCAAACGGAACGAGAAAAGACAATTAATAGATGCCAACACTGAGAAAACAGAGATGTTAGCATTATCTGACAAAGATTTAAGTAGTAGTCATGATGATAACGTTCCAATGAGCAATTATGAATGCATTTGAAACATATGAAATATAGAAAGCATCATGAAAAAACAGAAGGCCTCAGTAAAGAAATAGAAAACATAAAGAAGAACCAAATGGAAATTTTAGAACTGGAAAATACAACAACCAAATAAAAAGTTCAGTGATTGGGCTCAACAGCAGAAAGGAGGAGTCAGTGGAAGGAATCAGTGAATTGGAAGACAGAAGATAGAAATTTTCCAGTCTGAAAAACATAGAGCAGATAGACTGAGAACAAATTAACAGAGCATCAGGGACCTGTGGGACTGTAACAAAAGATCTAATACTTATGTGACTGGAGTTCACGCAGGAGAAAAGTATTCAAATAAATAATGGCTGAAAACCTCCCCAATTTAGCAAGAGACATAAACCTACAGATTCAAGAAGCCAACGAGTCCAAAATATGATAATCCAAAGAAATCCACACCAAGAAATCCTCTGAAAGCAGCTAGGGAAAAACACTGAGATTGCTAGATTCACTTCTAAAAAATGTTGTACCTGTTTTTAGAATTCCCACAACAGTCTCTGAGCAGTAATTCCATCCTCACCCACTGCACTTAACACTGAATTCTATCAATCTTTAAAATCTTGGCTTTTCTGCATAATAACAGAAAACTACATATTATCATTGCTTTAATTTGAAGGGCTCCTAGAGAGCTTCTGGATGGGGGCTGGTTTCCACAAAAACCAGCCACATCATTACAGGGTTGGGACTTTAAGTGACCACCCCCCCCCCCCCCCACCTCTGCGGAGGGGACAGGAGGAGACTGAGTTCAATCACCAATGGCCAATGATTTAATCAATCACGCCCATGTAATGAAACCTCCATAGATCTAGAGAGCTTCCGGACTGGTGAATCCATCCACATGCTGAGGGTGGTGCACCCTCACTCCATGGGGACAGAGGCTCCTGTACTCAGGACTCTTCCAGACCATGCCCTATGTACTTCTTCATCTGGCCTGTTCATTTATATCTTTTATAAGAAACTTTAATAGTAAGTGTAGCATTTTCCTGCATTCTACGAGTCTTTCTTGTAAATTATCAAACCTGTTGGGGGGCTGTGGGAATTCCTGAATTTGCAGCTGGCTGCCAGAAGTGTGAGTAGCCTGGGCACCCCATTTGCAGTTGGCATCTAAAGCAGGGGAAGTCTTGCAGGACTAGGCCCTCTAACTTGTGGGATCTGATGCTAACTCCAGGTAGATAGCATTAGAATTGGAGAATTGATTGGTGAATTGATTGGAGAATTGAAAAGACACCACATATTTGGTGTCAGAGAGTATCACAGAATACACTACAAATCTTCCCTAAGCTTCCATTCCAAGGAACTGATTCCCCCACCTCTCCATAAACAAGTTGCACCTTACAAGGACCCCACTAAAATAATCCATGGGGATGTACTCCCAGCCCAGAGTTCTCACAACAAGTCTTCGAAGTAGGTAAAGCTGCTTCGTAGGGTCCTTCTACTCCCTTCTGTGCCCCTCAAACGATCATGTGCCAGTCACTAACCATGATCTTTCTAAACTGGAGGAAATGCTGAAATGTCACTGGGCACCTGTTTAAGACTCTACCATTGGGGCTGGCCCCGTGACCGAGTGGTTAAGTTCGCACGCTCCGCTGCAGGCAGTCCAGAGTTTCGTTGGTTCGAGTCCTGGGTGCGGACATGGCACTGCTCATCAAACCACGCTGAGGCAGCATCCCACATACCACAGCTAGAAGGACCCACAACGAAGAATATACAACTATGTACCAGGGGGCTTTGGGGAGAAAAAGGAAAAATTAAATCTTTAAAAAAAAAGACTCTACCTTCGTTATGTTATGCTTAATCTTTGACGCCGAGGGTTTGAGGATAGAAGAATGGTAGTGACATTCACACAATGGAAAAGTGTGGTCTAAGAAACATATTTGGTCTTTGTCCCTGGTTCCCAGCACAGAGCTCCTAAAACCTGAGTGATAGGAATGTGTTGAGGTATTCAGAAGGAGCCCCTTTCGGTCACACCTGAGTTTATGCTATTGAGGCGACTTGAGCAGATCCCCTAGAAAGCCTCAGGCTGAGGCTGGTCACTAGAAACAGCAAGTGATAGAGAATTGGAAGCAGGCAGCGCTGGGTAGGGCTGGAGATTAAGCTCTATAAAAACTCTCAAACAACAAGATTCGATGAGCTCCAGGTTGGTGAACATGCAGAAGTGTTGGGAGGGCACTATACCATACCATACCCAGCCCTGTGCTTCTCTTCTCTTCCATCTGGCTGTTCCTGAGTTGCATCCTTTTATAATAAGTTGGTAAACATAAGTAAATGTTTCCCTGAGTTCTGTGAGCTGTTCTAGCAAATTGTTGAACCCAAGGAGGGAGTCAGGGGAACTCCAGTTCATAGCTCGTTGGTCAGAAGTACAGGTGAGAACTGACTTGCGTTTGGCATCTAAAGTGGGGGCAGTCTTGTGGACTGAGTCCTTCCCCTGCGGGATGTAATGCCATCTCCAGGGAGTCAGTGTCAGAATTGAGCTAAATTGTTGTGTCTGCTATGAATTAGAGAATTCTTTGGCACGGCAAAATCCCGCACATTTGGCAGCCAGAAGTGAAGTGTCGAGAGCAGAGGGAGAAAACAGAGCTTTCCCCTACAAAAAGTGTTTATGGTTGTAGTTTTGTTTCATATTTTAGGCACAGAAAAGTGCTGCTCAATGAGTAAGTACATGTAACTTTAATTTCAAAATTTCCTGCCTCTTTATGAAACGATTTAGGGTAGCTTATAAAAGACACAAAATTAATAAAATAGGAATAACAGGGGGCAGATGATGAGGAGGAGGAGTGGAGCAGTAACCTGGACCGTGCGGGTTTGGCACAGACATAGGCCCTCCGCCTCTGGACTGCACAACAGAGAAGGAACAGGGAAGGGTGATCCGTTCTCATCGGAGAAATGGAGGGACAGAGCAGCTCCTCGGGGGGCCCTGGCACTCCCCGCACACTCGGTGGTGGACTCTGCAGACGGGGAAAGGGGCACCATAATGGGCAGTGTCCCGTCCTCACTGGTGTTTCTACAGTGAATGCAAACGTAACCCCTAGTAAAAGTCAAAGGTGTGACATTAAAGGTAAAATCCATAATGTGGTTGACAAGGGTGGCTTTCCAGTGTCATAACTCTCATGGTGCTTGGACTATACTCAAATGATGTTCCCCAAAGATAATCAGTGGACTGGGATCTTGATAAGAGCCGGCTGCTAAATGGCTCAGGAGGCCACGTTTTAGCTTGAGGCCTGGAATCAGAGTGTCCTCTTCTGATCATTAAGGACAGATTCTAGAAACTGGGCAGGGAGCTGGCAGTGCTGAAGTTCAATCATGAAAAGTCACAGCCTCTAACCAGAATTCTTGTCAACACGTATTCTGGTCTGCCTCCACGGGGAGAAGAGGCGGTGGGGCCCCTGCCCACGAAACAGCTGGGGATTTCCTCCGACAGCTGAGCCAGAGGGCAGCGGAGACTTCCTCAGTGACCCAGAGGAACACGGCAGAGATGGAGGAGAGGGCCTGAGCCTGGAACAGAGTGGGGTACTCGCTAATTCACCAGGGCCCTGGCAACGCTGCTCCGGACGACACGTCCTCTCTCCATGACGGAAGGAAGTGACCTCCTGCACGTTGTCCGAAGACGTCTGCTTATGCACTTGAGAACGTCGCCAGCAACAGCGTGGCTGCAGTGGGAACGCATCTTATGGACCTCCAAGTCATGGCCCCCCGCTGCACCTGAAATTCATTACCGTGTTTTGCTGCCCCGGTAACTGAACGTGGCAGGAATACTACGGCATCCTGGTTCCCGGGACAGGCAGGACTCCTCTGAAGCTGACACTGTCAGCCCCCACCAGCCTTGCCAAACCTCCTTAGACTGCTGGTGGGCTGGGGCCCTTCTGCCCCTTCATGGGGCTCAGGCTCGGCTTGCGCTGGCTCTCCAGACTCCACCTCCCTCTCGTCTTCTCTCATGCAGGCACCTCCTCTGATAAAACCTGGGCGTGTTTAATCCCATCTGGTCCTCTGCCTCTCGGAAGACCTGAACCAACACAAACAGCGGCTCCTGTGTTTCTCTTAGTTGATGTTTAACTTTCCCAACAACAGAAACAGCGGGTCCATGTTTCTCAGAGGACGGACCTGCGCAATCTGTGCTGTGTTTTGTTTTGTGTTGTTTTTAAGCCAGGTTTTTCCATAGGAGAATACTCCTCCTTCCATTCCTTATGGCAGAGGGATAAGTAGCCGATTCATCTAAAATAGCATCAAACTCTCAAATGTCAAACAAAAAGGTAGCAGCCTGTGACATAGCCTTGCTTTAACACGAGAGGTTTATCTTAAATGTAGAGTTTAATCCACATCTGGGCGCTGTTTACAGAAGAGGTTGAGGAAAGGAAGCTCAATGAAAGCTGCAGAGTCTTAGTCTTGTTTTGGGGAGCACCCTCGTCCCAAGGCCCATGGCATCCACCCTAGGAGCTTGCCCACAAAAGAGAACTAATGCTTGTTGAACGAATGAAGGAGATTCTGTACACGGGGTGTCTGGTTCCTTTCAGTGCCTAAGTGTTCAACAGGAGGTTACTGAGGTCTGGATTAGAACGTTCGATAGCAGGCATCCATAAGAGTTTCAGACGTTCTGCAGACAGATGGATACGGGAGAACCGACAGACTCCTGTAAGCTCAGTAAGAGATGTTCGTGAAGAAGAAACAGAAGTTAGAGCGTCTGGATAGGCAGAGAAGGTTCTCCACTGGGGCCAATAAGCAAGAGGAGAGACGCAGGATCAGTCGAAAATGGATGTCCCCAAAGTCGCTGCCCAGTCCTAGAAAAAAACCCTCCTCCATTCAAAGTGCAGAGAACACTGAGCCCATCCTCATCGGAGGGCTTCCATGGAGACAGAGCACACGCAAAACAAAAGAGGGCAAGACCATTCGTCTTCACTCAGGGCTTCTATTCTTTTAATGATTCAGCTGCTGCAGCTCCACCCCAAAACCCTACCTTCCAGCCCTTTCTCTGATATAAGGTGCAAAGTCTCTTGTGTCTCCATTTTGGGACCAGATGCATAATTTTCGTCTAGTAGAAATCTTTTTTAGGTACCTGGAGAAGTTTTGGGCTTTCCTCCAACAGACCAGGAAGGTCAAGAGGTAGGTTCTAGAGACCTCTTTGTGGTTGCTGAATGCAGAGCTCATGCAGACACTTGCAAACATAAGGTAGGGAGCTTCTCAGGGCTGGTGAGTGGCTCAAAGTGAGAGCCAAGGGAGGCTGTTAAACCCACCCCTTACAGCCTCGTTACAGCTTCCTCATGTTGTCACCCAACATATTAAGCCATGGACACAATTAGATTCCTTCATTGGTTCAGTGCCCTATTCACTCCTGCTAGCAAATATATTCCCCTACATTTTCTTTTTAAAATATATGAGTGGAACCTACAACTTCATAAGCCAGATATTTTTTGGATTTTTACTTTCTTGGGGAAATGATAGTTTGGCTTATTTTCTGTGACTTCTCAGTGGTGTTATGGGGCTCAGAGCTCCTATTCCTGGGGGCCCATTTCAACATACCTCCGGTCCGTGGGGTACAGTTCCACTGTGACCACATCGAGAGAGTTCCAGGCTGAGATGGTCAAGCCGTTGTACAGACACAGCATGCCTATCATCATGGATTCGCTGGTGCCGAACCAAAGGAAGAAACAGCTGATCCCAGAAAGTACCATAGAGCCACCTGCCAACGAAGCCGACAAAGGCTGCAATGATTCCCGCCATCTCGGCAGAGCAAGCAGCCTTGCATCTTTGAGATCTCCCAGCAAACCTCAATCTCAAGGGGAAGCTGCAGCCCGGGCTCCATAAAGCTCAGGGACAGGTGTGCTCACCTATTTGAAGGTTGTCTCTCTGACTGCCTTCTGAACACAGCAAGCATGACATGCATATCATTAATTATTCAGCTACTTAAGTGGGAAAATATCCATCAGTTGCACATAATTAGTTTTTCACTCTGCTCACTCATGGAAGCTGCTCAAATGAAATGCAATTAGACATAATTTTCACTAAAGTTTAGTCCTAATGAAAGGTCTTAAGGGATTTCTCCTCATCTCCAGGGGATGCAAATCCCTAAGGAGGCAGGGAGTACAGTGGGAAACAGGCTCCCGCTAGACTGCAGGGGCAGCTCTTTTCTTTTACGTGGAAGCAGGCACATACCTAGCATTGTTAAGCGCCCAATTCTGTCCATCAGGAGAGCAGACACAATGTTCCCTGGCAACACCGCCAGTGTCCCCAGGAAGTTGACAAAATAAATCCAGTAGGCACTATAGTCATCATCAAAGGTAATCTGGCATCCCGTCTTGTTGCGAAAAAATGAGCAGTTGTGAAATTTGCTATCAATGAATTTATATGGCTCAAAATCTGTGGACACAAAGAAGGACAATTCGTCAAGCTCTTCACAGTTGTGCACTAGTGTAAGAAAGCGTGCCCAGAATTCAGAGAAGCATCATGGTATCATAGACTCCTTCAGGGCTTCAGGGCCTGGCCAAAGCATGGGGTCTGGTCCAGGACCTCATGTTACAAAGAAGCTGAATGAAGGCACACCTTTGTCAAATAAAGGAATAAACTAGAGAGCCCAGTTACCTTCTGATTTCTTACAGTTGGCCATTGCTCATCATATTACTTGCTTACTCCTTTACGATGCTACTTTGTTCTAAGTATCATGTTACGTAAGGACCACCATTATAATATTAATGGCTTCCACACTACAATTCCAAAGTGTGCATGAATCAGTCTTATTATTGCCATTTTATGGGACTCTGAGGCACAGAGAAGGAACAGGACTTTCCTTAGGTCCTTGAGACTGAAACTGTAAGTTAAGGTCTAAGTGGAGGAACCTCCAGAGGAACAAGAGTCAGTCTCACTGGAAGGTCACCTGCATTCACTGCTGCTATTTCTCTTGAACTTGGATCTAATTCAAGAAAGGCCCGCAGACGATGACGGGTTCTGCTAAAAGGCAGTGAGAATCAAAACTGTTATTGTCAAGATCCGCCTCAAGAGTTGGTCTTCTGAGGCTGAATGGGTTAGAAGTCAGTGATAGCACCGTTTGAAAAAAGCCAAAGACGCCTGGCTCCATTCTCATCTGAAGCTGGGCTGAGTGGGCTCCTGTCTGAGCACAAACATGGCAGGGCTGGCATCAGGATAGGCTGATACTCCTATGAGTGTCAGGCTGTTATTCTGGACTCACAGGACAGACAGACCAACGTGTGGGGGTGGGGAAGCAGGGGGCTTTGCAATCAGATAAACCTGGTTCAAATATCCGCTGTTACTAGTTCTATGAATGTGGCCAAATTGCTTACTTTTCCAAGCCCCAGCTCTTGTGAAAACTCAACGAGATAATGAATGTCTACTGACCTAGAGTTGGAACCAGCTTACAGAAGGTGTTCAATGTTTGTTTCCCTTCCTTTTTTCCCCTGGTGAGTTTTCCAGACTCCACTAAATGGGCTGGACGGAAAACCTGTATCTGACTGAGCCTGGCCACATGTTGTCCATCTCGGGTAACTGTGGTTCAGGCATGCTCACTTAAGCAAACACCAGATTTTGAAACCAGGATTATCAAAATAAACAAACTATAGGCTAATTCTTTGCTTTAAAAATTATTCACCAAAGGATTTTTTTTTCAACTTTGAACTTCAGCAAGTTCCATTTGCAGTAAACCTGACAAAGATAAATAATACAAGTTTCACTTTGATCCACCCTGATTGAGGACTCCATTCGCGTGCGCTCCATCTGCACTCCCCACAAGCCTCTGCCCACACCATCACATGGGGCCACGGTTCTGCCAAGAACTGGGTCTTTGGGCGAGATCCCTGGCAGGGCTACATGGCACACCTACCTGTGTTGTCAAAGACAGTATCAATAAACGTGCAGTTCTTGAAGTAGGTATTAACTGAAGTCACATCCTCAAAGGTGCAGGACTTAAAAACCGAATCTTTGAAAGTTATAGATTTGAACTTGATTCCTAGGAATCTGTCCAACACACAAAAAAATTCGTATCAATGACTGTGTCCATCAGGGTTCAAAGCTAAGTCAAACAGGTTTAGAGATGTGATGCCCCACTATGGACTCTCTTAGTTATGAAGGACATTGGCTCCTGGGCTTTCTAAGCTCTTAGCTTTTCCTCATTGCTTTTGGCTCTCTCATTGCTCACCAATATTATTTTACACAGAAGGAGAGGTGGCATTCGAGATAACTTCATTCAGCTTTTTGCAATGTCGGTCAAAGCCTTTGTGGGGTGTGCAATTGGAGGGAGAGAGTTTGGAGACACTGTGGCTATTGACTCTTTACTTTCCAATCCTATCCTCTTGTTCCTTCACATACACCTTTATCTGAAAATTCTCTACCTGGGCTTAACGGCTCTAACTTGAGGACGTGCTCCCATGCTCACTTTTCATGAAAGTCTGTTTCCTAAGCTGAAAACCCAAGGCTTCTTCATTCCAGTACAGGGACTTGCAATTACGCTGAAGAGAGGATGTGAGAATTCTGCTTCATTTATGTGGGGAACGATTGACTCAGGGGCCAAGAAAACTCACAGGTCATACTCATTTCCAAGAACGTTTTTCTTCTTACAGCCTACAGGTATTCCTTGAACCAAGCAGAAGGATGAGGGCTCTGCTAATTTTTGGAAACGTGCAGAATGGTGAAACCTGCTCAGACACATTTTTGGGTGCTGCAGGGGGGTTCTAGGTGGTGAAGATGACAACAGTCACAATGATCCCAATGTCTTAGAGGAGTCTGCGATTCAGATCTGTCCGTGTTGATAGGGACTCCCAGGAGACAGGGGTAAATATTCATCAACGTGTCTCGGTAATTTATTAAGAGACTATGAATGTGTGCTTAGCCAGTCACTGAGAGGAAAATGCTTGTTCGACTGAGGAAGAAGTTATTATAGCAAATACCACTCTAATTAGGGGCAGAAAGGGACTGATCTCCCAGGTGAGTGAGCTGGCTGACTTAAAAGCAATGCCCTGTTGAGTACGTGCAAAATCGTTCTTGCCCTAACGCCTGACAGCAGTTCCAAGCGCACTGTGGCCTAACACACCAACCACCTTAAAAAATCATCTTATTTCAACCCCTACTCCTGGCCAAGAGTAGAAGCATCTGTAAATTTACCCACCAAAGGAGGGTAAATAATGGCACATTTTAAGAAGATTATCAATTTTCTGAAATGGACCTGAATTTAGAAAGGGGAAACTATTTTATTTTTTTTTAATGGATAATATATACACAGAATACATATGGTATAAAATTCAAAACGTGGAAAAGGAAAAAACAAGTCTCTTTCCACCATCCTAAAGCCATCCAGCTCTTTTGCCCAGAGATGACCACTGCTGTCAGTTTCTCATGTGCTCTTTCCAGAGCATTCTGGATCTAGGTTCTAGAGACACACTATTCTACACTTCACTATCTCCTGATAATAGCCCGCCTCTGAGGTTATTCCATATCAGCACACAAAGAGTTGCCATTTTATGATGTGGAATAGGAAAGCTATTTGTAAAAAATGAGTTAGCTACTGGTATTGCAAATTTCCCCGGAAGACAAAAAAAAAAAATTCTATCACCTTCTAAACTGAAAGTACATGTTTTACAAGGATTTTAATACTATTAAAATTATTAATCATTATATTGCTAATGTAAAAAATTTCTCGGGGCCGGCCCAGTGGTGCAGCAGCTAAGTGTGTACATTCTGCTTTGGCAGCCTGGGGTTCGCCAGTTCAGATCCTGGGTGCGGACATGGCACGGCTTGGCAAGCCATGCTGTGGTAGGCAGCCCACATAGAAAGTAGAGGAAGATGGGCACAGATGTTAGCTCAGGGCCAGTCTTCCTCAGCAAAAAGAGGAGGATTGGCAGCAAATGTTAGCTCAGGGCTAATCTTCCTCAAAAACAAAAAAATTCCTTAATGATGGCTGGCTGAATATCCAGCTTAGAACTTTAACCAATATTATTAAAAACATGACTGTCAGAGACACAAACATACATTAGAAATTTCTAATGGAGTAACAATACTTTTTTAAATAAATGAGGTAAATTTTTAGCCTAGAGTTACAGAGCACTTGACTTGACCATTTCTGTGGAAAGCAAGCACAGATTCGAGTCAGTATTTTCTGTGGGAGAGCGAAGGGGACCCTGTGTGGCTTGGATAAGGACTGGCGCCCAAGTGAACTGCAATTCAAACAATGATCTCCTGGTTGGTGACCCTCCTTTTCATTACACAAATCATAAGCATCCCACAGAACTCTTTTTCATCTTTCAAACTGGTTTTTTCCCTGGGAAACTTTGTTGAATTATTTTAGATTTTTACTTTTATCACTTCTGAAATTGGGACAGTTTCCTAAGAATGATGTAAGCTTCAGGAACTGATATCAGCAATTACTCACTCAGACAACAAGCAATGGATAGAAACAACCCCTTGTCTATCTGTTTCTCTTTCTAAAAGAATGAACCAGAACCACCTGCCTGAGCCAGTTTTCTCTCCTCGTCAAGAGGCATTCCAGATTCCACACTCAAAAAAGGCCTTTGCTAACTTATTCCATATTTTCAAAGCCCTTAACTTTGGGGGCTCATTCCTGTTCTCTAATTGAAATTCTTCCTGATACGATTTAACTCCAATTCTTGATTCTGCTTCAGGGAGAAGGAAAGAATTCTGAAAAGTAGTCCCCTTTTTCAGGAACAGAAGACAGGCATCAAATTATACCTTAGATTTCTTCTCTGAACCAAAAAACGCTATAACCCATCTTATTCTCACATACTCTTTATTCCTCTGTAACTGACTTTCATAGCAAATTTAAGTTATTTCAAGGTTTCTGGACCTGCCATTGTCGTATTCCATTCCAGTATGAATCTGATTTTGCATGGTAAAGTTAATCGTAAAATTTGCATATCTCTCTCTTGGCACATCTCTCATTGGCAAGGAGACTGCCTGCAGGTGTTTGATGACATCAGGGAACCAAACAGACAATCCATAGTACCTGCAAAGACAAAGAAACGTGAGTCTGTAAAGCTGCGAGCGCACCAGCAGCAACGCGCGGCTCCCTGCCCCTCTCAGAGCTGGCAGTTCTGGAGAAGGACTTCTGGTCCTGACTGGCCCCCTGTAACACGATGAAGCATCAGACAGCCCGGCACTGCCCCCTCACCCCACGGTTAAATTTGTAAAGATCAAGCTAGATGGATGGTCCGGGGTTACCTGCAGAGCCAGGTATGTAATTCCTGACACTTCCTGTGGGAAGGGACATCCCTAAGAATCCCATCCTAGGCCAACACATGGCACCTGGCCCCGACGTTTTTCTTATCGCCCAGGCTGCACGGGGGAACCCCGTCTCCTGGTCTGCTGGTACAAAGCCCGGGGTGGAAAAACCGTGGGGGCCCTTAAAGAACGACCTCTTTACTAATGGAGACTCCTTCTGGATTCCCACACTCCCCCGATACTGCTAGCCTGGGGGTACAGCCTCATTTCTCAAAGTGGCTCAAGGTTGGGAAAAGGGCCCTTAGGTTATTATCTGAAAATCCAGGTCATTTCCACTTTTGCCTCTTGACCTCTAATGAGTTATTGTGACAGGTGTCAGCTCAGTCACTCTCCTGTGCTCTCTAGGACAGCGGCCACCAACCACAGTGGCTCCTGAGCAGCTGAAAGGTGGCTAGTCTGAAGGAGATGTGCAATAAGTATAAAATACCAAATCTGAAGACTTACGAAAAAAAGAATGAAAAATTAAGTCAATAGAAATTAACCATTTTATACTGATTATACGTTGAAATAATATCTTGGACATAATGAGTAAAATAAAATATATTATTAAAATTAATTTCACCTGTTTCCTTTTACTTTTCTTTTTTAGTGTGGCTGCCAGAAAACTTAAAATGACACATGTGAGGGCCAGTCTGGTGGTGCAGTGGTTAAGTCTGTGCACTCCACTTCAGAGGCCTGAGGTTTGCCGGTTCAGATTCCAGGCACAGACCTACATACACACTGCTTATCAAGCCATGTTGTGGCAGGCATCCCACATACAAAGTAGAGGAAGGTAGGCAGGGATGTTAACTCAAGGCCAATCTTCCTTAGCAAAAAAAGAGGAGGAATGGTGATGGATGTTCCTCAGGGCTAATCTTCCTCAAAAAAAAAAAACCCCAGAAAGCAAAAAAAATAACATCCTTCTTTAGTGGCTGGCCCAGTGGCGTAGTGGTTAAGTTTGCATGCTCCACTTCGGCCGCCCGGGGTTTGCAGGTTTGGATCCTGGGGGTGAACCTAGCGCTGCTCATCAAGCCATGCTGTGGTAGTCTCCCACATAAAATAGAGGAATATTGGTACAGATGTTAGCTCAGTGACAATCTTCCTCAAGCAAAAAGAGGAAGAATGGCAACAGATGTTAGCTCAGAGCCAATATTCCTCACAAAAAAATTTTTAAAAAATGACATGTGGCTCACATTATATTTCTATTGACACTGCTGCTCAAAACTGGTGGTTCCCGAAGTGGGGTCCCTGGACCAGCAGCGTCAGCATCCCCTGGGACCTTGTGAGAAATGCAGACCCTCAGGTCCCACGCAGACCTGCTGAATCAGAGCCTCTGGGGGGGGTGGGTCCTGCAGGTGATCCTTCTGATGCCCACGCAAGTTTATCCCCAGTTACGTTGGGTTACACGGGGAAAGCAGTGGTCGTGAGCACAGCCTTTGCAGGTGGACACACCAGGTGCAAATCCTGGCCTGGCCGCTTACCAGCCGGGGGCATCTTGGCCTCAGTGACCACGTCTCAAACATCAGAATGATGATCGTATCCACCTTCCTGGGTGGCTGCTCGGATTAAATGGGCTGCAATGTACCTAGCACATAGTGAGTGCTCAAAAGACTCCGTAGTTTTTATCCCCATCACTGCCATCAGGATTCCTGAAACATCTCTGCCTCAGGAGTCCACAGATTCCAACCCCTTCTCTTCTGAGACCATGAATTAACTACTGCGGGAATGTGCATGGTGGCCACGGAATAAGAAATAACTCAGGGATGCAACATCCATCGCATTGCTCTCGTTACATGCATAGGACAAAATCTTTAAAAATGGCAACAATGAGGGAAGCACGCCACCCTGGAACATCCCTCTCAACGATGCGGAGGAGTGGCAGCTAATTTTCATTTATTCAGCAAACATTTCAGGCACTGTTTGAGGTTTCAGGGATGTTAGAGGGAAATCATAAAGGTTAAAATGTGGTCAATAACAGATAAGTAAACAAAATAACAAACTAGATCATCCTTAGCCTGTAACTCGTCACATCTTAGAGGAGGACTTTCGTCTCGCTCATCTCGGAACCTGGGCCAGTGTTCAGCACGTAGCAGGCACTTACACGTGTTAATTTTCAGCCCTCTCTTCCTTCACGGATTAATGGGTTTTCTAGAACCTAAGTGGGAGTTACTTTACATCTTCTAAATGAGCTGTCTCAGTTTAGAAATAGGAAACGAAAACCTGGTAGTGTCCCCAAGTCACACAGCGGAACCGGCTCTTAGGTCTCCTGCCCCCACCTTCCCATCTCCCCTTTGTCGCCCCTCCCAGCACCAGGAAAGATGGGTCATCTCTGACCACTACCTGCTTTAATTTAGGGATGGTAAGAGACGGAGTTGCTGCATCGATCTTAGGCTCTACGAGGCACCAAGAGCCTAGTGACTTGAAAGTGTGGGGTACTAGCTAACTGCCTTTTTAAATAGAAAATTAGGCAAAAATGGAGTGGTGCTCACATATTCTAAAGTGACTGCGTCAACTATTAGCAAACAAAGTTCTGAAATGTTCTCCCTACCTCCTTTATCCTTAGAGCACATATATGGTGGTTTTCTTCACCAGCTCACTATTTATCGAGCACTTATTATGTGCCAGGGATATACATTGGTGAACAAAGTTTACGATTCTTGTTCTCTCAGAGCTTCCAGACATGAGACAGAGCTCCATTCTTTCCAGAATAAATAAGCTTTTTCCTATTAGAAGATGGAAGGTGCTGAAGAGAATAATAAACTGAGAAGGGGATGGGGAGTGCTAAGAGGCTGTGATTTAAAAAAGGTGCTTCGGGAAGGTGTCACTGAGAAGGTGACATCTGAGGGACGTCTCCAAGGAGGCAAGTCAACAAGCTGGCAGTGTCAGGGGCAGCATGAGGGCCTGACAAGGGAAAGGTTCCTGCACGTTCAGGAACAGCACAGAGGCCCGTGAGGCCGGCCGAGCAGACGGGAGCAGCGGGGGAAGTCATGGAGACAAGCCACCCAGGGTCTCATGGGACTTTCCAAATACTATTGGTTTCACCCCAGCTGTATGACAAGATAAATACAATAATTGGTTTATAAAAACCATAACTATCAGCATATCTAAGCTGAAAAAAATTCTTTCCTAGAAGGTTAACTGCATCAAACCGTATAAGAAAAGAAAGCAGTGTGATTGGGAGTTAGGGTGTGGAAATTTAAAGATTTCGCTCACCAAGAATTTAAACGTCACTTACCCAAAGGACAGGGTGAACCAAACGATTGCAAGCTTTATTGTGTTTTCCCTGACTGGGTAGTTGAAACATCTCATAAACGTCAACCAAATCTGTGAAATATTGGAGAGTTAGTTTTCTTATGCTGTTATCAAGTCAACCCCACTCCCCACCCTCCCTCCAACAAATTATAAAAAAGTTTAATTTTCTTTGGGCTGGATTCATTTGAACTTAAAATGTAAAAGCTAAAGGCTACAGGAAACCAAATACTGGAATTTTCATTTATCGGCTTCCTGGAGGCCAATAGATAGAGTAACTCAAGACTTCAGTGCACCCGTCACTGCCAAGACTCCTTGCCTAACGCCTTCCCTTTCCCAAGACGGAATGTCTTGGCTACTGTGCTGCTCCCAAGGAGCTCCTATTACCTGGTCCTGTTCCAGGAGTCAGGTGTCCTGGGCAGAAGGGGGAAGAACCGCATTCATAGAACTGGTTCAGTCAACCCTGCTTCTGACTAACCATAAACGCAATAAGCGGGCCCGCGAGCCAGGGCGGGTTTGTTACTTACCCCATACAGTTCTGTGCGGATCCGTACAAAACACCTCCTGTACCATGTTCCTGTGTCACTCTCAATTTCAATCAGCTCATCTATTTGCTTTGGAGTTTTGATTCTGTTTACCTGTAAAGAGCAAGACAGAGAAAGTGCCGAGTTCTCTTCTCTGAAGTTGCTGAGTTTAGGCTTACCGTTTGTTTTTAAAGGAGTGGAAACTGACTCCACCAAAAAGCAAGTAGGTATTTGCTAATCACTCCCTACATATATAAGACCATTGCTGTAAATAGACAGACCCCCACAGCACCTAAAAGAACTGAATAAAGAACGGACGGATGGGGAAGCAGAGAAACGAGGAAGAGCAAAGAGTAATGGAACAAGAAGAAGCTGAAATGGCCCTCTCTGAACCATCACTACAAAGGCACACCAGCAGACAGGACATCCAGAGAGATGAGCTTCTGGATCAAGAATTACTTTGCTTGGACTAAAGTAACTGTGCACACTTCTTTGGAGCCTACTTACCTGATGGATCTGGCCCCTGAACACAGTTCTGAAAGCCCTCCCATCGAACTTTCACTCTTAGAGCATCACTCTGACTCTTGCCTCCTCCTGCCTCAGCCTAAGCACAGAGATTGCTCAGCAAACGCCCACCGGGGGCCAAGACGCAAGGCCCAGGGAATAGGCTTGGGTTGAAAGGGTCAACACTGACTCTTCAGCAATCAAAAGGGGAATAAGTGATGGAGGCTCCCCGTGAAAAGCTGCATGCTGACTTCAGCTAGCCTCCCTTGGCTAAGAAAAGAACCAAGGGCCAGGAGAAGCCATGTCTTCAACACAGAGAATGAAGCCTGAAAAGAGGAGCTGTCCCATCTTACCCTGTTAGTCAGCATTTACCTGCTTGTGATAAATCTCAGAGAGGACACAGAAGTGTGCATACGTTACCCCTGCCAGGGATCACTTTTGAACAGATTTTTCTGAAGATTCTGCCAATATGCAAAGCGGTAGTTCTATTGCAAGAATCTAGGTACCAAGGCTGGCTTTTGACAGAGGTGTTTAGGGGACCCTCGGTATCTTTCAGCTCATACCAGGTGAGCAGTAGCCTCTTCCTGGCTATCTTAACAAAGATGTCTGCATTTAATGAAAACAATGTCTGAGTTCAATATGGGATTCCAAATAGAGTGACCTCAAAATAATCCACGCAGCATTATTTTGTGACACTTCAGATATTTTTTTTAATCACAAGGGTGTTCTTATCACTCAACATCTTCCTTCTGGGAGGCTTCCCCTTCTCCACTCACCAGTGTCCGTTTGTTCCTTCATGCAGTGGCCCCTTGGGGTGCCGGACGTGGCACCGGACCCTGGAGATGCAAATGTACAACATCCCACCCTCCAAGAAAGTACCATACAAAGGAAAAGTTCCCCACTGGAAGTCTGTGTCAAGATGGGAGAGACGTGCCATTTGGAACACCCAAGCAGACCTGGGAGTGACAGAGAAGGCTTCACGGACTGCGGAATTTGAGCTGGGGCTTATGGAGAAGTGTGTCATTGGCTGTGTGTGTAAACTACTCGGAGGGCATTCCAAGCGGGAGGAATACCATGTGCCAATGGCCAGAGGTGTTAGTAAAAATAGTGTTTTGGGAAACTATAGAGAGCTTGAGATCCATGAAGAATAGTCCAAGGGCAGAGGGCAGTGAGTAATGAGGGCTGAACCAAATCGGTGGCAGTGAGGGTGGAAAGTAAGGGACAATGATGAGTGATATTCAGGATGGAGAATAATAGACACAGTGATTTCTTGGATACAATGGAGATAAAGGAAAGAAAGAAATAGGATGTTTTCAGGGCTCTGGTTCAGGTAGGGCTGGTGGGGCTTGCTGACAGAATTTAGGACAAGGAAGAGGGTTGGAGACTGTTATGGCGATAAGTTCAGATTTAGAAATTCAGAATTTGAAGGGCTCGTAGTACATAGAAGGATGGCAGCAAAGCCCTTCAACATGCATGTTTGGAGCTCAGGAGACTTGCCCATCGTGAGAGAGAGGTGCAGGAAGTAGCTGAGAGCAGCAAAGGAGAGTGTGTAAGGTTAAAAAGAAGTTAGCTGAAAACAAAGCCCTGAAAAACAAGATTTAAGGTAGGGGCATAGGACGAAGAGCTTAAAAAAAGAGACCTTGAAGGAAAGCCTACGAAATCACTGCACTGGAGATGAAACAAGGGAGAGAATAGATTTGTCCTGGTGGAGTCATGCAATGACCTTGAAAGTCACACTATAAAGGACTTTGAGATTATCCAATTCTTTTGGAGCATTCCCACCTATTCCCGCCTAACCTTTATATAATAACATTAATGTGGATGACCATGAGTGGACTTGATAACTCGAACCTTCTGGGAGAAAAAGCAGGCAAGCAGGACAATGAGGCCCTACAGAAACGCCTTCTCAGCAGTCCTTGGAAGACAGCCTATCCTCACCTGGCTGGGAAGGACAAGTGACACTGAGCATGTAGGTGAGGTCTCAAGATTCCTCCAGCCTCGTGATCCTTTAATTTAAAAACATTCTTCTCTATTGTGCATCCACTCAAAAGAAGGGCCTACTCAAAGGCTTCCAGGTCCTCAATGGAGGACGTTTATTACTGATCGTCATTTCTCCATCATGCTGCATAAAAATTTTGCCAATTAAGAATGTGATAATTTGGATAGATGCCAAAATAAAGTCTATCTTTACATTACTAAAAATTTGTTTCCTAAATAAAAATGAAATGGATAAATAAGATGTCAAGGGGACTGTTCAATCAGGGACTATTTCACATATTTTAAGAACTATAATTGATATCATTTAGAAGATACTGAAGATCTTACTTATGTCCCCATACTGCATATGCCCTTAAACCTATTTTGGACAAAACGCTTTTTGTCTAATTGTATGCTGTATATATTGAAAGATTTAAAAACCATTGTTCCTTCCAAAAAATTCCATGCATCCAATTTTCATAAATTCAGACTGGTTTTCCCATTGAGAATAAACTTTGTAACTAGAGGATGGAAGAACTTTGCACGCAGAGGGAACAGCGCAGACAACAGCAGTGGCAGCTTATGTAAAATGGCAAGTACGAGATGCTGAAAGATGAGTGCAGCGGTGCAGAGAGAGAAGAATTTACAACCTGGCCTTCCCAGAAAAAGTTTCCCCACCCCTGGCATAGAGGACGTGCTGAAGAGTGGTACTCACCGTGAAAACCTTCTCAGACTGGCCCCGTGCTCTCATGTTGGTGTCATGAATTAACTTCAGAATCATCCAAGCTTCATCGTGCTTTCCAATCTGAGAAACATGAGTAGACAGTGAAGGAAAGTGAACTGCTAGGAGGTGAAATACTCATGCCCTGATTTTCTCATAATTATCTTGTATTTTCAGATCAGCTTGGGTGTAATTGTGCAAATGCATTGAGGTAGGTCCCCCTGGAACATACTGACTACTCGAATATCTTAACTACATTAGCAGGTCAACAGATGTTCCTATAACGAGAAATAGCACCCCTGGATAGTAAAATTTCATATATAAGACAATAAGCCCTGTTCTCTTCATTGAGCAAAAAGTTACTTGCTAGAGGCGGAACAGTAGCGCTTTCTGGCCACCAGGCAGCTTTTCCACAGGCTGCTTGTTGGAAACCCGTCTCCGTGAAACCAAATCCTGCATAGTTCCAGAGGACGAAAGAAAAATGCTCCTCCCAAGGGGGTAGACACGCGTTCCTAGAATTAGCAAGGAGCTCTTTCCAATGTGTGTGGCTTCCTCAAGTGTTTGTAAGAACCAGCGTTACCTCCAACAGGAACCTCGGGCTCTCAGGCATGAACGTGAGGGCCACCACCGAGCAGACGCAGGGGAGCGCGCAGACGATCACGAACACACGCCAGCTGTGGAACTGGTAGGCCGACCCCATGCTGAAGCTCCATCCTGGAAAGGAGGACGGGCAGAGTGAGCGAGGGCGCCGCCCAGGCTGCGGCTGTGAAAGCGAGGACTCCACAGTCACCTGGGTGTCTACACTGCGAGTTTATTAGTCAAATCTTACTACCCACAGAAGAATGATCTGATCTGGGCTTAGCCACAGTGACCAGCTCTCCTTCAAGACCAGCGAGAGCAGTGCTGAGAAAGGTGCTTGGGACCAAAGGGGTCAGCGCCTAAGGATGAGGGTGCATGTACGTTTCTATACAACCAAATGCCAAAGGCCAACAGAAATTAATTGGGGAGGATATTTTTCCAGAAGGCCACTGTGCTGAGGATCTTCTGTTTGAGCCTCTGGATCAGTCCCCAGGACTCTCCACCCTGCCGTGTGCCAGGAAACAGATCTCTGTGGACCCATCAAGGGGCTCCCTCGCCCACTGGATTCTGTTGGTCTGAATAGAGGAAGTGCTGGCAGGAGAGCAGAGGGTGGGAGCAGAGCTGGGGACGTTTGTTCTCCTTGTTGTCCTCCTCCCTCCCTCTGGCTGGGTGGAGGTTTGACGGTGGGTGTGCCCATCTCCCGGAAGCTTCTCCTACAGCCACAGCTCCTGGCAGGTCCTGGCAATCCCTCCCTGCTCTTGCCCTTTGAGGCACAGGTGGGCACAGGATGCCTTCGTGGTCCTAGCTCTGAGGCGCTTTATTATTCCTTCTTGGTTTCTCTTAACTTTTCCACATAACTCTTTTGTCTGTGTGTGAGGAAGATTGGCCTTGAGCTGACATCTATCGCAAACATTCCTCTTTTTGCTTGACGAAGATTGTCCCTGAGCTAACATCTGTGCCAATCTTTCTCTATTTTATGTGGGACACCGCCGCAGCATGGCTTGAAGAGTGGTGCTAGGTCCACACCTTGGATCTGAACCTGCGAACCCTGGGCCACTGAAGTGGAGCACACGAACTTAACCACTACGCCACTGGGGCATCCCTCCACTTTTCATGACCTCTTCTGAGGATGTCACAGGTTTCCTGCCAGCATCCTGACCAGTACAATTATTAAGGATTGGCAGTTGCAGTATCTCTCTACATGCACATGTCATACAATAGATGGAGAAAATTTTAAATTTCTAAATAGTATTTCTATCATAATATAAAAAACAAGCCTAAGAGCATGCAAATAGAAATCTCTTCAAGAACTAAAAGAAAGCCAATATTTAAATGAATACAAAATGATTGAAAGCAAAATTCAAACATGATTCTAAATGAGAAATAATGAGGCATATCAAACCTAATTGAAAACAGAGAGGAGATTTACAGAGGCATAGATGAATTACGGGAGGCAAAATTTTAATTTTTGGCAATGCTTGGTATTCATCAGGCTTTTTGTAAACGAAAGTCAGGTAGTCTACACCCCATCCCCAGGAGAGCAGTAGGATTATTCCTTATGTACACAGGAGCCAAGCGAGATTCTGGAGGTGACATAACTTCCTCAAGGCAACAAGCTCAAGTTATATATCTGAATCTTCTCCACCAGGATTCGAGGCAGCATCTTATGCCACGTGTGGCCTCACGTCTATGCACACTCACTCTTGGACACAGACCTTGCTGACAAATGATGTAAACATCAATGACACGCTGTATCAATCTTAGATTAACAAACATTTTTCTGGGAATTTAATACACAAGGATTACGTGGATCACTAAAGTCGCTACATCATAAACTTTAGGAGGGGCCGTCTACTCTCAATATTTTAAGTAGCAGAAAATCAAAAGTCTCAAATATCCACTACGCAGAGAAATTTTGTGATGGAACAGAGAAAACACACCTTGTTCATTTCACATTGGATCTGAGAGCTTCATATATAGAACTTCTGTTTTAAAAGGTCTATAACCTATTATCTTACACAGTGGATGGAAAAGAAAAGCTTGAGACGGCTGAGTTAAGCAAGTGCAATGTTGTAAATTTCAGGCTACTGCACAGCACCGGGGGAAAGAGCAAAGACGAGAGAGGAGACCGGCTCCAGTGCCTCTGCTGAAACAAATTAGTTCAGACGGTGCAGTTTTATAAACAAAAATAGGATGAGTTATTTAACCAAGGAGAAAGTCACACTAGCGGACAGAGCAGGAAGTTTCTTGTGGTCGACAGGATAATGCTCCCTCCCCACCCAAAGACATCCTCATCCTAGTGCCCAGAACCTGTGACTGCGTGACCTCACACAGCAAAGGGACTTTGCAGGCATGATTAAGTTAAGGATCTTGAGATAAAGCGATTATCCCATATTATATGGTTGGGCCCAGCATAAGGATGAGAGTCTATAAAGGAAAGAGAGAGAGTCAGGAGGGTCAGAGTGAGAAAAGGAGATGTGCTGAGCAAAGCAGAGCTCAGACTGGAGAGAGATTCGAAGATGCTACGGTGCTGCCTTTGAAGATGGAGGAAGGGTCCACAAGCCAAGGTCTGTGGGCAGCTTATAGAAGCTGGAAAAGGCGAAGACATGTATTCTCCCCTCGAGCCTCCAGAACAAGCCTCCAGAGGCCCTGCCAACCCACGGAGACTTCTGACCTCCAGAATGGAAAATAATAAATTTGCATTGTTTAAACCAGTCAGTTTGCGGAGACCTGTTACAGCAGCCATAGGAAAGCAACACTCTCCTCTTTATAGTCATAGCTCTAGTGCTAACTTGACTGATAGAAATTAAATCGGAGAATGTTAGCTCTTCTCTATGAAACCGCAGGCGTTTGCTCGGACTTCCCCAGATGCCTCTCCAAGGACTTCAGGCTCCTTCTTGACAGCTGGTCTTACAAATGCTGCCCTTCACTCTTACTTCTCTGGAACATCACATCCATCAGGGAGAGACTGATGGCCATGTGATTCCTGTCTGGCGGTTTTCAGCCTACAGAGGAAACTGGATTACACGTAGAATCTAGCTGGTCCAGAGTCTCGCTCCCCCCAGCCTAGAAGGGCGTTTCTTCAGGCCTAGATTCTTCTGTGCAGCAGCTGAAGTTTAGCCTATTCAATACTGTTCACACCGTCTCTACTTCATTAGCTGTGAAGTCTGTCTTCTGGGCCCTTGCTTGGTGTGTGTGTGTGTGTCATTGTTTCTGAAATATAGCCTTTTTCTTCCCAGAGCTCCAGGAAACCTCTCTCTACCTGCCTGTTCACATCTTCACAGAGATGCCTGAGGGGCTTCTCAAAGTTTCTGTGTGTAAAACAGAACTTTTGATTTCCTGCCTAGCTACCAAAGAAAACTCTTGTTTCTCCCTCAATCGTCCCTATTTTAGCAAACAACACACTGCCAGCCACCCAGATATTCATGTCCAAAATCAAGACCTCATCCTTGATTCCTCTTTTTCCCCTCACTACCCTCAATGTCCCATCTCTCAGCAAGTTCCATTTCTAAAACACGTCTCAAAGCTGCCCACTCCTCCCCATTGCCACAGCACCGCAGAGCCTCCAGCTGGCAAAAAAAACCCTACAGTTTTGCCTTTTCCAGAATGTCAAATAAACGAAATCATACCGTACACAGCTTTTTGAATCTGGCTTCTTACGCTGAGCATAACGCATCCATGCAGATTCTTGCTCGTATTAATAGTCTGCTCCTTTTCATTGCCGAGCAGCATTCCATCGTGCAGAGATGTCACAGCTGGTTTACCAAGTCGCCAGTTGAAGGACAGTTAGATCGTTTCCAGTTTTAGGGGATTATAAATAACGCTGTCATAAACACTTCAGACAGGTTTTTGTGTGTCCCAAAGCCTTCCTTTTCTCTTGGGTAACTACCTAGGCAGTGGGTTATTTGAGTCAAATAATAAGTATAAGTTCAGCTTTATAAGAAACTGCCAAACTATTTTCCACAGTGGCTGTACCGTTTTACATTCCCACCAGTGGTGGCTGACAGTTCTAGCCGCTTCATGTCCTTCCCCCTACTCTTTGGTCAGTTCTACTTTTCAAACTTTTGGCCATTCTAATAGGTTTTCATTGCATTTCCCTAATGCCTAGTGACATCTTGATTTACTTTTCGTCCATTCAATCCTACTTTTACTGAGTGCCTATGTGCGCCAGTCACAGGGGAGTAGCATCGAACTCCCTTTTAGGATGTGCCCCCCTGGGGTGGGGGGGATGTCAAAGCCTGATGGATGATATTCTGTGGCCTGAATGAGGGGCAGACACAGGGAGGGTCTTAAGAAACGACCCTGCAGAAGCTCTGTAAAACTAAAATACCATTATTTGGATTCTAACTGAATAAAAGAATGAAGGAAGGAGACACTGACCACCATAACCACCCAGCCAAGAATTCCTGGGACCCCTCCCCAGCTCCATTTCAAGATGGCTTAAATTTGAACTTGAGAGTGACATAAAACCTTAAGCCACAAACATCAGGAAGTGGAGACATCAACATGGAGTGAAGGACGAGAATGTGAAACAAGCCACATGCAACTGGGGAAGCGGTTGTTGCTTCAGGATGCTCATCTGCACTTAGTAAAATGGATTCTCCTAAATGAGCCCTTTATGTTGGCACCACGCCTTTTGTCTTAAAAAAAAGAAAAGATGTTGTGTAGGCGGTGGTTCTAATTGTTTTTTGGACTTTGTTAAAAATATCCATTAAAAATGTCATACTGAGAGATTTGTCTACACGTAATGCAAATTCCATGCAGGGAAGGCCCTCAATTAGGGAATTACAGAAAGCAGCTCCTGCACAGCGGCCCTCAGCGTGGCACTGATCAGGGCATGCTACGGCTTGCATGACGATCAAGGCCATTGACCAGACTCACGCTGACGTGCTCTGTGCTGCAGAACCCAGCTGCCAGCCCAGGTGCCTGACGGTCTGAAATCTTTCAAGGTGCTAAGGCAGCAGTATGTGGGGCAGGCAGAAGAATGCTGGCCTTCATGGTCTCTTCTTGGCACTGTCCCGGGTGTGCTGGTGGACTAGCACCTCCCTTACTGATCAAAATTTGGTTGGCAGCTTTGTGATATTATGATCCAATGCTCTAAAACATTAATATTAAGAAATCAATATGATAGGTGAGATCAGTTTTCAATAGCTGAGAAGTAAACCACCTATTTTTATTTGTCAGTGGTCTTCACTCACAAGGCACATAGCCAACTAAAATTCTCTTTGGAAAAGTGGTTCAAAATCCATTTTTTCAAGTGGCCCACAAGCTGAGGAAGGGAACAATGATCAGATGAATTTCTGATTTTATTCCTACAGAAATAAAATTGTATCCTGTCAACAAGTCACTGGTTTGAAATACAAATGCTATCTCGTGAGCAGGAGACATTAATCCTTGGCTAGAAACTCAGGTTGTCATGCATCTTGTACCATCTGCAACTCCGTGAGACTGAACCAGGGGCAGCTGCACAGGCCCTGCTGCTGGCAACAGCAGAGAGTTTCACCTCCATCTCATTTGTGAAAAAGAGAAAAAAAGAAAGCAAGGATGAGGGGACTAGTCAAATAAACTATGGTGCAGCCATGCAATAGGAATACCATTTAACTACTGGCAAAGAATGAGGGAGATGTTTCTAAACCGATGTGGAAACTGCACAAGTTACATTGCAGTGAAAAAACCTCTTTTCAAAACAGTGTAAATAGTAGTGATTCCCTTTTTTATATGCACATAAAACATATCATTATATCTAGAAAACAAAAGGGAGGAAACACACTAAATTATTTTAAACGGTTACTCAGGTAGAGGCTGGGCAGTAACAGAGGACTTCCACTTTTTGCATATTTTCTTTAATTTCTGAGTTTTGTATCACCTTGTATTACTTTTTACTCAAAAGGGGTAAAAAAAAACTTTTCAAAGAGTTGCAAGCCTATCATTTTTCTGAAGTCAAAGATCTGATGGAAAAAGAGAGAGGATACGGAAATTGAAGTGATCATGAGACGCTACGCAGCATCCGTACAAATTTCAGAACTAAACTAACGTTAATTCTGATTGGGACGAATCTAAACATCGATGCTACAGTGCTCATTTATGGACAGCAACGAGCAAGTGCCAGAGGCTACCTCGGGTCTCTGGGTGGGAAGGAAAACAATATTCACAGAGCTGTAATCTTTAAATTCATAACTCCAGTCATACTCTGATTTCGGATTCTCGGGGCAGAGGCCAGTTGCATCCTGAGCCACAACTGTGTAAGCCTATTGCCAATAGTGATACACAGAACAATCACCATAAAACAATTGGCAGGGCTCTGCCTGCAGCACATCATCATGCCTTCAAGAAGCGAGAGCCAACTCAACTGCAATGATACATCCCTGGGAGAGGGTCCCAGGGTTACATTCCAAGTACCTGCAGTAGTCAGGCCTCTCTCTCTAAGAGCAGGTCCAAGCAACAAGCTGACCTTTCCTGCTGTTTCTCTACTTCTGTTTCCAAGCTCTGGTCCCACCATTTGGAATGCACAGAGTGAGCGGCCAACAGCAAAAGGAAGTCACATTTGGCCTCTGATTCCTGAGTCTGACTTCTGACTCCAAATATGCTTTCAAAGAAGGAAATTTCCTGGTAGATTTTCAAACTCAGAAATTCATGGGCTCATTTTTCAGGGTCATTTTTTTCTGGAATATCTTTTATGAGTATGTCAAATATAAAAAGAGTGAATGAGAGAAGGTTTCCAGAAAGAGTTCCTGGTGCAAGCATGTAAGACTCATTCAAGCATGGAACTTCTGAAGCTCCACGGAGAGAGATCACAAGTCTGAGGGTCTGAAAAAAGCTTTCAGCATAAAATGTGCATGCATGTGTGTCTGTTTCAAACAAAGGTCCTTTGGGATTTTCTTTTGTAAACAGACAACAATATAGTATTAATATTATGATAATGTAGGTCAATTAAAATTTTATCAAATATTTTTATACAAATACACACTACAATAGCCTATAGGATAGTCACATTTCAACCACACACAAATGAAGCTTATGTCATAAATGATGTAAAGGCAGCTCATTACTCTATACATACACAATGTATATATTCATATTTATTATCTTATAGCATATTTATATAGGTACACATTAACTTTCTTTCTCTTTTACTCACATAAATATTTATTTAAAATGAACTGTATAAAGGTTGGCAGAATCATATTAATATATAAACTCTCACATAAGCTGATGTCCATGGATGAATAACAAAAAACCAATTAGGTTCATTTTGTGAAAAGGTATAGTCTCAGGAAACTGAAAAGCAAACAAAACTAAATATTGGGAATTCTTATATTAGGTAGAAAGTTGGACGAACAGACTCTAAAACCCATTCCAGGGCTAAGGATCTCTCTGATTCTAAGATCTTGTGTCTGGACCAGAGGAGGCCACAAGAAACTCTCTCTTGAGTATAGATCCATGGTAAGAAATGGAATACTTTCAAAATTAAGCAAAACAAACTTGCAAACTGCAGGCAGGTTTGACACAAGTGAGCAAAATAATACTTATTCTGTATATTAGCAACACAGTTCATTGGCTTTCAGAGTAGATGTCCTTAAAATACCTTTTTTCTTAACAGGGCTCCAAACAACCTCATGGTCTCTATTATATTCCAGATCCAGATTTCTTTCTGTTCTTTGTACCTGGCCTCAACAAGTTCTTGCTCAAGATCAACAAAAGCTCTGGGTGCATTCCCAGAAGATTTTTAATGATACAGCACACAAGTGCTAACGGAATCCATTCTTAGGTGAAAGACCTTTTCCTGGGGTGGGGAGAAAGAGGGGCCTGTAATATCCCAGTGTTATGACAACAGAGGTCAGCCCGAGCGCTCTTGTTGCTGATGCCAAAGGTCACGCCCACAGGGCTCCACTAACTACTCTAACTACTCCACTAACTACTGACCTCTCTACCTGCTGTTTTTCTTGCCTTGTAGCCTCTGATCCAGAACAAATCACTTAACACTTGACAAGTGAAACAGCTGCTTAGCTCATGATTCAGGTCCCAAATGACCCTTAGAGTTTTGTCATTTATGTCAAAGAAATTCCTTCTAATGGGCTGGGAAATACACGCCAGCACAATGACCTGGAAGCGCTGGTTTCTGGGCCTTGTGCCTCAAGGGAGGGGACACCACCCCCTCCTTCCTAGTACAGGGATGGAAATACGACTTTGGAGAGGTCGGCTCTACCAGCCCGTAGCCAGATATTGCTCACTCGTATCCAGTGCAACCCCACCCAGAGAAAAGCCTTCAGGTCATCTCAAGTTCCTGATGTTTACTGTCACCAGATGCTTCCAAAAGGCCCCAGCCCAGGGGAGACACTCCACCTTCCTCATAGCCTTCCAGAAAAGTGGAAGTCAGCCTCTACTCTCTTCCTCCCCTACGTCCAGTCCATCACTGAGGAACGCAATTCTATTTTCTGTACTTCTCCCAAACCTGCTCCTTTTTCTCCATCTCTGCTTTAGTCTTGGTGCTTGTCACCCCTCCCTGGCTCGCCCTATATGGCTGATCTGCAGCAGGCATGGGTCTGGATGGAGTCCTGAAGTACGCATGTCACAGTCAGTGTCCTGAGCCCCCAGCCCTGGATCCCTCCGCCGTCCAGTGCCTGGCCCAGCAGGGGCCTCAGGGACAGGGCTCCAGCACTCCGGCCATCCTCTTCCGACTGGCAATGCCCTGTTGTTGAATAATCCTAATATCACTTCTCTTTAGTAGAGCTTCCAGCTTCCAATCCGCCTAGTCTGGTCCTTCCCACACGTACCTTTGAGAGATCTTTCCATAATAAAAACTGGATCACGTCACTCACTAGCTTAAAACCTTTCAGTCGTTCTCCATGGCCCTTCAGGATCGAGTCCAGGATCTTTAGTGTGGCCACAAGGCCCTCCGAGACCTGGCTCCTGCCTCTCTCTCCAGCCTCATTCCTCACAAGTCCCTCCTTCCACCGTTTGCTACCTGCTGTGTAACATCTTGACCACTCCCCACCCTCGTCAATTTGGAGAAGTCCTAACCTTCAGTCCTCTGTTAAGCTAGTAGAAAGGAACATTCTCTGTAGATTCTTCTGGACACATTGAAAGGTATTTCTGTCCCCGACTGAGCTATCTCAGTATCCTGTGAATTCCCACAGCCCTCAGCACAGTGCTGACGCAGAGAAAGGACACTGTAGAGAACGACCTCCAAGTCGGCTCCTGGAGGGCAGGGGCCACGTCTTATTCATCTTTAGTGCAAAACATGGCGAAGAACAGTCACTCAACAAACGCTTATGTAACTGATCAATAAAGAGCCCACTCTTGGATGCTTGTAAAACCAGACAGTTTGCCTAACACATTCAAAACGGATATTCTGGAAACATTATTATATTTCCTAATTTCCAAATTTATGGAGTTAGTCTTTCTTTCTTTTTTTTTTTGTCTTTTTGTGTGTGTGTGAGGAACATTGGCCCTGAGCTAACGTCTGTTACCAGTCTTCCTCTTTTTGCTTGAGCAAGATCAAGGCTGGCCCTGAGCTAACAGTCGTGCCCATCTTCCTCTACTTTATATGTGGGATGCTGCCACAGCGTGGCCTGATGAGTGGTGTGTAGGTCTGCACCCAGGATCTGAATTGGCCAACCCCAGGCCACTGAAGCGGAGTGCGCAAACTTAACCACTGGGCCACTGGGCCGGCCTTTTCTGTTTTTTTGGTAACTAATTTCTAGCCTAATTTCCTTGTGGTAAGAGCACATCCTTGGTAGTTTTTTGAAATATATTGGAACTTGTTTCACAACAAGCATGTGGTCCACTTTTGGGTTTTTTTTCCAGCTTTACTAAGGTATAATTGACAAATAAAACTTGTATATATCTAAGGTGTACAGTGTGATGATCTGATACAGGTACACCTTCTGAAAGATCACCACCATCAAGTTACCCCACACACACATCATCTCACTTATTTTTGGTGTGGAGAGAACACCCAAGATCTATTCTCAGTCAATTTTAAGCATACAGTACAGAATTATTAACGATAGTCACCAGGACACATACAGAACTATAGCCACAGTAGATCCTCAGAACTTATTCACCTTATAACTGAGAGTTTGTACCCTTTGACTAACATGTCCCCATTTTCCCAGCTTCTGATGTTACATCTCGCCGACAGCCAGACAGGAAAGGGCTCCCCCAGAGCAATGCATGTATCTTCTCACGGACAAGCCCCATGCTTCCCCTACACAAACTGAACTTCCTTTTGGAAAAATGAAACTCTCAAGAGTTAATAAGCTGACATGTAACTCAAAGGGGCACTCTCACACTACGTTTGTAGAGCACGTTTCATCCGGATTGTCTGAAGATGAAACGTAGGAGCTCAAGCCAGTCCAGCTGTTGGCGGAGACCCAATTCACTTTTGCCCATCCCAGATTTGTGACCCTGCGGGAGACACACAAATGCTACCCCCCACCCCTTCCCCTTTGTTGCAAAATGTCAGGCGTTTACCCAGAGTTAAATTTCCCCTTTGCTCTCGGAAAGGCTGACGGGTTGGGTCATTAATCTTGGCCTAGAAAGAAGTTCCTAGCTGCTACCGACTGAGGAAGCGATTGGTCCTGGCGCATCCGGGGGAGCGGCCATGGCGCCAGAAAAATCAAACCCAGGGTGACCGAGTCTGGGACGGATGCAGAGGTTTTCATTCACTATCACCTTCTCTCCCTGCCACTTGGGAGAAATGATTTAATAACTCAGGGAGCCCAGAGTAACAATGCCCAAGAGCACAAGCAGACGGGTGTTCCAGCAGAGGCGGCTACAGAACCAGCTTTGACTGGCGCGCTGGTTCCCAGCTCTCACAGATTCACACTGGGCTCCTGTTCTCCTCCCTCTCTGCTCACAGTTTTCGTAAAGGATGTGAAGCTCTGAGTACCAAGTGCAGCCTCCAGCAGGGACACAGGTGGCGTGGATTCAAGGCCTGTGGCAGATTGCTGGAGTATTTATAGCACGCCCACCATGCGCCAGGCACCTCACACGCATCGGCTCGTTTAATGCACCAACAATCCTGTTGCCCACTTCCCACCCCCTGGTGGGGTGGCCAGCTAAAATACAGGCCACCAGCTAAATCTGACCTAAAAAAATTTTAGTGTTAATATGTCCCAGGCAGTATTTGGGACATACTTACACTAAACGATTATTTGTCGTTTATCTGAAATTCATATTTAACGAGGCACCCTGTATTTTTATTTGCTAGATGTGATAACTACCCCCAGAAGACATGTGGCCATGTCTGGAGACATTGTTGAGTGTCATGAGCTTGGGGAAGGAGGGTGACTGCTGACATCTAGTGGGCAGAGGCCAGAGATGCTGCTAAACATCTTAGGATGCACAGCACAGCTCCTCCGCCCCCAGAGAATTAGCCAGCCCTAAATGTCAACAGTGCCAGAAGGAGAGATCCTGCTGTACACTAGTCACCGTGCACGTCTATGTCACCAGTACTCAGAGTTAACAGAGCTAGTGAGGGAACGTGGAAGCTTGTGTTCAAACAGAGGTTTGGAAACACTTTCAGAAGACTTGAGATTTCATTCCTGCATGAATGCATTTTGTTTCTGTGTTAGTTTTTCTTATTGAGTTATAAGCTCTTTTGATCTTTTTTTGCTATAAAATTGATCTATATGGGGTTGCCATTTTTCTCCTTTTTGCTTTTAAATGCATCCTAAAGAACAAGAAAGGTGGCACACAATAAGAAGAACAGGAACATTTTCCCCCGTGCTTTTGGGAGAGTGTAGCGTTCCCCACCAAACGCTTTCTGCTAACCCTCGCAGCTTATAAACAGTTATTACCACAAAAAAGGGGAATAAGCATCTATCTCCTAAAGCATTTGTGTTCTTGTTTCATAAGGACAGGGAGGTGTGCTCTTAAAATTCCCTGCCAATCCTCAGGAATGGGGACCTGGCACCCTCCGTAAAAGCACCTGCCTTCAACCCGTGTCCAATAGAGCCGTGGGAGTCAGCAGGAGGGCCCACTCTGGGCTCCCCGAGACCTGCACCTAGAAGTCTGGGAGGTGCGCATTCTCTTCTGTCCCTCCCAGCTCCTGCCTCCCGGAGGCCACCTCTCCTTTCCCATCTATCGTCGTGCACGGACCCCACGATCACCAAAGTTCACCAACTTCTCTGGGCACTCGTACCCTCCGTCCATGACAACTCACCTCGTCTTCTCTCCTTCAGATCTCTTCTCCGACCCCCTGCGAGTGACCTATCTGGTCTCCTGGAGGACGGCTCAGTGAAACCACACCAACAACGAAATGCTTCACTTCAGCCACAGCATCCCCTCCCCTCCCACCTCTCCGGAACCTGCCCTCCAGCTGCCCCCCTCGGCCTCCCCACTGAAACAGCTGCCTGGAGTACAAGGCCCTTTGCAACTGGGCCCCACACTCATCTCCAACCACATGCTCCCCGTTCTAGCTCAGTCACGCTCTCCACTGCACTTTGTGGGCAATGGAATGACAAGGGGATCCTGTTGAAAAGGCATCTTCCCAGCCCGTTACTAGAAACGCCCCTTTAGGAGGGTTGGGGTGGGGCCCAGGAATCTGCATCTTAACAAGCACCGAGGTGGTCCCCATGCAGCTGTTGTACATCCATACCGTAAGAAACCTTCATCGATTGCTTTCTCCGTGTGCATGGCCCTCGCCATGACACTGTTTATGCCTCAGCTCAGGCCCTTTTCTTCTCATCCCTATTATCCGCTTGGAAAATTCCTATGAACCCTTCAGGGCCCACATGAAAGGGTCACTTCTCTGGATCCATATCTCTCTTTCCAAGACATCTTCTTTAGCTCACTTGCAGTTCTCTCTCACCGGTGCTCTTCCTAAAAAAGGTTGAGCTAAAACCTGAGGGGACAGGAGCAGTACAACCTCCAACAGCCCTTCTCTTCTCTGACTCTCTCCTCCTCAGTGTCCTTCTCCCCCAGGTGGCTCCTCCTCCTCAGGAAGAATCCTTAGGGGCTCACTGAACAGCCTTTCAGACCTGCTCAGAAAATACACTCAGCTGATGCTCCACTGGGACCCTGCTAACCCCATTTTGTAGATTAAAAAAAGGGAAGATTTAAGAAATCAGCCTTAATATTGAGTTACCATTGTTTTACATCATTAGTCTTCAGAGAAATGTAAATTAAAACCACAACGAGGTGCCAGTCCACGCCCACCTAGTGCTGCCGAGGATGTGGGGCAACCGGAACTCTCACGCATTTCTGGTGGGAGTGTAAAATGGTACATGTTTAGAGAACTGGCAGTTTCCTATAAAGTTAAACATACACCTACCCTGTGACCCTCAAATGCTACTCCTGGGCATTTATCCAAGAGGAACGAAAACATAAGCAGAGCCGAGGCTGCTCAAAAGACTCGTGTAAGAATGATCAGAGAGCAGCCTTTCCAAAAGTGAAAAATCAGGGCCGGCCCCTTGGCAGAGTGGTTAAGTTCACACACTCCGTTTCGGCGGCCCAGGGTTTCGCTCGTTCGGATCCTGGGCGCGGACATGGCACTGCTTATCAGGCCACGCTGAGGCAGCGTCCCACATGCCACACTAGAAGAACCCACAACTAAAAATATACAACTATGTACCAGGGGGCTTTAGGGAGAAAAAGAAAAAAGAAAAAAGTGAAAAATTAACCCTTCTCCCCCAAACAAACCCACCCCAGATTGGAAGCAACCCAAATGTCGATCAATAGGAGAATGGAGGAACATATATGGTGTAGCTACATAATGGGACACTATTTTATAATAAAAGGAATGAACTACTGATACTTGCAACAACATGGATAAATTTCTAAAACATTATGCTGACTGGAAGAAGGCAGAAGGTTTTGCAGTATTCATAAATAAATACTTTACTTATACAAAGTTTAAGATTGGGCAGAACTATGGGCCGGCCCCATGGTATAGTGGTTGAGTTCTGCGTGCTCTGCTTTGGCAGCCCAGATTTGGTTCCCAGGCACAGACATACACCATCATCAACCTACATACAAAACAGAGGAAGATTGGCACAGGTGTTAGCTCAGGGCGAATCTTCCTCAGCAAAAAAAAAAAAGCATGGGCAGAACTAATCTTTGGTGATAGAAATGAGAACAGTGGTTGCCTCTGGGGTGGGGAATGGAGAGACTGACCAGTGATAGGTATGAGGGAACTTTCTGGGGAGATGGAAATATTCTATTATCTGATTTGGGTGGTGGTTACATGGGTGTATACAATAGTCAAAATCCATTGAACTGTACACTCAAGATCCTTGCATCTTTTCAGATGTAAATTATAACCCCAATTTAGAAAGAGTGGTCAGCCAACAGTAGCAGATTACATCACCAACACTATCCCAGAACTCCAGGCACAGACTAGATTCTTCACAAACTCGCCTGATTTGTATGCATTCAAGTTATATTGCTTGGGGCTTAGCACTCTTTCAGCTGGCTGCATCCGAACAGATGACATTCTTTTGCTCCTCACAGCAGAGGTGACCCAAGGCCAGGCAGGGCCCAGGTTCCATTCTGGAGCTCCCTCCACCTTCCTGGACAAGCTTTCTGGGACTAAGGTAACTCTGACGGGGGAGTTCCCAGCCCTGGAGAGCAAAGGAAGCTGGGGCCATGCCTCCTTCCAAAGGGAGACTTCCTGAGGCAGCTGCCCCTGTGATAACACGACCACGCAGCCTGGAATGGTCTCGAGCAGCCATCTAGACAACGTAAATACAAATTCCCTCTGGCTTAACCACCTTGCAGCCCACAGAAGGGTTAGGGGCGCAGTCAGTGTTTCTAAAGCTTCAAGCCCCAGAACAGGTCCTCCTGACTTTTGTGATCTCAATGAGTACTTCACCTCCTACCATATCGCTCACAGCCAAACTTCTTACACACAAACACACATGCGTGCACACACACACACGCACACACACGAGACTACTCCACCCCAGAGGCAGCAATAATTGTGAGATTAATGACTAAGATTATATGTTAATTAATAAGATTAATAAGTAAGTAGGAAAAGCAAGGAATTTCTCTGCTTAACCAGCGAAGTGTGGAGCCCACAGAAGGCTTGTGGAGGTCGGTGTGCGGTGCAGCCGGGCACCCGTCTGCAGAAACAAAGTGAGGCTGCTTTGATCCAGAGGAAGACGAGAGAAGGTGTTCAGAAGTCTAGCAGTCATTTTCACTCGGCAGGAGGCCGGTGGAAGGTCGAGAGCAATTTTAGAGACAGAAGTCTGATAACGGGGAGGAACTCGCTGGTCGAGTCTGTTTAGAAATACCTTTGCCCTCCGAGAGCACCGTGAAGAAGTGAACTGGCCGGTGTTTGCTAGTTTCATAAAGGTCTCGAAGAGATAAGTACGATGACACTTTAAAAGGGAGGCAGATTAAAAAAAGATCAGAGAGCAGCCGGGAGTCTGGCCAGGAAATGAATCTCGTGGAAAGGGCTCTCTTTCAATCAGAATCCAGTTTGCACAAAGGCAAACTAAAGTGAGTTTTTAAAAAATACCTCCCATGCCCTCTGACAGACTGAATTTCCAGAGGTGACAAAGGCAGGAGAAGCTTCTGGCAGGAAGCTAACCACCTCGCTCTGGTCCACCCCAGGGCGTTGAAGAAGCCGGGAGCCGCGACTGCCCCTCACCGACACCGGGGGGCGCCCTGGGCTCACGAGACACACGCGGGCGCCCGCGAAGCCTCTCCCCGGTGCCTTTGCCTGGAGCATCCCGGGGAAGCCGTGCCTGTCCTCAAACAGGGGCGACCGGGGCTGCTGCGCCGTCTCCTCCCTCCAGCGCTCTCACCCACTCGTGCTCTAGGTCAGCCTCTGCACCCCTAAATTCGCCCTGGCAAGGCACCCCCAGGGGAAATACCCAGCTGGAGGGCCGGGGACCTGGTCGGGCGCCCAGAGCACAGAGCAGCCTCGGGGAGCGCGACAGTGAGGTCAGGAGGTGGCTTCAGAGATGAGGGGCGGAAGGGAGGCAATCCGTCCTCCCGTGGCCCAGCAGGACTCCAGGGAGGAGCTGGAGGTGGCCTCACATGACCCCCTGATAAAGATCTCACCGGGTGAGGGCACTGGTCCCTCTGGGCATGATGCTGCAGATGGAAGGGTTACTGGAAACCAGCCCCCAATCTGGGATCTGGGTGGGCAAAGTCTGACAGAGCAAGGGAAAGCCTAGCCACATGGACACAGATCTAAGCTAGACTGTGGGCCCAGGGCAACTCCCGTCTCTCAGTAAGGACAGAAGTAGGAATCCTTGCTCTAAAACCAGGAGTGAGGAAAGGGACACCATGGCCGTGCTGGGGCAGAGGAGGCCAGGACCAGTGCAGGGGAGAAATGGATGGCCCGGGAAGATGGGCACAGACCCGCTGATCCTGGATCCAAACCACTTCCTGTAATTATAAGGGGAGTAGAGCAGAATACATTCATGAATCCTTGTCTGGGAAAACAGATTAAACAGGAGAGATGGAGCTGGAAACATATCTTAAGAGGCAAAGCATTATGCTTCTGACAATTCCTGCAGGAAAAAAGCTTTCTCGTATCAGAAAAAAATCTCTGGTCACGTTGACTTATTCAGAATTAGTGGAGAGACCCACAAAGCTTAATAATGGCCTTGAATGATACTGAGTGACAATGAGTATTATATTGAACAGCTGTTCTTTCTCGTCCCGAAGGATAGGGAAAACCTCGAAATCTTTGGTCAGCAGAGAATTTCCTGACAAGTGAGTATTACAAACTGTAGACAAACTAAAATCCACTGGGCGTGGGGAGGGGTGGCCTTACAAAATGAACAAAAATCGACCCCGAGAGTCCCATTTGTGTGGCATCAGCTGGAAAGGGGGCAATGCAAGTCACCTCACCTGCCTAGGATTCCTTTGATCATTTCCCTTTACCTCAAATAGCAGTTTTGCTGTTGTTTCCGGGCTATAAAAGCAATACATGCTTATGTGGCAAATTCAAACACTATAGAATATAATTTTGAAAAAAGCAAATCACCCCAAGCTGCATTACCCAGAGATAAACATAATTAACATTTTGGATTTAGTACCATTATTAGTATTTAATTAAGCCGGGGAAGATTTAGTGAGAGTCCTAGGAAAAGTAGGAGCTTCATTCACTAAGATTTTGGAAAATGACTCTTGCTTCACAGTACCTTCGGGCAAGCCGCATATTTCAAATTGGATATTCGGACATATCTGTGTCAGACCTGACCTTATATACCTGGAAATTTCCATAGAAAACAGCCAGTTCGTAAAGGCTGAAAGAGTGAGATGAAGACAGAGACATCATAAAGCTAAACATGGAGGTTGGAGTAATGCTGGCGTATGTCTCCCTCCAGCTGGGCTTCTCAGAACCCGCTTGCAGGACACTCTGGAGGCATGAAAGAAAGAGCAGGGTGTGCTGGTGCTGCTATGCTGCCCGCTGGCTGGAGTTGGAGCTGGAGCGGCCTCACGTTTCTCCCTCCTGCCAAAGCTGTTGAGCGAAGCAGTTCAGATGTTTTAAAAAATCAATGAGAATATTCTGTAGTAATTGTTCATCTTGAGGGAGGAAGAAAGGCATTCTTTCTTCTTATAATATACGAGAATTGTTTCTAAATTAAATTATGCCTGTAGGTAAAACATAAAGATTTCGACTTGGTGATTAAAGATTCTGACACCAATTCCAAAGAGGGGAGGTGTGTTTCCCCACATATCCAGGCCATTCTCAGCCACCAGCTGGGTGTCCTACAGTTCAACCCCATGCTGACACTATCTACCCAGAGACAGCATCAGATCCCACAGGTCAAGGGCTCAGTCCCACAAGAACGCCCTCCCCCACACACTTCAGATGCCAATCGCAGTGTCACCTGTGCTTCTGACTGACTGGTCAGCTACAGATGAGAGGTTCCGACTCCCTCCTTGGGTTAGAATAATTAATTTGCTAGAGTAGCTCACAGAACTCAGAGAAACATTCTATTTGCCAGATTACTGGTTTATTACAAAGGCTATAACTCAGGAACAGCCAGAGGGAAGAAATGCAGAGGGCAAGGTGTGGGGAAAGGGTTTGGAGCTCCTTTCGGTTTTTATGGCAGCTTCATTACTACGTAGGCAGGACTGATTAAATCATTGACTACTGGTGGTTGTACTCACTCTCTTGCCTCTTTCCCCTTCCCTGGAGAAGGGGAGGTGGAGTCTGGGGTGGAACTGAAAGTTCCAATCATAAGGTTGACCCCACTGGCAACCAGCCCCATCCTAAGGTGTTTTCCAAGTCACTTCATTAGCATAACAAAAGACACCCTTATCACTCTTGTCCCTTAGGAAATTCCAAGGATTTTAGGAGCTCTGTGCGAGGAATGGGATAGAAGACCAAATATATATTTCTAATTACAATCACATCACTGTGATAAAAACTAAGAAACATTCGTTTCACAAAGATAACTCCTCATGGTAAGAATGGTAAGACTTTTGGGGGATGGGAGGAGATGTGGTGGGGAAAGGAAGAGAACAGTCCCAGAGACATTCAACTCTCTGGGGCTGTCTGCAGCTCATTCAGTGTTAGGGGGTCAGGGATGAACGTGGAGCTGAACTTTATGCTCATCTCATTCTAAAGAATTGTGAGAAACCATGCCCCTCCCTTCTAAATTGATATTTACATTTTCCTCTTAGCTCGGGATGTATCTATTGTAAGGGTAAAATTTCTTGCATATTGTAAGTAATGGCAACCTTAAAAAAAACAGTGACGTCACTCTTTAAGATGGAGCCAGTGGAATCTAAATACCACAGCAATTTGGACCATCATTAGCCATTTAACCGCAGGGACAAACTCTTGATTAAAAGGAAATTTTACATGATCCCCTTTTCTCCTTGAACTTGAAATTCCATTCCACTTTCCCAACAGAATTCTAACCTAATGTAAGCATATTTTTATGCGTATTTATGATTTTATTGATCAACCTATTATACTTCTCTGCAAACATAGGTTCTAAATTTAAAATGCAAAACAATATCCTGTGACCACAAGCTTTCTAAGTGATAAAGAACATTACATTGATTGAGCTATTGCTACACAATTGATCAATATAACAAACTGTATTACATACTTTGTAAGTCTGTGACAATTTTTAAACTAAAAAATAAAGTTTTATTATAAAAGTTTATAAATAAACTTTTAATAACATGAAATGGAGGGGTTTTTTTCCCAATTGGTTCACGCATCCATGGGTGAATATTGCTTATTGCTAAAATGAGATAGTTTAGCATAGATAGTTTAATTCTTATTCATCTAATTAAGTGTGAATGGAGGGAGTTTTATTTTTAGCCACATCATTCAATTCTGTGAACTCCGAGTCCTCTTAGTCATCTATTATGGGGAGCAAGGTTTCCCCCCCAAAATATGTCTCTTTGGAGTGAGGAAGTTTGTCTTTTACTTCCTCCTTAACTGCCTAAAAGAATTTAGAGAAAGAGCCTGTTTCAGGAGGAAGAGCCACCACCAGAGAGATCCACAAAGCATGCCAGCTAGTGTGGAATGGTCGCCTGGGGGAACTCAGCAGGGCCTCTTGGATCAAAGCCCTTTCTGGGTCCCAGTGTCTCTGGATGGCCCAGGAAGCATCTGTTTACCAAACATTTACTCTATTCATTCTTCCTGTGAATTGTCTTCCTTCCCTTGGAAATCCCAGACCCCTGCCCCTTTCTCCTTAGCTCAGGGTGCCATAAAAACCCCAACTGCCCGACTGTCGGGGAACCTCATATCCTTGGGGTTCCTGTTCATACAAAATTCAATTTTATTTTCCCTGTTAATCTGTCTCATGTCAGCTTAATACTTAGACCTGCCAGAAGAACTCAGAAGGGTAGAGGAAAAATTCTTCCTCCCCAACACTATCAACCATTGTTAATGATCTACCAGCTTACCTGATTAGATCCTCCTTCAGGTTTGTAAAAGCAAACATTGGAAACCACCTGACTGCAAAAGCATCTATTACTTGCCCATTAGAGTCATTTACTTTTCTACCACCCACACCATCGTTTTGAATTGCCCCCTTACCCAGAGTCTCGAGGGGACCAGCTGAGGATGCTGGGGAGCCTTACACCTCCCTTTTTGAGGAGAAGGGTGTGTGCTCAGGTGGGTCAATTTGAGGAGAGAGTGCTCACGGCAGTGGAGCTTCTTAACGTCGGCTTTCTCAAAACTCTCACGTGCCCTCCTTGGACAATGAGCTGGCATACCCTATCTGAAGGCCAAGCGACTCTGGAGCGGCCTTCTGCCACCTCATGGACTCTGTGCCAGGCACTCATGCTTTCTGAACCGCAGTTTCCTCTAATAATAATAATACCCTCTAATGATAATAACAATAAGACAACGAAGAAGCTTTGGAGTTGTCTGGAGGCTTGAATGAAGTAATGGAGGTAAAAGTGCTTTGTAAACTGTAAAATTCTACGTCAATGGTAGGTACAGTTGTTAAACTTCTTCAAATATATCAAGAAAAGTCCAAACCTAACTAGTTTAGAAATTGAATGCCTAACATGCTATTATTTGATTTTTGGTTCTTACATATGCTGTTAACAAAAACCTCTTTATATTTTGAAGAGACGATGTTAAAGTCGGCCTCGCCAAGGCGCTCTGACTGAAAGCTCGCCTCTCTTCTTGAGGACACTGGTGTCACGCTGTTGCTGCCATTTCACGTCACTCCCTTTGCGCTACACAAGCATCCTGTGGAAACAGCATCCAGCCCGCCGCAGCATCCAGTACTTCTGAAGCGCCCTTCCCCACTTGTCTGGAAGAAAGGAGCGCTATGTCCACTTGGGAGAATGGCTGCATTCTCCGACATGAGTAATGGACGGGCCTCCACTGAAGACAGCCTATCCTGCAAGTGATGGACGTTTGAAGGACAGCTGGAGCCGAAACAAAGCAGCAGCCGAAAGAACACAGAGTGGAGAGTGCGGCAGAGATGGACATCTGTTGACGTCGCTTTACCACGGAGGTAACTTGAAACACGGGACACAAAGAACTAAAGTCATCAATCACTTTATCTGCACACCTGATTTCTACTTTTTGGAGGAAGTGACTTTGAAAGAGAACAGAAGCTCACTCTGCAAACCAAGTGTTTGGAATAAAGTGTTCCAATTGTGGAGCAAATGCCGCAGTCGCCCACGGAGGGTTAACACCGAGCCGACACCATGCAGGACATCTCACTGCGAGGACCGAGGCACAGAATCGAGCTGCTGTATGGTTGAGTGGGTCGAGACCCGAGAGATTCATCCACCTCACGGTTCTGCAGTGTCTTCCATCCGGTCTGGCTCAGAGCTACCTCTGACACCACACACAAACGCAGCCGTGTGCATCCGCGACACCTCTGCCTGCCATTTTCGTAACAGCAGAGTAAGCGACATTCTCACACTGTCTTATCATAGAGAAATCTGTACAAAGGGACTTCTTAATAACCAGATAAATATACTTTCATTAAAGATATAAAACTAGTCATCTTACCAATCAAAAGAAAGCAGCTTCTAGTATTAACGCAATTATTCAAAAGCCTCAGATTATACTAAAATGCTACCCAACCAGCTTTAAATTAAAATGTTACAATATTTTTCAAAGCCAACATTGAATATTTATTAGATAATAGGACTGCGTCATGCATCTTTCCAATTTACTTCCCATGGCATTTTTTTTCAACTTTGTGAATACGAGGGGAATGTAAAGTTGATAAATATTTGTCATCCGGCATAAGACATTTCCTGTGTGCGTGTTAAAAATAAGAATGGACTCTAGAGTAAACAAAATCCATTTCGGGAGCTTCCGACTTAACATTTGCATAAACTCGGAACAGCTGTTAACCGCTCCATGGCCCCCGAGTGAGGAAACATGTGGACGCGATAGTGGAGCTCTGCAGGCGCACTTTCACCTGCGTCCCTCAGAGACGGACTCCCCAGGGCCTCTCCCCTCGGCTCTTTATGGCTGATCTAGGATTTTATTTTTCTCCAGGTTTGATAGTGATATAACTATTTTTAAAAAACAGTTTGCTATTTTCTCAGCCACAGCATTGCCACACTTTTGCTCCTAATACCTGCTCTTTCTTCTTAGCGTAGAACTTCTGGTTAACACATCTTCATTTAGTCATTCAACAATTATTTACCAAACACACAGGGCTGGAAAGATGGCCGCTGTTAGTTCTGAACTGTGTCTCCCAAAAATGCCCTGAGCCCTGTCCCCCAGAATGTGACTACATTTGGAGATGGGGCTTTTAAAGAGGTAACTAAGTTAAAATGGAGACATTAGGGTGAGCCCGAATCCAGTGTGACCCGTGTTCTTAGAAGAAAGGGGAGATGTGAACACAGGCAACGCAGACAGGTTTGACCATGTGAGGACAAGCGTGGCGGTGGTCATCTATGAGACAAGGAGGGGGCCTCAGAGGAAACCAGACCTGCCAACACCTTGAACTCAGACTTCTAGCCTCCAGAATTGTGAGAAACATTTCTGTTACTTAAGCCACACAGTGCATGGTATTCTGTTATGGCAGCGCTAGCAAACCAGACAACTGCGTCACACACACGCCTGCCAGGCACTTGAGTGACTGCTGGCAGTCATCTGACAAAACGAGAGTGTGGCAGGCCGAAGGACACACGGTGTGTTCTTCCCTTAAGAATATGGGCGGTCTGTAGCATTTTTAAGGTGAACAGGACGTGAACAGAACTTTGCCATCGGTAGCTCTGAACCAAGAAATATCGAGTTTGGGTAATTAATTTTCTCCCTTCAATATGGCCTCGCTTCTCTTCTTCCAGGCACTTAATAATCACTGTCCTCGATGCCCCACTGGCGGGGAGGGGCAGGCTGAGTCCTGCTTGAATTTCATGCTTTATTACGTACTTACTTATAAAGTACCAATACACATGCAGGCTCTGATTTTCAAATTTAATCTCAGAAGCTAAGGATAATGGCACTGTGGGGACTTTGGGTGGTTTGACCATTTTCAGTTTTAATATGAAAAGAAAAACTACTTTGGGTCCACAATTTAAAAAAATTCTGACAAAATTCAAAATTCAAGGGCACAGATTGCCAACTTTTCTTCTCAGATTTTTAGAAGCGACCCAGTTCCCAGACGTTGTACCTGTCCCCTTTTTGGAATGGAACAGTGTTTAGGTCAGCTTCTGCGCTGGGGTGCACCAGTGGGAAGGAGGGAGAGGCAGTGCAGCAGCAACAACGCGCCTTTGAAACAAGCACACAGATACTAAGCAATCATCTCACCGGAGAAGATGAGCTGTGCTCAGTGTAATGTTATTGCACTTCTCTTCCACACTTCATAGTATCCACTGCTACCCCCAGACGTAGTTTTACGTGAGTGACAATTACAGATTGATAAGGAGTGAACGTGGTGGGTGAACGAGGGGCGCACAAACGACCACAGCGCACACCCACGGGACAACGTTGCTCCGTTACCGTATTTACCTGCAAAATTTCAGGGTCATATCTGTTGCACACAGCAGGTCATACGACAGATCATTGCTCTGACTGGGTTATTTCCTCTCATCTTTAGCATTTCCCTAGGTCACCCGGCACCCTGATTATTAGGGAATCCCTTTTCAAGGTGTGTCAGCATCACTGGCACCCATCTTACCAATGAGGAAATTGGGACACTGGCATTAAAAGAGTCTGAGTTTCTGATTTTTAGGATCTGGTTCTTCAATTTCCTTTCTGTAAAGGTGATCGATACACCTCTCAGCAAATAATTAATTTCTAACCATTCCTTGCTAGGTAGACTCAAAGGAAAAGTAAACCTGCCTCTTGACTCTCTCTGTAGCCTCCATCCTTCCCATCCATCCACGGGTCCCAGTTCTGCGGGTCTTTCACTAACTCAGCCTCCAATTTTTAAAAGCATTTTGCTGGCACAGGTAGGTGGCATTAGGGTGGAAAATACAAGTGCCTGTGAGTGGTCGTGTTTGTGTGTGTGTGTGTGTGTGTGTCTGTGTTGCTGTTTAGGATTTGTGGAGCACGCACCCGGAAGATACCTGTTTACACAGTCTCAACGATGAGTCAGGCAGATTTTTCTCCTGAAAGGACTGAATTTGACCAGTTGTTTTGACAGTCGGCCGCGAACTGAAAAAATATGTCTAGGTGCCTGTCAGAGGGAGGTATTCCACAATAAATAAGACAGTCACCTGGGCAGGAGAAACACAAGACTCGCTGAACCCTGATGGCACAAATCGACGATTATTCAAGGCAGATCATTGATCGTCATTGTTCTCTGTAGATAAACACCAGGAAATTGTGACTTGCATCCTGGTTTCTCAGTGCCAGTAAGTTTGGCAAAGGGAACCACAGGCCTCATGGTGCAAGGAAAGTGAGGGAATCCTCAGCAAAATAGGAAGTCTGAGACTCACACGGGGGCCTTAAGTATAAATAAAAGGAATTGCTTTTTCTGGTAGCCATTCCCCAAACACCCAGGAGCTCTCGTGATGCAAACGTGGAGTTAGGAGCCTGATATTTGCTGATGGTGGTAGACACAGTGTGAGCAAACCTAAAAGATAAATATGTACCCTTGAAAATCCCCCACCCACAATCTCTGTGTGTTGGAAAATATCCTTTTACACACTGTGTGTACATTTTATCTTGAACACACAAGCACACCCCTCCCTTGCCTCACGGATGGAACCAGAGTCCTTTTTTCAGTTTTTACACTGCAGTGTTTTAGTGGGCCATTTAGTAAATTGTCTTTTTTGATTAATCACATCTCTCTTCCTGGCTCAAATAATTCCATCCTTTAAGTATCTTTAGATCAGATGCCCATAAATCACACAGCACCCTGAGCCAGCTAGGAATTGCTCACAATTTCAATTAGCACACAGACTTTTTTTTTGTTTTTGGTGAGGAAGATTGGCATTGAGCTAAAATCTGTGCCAATCTTCCTCTATTTTGTACGTGGGACGCTGCCACAGCATGGCTTGATGAGCAGTATGTAGGTCCACACCTAGGATGTGAACCCGCAAACCCTGGGCTGCTGAAGCAGAGCTCGCAAACTTAACCACGACACCACGGGGCCAGCCACTGGATCTCTTCTTAATGTGAACTCTTTGTGAACGTGTTCACTCTCCACATTCATATACCTTACCTGTCCCACTAGACCTGTGCTGTCCAACATGGCAGCCGCTAACCACATGTGGCTACTGAGCCCTTAAAATGTGGCTAGTGTGACTGAGAAACTGAATTCGAAGTTTTAATGTTAATGAATTCAAATTAAAAAACTGACACGATCCAGTTATTAGAAAACTATTGAGTATGTTTGGAACAATGTGGGTGTGAATCTTTTTTCAGCTGTAAACTTTATGAACTCTAAATACAGAGCAAGCATCCCCAATGAAAACTTGCATCCAAGTTGAGATGCGCTGTAAACCACACCTCAGATTCGAAGACTTAGTATCAAAAAGAATGCAAAATCTCATTTTTGTATACCAGTTGCATGTTGAAATGATAATATTTTTGGACATTAGGCTAAACAAATTTTAATAAGTTATTAAAATCAATTGTATGTTTTTTACTTTTTAACGTGGCTACTGGGAAAGTGAAGACTACATACGTGGCTCACGTTGTATTTCTATGGGACAGTGCTGTGCTGGACTGGGACTCTTTTTTTTTTTCTTTTTCTTTTCTGCTTTTTCTCCCCAAATCCCCCCAGTACACAGTTGTATATTTTAGTTGTGGGTCCTTCTCATTGTGGCATGTGGGACGCTGCCTCAGCATGGTCTGATGAGCAGTGCCATGTCTGCGCCCAGGATCCGAACCAGTGAAACCCTGGGCCCCTAAAGCGGAGTGCATGAACTTAACCACTCGGCCACAGGGCCGGCCCCCGGACTTGGACTCTTTGAAAGCATGGAATAGGTCTCCCTTATCTTTGACCTTGACACTATGTTTAGTGTATAAACATTTGTCAAATGAGCAAGACATTCTACATGTGGGTAAGTCCCCCATCTACAAATACTTCACGTACATTCATTCCACATACAGTTTTGGACAGCCTACCACGCCAGTCCCATTCCAGGCCCGGGGACGGAGCAGCATGAGACACAGCTCCTGCCCTCACGGGGTTTCATTCTAGCTGGAGACGCCACGATGGAGGCACGATCTAAGTCAGTGTGAGGGGACAGAGACCCAGGCTGCGAATGGTTTTGCTAACTTAGGTCGAGTGGTCACGGAAGGCCGCGCCAAAGAGCAGAGACCTGAATGTGGTGAGAAGTCAGTCCCTACCTGAGGGAAGAACATTCCAGAGAGGGGACGGCACGTAAACACACACCGAGAGGGAAACGGGCTTGGCGTGTACACAGCAGAGCAAGGCCAGTGTGGCTGGAGCACCATGAGCGAGAGAGCGAGTGGTAGGATAGGAGGCAAGGCAGGGACCCGAGAGGAGGGCCGGGGGGGCCAAGACAAGGACGTGGACTTGCACGAGTGATGGAAGACACTGTGGTCGCGAGGAGGAAATGGCAGGATGGACCTCCATCTCTCGGATCTCTCTGGTTGCCTCGCTGAGAACAGACCAGAGGGCACAAAGAGGCATCAGAGAGCAATTAGGAGGCTTCAGCAGCAGTGAACGGCAATTTATTGACCCTCCCAGGGTGTGTGCAGCAGGAAACAAGGACGAGATAAACCTGGAACCTGCTGTGTACCTTACTACAAATTGAAAACCATCATCTTTTTAAAGAGTCTGTCTTCCCAGTCAGAAGCGCCACGGCGAGCCCAAAATGTGCTCAGGCAGGACCATCTCTTTGCTCCTAGTCCTTGTCGTGGACTCAGCCAAGGGAGCCTTAGAGGGGAGTCTTCCAGCTGCATCAGGTAATAAAACCCCTTCAGTGTTTGCTGACTGTGGAATCGACATGAGAGAGCCCTTGTGGAGTCCTTCACTGGAGGTCTGCAGGGGCCCGATGGACCAATTACAGTTTTAGAAATGTGTGTTTTCTCAATCTAGTGCATTTCTATAGTACAAACGTCTCATACCTACACACATACACTGCTCTCATTTACTGAGTGCCTGCCAGCTGCCCCACTCTGCACCAAGCACTTTACACAGGTCCTCTTATTTAATTCTAGTGAGGGCCCAACGAGCGGATGCCGCCATCTTCATTTTTTCGATGAAGAAACAAAATGCTCCAAGGTCACGGAGAGGGTCTGTGCAGAGCGTGGCCGCAAGACAGTCGCACCTGTGTTTGAATTCCAGCTCTGCAGCCGCTCTCTGCATGACCTCAGAGCCTTCTGTTTCTTCACCAAGAAAAGGAAGTGTGTCCAACTTGAAGCCCCAAGGCCAATACTTCTTAAAGTGTGGTCCACGCACCATCCTCCTCGGAATCACCAAGGTCCCTTATTGAAAGTACAAATTGGAGTGGGGTCTGGGCATCTGCATTTTTAATAAGCAGTGGAGATATTTAATATATTTATTTGGCATCTACTGGTAGGGTCATTATGAGGATTAATACAGTTTTTTAAAAATTTGGTCATTTTAGCTTTACGTATTACTTCTTTAAAGTAATTGTAGCATCTCAAAATCCTACATTTAGAAGCAATGTTATAGTTTGGTTTCCCCCAAAAAGGGCCCGAGACAAGGACTTGGGTGCAGGCAGTTTCCGTGTGAGGTGAGCCAGAACACAGGTGTGAAGGAGCAGGCAGAGAGAGGGAGGGAGGGAAAACACACATGAAGAGTGCATTACTGAACTGGCTACCTTGGGGGCAATGGGAGCTCAGTCTCACTGGGGACCCTCTAAGGAACTCTGCAGAATGTGTCACAGAAAGGTCCCTCCATAGGACGTGAGGCTAAGGCAGTTATGCGCCACATTCTGTTACCTATCAGTCGAGGGCTGACCCTGAGGAGTTACCTCCCTTGAATTTTAGGGCTGAATCTGTGCGCGGCTGAGTGGTCTTTGGAGAGAGTTCCAAGGCTAGAAGTCAGAGATCCTCAGCGGTGCCTGAGGTGGAACATGGGCGATGTGTACATCTGTCTACACTGCACTGATATCCGGCGACCGGGGATTTGGACCAGGGAACAAAATGCATCTGCTTCAGGCAGAATTCATCACACAACTGCTGCTTAATCTCACTGCTCAGTTTGGGGTGGGAGGTGCGAAGAGGAACGCTGGCTTTGGCTGGCATGGAAGCACGGCATCCTCTTCCCCACATAGGCCTCACCTTTATGCTGTGGTGGAGCTGCCCAAGCATCTCTGCTGAAAATACAGAGTCTCAGAGGAACAGACAAACGGATTCTGACAGTTAGGGGGCTTCTGATGAAAGAGACTGCCTGTTGCCAGAACATGCTCCTCTGAGCCACTCCCCGCCCACCAACTCCACCCCTGGTCAACAACCTCCTGTTATTCACAGAATTCTCAGTCAGATTTCTAGTGCTTGACTCTTAAGTATGAATAGATAGAGAGCTGAAGATCTCTAGATAGCTCAGGAAAGGGTCCAACACAAAAGACACCAAAAGAGAAAAAAGCAGCTCAGGAACAGACAACGCAGGAAAAAAACCACTGCTCACCCCACTTCCCTACCAAATGCCATAGCCACTACCCTCAGAGATGCAGGAGAACATAATAAAGCCAGGAAACAAGACAAGGTTGCATAAAAAGGGGCAAAACACACACAGATTTCTTAATAATTTAAAAAAATAGTAAGAGAAGAAATGAAAACTCCATAGAATGGTTGAAGATAGAGTTGAAGAGAGCTCCTAGAAAGCAGAACAAAAAGACAAAGAAAGGGACAGCAGGAAAGAGGAGATCAAAATATTAGTGAATCCATCCAGGTGGTTCAACACCCCACAGACTGATGGTCCAGAAAGTGAGAACAGACAGAGGTGGGAAGTAATCATTGAAAAAAACTGATACGAGGAAATTCCCCAGGACTGAGGGACATAAGCCCTCAAATTGAAAAGGCTCAGTAAGTCCCAAGAAGGTGAGAAAAAAGAGGCACATGAAGGCATATTATGATCATGACACCAAGGATAAAGAGAAGAACTCACACCAGAAATACAGGTCATATACAGAGCCAAGGGAATCAGGAGGCATCAGATTTATCAGCAACACTGGATGCTGGCCGTAGTGGAGCGATATCTTTACACATTCTGAGGCAAAATTATTTCCACCCGAGAATTCTAATCCTGGCCATACTATCAATCTACTAAATGGTACAATAAGGACCAAAAAAAAAAAAAAAAAAAACACCAAAGAGAAAAGGGTGCAAATCAAAAGGTCCATGGGTCCTGGAAAAAGGGGCTCAAACTCAGCAGTGAGGAGAGTGCGAGGACGACAAGTGCGCAGCAGACCCAAGAAACAGAAGGACGCAGGACGCCGGGAGGAACATCTTCAGCAAAAAGTAGTGGAAACGACAGGTCATCGAATACATTTCAGAGGGTTGGAAACTATACTGAGAGGCTGTAGATGTGGAAAGAATTTGTGAAACATATATGGAAAACCAGGCAAATGAAAACAATATAATTATCAATTCCAGGAAAGGCCAAAGTTACAGGAAAAATATCATGCTCACAAAACACTACTTGGCTCGGCAGGAATCAGACTGATGTAAATTCTAACTACTGATTTAACCAAACATTGTGAGTTAACTGTACTGAGAACACAGGAGAAGGAGAAATCGGAGGTCGGCTAAGGAGGTAAGAACACGTTCTCAATATCCATGCTGGTCAAGAGACAATGTCTATCATAGTTAAATCAAGGGAAAAATGGTGTATCCACAAAATTTAGGAAAAAGGAGGCAAATACAGAGGGAACAACTCTAAGCGTTGAGAGCAGTTGACCCTGAGAAGGAATGGACGAGGGGGATAACGGAGCGGCGGAGAACTATTTTTTGTTATAATCTCTTAGTGGTGTTTGATTTTTAGGACTATGGACAAATGATACTTTCATTTTAAAAACTTAACTGAAAGAGATAAAGCATTCCGAAGCTCAGAAGTAACGTGTGTGCACTATTCACTGAGCCACAGTGCCTGTTTTATTTGATAATAAGGAATTATAGTGAAAGCCTTTGGTACAAACCATGCTGCTGACGTGGTGAGTGGAGCATCTGCCACCAAGAAGGGACCTCATTTCATCCTAGAGGAAACATGGCTCAGCGGAGGCGAGTGATTTATTTCTCGGTAAGAGAACATGAGTCCCACCACTGCCCCTGAAGCATGCAGTTTCTAGATGGAGGTCATTTTGTCTTCTAAAATATACAAATGCTTTATTTGCATACAAGATGCGGGAGGGGAGGGACAGCTCATATCACCAACTGTTTCTTCCCCACTTTAATCAGTTTAGATGCAAGAGGAGACACGCTCACTGGTAGAAGACACAAAGAAATATACTAAATGTTTCTATGAGCTAAACAGAAAAGAAACAAATGGGGATTTGTAAAATCATGGTGTTTTCTCTGGATCTGAAAACGGGTCAGATGTTCTATTATGTTTATTATTTTTTCATCTTAATTCATCTTCTGCACTAGCAAATGCCATGTAAATTGATAGCTTGAAGTTTTCAAAATGAGCTCTCACAATACACCTCAATGACAAGATTTTGTGTCCTGAGTTTCTGCCACATTGCAAACACTCCCATTATAGTACTGTTTGTATTTAAATTTTTTTTTTTAAAGACTGGCACCTGAGCTAACATCTGTTGCCGATTTTCTTTTTTCTGTTTTCTTTTTTTCCTTCTTCTCCCCAAAGCCCCCCAGTACACAGCTGCATATGCTAGTTGTGAGTGCCTCTGGTTGTACTATGTGGGACGCCGGCTCAGCATGGCCTGACGAGCGGTGCCACGTCCACGCCCAGGATCCAAACCAGGGAGACCCTGGGCTGCCAAAGTGGAGCGTGTGAGCTTGGCCACAGGGCCAGTCCCTGTATTTAAAATTTTATAGTGACTAGATTTTTATTATTTTTCTTTGGAATTTCAATCTTTCCTTTCATAAATATATTTAGCATCATATTACAATTGTCCCAACTTTGAAATATTTTCTCTCAGGCCTAGAATACAGAAAGCTTTGCTGCGTTTCCCTTTATACTCTATAGTAATGTATGTCATGTCTTAGAAAAATCCATTAATATTAACAGGAAGAAAAGCTAACGAAGTCTAGTTTACTTGCCAAGACAATTTATGGCACTCTGCAGTTTCCGAAGGATGTCCATTTATTCCTTGACTTTGTGTCTTTGAAGATATCATTAAATGTCTCATCACCAATTTATTTACTTCCCCTCCCCCCCCCTTTCTCCATGGATAAATCTCCCTTTGTTTGGTCTTCTTTGTGACTCTTTTACAGAAAAATATTACTTACATCACACTTAGGTGATTTGATCCCCAAAGGCCAAATTAATAACCACAGAAAAATCTGAATGTGAGCTGGCTTTAAAAACAAAAGGAAACATGAATGCATTGCCATTTACCTATGTTAGCTCTTCCATGTAAACTGATCAAACGTCCCCATCCCAGGCAATGCGATGGATGGGTCTGCCGCAGCCTGGCCAGCGCGTGCAGCTGCTCTCGCTTTTATCTCTTGATTACAGTCACTGCAGGAGCAGCAGTGTGAAATCACGCACCCCATCACCTTTCACTATAAATCAGGTAAGCAGAGGCCGCCCTTTGGATTGGCTATAATGGCCTGCATAGAGGAAGCTTCAATTTCTCACTAAAGCCTTCACCAGAGGGAGAAGGCGGGGGGAGCAAATCAATACCCTTTTCCCTAAAATAAAACTGTGATTTATGATGCTCTTACCGAGGGCCAGGGTGCTTGTGTCTTAGGCTGGTGGCAGTGATGCTACGGGTGACCAATGAAAACAGAAGCCTGAAATCAGGCTGCTATTTGCTGCTCAAACCACAGCTTTATTGAGGAAGCAGAACAATATATCAGAATAAAACCTGCCGCTTTCGATCCCTCCAGCCTGGAAATCACAGCACCACAGACACAAAGCATTTGATTCTTTTTGAGTTAAAAACCCCAAATAACTCTTCCTCTGAAAATCTGCTGTACCTTTCATGTAAGACCATTGCAGACAAGACTTGAATATGCTGTACTGTTTGATGAAATGAGTGTGCTATTTGGAATTGTGCTTTAGAATCAGAATCATAATTTTCTTCAGAAACATGCATAAATTGGTATAATAGGGACGTTATTACTCAGTGTGAATTTTTGATAAATACGCTTAATTTTGTTGGAGGCCAAAAGAGCAAATACTAAATTACTGTGGCTAGGCAGTTCTAGAAACATATAGCAGGTGCTTCTAAATTACTGGCTCCGTTAAATTTAAATATTTGTTGGATAACACGTTACAGTCACACAATCAGATATGTCCATTTACATCGTGGCTGATAACAATGCACAGCAGCATTTGTTTAGAAGAATTGTACATACAGAAGCCTTCCCGAGAGAGCTTGTCCCTCCAGCTGTTGAATTACTGCAGTTTCATCGTTGTGACATACAAGTTATTTCAATAACAAACTTCCCAAGACCGGAAGACAGAAGACCAGCCCCGAGCTGCAGCGGCACCAGTACACGGACACCTGTGACTTTGAGGCCAGAAGAGAATGGCTGAGCTGAAGACAGGTGCTGGGAACTTGGCGGTAACGCGCCACTATCTTCACAGGTGCTAGTTAACGCCGCAGATTCCTGCATCGGAGAGAAATTTCAAGCAGGGAGCTCCTAATCCATCCCTCAGCCTTTACAAGCTACCTGCCGTAGGACCTCAGCATGTTCTGTTGGAAAGAAGGGGCAGTAAACATTTTCTCGTGCACGAGTGTTGGGGACTGAGGCTTGGAGAGCCCAAGGGCAAGGGGGCAGAAGTAAGAAAGTCAGCCTCTGACTCTTACTCCAGGATTCTTGTGTTACTTCATCTCTGCTCCTCACATATCTTATGCTCAGAAAATGCGTAGTAAATGAGTAATTAAAACAAACTCCAACAAAATCCTTGACATTTTTTTCTTTTCAACAGTAGGTGCAGAGGGCTGAATGAATGACCCTCCCACCACCACACTGTCAACAGCATCGTGCAAATAAAGCGCATCTTGATTGCCCGTTTTACCAACGTTCCCCACTCTCATGCCCTCCACCCCCACCCCCATAGTAAATGTGTTTTAATTGTAAATTTGAATTTGAATAAAACTCTTGTAAGTGGTGTCTTCTCGCTTACATAACGGCAACATAGGAGAGTCTTCACTTTTTTCTCACTCTTTTCACTCGGCGTTGTTTTATGATGGATTGAGTTGCCATTGTGGTTTCTAATTGAGGCAAAGGATCCCACTACCTTCTGCACACCCATTCCTCTAGTGATGGACAGATGGCTCCAACCGCCTCCTTTCACAGGCAACATTGCTGCGACCCCCCTTAGACATGGCCTCTATGGGTCGACACATGAATTTCTCCAGGAATTTACCAGGGATGGAGTCTGCCAGGTCAGTGTGCATATTGATACATTTGACCAGCATCATCTGATGGTTCTCCAGAATGACTGTACCAGTGTACCCTCCGTACATACTTCAGAAGAATCCCAGTTCAATCCCCAAACCTCATCCTTCTCCTCACTTTGTTTTTCTTTTTTTTTTCTTTTTGCTGAGGAAGATCTACCCTGAGCTAACATCTGTGCCAATCCTCCTCTATTTTTTTGTACGTGGGACACTGCCACAACATGTGGTAGTAGGTCCACATCCAGGATTGAACCTGGGCTGCTGAAGCTGAGTGCGTGGGACTTTAACCACTGCACCACAGGGCCGGGGCCCCACTTTCAGTCTTTAGTCATTGAGGCCCCAGCCTCAGCGTGGCTTTGAAGAGGAGGGCAGGCTTGTCTCTTGCCATTTGGCCCCCACGGGATTGTGGGCGCTGTCCACATGCATCACCGCTCAACACACCTCCCGTCTCCTCTGCTGGGCACTGTCTTGCCCTCTCTAAACAGGAAAAGGTAGGGGCTAACCACACATCAGCCTGGATCCTAGAGGCTCAGAAGAGGGGACTCGCAGGCCGGTGAGTGCGATGGGGAGAGAGTCTTAAGGGAGTGAAGGTCATCTGACATGGCTCCTAGTAACGGACCCCCTGGAGGGCTTGCATCCCAAGTCCAAGTGGAAATAAGCCGTCAAGAGCCTGTGCTGAGTGCCTGGAAGGAGCAGTTGGTCTTTGTCTATTTCACTACCCTCCTACTCATTTCTAACGTCCCGCCTGAAGGAAGGAAGGGACTTGAAAGCTGGGAGCAAAGCTTATTCGTCCTAAGAGAGCCTCAGGCTCTGAAGCAATGAATGGCACTGCAAAGTCGGAAGAGGGGCTGAGTGCCAACTGCCTTCTCCCACCAGGATGGTGGTCCTCAGCCTAGCAGACACAGGGGGTGGGGGCAGGCTGGGCAGGTATCAATGGGGTTTCCATTTTCAGCTGCAGTTTATGCAAATATTGGTTCTAGAAATTTCCCTGCTCTCCTGGCTAGGCCATTTGGAAGATCTATCCTGGAAAAGAAGGAGGAGGGAGAGGAGAGGCATTGCCACTGAATTTGGAGAGTTTTTGATGGAAAGCTGGGCATGAGCCAGAGTGGGTCCAAGTGGCTTCTTGGGTGTCAGTCTAGTAGAATGGGAAACAACACAGTGAAGCCACTAAGAGTGTGGGGTCTGAAGGCATGCTGCATGGCTCCGAATCCCTGCTCCTCCACTTTACTAGCTTGGTGACCTTGGGCAAGTCACTTAACTCCTCTGGGTGTCAGTTTCCTCACCTGTAAAATGTAGACAGTCATAGTACCTCTTCATGGGATACTCGTAAAAGTTAATATACGTTCACTTCTCAGAACGGGTATGGCACATAATATTTGCTCATGAAATGTTAGTAAAAAGACTGACACCAAATCTTTTACCGAGGAGGTGAGTGAGGGACTGTTTCCGCCCTGCTCCCACTTCTCAGTTCCTCCCATTCCCCCTGGGAGAATGACCTCAGCCTCAAATGGAAAACCACGGAAGTCTGGAGGCAAACTGATGGTTTTCTTGCCTCTACTTTCCAGCTGCTCAGTTCTGGATTTTCCGATCCTCCGCACTCTGCTGCCCAGTCCTCCGGGAGTGCAGCATGAGGCAGCCGCCTCAGCGTGACAGTCAACTCTCCGATTTCCCGAAGCCTGTCCACTGTGAGGTTCCTCTGCTGTGAGCCACAAACTCTGAGTCACAGAGGCCATCTTCTGCCCTGTCACTCTTCGAACCCTTGCCATGGTGACAGGCTTTCCTTTGAGAAATGCCCATATGGATCTGATTTAGCTGGAATCGATTCCTAATAGCAGGGAAACTCTCCCTGATGGCGCCGTGTCTAACAAACACCTGACACTTTGAATAAATGCAACAGTCTGGACCCCTTGAGCAGCCCACAAAGGCCCCGACACCACACTCTGAAATCGGAATGTGAGTCATGGGCCAGACAATAAAGGGGAGAGAGAGAGAGAAAGAACAACAACCCAAAAGCTTGAGAACCACTTTCAATTACAATAATGTAGCAGAAGCTTAGCCATGACAAAACCTCAGGTCATGTGAGAGCTACTGATAATTCTGCTATTGTAAGCAGCAGCGCCCACAGAGGTCTGATGTAAGTGGAAGGTGATGGAAGAAACGAGTTCCTCCTCTTCAAGCCCCATCAGGCACAACCACCACCAGGATGGGAACCTGTTCCTAAAAATGCTGATTCACAAAGGAAAAAAAATAACCTCACAGCACAAGCTTATTCAATAACACTGATTAGAACTGGGAGCACTTGTCTTGGATCAGATGCGTGCAGGGGTCTACCATCCCTAACCAGGTTATTCGTTACACGGCTCTGGGACTCAATTCAACAAAACGCTCATTCTGGCTAGGCTGGGTCAGGCATTGTGCTCGGCATCATGGAGGTCACAAAGATGACAAAGACTTGGCCTTAAAGAGTCCAGAAGTTGCTTCGAGCACTCAGGAAATTTTTAATTGAAGCTATGAAGAAAATTCTAAAAATCCTGGCCCCCAAATAAGGGCAGAGGCGTGCACTGGGCACAAGAAGGGCATGAGCGGATGCCTCGGCGAGCCCGGGTCAATGGTTCCTCCTAATTGGTTCCACTGGTACCACCTTTGGGTCAGAAAGGAGGAAATGCCCCCTTCCAGTCTTTCTTTCCTTTCTCTCTCTCGTGGTACTCTACCCTCTGTCCCCTACAAGAAAGAAACATCACCACTGGCCTGGGGCATCCTCAAGCACAAACCACACATGGCAGAGGGAAGACGGTCAGGAGAGGAGCTGGCCCGGTGCCTGTTCACCCTGGGTCTTCTGCCTGGCCAGCCCCTGTGCAGAACAAGTTGTCACCTAATTTGACTTTCATCTGTGTCATGAGATGATGCTTCTGAAAGTCTTCATAGCCATCAAGGGTAATTCTCATGTGAGATGATGACACCTGCCAGTTAGACATTTTGCATCCCACCACCCCCTCAGAAGGCCCCTGTGGTCCTTTCTTCCCTTCAGCAGGCCAAGCTCAGGCCCTGCCCCTCGGCTGTCACTAGCTCACTTCCAACTTCTGAGCAAAACTGAGCCCTTGCTCTCTCTAGTCACTGGGACTCTCCCCCGGGCGGCTCAGCTCCATCACCTTTGGTTTAAGGGCACAGCAGCCCTGCAGGTCCCTGATGACCAGGACTCCCACCTGCCTTTCTCCTAATTGTGAACATCTTCCTCTAGCTCGGGCTCCCAGAGAGGCACCATCTCCCTATCAGCACAGGCCAATTACCTGTCTTCTCCCCTCCAGGCCAGCTTAGCTCCTTTTGGCTTAAACTTGGCAGCTTCTGGGCCAAATTTGGCACCTGGCCTACAAGTGTGTTTTGTTTGGTCCATATAGTGTTTTGAAAACTTGTTGAAAAAATTGGGTAATTATGGTAGAACCACTTTGGAAAACAGATGAGCAGTTTCTCATCAAGTTACACACACACTTACACAGAACAATCCAGCAACCCCTCTCCTAGGTGTTTACCCAAGAGAAATGAAAACTTGGTTCACACAATGACTTGTACTCAAGTGTTCACAGAAGTATTATTCATAATAGTGGAAACTATAAACAACCAAAAAAATCCATCAAGTGGTGAATGGATCAACACACTGTGGTCCATTCACAATGTGGAATACTACTCAGCAACAAAAAGGAACAAATCGCTGAAACGCCTAACCACACAGAAGAATCTCAAAGGCTTTATGCCAAACCAGAGTCCGGACTCAAAATTACATACTGTATGATTCCACTCATATGAAATTCTACAAAATACAGAAAGCATAGCTTTGCTTACCAGGGGCCAGGCATGGTGAGAAGGAATGGCCTGTGAAGGAGCACGAATGAACATTTTAGTGATGGAAATGTTCCATATCTTGATTGAGGTGGTAATTAAATTGTATATCTTTGTCAAATCTCATCACTTAAAATTGGTGAATTTTATTGTCTGTTGTATTCATTTCCTATTGCTCTGTAACTAATCACCACATGCTTAGCGGCTTAAGAACCACACAAATTTATTATCTTACAGTTTGGAGGTTAGAAGACCAAAATGAATCTCATTGCACTAAAAGCAACGTGTCCACAGAGCTGTTCCTTATGGAGACTCGAGAGAATCTGCTTCCCTGCCTTTCCTAGCTTCTCGAGGCTGCCCACATTCCTTGGCTCACGGCCCTCTTCTTCTGTCTTTAAAGCTGGCAACACCACGCTGAGTCTCACCCATACTCCCACTTCTCTGGTTCTCTCTTCCCACTCCATCTTCTGCTTTTAAGGACGCTTGTGATTCAATTGAGCCCGCCAGATAACCCATAATATCCCTGTTTTAAGGTCAGCTTATTAGCAGCCTCAATTCTACCTGCAACCTTAATTCCCCCTTGCCATGTAACCTCACATATTCACAGGTTCTGGGGGTTAGGATGTGCACATCTTTGAGGGGGAATCATTATTCTGCCTACCACCCATGTGGATTATATCTCTATAAAGATAAAATTAAAAATTGGTAGGTTAAGAATTGGAGAGACTTCATATAAATATCCAGAATTCTGCCTTCTCTTGGTAGATCAGATCCGGCCACACGGGGCTTCAATAGCTGCATGGCTCCATCTGTGGCAGCTGAGCGGCTGCCAGTCCTCCAGAGAGGGCGCAGACTCTCTCAGCTGCTTCAGTTGTCCTTCTCACCAGCTTCACTTATTTATATCACCTGCCTGGTCACTCAGATATTTAAGTTGGCCATCTCGGTCTTAAAGTGTCAAGTCAAATGAAACCACAACTCGTCTGACTCTTCACAACTCCTCTTTCCTTCTTGCCCAACTCCTGCCAGTCCTCCACCAACCCGCCAGGCTGTGGAGCTCTCTCCATCTGGCTCAAAACACCGTTTATACGTTAAAGAACACGGTGGAATTGAAAGTGGCCCCCGCAAGGCTGCACTCCCAAATCCATCACAGGATCTGAGAAAGGGGTGCTGCCTGTAGGCTGAAACAGGGAGGATGAACAGCAAAGCTTGGATTCAGGGCTCTTCACTGCTAGCCGAGACTGGATGTTTCTCCACACTCCTACCTTAGCCTAGGAGCATCTCCGGCTTCCAGTATGGGGCCAGGCACAGAGCAGATGCCCAAAAAATGTTTGCTACACCCAAATGTTACACCTCATCAAGTAATTTAGATGAGGCTCAATTTCCATTTGCTTAGTGGTGATGTCTTTTGTAGAATTTCATATGAGTGTTAGGACAGCTCATCTCATTAAGATTGCAGTAACCATCCCACAACTAGCACACATTGTGTTCTTTTGTCAGATTTTACCCGCTTTAATTCTGCCAGATTTAGAGCCCAAGCAAGCTATGTCCCCACCACACGGTTCTCAGGCTCACTGTTTCCAATCTCTATGCAAGTGTCCTGCCCACGATCATGGCTGCCTTTTGTCTTGTACATTCCACAGCGTGATGGGCAGCACAGCTAAAGAGCTCACTGAGGGGTGAGTGTGAGGATGGGAATAAGTGGACAATGCAATTTACTCTGTCCTCAAGTGGAGACAGGCTCCAACGTTACATAAAAGATCGGGTACTTCCAAACTTGAGAAGGATGTCTTTAGGAATTACTTACTTGCATAATGAGATTCCCCCACTATGCTTTCAACCTCCAACTGTCCTGTTTAACAGTCTATTCTTCCACGGCTCTATTCTAGGCTTTAACCGTGCATCTGATGGAATTAGTGACATACGGGTCTGCAGGGTGGTCCAGCTGTGCTCAATGGCCACATCTGCTAAGATGCCACACCCTGGGTCTTTAACTGGGATTGCCTTGAGACCCTCTAAAAGCAACTCAGAGCAAATCTAAGCTCCATTTTGATAGAGAGACAGCTGCATAAAATCTAAGCACTAAATCAGCTCACAAGAGAATAGGGACTTCCAGCTCATTCCGCACCAATGCCTCTGCTGGTAGGTTATGTAAAAATTAAAGTTTGGCTTACTCTTTACAAACGAAAGAATTTTGCGACTGTGAAAAATAAATGGGCAGGAGGCTGGCACTGTGGCCTAGTGGTTAAGTTTGCCCGCTCCGCTTTGGTGGCCTGGGTTTGGATCCTGGGCACAGACCTACATACCGCTCATCAAGCCATGCTGTGGCAGTGATCCACATACAAAATAGAGGAAGATTGGCACAGATGTTAGCTCCTGGCAAATCTTCCTCAGTAAAAAAACAAACAAAAAAACAGATGAGCAGCTCTGCAACCTTTCACCTTCACAATCTGGACAAGTGAAGGGAGTATTGCTTTTGGGGCTCCCACTAGGCATATGAAAGAAAAATGACATCCAGGGTCTGTAGCCTGTGCCCTCAGATACCAGGAAGCCTTCTCTACCTTTCCACAAAACTGCCACTATCTCTCGCCCTCTAAGCCAGTTCAATATCACTGATGGAAATCTGTGGAATGGTCATATGCTCAAAAAGGAACATTTTAGAAGATGACGATTTTTATGTCCATCCAGGTGAAAGTTAATTCAGAAGCACGGCAGCTAGTCATCAAGACTTGGTGATGGTGCTAATTGTGAGCCCTGGATGAAGGATCCAATTAGGTTAATGATGAATTCAACCCAGCAGGGGTATTTTCACAACAGTTCTTTTAAAAACACACACACACACATGCATTTTGTCTAGTTCAGAATATAGAAATGGTCAGAGAAATGAGATGGGCAGTCCTTATGGAACCATAAGGACATCATAAGACCATATTTAAGAGAGAAAAAAGATCAGTGTTTCAGGGCTAGGTTTGCAGAAGGTATCTCAAGGAAAACACTAGAAAAAATAACTTCCAATGCCTTCAAAGGGTTGGGGGAGGGGGTGCTTCTGATGACTGAGGACCCTATATTTGCTAAGCCCACAGAGCGTGGTGCTATGGACTGAATTGAGTCTCCCCAAAATTCATGTTTAAGCCCTAACCCCCAGTGTGACTGTATCTGGAGACAGAATTTTTAAAAAGCAATTAAGGTTAAATTAGGTCATAAGGGTGGGTCCCTAATAGGATAGAAGAAGAAGAGAGAGAGAGAGGGAGGGAGGGAGGGAGGGCCAGGAAAAGAGCCCCAACCAGAAACCAAACTGACTGGCACCTTGATCTTGGACTTCCCAGTCTTGAGAACCAGGAGAAAATACATCTCTGTTGTTTGAGCCACCCAATTACAGCAGACTAACACAGGTGGGGTGTGCAAGTCTGGAGTTGGAAGCTGGGCAGAGCTGCACGTCTCTGCATAAGAAAGGGGAGTGGGGCGGGCAATGCAGTCAGATTCCTAGAGGAAGGCGACAGGCCAATGAGGTGGCATGCTGTGTGGGGACGGGAGAGAGACGACAGAATGTAGCCTTTGAAGAAAACACCAATGTCAAACAAGCACTTAGGAAGTTGTGAGTTATAAGGCTCGTGATGTAAAATCTCTACGGTCTCTTAGGACATTTGCAGAAAGAAAATTTTAAAAATGACAGAATTCTGGGTGCAACTGGTTTTTCTTATGGCAAATGATGGAGGCTTAGGGCTTAGACTGCTTGGCGAGGGGCTGCGACAGCATCACCCAGAGAGAGGCGGGATGGCAAGCCGCCACATGGGCCACCTACGCTTACTGTAGAGACCGCTGTGACGGTTACAAACAACCTCTGTGTCACTCTTTGAGAATGTTTCTTAGCTTTGCCATGTCTGGAGGACATTCTGAAGAAATGAGGATCAGAAGGCTGGTTCCAAGTTCTAATCTTCCATCTTCTGTGTCATTTTGGGAAATGACAAACTTTCTATGCAACAGGTTCTCCATTCAAAGAGTGGCAATAACACCTACCGTTGTCGCTTTTGCTCCCAAGATTCTTAGAATAAACAAGATGATATAAGTAAAAATGCCCTTCAAGAAAGGTATTACCAATTTTTTGTACTTTTTATTTCAAAATAATTATAGAGTCACAGAAACTTGCAAAGATAGTCTAGAGAGATCCCATGTACCCTTCACCCTGCTTCCCTCAATGGTTAGAAATGGCTAGATCTGGGACACCTGGAGGACAATACGAGAAGCAGGGAATTCACACTGATACGATGTGTGTGTATAGTTCTAAGTCATTTTATCACACGTGTGGATTTACGTAACCACCTCCACAATCGAGACAGACACGACTCCATCAACACGAAGGCCTCCCAGGGGCCATCCCACCATGGTCACACCTGCTCCCCTTCTCACCACCTCTAACCCCTGCCAACCATTCATTTGTTCCCCATCTCGATATCTGTCATTTCCAGAATGTTATGTAAGCATACCTTTTGAGACTGTTTTTTTCACTCAGCAAAATGCCCTCGAGGACGGTACAAGGTGTTGTATCAATTGTTCATCTCCTTTCATTGCTGAATAGCATTCTATGGTACTGTAGGACATTTTGGTTGTTTCCAGTTTGGGGCTATTACCAAAAAAGGTGTTAAGAATAATTATGTACAAGTTTTTATGTGGACATAAATTCTCATTTCTCTGGGATAAATGCCTAGGAGCGCAATTGTGGGTCAGACGTTAGATGTGTTTAGTTTTTTAAAGAAACTGGCAAACTATTTTCCAGAGTGGCTGCACTATTTTGCATTCCCACCAGCAATGCATGAGACATCCACTTTCTCCGCATCCTCACCAGCATTTGGTATTGTCACTAACTTTTTTAATGAAGTATCTATATTATAAAATGTATTCACAAGTTGTTCTCAAGACAAACCCTAATGTCAGCAGCTCTTGGAATGGGGACCTATATCTGTAGTAAATGAAACCAGCTTGTCTGGTTGTATTTGTTGCAGATACAGGTGCTACTATCTCTACTGGAGATCAAGATCTCTGGGATTCATGGAAGACCTGGTCTGGTAATGAGACTGGGATTCACGTTTGCTTTGGGGAGGACCCAGGGGTCCAGTCAACCGTGATCTGAGGACCAGGGATGTCCAGTTGGCTGAGATGCTGCAGAGGATTCAAATTGGCTAGGACTCTTGAGAGCCCCGTATCCACCTTATCTGAAACCAACATGAGAAGGGCACACTAGTCCACGCTGTCCCCACCTGCATAGGGGCCCAGCTTCTCCCTGTGACTCACATTAGTGTGTGCTCAGCACCTTATCTGAATGAGGGCCTGGGGCACCCTGTCTATAATGTTACCTGTTGGTAATTATGATCTTCTAACAGCAGGTGGCGCCCCAAGAATTGCAGCTTGCGTAGAAAACAACTCTGTGACCTTGGAAGAACAATGGAACCAAGACAAAAAGCTCCTTGGCGCACTGGAAACAGAAGGTGTGTAATTTGAGCTGATTTTTCTTGCACAGTAAGAGTTTTTTGGGTCTGGGTGCTAAAATTTGAGTTTGCTGATGGGCCCTGCCAGCCACCTCGGCTCCTGGCCTTTTCTGAGCATGGTTCCCGACCACTCTGTGAGCTACTCAATATGTTCCCAATAAATTCGTGTTCTGGGTAAGTTAGCCAGAGTTGCTCTCTGTTACTTGCATCCAAAACCTGACTGATACAGACTTAAACCACATGAACATTCCTAGAAGATTTTCCAGAGGAAGAATGAGATGGTGCAGCAGAGACGGCCAGTTGTCTCTCAAGATCCACTTTACCCTGATTTGCATTCTCCTTGCTGCTTGGAATAGAAGACGGCTGAACATTTCCAGGACCCTCTTGTGGCCACGTGTTGAAGTTCTGGCCAAGGAGATTTAAGTGGCTTTGTGTGGGACTTCCAGGAAGATTCTTGGGCGCACAGACATAACCTTACATAACCTTCCTGCTCTGTGCTGTCTAGAACGTGGTTGGAAGGTGCCAGGAATGGTGAGAGAAGGACCTGGGGCCTTTGATGATGACTGTGGCGCTACCATCCCAGCCCTGGACTGTCTTCCTCCAGGCTTCTTTTATGTGACATAAAACCAATTTGTATCTTGTTCATGCCTGCTAATTTGCTTTTTGCTCTTATATCCAGTCAATCCTAATCTTAATTCATACAGTGGGTGAAGATGGAATGTGGGATTCTGGGGAGATTTTTAGGGTCCAGCAGTTTCTTAGGCTTAAAAAAAAAAGTTGACTTCAGCCTCTACGCTCACATCTACTTTGAAATTACAGTAGCTACTACACCTGTCAATAGGTGTTGTTACTTAATATGCTAATACATCTTGATAACAGTATTTTGAAACAATTGGTTTCCTTTATAATCTTATTTATTTCCCTTTCTGCATTTAAAAGCATTATTCGGAATGGAGGTCTGTAGGCTCCACCTGACTACCCAAGGGATGGATTACAGATGCCAGCTCTGCAGTGTCGCCCAGCAGTGTCAGAGCACAGCAGCCTGCAGTCCCACACAGCCACACGTGAGCAGGAAAGCTGCCATATTTCTAAAGCTCATTCCTTGTCTTAAGATCATGTGTGTGAGGGAACTTGCCTGGGACAATGCCTGGGACACAGAAGGCCCCCAACAAATGACTGACACCTCTCCCTTTCTGGGGAGCCAGAAGGGAAGAGTTAAGACCTGAGCCCCAGGGTAGCTGGTTTCATGCACGACAGAAGAGGCAGCTCCTCCGCGTTCACTATTCAAACCTCAAAGGTTGGAGTGAGGATGTTGAAAAGTGCTTCGCAGACCCTGCAGAATGCTTGATCCCTTGAAGAAGGAGACACGTCTTTTGGGAGTGGTCGGGGGAGCTCTCTGCACCTTAGCTGATGAACACGCTTCCCCAGGGGACACAATTAGGATGAGGACAGAGACAGGAGGGCTGGGGGTGGGAGGGCTGGCTTGTGGCTGTGCTTAAGAACAGAGATTTCTGAAACACATGAACAGTGAGACATACTCAAAGAAGCAGCTATACGCATAGACATAATGTCTTCTTCATCTCACGTCCATTTCTTAAGCCCTTAAAGACTTTATCATCATTGCTTGTTGGGTTTTTTGGGCTGATTTATCTTATTACTGAGAGGGCAAAACTGAACCTCAGAGTGAAGGAAGTCTGAGCCAAGGGTCATTCTATTGAAATAAAAGATCAGCTGACCCTAAAATGGACAAATTATGAGATCATGCTGGCGTACATGGATGTACAAAATTGATTCCCCTTGCAGTGCCCTACTCAGACAGTCGAGCATAAAATCTTCAGGGCTGTGACATTCAGTGAAATACAGCAAGGCTGGGAGGCAGGGCTCGGGGGAACCTGGCCCCTGGCCCCTTTCTGTCCTGGCTGGGCTGGTGAGGGGACCCCAGCTCTCCCTTTAGGCCTCCCCTGGCTCCCTGGAGTGGAGGCAGAATACTCTGGCATGCCTCAAAGGTTCCTTCCCCTTTCTATCCTCTCTACAACCTTCAAAGGATAAGCTAACAGCTGAGAAAACATGGTTAGGAAAAGGTGAGTAAAGTCTTTTCATCATTCCAGTTCCTTCTTCCTCGCCTCGCCTCAACTTCAGCCCCATTTGTGGAAAGAAAAAGAGTACACTTAATGAACATTTGGCTCAGGCACTGGGCTGAGTAACCACTTTTTGTACATAGTCCTTTCACACAGCAACCCTATGGGGTATTATGCCCATTTTATAGATGAAGAAACTGAGGACCAGAGAGCCCAAGGAACTGTCCCAAAGGTGACAAAGCCAGAGAATGGCAGAGCCGGCTTGGAACTGGGCCTGTCTTTCTTCTAAGCCCATGCCGTTAAGCATGGGGCCGGCCGCCTGTGTCCAGGTGTAGGCCACCTTGCTGCTGTTGCCATAACTACAGGGTCGGCTGCGAACTCGTGCCAGCAGGCGAGGGTCATCAGGTTCCCTCCACCTGGGGAGAGAGGCAGCTGGCCTTTAGGATGGGTGTTTACACAGTATATGCCCTTCGAATATTAATTCACCCAACAAATAAACAGATGGAAGGTTCTGATTCATTGGTTCCCTGTAATCAAGGTTTTACAGTATTACTTTTTCCTTGATTCTCTCATTATCTTAACTTTTATCCTATTTTTCCTTTCCTCTGACTCCTCTGTCCTCACCCTCCAGGTGACGTTTGCACATTTTATGCACCTTAGTCAGCTACTCCCTCTTTTCCTGCAGCTCCAAGCTCACAGAATTTGGAGGGCTCATGCAGGATACGAACCTCATAGCAATAACAGCTACCATTTCTGAGCAGTAATTATGCACTGGTGCTCTCACTTGATCATTACACTCGTCCCCACCACAGTGCTGACCAGGACAGTGGGTGTGTGTGGGGGGGTGGGGGAGAATGAGAAGCTTGACAAAGCTCACCCACCCGGAAGCAGCTGGGCTGAGACTGGACATCAGCTCACACCGCCTGCCTTCCCTTGGCCACAGCACCTTCCTTCTCACTAACAAACCTACACAGCCTGCCCTGTGTCCTTCAGCCAGCCAGCCACTGGGCTCTCCCCTCCTCCACACCCCGGTTTCACCATTAGGGAGAAGAAATTCATTAGCCTCACAAGTCTCGTAACTAAAGGAAGTAGAGACATCCCAGTAATTCAGACAACCTCGGAATACGAGTATTTTTAAGCGCAGACATCTCACCGTGGCTGCAGGGGAGGGGGGATGGTCTCGGGCTGTATGGGTGCCCCACTTGGCCCGGTGGGGTCTGCAGCACAGGCGGCCCCCAGGGAGGCAGGGCACTCTAGCGCTGAGCGCAGCCCGGGTGCTGGGGGCATTCAGAGCTGAGACGGTCTTCTGAATCGAGAACCTTCCCACTTAGCTAAGTGAATGTCCTTGCTGCACACGGTCACACTCCCAGCAGGGGACAACACCTCCTCTGACGTGCATGCGGATTTAAAAGGGAAAAGGATGGCAGAGGGTTCAAGGGAGCCAACAGCGCTGCAACCTGGCAGCGGCTCCAAAGCCTGGGCCTGAATGAGCACTCTCAGCCACGGAGGGAGAGGGCCCGTGAGGCAGCTCCCTACCCACTGTCCCCTGGAGGCACCTGGGTGCCATTAAATGCTGAGGTGTCCTGATTACTAGGAGTAGGGGAGAGAGGGGGGGAGAGGCACGCCCTCTGTTCTCAGACACAGCACTGGTCCTTTTGTGAACCGGCAGCCAATGCCCACTGGGGGCTTGAGAAAGGGTGTGGGGTCAAGAAGACCCACACTTTGTCAACACCTGCTCTCTGCAGTTGCGGGCACCTGGTTTTTGAGGCCAGGGCTTTCCTTCTTTATGGGGACTGCCCCTTTGCCACAGGGGGAGAAACAGCCCAGAAACTCCTGAGTGGATGGAGCTGGTCACAAGGGAGGTGGCAGGCAGGGAAGGTGCCCGTGTGATGACCTCCCATACTCTGACTCCTCAGGTCCGTCAGAGCCGGCGAGGTGATTTTACACTGGAACCTTCACCTGCTTCCAGGGAAATTTTCAGCCCCAGAGCAGCGAGGTGAAGGTCCAGAACCTCGTTCTCCAATGCTGGTACAGAAACCAGGCCTCGGCAGGCCGGGTGGACCCCACTGTCCATCAGGAGGCGCTGGCACAGCCCATGTCTTGACTCGCCAGCCCCCGCAGCCCCCCAAACACCCCTCCTGGTGTGGCGTCTAACTTCATAAGAATCCTTCCAGGCTTCCCTCCAGCATCCTTAGTGACCAGCTCGAGGGCTGCTGTGCAGCACAAGCTTGTCTGGAGCCAGAACTCAAGTCTCACGGCATCAGGGTCAGGGCTTCAAGCACTGACTGCTCCACACAAATGCAGAAAGGCAACACCCAGGACCACGGAAAGGCACCTTCTCTCACCATGCCTCCGTGCATCATTTATCATTGGAAATACTTGCCAAGTGGAGGCCAACTATTGCTTCCTTCTCTCCAGATCGAATGCTGTTACCGGTGTGAGAAGGGCCAGGACCTGGCTACGAGTCGCTTTATTATGCCCTGAATTCTTTCCTTGCTGGGTGAAAACTCAATGCACAGGTCCGGGTGGCAGCGCTCAGAAGTCTCCTGAATGACAGAGGATGGAGGGGCAAGGACCTGCATGCTGTTGTGGTTTCTACAGGCTGCAGCATCATTTATACACGGCAGAATTTCAGAGGGAAAATAGAAAACTATTTTTTCAGAGGCTGCAGGGAAAGTGGACGGACTTTTAGTCCCTCGTCTATTTTAAGTAAAGTAAAAAGATGTGTCATGGAAAAGAAGAGCTACCCAGACGTCAAAGTTATTTTTTAAGTGTAATTCGAAACCGGATGGCAGGAAGGACTTTAGCCTGGATGAACCCAACAATACCGAAACTCAGACACTGACTGCATACGTCAACCAGGCAGGTCAGGCTCGCTCCTCTCTTGGTCCCACTCACAGCCCTCCCTGGATACACTGAGGAAATCCCAGGGGCTCCAAGATCACCCACTGGCAGAGGTAGAGAGCTGAAGAACGCCAAACCAGGCTGCACGTGAGAACCTCCCGGGGTGCTTTAGAAACTACCGACGCTGAGTCGCCAGCCCAGAGAATCTGATTTGATTGATCTGGGGTAGGACCCAAGCACGGGCGTTTTCAGGGGGTGGAGGGAGCAAAAGCCTTTATGAGAGGGGCCAGCCCTGTGGCCAAGTGGTTAAGTTTGCACACTCCGCGTCGGCAGCCCAGGGTTTTGCCAGTTCGGATCCTGGGCGCAGACATGGCACTGTTCATCAGGCCATGCTGAGGTGGCGTCCCACATAGCACAGCCAGAGGCACTCACAACTAGAATATACAACTATGTACTGGGGGGCTTTGGAGAGAAGAAGGAAGAAAAAGATTGGCAACAGATGTTAGCTCAGGTGCCAATCTTTAAAAAAAAAAATTGTTTATGAGAAAGCGTAACGACCATATAGTGATGTGTACAAATCTTAAGCACCCAGCTTAATGAATTTTTACAAATGCATACCCCTGACCACCCCCTGCCCCCCGGCTCATCAAGACACAGAACATCATCCCCCAGTGCCTCAGCACAGGACTTTTTAAATTAAACTCTTTTATTTTAAAAAAATTAAAATGCTTCGAGTTGCAACCACGAACTCAGCAAGGGTATTTAAAACTTCTTCCCCCTTGGTTTTAATACACAGAATTGATTGTAATAATTTGCTGTTTTTGCCACACCCCTGGTCATGGAAAGCCTTCAGTGAAGCATGGGCATAAGGTTTTAATATGCTGTTACTGATTTCTTAACCAGGTCCCTATTCCTTAAGGTCCCTTCAACACAGAAATTAACGTCAGCCTCAGATACATGTAATTTTGTTGTACTGTGATGGGTTTTGTAACTTGCCATGCATTGTTTATGACCCTCCCCTCTTTCCAGTTCTATATGGTTTAGGCAGCCCTTTTTGCCATAAACAAGAATATCTTATGTGTGCCTGAGAAAAATAAAGGTGGGGATCATGCTAATTTTTTGTGGGTCAGCCACCAACGGATGGGTGGCTAGGCCAGAGACAAAATCTGGAGCCGCCCGCAGCTCAAGGGTAGGGATGTGTGAAAGGCAGGAGTCTGAGGAACTGAATACCCAGTGAGGAAAACCCCCAAACAAAAGCCATCATGCCCATCATGCACGGACTGCAGAAGCCGACTGAGTTTTGAGTTTGGGAAGGCCAGGAGGAGATATTCTGAGATATATGGGAAGGTGGACCAGGAAGGGGACAGCAATACACCCAGGAGCCAAAGAACTGTGCTGTCATCAGAGGCTGAGACACAGAGCGAGGCTGGCCTCAGAAGGAATGCGGCTGCCGAGTAAAGTTGCCGGGTTGTGCCCTGTGAGTACCCGGCAGAGATGGCCAGTGAGACTGTGACTGTGCCACCTGGACAAGGCACCTTAATTTAATTTGCACACAGGATGCATATGGACTAGCGGCAGCCCCGGGAGCGATGCTGGGTAAGGCTGGACCCGGCCCAGGCTCTGCATCTCCTCTCTGTCTCCTTTCACATAGTTCCTAACAAACAATTCCTTACACAGCAGCTAAATGGCTTTTCCCTTCGGAACAGCCAGTGGAGTGGGCCGGGGGTTAGACGCCACCCTGCAGAGGAAGGTGCTGAGGGAGGCCGAGGTCCCACACGAAGGAGGCGCATCTCCTCTAATTCCTCGGATGGTGGCAGAAGACAAGCTTCATGGTGGACTTAGGTCACTGCCTGGATGAGGGCATCTCTGGCCCAGGAGTGACCAAAGAATCTAAACATGAGAAACCCATCACTTGAGCTTGGCACTCAGAACTCAACTTAAATGTCCGGCAACGAAAAGTGCTCTTCAGTCCAAATAACCAATTCCTTGTGGCTTCTTTTTGTTGTTATTGCTATATACAATTTGGTTTCCATGCAAATTTTTAGGTTTATTAAAAGAAAGTGTGACAACAAGAATTTTGTAACTCAGTATGGTAAAACAAATTACAATGCGTCTGAATACCAAAGGTTGTTCCCTAACAGAACAATGCTTTATAGTGAAAAATTGCTCTGTTCTGAAACAAAAGCAGAAAAATAGAAAATAAGCAAAAACTGAATTTTTGAAATCTAATTGTTTAGATCTATTAGATTTTGGATAGAACCAAAGAGTGAGTTTTTGAAGTCGCATGTGGTTTTAATTTATGCAGTATTCCTGTTTTGCAAACTTCAGCCTGTTTGCAGACATACACACACACACACACACACACACACACACACACACACACACACACACGAACGTGACCAGAACACCTCCCCTCCCCTTTCCTTATACAGTGAATTCAATTCCTGGATTCTATCAACCTTTCCCTGCATTTCACTAGTTGCGGGTGAAGCAATTGGGGACGTCTGGCTTTTAAGTAGCTGCTCAGAAACAGGAAACTGTCAAGTGCTCAGAGGTGGCAGGAATAGTGAGCACCTGGGAGAAACTGAGGAGGGGGTGTGGGGAGAAGAACAGCAGAGTCACCTCTTAAGTTTTGCAGATGGACGGTCCAGGACCATCAGGATTCCTCCTGGCCTCCCCCCAGTTCTGCGTTGCTTTGGGCTGATGGGGTGGGGCTGACGAGGTGGGGTGACGTGGGCTGAGCTTTGCACTGGGCCCAGAGGGGGTGAACAAAGGCACTTGTGTGTGCCTGATGCATGACAGCCCCAAGAACAACTGGAAGTCATGTTGCCTTATATGCTGATTATGACCTGTGTGTCCTCTCACCTCCACCTGCACGAGACCCCAGAGTTGATAGCACATCGAAAAACAATGAAAACAACGGCTTTCAAAACAGCAAAATGCAACAGGATTCATAAAGGACCATTGGCACAGTGCTGGCTAATACACATCTCTGTGCTGGGGGAAAAAGTCCCAGGCATTACAAAAGGGAGAAACACAGTGAGGACAGTGCTGTTCTTGCACCAGCATTTACAAAAGAGGAAAGGGATGGAATGGAGGCTGAGGTAAAACAAGGCCCCGTCCGGCTGCTGCATGGCCAGCCTCTTACCGTAGTGCGGGATGATGGCCCAGGCCATGGCAGAGGCGTAGATGCCGCCGATCATCCAGAACATGCAGAGCCAGCTCAGATGCTCGCCCCGCTTCTCTCGGGCCAGCACTTCAGCAAAGTAGGAGAACACGGTAGGAATGGCTCCTCCAATCCTGCCAAGGGGTACAGAGAACACATGAGATCAGGGCCTCTACAGCCCATGTGAGATACAAAGGCAGGAGCCAAAGCAGGCTCGAACATCACACGCTCTCTTTCTATCCCGGCATATGGAGGGACACACATTTTCTAACATCAGAGCCTCTGTGTTTAATGCAGGCTTATTATCCCTGCCAAAACTGGAACCTGCAATTAAGCTATGTCACCAACAGGTGGCAGTGGTGCCCTAGTCATGGGATTTCTAGCGCTTAGCTTAAGATTCCAATGGGCTTTCTGCTCAGGATTAAATCCTCTACATGCTATTTATCAAAATTTACAACATTTGGTATGATCTCGTGAATATTTTAATTTAACATATTTTAAAAAGAAATACTATGCTATGTCCCCCATGATGTGGCGAGTTTGGAAATAGCTTCAAACACTTCTGGGAGGCGGTCTACGACTGCACTGTGCCACTGCTACCCCACAGCAGCCGGTCCCGCAGCCCAACCAGGCTGACGTGTCGACAAAGACAGGACCAGCGGAGCTGCTCCCTAGACTGGCTCTGGCCCCAAGCCAGTAGACGTCATCCTGAATGAGGACCTGTGAAAGGGGCGCTGGGAGACTCCAATAAGGAGCTGCTAGCTTAGATCTCAGCAGAACGGGGCACAGTGCTTCCCTCAGTCAGGGTAATTATGAGAGAGGCTGGCCTAGCTCTGGAGATGACAGAGGGTCGCCTCCACTCAGGGTAAGGTTCCCCAAGGAGGGTCCATGGAATCAAAACTTTGTTCCTTCTAGGAGACGGGCCACAGATTTCATCAGGATCTCAAATAGGTCTTGACTCCCAAATTTTAAGCAGCACTGCCTAAGAAAGTCAGGTAACATGAGGAAAGATTACTTACTATCATTCCAAACAACATATCAATTCTCAAAATAAATACTTTTTGACAAGTTGTGCAACAATATAAGCAAGGTGTAGAGACAATACCCAGTGATATAGTTTTAAAAAGTACTGATTTCTGGTTTGTTTTTTTTTTAAGATTGGCCCTGAACAAACATCTGTTGCCAATCGTTTTCTTTTCTTTTCTTTCGTCTCCCTAAAGCCCCCCAGTACATAGCTGTATATTCTAGTTGTAGGTCAGTCCCTCTGGCTGTGCTCTGTGGGGTGCCACCTCAGCATGGTTTGATGAGTGGTGCCATGTCTGTGCCCGGGATCCGAACCAGCAAAACCCTGAGCCGCCGAAGCAGAGTGTGTGAACCTAACCACTCAGCCACGGGGCCGGCCGCAGTACTGATTTCTTTATGTTCAGATTTCTGTAAGGTAAACTGCTTTTGACATTTTATGTGAACTTGACGTCAAGGAGTAAAACGCGTATTTATCCATTTAGCAATAACTGATTCCCTTAGAGCCTTTGATATGATAAAGAAGCGCTGGCAGTGATCTTAGCAAACGCAATTTAGAGAAAGGACACAGCTATAGCAAACTGGTTGTTCCAAATGAACCGCAGGATTCATGATGTCACTCGGCATCAGCTGGTTGGTCAAAATACAGCTGCATTTCATGTGCTTGCGCTGCTTGAAGTGAGGCGGTCGTTATCTACTGCGGGGTACAGGTGACCACTCAGGCCAGTGTTTTCCAGTCTCTGGGCTACAAAATTAATTTAGTAGCTGTAAACAGCATTTAAAAAATTGAAACAGAGATAAAATATTTGAGTATAACTCAAATAATAAAGATAAGTATCATTTCATGAAAATTTTGTCTCCGTTAGAAACATTTTTTATAATGTATAATTATATACATATGTATGTATGTGCGTATACATATATATTTATATAAATATACTTAAAAAATATTTATATGTATATAAATGTATTATGAGTCGCAGTGTGTTTCTCAGTGAGAGTTGCTGTTCAGAGTCTAAAACCATGAAGTGAAAGCATGCGTATGTGTTCCTCTGGCTATGAAGGCAGCATTCTACCTAAAGTTTCTAGAAGATGACGCCAGACAGCTTCAGCTGCAGCACATGGCCACTTAGCGCCATGACACCAGAGGGAGCCAGCCAGGTCCAAGTCCATCAACCAGACCCCTAAACAAGAAGCAAATGAACATGGCGGGCGGTCAGAGCTGGCTCCACGCCTCACCACGTCAGACTCACACAGGCTTCTTGCGGACCCCACACCATGGACAGCTAGTCAAATAAAAAAATTCAACAAAGTTTTGACAGATTTAAAACAGCTTCATTACAACGCATAATTTTAATGGGAAATAAAATGTCTGTCATAAATCATTTAACGCTACTCTTTTTTTCTTTTGACATGAAAAGTCTGCTTCTCTGCACCATCAAGTCCCTGGGCCCTAATCTGTGCCTTTCCTTCTCAAGTCAGGTTTGACTGACTTTTCACGTCTCATTACTGTCGCATCAGGAGTCTGGCCGTTCCGTGTGTAGGAGCTGTAACTCACACTTCGTGACGGCTCAATTGCACATCAAGATATGTCAGGCCACTCGGAACCGAGATCAATGCACTCCAGGGCGGCTAAGACGGCAGGTGGAAGGCTCTAGACTTGCCTGTTAGTTTTAAACAAATCACAAATTGATCTTGTGCAAATCTCTTGCATAAGAGAATCCCAACTTTTAGGGGATTCTAAGCATCCAGCTGGTTTTTATTCAGTGCTTCTTTTTAAGGGGGTTATTTTTGCATGGATGTCTCTCACTGTTTGTAAAGCAGACTGCAATGTCAAGGGATAAATGAGTCTGAAAAGTCGGGGAGGGAATCTATTTAAATCCTTTGCAAAGTGCTTCAGACTCACAGACCTACGAAACAAGCCAAGTGTTCACATCTTATTGCGGGCTGACCATCTGTTTCCGGGAAAACATTCCTCCTCACCTAACTGTGACGTCCTTCAGGCAGAGAAAAACCACAGCAGTGTGCTGTAATGTCAACCATGACTAGTACTTCCTACCCCACGAGAGGGCTTATCCCTGTTTACGCTGACCGAAGGCTCCTTGAAGGTGAGGGCTACACTGTGTTCATCTTTGAAACCTAGTACTTGGCCCAGTGGACGAGCACTAAGTGTTCACTCAGAAGAACTGAATTTCACAGGGACTCTCCAGGGATGGAGGTGGCACTCGAGCCTCCTGGTTCATCTGTTCTGACGGCCTCAACACTTCAGTGAACAGAAACACGTCTTACGTCCTGGGTCGGTATGACCTCAAGAGAAGTCAGACGTGCTGGAATGGAATTTCTGAGAGCGGGGGAGCCCCCAAAGGGTTCTTGAACCACTCCATGTCTTAGTTGCCATCCCCCTCCCACCAAATTTTCTAAGTAAAAAAGAAAAAAGGAAGTTTCCCATTATTAGTCTACCTCAATATTTTGTATGAGGGGCTAAGACATTTCCTTATTTGTTTTATTATACTGATACAATTTCTGAGAATACAGGAAGAGATACGAAATATTTAAATGGCAGTTCTCAAATGCCCACGTGTCAGTGGTTATTCAATAGGGCTGCTGCTCTCCCCTCTCCCGGCAGACGTTTGGCAATTCTGGAGACATTTTCAGTTGTCACATCTCAGGGGGTCCTATGGGCATAGAGTGGGCAGAAGCCAGGGATGCTGCTAAAAATCCTACAGTATACGAGACAGTCCTTCACGACAAAGAATTCTCCACCCCAAATATTAGTAGTGCTGAGGCTGACGAACTCTTGCAATGGGATTTAATATGGGAAACGTAACTTGTTTCATACGAAAAGTCCATAACATAAGGCATAAAATGGTTATCTTTACATCACTGATGGGTAACAATCTCTAAATCCAGTTCACACGGAGACCTTTCTATCGTTCATTAGACATCGATCAGTTAGCTACTGCTGAGATTTGCTCAAGTTCATTTTTGATGGAATATTTACGTAAACGAAGCAATCAGATCAGGGTGGTTTATAAAGAATTTTTCTCGGGATAAGAGATTAAGCTATTTTATTAGCTGTCAAAAAGGGTCAGATCTTAATTATTCTTAGTAATAGGAGGCACAAAGGGAATCACGATTGAAATCCACTCTATGTAGGTAGAAGATTAGCTGGATTCAAAGTAATGGAGTTGACACAAATGAAAGAGAATGTTGATATGTGGAATTTCAGAGTTGGAGTTATTCCCTAAGTAGTATTAATTTTAGGTTTTTACAGCTTTAATAATAGAAATGTAGAGTAAAGGAACTGCATTCAACCCTGTTCTTGGAATAAGTTGGGACCCCGCCTCCACTCCATGGCACATGCATGTGCACATGTTGGAAAACACACTCACACACACACTCTACCTCAAAAGGTCTGACTCAATTCCAGGCATCCAGTACATATCATGAAACTTATTTATTTTCCTCAATAATCTAGGATGAATTCACAAATGAGATATGGTATAAGGCAAACAGTGTGTCAGATTTACAGACAAAATTTCTCCTCTGTTGGGCACATGAGACACGCAACCTAAATCAGGTTAGCACAGCAGGACCAAGGAGAACACCGAGTGTTAGTCTGCACAAACCTCACGGAGGCGCTGGGAGCCTGCCTGGGGTACGGCCTGCGGATTTCACAGCCCTCCTGGTATCACCCCAGTTCGATGATGACTGGCGGATCACGTGGGTCCCTGCACTCATCACACAGCTTCATGCTGGCTGAGAGGCAAAGACGGGGAGGGGGTCAGGTTTCTGCAGTGACAGAGGGAGGCTGCAGCGAAAAAGGCTAATTGTACTTAAATTCGCTTGAAGTATGACATTTTAGGGGAGAAATTACGGAATGTTTGATGGCTTCTTGTCCTGGGGAGGAATTCCACTGAGTAATTCTGTTCTGCTTTCTAACTTATTTCCCCAGGCGACTGTCAAACAGGCCTCGGCCTCTGTCTCCCACGGGAAGTGGTGCATGAGGCAAGAACAGGACTGAGGAGGAAGGTGTGTAACCATTGTGAAGCCACGTGATCCACATAGAAAACAAGCAGAGGGCAAAGTCCACCAAGAGCTGACTCTGGCAGCTTTTATTAAGACAAGTATTACAGGTTTATAAAAAGAATACTGAATGGTGTAGTCTATGCAGGAATCACAATGACTATGAACTCACACAAAAAAATATCCTTTTAATCCTCACTCAGAATCAACAAAAAAGGAAGGAAGACACTGAACCGCCAGGCAAACTGTACAGTGATTTGGAACCAATTCATTATGTTTTAAACTGGACCCAGAAATAAACAATTAAAGCAGCAGCCCCAAAGATGGATTTTTCAGTGACTTCCTTTTCATGAAACTAAATCGACTGTCACAGACTCCGAGGAGGCTGCTCAGAGGCTTAGAGGAAAGAGCACGGATCTGACGGAGTCTGAATGGGTTGGGCTGGCACAATGAGAGTGCTGTATTGATTAGAAGGCACATGTCTATTATGAGAGATCAGATGGAAACAGGAAAAGAACACTTACTGGCAACCAAATCAATCATCAAATCAAGAATGGGACTCTCCTGTCCCCAGCGACAGCACTAAGTGGGTGTGCAGGTAGCTTTAGTCTTCCAATCTCCAAAGCCAGTTTAAAAAATAACATTCTTTGATACAGGCAGTTGTTATTTTCTCAATATTATATAAACTATGAATAGAATATTTGGTAGAAAACTTGAGTATTTTAAAAATATTGAGATGGAAACATATAATTTGGCTAAAGTTGTGTTTCTAAGAAAACATAGCTTTGACCCAATTCCCATAGTCCTTGTCTGCACTTGAGTTGGTGCCCAAAGTGCCAAACCTATGGAAGTCTTTGTATCCACAGCAGCAGACCTGGCGCCCTGGGGGAAAAGGTATAGTCACAGGTCAGGATTCTAACGCTGTCTGGAAAGAAAATTAATCTAGCTATTGAGAGAGATGGAAGAATGCATTCCCACAGCACATAAGAGGTGTCATGAATAAAGATGGTGATGCTCATTATGGTGATGTGTAAGAAATGATGACAAAAGCATGCAGACTTTTCTAGGCACTTGGTGTATATATCTACTCATCCATTCCTCCACTCACCCTCCCACCAACCTGCCATTTACTCATCCATCCATCATCTCTCCATCCATCCCTTCACCCAGCCAAACTGTGGGCCAGACACATCGCCAGTTGCTGGAGGTACAGGCATGAAGAACACATGTTCCTGCCCTCAGGAGCTCAGAGAGTCAATTCTAGAGCGCCTATGGCTAATTTTCCACAATTATACATTGCAACTCTGGAAGATCTTTTGCTCTCTACCTTTGCCAAAGGGCGCACTGGGAAACAGTGTGTCTAAAAGGTCAACCTTATGTCAGAAATTCTCGTAAAGGGCACTGTCTAAGATAGTGGCTTTCCAATAGAAATAAAACGTGAGTTTCAAATATAATTTTAAATTTTCTACAAGAGCTATTAAAACAAAGCAAAAAAAGTGAAGTTAATTTTAATATATATTCTGTTAATCCAATATATCCAAATATTATCATTTTATCACATAATCAACATAAAAATTATTAATGAGGTATTTTGCCTTCTTTTATATGTGGTAAATCTTTGAAATCCAGTGCTCTGTATTGTGCATTTACAGCACATCTCAATTTGGCCACATTTCAAGTGACATGTGGCCTGTCAGACAACAGAGACCTAAGAAAACACTGACTCACTGTTTACAATTTGGTTTGCGATTATTTTTGGATTAAAGATAATTTAGTCTGTTCTCTCATTTTCCATATTGGGAAAGGTCTTTCCATTCCATTCTCTGTGTCATAAATCTTCCTGAACTGACCCATTCAAAACATTTATTTAGTGCTTATCATGTATCAGGCATTGTGTCGTATGAAATCAGAGACATTTCTCATCGAATCTGAGGCAGCACAGCCTGGTAGTTACGAGCATGGGCTCAGACTGCTTGGGTATGACTACAACATTTACTGTGTGACCTTAGACAGTTACTTAACCTCTCCATGCCTCAATTTCCTCACCTATAAAATGGGTATAATAAATAGTATCTTCCTTATAGGGTCACTACAAGGTTTAAATGAGTCAATATTTATAAAGTGTTTAACAGCATCTCTCACAGGGCAAGCACCATATAGGGGTTTGATAAAACACATTTTAAAACTTTTGAAAATTTCAAAATGAGTTTGCATTTTTCCAATATGATAAGGAAGTAAAACATCTTAAGAGAAAGACTACTTTGAAGGGAGAACCTTATAGTTCAGACTTAGACTAAAAATCAGAAGACCTGGGAGAGTCTGTTGAATACGTGGAAGTCACTTAATCGATCTGTGCCTCAATTTTCTAATTTAAAAAAGGGATAATATTTTTGCATTCCTAATAACAAAAGAGTTGTGGGAATATGAGAGATGCTACATATAAAACACTTTGAAGCATTCCAGTGAATGGTGACCATTTCTACAAAGCCAAGGCAGGCTGGTTATTGTAACAACACAGCTCATGGATGGATGTTGCAAATAGCTACGAAGTATGCATTTGCAAGGCTCCATTTGCAGAGGGACAAATGACTATTTGTTCACTTACGATACCCAGACACAGTGAAATTTCATTTTAATTTCTGCTGCTGGTACATTTTTCTCCTGACCTTCATGCTTAGCAGTGCCAGGCCCTCAGTGAGAAGCTCCCGAAGCTGACATTGCCCAGCATCCGAAGCATCATCATTCCCATAATTAACAGTGACTGGAAACAAATAATTTAATTCTGCGGCAAATGAAAACGAATCAGTGGTGTCAACTCCATTGCCCATCTTTCTAATTTTCTGTAACGAAAGAGGAGAGGGAAGTGTCTGTTCCCTGGTGTGATATCACTTAGGCAAGTGAGAGACAGATGAACAACGGGTGGTACCCTAACCCTCACTCCCACAAAACACAGTTGTCCCCGGCAGGAAAAGCATCCTTTGTAGTGGATAAATATTTAAAGTCACATGGAATATGGCAGCTGGACATATTTATGCTTCTAAGAAGATATACTCATGACTTGGTATGGTGAATTAAGAGGAAAGCACATTTAGAGGCAATGAAACCATAAACCCAGGTAGACCTCAGGCTGACACCAGAGCTCCTTCCCATCTCCCTCATACGCAGAAACAGGAGGCTACCACGGTGCTGCTAGTGGTGCTTCAGCAATGAAACGACACAGAACAACAGAAACCTGTGGCATTTGCAGTAAAATCAACAGAGGCATCTTAACCGCAGATTCCGAATGCAGTTTACAGAGTTGCTAGTTCAAAAGGACTTAATAGCAATTTAACTCCTAGCTGTGACATTCCCGGTTCCATCACTGACCCTTAATCTGCAAAATGAAGGGTTTGGACTGTGACCCAGAAATTCTCTTCCTCCTCTGAAATTCCCAGTGCATGGAACTGGTGGACAGATGCTGCACCAATGTGGGGATTCTGTCATTTGTGACATCTATTCCAATTATGCATTCCAGAACTGGGAAATAACCACAGGATGGACTCACGGACCCATTGGATCCACTGTGAGATGGACCTGAGCTAAAACTCCATTGACGGCCAGACCTCCATAAGCCCCTACTCTGACTGGTGGACGACAGTGACATTGGGGTCTCCTGGAATTCTCGTCAGTCCAGACCTAGTGCCTAGTAAGCCTCGAAAAGTCTGATTATCTCCTTTTCCTTCATGCACAATTACCCTGGTGAAAGGCCATAGGTCCCCTGGGGGAGTCTGGGAGAAAGATGAACGGTATAAATTTTCATTGGTGTACGGGGGTTCCTTCCTCAAGGGGACCTGGCCTCCATTCAGGGAGCTCTGGGTGTGTAAACTGGCTCAAGTCTGGGAATTGACTGAGGGGCCACGGCTCTCTGTTTTCATGCTTCAAGTTAAACTTTGTTCACTTGACCTGGAAGTCTTCCACTTAGATCAAGCGAGACTCCAGCAAACTTTCAATCCATTTCACTTCTAGGAACACCACGATCACATACGGCCAATGCCACAGGTCCGTGCGACTCAGACTCTCCCCACTGCCGCTGTGACGGTGTCCTGTACAGCGACTGCCTTGTCTTGGGCCATTAAGCAGTGAAGAGCAGACAGAACCGTCTGGTCAATCCCCTCTCTCTTGGAATTTACATGCTGGTGGAGGAGAGAAATAACCACATAAAAAGGAGGTATTTTCAGGCATGGATAGGTGCTCCCAAAAAACCAAAACAGGCTTCTGTGATGGGAGCCACTGGGACAGGTTGTGAGTGCTGAGGACTCTGGGAGAAGAACCTCAGAAGTGGAAAGGATGGCGAGAGCGATGCTCCTGGGAGACACGCGGAAACACATGGAGTGTTGACGGGTCTGTGCACCAGAGGCCCACGAAAGAAAAATTCCCAACATTCTGAAACCTTATCTCCTTGGTCATCTAGTTTTCTCCACCTTAAAAAGTGGATCAGACGTGGATGGAGGCAGCTGCTTAGCTAAGTAGCTATAACAAGATCTCTTATTTAAGGTCTCCAGGATGAAAGTCTTAACTCTTTGGCTTAAGTTTTAATAAAGAATGTTTAAGTTAAAAGGGACTATATCAAAACTTCAGTTGCTTGCATACTGAGTTCGTAAGTAATGGGAGTGAAAGGGTTTAAATATTATATGCCTTTAAAAACAAGACGAGCCTTTAAGTGCTCATTCACAATTGTGTCACTGCTTTCTCCTTCTTCCAGGGAGCCTTGCAGTCCCCAGCATTCTCCCTCTTCAGGGAGTGACTAGTTCTCAGCAGGTGGAGAATGGGGGAGCTGCCCGTTCTTCCCTCCATGCCCAGCCGGGAAGCATCTTGGGGCCCGGCCTCACCCACATCTGTGAACCGTCCCTCGTGGTTTCAGGGGTAGAGCAGGTGCTGAAGCGTGTTTTGAGTTGAATTGGAACAGAATTGGAGAAACAGAGTCTTGGCTGAGACTGCCCAGAGATTCAGAGACCAGGTGTGCAGATGAAGTCTAGAGCTGCTGAGAAAGCTCTCTGTCAGGGGGTGCCACCTCACACGTTAGGGGTCAGTAACGTGGCCCATAAACTCAGCCGAGGAAGAAAGATAACTGCTTATTCTCCTTAACAACTTCTTCCCTCAGGTCCCCTCAGCTGCTGGATCCCATAACACTCTGGGTTTTTTGCCACCTGGGCTCAGGTGAGCAAGCCCCCGCCGTCCCCCGGCCCCGCCCCAGCCTCAGGAGGCTCCGTCTGTTCTAGAAGCAGGGATGCTCGACTTTATCACCCTGCTTTCTCCCAGGTCTCTTCCCCATGATGAGTCCTTTCTGTCTCCCTCACGGGCAAGACTTGAAATTTCAAAGCCAGAAAGAGGCCTCCTTCTCCCTATCCCTCTGCTGTTGCCCTGAGGCAATGAGCACAGGACAGCTTAGCTCCATGAACAGGAGGAAGAACAGAGAGCAGGAAATGCCAACCATGGGGAGCATTTCTTGACGTGATCCCACATTTCCTCCACTGCCAGGCACTTTTAATCCATCATCTCACTTGATCCTCTCACTCCAAGGGAGGAATGCAAAGGACTGGACCTCCCTTTTACAAAAGACGAAGCGGGGGGGGGGGGGGGGGGGGCCCCGAGGGACTTCCCAAGGCCCCACCACGAAGGGCAGGGGCAGCTTGACTTAGATTTCTGGAGCCCAGGCCTGTGCCAACTTCCAAAGGTACTGCACGTTAGCATCTGGTATCACAGTTTACAGACTCGGGCTGGGTTAGCAACACGCAGTCTGGCTTTGCCAGGTAAATCACGTTCTTTAGAGGTCAGGGGCCCTGAGCCGCTGGCTAAAGATGATTCGTCTGCCACACGGAAGAGGATGATAGCATGAATATACCCAAGCGTCTCTCCTTCCGTCCTGCCCTTGAATTCGCTTCTGCACAGTCCATTAGTGTAGAGTATTTGGCTGCCACCACAGCAGCCCTTTCCCTGCAGTCACTTGGGTTGACCACGTCACAATCCAGACTGGCAATTAAAAGTGCCATCATAATCGGACCACAGTCAGCACTTCCGAATCTGTGGATATATCATTGAAATTTCCTGGATAAGATTGCAAATGGAAAGGACTGGAAAGTTCAGAACTTAGGCTACTGGCCTTCTCCTGACAGGCTAGGGGTGTAACACAGGTAGCAGAAAGCGGAAAGCAGCCTTGGCCTTTTCTGGTGGCAAGAATCTCTTCTCCTATAGGCACTGAGAAGGTCCTTTAACAAACAGCCCCAAATAACACCTGTTCTTCCTCAGGTATCTCAATTCACACATTAGGGGTCTGCTGCAGTTCCTGAATCCATGATCCAAATTATCCCCCCACGTCGGCAGCATATGGAGCCAATCCACACAGAGCTCTGAGCAGCGAGGTCCCCTCTTCCTCCATCATTACAAGCCAAATGATTGATTCTGAACATGTTTTTCCAAGGAAAGAATATTTTTATGCTTTCCCAAACTTTCCAACCCTCTTGGTCTCCTGGAATGGTGTACTGGAATGTCGTCACTCTGAGGAAAGCTCCTGAAATTTGTGCAACTGAGTCACATACTCGCAAAGTGCCCACTGTGTGCAGAATGTAACATATGAGGAGCTATAAGAAGATAAAAGGAAGATTAGAAAAATCTGTGGATAACCCATCAATCTCAATATGTGCACAAATTTTGTGGCAGAAGATGATATAAAAGTTTTAAAATATTTTGAACTAATTATAAAAGTGATCCATCGGTCTGCAAGGGGAAATCTTTATAGTCTTGAAGTAACCCACTTACACAGTCTTTCTCTCCGATGCCTTATATTCCTGTCCGTCCTGGCTCTGATTTTAAAGCACCACAATATGGAATTAAGAAGGACATGGTGCAGTCCTTTGACCTTCTCTTTTGGTAAAACTGCGTTTTGCTGTTTGGGTACCAATACCATCAACAACCACAACTGATACGGTTCTCAAATTCATAATCCAGCACTGTCTCCTTTCCTTTCTTCATTTATTTTATTTTATTTTATATTATTTCTATAGATTCATCTTAGGCTAGACACCTCATAAACAATGTCTCTAATGAAAATATAGTTCTCACGCATGAATCAGAAATTTTATATTTTTACTATTTTTTTTTTCCTTATCAAAGCAGAGTTTCTTGGGCTCTCCCATGAGCTATTAGGTTTTCCCAAGTTGTGGCTTCACTTGGTATAGTAATAAGTGCTTCAAGCTCTTTTTAAAAAAGTGACTATACCACTGGCTGTACTGTGCCATTGCATTTGCCTAATAGCGCATCTCCTGTTAATTCAACAAAAAGAACCTACTACATCTCAAGAGGCATGCTTCCCACCTAGTTACATATGCTGTTAACACAGATCAACAAAACAACATTTGCTTGGGACACTCTCACCCTGGACTTCAGAGCATGCTGGAATGGGCCGAATCTTTAAGGAGTTCACCATAGGGAGGACCACAGCCATTTCTTGTTTAAATTAAATTTTCAGAAGAAAAATACATTTATGAATGTGCTCTGCCATAGAAACAGCATTCCACTTAAAACAATCCTCATCTCCTAGAAGGAAAACACTGAAAGAATCATCCACGAGAACACAGAGGTGTGTTCCCTTCTGTTCTGGATTTAAAAGCTGATCATAATATCTCTAAGAACCAGAATTGTGGCTCCTAAGGGTGACATGAAGATAGGGAAGGAGACATGGTAAGGGATAATTTCTTGGTAACGAGGTCTTCTAGAGTGGAGAACATATAGAATTACGAAGAATAAACACATTACTATAAAATATGAAGGAGAAACCTTACCCGAATCCAGAAAGCAAGCGACAGAAGAGAAAGAAGCCATAACCTTGGACAAATGAAGAAAGGAAGGCAAAGAATCCGTTGACAGACATGCAAATCAGAAGAGACTGCTTCCTTCCCACTTTGTCCGCCAGGCCTCCCCAGAAGAACGCCCCCACCATCATCCCGAGGTACACTATGCTGCCTGCAACACACAGAAAACAGAGAAACAAGTCAGAGATCGGGAGCAAATGACACACGAACAGCAGATGAACAAGAGACAAAATACATTCCAGCATTTTGCATGGGAAAAACTTCCTTTAAAGACATATCCTTCAGGACACACGCGTCAGCTTCCAAGTTGGAAAGTCAGCCCTGTGGGGACCTTTGGCTGCATGACCAATGGCAAGAGCAAAAGACCAAGCGGTCACGTCCTCCCCAGCCTCGGGGGGATAGGTCCGCAGAGGGCAGGAATCAGAAGTGTCCACACAGAGCAGTCCTGTAGTGCGACTCATGGTCACATCACCTTCGGTCCAAACGCCCAGCTTAGCACTGTGACAAGGCCAAGATGGGAGACTGAGTCAAGGGCTCCCAGGTCAATGCAGATCCCCCCACCTGTTTCTAATCTCTGCCTATAGCAGATGGCCTGGGCCAAGGCCAGACCCTTAGGAACCCTCTAGAGAATTCTATGGGTTCTTTCTCTGTTGTCCCTCCTGAAAGAAAATTTGGTTTAGAGATTATGAGAGTTAATCTTAAAATAGTCTCAAACTCTGCTCCAGAGAAAACTTCTTTTTGAGTCAGGAACTTAAGGAGCCTGCAGAGAAGGGAAATAGCTGTGAGTAGTTTGAGAATTATCAACCTTATCACAGTTGGCTTTGCTTCCATAAGGGAAACAAATGGCAAATCGAGAGTTAGAGAGATGTCGCTCTTGGTGTCACTGTGAGCATGCACTCAAATTTCTTAATTCCCTTGATTCTTCTAAAAAACTAGGCCCCAAAAGCCCCATCCAGAATCTTTCTCAGGATGAAATAATATTAGGTACGGCAAACACTCCTCCAGGGAGGTGTCTGAAGGGTGGGCGATATCTAAGGGAAATGGCATAATTAGTAAATGAAAGTCGCTAGATCTGCATGTGGTGTTAAAAAAGCTGTTACTACATCTCTCATCCATTGCTGCTTTTTCACTCGCTTCACCGAAGCACCATCTGAACGGTCCCTTTCAAAGGCACATTTATGATACTGAGCGGCATCTAAGCAACAAGATAAAAAACACCGGTTCATTTCTTGCTTTTAGATTAGTTTGGGAAATACTCTATTTAAACATTCAGCCCAAATTCATTTGCTTAATATACAGTGAATGGATCAATATGAGACCCAGAAGGAGAACATCTGGCAAAGTCCAGTGACCAACACATCAATGACACACGCACGCTGCCTTGCAGATGGCCCAACACAGACAGCTACGGTGAACGGCGAATGCTGGAGCAACTGTACAGCAAGACAACACAAAGGCTGTTTACTGCAAAGAGGTGGGTGGCCATTCTTTGTCGGGGTGGGGATGGCATGTTCTCCTCTGTACTATCGGGCTGAGCATGCAAAGATTATCCACCCCAATAAAGAGATTCCTCATAGCATGAGGCCCAGTGCACATCCAGAAGAGCACTGAAAGACTGTACGAGCATGAGGCCACGGAATTCCAAAAGCAGAGAGATTCGCCCAGGAAATGCATGTGTAGCATGTCTCATTTCTAGCATGAAAGGCTCAAGTTTGCCATGCAGCTTCTCAGGAGAATAATGAGCAGCTAAGCTTCTTCATAACAATGTCTGTGTCTTTAAAGAGACCTGCAAATCAGAAAGCAAGCCCCTTAGAGCAGGAGCGGCCCGGGGCTGCTGCAATCTAAAGCTTGGGAGTCTTTCTTGTCGCTCCAGCCTAGGAACAAAGAATGGTCACCAGCACTTGCCGAACCACTCCCAGTTCTAAGCATCTGTGGGAATTAACTTATTTAATCCTCACGACAACCCTTTGGGTCAACACCGTGGAGGCCCGCTCATTGGTGAGGAACCTGGGGTACAGACATGTGAACGATCTGACCACAGAAAGGCGAGTGGGGCCTCCCTCTGTGAGCAGATCTTCGTGTGATGTGGTGATGACTCCTCCAGCCATCCCGGCTGCTCTCCCGTGAAAACATCCCAGTTTGTCCGGGCCCCCGTGTGGTGGTGCCACCTAGAATTGGGAGCAGTCCCTCAAACATCTCTGAGGTGCCTTTTCCCCGGGCACACCCTCACGGCATCAGAGCCAAGTCCGAGGTAGCAGAAAATGATAGACGGGAGCCAGGGAGCATGCTGCTTCGTCCTACCCGAGCAGCGACAAGAGTGCGCTAGTCGTTCTCAGACACTCCAAATGGGCACAGTCCCGACTCTTGGTGGGGACAGGGGGGTGAGTGTTGAAAACAGCCAGGTGGCGCCAGAGGAGAAATGAAAATCCGACCTCACTGAAAAGAACAGGCTCCCGCACCATGTTTCACAGGAGGGCGACTCTCCTGCTTTTGGGGGGCAAGAGGGACGATGCTCCTGCTGGGCTGGGCTCTGTGTCACTCCCCTTCTTCTGGGCCGTCACCGGTAGCCTCGTCTAAGCCAGATCGTCGCTGTGTGAAGCCATGTTCCAGCAGTTCCAGGGCTCACGCCCGATGCCAGATTCCCCCCGCCCCGCAGCAGTGTGAGGACGCAGCCCCACCCGGGGGCTTCGCACAGCTCAGAGGCAGTGAACGCCGAGCGAGATGAGCTCGCCCTTGCCTTCTGTGATGGTGGTGATTCGACAAGGGGCAGAAACCCTCATTTATCATCAGCACCTTGTACTTAAGCCACTTGAAAATAAAACTTCAGAATAATGCTTATTAAGGGTTTTAATATGTAAAAGAGTGAAATAAAAATGGCCTATCCTTCAATTCCCCTGGATTTCCTTACTAATATAGACATATTTTAAAAACCCAAGGATGCCTACGTGGCCAAAAATTCAACCACATAGAAACGTATAAAATGAAAAGTCTCCTTGTCTGCTACTTCCCAAAGGTAAGTGTTATCAATTTTTTTCTAATTCTTCCAGAAAGTTTATACATAGAAATATATAAAATGGATACCCTATAGGAATTTTCTGTTAAATACAGGTTTTTTTTTTCCCCCTGTGTAATGTTTATCTTTTCTCCTCCGTGTTTAGGATTTCTAAACTAAGCAAACCAGAAATAAATCTGTCAGAATTTTAATAACTACTTCAAAATACATTTCATATATTTCAGAAGAGCATTCACTATGAGCTTTTAGGGGAAAACCAAACCAGTTATTTGTCCACCTCGGATTATTTCTATGCCTAAAATAAATACACCCCAATCTCCTTAAAAGAGAGGATATGAAGTTCAACTTTAAACAATTTATTGCGCACCCACTAGGCATGACTTTTTCTGAAGTGCCAGAGATATAAAGATTTATAAGTCATGATATCATGACTTCAGAGAAGGAAAAACTTAGCAAACCTTTATCCGAGGCCTACTCGAAGCCAGGAGAGGAGGGAGGCAGCTTCACACCCATTATTTCACGCAACCCTCCCAACAACCCCATCTGATCACCGCCACTACAGAGGAAGGCATCCAGGCTGGAACCTTCCATGGCCTCCTGGGGACATACGACCAGGACAGAACAGTGCTGAATTGTGCACTCAGGAACCTGGGCTCCGAGTCCCTGAACTCTCTTTCTACTCCATCAAGATGGTGTAAGGAGCTCATAATTCAGCGAGGGAGACAAGGCATATAAGTGAATGAGCCCAACCATGAGGTGCGCGCTCTGATGGAGGCATAACTGGCAGCAGAGGGGCGCGGGGGGGCTGCTATTCTGTGGCTTCAGGGCTGGTTTCACTGAGAAGGAAACGTTTGAAAGGATTCTGAAGGACAGGAAAGATTTCAAGGTGGTATGAAAGTCCTCCACAACTGATAGGTTTAGCAAAAAAGAAATGTAGTATCAAGCTCTACCTTCACTTCTACTCTGGTTAAAAATATGTTTCAGATCTAATGGTAATAATCTCTTGTGCCTACCTTGGATTATTATTGCTAATTAGACTGTTCTATTGGGCAAGCTATGGGCAGAACTAAGCCTACCCAATAGCCTATTTGAGACAAGCAGCACAATTACAAGGTTCATTTGTTGATCGTGTGATCTAACTGAAGCCAAACCTTTGAATGTAGGCAAGGCATGATGTGAACAAAACTGGAAACGCTCTGGGATTGTCCGAATACAAACTGTATTTTATGCCTTATTTGTTTTCACATGTCCATTTGTCTTCCCTGTGTTACCGTGAGGAGTCCTGAAAAACTCAGAGCAGGAATACGCTCTTCACACGGACCAGAGTCTTCTGCTCATCTCTCCATGGTTAGAACTAAAAGGTAGTTTAGTCCAAAGTCCCTTATTTCACAGGTGGGAAAACTGAGGCTGTGGGAAGCCAGTACTTGAAATCATGTCTTCTAGATCCTTGCTCCTCAGGGTATGACCCCTAGACCAACAGTCCCGGCACCCTGGGGGAGCTTTCTAGAAATGCAGACCCTAAGGCCCCACTCCAGACCTCCTGACTCAGAATCCGCATTTGAACAAGATCCCTAGGTATCTGTGTGCACCTAGGAAAGCACTGTTAGGCTGGTGTGCTTTTTCATTAAAGCACATAACCTCTCTAATACATCTTTTTTTACTTAACGTTTGTATTTGTCTAATACACATTTGAGGGGACGAGATGCAGGCTACAGAGTATTTTAATCCCAAAGACACAGAACAAGCAAGATCTCCCTCCAGGAGCTGGAGATCTATTTCCACAGGGCAAGCCTGAGCCGTGCACTTGGAAGCTCTGCGCCTCTCCTCCAACCTGCCGTGCTCAGGACTGGAGGCAGCCCTCCAACGTTGAGGGAGGCCAGCCTCTGATTCTCCGACCCTTCCATGAATTTGATGAAGATTTTAGTTCAGCTGGGCCTCAGGAGGTTGAACCCGGCCTGAGAAATAAACACAACCAAGGCTCACTCTACTCCTCCCACCACAGCCTGGGCTCCGGCTTCTCATAAAGACCAACGAGGCCTCAGGCACGACTTTCCCTTGACGGTATTTTCTAACATGGGGCTGATTCTGTTTTATTTAATCACGCCCTCGTTTCCCCTGATAAATATCACATTTCCATTCTGTCTCTTTGCTAAGTTGCTTTTGATTCTTTCTGACAATCCCTAAGGGGCACATCTTTTCCCCCAACGCCATTTTAAATCACATTGAAACTAAACAGAACAATTTTAACAAATGGTATATAGTGTTTTCCTCACAGTAATTTTTAGGCAACAGGTTTTTAAAAATTATTTTAGGCACTATAGTTATCCATGGCTAACACATTACTCTATAATTCATTGCACCATTTATTTACAAATTGATTTTCAATGAAAAACATTCCGTGGTGGTATTCTGCATTCAGTGATAATCTCCATGGGGCGATTGTGCTCCCCTTTTACAAGGGGATTTTCTTAGGTTAAAACAGATTTTTAAGTCAAAGTTAAGTAAAAATAAACTTTTAAGAAAAATAGTAACAGTTCTGGAAATGGTTGTTGAAAGGAATAATATAAGATGATCTAGTGTATTCACAGAACTAAGAAAAAATGCTTTACTGCCTAAATTATGCTCACGATTTTTTAGATATTACTCCTTTCAAAAGAGGCAGGTGAATTTATTTTCCCAAAGGTAGGGTTTTCTCCCACAAACTTGAGTTACACCTACAGTAGAAAACCACTCAGCCAATTTTTACCTAACCAGCTCAGTGGATTAACCAACCTACCCACAAACGCACTGAGGGCTGTTCCTTGAACTCACCATCCATCTTCCTTCTGCTTCCACCAGCAGCGCCTTAGGCTTGCTGTTTGTTCCCAACCTGTTTATGTCAGTTCTGCTTGTTATTAATTATGTATTTATTAAACATCAGCCACATAAATAATGAAATATGAATGTGAAAGGAAGAAGAACTACTTCCATGAAAACTAACTTAAGAAAGACGAGTTGCGAAAGTAAATTTGTGCTATTAAATAAATGTGGGCAATACAACTCTAAAAGACTGAGAAAAATCATAAAGATGCAAGATTCTGTGCTCAGACTGAGGCATATGTGTCTTTAATTGCCCTCACTCCACTTTAAAGAAATTAAAACTGAAAATCAAAGTCACATAATGGCTGGGGTGATGCAAGAAAGATGACGGGGTACTTCAGCCTGAAGAGCTCTACTCAAAGGAAAGTCCTTGCTCCTGCAGCCAAAGATGGCCAAGCGAATGCATCCTTACATGTTAAAACACAGTGTTTCAGTCCCTATGTATATTTTGCATGTTTTCCTGCTTTTACCAACTTTTCCATTAACTGACCAATTACCAGTCTACATTTAACTAGATAATGGGGTTTCTACCTTCCCTCAGGGGACCCTGAAGACATGTTTTATGCTTAAAGAAATCAGGTTGCATGGCCGCTGGAACAGTCAGCAATGCCCACTAGCTGGTCTATCCTATTACCGACAGCAACACCGAGATGAGCACCTCCTGGGGACCAGTTCCAGCACCCACAACCTTCCTCTCCCCCATTTCCCCAAAGATTCCTTTTTCTTCACTGTATACCGGACAAACCCATGAATTGAGGGCCAAACATCCAGTCTGCCTCTAACTGGTTGTAGATGTCGGGCCAGTCTATCAGCTTCCTCCCCGGTCAGATGCTGGGGCTGGGTTAGGTGCTGTCAGCCCTGCAAAGCTGGCCCCACCTTTTCCTTCTGTCTGTCGGGGGAGGGAACCTCTATCCCTTGCTGGCCCCTCATGGAGCCTCCCCACTCACCCAGTGAGGTGGAAGCTTTCACAGCTGCTGCTCTGTGGGCGCTGCTCCAGGACTGCCAAGACAGCTGGCTTTGAGTGTGGCCATCCCTTGGCCAGACCCCCTACAGTCCATAAAGGCTGACTCCAGGGACCACTGTTCCTCCCCAGCTGCCCCTGCACCCACTCGATGCAAAGAAGGTAGCAGCATCTCCCTCTTTATCTACAATTTACTATTTCCCGTCACTACTGGTTTCAAATTCTGTGCCTGAATTAGAAAAATCTCATAAAATCTGAAGTTCAGTTCTTGTTCTGTTGGATTCTTTCATTGAATGTGCTGAGAAGTGGACCCATTATTAAAGCCATGGGGTTGTGGGGGGAGAAAGAGAAATTTTTCTCTTTCTAACGAAATGCAACATTCTTCCTCTTCATTCCCCCAGCCCTTACCACTCTGAACCTTGGGTCAGCACCACAAAGGCAGGAGCCGAGGCTCCTGAAACACATGGAGCCTTGCTCTACCATTCATAAGCTGTTTGATCCTGGGTAAGTGACTTCATTTCTTTGTGCCTCAATTTTCTTCTCTGTATAAAAGGGTTAAATGGGATAAAGCACTTAGCACTATGTGAAACACAGCTGTTCAATAAGAAACAGCAACTAACATCACCCTGGTGTGAGGGAAAGAGAGAAGAGGAGAGGACAAAATGCAATGGAAAAGAGACAACAGGAAGAAAGGGAGTGGGCTCTGGAAGGGTGGAGAAGGTGAAATTACAGCTGTGGCCTCCCTCAGCTCGAGTTCTGGAGAGAAACCACCTGAAACAGAACTGGAAGAGTAATCTAATTTTTTTAAATCTCAAAGAATTATTTTTTTGCAACTTGAAACTGTTTAAATAAATAATTAATAGGCTGCTCCTAAAACCGACCCCTCACTTTTTCCAGTCACTATTTTTAGTAGCCCCAGGGAAGGGCCATTATGTGTTCAAATGCATCCGTGGACTTCCACAAAAGTAAAATAAAGGAAAAGTAAAGGAGGTAATAATATCAAAGGCATATGCACAAATGAAAAAAAAAGCTCCTCTAATTTGCAATGGAGAACATTTGCCACAAAAGTCAGCTCACCTTTGCTAGAAAGAACTGTAAATATCAGATGCAGTCGACAGCACATCTCTGACTTTTACATTTGGAAAGTCTGACATTTAAGTCCCTCGGTCCAGGCAGAGACGGAGGGAGCCAGTCGTATAGGCGGTAATGCCACATCAAGCAACATCACTACTTGTTACCGAAGTCCACCTGGCACTAACCAGCCTCTGAAGGCTCAAAGACACTTCCACTGATCCAGTGAGCCAGATGCCGAAGGAGAGTCGTAAGAAGGAAGCCAGTCTCTTCTCCAATATCTTTCCTCCAATGACTAGTACACAGCATGCCCACTGGATAGGGGGAGAGATACTAAAATATTTTTTGCACATCCAGCTCCGCAGGCTCAAAAAGGGCAGTTGCAGCCCACTTGGTGTTCAAAGCAATAAAGGAAGGAGTCTTAGGAAGCAAGAGCGCCACAGCGAGCCACTCTGTCATGTGCCACTGATACCATGGGTCGGTTCCACACCAGTGGGCTCCCCGTCTCTGCAAACATTCCCCACTCCAAGGCCTGTGCTGAGGGCGAGAAGTGGCACCTGACTGACCCCTTCCTTCAGTAACCCCAATCACTGAGCCAACAAGCGAGGCAGGTGACCAACAACACCACAGCTCCTAGTTGAGCTCCTGCTGTGAGCCAGCATCTTGAAAGGGGTGAGGGGAGGTGGGGGTGATGGGGATTTTGGGATTTTTAGGCTGCTTAATTTTAAAACAGTTTACGATGAGGATTTTTAGGCTGGTTACTTTTCAAACTACAGATAAGAAGCAGGCTCCAAGGAGTGGAATTTGTTTGCCCTTTGATCAGAGGCAATTGCATTTGTAAAGGAAATCTTCATGCCTCCCTCTCTGGAATTTGTTTGCCCCTTGTTGGGAAAACATTTACATTTCTAAGGGAAACCTCTATCTGTGAAGATGCCTCCCTCTCTGAGCCAGGAGGAAGGGGGGATGGCCTTATCTTTGAAGACTGTTTGGCAACCTCATGTAACTGACCCCCACCCCAAAATCCTCCTTTGTCTTTAGCCGAGGATAATATTTGAGCGGTGACTTCTGCCATTTACTCAATCCGGTTTGATTCTTATCTAAAAGTTGTGGGACCGCCAAATGGCCAGACCAAACGGGCACTAATAAAGAGATAACTCACATACCTATGCCTTAAATTTGGCCCTAACCCTCAGTTCGGGGCAGCAGCAGGAGCTCTGACTGCCCGTGGGTCCTGTCCCCACGCACCAGCTCTGCCTGCCCATGGGTCCTGTCCCCATGCCAGCGGGGGCAGCAGCAGCGGCTCTGCCTGCCCATGGGCTCTGTCCCCATGCCAGCGGGGGCAGCAGCAGTGGCAGCAGCAGAAGCTCCGACTGCCCATGGGTCCTGTCCCCATGCTATTCCACACTATTCTCTAAATAAAAGAGCACTACTGCCAGATCTTGAGAGTCTAAGAAATCTTTCTTTCGACTCCTCGGCTCACCGATCCCGCATCATTTCTGGTGGCCCGTACGGGGACTTGCTTCATCGGCTTGTGAGCTCGAGTTCTGGTAAGTGCCCTTTTTCCTTTCCTTGTGCCTTTCTCTTTTTCAAGGATGGATCTAAATTCACTTCTCCATCGGGAACTTTCTTGGATGGCTGTATGAATCCACGTTTGCTGCCCATGGCTACTCTATGGGGCAAATTGTGGCATTCAGCTTGAAGAGATTCAGTACCTTAAGCCTCAGGGTGGTGGAGAATGAGTTAATCCATTCCTTCCTGCTCTTTTTCAAAGATGGATCTAGATTCACTGCTCCATCGGGAACTTTCTTGGATGGCTGTATGAATCCACGTTTGCTGCCCATGGCTACTCTATGGGGCAAATTGTGGCATTCAGCTTGAAGAGATTCAGTACCTTAAGCCTCAGGGTGATGGAAAATGAATTAATCCATTCCTTCCTGACTCTATCTCTAATAGACAAATTTTACGTGGGCGCGGGTCGGCCACTTAAGTCATTAGGACGGCCGCCAATCTCCAAGACTCCCGTGGAAGGTTTCTTTTCCTAAGGCTGGATTGGGATCCCTCCCTCTGGCACCTGAGCACGCTCTGAACTGCGAGGAAAGTCCCACTCGGGACTCCAGTTCAAGGAAAGTACCAAACTCTAACCTTTGGTGGAGTATGGGAACCCCTTCTTGGGAGAATGGCTCCAGGCTGCAGTTGGGTAGAATGTCCCCCAGACTGGCGGAAAATTCCTCACTGTCTTTCTCTTTCTCACTGTCTTTGTCCTTTTCTCTCCTGGGGACCATACGCCAGGCACCTATTACTGTCAGGCAGAATAGGGAAGATGTTCAAGGGATGCCCCATCATCCCTTGCTACAGGAACTCCATTGGGGGGATTTTCAAGGTAATGGCTCCCTTTCTCTGGGACCATACGCCAGGCACCTATTCCTGCCAGGCAGAATAGGGAAGATGTTCAAGGGATGCCCCCATCATCCCTTGCTACAGGAACCCCAATGGGGGGATTTTCAAGGTAATGGCTCCCTTTCTCTGGGACCATACGCCAGGCACCTATTACTGTCAGGCAGAATAGGGAAGATGTTCAAGGGATGCCCCATCATCCCTTGCTACAGGAACTCCATTGGGGGGATTTTCAAGGTAATGGCTCCCTTTCTCTGGGACCATACGCCAGGCACCTATTACTGTCAGGCAGAATAGGGAAGATGTTCAAGGGATGTCCCCATCATCCCTTGCTACAGGAACCCCAATGGGGGGATTTTCAAGGTAATGGCTCCTTTTCTTTCTCCTTTTCTCTCGGGGACCATTCACCAGGCCTATGCTGCAGAATAGGCACCAGGCACCTGTTACTGCCAGGCATAACAGGGAAGGTATACAAGGGATGCAATGCTGGGGGACGCCCCCATCACCCCTTGCTATAGGAACCCCACAGTAGGAACGACGGGTAGGACGCTGCCCTAGGTTCAGGGGGGATTTTTCATGGTAATGGACCCGTTTCTTTCGTCTCTCTTAAGAGTTACAACGGCCATTTTCGTCTCCGTTTGAGCTTTGTGACTGGGAAACAAAGAAATCTTTAAAGAGTAAAAGGCTCCACCCCTGGGAGCCCCAACTTTGGGTTTCTGGGCCTGATCACCCCAGCAGCCCTAAGTGGGGGTGCCCTCTCTTGACAGTTGACTCGTTGAGTATTTTAGTCACCTACTGAGTCAGTTATGAGGGTAGGAGACCTGTGATTTATTCTGTGAACTGTCGTGCTAGGGTAGTGTGTCCCAGCACGGGAACTGTTGTGTGACTCTTATCTTGATAACCCTCTGGAAGAGGCCAGGAGGGCGAGGTCTGATCTCTTCTTTTCCTTTCTTTGTCTGTCTTGTTAATCACCTTTGTTGTCACCAAGTCGAGGTTAAAGTTCAGGCTGGACCTGAGCAGAACCTTGACCTTCTGTAAAATCAAAACTTAAGCCTTTTTGCCAGGGATTTAACTCTCAAACCTGGCTCTAGGAGCCCCAGCCTCCAGCCAGTTCCAGGCCTTTGCCTCCTGCTTCCCTACCTCAACTGTGCTGGCTCGGAGACAAAGTGCCCAGGCTGAGCGGGACTTGACCAAATCTTATAACTATGTCAACACCGCAATCAGCCTCTGCACACCAGCAATCAGCCTCTGCACGCTTTCTCCAGCTGCTGTCAGTCAGACACTGGCTTTACCGCCATGGGGAAGGCTCCTAAGCATCCCCAGAGACCCACCCTGCGGATGCATTCTAACTCCATCTGGGAGAAAATTTGAGGGTTTTCTCTGTGCCTTTGTGATGCAGCTGGACAGGTAGATCTACCTGGAATGTAATTTGAGTTACAATCCAGTTTCTGGGAAATCAAGAGCAACTGTCTTTAGAAAATCCTTGCAAGACTGGAAATACAGCTCTAGAGGCAGTTCGGACTCCACCTAGTTCGTTTATCACGAAAAGGATTATCATCTCCCCTCTCCAGGAACTACTATCTAAGCCCATCACTAATTCCTAAGACTGAAGCAAAAAAAAAAAAGGAAAAAAGAGAGGAGGGGAAAGGCAAAACGGCCATAAGCGTGCCCTTGCCAAAAAATCTAGCATCTTGAGTATCTTCTCCACAAATATTGGTAAAAGAAAACAATAGCTGTGTAGTCTCTGTGTACGTGTGTCTATGTGTACGTTATATGTGTGATATTTTACCTCCGGATGGTATGGCCAAATTAAGAGCTCTGTTTAATTGGCTTAAAGTAAGCGCTTACATAAATTCTAAATGTAGTAGAAATTAATCCAATGCCTTTCAAGTTAACGTGATGTGAATTAACCTTTGGTAAATGAAAGCTTGTTTAAGTTTGTTGGTTTGATTGAAAAGGCATGCCCTCAAGAGTTGTTGGTGTTTGCATATGATGCAGGCATGCAGCCTGGGTTTACTAGTCAAATAAGTTCACATTGTCTGTTAGAAATTTGTCAGCAAAATAATAGGTTTAAATGATGACCAGTTTTGTCTAATGTCTCAAGTGATGTTTTTGTAGGTAATCTGAACATAATTGTTGGAAACAAACGGTTTAAATAGATAAAAGTGGGTATAATAACTGTTTTATGGTCTGTATACTTGGGGAAAAAAAACAGCTTTGAAATTCTTTTTGGTAACAATCTTGAGTTTTGCCAAGTTAAGTTAAATGATAAAAATCTGAGTATCTGGGTCGTTTTTAAATTGGATAGAACACTGAAACATTATTGCTAAAACGTATCTAAGTTATTTACTTTTGGCTTCTTGTTGTAAAGAGGCTAAAAGCGTTTGGGTCTATTAAAAAGCGTGCCTTGTGTTTTATTGTGAAGCGGCGTGTTTCTAGAAATTATGAAGTGTTTAGAATGCTGATATAAAAGATTGCTTACCTTTTCAGTGTTTACTAGGGTCTGTTAAGGGTTAAAAGTTATTAACTTATATAATTAAAGCTACTGGGAATTAATAAGGAAAACAGCTCTGTATTCAAGGAAAGTAAGGTGTAAGTTTTCAGTAAAGAAGGTACAAAGAATGGAAGTATTTTTGTTTGATGGGTTAAGAATGATAAGATTATGACACAAGATTCTAAACTACAGGTTTCTGATAAACTTTCAGATTGTAAAACTGAACCGTTAAGAAATTACAGAATTCTAACAGAAACTAAGCTCATAGACCTGCTAACAGAAGATTAAGCTCAAGAACTGATTATACAGGACTGTGTGAACTGATGAGGATGATTATAAATTTTTATGACTTCTGTTTGAAATATTGTTGAGTTTTAATGTTTTGTTTTGTTTTCTCAGATTTAAGGAAATCTTTTCTCTTATGCTGACTATGACTTACAGCGATTTAGTGAAGTTATACCGTTATGAGCGAAACTGAAACATTTATCTTTTTCTCCCTACCTGATCCCTCTAGAATTTGGAAACTCTTTGTGAATGAGTATGGTTATTTAGTGGCAATATAGTTATTTGCATAAGTTCAATAAGAACCTATTCTCCTTATAGCAGGACACATTGGTTATATTACCAAGGCTTTGACTGGAATGTCATATTTGAAACATACAGGCTCAGATATGACAAGACAGCTTTTCAGGAACAAAGATTGGACTTTCTGGAATACAGCCACTTGGAATCATGGGCCTGGTACCTTGTTTACAGAGATTCTGGCAATCTTACCTGGTAAGTAAGGAAGCTTGCTTATCTGGCAGGTGCAAGGAACCTCAGAATATTTTGGAGGACCTCGAGGAGAGAGGAGTCCACCCAAATCTGGAGGTACTGCAGGCAAAATCTGACAGCATGTCCTTGGCTTGGCTTTTCAGGCCTCGAGAGGCCTTTGCAGTTCAATCTGAGATTCCTCATAAAAAGTTCCAGCAAAGCAGATTTAAAAGAGCCTGTATAATCAATTGCTATTCTTGCTGCACTTATGTAAATAATTGGACCAAGTTTTATTGAAACTACACTTGTTTTGCAAACCGGTTTATCTTAATTTGACCATCTTTTGTGAAAATGAGGGTGATTTTAGAGAGAAAAAAATTATGTTTCATTAGAAACTATAGTACGCATTTATGGATATTAGATTCTAACTCTTCTCCTCTACAAGATTCATCTATTACTAATCATAATGTCTCCTTGTGGCCATCCGTCTCTGACACCTGGGAGAACCCTGGCCACAATCAAACCTTTTCCTTCAATACTACTGCTCAAATACTAACTAGATTTGCCTTGTCACAGGTGGATGATAAACAAAAAGTTCCAAAGATAAAGTCCCCAACTTATCAATACACACAGGATGGACTATATCAAATTTGGGACGAATATATTTGGCTCACTCCTACTAGTGGTCAACTCAGTCAAAAGGCCACTATATGTTGGGAACAAACCAATCACACCTATGACACATTCTTGCTTGTATTTCTTATTATAATTTGTTGTCTATTTCGTTGTTTGTCTTCCACATGTCAACAAAGTTTCACCTCCTGGACCACCTCTCATCAAATGATTCTCTCGTCTCCAGAGGCTCTGGATGCCTTGTCAGCCTTGGACACCACGGGTGCAGCCTTCCGTTCCGCTGAGCCTCCTACCTGTACCCATGGCCCCATTTAGGGACAGCTCTACGACCTTGTACAGCCGGAAGTAGTTACAGAAGACTGACCATCGTCCATATCCCCAAAAGATTTCGGGGCCAAAATGGGTTCAGGGGGGGTTTATGATGGGGATTTTGGGATTTTTAGGCTGCTTAATTTTAAAACAGTTTACGATGAGGATTTTTAGGCTGGTTACTTTTCAAACTACAGATAAGAAGCAGGCTCCAAGGAGTGGAATTTGTTTGCCCTTTGATCAGAGGCAATTGCATTTGTAAAGGAAATCTTCATGCCTCCCTCTCTGGAATTTGTTTGCCCCTTGTTGGGAAAACATTTACATTTCTAAGGGAAACCTCTATCTGTGAAGATGCCTCCCTCTCTGAGCCAGGAGGAAGGGGGGATGGCCTTATCTTTGAAGACTGTTTGGCAACCTCATGTAACTGACCCCCACCCCAAAATCCTCCTTTGTCTTTAGCCGAGGATAATATTTGAGCGGTGACTTCTGCCATTTACTCAATCCGGTTTGATTCTTATCTAAAAGTTGTGGGACCGCCAAATGGCCAGACCAAACGGGCACTAATAAAGAGATAACTCACATACCTATGCCTTAAATTTGGCCCTAACCCTCAGTTCGGGGCAGCAGCAGGAGCTCTGACTGCCCGTGGGTCCTGTCCCCACGCACCAGCTCTGCCTGCCCATGGGTCCTGTCCCCATGCCAGCGGGGGCAGCAGCAGCGGCTCTGCCTGCCCATGGGCTCTGTCCCCATGCCAGCGGGGGCAGCAGCAGTGGCAGCAGCAGAAGCTCCGACTGCCCATGGGTCCTGTCCCCATGCTATTCCACACTATTCTCTAAATAAAAGAGCACTACTGCCAGATCTTGAGAGTCTAAGAAATCTTTCTTTCGACTCCTCGGCTCACCGATCCCGCATCAGGGGGACGGAGAGTGTGGAGCAGGGAGGAGAGGTCCACAAAGGTGAAACGGACGCGGACCTTCCTCTCAAGCAGCTCACAGTCATTCCAGGGCAGTGGCTGTAGACAATGGCTGCACACTAGAAGCATCCGGGGAGCTTTAGGAAAAAGAACGGTGCTGCCAGGTCACCCCCAGAGATTCTGGTTCCGGGGGAGCTCAGGCAACAGTACTTTTAAGCTTCCCAAACGATTCTAATATGAAGCTGGAGGCTTTGAACCTTTGGTTTCCTGGGAGATTAAAAACGTGCAAAACATTAATTACCACAAAATGAAATACATATGCTATAATTAAGGTGAGCACATTATGCTTAAGGGGAAAAAAAGGAAGGAGTGACTTAATTAGTTCCAGGGAATTCTGAAAGCTTCCCACAGAAGGTAATGGTGGGTTGTGCTGAGTTTTGAACAATGAATAAGAATCCTCTAGGTAAGAGGGGAAAATCCCAAGTGAGGGAAGAAAAGATCATGCTCCAGGTTTGGGGGTGTGTCACAGCACAACACATGAAGGGGACTCTAGGTAGCTCAGGGTGGGCGGAATGTGGAGTTTGTGTGTGGGCTGGGAACAGCAAGAGATGAGGCTGGAAGGCAGGGGGGAGTCAACCTTGGACTTCATCCTGTGAGAAACTAGAAAGCAGACTGGACATCACCCACACCTGAAAAGGTCATTTCACCAACCACGCGGAGGATAAACTGCAGGGGAGTAGGACAGAGGGGCGGGCCGGGACCGGGTGAAGCAATCGAGGCCTCAGGTGCCTGGAACACACAATTTAAGGAAACACTCAGTCCCAGGGGCCAACTGTGCACTTGCACGACCCTGAGGGTGAGGGCTTCCTTAAATTCTGTGCTCCAGGCACCTGGCTCTCCTCAACCTGGTCCGCCCTGGAAGGCAGGCCAGCTGGAGGAACATCACCAGGAAGGTAACTCCAGCAGCCCAGGGAAGCGATGATGGCAGCTGACCCAGGACGGGAGCAGCAGGCCTGGAGAAGAGGGACAGGCCGGAGGTGCTCCTAGCACTCAGAGTCCGCAGGTCCTGTAAACCAAGGCGAGGCAAGGAAGTGTGGACGTGGACACTCTGGGTCACGAGGGTCACAAGGGTTCTGCCTTGGGATAGGTCACAATAAAATTAACAAGGATTGTTGAGGAATACAAGTGGAGGAAGTTCTGACAGGGCCAAGGTCTCAAACAAGTGAGGACAATGTTCTCATCAGCAACCCTCGTCCCACTGTCTGTGAACAGGGCAGAAGGGCAGCACAGGCGACGCATCCAGATCAATAAAGCAATGATCGATACAGCTGATGGTCAGGAAATGCTTCATGACGGGAGCGGGGCTTGAGCTGAGCCTCAAACAAATCAGGAGAATATGCATACGAGGACAGGCAGGGTGGCATTTTTGCTCACTCTCAGACACACAGCAGCCCCCGGAAATGTCTGGAGCAGGAATGAACCCGAGGAGGTCGGAATGTGGGAGAGCAAGGAGCCTGCGTAGCGTGGGGGGTGGGGCGTGTGGAGAAGGAGAACTAAGCTGCATAAGTAAGAGAAAATCCTTAAATATGGAGCCAAGAAAGTTTTAAATTAATTACAGAGACAACGGGGAGGCACTTCTGGGTTCCTGAGTGGGGGACTGACGCCATCAAAGCCCTGGTGAGAAAAGACCAGGACACTTGAGAACAAGAAGGGCAAACCTCCTCGGAAGGGCCGGCAATAAACACCCGAGATGCAGGCTGCGCGCTGCACGAACCGCCCGCCGCGGCCGCTGCACCGTGAAAACAGCTGGAGGACACAGAAGCCAGCGGCACGGCTGTCTTCTGTCAACTGTCTACAGGAACAGGCCGAGGGCCGGGTTTGGCCTGTGAGTTGTCGTTTCAGTCCCTGCTTCGAGGAGAAGTTGGCCTGCAGCGGTGCTGAGGGCAGGCGGGTAGTGACTGAACAGGAGAGCGGCTTGTCTGAGAGGCAGGACAGAGCTTAACACCGAGGCCGGTGGGGGGGACAAGAGGAGGACGTGCTGGGGAGGCGGCTGCACAGCAAGGCAGTGGAGAGCCTTGAGACAGAGGGGATTTCTCTGCCAGGATGAATGGAAGACGGGACAGAGACCCGAGGAGCTGCCCTTGAGGAACAGCCACATTCAGAGAAGGAAAAGAAGTCAGAGATGAGAAGTGTGGGCCAGGAGACAGGAAGAGGGTGCGGACACGGGAGAGAACACCTCAGAAGAAACGGAGAGGAGGGAAGGCTGCTCAGGTGGCCCGGAGCCCAGGGACCCGGGGAGACCTTCCCAAGGGGCACTCTGCACACAGCAGTCCTGACCAAGCAGAGACCCGAGACCCCTCAGAGCGGCCGTGGGGATGTGTGGGCCGGGGGGTAGCTATGCACCCCTGCAATTCACAGGGCCAAAGGGGCACAAGGTGCTGGGCCAGAAGAAAAACCAGAACAAACACACCAGCACGGGGGAGCAGTGAAGACAGAAGAAAAGACAGAAGAAAAACATCACGCATATGAACATGGACATGAAACCACAGCCACAAATACAATAGGGCAAAAATAAACAGGGCTCTGCTCCCAAAAGAATGGGCTATTTTGGAAGAACAGTGCTATCATGTGTCTTATTTCCAGAAAGGGCATGAAAAACAGGCTTATGAGAAATCTATTAATCTCCTCAAGTTTAAGCAGAAAAACTTTAAGCAATAAAAGGATTTTTTTCCCCCAGAGAAATCTCTTTTATGTCAGCACAAATAAAGCATAAAAATCTACAAGGGACTGGTATTTCAGAGGAACAGAACAAGAAAATAATCTTTGAACTAAGTCCATGTTACATCTTTTGATATTTTAAGCAGCAGAAGGCCTGGAGAGAAGGGCTCCTACAGCTTAACTCAGGCCGTTTCCAGACACCGGGGATGTGACCAAGCACAACAGGCAAACAGGTCTGAAGATGGACTCGAAGATCACATGGTGCTTGATCGATACTAACTGGAAAGTGACTACACAAATTCTCTCCAAGACCCCTTTCTTGGGAAATTATCTGTAAGTTTTTTTGTCGCTACTGTTTTTTTTTAAGTTTAGGTGGCAGATACCACAATAAAACCAGACTGGATCATAACAGATCCCAGTAAATGTCTGAAGAGAAAAATCAGCAGCCCATTTCGGATGCTCCAGCAATGACCTTTGGTTTCCCCAAACAGGTAGATCCCTAAGCTGGCAGCCCAGAGTACCGAGTGAATAAACATCGGGATGGGCCTCGGACTAATGCATGTTGGTCCTAACCCATCAGTGCTGGCAAAGGCAAGGTGAATTCAGGGCAGCACTTCTTGACACTTGAGATTTATTTTGTCATTAGCGATGAAGCATCAATGCAAGGGCTCCTCAACCCCAAACTGTCAGAAGTACACCGAGGTATTTCAGGGAAGGTCATCCCAATATTCAGGTGCTGACCCACAGCACTGAAGCTGGTATCTAGCGGCTGATCATTCTTATTATGATTATAAATGACTTGTGCCTAGCATGAGCAGTAGCCATCTGCTTCTCAGATTAGGAAGGAAAAAATGTGATCGCTCTGAAAGTAAGGAAAAGCAGAAATTTTAATCAATTATTATATTATGGCTCAAAACAAAACAAGAATGTTGAATCCATTTTGTTTTCACCTCTAAATCCTAAGACAAGGCATGTTAAAAATCACCCACCTCCAGATTCGTCAGTGTTCCCTAAACACAGCACAGGCATCTCTGAATCCCTATTCAATTAACTTGACCTGGAGCACCTTCTCTTGCTTTTCCTCCAAATTCTGTCCTTGAACTTTGCCTCCACACTCTTCGTGAGGACACCCCAGACTACTCTTGTTGTCACGAGTAACTTGTACACATTCTCATCCACATTCTGACTTGTATTCTTTGTTGATATTTCATATGTATCAGTCTTTTCTCTACAACCAGTTTGCAACTTGACCCCCGGTAGGCACCATGTCTTATGGCGTCTTATTCTGAAACTCCATGAGACTATATTGTTATAGGCACATTTTAAATAATCAGCAAAACATAGCTAATTTAATTTGAATTTAACCTACAAGGTTCAACTCAAACCCTAGTACCTCTCACATAAACCTACGTAATTGATGGAAGTAACGTAAATCTGAAATTCTGACCACGAGATCTTGAGTGTCCCCAGAAAGGGTGTTAAATGGCATCCTTGAGACCTCTTGTCTAGAAGAGTGATTCCCAAATGCTAATCTACAGAACAGGCTTCATGAGAAACTGTCCACAAGCCTATAGTGAAATGAGAAAAACAAGGAAAATAAGATGCCTTTTATGTAAAGATAAATTTATTCAATTTATAGGAAGTTTAAGGATACGTCCTCCCTATTATTTTGATGTGAACATGCCTTTTGTTTTGTGAAATGATAGTGAGTATAGAGTAGTGTACGTGTTGTTGCAATTATTGTTATTCTTAAATGACCTTCCTTAGTAAAATAAAAAGTTGCCTCCCCTATGTGAATCCTCCCCATTTTTTTAAATTGGACTTTAAAATCCAATAGACTGGGAACCACTAGTATAAAACTCCAAATGGTGGGAACAATATTTTGGAAATACTGCACTCTGAAAAAGGGCTAACAGAGGAATATTAATTTACTAAAACATGGCTCTTAAATGAATTTCTAACATGGAACAGAATAGAGATGTCCACAGGTTCGGATCCTGGGCACGGACCTACACACCACTCAACAAGTCACGATGTGGCGGTGTCCCACATGCAAAATAGAGGAAGACTGGCACAGATGTTAGCTCAGGGCCAATCTTTCTCACAAAAAAAAAAAAGAAAAAATTGTCCCATCAGCAAATCCAGGCACACATGATGTTGTCTAGAAAGTGGGGAAAGTTTAGCACTTCTGTGTTAGATCCGATTTTCTCTCTGCACTTTTAATTAAAACTAATATATATATATCCTCCTACTTTAAAGGACAAATTCTCTTATACCTAATCCCTGGGCCATGTGAGTAAAATCTACTCATAGTCAGATTTCCTTTTGTTTTATAACAAAGGGTAATAGGAGTTAATCTGTGTTTTGGTACCTGTCTTTAGCCAACTCTAGCCTCTAGGGGGAGCCAAAGACTCCCCCTCATTTCACCCAACAAGGAAGAACTCTTTCTGTAAAGGACAAAATGGAAACTTTGGAGGCTTAAAAATAAGGCCGGTGTAGCTGGGGTGGGACACGATCTCTTCATTTGGATCATCTCTCGTCCCATGTAGTGTTTTCTCTTGTATCATCTCCTGCCCCTACACTCCTTTCCCTTCCTCTCTCCCTCTAGCTTCTCTCAAGAGCTATGAGACTTCACCTTGCTTGAAAGCTAAGTTAGCCTGCCAGTTTCCTGGATGCACATGGAAGACGTGAGGCTCCTGGCTCTGAGACAAAGGACTTCCACACTCACAGCACAGCAATCACCAGGGTCTCAGCATTTGTGCTGATGAAGAAGGAATGGAGCAGGCAGCTGGAGCCTGCCTCTGGCCTTGGCTAGATGGAGAGGAGCCCAGCTCATCAGGGGAGGAGACCACATCCAAATTTGGAGACATATCTTAGCTGGTAACCAAGAGCGTACAGATCTATAGCAGGGGTTGACAAACTATGTTTTTGTACTGCTAAGAATGGTAAGCTAAGGATGTTTTTTACATTTTAAAAGGGTTATAAAAAGGAAGAATATGTGACAGAAACCAGAGTTGGCCCAAAAAGCCTTAAGTATTCACTATCCGTCCTTCACAGGAAAAGTCTGCTGACCCCTGGTCTACAGCATCTTCTCTACTTGGGCCCTGTGGGAGTGGAGGGTGGCAGTATGGCAAAGAGGATTCTAGATCTCTCCTTCCTGCTCCATCAGAGCCACAAATGGCAGGCCTCATGGAACAAGTGCACTATTATCTTGCTCTCTCCTTATTACCTCCCATTGCCAACATAAACGCCAGAGACAGGTAAATTTCATAAGGAGGAGTTGAGATGATGGTTGATTGTCACATCAACATTTTTGTCAGCAAGGGTTTTTTGACCAGTATCCCTCCTGTGCAGCTGATTTCTAACAGCTGCCACCCAGCCCTCCACAATTTATCTCTGACTCTCTTTTGGAAAACCACTTCTTTCCTACCAGCCACAACATTTCTCCACAAATCAACACCACTATTCCACCAGCATGATTTCATAGCCAGACAAATTATCTGACCACCTAGCAAGCTGATTCAGCTAGTGCCACCTTTCTGAAGGCCCTCAAATTCCATGTGCTGTCGTTGCTAGGACTGCTTTCCCAGCAGCATCAGCAGTGTCTGGTAGCTTTGTTAATTGGTTCCACGTAAAGGAACCAGTTAGAGACACTATTATTGCCAACCTTCAGTCGATACAGGATTCGCCCACACCTTTGCTAATCGGGTAATGGTTTGCTGCGGTTGATGGATTCCCTGGTGCTACTGAGGGACTTCCCAGTTTTGCTCTATCTTCTTTGATCCAGTCATTCTCTCAGCTTCAGAAACAGAATCCTAACTGACAAGCTTGAGATAAAACGGACCTACTTAAGTCTTTGTAATACCCCTAATTCCTACTTTTTCACCACCCTGCCACAGTTTTCAGCCCCAACCAGGAAGTTTCCTCTGAATATTATGTCATGTTTAGACGCTAAGTACAACACACTAGTCACAGAGATCTGAGCCAATCCTGTCACAGCAGTAAACTGGAATGACAGCCATCATATTGCCACAGTAATTCTGGGGATCAGAATGCTTGTAAATGGAATCACTAGCTGAATCTCACCAGCTACTGCCCATCCCATGTTCCTGGATTAATTCATTTGTAGCACACATTCAGAATCCCCCTAAAGGGTTTGATGGGATCATTGTTCATTCTTCATCTACTTTGCCCAATAAAATGTATTTTATGGTTTTATTTTGTCACACTTTTCTTTCATGCCCAGTTAGTAGAACCGCCTGACGTGGGAATGGAGTTAAGTCAGCAATACTTTAAGTAACAGTCCATTAATTAAGAGTGAAAAATAGAGGGAGCCTTGCTAGAGTACTTGCCACAGCTACATTAGCGCCAACGAGTTCCTCAAGATGAATGTTACACCGGAAGAATTGATTAAGCCGCGGCGTCTGTCGGGTGGTCATAGCGACAAAGGAGCAGAGCAGGGGGTTTTCTCTTCAGGGTTAAATTCATCCCTAGAGCGTCCCGGACATCACTTCAGAACCACTAGACCTCCCAGAGCCTATCTATTTTCAGAAAAGGGAGACTGTTTTACATTTTCTGAGAAAATTGGTGAGAACCTTTGTTCTCTGAACTTTACCGTGTACACTCATTAGAATGTAATTTAGGAGGAGAGGGGAGGGTTGACAAGGGAGGGAAGAGGCACTCACCTCAGGGCATCATGAGGGCAAAAGCATGCTGTGAGAGAGCCAGGAGGCGGCCCAGGAAAAGCCGAGGAGAGACCCGCCCGTCCCGAAGGCCAAGTGTGGACAGGGCCCCGGGTGTTTGGGGAGAGAGTGCCACCCCCCTGCCTGACACCATCTCCAAAAGGAGATGAGGAATTTAGTGAATATTTTTTCTCTTAATTACTCTTTATGGATCTGTCACACATGAACATTTCTACAATTTTATAGAATCTTCTTATACTTTCTGCTTTTTGGCTCGCCTGCTTTTGTTTTTGGCCAATGTGAATACAGACTATAAAGGAGTTTTAGCCATTATTATCTGACCCAGATCCAAGGTGAGGATGGGATCCAGGGTGAGTAGCTCCAGTGGGCAGGAGGGATCACAGCTCCTGCAGCTGGGCAAGCAGGGTGGTGAGTCAGCTAATGCAGAGAGCGACAGGTAGGGTCGTGGGGAGCAGAGGCCTGGAGTCCGGGCCACAGGGCTGCACCGGCAGGAACCCTCCAGCAAAGGAGAGTCAGGACCCGGAAGAGGTGACTCTGGGCTCATGGAGTCTGCGTCTACCTGGAAGAGGTCTGTGGTTTACGTGCAGGGTCAAGAGGTCCAGGGCATGTGGACACTTGAGCATTTATGCAGGAAACTCAGGGACCCTTTCCCCACCACATCCTATCCAGGACTTACAAACGATTGCCTTTCATCATAAGGAGAAAACAGTTAGAGGCTGTGTAACAGGCGTTCATCATGAGTCTGGATACCGTCAATGTGGATTCCATGAATTCTGCCTCAAAATTAGAAGCAGTTTTCTCTGTCCCACACACTGAGCTCCTGTCTCTCCTATGCCATTTTAGGACCAAACAGTGGTGTAAAGTACATTCTCTAGGTTGGGATTTTTAAAAAAAAGCCTAGGAATAACTCAGTTGATAAAGATTTTTATTCCGATTCCTGGGTCTGAAGACTCTTCCCCCCCAGCCACTCCACGGAGCAGGACTGCACGCCTTCCATCCAGACTGACACTTACTAGTCAGGTGACCTTGGACCGACTAATTAACCTCTCTGGGCATCTGTTTCATCATTTGTAAAATAGGGATAAGAGCACCTTCCTCTTAGGGTTGTTATTAAGATAAAAGGAGTTAAATCCTGTAAAGTGCTAAGAACTGTTTCTGGTGCGCAGTAAAACCTACAGAAGGGGTCCACGGCTTACATCCTTCACTTGCATCCATTAGTACCCCGGCTTCCCCATTTGTAAAGACAAGCTATGCTGTCTTCCTCACGGTCACAACAATAATACAAATGCACACACTCAACTCGGAGAGAGTCACGGCAACTTGGGGCTTTTCCCTTCATTCTAATCAGTCACATTCAAGGCCACCAAGACACAAAGCCTAGGAGGATACAGAGCTAGAAGGGATATGAGATATTGAGTCAAACCCCTCATTTTTCAGACGAAAAACTTAAAGTGAAAAGTTACTATGGTCCTAGAGTTAGTTTGACAACAGTACCAGGAATGGAATTCAACAAAGTGAATTTGCCAGTGTCTGAAGGGGTGGTTCACACGCTGCCATCAGGTGCCTGTCAGGCAGCATTGCCATTGTTTATTGTCAGCCCCACCTGTTTTCCTTTCAGTGGCATGATCAATGGGGAAAATGCCTCGAGCTCTGCAGAAGAGGGTCACTATATAATCAGGTAGGGGTTGGCTAAGGGTGGGGCACAACTCATTCGAATAGAATCGACCGGGCTTGACTTCCTCTCAATGTTCTACTTCTGCATCGTGTATATCAAGCAGAGAGGGGCCCTTCTGTGTTATGGAACCCCACGCCCAAGCATCCTCTCTGAGGAGAAGAACCCTTTACACTGGCAAACTTGACCTTGAATACTGGATTCTATTTAAATGGGAAAAGAGCTCTGCTGGAGAAAGTTTGGACCTGTGGTGTTGAAGAGAGTGAGGTCTGTGAATGCTAAACAGGGCTCTGTTGTCAGTCAACATAATCCGAATCATTTCTGCTGTCTTGCGGAAGGAGCATAAATGGGGGCCCACGCACTACCATATTCCCAGACTTGAAGGTGAGGGGAAAACACCACAATGAATCCTGTCCTGAGGCAGCACTTCATAGGTGCGGCTATCTATTGGTTTGACCCCAGCTCATAGATATTTGTAGGATTTATTACCGTAATATCAAATGATGACCTCTACAAAGGTGCCTTTTATTTTAATTTGTCGTGAGTCCCGTTCCTTCCATCACTTTAGAATGGATCTGGGCTAAGCAAAGATATTTAACTGCTGAAATAGGGCTTTGTTGATTCTAATTATAAACTTGGAACTAAAAAGCCCAGTTTCTTCTTCCCTCTTCTCTGCCTTTAAAAGCTTTTGGAATTCAAGCCAAATCACCTCAGACTCCATCCTGCAGGGATGTGGGCTGCTGCTCATCATTACCTGCTAAGTCAACTGAAAGGATTTCCCTCACTTTGAAAAAATGCCTAAGACTCTTGTCCATGAGGGTATCGCACCCCTACCCCTTGTCTTCATTTCTATTCTGGGCGTGATATCAACACAAGATGTCACAGGCCAGGCACAGCATCAGGAGACTCAGGGCTTGAGGTCCTGGGGTAGCCAGGGATGGGGAGGAGACGTTAGGTATTTATTAGCCCCCTACCTCCCTCTGCTAGTCTTTCTTTCTGGCCACACACAATGCTGGACTGTGAGCTTGATCCTTGGCACATCTCTGCCGCAGCTGCCACTGTCCTGGGCTGGGCTTCTCTCTCTCTGGATCTCAAGTCCATTGCCATCTTCCACCCCAGTCTGTCCTGCTGCCCCTCCCCCTTCCCCTAGCCTCACCCCATTTCCTGAAGCTACTCAGCTATTGGCTTGATCTTTCTGACTTTGGTCTTCACCTAACAAAAACCAAACAAAATCCCCCCTCCTCAGTAGGTACTACTCATACTACTCAGCAATAAATAGGAACAAATGATTAATACACACAACCACAGATGGATGTCAACGGCATTAGGGTGAGTGAAAAAAAAAAAGCCAATTTCAAAGGTTACATACTGTATGAGTCCATTTCTATAACATTCTCAAAAAGACAAAATATGGAGATGGAGAACAGATCAATGGCTGCCAGGGGTTAGGGCTGGGGAGACAGTGTGACTATAAAGCGGGAACACGAGGCAGGTTTTCCGTGGTGATGGAATAGTGCTGGACTCTGACTGCGTGATGAGGTTATACAAATCTATGTATGTGATACAACTTATTAGAACTATACCCCACCCCCAAAAAAGAGTGGATGTAAAAAAACCCTGATGAAATCTAAATAAGGTCTATATTTGAGTTAACAGAATTGTACCAATGCCAATTTCCCAGTCTGACAATATACTAAGGTTTTGTAAGATACTATCATTGGGGGAAGCCAGGTGAAGGGTAAACAGGAATTCTTCACACTATTTTTTCAACTTCCTACAAATCTTAAACTATTACAAAGAAATATATATATATGTATCTCCTCAATAGCAAGGTCATGAGTTCCATCCCTAGCAGCAGCATGCCCCAAGAAAGGTCAAAAAATGACAAGCAGAATGCCAAAACCATAACTCATTTGTGTGGAATTCTTAATGAAAATATCATATAGAATTTAGGGCCAAGTTTAAAAAGCACTGGTATTGGGGCTGGCCCCGTGGCCGAGTGGTTAAGTTCGCGCGCTCCGCTGCAGGCGGCCCAGTGTTTTGTTGGTTCGAATCCTGGGCGCGGACATGGCACTGCTCATCAGACCACGCTGAGGCAGCGTCCCACATGCCACAACTAGAAGGACCCACAACGAAGAATATACACCTATGTACCGGGGGGCTTTGGGGAGAAAAAGGAAATAATAAAAAAAAAAATAAAAATAAAAAGCACTGGTATTTAAAAAAAATATAAAAACAAAACAAACAAAACTGGATAAGTCACATGATTTAACCTGTGTTACGTCTTCAGCTGTCAGAACTCAAACAGTGGGCACATAAAACGGAGATGACATTCAATTTAAATGTGTCACATCACTCAAATCAGGCTGGCTTTTCTCGTGGCAATTGTTTTCTGTCACGTAGTTCTTATTCTACTGTGCTGAGTATTAATTTCTTCTTACATGAACAGCAGTCCCTAACCTACACGACTATCGTGCGGAATATGATCCTGAGACCATCTGGAAAAGGAACAGGGAAATTCTCTAACAATTCATGCATTCCAGAAAGGTATCAAAGAAGCCAGTAAAATAACCCTTAATATTCTCAAATAACATGAGAATATTTAAAGGAAACATGGCACCTTAAAAAAAAATAACTGTTCTCACATGACTTGAGCACTTCCAGGGCTTTAAGAAAGGAGGCGTTTGGATTTTTCTACTTTGACTTGGCAGCTGAGTTAAGGCGTAGACAATCCCCATCTTTATCTGCTGAGAAAGGGCAAATATGAGCGACCACATCTTCCCAGCTCTCCAAAGACAGCAGGGTGAAAGCACTGAGGGCATACCCACGGACTGCGAGGACGGCGGGAGGGCCCGTGCCGGCAGGAAGCTTTCCAGCATCAGCGTCTGCCCTGCTGAACCTCACTCGAGGCTCCCCAGGCGTTTTTCTTTGCATTTGTAGAGATTCCTCCCATATGCTCTGAGCGTGAGTTTACAGAAAATCAAAATGAAGATGCATTAGTTCATTCCTCCTTCCTAGGACAGGAAGGAAAGCACGAGGTTTGAGAGTCCAAAGAAGGGGCTGGCCTTGCAGCAGACACATTTATAATGATGGTTATCCTAAGTCTAACTTGGTTTTCGGCATGGAAATTCTTAGCGTTTGACCTGTATGAGAGAAAGAGCTTGAAGGGCAGAAGGATGTCTGCTTGTGAGGCTGCAACTGCGGGGCTGATGGAGAGCCAAGGCGGAGCTGGGCAGGTCAGGCCAACAACATAATCAGGTACACGGTCCCATTAGAGAGGGTTATTGACTGGCTGGGGTGACAGCACCCTTCAGATCGCAAACCTGAAACTCATGGGGAAAATCATTAACAGCAGAGCTCACTTATTTCATGCAAGCTTAATGCATAACTATTGATTAGAAGACAGAATAGCTGGGGATAGCCTTCCACGTATACCTTCATTTGTTCACTCAATCACTAATTCTACAAACATTTTTTGAATAGTAGCTTTGTGCCGGGCTGCGGTGACCCAAGGATGAATAAACACAGAGCACCCCAAAAAGGCTTCCTGGAGACGGTGAATTTTGACACTGGTGCAGAGGTGTCCAGGGCAGAGGCCTCTAAACCACGGTCCTCTGAACTCTAGGTCAGTGACGTTTTACCATGTGCTCCATGAACAAAGGGTTTTGTAGTCAAATCACTTTGGCAATGTTGTATTAATTGTCTCAATTTTGCATGTTAAAGGTGCTGAGAAGTCCTACAGTAAAGACTTCACTACCTCCCAGGATCTAGTTTGGGAAGCACTGCTCCCGGGACGACGGACTGGGAACGAGGTGGAGGGACCCCCGGCACACATGGTGAAATGACGGGGTCCAGCAGGTCAGACTTCACGTCCCTGAAACGTCCAGGGCTCAGTCCACACAAGGCAGCCACTCTCCAGAAATGGCACTGCTATCCAGTCACCTGATGGGAAGCCGTGTGATATGCAGGCAGGACACTTACCAACTCTCTTCTGCTTCAGACACAGAGAGAGAATTCCTCTTGCACAGAATCTCAGCATCACAGAGGGTGGGAGCTGAGAAGACTGCTGGGAAAGCCCCGGTACAATCCTCTCACTCCACAGGCGAGTCTGGACAAAGCTCTGAAGAAACCCTGGGCTCTGACCCCAGCCGACGCCCTAGTGACCAGCGCCTGCATTTCACGTTCTAGAGAACAGCTAGAGTAGTGTCGGTGCTAAAAGACAATTACTCAGTCGCTCACGTCAACTGCAATATTTCTAACATCACTACATAAAAATAAGAACAATGATAAAATATACAGCCATTTTCTTGGAAGCATTCATTGAACACTTCAGGGAAAATAATATAAAGTTGTATGAAGGCTAAAGAGTTAGCATGGCCTCAAGAACATCATTATCTGACAGCACCTCCTCCCACCGCTATGCCAATGAAATGTTTTTCTATCTCTGGTGTTCCTATAATCTTATTAACCTCTTGGCTCATAGCGCTTATTACTCTGGAAACAGCTTTTTTTTTTTTTTCCTTCTAAGCCCAACTTATCCAAGACTATCAGTCTAAAAACTATAAATAGCCTAAGTAAAATGATCAGTGACAGGAAAATGTAGGCTACAGCTAATGAACTGAGGAACAGGTTTAAAATAAAATGGGAGAACCAGGTGATAAGATCCCACCACTTTCTTGTTTCCGTCCTGGATTTCCTATAGTCATTAAAATGGCACTGCACAAAAGGAATATATACAAATATAGTTGGTCTGGTTTTACAAAGCAAGCCAGTCAATTTTCCAAGCAACCTGACATGTCTGCTCTTTTTTAAAAACAGCTTTATTAAGCTATAATTCACACACTATCCAATTCTCCCATTTGAGGTATAAAATTCAGTGGTTTTTAGTATATTCACAGATTTGTGCAACCATTACCACAGTCAATTTTAGAATGCTTCATCACCTCAAAAAGAAAACCCATACCCTTTAGCTATCACCCACATTCTTTCATTCCCCTTAGCTCTAAACAACCCATAATCTCCTTTTATCTCTGTAGATCTGCCTATTCTGGACATTTCATATAAACGGAATGGTATGTGGTCTTTTGTGACCAGCTTATTTCATTTTGCATAATATTTTCAAGGTTCATCCAGGTTGCAGCATAAATCAGTAATTCATCTCTTTTTATGGTCAAGTAATATTCCACTGTATGCATACACTAAATTTTATTTATCCATTCATCAGTTTACAGACATTCAGGTTGTTATACCTTTTAGTTATTATCAATAACATTGTTATAAACATTCATGTCAAGTTTTTGTATGAATTTTGATTTTCATTTCTCTTGGGTATCTACCTAGAAGTAGACTTGCTGGGTCATAAGATAACTATGACTACCCATGTGTGGAACTGCCAGACTTTTTACCAAAGTGGCTGCACCATTTTACGCTCCCATCAGCAATGTATGAGGGTTCTGGTTTCTCCAAACCCTTGTCAACATTTACTATTACCTGACTTATTGATTCTAGCCATCCTAGTGGGCATGAAATCTCTCTCATCTTGTTTTGATTTACATTTCCTTATGACTGATGATGTTGAGCATTTTTTCATGTGCTTATTGGTCATTTGGAAATCTTCTTTGGAGAAACATCTATTCAAGTGCTTTCCCCATATTTTAATTGGATTGTTTGTCTTCTTATTATTGAGTTATAAGTGTTCTTTAAATATTTGGACACAAGTCCTTTATAAGATATATGATTTGAAAACATTTTCTCCCGTTTTATGGGTTGTCTTCACATTCATGAAGGTGTACATTGAAGCACAGCTATTTTTAATGTTGATAAAGTCTAATTTACTTTTTTTCTTTTGCTGTTTGTGTTTTGGTGTCATGTCTAAGAAACCTTTGTCAAATCACAAGTCATGAAGATTTCACTTTCTCTGAAGAGTTCTACAGTTTTACTTCCTGCATTTAAGTCTTTGCTCCACTTCCAGTGAGTCTTTGTACATGGTGTGAGGCAAGGGGCCCTCTTCACTCTTTTGCATGCAGCTATCCAGTTGTCCCAGTACCCTTTGCTGAAAAGATATTCTTTCCACATTGGATGGTCTTGGCACCCTTGTCAAAAGTCAGTTAATCGTAGATGTACGTTTATTTGTGGACTCTGAATCCTATTTCACTGATACATATGTCCAAGCTCGTGCCAGCACCACGCAGTCTTCATCACTGTTGTTTTGTAGTAAGTTCTGAAATTTGGAAGTGTAAGTCCTCCTAGATTTTAAGTAATAGTTCATTAAATAATTTGCTGTTCTTTTTTGAGATTTTTTTGGCTATTCTAGGTCCCTCGAAATTCCATATGAATTTTAGATTTGGCATGTCAAGTTCTACAGGGAAGACGGCTGAGATTTCAATAGCAATTGTGTTGAATCTGTACATAATTTGAGGAATACGGCCATCTTAACAATATTGTCTTCTAATCCATGAAGGTGGGATTTTTTTTCCCACTTATTTAGGTTTTCTTTCTTTTTTTCAGCAATCTTTTTAGTTCTTAGTGTACAAGTTTTACACTTCTTTGCTTAATTTATTCCTAAGTATTTTATTCTTTTTGGTGCAATTACATAAATGGAATTGTTTCCTTAATATCATTTTCAGATTGTTCCTAGTAGTGTACAGAAATAAAATTAATTTTAGTATATTAATCTTATATCCTGCAACCTTGCTGTTATGGGTTGAATTGTGTCCCCTAAAAATATATATATTGAAAAAAGGACATGTTGAAGTCTCCCAGTAGCTCAAAATGCAACTTATTTAGAAATAGGGTCATCGCAGCTGTAATTAGTTACTATGAGGTCATACTGGAGTAGGGTAGGCCCTTGATCCAATGTGACTGGTTTCATTATAAGAAGAGGAGAGAGACGCACTGGACAGAGACGGCCGTGTGATGATGAAGGCAGAGACTGGAACGATGCATTTACAAACCAAGAAACCCCAAGGATTGCCAACGAGCACCAGAAGCTAGAAGAGGCAGGGAAGGATGCTACTCAGAGTCTCAGAGGGACTGCCAACACCTTGAGTTTGGACTTCCAGCCTCCACAACTGTGAGAAAGTAGATTTCTAGTGTTTTAAGTCACCCCGTTTGTGGCACTTTGTTACAGTAGCTTTAGGAAACTAATGTACTTGCTGAATTTTCTTATTAGTTTTAATAGTTTTTTAGTGGAGTCCTTAAGATTTTCTACATACAAGATCATATTATCTGTGAGTAATTTTACTTCTTCTTTTCAATCTGGATGCCTTTTATTTCTTTTGCTAATTTAACTGCCCTAGCTAGAAGCTCCAGTATAAAATTCTATAATGTAATAATTATAAAAATGCAATGTTGGGTTTGTTAAACATGTAATACGTACAACAATATCACCAAAAAGGGGGAAGGGAATAGAGCGATACAGGAGGAACATCTCGATATCTCACTGGCATCAAGTTAGTGTAAATCTGAAGCTAATTCTAGGACAAATTACCAAAACTGACTCAAGAAGAAATAGAAAGTATGACTAGATCCATAAAAATGAAGACAGGAATTAGTAACTAAAAAAACTACCCACAAAGCAAAGCCCAGGTCCATATGGCTTCACTGCTGAATTCTACCATTTAAAGAAGAGCTTTGTTTTTGTGAAGAACCTGTTTCGTAAAGAATTGTTTGTTTTTGTGAATTTGAGTTACCATCTGAAGTCATTTTCTTAGCCCAAGACGGCTTTGTCCCACGCACATCCCTTGTGCTGTTATTGGCAAATATGTTACATTTCTATAAGTTATAGGTCCAAAATTATATTATATATATATAGTTTTATACAATTATTTTTTAAATCAGTTTAGAGAAGAAAGGAGAAGACATATGGATTTCTACTATGTTTTAAAATTACTTTTACTGGTGCTCTTTGTGTTTCTCATGTGGGTTCAAATCACTTGCTTTCAGCCTGAAGCACTTGCCTTAGTGTTTCTTGTAAGGCAGACTGTTATCAACAAATCTTCTCTTTGCTTTGTTTATCTAGGACTATCAGTATTTTGTTTTCATTTTTGAAAGACAGCTTTGCTGGATATAAGATTTTTGGTTAACACGTTTTTCATTTATGTACTTTGAATATGTTGTTCCACTGTCTCTGGCCTCTGTCATTTCTTTTTTTTTTCTTTTTCTACTTTTTATTGTGGTAACATTGGTTTATAACATTATATAAATTTCAGGTGTACGTCATTATGTTTCCATTGCTGTGTAGATCACACTGTGTTCACCACCCGAAGACTGATTACCATCCATCACCACACACGTGTGCCCTGTCACCCCTTCCGCGCTCTTCCCTCTTCCTTTCCCCTCTGGTAACCACCACTCTAATCTCTGTCTCTGTGTGATTGTTTGTTGCTGTTTTTATCTTCTACTTATGAGTGAGATCATATACTATTTGACTTTCTCCCTCCGACTTATTTCACTCAGCATAATACCCTCAAGGTCCATCTATGTGGTCACAAATGGCTGGATTTCATCATTTCTTATGGCTGAGTAGTATTCCATTGTGTATATATATTACATCTTCTTTAACCATTCACCACTTGATGAGCACTTTGGTTGTTTTCAAGACTTGGCTATTACTAATAATGCTGCAATGAACATGGGGGTACATATATCTTTACGCATTCGTGTTTCCATGATCTTTGGATAAATACCTAGCAGTGGAATAGCTGGATCATACAGTAGTTTTATTGTTAATTTTTTGAGGAATCTCCATACTGTTTTCCATAGTGGCTGCACTATTATACATCCCCACCAACAGTGTATGAGGGTTCCCTTTTCTTCACATCCTCTCCATCACTTGTTATTTCCTGTCTTGTTAATTATAGCCATTCTGACGGGAGTGAGGTGATATCTCATTGAAGTTTTGATTTGCATTTCCCTAATAATCAGTGATGTTGAATATCTTTGTATGTGCCTCTTGACCATCTGTGTATCTTCTTTGGAAAAACGTCTCTTCAGATTTTTTGCCCATTTTTTAATTGGGTTGTTTATTTCTTTGCTGTTGAGATGCATGAGCTTTTTATATATTTTGGATATTAACCACTTATCAGATATATGGTTTCCAAATATCTTCTCCCAGTTGTTAGCTTGTTTTTTCATTTTTTTTTTTGATGGTTTCTTTGCTGTGCAGAGCTTTTTAGTCTGATGTAGTACCATTTGTTTATTTTTTCTTTTGTTTCCCTTGCCTGGTCAGACACGGTGTTTGAAAATATGCTGCTAAGACCAATGTCAAAGAGCATACTGCCTATGTTTTCTTCCAGAAGTTTTATGGTTTCAGGTCTTACATTCAAGTCTTTAATCCATTTTTGAGTTCATTTTTGTGCATGATGTAAGATAATGGTCTACCTTCATTCTTTTGCATGTGGCTGTCTAGTTTTCCCAACACCATTTATTGAAGAGACCTTCCTTTCTCCATTCTTGGCTCCCTTGTCAAAAATTAGCTGTCTGTAGACATGTGGGTTTATTTCCGGGCCTCGATTCTGTTCCATTGATCTGTGTGTGGCCTCCACTCTTTCTGATAAGAAGTCAGATGTCAATCTGGATCTTGTTTTTTCTTTTTTTTGGTGAGGAAGATTGTCCCTGAGCTAACATCTGTACCAATCTTTCTCTATTTTGTATGTGGGATGCTGCCACAGCATGGCTTGGTGAGCAGTGTGTAGGTCTGTGCCCAGGATCCAAACCCGCAAACCCAGGGCTGCCAAAGCAGAGTGCACAAACATAACCACTATGCCACGAGGCTGGCCCCTGGATCTTGTTTTTTTATTGTCTGATAATCTCTGCCTTTTGATTGGATTGTTTAATTCATAAATATTTAATGCCATTCATAGAGTTGCATTTACTTTTTTGCTATTTTGCTTTTTGCTTCCTATGTCTCTTGTATTTTCCTCCCTCTATTCCACCTTCATTCCTTTCTTTTGCATTAAGTTAATATATTCTAATGTAGCATTTAAATTTCTTTAATGACTTCTCACATTTTTTGAATTATTTCCTTAGTGATTGCTCCCTTTAAGCGGTGAGTTGCTTTTCTCTTGCTGCTTTCAAGATTTTCTCCTTGTCAAACATCTGCAAATCATGTATCTGATAAAGAGTTAATATATAAAATATATAAGGAACTCCTACAGCTCAATAGCAAAGATAAATAAACAAGTTGATTTTAAAAAAGGGCAAAAGACCCAAATAGACATTTCTCCAAAAGGACATACAAATGCCAACAGGTACCTGACACGGTGCTCACCATCACTAATCATCAGGGCAGTACAAATCAAAACCACAATGAGATACCATCTCACACCTGTTTGGATGGCTATTATGAAAGAAAAAGATAACAAATGTGGGTGAGGATGTGGAGGAAAAGGAGCCTTTGTACACTGCTTGTAGGAAAGTAAACCGATATAGCCATTATGGAAAACATAAGGGAAGTTCCTCAAAAGTTAAAAATAGAACTACTATATGACCCAGCAAACCCTCTTCTGGGTATATATCCCAAATCATTGAAATCAGTATCTCTAAGAGATGCCTGCACTCCCATGTTCATTGCAGCATTATCGACAATAGCAAAGACACGAAAACAACCTAAATGTCTCCCGACAGAGGAAAGGATTAAAAAAATGTGGTATGTACATGAAATGAGATATTATTCAGCCTTAAAAAAGACAGAAATCCTGCCATTTGCTACAACATGAGTGAACCTGAAATACATTGTGCTAAGTGAAACAAGCCAGACATGGAAGAACAAATACTACACAATCGCACTTATATCAGGAACCTGAAATAGCCAAACTCATCGAAGCAGAGAGTAAACTGGTGGTTACCAGCAGCCAGGGGAGGGATGTGAGGAGGTGTTGGGCAAAGGGCACATAGCTTCACTTACATAAGATGAGTAAGTCCTAGAGAGCAACTGCACAGCATGGTGCATATCGTTAACAACACTGTGTTGCATACTCAAAGATTTGTTAGGGCAGAGGTTGACAATGATGGGGAGATGGGTTTATTAGTACTCTTCTAGTGCTAGGTGCTTTTCATACACTGTCTCTACTCCTCACAGCGACTCTCTAAGGTGACATTTTGTAATTCCAACTGGCTGTACGCCATTTTCAGCTGGCTGGTACAAGGACAGAAGACACATTTCAAGGCACCTAACGTCAGCTTTAAGTTGTCCATGACTGCGAGAAGGTCACTAAGAGTCTGAAAGTCTTCACCACACTTATTCTTGCCTGCTTGCCGACACCCACCAGATCAGGAACCGAGAATAAGAGACTCTGGAAAAGCGATGATCACCTTTTTTTTTTTTTTTTTTTTAAAAAAACAAAACTACAAGATAAAGATACTATTTTTTTTTCCGGATTAGTTAACTGAAGCTCAGAGAGCTTAAGAAACTTGCCCAAAGTCACACAATGCCTAAATGAGAGATCTGTGATTCAAACCCAGCTTTGCCTGGAGCCTTTGTCCACCCTGTGCTTCGTTACTGCACATCCTAACAGGAATATATAACCAGACATTTGAAGCCACAGGCCTGGAAATCATCAGAAAAGCCTAGGCTGCTTCTATTAAATCTTTCCAGCCCCGAACTCAGAGCACTAATCATCCCTTCTTATGAATCTCCCTGTTGTGGCATCTGTAACAATTAGGCACCCTGATCTGTCACATGTCTGTCTCTCTCTCTGGCCTGTCAGCCTCCGAGAGCAGGGATCACATCTTTGCAACTCCAGCACCTTGTCTGGAACCTGGCACAGAGAAGGCACTAAGTACGTGTTTGCTGGAATGACTGCATGAAGAAAGGCAAGCTGAGTCACCAAATTCACACAGACAACAAATCCCCAAGGGCTTAGCGTTGGGAAGACCCTCTTTAGGGGGCAGAGAGAAGAACGCAGGAGGAGTATTGGCAGAGCTGAGAGACATCCAGAAGGATGATGAGCTGCTGAGGTCACAGGAAGATACAATTTTAGGAGGAGGGGGTGGTTAACATTTTGTGGGGCTCACCCTCCAGACTCAAGTCCATCCATTTGATATGAGGAAGCTTAGGGAAAGAGGGAACTCCTTTCTGGATCTGAGCCGGGGAAGTGCTGGGAACGGTACCAAACTGGAGCAGCTCAGGACACTCCGAGGGGCCGGAGGAAGCACCCTCCTCACTCTGAGGAGAACCTAGAAATCTCCTAGCCTCTCCTAGGCTTTCCCATGGGCTTCACAGCAGTCCATCCAGGATGCACTCTCATGTCACAGCTATAAGAATACATTTCTCCCCAAGGGAGGAAAATGGCATCTCTGGGGGATCAATGCATTGCCTTGTGACTCTGACAAAAGACGATCTGGGATCCTACACACTGTGTGGCGGGCAGTGGGAGTCTTCAGGAGCCACCACCACATGCCCAGGTCCCTGCATTATAAACATAGTGTGCCCAGTGTGGGGAAGTGGTGGGGGGGACACGAGGCTTCTTTACTGATCAGCAGAAACCCAGGGGGTAGAGTTGTAGTGTGGTCTTAGAGGACACGCTGATTGAGTCAGCTCACCCCAAGGGAGTGGTCAGCTGGGAGCTGCTTGTCCCCTCCACACCCCTGGCCTGGGCAATTCTGTGCCACTTATCATTGCTATTAGTCAGCTTAAACATGAACATTTCAACAAAGTTTATTTTATGGTTAAACCAGAGGTACCAGTCACTGACACAGTTTTCAATTTGGAGAAATAAATAAAATGAGATAGTAGCAGCTAACCCAGTCCTCTCCTGGTCTGCCAATTTATCTCCTATATGTATTCCGGATGTGATTATTGGCACATAATGACACAGAAGGATTAGATAATGGCTACAAATCTGTAATTTCTCCCTTGCAGAAGATGATGAATATTTTTTCAGCTGCTCCAATCAATGGTATAATTACCTCATTAGAAGTATTAGCCAAAACAAATATACCACACTACCTTAACACTCATTTGCTTCCTTCCCTTTAAAAATATACATTAAAACTCAGTGTCGCAGTTAATGTGACATCCGTCCTATCCACTCTCTGGAAGAGTTTTCTCATTGCCGTCCCTGAGGTCCCCTCCTCAGTCATGGCCCCCTGAAGTGCTCTCAGTAGTGACCACTCCTCCGTTCTGGGACCCTTTCTGCTTGTGGCCTCCAGGCAGCCGAGACCTCTCCCACCCTTCATCATTTATTTTCTGACTTTTCTCCTTTCACCCCCGAAGCACGCACTAAAGATCTGTCGTGGGCCATCCCCTCTTCCTCACGCTCTCCCCTCCAACGCACTATCTTCTCGTATGGGCTCGGCATCTCTATTCAAGGTCCCTCCGAGGCCCATTTCTAGGGCTGGTTCCCCATCAAGCCCCAGAACCCACATCCAAACGCCCTCCTGGACAGTTTCTCCTGAGCAGCCTGGTGGGCACCTCAAACTCCACAGAAATTCACTGGGAACCTACCACCCAGGCTCTGTGCTACCCGCTAAGGGAAGTGTGTGAATAAGACACTCAGTTCTTGTGCTCACAGTACATGTAACCAAACTCATCTTCCTTCCCACACACTGGCTCTCCCCACCTCCCCACCAATCCCAGAACTCCAATTTATATTTAAGGCACTGCCACCCAACCCAACACCTGGGCGTGAAGCCTCAGTACCATGTGATGTGTTCCTCTCCCTTGCTCCCATGGCTAGTCGGTTGCGAAGGTCCAGGAATTCACTGGAAAACACCCTCTCCTCCACAGTCCCTCTGCCCTCACCCACCTACTGGCTGGACCATTCAAATGCAAATGAACCTTAACTGACCGCCAGCTTGCTCCACTCCCATCCATTCCAAACACAGCAGTCTCCTGAATGAGAGTTCTGGAAGCATGGATTCTCTGCTACCTCCTCAAGGGCTCCCCACCCGCACCAGAATACACTCATCTAAAGCTCTCCGCGAGCAGGTAGCCAGCCCCCCACCCCTGCACCTTTCCAACTGCTCCCGTCTGTGTACGTTCCACTGCAACAACATCAACCCGCAATCTATTCCAAGACTGTCCTGCCTCTGTGCCTTCGCTCAGTCCGTTCCCTCAGAAGCGCCGTTTCTCCACCCTCATCTCTGAAAAAGTCCAAACTCTAACCACAGTTCAGAGCTTGGCTCAAACACCACCACCTCCTGAAGCCTCGGCTAAGTCCATGCCTCCCTCAGACAGAAGGAACCTCTCGGTCCTGGTTCCCAGCCGCTCTGAACACAACCGCCTCGTGTACAGGGTTCTTTCTGTCTGGCTGACCTCTGTGACCGTCACAGAGCAGAGTGCAGCGTCTCGCCGGACTCAGTAAGGAGTGGGGGAATGAATGAAGTGGATGAGCCCCTGCTGGTGCTCTTTCCGTGAGAGAACTGCTAAATTTTGAAAGGTGGCATTTCACAAAGACATCTCCAATCTATTAATTAGAAAAGTAAATAGATAATTAAATAAACAGACGGAAGGCGGTGAGAAGCCAGCCACCTCTCACATACAAAGCCTGCCTCCCTTTGGGGGTGTGTGTTACAGCTGAACTGATTCCCGCAGGACTTTCTTTTGTCTCTGTGAGCACTTTGGGTAATTCTTCCAGTTTTCAGTTCTTTTAACACAGTGGTAGTTTTAATATTTCTGATTTAACTAGTTTCTGCTGAGAAAACCAAGTTACCCTCAGAAAAGCCATTTAATTTCATGTAGATAGGAGGGGAAAAGAAACCTGACAGAGTCACACCATAATTGTATCACCACGGCTCTGGCACTGAGAAACGATTTCCACAAAGCAGAGTCACACTGTGCCCTGCACAGCTGGGGTCCATTCTGGGATGCAGGGCTGTAAATGTGGTCAGAGACTGTGAGGCCCCCCACTGCATAGGAGGAAGACTGGCGTACAGAAGTCAATACCCCTTGCAGTGGAATAAAAAACAAATGTGCGTCTCTCAGCTGTGGATGAGATTCACTTTTTGGAAAGAAAACCTTTCCTCAAAAATGGCACAGAAAGCTCCCTTTTGATGCATGTTACTGTATATTGGTGAATAAGGAAAACACTCCCACTTACATCATCGTCCCCCCTCCATTGTTTAAAATCGTAATATCATTTCTAACCTTCGTGGTCACAGTTTTTGGGGATGCTGCTGCTTCATGGATGGGGGACCTAAGACAGTGCTGATCAAAGGGGTTCAGAAGTACCAGCTTTAGCATCACCTGGGAGCTTGTTGGCATGAAGCAGCTCAGGCCCCACTCCAGGCGTGCCGTATCAAAACCTGCACCCTCAGGGGGCTTGTCTGTGCATTTCCCTCTGAGAAGCACTGGTCTAGGTCACGGTGTTTCTGAACCTGACTCTTTGAAGAAGAATCGCCTGGGATGCTTATAAAACATACACAGTTTCCCAGGGCCATTGCCTAGCATGATTCAGAAGGTCTGAGATTGGACGTGATTCGGACTAAACGAGATAGTGAAATTAATATAAGTGACATGATGCCTGACACACAGAAGGCAGAGAACAGTCTCTAATCCCCCTGCCCCTGCTGTCATCACCACTGCCAGCAGGGCTGTCAGATTAGCAAATAAAAACACATTCTGCTCAGTTAAATAGGAATTTCGGGTAAACAAATAATAGCTTAATATAAGTATATCCCAAATATTATATGAGACATTTATACAAAAATATCTCAAATTCAAATTTAACTGGGCATCCTGTATTTTAGCTGGCGGCTCTAATGACCCAGATTTTGCACTACTGCAAAAGGGGAGTGCAAAAGGGGAGTGGGTGGCAGATAAGACTGGAAAAATAGATCAGACGCAGATCGCGGAGAGCTTCAAATGCCATTCCAAGGAGTTGAAATTAGTCTATACACTGACTGGCAAGCACTGTGAGCAGAGATGCGATGCGACACAGCCCTCCACCCCTTCCCCCGGAGTGATCAGAAGAGCAATGTCAGGAAGGGACAAGAGTCTCCATCCCAAAGACCCTTTAGGAAGGGAGCCCAGAGAATGAAAGATCATAGTCATGGCCAGTGACCATGTTACACAGAAGAAAGAAGTCAAAATTTCAAAACCTTAAATTTACCTTACATTTATCCTAAACTCTTAAACCACTTATTTATACCCTGCCCTAACCCGTAACAATAATGTAAGCCGGCTCCCTGACTTCTCTTTTTCAAGGGATAACTGGTGCACAGCGGAGCCCAGCCTTATCCACAGAGAGCTGTTTGCGACTGGAAAAAAAGATACAGAGTAACAGACCAAAAGCCAAACTTCCAGTGTGCTTCCTGTGCATACTTAGCCAGAGCCCTGAATGTGGTTTCTGGACACCCCGAATATCTGGTACAAAGCCCCAGCTTTTGGACACCCCGAATATCTGGTACAAAGCCCCAGCTGTCAAGTCGAGCCACTACTTGGGGGCTCTCGGCTCCTCCTCATGGTCTGTTTGCTCATCTGTAACATGATTCTTAAGAAGCCTAGGTATCTAGCTTCCTCATCCACAGCACAGAAACCTCAGGGGATGATTAGAGGCAGGTACAATGGCAGCAGTGACAGGATGATGGAAGGGGGTAAAGAAAAAATGAAGTATTGTATAAAGAATAGAAATAGACGCCCTGAATCATCGGGAAGCATTTAAATTGTATATGATCCATTTAGAAATAACATAAAACATTTTGATTTCCACTTAAAAGATGGGCTTAGACAAGAAGAGCGCTTGACTTTTAGAGAGAAGCTTTATCCATCTAAATAAATACCTCACTTCTCAAAAAAGTTACATAAGCGAAATCATACTTACTAATCTAATGACTATTTATCAGATTCCCAGTGAACTAAAAATTGCCTACAGAATGTTCCAGGTTATATATTCGTTCCCCTCTGGATTTTAAGTAGAATCACTTGTCCACACCCAAATCTCTCCCTCTACTCTCAAACATTCCCCAAGAGGCTCAAAAGGAATTCAGCAATCCAGAACATTCTCAGTGGGAGGCCATTACAGCAAACCCATGACCAGAATTACTCTGGAATCCCTGAGGAAGCTACAGGAGCAGCTACTATTGACAAAGAACTGGAGCCCCATCAGGACCCTGATCCCTGCGGAACTGCAAGAAACGGGGCAGGAAAAGCTGCTCTGTTCTCTCTCTCTTTGCTTTTTTTTTTTTTTTGGTGAGGAAGATTGTCCCTGAGCTAACATCTGTGCCAATCTTCCTCTATTTTGTATGTGGGACGCCACCACGGCATAGCTTGATAAGCGGTGTGCAGGTCTGGGCCCAGGACCCGAAACCATGAACCCCAGGCCACGAAGCAGAGCGTGTGAACCTAACCACTATGCAACTGGGCTGGCCCCTCTGTTCTTACATTTTTATCTGTCTAGGACTCACGGCCAGTTCCAGTATCTCCTCCAACACAGGAGACAGGTGAACGCCATCCATCTCTGAAGATGGCTCGGAGCACCCAACCACCTCCAAAAGGGCTTCCTTCTAACTGTTTTCTCTCTTTTCTTTTTGTATTCTGTTAAAACTTATATAACACAAAATCTGCCATTTTAGCCATTTTTAAGTATAATTCAGTGGCATTAATTACATTCACAATGCTGTGCAACCATCACCTCCATCTCTCTTCAAACATTTTCATCACTCCAAATAGAAACTATTAAGCAGTAACTCGCCACTCTCTCTGCCTGCAGCCCTCATATTCCAACCCTATCTCTGTCTCAATGAATTGGCCTCTTCTAGATAATTCACATAAGTGGAATCATATAATCTTTTGTTCTTTTGGGTCTGGCTTATTTCACTTAGCATGTTTTCAAGGTTCACCCATGTTGTAGGAGGTATCAGAATTTTTTCTTGTTTTAAAATTTCTTTTTTGGTTTATTATTTGGTTTTTCTTGTTTTGTTTTACCTTTTGCTTTTTGCTATCCAATTTATCATCCCTCCTTCCAATTTTGAACGTCATTAACCATCACACAACTTGCTCCTGTCCGTCGATTTCCCTCCTTCACAATGGGCGAAGCATCTTCCTTACGCTTTAGCTCCGTCACTGACAGGAGGCATTTGCTGGAGCGACGGCAGCCTTGCCTTCCACACCGAGTGAACACACTGTGTTTTCCTGTTCATCCTGAATCTTCGGAGGTTTTTCCTGAGTGTGGTAGAAATCTCTTTGCTGATCCACCCTGAGTGAGCCTATAGAAGCCAAGGATGGCGACATAAAAGGATATGGTCCCAGAAGGGTTGGGGGGAAAGAACACACACAAGGCCAGAGAGGTAAACGGGATTCTTGAATCTGGAGATAACAGCCCGCTCCCTGAGCCTCTCCTAATATGCCCCCTCCTGCTCTCCCACTGACAAGGGCATCACCACCTCCCAGGAGGGCAGGAGAGGCCCCTCGGGTAGAGCTGGTTTCACTTAGTCATTGGGAGGGCAAAAGGACCCCATCCCGAAACTAGCTTGGGAGCTTAAAACGTGAGCCCTCACCCCGGCTCTCTCCTCCCTTTGGTGGCACATTATATTCATATTAACTAGTTAGGGGCGGCCTTCCCGCCACGTGGAGTCAGCCTCTTTGCAGAAAAGGGACATAGATTTCATCTCACTTTGGTTCATGCAAATCCCTCTCCAGGACAAAGATATTCTTGGTAAAGATTTTACTTAAAACAACTTATTCTCTTCTCTTTGGACACTATAAATACCCAAATTTGAATACCAAAAGCCATCAGGAATGTATAATTTATTTGCTGTATTGATCTTTGGTAATTCAAACGCAACAGAAATATTCCCAAAATGCTTGTTTCTCCGAAGAACAACAAAAAAATCTCAGTCTCTTAGAAGAAGGCTGGAAAGCACCTTATGAACACCCCGTGTCACGCAGAGCAACGCCCAGCCTTCACACCCTCTCTTCCTGACTCACGAAGTGCACACCAGCGTTAAGCAGCCCCTTTACCTTCTCTGCGAAGAGCCTGATCCTGTGCTGTGCATCTAAACAGAACTCCTCTCCCAGGCACTAACCAAGGATGCTGTGGGAGTGCAAACTGCATCCTAGCTGCTCCGAGGCCGTCTTCGCTGCAAAAGCGCCTGGTGGTTGGCTCGGTCCTTCTCTCCATGAGCAGCTCCCTGGGCTTCAGGAAAGAGGACACTCTTCTTCCTTTCCCTCCCTTTTTATGAGGTTGCTGGGGGGACGTGAGGGCACAGATGGATGCTGACCAGTCCACCACGCCCCAGCCTGGCCACATGTAGGTTGGTGGGTCTTATCTTGGGTGAGCACTCCCTCATCAGTGGCATAACCAGGACAGTCCAAGGTCCTAAAGCAGGGTCTTTTCTTTCCTTTTTTAAAAAAATGGTAATTATACTGATGTCAGTTATTAAGGACAATGATGCTAAGTTACTAGGGGAGGCAGTGTGAAAGCAAGTCTGTGAGACAAGCAGATAAAGTGGACAAAGTATGAAATCTGCACAGGCTCCATTCCCACCACCCAAGGGCACCCCGTCCTGGCCTCCCCCAAGGACCCTCCTTCAGAGACTGAAGGGAGCACTTCTTTAATATGCCCATTCCCCTAATTTTAGTTTTGGCTGCACTTCTTGCCCCTGAGATGCCAGATACAGAGGTTAGTGTTGGAAGGAAAACCCAGCTACGATCAAGATCAGATCAGATCTGGAAATTTCCTCCTGGGCTGTCCTGGGCTCTGAGCCTCGGGGCTGCCCAGCTCTCCACCCAGACTCTCCAGCGCCGGGCTGCCTCTGCGGGATAAAAAGAGGAGGCTTATCCTGTCTCTGAGGCTCAACACAGAGGGTGGGGGGTGGCTCTAGAGAAGCCAAGCGCCACCAGTCCTGCTGAGCCAAACAAGCCCCAGGTGGAAGAGACTCAATCATACTGCCTTACAGGCAACGGGGTTCCCCCTGTTCCTTAGAGAGAAAATTCCTGGTGTCGGATTTTGGAATGAGTAAAATAGGAACCTTAAGACAATGAAATTTATGACTGATGAAAGTTGTAAATGTCATTTCCTGGTAATTTTTTTTTTTTCCAAAACAAAATGCAGCAATTTCTGGGCCACAGATACATGCATGCTCCCAGGTTGGGAGTGGGACCTGAAACCCTCCCATGACACCATTTTTCATTGCCCCAGCATCCCTTCTAGATGCATTCTCTCTAATTCTATTGTTCCAAGTCATTAAAATGCAGTGCAAATATCTTCTCCCAATTGGTGGGTTGTCTTTTCATTTTGTTGATGGTTCCTTTGCTGTGCAGAAGCTTTTTAGTTTGATGTAGTCCCATTTCTTTATTTTTTCTTTTGTTTCCCTTGCCTGAGGAGACATATTCAAAAACATACTGCTAAAGCTAATGTCGAAGAGCATACTGCTTATGTTTTCTCCTAGGAGTTTTATGGTTTCAGGTCTTACATGCAAGTTTTTAGTCCCTATTGAGTTAATTTTTGTGCATGGTGTAAGATAATGGTCTACTTCCATTCTTTTGCATGTGGCTTTCCAGTTTTCCCAGCAGTTTTTTCTTATTGAAGAGACTTTCCTTTCTCCATAGCATGTTCTTGGCTCCTTTGTCAAAGATTAGCTGTCCACAGAGGCGTGGGTTTATTTCTGGGCTCTCAATTCTGTTCCATTGGTCTGTGTGTCTGTTTTTGTGCTGGTACCATGCTGTTTTGATTATTTGTAGTATATTTTGCAATCGGGGCATGTGATACCTCCAACTTCATTCTTTTTTTCTCAGGATTGCTTTGGCAAATATCTTGGGAGAAGATATTTGCAAATCATATATCTGCTAAGGGGTTAATCTCCAAAATATATAAAGAACTCATACAACTCAACAACAAAAAAACAAACAACCCAATTAAAAAATGGGCAGATGATCTGAACATACATTTTTCCAAAGAAGATATACAGATGGTCAACAGACATATGAAAAGATGCTCAACATCACAAATTATTAGGGAAATGCAAATCAAAACTACAATGAGATATCACCTCACACCTGTCAGAATGACTATTATTAAAAAGACAAGAAATAACAAGTGTTGGAGAGGATGTGGAGAAAAGGGAACCCTCATACACTGCTGGTGAGAATGCAAACTGGTGCAGCCACTGTGGAAAACAGTATGGAGATTCCTCAAAAAATTAAAAATAGAACTACCATATGATCCAGCAATTCCACTTCTGGGTATTTATCAAAAGAACACAAAAACACTAATTTGAAAAGATATCTGCACCCCTATGTTCACTGCAGCTTTATTCACAATAGCCAAGACTTGGAAACAACCTAAGTGCCCATCAACAGATGAATGCATAAAGAAGATGTGATATACATACACAATGGAATATTACTCAGCCATAAAAAAGATGAAATCTTGCCATTTGCAACAAGATGGATGGACCTTGAGGTATCATGCTAAGCAAAGTAAGTCAGAGGGAGAAAGCCAAATACTGTGTGATTTCACTCATATATGGAAGATTAAAAAAAACCAATAACAACAAACAAACACATAGACACAGAGAGCAGACTGGTGGTTACCAGAGGAGAAGAGGGCAGGGGGAGGGTGAGAGGGGGAAAGGGGCACATGTGCACAGTGACGGATGAAAACTAGACTTTTGGTGGTGAACATGATGTAGTCTGCACAGAAGTCAAAATACAATGATGTGCACTTGAAACTTATACAACGTTATAAAACAATATGACCTCAATAAAAAATAAATTAAAAAAATAAATAAAGTAAAATCCAGTGCGTTTACAAACATGAAAATCCCTCATTTCTCAACATTTCCCAAATATTTTAAGCTTGCTAGATATGCAATGTGCTAAAATAAACCTCCCTCTAATCTGACTGGACTTAATATCCAACTGTAACTGCTGAGGGGGCGCCTCCTGAGTTACATCTGCGCGTTAGTTTTGATCTTCTCTTTGATCTTCTCCCTTTTTGGAAGATTCTGAATCTGCCATAAGTTCTTGGAAGGGTAAGACCATGGTTTCTTTCTTTTTTTTTTTTTTTATTTTCGGATGTACATCATATTTCGAATTCTGTGTAAAGACCATGTTTTCTTATCTCCCTCTTCCTTTCGAATCTCCTCAGGGTCCCCACTAACTGGTGTTGATCCCAAAGTCACAGAGCCTCCTGGCATAGAAGGCATGTTCATTGGGAAAAGGTGTTCAACTGGGTAGATGACAAATGGAGCCTCCTGGAAACAGAAGAATTAGCAAAAGTCATCCCTTCCTGAAGGCAGGTGGAAACAGCCCCAAGCCAGGGGCAATGGCTTGGTGAGTAGAAGGAGGGCTGGATTCCAGTACCCCCTCACCACCAGCCAGGTGCCTTGGTGCAGGTCACAACCTGCAGAACTGCACATGGCAGCCCCACAATGCAAGCTGGCTACGGAAAGTGCTTCCATTAGGACTTTCAGCACTTCTCAGCTGTCAGCTTCTCTGTTTCCAGGCGCTGCCTTGAGAGTGAAAAGAAATTTAATGGCAGAAATAAGCAATCTTCCAATATTTAGAAGTATTTCCTCATTCCTAATATGCACAAGTAGACTGCCTTTTTTTTATTGTGGGAAACTACACATAACTTAAAATTTATCATCTTAGGCTTTGTTAGAGAGATGTGAAAATAATTTAAAGATCATTGCTTTCTCTTTTTAAGCAAATTCCTTACATAAAAAAATTTTCACTGGAAGAAGCCATTGTTTCCTCATCATTTTGTATTTGATTAGAGACCTCAGTGTTGAAATTGAAGGTAAGAACTATACTCAGAGACCTCTTTTACTCTTTCGCTCACAATCTTAAAAAGGCCAACAGGAAATTCCTAAGTTTAAGGTAAGAACGTCAGTTTGCAAATATGTGGGTTGGGAATACTTACTTCAGTAATTTATCAGACTAATTCCTCAAGATGAATGTAATCAAGCAGTTTCTCAGTTTCTGAAGCCTTCCGCAGGAAGCTGAGGTCCTCTAAAAGCTCTTGTATGTGCAAATATTGAGAGGTTAGATTTCCCAAGAAAGGGTGCAACCGTGTCTTGGTGTTTGGAATTCAAACCTACACGTCTGTATAGTTTATATTTGGCTTGAGGCACTTATTAGATGATTAACAATCCAGACCACCTTATTTAAACCAAAGTCCACAATCAACCAATTATCCAACTGACATCACATCGGTAAGTTCTCCAGTGACTCCAGGGAGAGTCCCAGACTGAATCAGGACGCGAAAGGCCAGTACTCCTGGTGAATCAGAATCCTCGTCCAGGAATGTCCCAGGATGTAGGATACAGGGATTCAGGATGCAAGAATCAGCCTTCAGGTTCAAAGCTGTACTGTGACCCCAGTGACCCTTTGGGTGGCAGAAGGACATTTACCATCACACTCTCAGTCCCAGGACGCTATTTATTGACAAGTTTCAGGAACGTAGCCTGGAGTTTCTGTTCACTCCTGTCCTGTGAAAATGGATTGCTGACTCTGTGGATGGAAAAATCTTTTCAAGCTACTGGCCCAATTCCATTCAGCTGTCATAAACTTTGCTTCTCTCAGGAGAAGGTGGAACACCAGAGGAGACAGGATCCAGGAATACAATGGCCATGAATTATTGAGTCTTCTTTTCCAATTTGGCAATAATGAATCCAAATAAGATTCTGCTAGTGTTGGTGGACAGGATGTTCTCCAGGAGCCAAGAACTTTGTAATTCCGATTAGGACCACTGTGACAGCTGAGAAGTTAAACAGGACCAGAGAGCGCACACAAAACGGAGATCAAGCCTCCCTCCAAGACGCCGAGGTAGCCGTGGATGGCCAAGGGATTGGGCAGAGGACAGACTTGCGGATCCTGAAAGGGGCAGCCCATGCTTTTAGGGTACAAGGCTATGTGTCTTAAAATTGAGAGCACACTCAGACGTCAAATGATCAAAATCTTGGAATAAAGCTAAAAGGAAAAACTGCGTCACTCTTTGTTATCAGCTGGGTTGTGCTGCTCTCCCTGGCAGCACGGGCAGGGCGGACACACACCCTACAAAGGTCGGCTCAACGCACAGTCAGCCAGTCCCTGCACTACGCCTGCAGGCTAGTGGCGAGCAACAGTCAATGGGACTAAAAAAAGGGAGATCTCAGAAACTTGAAGCTGGGTTTAAAAAAAAACAGACATTTAGAGATAAAGCAGTGAGAAACCCCACCAGCATATTTCTTCTGTTAATACCTAAAGGAATAAAGGAGCATATAGCAGGATGGAGAAAGAGAAATTAGGTTTGATGGTTCAGGTCAGATCCATCCAGCTCAGCCTTCAAGGAAACGACCCTTTCTATAAGTGGCAAAGGGAAAAAAAGAGAGAGGGAGAATTCTGCATGTTCCAAGGAATTCCCCCATCCAGGCAAAAACTACAGAAAGAGAGGTTAAAAGACATGCTTAAAGTCTACCATAGATTTTTTTTTGTTTTGCTTACTATTGTACCTCTAGAGTTTAAAATAGTGCTTGTTGTATAGTAGGCGCTCAATAAATTTTTGTTGAATGAACATTATAGTTGTCAATAAAAGATTTGGCTCCATTTCTAGCTAAAAATATGTCCTAAACTCACAAAAATACATATTTATTCTAGAATTATTTAGAAATATTTTTTAAAACTTTCAAGAGTTTCCAAAAATGAAAGAAAAATGTCAAGTAAAATTCCATTCGCATCTACAAACATCTTCATCTTAAAGCTTTGATGTTCTTGGTCTACCTCTGATTTTGCCCAATATGCCAATCACTCCAGCTAATATTGTAGATGTTTTAAAGGAAAACTGGGATGTACTGCAGATAGGATATTTCTCTGGGAATCCCGGGTGACCGCCGAGGTGGGCCTCCCAGGGTGCTAGCTACCTTGGTCCAGTCCTGGTCTGGACGTTGGTCCTACACATTCAGAAACTGAACATGTCACACACGCCCAGGACAGATCTATGGGAGAAGCAGACTCCTAATAGCCAACCTCACCATGACAGATGGAAAAAACCAGAATGCCAATAGGTTAACTAAAATGAAAAACTGAATTGCCAAGACAACTGGCGTCCTTGGCAGGCACATTCTTGACGGGCAAACTCTAGAGAAAGCTGAATTTGAAATCAACTTGCTTTGATGCATTAGAACGACAGGTCTTTGCTACGGGTTCATGTCTTCATGGACTCCAGGCCTAATGCAGCCTTCCCTACCATAGGGATCCATGTGGCCCCCAAACCACATAGGTTAAGTCCTTAGTTCGGGGCACCCCAACCCTGAGCAGCATTTAGAAGGGCACTGCCAACATCTGCATCTGTGGCTTTCCCTCTTGTGTTCCTCCACTACCGATGAATTCCCATTCGAAATAACACATTCTTACTGTAGATATACCTATATCATCAACGAGGTCTCAAAGTGTTAACGATCTCAGAGGCTGTCATTCATTCATTCAACCAATATTGGTTGAGATTCTATTACGTACCAGGCACTGATCTGGGCAGGGGGATACAGTAGTTAACAACACAGACAAAACCCGTGGTGCCATGGGGCTCACATTCCCTCTCTTTATTTTAACTTCTGCTGCTCTGCCCCTTTCAGACGACTTAGCAGTATGGCTGATTTTACAGGTTAATTCTCAGAGGCAATCAGATTTCTCATTTGTGCCTGTTGCCATTATGTACTGCCTATAAGTAAAAAGCAGGCAACATCTTCTTTTAGGGTTTTGGAAAAGGGAGAAAAATGTGTAACTTCGACAGGTAATTACAGTTTTGGAGTCCACAAAAAACGGTGAATTTCTAGGTCATTGCTTGAAATACCAGAGCAGTCTATTTTTGCCAATAATTGAGAGTCTTGTATTCTTCCAGGAGTAAACCCAATCAAGAGGACTTTAAACGGAAATGTTAGACACCCGGGAAGGAACGTGTGAGTGAGAGTTGGGAGAAGTGGCACATGTGGTCTACAGTCTCTCTCAGCCAATACCCAGCACGGACAAGGCACGTTCCCCACACTCTCCAGGTCTCCTACCCTCACTGTTAAGATGACGGGGTTTGCCTAAATCACTAAGACACCAACAGCTGGAAAATATGATTTCCCCTGACAACAGGAACCAAGCCTTATTCATCTCAATCTTCCTTACAGAGCCTTGGGCCACACCCCACACATAATGGCCACTCCATAATTACTGCTTTATCAAACACAGAAACTATTGTAAGACCAGAGTGGCAACTGAAGTCACAGATATTCCAGATAAGATTTAAAAAGTTTTTTCTTGTTATTTAGCTACAGAATCGTTTATTCACTTTGCCTTGCACATTGTCTTCCTCTTAAGAGCCACTGGCAGCACCAGTAACAACTTAAATGCAGACCTGAGAAACCCGCGCCAGCCTTTCCCGCAAGCCTAAGTTACACGGCCCTTCCTTCTCCCAGCCACTGTCCAGACCTCCCCTCTCTCCCGCCTGCGCCTCCTTCTGGCTTCTCTTTCTCCATCTTCCTTACCACCAGCCCATAAATAGAGTTCAGCAGGAAACCGCCCTCTCCCTGGTTAAGGTCCTTGGCAGTTTCATCTCAAATGAGATGGATCCCAAATGGCACAGAGCCCACTGGGCACTGCTCTTCAGACACCCCCAAGGATCTCAAAGTGAGAAGCCTAAAACTAAACCTTTCCTCTTTCTCCCTCATGCTAAAACCTGTACTCTCACATTATTTAATTTGATGAATTGCCTTCCTTTCATTAACCACTTGCTTCCTCCCCCTTCCAAACTAAATGATGGCCAAATCCTTGCCGACTTGACCCCTGGAACAGCTCTCAAGTCCATGCCTTCTCTCCACAGCCTTAGTTAGGTCCTTACCATGACGCGGTCTCCCAGCCTGAAGTCTCTATTTACATTTCTCTCACGGCTATGGGTACTTGCTTCCTTGTCCTGGTAATCTGCAGACATTTATGATTCCTCCATCCTAGACTATAACTTCCTTAGGTGCAGAATCCTTGCCTCTTTTTGTCCTGTTACCCGCTCAGGTAACACTGTGCTTCGCACATAATAAGTGTTCCATAAACAGGCTTCGGGAATAGAGAATGGAGTGTCTTAGAATGACTGCGCTCATGGCCCCAAAGAGCAGCTCATTAGATAATTATTTACCCTAATTTCTTCACAGCCCAGTTAACAAGGTTATAGATACACACAGACCACACACACACACGGTGTGCCCTGAGCCACCTTTACGTCAATCTTCTAGCAAACACAAAGAGAGGGTCTATCTCCCAAATAATTAAAACATAAATTGGTTCACATTTTTTGTTTCTGGTCTTCCTTGAGAAAAATGACACAATGCTTAGTAGCAAATGAGAAATTTTGCAAATCTATATCCCTCAAATGCCACCAAACATGGGTCACACATCTTTCCTTCTTGCATTTTGATCCCATTGCTATGACTTAGTGTGGTAATTATATTACAAAGCTATTATTCGATGAAATGAAAATGGCAAAACAATTTAAACGCTTGTCTAAAAAAGATCGCGCTAGAATGCAATTATAAGTGAAATTACAATGGCAAAATAATTGAAATGCAAGTCTGGAGGGCACAGTTATGAAACCATTAAGATGCTTCTGTTGGGGACTCACAACACTGAGTGAAACTATGCACTCCTGGGGACACATTTCTAATTCACTAAAGCAGGCAACATTTATGGAAAGATGAAAATGTCTGTGCTCCCGTTGTTCCACAGCATTATCTACACTTCTGAACGCCACCTGGGGGTTCATAACAACATCAGGGTTTACAGGTCTACAGGACAGACTGATGAGAGAACCATGTGGGATCCCGTGCTTCCATTCAGCACCAAGAAGATAAAGGCACAAGGACAAGATTAGCTTAGACTTTTCTGAAATGTTTTCAGTATAAAAGTTAGGATCATAACATGGAAAGATTTTTATTCTAAATGTAAGCCTGCAATTATTAAATATTTGTGTGGATATATTTCTAAGGATCTATCTTCTTAAAATATTCTCCTGACATAGTCCTTTAGAAAAATCTTGATAAATATTTTGATGCCTAGGCTTACAGTGGGTATACTTGCTCATTAAAGGAAAGAAACAAAAACAAAATACAGTGCTAGACACAAAACAGGTATGCTGAAAAGATCAATTTGACAAACGATTGAGGACCCTCCTGCGAATGATGTTCTGCGCTCTGATGGTTGAACACACAAATGAGGCTACCAGCAAAAACATGCAAACTATGCCTCTCCCCCTCTTCGCCCTCAGTCTGCTCTGGTGCGTTTGCATCTTTCAGTTCAGTGATGAAGGAAACATCGCTAGGAGGGGGTCATATGAAAGACACACATGTCAGACGAATAAGATGCAAATCCTTTTCTCATTCAGGATTCTCTCTCTTGTGTTGTCACAGGGCAAGTCAGGAAATGGTATTTAATTTTTTTTCACACGGAAAATTTCTCAGCATCCATGATTTTAACATTACCTAATAAAGTTACTAGGTTTCCACAAAAACAGTTGTATACTTTTGTTTTTCAAGCTTTAGTTTTAAAAAGCCCCTTGGAAATAAAGATAGTAAGTTTTCTTACTCTCTTTCACAGACTCTGAAACACATGAAGATTTAATATGCTCGTAAACACGTTCTCTGAGGTATGCTTAGCAGACGGGGTTTGGAGTGCTGGTGACTTCTGGCCCGAGTGTTTGAAGTGGACTCTTATGTTATTGGGGATATTCCACTGGGCGCATGTGTCTCGGCCTTTTTATTTTCTCTCCCACATGGGAAATAAGTGGGAGCGTTAACTACAGGTTCCTAACAATATGAACCTTGCGTGCATGGTAACTTTAAAATAAAAATCAAGTCTGCTATCTAGATATTTTACAGAGAAATCACATTATCTTTAACACATGTAATTTAAATATTAATACGATTTGAAATAGATTTTTGATTCATATGAGGAAATGAAGTTTTTCCAGTTTAGGCACAAAGGTACAAACTTTGAAAAAGACAAAAAATCATCTAGAGAAAATTCTATGAAGAAGCCTAATTGAAGAAATCAACAAGCAAACATACACATAGATGGTAGGAAAAATAAAAATAAGCAGGGTCCACAAAATATTTAAACCATAGTGTTATACATAAAATTTGAAATTTGGAATTTGAAATCACATTTGTCAGGGTTTTGTAGAATTAATCTCTGTATTTAGAAAAGTGTGAAATAAGTTACATATAATAGCCTTATTAACTTCCAAGGACATATTTCTGGAAGTTAATAAAGGAGAAAACAATGAAACATTTATAATAGTATAAGTTAAATATATTGCTCCAACTTACTTTGAAATGCATAAAAATGTAAGTTGGATTGATGGACGGATAGAAAGATAGATGGATAAGTGACAAACAAAATAACAGAAAATGTTAACTATAGAATCTATGTGGTGGATATTTATGGGCATCACTGTACAATATTTCTGATTCTTTTGCATGTGTAAAATTTTCATCATAGAGTATTGGGGGAAAAATGCAGTGCTCTAGATGAAAAGTATTTACTGCATTTGTGAACTGTGCTCAACAAATAAACCACTTTCAGAATTTGTCTACTGACATGACGCACTCACCTAGCCAGCCGGATCCTGAATCTGGTATGCATAGGTCTGTCTCAGCGCTGGGCAACACGAAGCCAACGACAAACACCTCCACGCCATCCGCCATCAGGGCCATGCCCAGGACGAAGAAAAGGGCCCACTGAAAACGACCGTGACCACACTCCTGGATTATCAGCTCATACTGCTGGGCTAGTTCCTCCTCGTCAGCTTTCCTCTCTGACTCCAGCTCCCGTCGGTCCTTGTACTCATCACCCTTGGGCTGCCCCACTGACACGATGCTGTCTTTCCCTTGGCTCATACTGGGGATGCCCTGATACTCCCCTTCGTAGATCTCATCATCTTCATCGTGACCCTCTGTAGCTTCGCTGGAGCCTTCATCATCATTGGCCTCCCCATCATAGGTTTCTCCAGGCGGGTAATAGTCATCATCCTCTTCTTCATCTTGGAACCGACTGTAGGACCTCTGGGTGTATTCGTCCTGGGCCCGGTCCACGGCTTGATTCACCTTCTTTACGGTTTGCTTCTTCACCTCTCTGGCAATGTCCTTGGCACCCTTCATCAGTGAAGTCCTATCCTTGTAAGAGTCTTCCATCTTATCTCAATGGATGGCCAACGAGAAGATGGGAATTTTTCAGACTCTGGTCAGTGGTTCAGCCCTGACAGCATCATCCACTTTGGGTTCAAAATGGAACTGCAAGAGAAGAAAAACCAGAGGAGAGATCATTCTTTTTTTCTCTGTCTTTTTCACCACACATTTCTTGGTCTCTTTTCACTGCCCCTTGGACTAAGACACAGAATTAGCCTCCCTTTCTTTGACCTCACTGTACACATGCACACTGGATGCTGGTTCTCTGCTCAAGTGTGATCAGCACATGGAGTATTTAGGGTTTTTACTGTTATTATTATTGTTTTGTTTTTAAGGAACTCTTCCCCCTAAGTAACTCTGCATAGAATGCACAGGTACTCCCCTGAGAATAAAACAGGGTGTCTGGCACCTTTAAAAGTACATCCGACACATGTTGAAAGTGCTATAAAGATATACTCTGGCTAAGAAAAATAACATTGCTCACAGGCGTATACACACACCACAAAGGTAAAACCAGAATACAGGAAAATCCTGTCTGACCTCATTTCCTTACATTGAAAGAAAACCAAAAAGCAGGCAAGCAGCCCTATGTACAATGCTATCAAATCATATATATATTTGTGAAATGCATTTCTGCTCTGTACCTCCTTCCAATAAATGGTAACAGAGACTTACATGCACCCCAAACCGCCAAAGAGTATTTCCCTATTACATCAATCACATCTGTAGGAAACTGGCAGAGTTCACCAAATGACTGCACAGACACCTTTGATCATCATTGAATTCAACTATTTGGCTTGTCCAGTCGGGGGTCTGCCCTTTCAGAAACTACCCCCTGACCAGGAGGGACAGGTAAGCCACATGCAACCACAACCCCACCCTCTAAGCGCCCCAGGCTTTGTCTCTACCTTCTTCGTCTCTGGACACACACACACACACACACACACCTGTCTTCCTCCAGTTCATTGCTGTCCTGGATATGAGTCAGCAGTCTCCCACGACCCATCTTTTGGTCTCTTTCTCACTGACGGCCCCTATGTCTTAGCTCATTATGTTCGGGGTGACCTCACAGTAACTGATCTTTCACTTGCCCACTGACCATCTCCTCTGGTGGCCCAAGGGAGCCAGTGTCAGGCCCACCCTTGTTCACAGATGATATAAAGGTGAGACAGTCATCTCCTCCATCATTCACTCCCCAAGCCCTAGGCCGTGGCCGCATTTCAAACATGGATTTATATAATAGTCATTTCTACTTTTTCCTTTTGCACCCGGTGTAAAACACTTGGTAAGTGGCTATTACAAACATATATTTAAACAGCTCATTCAGACAGCACAAACCCAGCAAGAAAGGAAAAAACTGTTTATAAATGGACTGTGCGCCATCACCACTGAATACCTACAAATGTCCAGTAGGCAAAACAGAGCAGGGCTCCGCACAGGCCCGGGTTTGGAAGACAACAAAATGAAACTGAAATAAACAGGATTACAAGGGTTTTGGCCAAATGTCTTAATAAAGGATTTTTCTGTTTGTCTTCCCTTTTCTTTCTTTTTAGAGAGCTGAGAGGCAGCAAGGGAGAGGTGGGAGGATCTTTGAGAAGAGTAAGGAAAGACAGGAAGGCAGTGAGAAAGGGGGCTGAGGATGGCGTGCTCAGAAACTCGAGGAGGCAGGAAAAAAAGAGAAGCGAAGGAGAAGGGAGGTGATGACAAACGATGTGGGAGATGGAGAGAAGTTCCGACTTTAAAAATTAAAAGCAAACTTAAAACATTTCACACAATAAATAAAGCCAACTGCTCTACCATCCCTAAATTGGAGATCCTATCAGACGCCGCACAGCCGCTCTGCCTGCCTACACCAGCGCCGTGCACACCAGCGCCGCGCCCACCGGTGCGGGAGGTCGGATGCTGGCAGCGGGGCCGCAGAGCCATCCCCGCGATGCACCCCCCTGTGTGAGTAACCGAGAGCTTCCGCGAGACATGCTGCTAATAAATGGTAAACAGGCCGACTGCATTTGGCTTTTCTGCTTTTGTTCCCGGCCACAAACATTTTTACCACATGCTCTATGGGGCTCTCAGCCCCAGAAAGGCCCTGGCGTGGGAGCCGCCTCTGGGAGAGAAAACAGGCGTGGTGTCTCCATCGTCATGGTCGCGGCTGGGAAGCGGGTAATGCTAACTCTCTAAGGAATCTAATCAGGCGAGCAAGGAAAAAGATGAAAAAGAGGTTTACAATTAAACATTTCGGTTTTGAAAAAATGCTTCTTGTAAAAGTCTTAGTTTTAATTCTGGGGTAAAACAAGGACTACGTGTATATAAGCTCTCCTTTTGAATCAAGGTTTCTCATGCCAAAAACGACGGGCTGGCTGATTCTCAGATCCTGACGGGAGAGACAGTGGGTCTTGTAGTTTGCAGTCTCACTACAGCAAACCAGATTTTTCAGTGCTTTTGCATAAATAAGGGTAGGTTTAAGTACTTACTCAAAAATTCTGCTTAAAATCAGACGTTTGTAGATATTCCCCTTGGGGGAAACTGGGTCAAGGGTATAGGGGATCTCTCTGTATTATTCCTTACAACTGTATGTGAATTTACAACGACCCCAAAATAAATTGTTAAACAAGAAACACAGCTGTACCATCTTTACTATGTAGTCTCGGAAAACGTGTGAGATGCTTGGCTAGTGGGCAGAGTATTCAGCGGGCAGAGGTGTACTGCATGGCTATTCCTCTCTCTGGTGAACGGAAAATGCAAAAAGGTTGGTTCATCCCAGAGACGGCCAGGAAAATAGCAGATTGGCGTCTGTGTAGAAGCCATGCTGCACTGACCCACGGCTCTCCAGGTGTGGCCTGCACACCAGGGGTGGCCACCAGGATGTCCACGAGCAGCTGCTTATTGCATTGTCAATGTCTGAAAATAATACACCTCTGCTTCTGGGTGAATCACTGAGTTACATCATGTAATGTGTGCCAGGCTCCGTTTTAATGAAAACCTGTTTGATTCAGTGCTTACTTTATGCCAGGCGCTGTGCTAAGAACTTTATAGCCATTCTTTTATTTAATCCTTACTTAGATCCTACAAAATAGATATTATAGTCTCCATTTTACAGGTAAGAAAATTAAGGCTTAGTGAGATTAAATAACCAGCCCAAGGTCACAAAGCTCATCCGAGGAGATGCTGGGACTCAAGCTCAGGTGTGTCTGACCCTAAAGGCGCGCCCCGCCTCCCGTCTGCCTCACATAGTCTGCCTTACCCAGCGCTCTCTCTGAAGCCTTACTAAATGCACTAGGTTCTTCCTAGTCATTCACATAACTGGTTTTATAGCCCCGTTGCTAAATCGTCTGGTAGGTTCTGAAACAAAGAGAATTGCTGTGGTATCTTTCATCAGTGATGCGCTTTTTATGGATAATAATTCGAAATATGGTCTTGTTTGTTCAGATAAACTACCCCAAGGTGGTGGCTGTACTTCAAACGATAACATAGTCGTGTTAAAGAAGATGTCTGTGGGCCAGGAGGGCAGGGAAGAAGGCAAAGCAACAACCTCTACCCACCCCCAGGGAAGGACACGCTGCCCCTCCTCCTTATTCAAGTCGGTGCACCTCTCCACGAAATAAGGGGGATGACAACCACCTCACAGCGCGGGCAGGATTCCATGAGCTGGTGCTTACACTGTGTCCAGGACAGAATTCGACATGTGTTAAGTGCTTTTCATTCAGGTTCCCCAGAGGCAGACGCTGCGATGAGGAATCAGCTGCGAATCCTTTATGAAGGAAGAACTGGTAAGGGAGTGGAGGGAGCAGGTAAGGGAGGGGGACAATGGAAGCAGGACCGCAATTTCAGGCAGTCCTGTGGGGCGAGCGCCAGCCTGATCCTCAGTTATCACTCCTGATGACTCAGGAACATAAGTTATGCCCCAGAGTTATTCCCACTTGAGGCAATGCTGGGCTTTCATACTCCAACACCTGTCCACTGTGGGCTCAGGGCCACCCAGGGCGAGGATGGAGTCCAGGCGCTTCCAGCTCTCTGCATCCAAAGGCAAAGCAGTTCTAGTCACCCAAGGCAGGCCTCTGAAGACAAGAAGCAATGGCACACTGGAGCCAGCGGAGGAGAGCTCGGTGACAACAAAAGGGACCCAAGAGGTTCTGGGCAGAGCATCAACCACAGCTCCTATAATTTGCATTTAACAAATACTTGTTTATATGCCCTGTTACTCATGCTGAGCAGTAGGTCCCACACCTGATTAGAAACTACATTTATAGAAGTGGTTGTTACAACTGAATAATATTTACAGCAAAGTTTATCTGATATATTTAATGATATGCAAACTCATTGTATATGTCAATCATTTTGCACAAATAATAAGTTATACACACAAATGAGAGTTATCCTGGCAAAATAGAGTTTTAGTTCTTTTTTTTCTTTGATGGTTTATGCCAAACAGCACGTATCCACTAGCAAACACCACACACTATTTCAAAACCATCCTACACATGTTCCCATCATGCACAACCCACATGCACACACACAGATGTTTCTCTGTTTCCCCACACTGTGTCCAACCTCCAGTCCTTCCTTCTGCTTTACCCCTCATCATCAAAAGATCTTGGATAGCTCCTCCTGCCCAAAACATTCTAGATCTTCTGGAGGCTGGGAGAGGCCATCATTTTAATAACTGTGTTTAAACTTCTTTAAGGCCATTGTGCACTCAGAGTAATGAGAACAATAATAACAGCTCACCTATTATGATGTCGGCCACGTGCTAAGCGCTTCAGAGGTCTTCTTGCCCAACAATAATCCTCACCACAGACACATGTGGTAGGTACTTTTAAAATCCCCATTTTACAGATGGGGAAACTGAAACCTGCCCAGTAAGAATTCCAGCCTAGACAATCCTTCTCCAGAGCCCAGCCATTCACCCACTACATCTGCCACCTCTTAGTAGAAATGGGAGCCTGTGCTGGGGTTGGGGGTAGGGGCTCGTCATAGAACAACCCTCTTCCCCTCCTAAATTTGGACCTAATGGAGACATTCAACAAAGAAGACAAATGGTGATCAATTGCCAGTTGATGGAAAATTGTGCCCACACTTCATCTCTGATGCCACACCTTCTTCCCAGTCCAGGCATGCTGGACCCCACAGGACTCCTTGTGTAGGCTGGCCATCCAGGGAGCTTCCAACTCTGCAGACCTGCGGGGAGCATCTCCCCCCGCGCTGAGGCCAGCAGGCCAAGGTCTTTCCCCCAATTCACCAGAGAAACCGCTCCTTCTCTCCTGGGGAGAACTGGGGCTGTGTGGGTGGGGGAGGGAGAAGCTCTAAGTGTTTTCCCCACTTTTGTCTCTCCTGGGGAGCAGGAGAAGTTCCTGTATGTGAGTGGAAGCCCGAGAAGTGGGGAATGACATTTCGCCTTAACTCAGTGCTGTATGATTTTGGTCAAGACTTTCACGGAGCACACGAGCCACCCGGAGGAGAGCCTTATCACTTTCCATCTGACCATATGTGATGACACTGTAGTAATGTCACAAAATAGGGCTTCGTTAAGATAAAAAGACAACGAAGTGAACATCTAAAATTTGCACAAAGTCCAGGAATTTTTTTTTTAAAGGTTTTTTTTTTTTAAAGATTGGCACCTGAGCTAACAACTGTTGCCAATCTTCTTTTTTTTCCTGTCTGCTTTTTCTCCCCAAATCCCCCCAGTACATAGTTGTATATTTTAGTTGTGGGTCTTTCTAGTTGTGGCATGTGGGACGCCACCTCAACATGGCCTGATGAGTGGTGCCATGTCCGTACCCAGGATCCGAACCAGCAAAACCCTGGGCTGCCAAAGTGGAGCGCAGGAACTTAACCACTCGGCCACGGGGTCACCCCCCAGAAGTGTTTTGAGGGATACTATAATGCATTATTCCAAACTAATACGCATTTTAATTTATGATTAATGTCAGGAAGAAACGCAACCTTTAATATTCGCCACCCATATTGCAAGTAGGACTGATTATAAACAACTAGATACCTTTTTATTAAGGCAATTTCATATGTCTGAAAATGGTGACTTTTTTAAAAGCTTAAAACCAATTTTATTGAGGTATAATTTGCATTCAATAAAATGCTCTGGTTTTGTATGATTATTAAAAGAACACAGTCAGAGAGATTTGGTGCAGTACACCATCTAGATTATGAATATGCTTATTCCAGAAAGAAATATTTGTTGAAAGGCTTATTTAGCACAGGTTTAAAGCCCCTTAAACTAACTGTCCACAAAAAAGATCAGCATGCTGAGATCTGGACTTTGGTGGTCTGGAGACAGGCTCTGGAGGGAGCAGAAGGGTAAGAAGATGGACAGGGTCTTGTCGGAGCTCTAAGTACCTCGTAAAAACATCCGCATTGCTACTTCATGTGGCCTAACCTTGTGAAATAGTGGCGCTATCTGACGGTGACCAGCATTAGATGCAGAACCCCAGACCTGCAGCGAGAGGGCATTCTGAAAAGAAGCTCTTGGGAGGGAGGAGAGCACATTTTGAGATGAGAAAATAGAAACTGATCTATCACCCCAGCCTGTCCAAGTCTTTGACAGCAGACTTTATCATTTAAGGATGCCTCTTGCCCTCCAAACCTCCAAACTGAGGTGTAAATATGTGTAAATCCCCATTCTTCAAGGAGCAGTTCAAAAGCCGCAGGTTTCACAAAGTGATTTCCTTTCATGATTGTTTTAACCTATTCACATGTTCCCAGTGAAGCGCAGTCGGTTTCCTCCTGACACTGAAGCATGTCCTCCTTTGTGCTTATCCCTGAATGTGATTGGTTATCCATGAATGTGATTGGTTATCCATGAATATGATTGGTTATCCATGAGTGTGACTGGTTAACCATAAACAGGATTGGTTATCCATGAATGGGATTGGTTATGCATGAATGAGACTGGTTATCCATGAACAGGATTGGTTATCCATGAATGTGATTGGCTATCCAGGATTGGGATTGGTTATCCATGAATGCGATTGGTTAACCATGAATGTGACTGGTTATCCATGAATGCGATTGGTTATCCATGAATGGGACTGGTTATCCATGAATGCAATTGGTTAACCATGAATATGATTGGTTATCCATGAGTGCGATTGGTTAACCATGAATGGGATTGGTTATCCATGAATGCGATTGGTTATCCATGAATGGGATTGGTTATCCAGGATTGGGATTGGTTATCCATGAATGCGATTGGTTATCCATGAGTACGATTGGTTATCTATGAATGGGACTGGTTATCCATGAATGTGATTGGTTAACCATGAATATGATTGGTTATCCATGAGTGGGATGATCTTCCCTATCAGAGTGTAAACTTCTTGAAACCAGGAACCCAGTAAAATAAAACACTATAGGGGCCAGCCTGGTGGTGTAGTGATTAAGTTCGAGCACTCCACTTCAGCGGCCCAGGGTTCACAGGTTCAGATCCCAGGCGTGGACCTACACACTGCTCGTCAAGCCATGCCACAGAGGTGTCCCACATACAAAATAGAGGAAGATTGGCACAGATGTTAGCTCGGGGCCAGTCTTCCTCACCGAAAAATAAAAAACAAAACACTAGAAAGCAATGTTATTAAACAAGGACACAAGCACCATAGGGGGGCCAACTCTATGATCTCTCCTTTCTTCATGAGGGAGTCGTCTGGATCAGCATTTCACCAAAGTGCAATCCACAATATGTGGTCCTGCCGGGTGCTCTGAGAGGAAAAAGTTCTACGGTCAAATAAATTTGGGAAGTTGCTATCTCATACTCCAGATGTTCTGCTCTAGGAGAGTCACAGCACAAAGCTTGTTCTCAAGAACCTTGTCTAAATGTTACCCAACCTTTCCTAACAACAGAAGATCCCCACCCTCAACATGACACCAACGAGCCATCCTCATTACATGCAATGGGAAATACTCATAATATACGCAATGCAAATACTAATAATAATAATGGGAAGTATTAAAATAAAAGCCAAGATCCTTTAAAATTCTCACATCTCTATTGGAAAATACCATGAAACTCGCTAATTAAAATTAATGAGGGAAGCAGGAGGAGAGGCAGAAAGTCTACATTAAAATAGGATTTCTAAAATGAAATACAGTATTTATTTCAAATCTATCAAAAACTGAAATTAAGTTTTCAAAATGTAATCTCCTATGATTTTTAAATAGACTTGCTGCAAAAATAAAGTGTATTTAAGTAATAAGTCATTCAAAGAGCCTGGAAATTTTGACTTTAAGTATGTGAATATTCTTTTCATGCAATTTGACACAATTAATTTGCTTTAAGAACAGGTCTCCCAAGCCAGGGTCAACTTGGCCTCAGGAATTGTCTAAATCTCTCCAATTCCAGATTAGTGAAATTCAAAGGCCTTATCCAAACAACTAACATGTTTACATTTAAGGACCTTTCAGAGGGTCCCAGACCTCTTGATGGAAGGAATATTCTCAAGTGAATCAAAGTGAGCAATGTTCTCTTGAGGAAGTATCTGAATTCAATTTAGTACCGCAGTATTCTTTCTGATTACAAAACTAAAATATGCTTAAGAAATAGCTGGAAAATACAGAAAGTCACAAGAATAAAATGAAAATCATACCTATTTCTACCACCCAGAGACCCCCACTCTTAACAATTAGCAATTATACTTCCAATCTTTAGGCGATGCAGATGGCTTGAGCCTAGGATTAATTTAGATAGTACAGCACAGCTGGATTTGAAGCCCCTGTCAGATTCCTCGATTATCTCTAACTCTTCAGGTGTGAATTTTCCCATTCACTGGGTTGGTGGACTATCTTCAAAAAGTTTCTCAGTTTTCATTTCTAATGATAAATAACAATGGATATAACCCACAACAACGAAACCTCTTTCGTCCTTAAGAATTTTTAAGAGTGAAAATCGGGTGCTGAGACCAAACCAAAAAATTCAGAACCCCTGTTCTCTAGGAATCCTCTCCTGCTTGCACCTGGAGTTGTGAGCATCCTGAGGGTTTTTTTTCCCCCAGTAGAGTTTCGAGTTTGCCCCTGCTAGAGCCCCATAAGGTTCACAGAGGTCTGAACTGGTTTTTCTATCAGTGGCTCCATTCTGGATTTAACGGATGTAACACTGTGCAGAGATACTGGGAGGCTCAGGGTTTCCATCTCAGCTGGGCAACACTTTCCCAGCCCTGTGTATGGAGGACAGTTGTGGACTGTCTTTCTTCCAGGTGGAGACATGCAGTGTGTTCCTGGCCCCTACAGTGCCGGCTGACCATGTCCTGGCCCTAACTTGGGAGGCACACTGTCAGCTCCCACCCACTGCTATGTCTTCCTGTCCTTATGCAGCAACCGAAGTCTTCTTTTGAGGTGAGCTACTTATTACCTAAAGAATATCTTGATATATCATCCATGTATGTGGAATAGGGTATATGGGGTCGGGGAGGGGGCATTTAGCTTGTGCTCAGTCCACCCTCTTGACTCAGGTTGGCAGTTTTATAACCTGCTTTAATCATACATTTTATATTGACAAATTCCTCACGCTTTTAAATATTCTCCCCCTGTTTTTATTTATAGTATACCATAATTGTCTTTAACCTGTCTCCTATCATTGGGCATTGAGGTTGTTTACACTATTTTAATATTATTAATAACATGGTGATGTACACGCTTGTAGTAGATCTTACTGAGAATTCATGAGGTCGAAAGGAGGATTTTTATATACAATTTTGATGATTTTTATATATAATATCAGATTGTCCTTCAGAAAGGTTATGGCAGTTCATAACTTCCAGAAGCATGTAAGAGAGGCCCTGTTTCGTTGTGGTCTCACCTAGACTAGAAATTAGCAGTTGCAATTCTGCCAAATTAGAGAAAAATTGTGTTTTATCATTTTAAGTTGCATTTGATTACTAGTGAAATTTAACATCTCTTTCCTTGCAAAATCTTTTATCCTCTGCCCATTTTTATATTGAGGTTTGTAGTGGGCTTAATGGTGCCCCCCAGAAAGATATGCCCATGTCCTAACCACCAGAACCTGAGAATGTGAACTTATTCAGAAAAAGGTGTAATTAAGTTAAGGATCTCGACATGAGACCATCCTAGATTATCTGGGTGGGCCCTAAATCCAACAGCAAGTATCCTTATAAGAGACAGATGAAAGAAGACACAGTGGAGAAGGCCACGTGAAGATGGAGGCAGAGATCAGAGTTTTGCAGCCACAAGCCAAGGAACACCTGGAGTGCACCAGAAACGGGAAGAGGCAAGGAAGGATTCTTCCTTGTGGAGAGAGCACAGCCCTGCAACATCTTGATTTTGCATTTCTTGCCTCCAGAATTGTGAGAGAAAAAAGTTCTGTGTTTTAAGCCACCCAGCGTGATAATTTGTTAGGCAGCCACAGGAAACTAATACAAAGTCTCTTTATTATTGAATTTTAAGAGCTCTTTATATAGTAAGGATCATATAGTAAGGATCTAAACTCTTGTTCTGTATATTACAAATACTTTTCTATGATGGTCTTGTCTATGGTGTTTTTGCCATGCAGAGCTATTAAACTATTTTTATATAGTCTATTTAAAAGGCTCTTCTTTCATATGTCTGCCTTGTATTGGTTTATTAAGGCCCTCCTGAACTTCCAAAATATTCATTTATATTTGTGCTAATTTGGGTTTCATTCTTTAATGTCTAATTCTGGAATTTATTTTGCTTTACTGTGTGACAAAGGGATTTTAAAAAAATAGATAATCAAATACTTCAGAAACATTAAAATATCCCTTTAGTGAGAGACAAAATTCCTACATGTATTAACAGCTCCTCACCTTTGAATTCGGCTCCACTGGTATGTTCATCCACTGTTGTCCTCAAACCATCAGCTTTCATTTTTATCACTTTGTTATAGGGTTAACACTTATCAGTGAATGGATCCCTCACGACTCATCCTTTGCAAATATATACTGAGTGTTCTCATCTACTTTCCAAATGAACTTGCCAAGAAAATTGTCATTAGAATTTTAACTGGAATTGTACTAAGTTTGTAAATTAATTTCAGGGGAACTAAAAGTCTTAAAATAACCATCTCATCCAAAAATATATCTTTCTATTTATTCAAGTTTTCTTTCATGTAACTCAGTGAAGTTAAGATCTTTTCTTCTCATGGTGCCAGTTATTTAATGAACAAGATTCGTACACACAATATATGAAAATATACATCTATTATTTTATTTTATTTTATTTTTTTGCTGAGGAAGATTTGCCCAGAGTTAACATCTGTACCGACTTCCTCTATTTTGTATATGGGTCGCCACCACAGCATGGCCACCAGCAAGTGGTGTAGGTCCATGCCTGGGAACCAAACCGGGACCGCCAAAGCGGAACATGCCCAACTTAACCACTAGGCCAGCCCTATGAATATATATATATATATTTAATTTTTTATTCACTTGTATATTTGTTTATCAGTTTCTCTGAACCATGATATATATTCTGGCCACAAACTTTAGTTTCTGTCAGATCCACTCAGTGGGCCAGCTAGTGTGCTCTCTCCTACAGCACAACGTGGGCCTCAGTGGGGAACAAACTCACTGGCCTTTGATGGTGGAGCAGAGCAGACGAGCTCTCAGTACTGGGTCAGCTTGCTTCAGGGGAACGCAGGAAGAGAAGGCCCTGAACCACGCTGGCCGCTCTGGCTCAGCTTTCCTCTCCAGACCCTCCTGTGGGCCTGGGCCTTTCTCTAGGAAAGTGTCTAAAGGAGCAACTTTACAGGGCAAACAGGCAAGCAGACTCAGGGTGTCCTCAGTGGAGCCCAGAAAGGGTGCTCCTGGATTCCGTCCCCAAGTGGCCACTAGGGTCTGTCACGCTCAGGAAACCAGCTGCCTAAGGAGCATCAAACCAGCTGCACCGTGAAGCATAATCAGTCAGAAACCCACCATCCACGGCCCCTGCTCTTGCACAGCAGTGGGATGTGCTCGTCCACGAAAGGACCAAAGACATCCCCGTGGTGTGACGCAGAGGCCGCCCGGTTTGAAGGGCCCATCTGGAGGGGAGGGCGCCTAGAGCCACTCAAGGTGCATGTGCTCAGCTCTGCTTCTTTCACTGGGACTTATGAACCATGTGAGGGAAACCGGAAGAGAGACAGAGCCAGGCCTCCTCCTGGGAGCACGCAGGCTAACGCAAAGGCTCTCGCGGATGAAGCAGGAGAGTGCCTGCCCTCAGCAGCTCTGCTCCTCTTCCCTGGGATTCAAGAGGCCCCCAAGATCCCGTCATCGTTCACCTAACAAGTAGTTATCAAGCACCTATGATGTGCCAGGAACTCTTCAAAGAGCTGAAAGGAAGAGATCGGACAAAACACACGAAGTCCCTGACAACATGGAGCCTTCTTTCTAGTGACAAGACAGATAACCAAACAAATAAATATATAATTTCATGTAGTGGCAAGTGTCACAAATAAAAACAAAGCAGGTAAAGGTTTACAGCAGTGCTGTCCGCGGAGCTCTCTGTGATGACGGAAAGTTCTCTGTCTATGTGTTCAATAAAAACAGGGCAAAAATTTAAATTTAAATAACCACACGTGGCCAGTAGCCACCCTACTGGACGGTGGAGAGTTAGAGAGTGCAGGCGCCGCTAGTCTAGGGGGAGCGGTCCAGATGGGAGCCTCTGAGCAGACGACAACTTCAGAATAAAGGCAACCATTTATGAAATGTCGTAAAAGACGGGTTCAGTGAAGGAGCAGGACAGTGGGAAGACAGGCTCCCCGGTACGGACAGAGCAATCAAAGAGAAAAAGCCAACCCTTCGATGTACCTGTGGGTGCTTAATAAAGATCTGTGATCATCTACTCTTCTCCTCGTTCCCTCAATCTCTCATCAGAGCTATTACAAAATGAGACGAGTTGCAGTTTCCTCTGCTTGCTCCTCACTAGAATTAGAAGAAAAAGAAGTGATGTAGGCAATTTATAAATTAGATAGTCATATCTTGCATATTTAAAAGTTGGCTATGGAGCCAAATACTGGGGTCGGGCAATTACTTAGACCCAAAGACGGAAGACTAAAGGGGCCTGTCATCCCACCACCGTCAAAGTGGAACAAACACAGGGTCATTCCTAAATTTGTGCAGAAGCTCCACGACACCCCTCGAGCAAACGGGTGTCCTAGACATGCTAAAACGACCAAAATGATTAGACCCCAACAGGGATCTTCCTGAGAGTCACACCTACTGGGTCTGATACTGCTTTTGCCACTTCCTAGCTTTGTGACAATAGACAAGTCATCGATGGTCTTCAATCTTCAACTGCATTATCTGTAAAACGGGAAATAACAGTGCTGTTGCGAGGATTAAATAAAATAACATCAAAAGGCAACACTTGGTACATGGTACCTACTCAGCAAGTGCTAGTTTAGTTGAAATTAAAGAGTAAAAGAATGTAATTTATAAATATGATTCACTGTCTGGGAGCTATAATGCTGGCAATTTCCTTTTTTGAAAGGAAAAATGACCAGTAAACACAGGCTGGCCTGCTCGTCGCCAGCCAGGAGCAGAGGCTGGGAGTCGGGAGGCGGCTCTTTCAGAAAAGGCTCAGGGTGTTTGCGTGCTGTTTACGGCTGTTGCTGAGATACACACCCTGAGGATTTGCTGCAAGGAGAGCTCCAAGAAAAATGTCTATTTGTCTTTTCTGAGCGAGTCAGGCAATGTGATTAGCATCCTTGCAGAGTTTTAATGCAATTTAAAGGCACAGCCAGATTCATTTTCTGAGTTCGTGTGCATCATTCATGTTCCACCCATAACAGCAAAACACTTGCTCCTGGACCTCAGATAACCCCCTTGGATGTCATCAGCAGGAGGGAACAGACCCCCCCCCAGGTTCACACTGTTCTCCCTGTAACCTCCAGAAATGACCTACTTTCTCTTTCTGCTTTGTCCACATGTACTGAGTAAGTGTTCCATTCGCAAGGCTTCTAGGGTGAGGGCTGCAAAAGCAGCCGCCTCTGTTTTACTTCATTCGGCACCTCAGAGCACCACGGGACAATTATCCCCAAGGGATGCTCTCCTCACTGTTCCCCTTGCTTCTGGCCGCTAGAAGGGAGGCACCACAGACTTCCTTAACGCCTCCACCAGCGCTCTGTGGCTCAGTGTGGGAACAGCTTTGAGGCCAAGGGGTTTCAGTGATGCATAAGTCCTGTGATCCGCAAAGCAAGAGAAGTGGAGTGTTCATTTGTTCACTGAGTCTGCGGTTCAGGTTCTGCCCAGGCTTTTCTTGGTACAAAATACTTCTGTGTGCTGAGAAAGCGCCTCTCAAAGTAGCTGTCTAGTGCCACAAACCCAGGGTATGTGTGTGTGTGTGTGTGTGTGTGTGTGTGTGTGAGCACGTCTGTGGGGAGGGAAGGGCCAAGGTGTACGTCCATTAGAAGGAGTAGCATTAAAGAAGAGATCAAGGTGGCCACTGGAGAATGGGTGTCCTTGTCTCCTTTCCAACAAAACCTTCTCCTTTACCTTTGCTGAGAAGAGCTGCTAGACTAATTCACACACGACACACAAACAATGGCTAAGGAGTTCCTGAAGTACCCTCCCGCCCTGAGGTATTTCTCTTTAATTCCTTAGTCCAAGGAAATGTGTAAATGGTGGAATTTCAAGCTCGGTAATTGGGTTTACAAGTTAGATGTTGGGGAACAGGAGGAACTTCTTGATTTAAATCCTCCCCAATGGGCCTACTGAATATTCCACCCACATATGAGAACAGATCTGGGCCCAAGCAATAGTCACAGGCAGGACACTCCATCCACCCCACCACACTACTAGTTCTTTAAAGGAAGAGACTGTCTGGGTTCATCTTGTATTCTCAGTGCCCAAGGCAGTCCTGGACCCCCACTCATTCACCCTTTCAACTAACAGCTATTTTCCACCTACTCAAGAGCAGGATCTAGACTGTCCCTGACTCTACGCACACAGAAAGTCAAGGCCCAGGGCCTCACCACCAAGGAATTTTCCATGTAGTGGCACATCTAACAACTAAGCAGATGATTATCTTCCAATGTGCTAAGAGCTATGTGCTGGGACATGGTATTATGATATTATGGGATACAGCAGGGTCCAAACCCAGGTGACCAGGCAAAAGGTGGACAAGGAAAGTATTCACAGACCAAGGACTTAGTTTATTTAAAAGATATAGTAGGAATTCAGCATACATTGAAATAAAATGCATGCAATGAAAGCCTTTTGCACACTTGCACCTGTGTCAGATCTGGAACAAACAGAAATAGAAACAAAAACGGATTTCCAATGTCTTCTCCAACTGGCACAGCTCTGGGGCCAAGAGTGAGACTCAATCGTGACCATACTTGCTAAAATGAAACTTGTTCAGTTCCTTCCATTAGCTTTTTGGTGTCTCACCTCTCTGACATTCTTATCCACTACGAGTTAACACCAGGGAGGAAGGTATAAAAGCATTTTCATGATTGACAGAAATACACAATCAACATCAGATTATATACAACAGTGTTTTGCAAAATGCATTCCAAGAAATATGAAAAAGCATTCCTCAAAAAGAGAGTTCATGGCCAAATAAGATGGGGAAACACCTGTCACTTTCTCACCACCTCCACTGCTGGTCATCTGGTCCCAGCCACCATCTTGTCTCACAGGGACACTGCAATGGCCCCCTCACTGGTCTTCCTGGTTCTATCTTTGTCCCTTAGAGGCTCTTCTCCACACAGTAGCCAGAGAAATCCTTTCCAAAGGTAGGGCAGACACTACCACTCTCCTGCTAAAAACCCTGCAGGGGCTTCCTTTCCATTCCCTTTGTCCCTACATGGCCTGGCCCACCTCCCCTCTGGTCTCATCTTCCACTCCACCCCTGCACTCCACCTCAGCCTGCTCCAGTATGCCCAACACTCTTCCACCTCAGGGCCTTTGCACTTGCTATTCTCTCTGCTTAGAATGCTCTCCCCTTAGATAACTGCTGGCCTCCCTCCCTCACTTCCTTCTGGTCTCTTCTCAGACGTCACCTCCACATAGAGCCCTAGACCACAATCTAAGACAGCGCCCCCACATCATCAAGCTCTGACCCTTTATGCTGTTTTATTTTTTATCATCTATCACCATTTGATAACATATTGTATATTTTTGTATTTGTTTATTGTCTGACCCTTTCCACAAACTATAAACTCCGTGAGAAAAGGAACTTTTTCCGTTTTGTTCTTGGTTACATTCCCAGCACCTAGCAGAATGCCTGACACATTCTAAAATTATTTGTTAAACAAATGACTGAATGGCACACTAATTAAGCAAAATCAAATCTTTTTGTTGACATTTTTACAGGTCTTCTCGGAGCCTTAGATGTGCGAGCGTGCATTGTGTGCACCTCTCCTCCAAGAAAAGCAAAGAACAACATCGCCCGAACTTATCTGACCCTGCGGCCCAAGATATCCTTCTGAACAAGCCTTCTCAGGATGAGCATGAAGGAGCCCTCATCACGGGTGAGATGCAGCAGGAGTGAAAACATTTTTTCTGGTGCTGCCAAGCAGGAGAAGGTTCCCGCAAGACAGACGGGACCTTTTCTTGCTGTCAAAGGCAATTCCCACAATACAGAAGTAGGATGAACACGCCTGCCTCTCAGTACGATCCCAGGCAAGCAAGTGAATTTTGACGTTTCTTCATCTATTCTTGGGAAGGCGAATTAGTTTGATGCTATCATTGGGTAGGGAACTGTTCTGTCACGGCCAGTGTGGTCCGCAGAAAGATGCTTGCCTTCATCTTCCAGTCTCCATCAGCAGCAACAGAACCTAATTATAACTGTCCCAGAGGCCGCTCAAATGGAAATACACTGCTGGAAATATTCAGGGTGGAGGGAGGACAACAGACATTTCCTTTCCGGAAAAGCGCCTTACTCAACCCTCTCCATCTTCTCACGTAATTCACACGTGGTAATTTTAAGTATTCATCATTAATAATCACCTTTGCTATAGTCATAAGCAAATCACACGTGATTCTTTAAGAAAGGTCTAGATTCTTTAAGACAGGTCTAGATATAAAAGAGGAAGAGTTAGTGAAGGAACTTATCATTCAAAGGGTCATTAAAAAAAAACCCGGACCATGGTAACAGTTAATGTAGGACACATTTATTGAGTGCTTGCAGCATGCAGGACCCGGGGGTGGGAGGATGTCGGTAGGAGAGGGATGGGTGGGAGACCAGAGAGAAGGAGTTCCCTCTGAAGGCACTCTCTGGTGAGATTCCAGCCCCACTACAACTACATGGCACACTGTGGGGTGTGCTGTACGCACAAAAAGCCAGGACAGGGGGAGGAGGAATGACACATCCTACTGGCCTGCGGGAAGGCAGAGCGCTCTTCGGGTTCAGTGTGGACTCCACCCTACAGGTGGTCCTATTTTAAAGCAAGCCAGCAGGTGTGTGAAGTGAACCAGACTTGGAAAGACTCCTTATGAAAGTGACCAGTGATCTGGGCTCTGACACAGTCTTTGGGACATCTGGGCTTTGAGGACTAACCCTACATGTCTGAAAGGAAAGGAAAACAAATGCAGTAAGTGGATTATTTTCCTCCTGGCCAGAAATGGTGTCATCGTTCTAAATTGAATTTTTCACTTAAGTGAGAGCTTTTGGTCGCAGTGATATAAAAGACCCTAAAAGGTTCTCTACATATAAGCAGAGTCAATCAGGCTCACCTGCTCCCTTCGTCTCTCTCCCCCTAGGTGTCCTCGATTGGCGTGTCACGCAGAAACTGCCACACAGCCACACTCCACGCCTAGCCTGGGGTGTCTGGGGAGGTGCGTGCATGGCGGCTCATCTGAATAGCACACTGACATTTATAAAGTAATTTCACACACGTTATCTTGTTCATTTGTACTTAAAGCAGATTTTATAGACAGAGAGGTTGAGGTTGAGAGACGCGTTGGGACTGGCCCAGAGTCAAAGAGCCAGCTCCAATGTGAAGCCAAGTCAAAAACTCTGGGCTCTGAATTCTGTTCTCTTCCAGCAGCTGAGCCATGCTGAACTTGAAACACTCACGATCTCAGCACCTTTATGGCAAGGAAGCCACGCTGTGCCTTCTTTCTGATGGGTTTCAGCCCATTCTGGCTTCCAGAATTGAGCTCCTAATTTCTCCGTGAAGTGCCCACAGGAGGCAGATTGAGAACAGCAGAGCTCCCGCGGCGCTGGAAGTCTGCCAGGCCGGCTCTGGCTCCCACCAGCCTTGCGGCCCTGCAGTCCATTAGCACAGTTCCCGCAAGTCAGAGGCCTGTGGGACTGCTTCTGACTGTCCAGTCCCAAAACGTGAACTCCACAAACTCTGGGGGTCAGCTGAATGAGATTAATAGCTCCTTCAGGAACACGCCTTTGCATGAGAGAGCGCCCTGCCTGCTAACTCTACCTGCAAACACAGCGATTCTACCCAAGTGCCCTCCTACAGATGCTGCCCTGCCAAGATGTTCATCCCCCACTTGCTGCACTCACACAGGAGGCCTAAAATGACACTCCACGCCCTTGATTTCAAGCAGGGCAGCCTCCGCGGCCTCCCTCCCACCTCCTCTGCCCCCTCTTAGTTCTTCTAGAGGTTTCGACAAACTCCCACAGCTTTTCTTCTGTTCAGCAGCGTTCTCTTCATAAGATCTCAAGGAACATAAAAGTAAGTCCTTTGTGACAAGCACGTTAGAAGACACTTCACTGTTTGGCACAGAGAGACACCAAGTACGGTTGTTAGGTGCATAAAAATACCACAGGTGGTCGTCCTCTGATGAAGAGTAGGTAACAAAACATAGGTTCTCATTCTTATTCTACTTCTATGGAATACCGGAGTTGACTTAGTCATTGTGTCTTAAAATACCATTTCCCAGGCACAAACCGTTGTGTTAGCTTCCTAATACAACATATCTTTGGCAGAGAAATCCTAAGGACACCACTAGAAAACAGTTGAAACTGACCAGCCAGGTCAGAAGTGTATCGGTTTAGGAGGACTGCCGGAACAAAGCCCCACAGACCTGGGGGGCGGGGCATGAAACAACAGAAACGGATGCTCTCACAGTTCCGAGGCTACAGAGTCTGAAATGAAAGGTCAGCGGGGCCATGCTCCTTCCTGGATCTGTAGAGGAGGCTCCATCCTGGCCTCTTCCTGGCTTCTCATGTTGGCCATCGATCCCAGCATCCTTGGTTTGCAGCTGCATCATTCTAGTCTCCACCCTGTCGTCACATGGCGTTCCCCTGTGTGTCTGGGTCCAAATTCCCCTCTTCTTAATGAGGACACCAGTCCTATTAGGGTTCACGCTAATGACCTCATCTTAACTTGGTTATATCTGCAAAAACCCCATTTCCAAATAAGGTCACATTCACAGGCACCTGGGGTCAGGAATTCAACATATCTTTCTGGGGGACGCAATGCAATCCATAACATCCATTCTATTAGGAAACTGACTGTATACGAAATTAACTCACATTTGATCATACTTAAGAATTATAACGTATTTCATTAGTGTTTTCCTGTAATCATGCCCTCTCAGATCTCCAAAACAAGGTTTGCACACGCGAGTCTCAGAGAGACACAGTCCACCCGACACAGCAAATGGTACCATTCTTATAACCTCGAGATATCTAGCCCTTTACATCTCCCCCAGTATTAGATAGAAAGAAGGTCAACAGACTATTTATGAAGACGCGTGAAACCCTCCCATCTCTCTCCTTTTGTCCTTTCTTTCATGCTTCCTCATTCACTGCAACCTCCGTGGATCTTAAAGTCATATATAATAATACAGCAAGTAATTACCACTTGGAAATTAGTTCTTGAACACAAATGCTTCTTTGGAGTCTCCACCTCCAAGTGATTGACAGCAAAAAGGTCGGTTCCATAATCATAAATTCACAAAGACCAGCAGAGGGAAGGCAAGTCAGATAGCCCGCCCGCACTTCTCAAGCTCTTCAGTTACTAGCTGGGGGACCCTGGGCGAATCACTTCACTGCTGATGTCAACAGGACAATGGTGGAAACATCACAAGCACATAGTTAATTAGTCAGCCAACCTCTTCTTTGTCTGCACAATGCTAGACAACCAAATCGATTTTTTTTTTCACCACAATCAACCAAATTAACAAGGTGTCTCTATTTCCTTTAGGACGGGAGGACTCAACTCACATTTTATTTCCATCTGGTCCCTAGGTCAAGCAGCAAAAGATGATTTAAGGCTTCAGCTTGAAACCAAAACACAGTCTTTTATGTCCTAAAAGGTTAAATGATTTTAAGCTTATCCAATGAAAAGAGATTTTTTTTTCCTCTATAGAATATAGATACATAATTTTTCCAAAACAGAAAGGTATTTTTCTAATATGGTGGGGAATAGGGTTTCAAGAACACCTGTGTTTAAAATATATATATAAATATAGGAATTAGAACATTTCTTTGGGGCAAGTCCTGCACAGGTTGCCCACGTCTCTAGGCTCTCATAAGCCCCGTGTCTGAACCGGCGACTCTCTGCTCCCATATTTCTATCACTGCCTTTCGATGTGACTCTTCCAATTTTTTCTCTCAATCCCTCTCTTTATGTCCTCCTTTATTCCTACGTAGGGGACATCACTCCCGCTTTATCTCTTTTAACTGATCACATTATAGAACAAAAGTGACTTTCGTATTTTCATATTCTTTTTAATTGTCTTTGTTATTACTTTTTAAAAAGCAAGAATTTCTTTAAATGATTTCTAAATACTTAAAAAAAAATGCTTAGGGCCAGCCCGCTGGCGCAGCGGTTAAGTTCGCACGTTCCGCTTCTCGGCAGCCCGGGGTTCGCCGGTTCGGATCCAGGGTGTGGATATGGCACTGCTTGGCACACCATGCCGTGGCAGGCGTCCCACATATAAAGTAGAGGAAGATGGGCATGATGTTAGCTCAGCACCAGGCTTCCTCAGCAAAAAGAGGAGGACTGGCAATAGTTAGCTCAGGGCTAGTCTTCCTCAAAAAAAAAAAAAAAAAGCTTAAATTGCTTTCGTATCACATGATCTTTTGTTGATTCCCTACCTTCCACCAATCATGGGTCAGTGGCCCTAAAAAAAGTTTTCCTATGCTCAGTGTAGACAAACACTTCCAAAAAAGTATCCTGAAAAACAAACATCTTCCACATTTGCCTGCTGTGTTGTGTAGACTAAATGGGAGTGACCTTTTCTTGAAATGTGGTTTGTGCATACTTAGGTATAATGTAAAGTTTAAAAGGATGTATAGATATTCTACTGATTTCAAGAATTAAACATTATTTTTAAACTGCTGATCTTAACAAAACATTGTAAAAATTAACTGTATAAGAGAAAATTGCTCCTTTATGGGTCTTCAAATACTCCTCATATATATTATGTAATCAATTCTTAACTGCCAAACATAGTATCAAATGGAAATGTAATTGAAAATAATCTGAAAACTATAGGTATTATTTGCATGCTATATCTAAATTATACATGTGCAAAATCTTGCCTTGTGCCAGTCCGTTACTCTATGGCAGTATTTCCTAAATGTGTTCAGTAGGGTGGAGAAATATTAATCGGTGTTACCATATATTAAACATTTATAATTCACAAAAGCAACAAGGTCTCGTTGCTCTCAAATTGTTGGAATTAAGCAAAAAGTTCATAATCCTCACATTTTTCAACACTCTGTTGCTCTTGAATTAGAAAACTTCAAAATTTGTTACTTATCTCATTTTTGGATCACTTACTGATTTTCTTAAGAAGCCTAATATTGGAAGTGTTTATTGTTCCATCGGATTATTTAGTCATCTCTGGCAGGATTTAATTCCTTCGTGTACTCTTTTGTGTGGTCTACTTCAACCCAAGTGTGCAGAACGCTTCTGTGAGCACATTCACCCTTTCAACATTCAGCGGGGATTTATTGCCTTTCTGCCATGTGTGGGGCACTATTCCTAGCACTCGGGATGCAACAATGACAAGCAAGATCCCTGCCTTGTAGAATTCTCATGCTCGCAAGAGGAGAGACACAAGAAATATACTAAAATAAACCACATAGTTTATTAGAAGATAATCTACGCTATGAAAAATAAGGAGGATTGAGAGCGGGGAGGGGTAGGTTGTAGTAATAATTAGGGAATTCAGGGTTATCCCAGTGAGATGACATCTGGGCAATGCCTAAAGGAGGCAAGAGTCATCCAAAAGGATATATGGAGAAACACTGTTGAGGGCAGAGAAGACAGAACAAAGTCCCTAAGTTAGGACCATGTTTCGTTTATTAGAGGAACAGTAAGGAGGCTGGTGTGTTTGGACAGAGCAATAAAGGAGAAGAGAAGGAGACGGACTCAGAAAGATAACAAAGGGTCAGACACTGTAAAGCCTTGTGGACATCTGTGAGGACTTTGGCTTTTACTGTGAGCATGATGAGGAGCCCCTGCAGGGATGTGAGCAGAGAAAGGACATGATCTGGCTTCCTTTTAAGATTTCTCTGGCTGCTATGCTGAGGATGGACTCTTGAGGACAAGAGTGGAAGCAGACACCAGGTGGGAAGCTACTTCAGCAATTCCGGTAGTTCAGACAGGGGTCAGGGGAGCAGCAGTGGAGGTGTTAAGAAATGGTCCAATTCTGGATATAATTTGAAAGTAGAGGCACAAGGACTTCCTGATGTGGAGTGTGAGAGGAAAGAGAAGGAGGGGAAGGGTGGATTTTCCATCAGCTGAGATGGGGTAGGGTGCAGAAGTAGCAGGTTTTGGTGGGAGTTGGGGAGAAGGGATCAAGAGTTCAGTTTTTGGACATACTAAATTTAATGTATTGATTAGACATCCAATGGAGATGCTGAGTATGTAGTTGAAGTTCATGGAACAGAAGTCTGGGCCAAAATTATATACATTTGGAAGTCAACAACATATATAGACGGATTTTAAAGCCATAAGAATGCATGGGATCACCAAAAGAGTGAGTGTAGGCAGAGAAGAGAGGAGAGGAGCAGGGGAGGGGAGAAGGAAAGAGAAGAGAGAAGCAGAGGGGAGAGAAGAGAGGAAAGGGGAGGAGAGGATTGCATCCTGGGTCATTGGAAGTTTAAGAGGTTGGAGAGAAGAGGATAAACCAGCAGAGTAGATTGAAGGGTGACCTATGTGGCAGAAGGAAGCCCAAGAGAATGTAATTTCATTGGAAATTAATGATAAGAGTATCAGGGAGGTGTGTATCAGTCAGGATCCAGTCAGGAGACTGAATTCAGGGAATTTAATGTAAATAATTAGTTATGTGCTGCATAATGATGTTATAATAAGACAGTGGTCCCATAAGATTAGCACCATGTAGCCTAGGTGTGTAGTAGGCTACACCATCTAGGTTTGTGTAAGTACACTCTGATGTTCGCCCAACCACAACATCACCTAATGTCACATTTCTCAGAATGTATCCCATCCGTTAAGCCACACATGACTGTATTAAGTATGAAATTGTTAACTAGGTAACAAAAAGGTGAAAAGAGAACTCTGAGGTATGACGAAGGTAGGATCTGCAAGAAAAAACGACCACCACTAGAACTGGAGAAAAAAAGGAAGGAGGTTTGAATTATTAAATAAGCTTAGAGAAAGGGCCCTGCAGAAGTGAGATCAGCCCCTGAGAAGCAGGTGCTGCTCAGCGGGTGCTGCTGTTTCTGAGCTCAAAGGAGGGACCCCAGGAGTCTGGGAACCCTTCTCTAAAAAGACGCTATCAGCCATCTGGCGCTTATGTCTCTGAGGGGGCTATGGCGAGGCAGTGTATTAGTTTCCCAGGGCTGCCATACAGTCACCATAAGCCTGGTGGTTGAAGACAGTGGAAATTTATCCTCTCACAGTCTGGAGGCTTGAAGCCTGAAATCGAGGTGTCAGCAGTGCCGTGCTTCCTCTCAAGCCTCTGAGGGGGAATCTCTTCCTTGCCTTTCTCTTAACTCCTGGAGGTTGCCAGCATCTCTTGGGATTCTTGGCTTTTGAGACACATCCCTCCAATGTCTGCCTGTCATCACGCAGCCTTCTTACAAGGACTCCAGTCATCGGGTTTAGGGCCCACTCTAATCCAGTATGACCTCATCTTAACTCAAGACATCTGCAAAAGCTCTACTTCCAAATCAGGTCACTTTCTGAGGTTCTGGGGAGACATGAATTTTGAAGGCACACTATTCAATCCAGTACAAGCAGGTTCTGCAAGAGTTGGGAAAACTGCAAACTGGAATCACGTGTGGGAACAGGAAGGAGGGTCACTTCTGGGCTGAAGAAATTTTTCTAAGCCATGACACCCCCAAGAACCACATGCAGACAGGAAGCCCATGGGAAGCAAATGGGAAGGAGCAAGCCTCTTCTTCCTCCTCCAGCCTCCCAGTCTCTCTCTAGCATCTCCTACAGGCAGAGCCCAACATGGAGCCATCTCAGAAATCTAGTGCAGTCTCATCTCCAGCATCACAAACAGAATATCCCAAGATAGGTTTGGAGCCAAGAGACAACATCTTAGTGGTTAGCACAAGGAGGCAAAGGTCAACTGTGTCAAAAGTTGATCATAGGTAAAGAAAGGTGAGAGCTGATAACTGCCCACTGGATTTAGCTTAAACTGTCCCATGATCAAATAAGTTCAGGAAGTGCCGTTCTAGGACTTTTCACTGGACTGGCCAAGCATTTCAGCACTTTGGCCAGTTCCTTGCCATAAGGGTTCAGCAGATTCTGGCTGAGGTTAGGACAGATTGTAGCCATCGCATCCACGCAGTCATCTACACAGTGCTACCCGCGGCCGCCACACATCCTGCCACTCCCCTCTGCTGAATTGCATTGTGATGTTTGCAAATGAGTTAAAGGTTCCTTGGAAATGAACATATTCCTAGGGCCGTCCGCAGACTACTCAGAGAGCCTTTCTAGTAAAATCCTGCAACAAGCCCAGGATGAAAGGAACTTTCAGTTCTCTTCCTTTTCACTCCAGCTCTGCGATTTCAGCAAGAAGCCCAGAATGACTGAAAGCAGGTGCTGACGTGCTTTAGTTTATTTCTTCAGGATGCAGCAGAAGCAAGCAAAAGTATAGAAAGAAATTGTTTTGGTAAATCTGGAGCAAACTCCATGCACATTTTAGAGACTAGGATCATCCTTAACACTTCATTTTTTTCTTGAAAACACTTTCTGCTCTTATTTAAATTAAAATTTATAAAACATGCTGATGTCCTGAATATTTACAAAATGCATCATACAAAATAAAAACAAACAGGAGACGATATAAAAACAGTGCCAAGCTACGAATGAAGAAGCTTGGATTTCAAGACTACGTCTGCTACTACCTAGTTCTATAGCTTGAGGCAAGCGTTTTCACAGCTTTGATCTGTTTTCTTCATCTATTAATTAGAAGGCTGGCATAAAAGATCTCAAAAAAGCTGTCAGCTTTTTCCACTTGTGTCACCTACCTCCTAAAGCTGGCACGTCTGGTTATTATGTGATTACCATACATTTTGATAGTGGAAATTAGTTGAGGAATTTACTTCAATATCTAAATTACTACTTTTTTTGCATTTTTTCACAGAAAAGCGACAGTAGTCAACAAATATATAAGCTAATAGGAAATTAGAACAGTGAAAGTCAAATTTTTTTTTTTTTTTTTAAGATTTTATTTTTTCCTTTTTCTCCCCAAAGCCCCCCGGTACATAGTTGTGTATTCTTCGTTGTGGGTTCCTCTAGTTGTGGCATGTGGGACGCTGCCTCAGCGTGGTCTGACGAGCAGCGCCATGTCCGCGCCCAGGATTCGAACCGACGAAACACTGGGCCGCCTGCAGCGCAGCGCGCGAACTTAACCACTCGGCCACGGGGCCAGCCCCTAGTGAAAGTCAAATTTGAGAGGAAATGCCCCAGTTGTCTATCACTCTTACTTGTTATTTATTCGACATTAATGACTTTCTCTTCTTTCTTAGAAATTAACCTGTTAATGTGTCTAAAATAAATAGCAAAACAGAACCAGAAGCACCTAGTGCATATCTGCTTGTGTCCAAAACTGACAACAGCGGGTAACAATATGGAGAAGGCACAGACTAAACCCATGTAGGACAGCCATTAAATCTAATTTAGCTCTGTGAGCAAACACAGAGTCCTGACTTCTTTGTGTTGAGTTTCTTTGTGTGCAGCAATTTCATTTTTTGCAATTTCTGATTCATCTCTCAGGGTCCAAAACCGTCCAGAAGAGCATCCTATACACTGTACTAAAGGCAGAAGGTGGGGAGAAATTCATCCAACTAGAATGCCACTAGAACATATATCTGGTCACACAAAACTGATACAGAAACAGTAACCATGGGTATTACTTAAATATTTTAATTTGGAATAGTATGTTGCTTGCTGTGTATGTTTTTAAAGTAACCATTTCTATTTAGTAATAGTTATCAACCTTCAATATAAAGTTACAACAGAATAAAGTTCATTTAATATCTGAAGCAGAAAAATATTTTCTTTAAAATTACTTTAAGAGAAACTGCTGGCAATAATCCATTAATTTTCTTTTTTGTGCAGAATATAACTATTTCCTTCAAGCTTTCTTTTTTTTTTCTTTTGTGAGGAAGATTGTTGCTGAGCTAACACCTGTTGCCCATCTTCCTCTTTTGCCTGAGGAAGATTGTCTCTGAGCTAACATCCGTGCCAATCTTCCTCTATTTCATGTGGGACACCACCACAGCATGGCTTGACAAGCGGTGCTAGGTTTGTGTCCAGGATCCAAACCTGTGAACCCCAGGCCCCCAAAGCAGAGTACATGAACTTAACCACTGTGCCACTGGGCTGGCCTCCTTCAAGCTTTCTTACACTAAAGAGAGGCAATGAATGGTCCTAGCTGCTGTGGCTGCATAGACCTCATCAAGAACTAGAGAGAGTAATTTTTCCCCACTATTTTTATTTAATTTTCCCACTATTTTAATTACTATGAACCAACAGGTCTCCATTTTAGTGTCTCCTCACTTGAGTGTCTAGCAATCAGATGAGCAATTAGGTGCTTTGTGTTACCAACAATCAAAGTTCCCAAACTGGCCAGTGACTTTCAAAGGTCTCCCCTGTCTTGCTCCTCAAAGGCTGGTCTGTGGACCAGCAACACTGGGATTATCTGGGAGCTTGTTAGAAATGCAGACTCTCAGGTCCCACCCCAGACCCACTGAATCAGAATCTGCACTTTAACAAGATCCTCAGGTGACGTGTGTGCACAGTAAGACTTGAGAAGCACTGCCCTAAAGGATCAACATTCACATTCATTTCCACCTTGATAAAGCTCCTTGAGTAGGAAAAAAAGGAGCAGAATTATAGGTATCGACTAGGAATTGTAGCTGAGTATGCCCATAGCAGTGTGCCACGCAATGCATGAACACAAATGGATGAAGAACTGTTTATATAGCCACTTTTAACATAATCATCTCAAAAGCAGCTATGGATAACTATTGGCTATCTGAATAGCATATCTGTGCCACGTGGTTAGGGTCATCACATATCCCAGATGCCTGGGACAGTCCTAGTTTACACCTGACTAGATTAATTAGTTTACACTAATTACTAGTAGTACCCCACTACTGTTTAAACTAGAAAACAACCTCATTTGGACAATAAATTATATGGTTGCCCTAATTATAATCGGCTGCAAAACTCATCCATAGCAACTTCCCAAAAAGAAGATTTAATTATAAGAATACATGGTATTTGGGCTTCACAAGTCACCAAATTCTGCTCCTGTTTAACACTAATGAGCTGGAGAGAGACATTCCACTGCTAACGACAAGGCAACCATTTCCCATTTCCCAGAACAAAAAAAGGGGTGGTGTAATCTTCTCATTTTAACTTTTGTTTATCAATTTTTTTCTTATACCACCAGTATTTGATATGGCTTATCATCACTAGAACCTGGTATAGAGTCTGACTTAGGACAAACCGACATGTCTAATTGTCTTATGCTTAATATATCAACATGTTTACAGTGTTGCAGAGAGCATCATGGCTTCCAACTATCAGAGCTGTTTGGAGAATCACAGCTGTGGTCTCCCATGAGTGAAAACACCATGCAGTAAACTCCCCATCCAGGTATGCTAAATGGACAATAGGCACACTGTGTATACTAAAAACCTAGATAAAGAACAAGAAAACTGGACACCATCATGCAGTGTCATGGGTGAGCCTGTGGAAGCAAATAAATGTCAAGGAGAAAGATGGAGGCAATCTATCCTCTTCCAGGTAGACAGGTAAAGAATAAGAAATGGCCATTCACCAGCTGCAAGGCCGAGTGTAATGAGTTTGAAAGAGGAGTTTGCTGGGGATTAGCTCTGGGGAAGTCAATTCTGCCCAACTGATGAGAGGAGGACAGTGCCTGGTGGAGTCAGGGTCAATTAGCAGGAACTAGAGTCCATCTGGAGAACAATGGGGGGAGCTGGGAGAAAAGCCAGTTACTGAAGACAAGGATCGGAGGCACCAAGGGCAGGGAAACCAAGCCAGAAACAAATCCAGATCATGTGGAAAAGCAACTTGGAGAGGCAACATGTTAAACTGTTTTAGAATCTTTTCTTAAGGTAAAATTTACATACAACAAAATTAACCCTTATGGTATATAATTTTGTGAGTTTTGATAAACACACAACACACCACAAGCAAGACACAGAACAGTTCTACCACCCCCAAAATTCCCCAAGCCCCTCTGCAGTCAACTCCTCCACAGACTCTATCCTTTGGCATCCATTTTTTTGCCATTTCCAGAATGTCATATCAATATAATCATTCAGTATGTAGGTTCTGTATCTCGCTGCTTTCACTTAGCCTAAGGCATTTGAGATTCATCCTTGCTGCATTTATCAGTAGTTCATTTATTTTTTATTAATGAGTAGTATTCCATTGTATAAATGAACCACAATTTGTTTCTTCATTCACCAGTTGAAAGATGTTTGGGTTTTCTCCAACTTTTGGACACAGGAATAAAGCCTATATAAACTTTCACATACAGGCTTTTGTGTGGACATAAGTTTCACCTGAGTAAATATCTAGCATGAGGATCAATGGATCATATGATGAATAGATGTTAAACTTTATAAGAAACTGCCAAACTGTTTTCCAAAGTACCATTTTGCACTTCCACCAGCAATGTTCCAAGTGTTTCCTATCTTTGTCAGCACTTAATACTGTCAGTTTGTTTGTTTTATTTTAGTCATTCTAGTAAGTGTAAATTTCAAACCATACCTGTTTTAATCTCCCATGAATGAAAACACCACACAATAAATTCTCATCTGTATGTGTAAAATGGGCAAACAAGCACACGTGTAAAAATTTGCATTTTCCTAATGAGAAATGATGTTGAACATCTTTTCTTGTGCTCATTTGTCATCCATATGTCTTCTTCGGCGAAGTGCTATTCAAATACCTTGCCCATTTTCTTTATCCAATAAGGGACTTGTATGCATAATATATAAGTAACTCTCAAAACTCATAAGTTAGAAAACAACCCAAAAATGGGTTCAAAAATCAATTGGTCATATATGTATAGGTCTCTTTCTAGAATCTTTATTCATTTCCATTTTTCTATATGTCTGTCCTTTTGCCAATATGACACTGTCTTGATTCCTGTAGTTTTAGCGTCAATCTTGAAGTCAAGTAACGTGAACCTTCCAACTTTGTTCTTTTTCAAAGTTGTTCCGGCGACTCTAGTTCCATTGTCCCTCCACGTACATTTTAGGTTCAGCTTGTTGATTTACATATACATTAAAAAAATCCAGCTGGGATTTTGATAGGGATGCTGTGAATCTATAGATTAGTTTGAGAGAAATTTACATCTTTACTATATTGACCGCTCCAATCCATGGATACAATATAATTCTCCATTTATTTAGATCTTTGATTTATTTCATCAGTGCTTTGTAGTTTTCACCATAAAGATATTGCACATATTTTGCTAGATTATAACTAAGTATTTCTTTTTGTGTGCTATTATAAATGGTACTGTTTTCTTAAATTTGATTTTCCACCTGTTTATTGCTAGTACATAAGAATATGACTGACTTTTGTATATTAGTTTTAGTAGCTTCTTGTGTGGATATTTTGGGATTTTCCATGTAGATAACTATATCATCTGTTAATAAAGACAGTTCCATTTCTTCCTTTCCAATGTGCATGCCTTCTATTCCTTTTTCTTACTTTATTGCATTAGCTACGGCTTTTAATACAATTTTGACAAGGAGCGGTTAAAGCAGACATCCTTGCCTAGTTCCCAGTATTAGGTGAAAAGCATTCAGCCTTTCATCATTAAGTATAATCTCAGCTGTAAGTTTTTGTAGATGCCTTTTGTAAGGAAGTTTCTATTTTTCTGAGTCTACTGAGAGTTTTTTTAAAATCATAAATAGATGTTAAATTTTTTCAAATACTTCTTTTGCATCTATTAGACTGCTGATATGATAAATTAAATTGATTTTCAAATGTTGAAACAGCTTTGCATTTGCAGGGTAAACTTGGTCAAGATGTATCATCCTTTTTATAAATTTCTGAATTCAATTTGAAAATATTTTGCTAAAGATATTTTTGTCTATGTTCATGAAGGATATTGGTCTGAAGCTTTCTTTTCTTGTAATGTCTCTGTCTAGTTTAGTAGTAGGGTAATGTTGGCCTCACAAAATGAGTTGGGAAGTGTATCTATCTTTGCTATGTTCTAGAAGAGCTTATGCAGAATCGGCATTATTTCTTCCTGAAATGTTTAGTCGAATTCATCAGAAATTAAAATTTAATTGTATCAACCTCATAGAATTGTGAGGACTAAATGAGACAGTGTATGAACCTAGCCTCAGTGCCATAACAAACAGCACCCAGGCAATAATAAGTATTTGCTATTATTATTAGTCTGCTAATCCAACTTAATACAGTTAGTTATTAGCACCTTGCTAGAAGAGCATACACCCGCCCAGTGAAGAAGCTCACAGGCCACAGACTGACATGCAAACCCACCTAGTTTGGCCAGAAGTGATAATGCCAAAAATCCCAGAGATTAGTCAAGATTCAAAGGAAAAGAACTTTAGGTTCCTTTGCTACAATCATTATACATCCCTTTAAGATACGTTGTGAAAGGGCATTAATATTGAAAAAGAACTTCAGCATTATGCTATCTAAAATATTTTGTTTTACTACTGTTCTTTAAATTTCTATATGCTCAAGAAATACCTGTTACTATTCACTAGAGTCATAAAATTAGGAATAAGCTGAGATACAGGTGAATAATATAACAAAATTCCTCTCTACTTTGTCCACTTTCCATTTCAGTGACTACAAAAAGGCATGAGGACTAAATAAAGAATGGTAAATAATGAACCAAAGATGCTGTGATTTTAGAAATCCACTAAACAACATCCTGAATATTTTAGTGGTTTCAATTATACATCATTACATACTCCGCAGTTTTTTCACACGTTCTTACGTGTTTTGCAGACAGACATTATAACAGAATTGGGAGGGAGCAGTGAAGCACACCAGGTACCGTAACAAAAGCACTTGAGTAAATGTCTAACAGAATATTCATGAACTAAACTAATGAAAAACAAAATCCAGCTCTTCCAAATGCTAACGTTTCACTGGAAATGAACAGAGAGGATTAAAGCCTTGGCAGTCGTGGGCTGGTGATGGTCACAGAAGCACACCAGTGGAAGAGACCGCTCAAGTCAGGGTCTTGTGTCCTGTGTGATGAATAATGAATGTGTATTGAACACCTCTCAGCAAGGTGAACCAACTAAGCCAGATGAGCCTCTAGAATGCTCTCACCGAGCTCCACAGAACACATAGATGCCCTTGGTGTGTGGAGAAGACCTGAGTTTTTAAGCCCCACAAACATAAATCCACTATGTATTTATAGCCCTGTAACCTTGAGCAAGTAACATTTGCTCTCTGGGCATCAGCCTGCTCATTTCTAAAATGCATTTACCCTACTAATTCATCCCACAAATATTCCACGACTGCACCAGGCCCTGTGTCACCTGCTGGATCCACAAGAGTGGACCTTCAAGAACACAGACCAAGAAATGAGCATTCACAAAACAGAGCAAGGAGTGTTGTCACTGGATAAGGAGAAGGTATGCCAGCTGCATGATGGAAGGGTGTCTAAACTGGACCTGGGAAGATCAGGTTAAGACTTCCCTAAGGAAACGACCATTAGCTGAGACCTGAAGGATGAGAGGGAGTTAGCTAGGTGAGCCGTGGGCTGGAGAGGGAGATGGAGAGAGAGCCCTCAGGCAGGCAAAAAGGCTCAGAGGAGGCAGAGGGAGAGCCTGGTGCCATCAAGACTGAGGAAGTTCACTGTGACCCTGGGAAGGAACTACTAATTGATTTTAAGGCAACAGGAAGCCATTGGGGATTTCTAACACGAAAATGGACGTGGTCTTTTGTGTTTTACAAAGGTCACTCAAGTAGAAAATGGACTGAAGAGTGACGAAGTGAAGGCCCAAGGGCCTGCTGGGAAGCTGTTGCATTATTCCCGTGAGAGACAACGGCGCCTGGACGGAGTGTGATGAAAACTAAACAGCAAGGGCCAGAAGCATGGCTGGCGTGTGGGAACCCAGCAAATATTAGTTGCCTTCCTTCTTTTTTCCTTTGTAACCTGTCCCATTGTTTTAAAAGGAACTGTCTAAATGGCCCAGTAGCCACTCAAGTAAAATCCCCCTCCAATGATTACATTTACAAAGAAATAGTCTTCAGAACAGATCCTTCCACACGGCCACAGGGAAGAAATACGTTGTTTTATGTCTAGGCCGCCTAGGGGTGAGATTTCTAACAAATGTTGACGTAAACGCAATTTCACAGCAAAGAAATTGTTAGCATGTCTTAGATAATTAATGTAAGTTTTACCACTAATATTGGCAGCCTCCCTAGTCCCTCAAGTATTTTACTATCTACGCAGAGTTTAAGCACTATCTCAAAATCCTTTTGATAGTTCCGTTTTTCTTAGTCTGTTGTTTGTCTCTAGAAGGGAAGCTCCCTGAGAACAGGGACTTTGTCCTGCTGTCTGTTCTCCCTCCAGCAGCTGGAGCAGTGCCTCGCACCCAACGGAGGCGCAACAAATGCGTGTGGGCTAATCCTCTACAGAGTGGATGAAGAGTGGGGGTCATCCAGGAAGTAGCTGATACCTCTGACATCAGCTACATGAAGAAACTGACCTGGCACCTCTCCCTCAAGGCTCTCCCCTCCTAAGCCGCTGTACACTTGATTTCAAAGTCATCTTTCTAAACATGCAGTTCCAATAAAGACAACTCCCGGCCATCAAATTGAGCCCAAATGCTGCATCTGACCTTCAAGAATCCCCATCCGCCTTGCAGCTCGCTCTCTCACCACTGCCCACCTTCCCGTCCTCACATAGCCTCTCTTCCAGATCAACAGGATCACTCACCATTCCCCAGCCGCCCCCAGTACGCCCCGCTTCTGCCTCCAACACCCTGCATCTCCCTGGCTGCCTGCTAACATCCCATCTGCCCTTCAAAGTCCATCTCAAATGGGATGGCTTTGGAAGTTTTTCTTTATTCTTTAAGTCAGTGGTTCTCAACTGGGGGCGATTCTGCACGCTCTCTACTCCTACCCCGGGGACATGCAGCAATGTTTGGAGAAATTTGGGGTTGGGACAACCAAGGGGGAAAATACTACTGGCATCTAGTGAGTAGAGGCCCGGGATGCTGTTAACCACCCTACAGCGCACAGCACAGCCCCTACAACAGAGAAGTATCTGGCCAAACATGAGGAGTGCTGAGATTGAGAAGCCCTGCCGTAAGCAAGCGTCCTGCTGCCACCTTGAAGCCACCAAGGATTGCTGGACTCTCTTGCTGAGCTCCCACTCCTCGTTTACAGTGTGCAGAGCTCCCCTCCCAGTCTGTATGCTTGAGATCACAGGCTGGAGCCACCCATCTCATTTTTCCTAACGAGCACAGCATATCCTCTGCACAAGGGACATGATCAACTTGTTGACTGAAATTGAATTGAAATTTCTATTTCTTTTAAAAAAAATTTTAATTCTCTACTCTAGTCTACTTTCTTCTGTTTCCTGTTAAGAAGAAAAGAAAAGGGGACCAGCCCAGTGGCGCAGTGGTTAAGTTCACATGTTCTGCTTCAGTGGCCCGGGATTTGCCAGTTCGGATCCCGGGTGCGGACATGGCACCACTTATCAAGCCATGCTGTGGCAGGCGTCCCACATATAAAGTAGAGGAAGATGAGCACGGATGTTAGCTCAGGGCCAGTCTTCCTCAGAAAAAAGAGGAGGATTGGCAGCAGATGTTAGCTCAGGGCTAATCTTCTTCAAAAAAAAAAAGAAAAGAAAAGGTAAGCACCATCTTTTGTGCATTTAACCTTTAAATACTTAGAGACTGTTATTAAATAACTTATCTGTCTTCTTATCTCCAGATAAATTCGAGTACCTTTTATGATCTCACAGGAAAGAGTGCCCTTTAAGAGGAAAAACTGGTGCAAAACTGAATTAAATGTAGTTTTGATCATAGTTTTCATTACATACTATGAAACTGCATTTATTTCATTTAGCATATCTGTAGCTTTTGAGCTAATCAAAAAACAAATAAATAGCCAACATTGACTTCCAATTCAGTTAAAAGGGGGCTTTACACGAATCAGGACTAAATAATAAATGCTGTGATTTATCTAAAGCTTGTCCTTTTATTATTATCCTAATATTTAACAAAGCTAATAAACATTTGCTGGTTTTATAGTTAACTGACATTATAAATATTTGCTGAGCATTTTACAAATAAAATATTATGGCCAATTTGCTGATCAGGGCTGTCAATTTTGACTTTTGGCACATTTAAAAAATTCAGCTAAGAACCAGAATTCACATCTGATCACCAACTCCCAATTTTATCTTTTCTGAGACATGAGAAATCTATTAGCCTAAGAAATAAACACAGACACATGCTAGTTCTTAGAATTAAGTCTGGAATTTTGAATGGAAATTCGGCTTGGGTGAAAAGAAGGAAAATCTGATATGATCAGAAAAGGTTATCATAAATCCCTCTCGCATTCCTAGAAGGTAAGCTGAACTCTCTTGAATATAAACCCAAATGGCCTTCAGGCTGAGGACAAGCACAGTGGCCGGCCTGAGAAGCTGTTACACAGAGAAGCTGGACGTCCTGATTCCCAACGCTGTCAGTCAAAGAGAGTTTTGTGTTGTCATATGTCAGCCAGATGGAAAATCAGCAGTTAGTTATCCTGTGAGGGAAGGAGGAAACCCCTTCAGGCAGAAAAGCACAATGCAATCAGAAGACCCCAAGAAGGCACTTAACATCCTCGTGGTTTCTGGAGTGAAGATGTCACGACCCATCACTACCAGCAAGAGGAAATGCAGACATCACACACACACACTCCCCCAACAGACACACACATACCACCAAAAGAAAGCACTAATACGGCCAGCGGGAAGTGCAGAAGTAACTTCAAAAGCATCACTGGGAGCCCCAGGAGCTCAGGGACACACATTAGTGCGTTTCAATCTTAGGCAAAGATAGTTCATGATCTGATTCTTTAAACTAGGCAGTACCTAATTTCAAAATCATCTAGTAAGAGAAAAAAAACTTCTAAGCCAGCAATTGGATATAGTACGAACTGTTATTTTCCATCTATTTAGGAGCTTTATTAAACGGAATATGATGTTACAGCGAACGTTTGATGTGGTAATCAACACAACAACTGTGTCATATGGTAAGAATCAGGGAGTGCCTTATGCCAAAAAGTTGGGAGGAAATGAACTAGTTATCCATCGCTAAATATCCCTTTAATCTAGGCTCAGGCCCATCAGTGAGGGATTTAGGTGGAGCTCAAATGTGTCCAAACCTGCCGTGGCCAGTAGGTTTGGTTGGTGCCAGCCCTTAAGGAGAATCATGTCATTCTCCTGGTACAAAGTAAAGCTGCAGGTACAAGACGGCCTGGGTGCCTAAGGCTCACATTCAGTTATGTTAATCACCGGCTCTCCTCCTCGGGCTTGCTGGGAAGTAGAAACCTTTATAGGTTTGGATTTTTTTTTTTCATTCACTGCCTTTAAATATAATCAAACCCTCTTGCACACACGCATTTGTGTCCCAAAAGGCAGGCGCAATCATTACACATTCAGGTTCACAGGAATGAATGTTTGGGAAAACAATTAGCTGTAATGTATTTATCAATAAACAAGGCGAGCTCTGCCCCAGCAACGACGTCCCCTGCAAACCACAGATAAACGGTAGGATGCCCTTATCGAGACTCCACTTTAGATGAAATGGCACACAGAGTGGCATATATTACTCAGTCCTGGGTCACTCTCTCAATGTCTTCTGATTTATTCCTTCTAAACTACCCTTACGTTAGTTTCAGTTGACAGGAAAATATTCACATCCTTGAACTATGGACCAGGATAATCACCAGGCTTTCACTCCCTCTTTTGTCAGTCTCTTCTGGAAGCAATTCAGAGAGCTCCCACTCTCGCACACAGAAGACACTGGCAGGGGAATCACACAGGAATCGCTGTCTGTCAGTGACCTCAGAGAATAACAGGATTTTAAAAACAGGGTTAGAGAGAAACCACCAGATTCCTCCTGGGCACCTCCCACTGTTGTTGGAGCAGCCATCTTGGAACACATCTGTTTGTTTCTTCTCTCCTCTTCGCTTCCCCTGTTCTCACCCATCACTAAGCAGATTAGAGCAGCACAGTAAAAGCTCAGCGCCCTCACAGCCCTAGTCCCCAGACTGATCTCGTTTGGGGCGAGCCTCTGAAGTAGAACCACAGGAAAGGCTCGTGTGTTCTCCACAGACATCCCTGTGAGCTGGTCCACATCACACCCCACCCCACTCCACAACCACTGCCAGAGAGAGAGGAATGTGGCTGTCCTTACAGAAAGAGCATGGTCCCTTCCGACACAATGCTAAGACGGAAGAGCTCCCGGTGTTACAACATGCCGCTTCCCACCCCAAATGTAAATCAGCTTCCTATGCCGGGTGCTGAAGGCTAGAGAATTTAGAGCAGTCCAGTACACCTATTAATAACGCATATTTTGCAAAGCATTATTAAATGTTTTTCATAGATAAAATACCCCACCCGCACACAGAAATTTAAAATATCTATATAATACCCTAACAACAATAAGGAGAAATAGAAGAAATAATAACAAATTATGTTCTTTAAATATGTAAATGTGCCAGTGTAACAAGTCTAGAATACACGGTGAAGACATGAGACGCTTGCTTCTGAACGCAGACCCACCAGAAACGCAACCACCGCCAGTGTACACAAACACAGGTGAGCTTATTAGCAACATAAATATCACAACAAGTGGCTGTTACCACCGTGATGTGAGTTTTGGAAACGATGAACAACTCTTGGTAAGAGTTTAAACAAAATACAATCTTCCTTTGATTTATAAGAAGTTTCACTATGGGAAAATACACCATATACAAAAAATACTTGTTTACATATAAAACAGAAAAAGTTCTAGGCTTAAATTATTAGAAACAAAATTTTCCCCTAGGTGGATATGTGACAGGACACTGGAAAGCTGTGCACTTTGTGAGGCAAGGCTTGTTATGTGGAGCTGTCCTGTGCATTAGCTGTCTTTGGGCAACGGAATGTGGGCTGAAGTGACAGTACACCAGCTCTGAGCCTGGCTTAAGAGGCATCACATTTTCCCACTCAGCCACCTTGTCCTTCTGCCATCTCCATGCCAAAAATATGAACTGAGGAGTCAATTATTGCAAATAGGATTAAAAACCTAAACCTTACCTGCAACTTGGAGAAAACTTGGTAAATCTCAACCTACATCAGCCAGCCCCCAGCCAACCCATAGAGGCACGGACGAAAAGAAATGACTATTGCTTTAACTTACTAACTTTTGGAGCGGCTGGTTAGGCAGACATGATGTAGCAACAAATGTCTGACAAATGCTTGCCCACCCAGCACAGGGAAGGCAAGCACAGCTAAAGGAGGAACAGAAAAGTCAATGAGAAATTCACGATGGTGGACACAGAATAGATGGATATTAGGAAAAAGAAGGAATGGGTGGGATCCAAGGGAAGCGCGACATAAACACACAATGCTGAGTCACCAGCTGTTCCAGAACTCACAACGAAGCAGAGCAATGTGTACCTCATGAGCTCACTCCCCTACAATCACCTGGACGGACAGAGATATGCGAAGTCTGCCATAGCCTGCCAGATTTGTGTAAAGGCAGGCAGAGATGTGATAAGGACCGAATAAGGCCCAAGGTTGTCACAAAATAAAACCTTTGTCATCAAAATTCAAATCATGGTTCATTTACCCTTTCGAATTATAAACATATATAGCATCAAATAACCAGTAGACTCATAGCAAGCCCATGAGTATTTCATTTTTATCAATATTTTTGCCTTCAAAGGAATTGGTATCTTCTACAAACCTGGCTTCTATCATTTAGATATTCTTAAAATTAATTCAATATCTGTCATTCTATCTAGTTACTAATGTTCTGATTTTTTTAGGGTTGTTATTCAATGATAACTAAAAGAAATAATGAGTCTTTTAAAATATGCATACAACCTGAGGCAATGATTTCATGTTCAAATGAGATAGGAATATATTTTAAATAATTCATATATATTTTTAAAGATCTTCTGATAACACTACATGACGCTGTAAAGTTCTAGAATCTATACAAAAAATTGACTGAGCTTCTAAATAGCCAAAGCAATGAAGAAAATATAATTAGATACAAGAATCACAGAGTTCACAAAATAAACACAAAGCAGTGATTATAAGTAACTATGCAATAAATTTGACAAACTGGATAAAATTGACAAACTTCTTTTTTTAAAATGTAGCTTTATCAAAACTGACACAAGAAGAAATAGAAACTCTGGAGCCTTTATCTGTTAAAAAGAAATGATTTTGTAATTAATCAGAGGCTTAAAAGCATTAGATGAAATTCTATACACACCCATCGGAAATCTTAGCAAGTTAGAAACTGAAGGAGACATCCAATTTGGTCAAAGTGGAGGTCAAATGACAGAATTGCTCATGAGGGACTCAGGGTCAAGAGCAGAGCTGCCCTGCAGCCAGAGGAGGGCCAAACAAATTGTGGACCGTTTTCTCTGCCTCTGGCATCTGTGGACTGGGAGTTTGGGCCTCTAGAGACAGCATCCTGGGCATAGTCGTGACATCCTCTCATCCATCAGCAGTGGTAAGACTCTGCCAAGCAGTTTCCCAGACTGAGGCATGAACAATGGGCATCTGAGCAGGACAGGGAGGGCTTTGAGAGGCAGAGGACTGGAGGCAGGATAGTGGAAGCGGGTTACGACTGAAAGGGACATGCAAGGGGCTTCTGGGCGCTGGGAATAATCTCCTTCATGATCCGGGTGTTGGTTCAAGAGATGTGCTCAGTTTGTGAAAATCAATTCAGCTATACTCTTTTAACATGTGCACTTTTATCTTTGTATGTTATCCTTCAATTAAAAAGGTTTAAAAATCACTTAAAATATTTACAGCCCCTGTGTGTCCAGCACTGAGAGTTACAAGGGTCTCAATGACCAGGTCTCTTCCCTTGAAGTTCAAGGGGCTCAGAAAACTAGCAGGAAAACCCGTATAGAGAGGTCAGGATGATAATGTGGAAGAAGCGCTCCTACAGTGGCGGCTGCAAGGGGACTGAGAGAAACAGAGACAGGGCCTGAATCCTGCTGTGGAGGGTCATGAAATTGTAAGCTGAGGCTTGAAGGGCAGGCAGGAGCCTTTCCTGTAGACAAATGAGCACATGATAGGAGTTGTGAGGAGGATAAATGATGGGAGCGAGGACACTCAGGCGCATGAGAAGAGAAGATAAAAAATTGTCGATCTCCAATTCCATCAAATACATAGTCCTAGTAAAATGAAAAATGTCCCTAAAGTATTCCAAGCATGGGCTTTTGACAGCTATTTGACACGTAAGATTTATTGAGAATGGGGGTAGGGGAAGGGAGAGGTTCTCAGCTTTAAAAACCTACGTCAGTCCTCAAGGGCCATGGTGTTGAATGTTTACAGGTGGGTTCCTTTTTACATTCAGAATGAAAATAGCTTCATTGAGCACCAAAATAATTTATGTTCTCACGACTTTGATTACCTTACCTATATTATGGACTGGAAAGTATCCACGGGAAAAACTGACACTGCTTTTTAGCCACTAAAACATTAATATTTAGATATATTTGAGAAATGGCATCAGAGGGGCATCTCGAAATTAATTTTTACCACCTTTACAGATGCCTTAATTACAAAAGTAGTATGCGCTTATTGTTGAAAACTCAAACAATTCAGAAATATATAAAGTAGAAAGTGTAAGGTCCTCTCCATCTAATTCCCAAAAGACAATCATTTGGTCTTTATCCTTCCAGACTTCTTAATGTATCCAAATTTTTTTTAAATGTTCAGGTCAATAAATCCCTACATTTATTGTAGGGGTTTTTACATTTAAACTAATAACATATCTTCAAAATATTTCCATGTTAGTACATATAGGTCTATGGCTATGCAGTATTTCATTATTTATTTGAACCATAATTGATCTGATCATTCTCTTGTGGACATTCAAGTTTTTCCAATTTTTCACTACTGCAAAGAATGATGCCGTGAACATCCTGTACCAAATTCTGATGATTTCTCTAAATATTCTGATACCTCTGAGCATGTCTGGAAGGGAGGGACTGAGAAGTCTCAAAGGAAAGCGCTCAGCCCAAGCAAAAGGAAACTTGAGGACTATAGTCCTCCGACAATGGGCTGGTGCTGGGGGACAAGTGATTGTGAACACAGGACACCGTGTCACCTGAAGCGTCCTCTCACCAGCCCCCAAGCATTCACACATTCTCTAAAGTCTCCAGGGACATTCAGAGCACATGCAGCCTCCGCAGCTTCTACAGTGCTAGAGCCAGGGAGTTCCGGGCAGCGGAGGCAGGTGCGGCAACACGGTAGCTCCAGGGAACTGGGAGCAAGGACCGCAGGAGTGAGCCCTGAGAAAGAAACTGTGAGGAGTCACTATTTCCTCAAAGAAATAGTAATGAATCTTTGAAGAAAGCTGGGAATCCACAATTGGGGTAGGACTAGAAGAAGAGATTGTGGATACTACTATGGGTCTGTATTTCTACCTCCACTTTGATGTGACCAATAGGAAACCCAGGCTGCAGATTGAATTGAACACTTAAAAAAATAATAATCTGGGTTGGCCCTGTGGCCAAGTGGTTGAGTTTGCATGCTCTGCTTCGGCGTCCCGGGGTTTCACTGGTTCGGATCCTGGGCACAGACATTGCACCGCTCAGTTAGGCCATGCTGAGGTGGTATCCCACATGCCACAACCAGAGGCATCTCACAACTAGAACATACAACTATGCACTCAGGGGCTTTAGGGAGAAGAAGAAAAGAAAAAAGAAGATTGGCAACAGTTGTTAGCTCAGGTGCCAATCTTTATAAATAAATAAAATAATAATCTTTATAATTAAATTACTCCTGTGTTCAATGCAGCTCATAATGTGCTTAATGCACATTAACTGGAGCATGCTGTCACACGTTGAAAATAACAATAGTATGAGGGCAAGCATGAGAATGGCCCCTGGAATTATGGGAACATCACTTCTTAAATATAAACACACATAAGCACGAACATGGAATAAAGACAAAATGGCATGCTTGGAACTACTAAAAGGATTATTAGAAAGAGCATATTTTAGGGGCCAGCCCCGTGGCCGAGGGGTTAAGTTCGTGCACTCCGCTTTGGCGGCCCAGGGTTTCGCTGGTTCGGATGCTGGGCGCGGACATGGCACGGCTCATCAGGTCATGCAGAGGTGGCGTCCCACATGCCACAACTAGAAGGATCCACAACTAAAAATACACAACTATGTACTGGAGGGCTTTGGGGAGAAAAAGGAAAAATAAAATCTTTTTTTAAAAAAAGAGTATATTTTAAAACAGGCTAGTCAGAGCTTGAAATGACAAACCGGGTCACCTTCTCTACCCACTGCCAAAATGCATGGCGGCTCTCTGCTGCAGAGGCTCCTGTGCCGCATGAGTCAGCTGAACCATTTAAAGCAAAGGACAAACATCTCAGAAACTTCTCTTAGAAAAATTTCAACCCTCCAAGATCGCTATTTATCTTGTGTGAATCTGCAGACTCTAAAACCTGAATATGGGAAGAGACGGCGTCTATAACAACTGCCGGAGTTCCTGATATTCCTACGAAGGCAGACCTGGAGTGTCAAGATCCAGTGGTTCAGCAACCGCAGGAGCAATGATGGGAGGGAAGGGCCACGGAGGTGACCGAAGACTAGCAGACCTAGACCTCGTCCTTGCAAAGATGAGCCTCACTCAAAGGTCTGGGCACACTGGGCGGGTGTGATCAGGTGAAGAGAGTCATGGCGTACTGGAAAAGACACTGAACTTGGTTCAATCAACTCTAAGCCATGTATCTGGGGAAAATCACAAGTTCCCTGAGTAATGAGAGGCTCAGGGTCCATTACGAAAACTATAATGCTCCCGATGCACGTGCTATATACAGATATGCACAGGTTAAGAGGACCAGCGACACAAGTAGCAGAGCCCAATACAAAAGGAAAACGTGTGGCCCCTTGTTCAAAGAATTTCAAGAGGCAAGGGCAGAGCATAAACCAAACACAGCGCCCTTCAAATGTGAGGCCCTGTGTGACTGCGCAGGTCAAAGGCCCATGAAGCCAGTTCTAGGTGTTGCCATTCCACAAATGGGAACTCCTTAGGCCAGGACCTTTGTAACCGCATAGCTGAATCTCCAGAGTACTTTGCAGTTGGTAAATATTCAGGAAGCACTTGACTGCTTATAGGCTTGCATTATAATAAAAAGGAAGTAGCATGCCATTTTTTCTTTATTCCATTTTCGTGCTTATGTGTGTTTATAGTTAAGAAGTGATGTTCCCATAATTCCAGGGGCCATTCTCATGCTTGCCCTCACACTATACATTCAGAAGGAATCCTTTCATTTTACAAGACAAACACTGAGAGAAGAGAAAGGACGTCTTTTAAAGTACAGTGCCTACAAAGTAACATGCTTGGAGCTTTAGGCGTATTTTCTCTATTTAATCTTTGCACACAATCCTAAAAAACAGATATAAAAAGCATCTTCTCACAGCTGAAGAAATTAAGGCCCCAAGAGGTTAGGAAACTCATCCATGGTGTAACGACTCATTAATTCATTTGGTAATGTTTACGGTGCTCCCACTACGCCCCAGATACTACTTTAGACACTAGGGAGAGAACGAGACTAACAACAACCTACCCCGAATCGTGTCCTTGGCCTCCTGGAGTTTACAGTTTCGTCAGGAGAAAATCTCATTTTTTAAAAAAAGGAAATCGTAAAATTAATGAGCTTTATAAACAGAGTTGCCAGATTTAGCAAATAGAAATACAGGATGCCCAGATAAATTTAAATTTCAAATAAACAACAAATAATGTTTTAATGTAAGTATGTCCCACGCAATATTAGAGACATTTATATTTAACAATGTTTTGTTGTTAATCTGAATTTAAATTTAACTGAGCATCCTGCTTTTCTCTGATAACCTTATTTATAAGGAAAAGTACATCGTGACAGGAGAGGGAACGTTAACCTCACAAGAGAGGTCTGGGGGCTTCCACAGGGAGGGAGGGCTGGACTGAAATCTGAAGGTCATAAGGAGTTAACATGGTGAAGGCAGGTTGGTGCAGGTGATGAGGCTGCCTGAGCAGAAGGAGACTGATGCTTGAAGGCTGCTAGGATGGGAGAGGTTTGGGGGTTATGCAAAATGAGGTGGCAGAAGTGAGCAGGGACCAGAGCATCCCGAGCCGTGAAGGCCTTGGAAGTTAAGGCCTCCAGCCTTTATCCCTCTGGACCGATTGGTCATATATGATGCTCCTTCTGTCTATGCCCTTCTTTTTTTGAAACCATCGACATAACTGTCTCCAGAGTCCTTTCCCACCACCTCCTCACTCACTCCACCTCTGACTCTTACCAAAGAAGTTAGTCATCTTTAAGTCTGTCTTGCCAGCAAGAACGTGATTTCTCCAAGGGCTTCAAGTAGATGCTCAATAAACGTTAAAGAGAACAACACAGCTTCGAAAGGCCACATGTTCTGGATCCCTGCCTCACTACCTAGTGCCAGTTCAAGGGCTCCTGCAAGTGTGGTGCCCTAACGATGACATCCAACCCATATTCTGGGTTGGCATATTCTGGGCCCACCTTCTGAACCGCTCACTTACAATGTCTAGGACAGGGCTCAGAATCTCCATTTGAACAAGCTCCCCAGGAAAGTATGACACACCCAAGTATCTGAGAACCACTGGTCTATTTGGCTATTTCAGGATTCTAGTTCACAGGATTTTCAAATAGTGGCAAATGACAAGAGAAAGCACTTGGCCTCATTTGTCATAAATCTCGCTGTGCTCTTGAATTGTAAGAGGGCCCAAGCGCTGTGAGAAGACTGAAGCCATCAATATAGTTCTTAGTGTTCGGTCTTAACCATTTGTATCACATACTGCCCAGGGGAAAGGATATAGCAAGCACGGCGTGCATTCGGTGGTCAACAGAAAACATGTTGTCATATTAATCGATTTGAATATCTGCTTTACATTAAGCTGAGATTATTATTTTTCAAATTTGGTCATTTAAAAATCTCTTCATATATACTATCAATGGCATAATACAAAATCTAATAGACCATTTACAAAAACAGAGTCCACAGCTCCACGTAAAATTTCAACATATTAATCAAAAACACTTCTTATATTCTACTGATAAGCAAAGTTCAAATTTGAAATATAACTCATCATATATTTCTGTATTTCATGGAGGGAAAGAGTAGAACCAGAAAGGACCAAAGCATCCAATCCACCCCTCTCCATTTATTTCACTTTGTTCAATTCTTCCCAATAGGGGAAGCCATCATGATATGCAACTATTACTGACTGTCCCTAATTACAAGGGGGAGTTTGTGATAAAACTAAATGGTGTCTTTATACCCCCTTAAGACATAGTTCCAGCAAGAATTAAAATAGTGACTTCAAACCCCATTGTTGTTTCAGCTGTGTCAAATAAAGAAAGAAGCTCCAAATTCAATCCACTGTAGCTTTTTACACTGGCTGCCCATGGGGCTGCAATTGAAAAAGCAAAGCACAAACAAAAATAAGTTTGCAATGTTGTACCAAAACTGCGCATAGCTGGGGGCTGTCTCTCCCAGGTTTACAGCCAGACTTCATCTAAATGATGAGTTTGTGTCAAATGGGCAATGACACGCATGTTGTCAACCCTGCGTCAGACAGAAACCTCAGCAACACGCAAACAAGAAGCACTGGGGAATCGTGGCTTTTCTCCTGATCCAGCGCAGAGAATAAAAATGGCATTTTAACTTTCACTGTTCACAGAACTCTATCATGGTGCATCAGTAACGCGAAAAACAACAGAGTGAGCTGGTTAGGAAGGCATTTTGGCGAATTAGATTTTTTTTATTCACGAAATATACCATCAACAAGTCCACCTCAGAGTAAGAGCTAACATCCCCAATTACAGGAAATGGATTTTCTGGTACTTGCGGTCATGTGATATACTGCACATTATGATGCCTTTGCGATAATCTCCTTGATGGCAACTGCATCCTGCTCTCCGAGGTACCTTCCACACTTAAGGAGCAGGATGGGGTTAATAATGAGTAGGATTTTAGCTAAAAGCTCCTAGGCTCGTCTGCTGCTCAGACCAAAGAAACTACTTTTACTGTCATTGGGTCCTGAAAAAGGAATTTGATTTCTTTACTACATCACTAAAAACACTCAGATGTAATCCAGAGCTTTTTTTTTCCCCTACAGACAGTCAGCAGCTAATGGCATCTGATTTTATATTAGACTGTAAGGAAAAGTCTATTGTCTGCATTTTCTGACGTTGAAGGCCAAATTTCATTAAAGGAACAGTACTGGGGGAAGTCTCCAGAATTTTGTAAAAGATAAAATTGTTTCCTTTTCCCTTAAAAGGACTTTGTTTCATAATATTTTCCATTCATAGAGAATTTGTATGTCCAAAGCTCTCTGAGACCATCTCTTTTGTCCTCAGAACAACTTTGTAATGAGAGTACTCTGAGCTATTTTTCACATTTCTCAAATGTGGAGGATGAACCCACGCGGGTAGGTCACTTGCCCAAGGTGACAAGAACACAATCCTTGGGGCCTGGGGACGAGGATCTCTGTCTCAGGGCTCTGTGGCAACTGCTTTCCTCTTTCCTTCCTCGCCTCCCTTTCCCTTCTTTCATTCCTTTTGCCAGACAGACTGCAGACTTGCGCTCATTCAGTAAAGCCAGGAGGAAAACCTTGGCTATCAGGTTTCCAGAGAGCAGGGTCTTTTTAAAAAACAAATAAAATAAATAGAATGAAACTTGGTTTGGGCTTTTTATTTTCTACCAGGGAATGCATTTGTAGCACTGTTTTAACGCACACTTTTATGTTATAAAAGAGGAACGTGACAGACTGCTTTGTAAGCCTTTCTCAAGCCCCACTTAGAGGCCGGGCCTCCGGGCAGAACTCCTGAAGAATGGTGAAGGAATGGGTTAGCACTACAGGATCTCAGGAACCTCCACATCCGAGCTTTCACGCGAAAACCCGCCATGAGCACGAGGCCCTTTGAAACTGGCCACTGAAAATGAGGGAATGCCGAAGAGAAGAACGTCAAATTCTCCTCCAGGGCTAGGGCTCGGAATTAAACCGAAACAACTTTCTCTCGCTGTCAGTCAGCTAAGAACGCAGGAAGGAGGTCCCGCGAGAAAGGAGACCCTCAGGGCATCCCTGTCTTGGCGCCTTAAAAGACGCCGCATCTCTTGAGGTGCCCCGGGAGCGCCCGGCGGCTGCGGCGCCTTCCCGGCACTGCGGCGCACTGCGGAGCCGCCCGCAGCCCCAGCCTGCCGGGCTTTCCTCGCCGCCCCGCCGCCGCCACCCCGCCAGGTCGCGGCTGTCTGCTCCGGGTGCGCAGCCGGGCATCCATCATCCCCAGAGCCTTTGACGCACACACGCGCTCTCGCAGGCAGGGACTCAGCTGCCTCCCCTGCACCTCCCACCCCCGCCTCCCCTGCACCTCCCACCCCCACCCGCCCCTCGTGGGTCTGCATTTGCATCACTCGCACACGTAGCGGGTGACGCGAGCGCCCCCCGCTCGGGCCGTCCAGGCGGCACCTCCAGCGCCTGTGACTCAGCCACACCCCCGTCCCCGCGCCGAGCGCCAGAGGTCCCAGTACGCCCACAGAGAAGCTCTGGGCTGTGCATCTGCGGGCGGGTGCCCACTGGCCCATGGCAAGTTCATCACCATATTCCGCAGTCCTCGAGGGCCCAGCCCGGGGCCGTCCCCGCGACACGCTGGAGAAGAGTCTTCCCAGTTCTAGAACCCAGGCGGAGGGGAAAGAGCTCGCCCAAAGAAAGGGCCAAAGGGTTGGGTGACGGCCTCCACAGCCCCACCGCCACCTGCAATTACCCCGGTAGTCGGTCTGCTTACGGTGATGGCCCCTCTGCCCCCGGAGCCTCGCGCCCGCCGGTCCGTTTCGCCGCGCCCGGCGCACGGTCCGCGCTCGGCGGGCTTTTGCTGAATGGAGGCGTAGTGGAGGGAGGCGCGGGCACTTGGAGACGGCCTCCGCGCCGCGGGCTCCCCGCTCTCCTCCTTCTCTTGTTCTCACGTAGACACGAGACAGGGCTCTGGGGATGTGTGTGGAAGTGTTTCTAAATTCCTCGTGTTTCTTTCCGGCGCCCGTAGCGCCCACCGCGGCTGCCTCTGCTCTCCCACCACCCGCACGTCTGCAGAGGGATCCCCGCCGAAAAGTTGAGCCTAGGCTGGGGTGGGGGTACCGGTCCGACTTCTGGCCGGGGGTCGCCGCTGCTTGTTTTGAATCAGCCTCCCCCTGCCCGTCGAACCACGCAGCAAAGGACCGTGGAGGTCCCGGCAGAAGGCGGGCGCTGCCCCCGACTCCCAGCTGCTGCCCACCCGCCTCCCCCGGGAATGCGGAATAAGTGCGCCCGCACCCCCTGACCTATCCCCGGGCAACCATCTGCCCTACCCGGACTTCTTGGGTCCTGCCCCAGCAAAGGCGCCCCGCTGGGCAGCTCCTGGCACCCGCGGCGGGCGGGGCAAAGTTGCGCTTCTACCAGGCAGCCAGAAGTTCCCCAGGCTGCCGCGGGTCCGGGAGGGAAATTAAGCAGCGACGGGAAATCCCGCCACCGCTGCCGGGGTCCCTCACTCACCGCTCCGGCCGCCGGGGACCCCCTGCCCGGGGGGTGTCAGCGCCGCAGCCGCCGCTGCCGCGCGGGCGTCGCTCCGGCTCGCTCCCCGGGGCCGCCTCCGTCTGCCGCTCTCTCCTGCAGCGCGCAGAGTGGTGACTCCTCGGAGCGTGTCGGCGGCGAGAGGAGGGGCGGGAAAGTGGCTCGGGGCTTGCCCGCTGCGGTCCTCCGGCCCCTCCTCCGCCGCGCCTCCTCCCGCGGTGCTGCAGTGCCGGGCGGCGGCGCGGCGGGAGCCACGGCGCGCGGGGGAGGCGGGAGCCGCGCACGACTCGGGCGGGGCGGGCAGGCGGGCCGGGGAAGTCCGGGCGCGCAGCGCTGCGGCGGCGGGATGCGGGGGAGGGCCGGCCCCAGGGGGCGTGTGCCTTTGGAGAAGGCAGGGCTCCGAGTTTGTCGCAGGGGGGAGGAAAGGGGCACCAGTCCTCAATGAGTCACTGAGTGTGACTCTGCGTTGCACACCTGGGGATTGCGCCCGTGTCTGGTCCAGCGAGACAACAGAAATTCCGAACGCGGGTCCCGCTGGTGCCTGCCTCCTCCTGTCTCTGGGCCTGGGACTGAGCTGTTACCTCTGACCTGGCTTCCAGGGAGCACCAGGCGGGGCTAGGGCGACTTCCATCCGCGCGCTGGCACACCAGTCCAGGGGAAGCTTGGAGCGCAGCAGGAGGAAACTTTGCCGGGTGTCTGGGTCTCCCCAGTGCCAGGAAGGACCAGACAGCCGGACTAACAAGCAGACGTTGGAAGTAGCCCTTCTGAGGGAAACTATCGATTTTTTTAAAAAGGCCACGGGAATTTTGTTTGTATTTTTGGGAACATTTCGCCCCTTGGCGTGCTGGAGACCTCAACCTGAGCTTCCCGGTGGCAAAGCCGCGAGGCTCGGCTGCTTGGGAGAAACCTGGCCCCGCGGGGCCACACCCGAAGCTGGCGCGGCCGCCCCGGGGCCACAGAGGGGGGCGACGCCTTCCGCTGGCCTCCCGCTGCCGCCCCTCCCTCGTCCCACCGTGCCTCAGCTCCACCTTCCCCGCGGCCACCTAGACCCCGCGAGGGGCTGGGCTTCCCTAAGTCGCTGGGCCCTCCTGGAACCCACGGAACCCATGCGGGATGGAGAGCGGCCGCCCAGACAGGTGCCTTCCCCGCCATCACTGCCCGAGTGATAAGTGACCCGAAGCGACACAAAGCGAAGCGCCCATGCGGGCTGCAATGGCTGGAATTCACACGCACACACACCGTGTGCTCTATTTGTGTAAATATGCCTGGATGATTGAATGGATGGGTGTGTGGATATAAATATAAATATTACAGGTCCATGTGCCCGAAAGAGGAGGTATCAGACACCTGGGGCAGCTTCCTGCCCGGAGAAGCCGATGGGGACAGGTTCACCCTGAGCGATGCTGTAACCGGAGCCCTCCGGCTTGGTTTGTGCCACTGTGCGTGGTACTGTGGAGAGAAGAACAGAGAGCCAGTCCCCGGCCTGTAAGGCCCCCTTCTCTCCACTAAGTTACGATTCCCGTGTCCCAGTGAGCTTGCGCTTGCTCCGTTGGTCTCTGAAAGCCCAGCGGAGTCTTGCTGGGTGAAAGGCTTTGCAGCTTGCAGCCACATGTGGCGCTGTAAGAGGGTCAGGCAACATGAAAATTAGGGACCATGCTTATTTGCATTCCATGGATCCTTCTCCATAAAAGGATTACCTAAATTAAGAAATTATTTAGACTAAAATTATGTTGTTACCATGAGAAGGAAAATATACCCTGATGGAGTGCCTGTAAACCCAACATTGGAAATAAAATTGTGAAATTTAAAAAATCATAAATCCAGATTGCTTACATATTGTATACAAAATTGTGAGCTCTCCATTGCAAAATGTGTGGGTAATTCATTGAGTTCCCAAATGGATATCCTCTTGAAAACCTCCCTCCCCCCAAATGTCACAGAATAATGGATTGTTTCTCCAATGATAAAAGTTCAGAAAAACATGAACAAACCTTAAAAATGATCAACGTGCTCTGTGCTATGCTATCTCTTCCTTAAAGCATTCCCCTGTGCTGTCTGTGGAAGATATTTTACAAAGTATATAAATTTTTCTAGCTACTGAATTTTCATGTCTTGATGCATTTGAAGATAACAGCTCCTGCAGGGAAATTCGTGATTGTGTGTTTGCAAAAATGTCCACTTGAAGACTAGGTTGTGTTGAAGGAGGGTATTTTGATGTTGTAGCTTTGCAGCACAGCACATGTTTTCTCAGGATGATGTTATGCACAGCTTTCTCAGGTTGCCCTCCAGACCCGCTCCCATTCCAGGGTCCACCTGGTGCACCCCTTGGCCCCAGGCCTATTGGATCCAGCACTCAGAATAGCCTTCTTCATGCTTTCATTTAAAGATATGTTTTCTCTCCTAAAAATAGTTGTCTTATAGGAGCTGATGAAGGGTAAAGGGGACACCTGCCCTGTCCCCACAAAATCCCAGCACTCTAAAGTTGTTACCCTCCTACAAATCAGGAATTTTATTCCCTGGTGCAGTGTCTGGTCATAAAGCATGTCATTAAACACGCCTAAAGAGAATCAAAGATCTGTCATCACATCTGCAAAGTGGTTGCTATAAAAATAATTCATACTAGGTACAGATGCTGCAGTGTTTAAATTTGATAACACACACAAGAAGCATAGCGCCTAGCATGTAGTGGGCAGAGAGTAAACATGAGTCCCCCCTTCCCCTGTTAGTAGCCAGAGTGAGATTTCCTAAAGGCTGTGCCATGGAGAACTAGTCCTATAAGATGCTCCTGCAAGCTCAGAGTAAGGCCTGGCTTCCAAAACAGGAGTCCAGAGAGAGCCTCATGCACTTGAACCAAGGCCACCCCTCTCCATTCCTCCTCACCTCCACCCACCATCAAGGGTCAACAGCAAAGCACAGACACCCGCCCTTCTTACGCCCGATACTCACAGCTTCCCCAACACTCCATGTCTTGAGCCTACCAATGTTAATCTCAGTAAGCCCCTAATGCCTATTTATATCAGTTACCACAATCAGCTCCAGAATCTCAAGTGCATTTCTTCTCACGTACATTCTCGTGATCATAAGGCTTAGCACGTCCTATGTTCTGTCCCATTCTCCCTATTTAACTCCTGAAATCCTTCGACTAGGCCTTCTGGAATGCGCAGCCCACCGTTAGCAAAATGTCCTGTGCCCTCAGCCTCTTCTCTGAATGTTCCCTTTCCGTCCTGCTCCAATGAAAGCCTCCCCACAAAGAGGCTGCTTTCCGCCGGCCCTCTCAAGTGGCGGCTATTTATTTCTTCTCTAACTCTTGGAGCTGGAAAGGTGGTGTCCTTGTTCCTCATTGCTGCTTCTAGAACATTTTTTTTCCCTTTTCCCTGAAACCCACAGCTTTGAATCTTGCATCATCAGGTTATCTCACCTACTACTTTTAAATGGTGCTGTCATGCTCAGACCTCCCACTCTGCACCTCTCCTGACAATCTCAGCCCTTGACGGAAGGTTACACACTTAACACCAATCCTGCCTTAATCCTTGCAAACTTAACATACACAAAGATGTTCATTCCAACCAGTACTGCCCTTAGTCCTCTGCAAGCAAGGTCCCTGCCCACTCACTGCACACCCTGTGTCTGAGGGGGCTTGTGCTTTAGAATTAGCTTGTGCATAAGGTCCCATGGCGTAGTGGTGAAGTTCAGCATGCTGTGCTTTGGCGGCCTGGGGTTCACAGGTTCGGATCCCAGGCACGGACATACACCACTTATCAGCCATGCTGTGGTAGCAACCCACATATAAAATAGAGGAAGATTGGCACAGATGTTAGCTTGGGGTTAATCTTTCTTGGCAAGAAAAAGAGAATGCCTTACTTAAAAAGTTTTAAGTTCCCTCTCTGGTGGCTGGATTTGCAGCTCCAAATTTTCATTAAACTGTGAATTCAACTTAATACTGGGCTGGTAATGTCCCAGAGCCCTGGCAGAAGGAAATGCAAATCCTTTCTGGAGAAGCTCTCCTTCAAAAAAATTCCCTCAAATAAGTTTTTAATGAAAGTTAGAAAATAACAAAGCACACAAAACAACTGAACACACAAGGAAGGATGGCACCATGAATGAGAGCCAGTAGATATAACAGAAGAGACATCAATCCTTCCTTAAGGAAAGACTTTGGATGTTGGAATTATTAGTCACAATTCTTGCTTTATTTGAGGAAAAATAAAAGACAAGCTTAAAAATATTCGCAGGCCATAGGAAGTTATAAGGAGTGACCAATCGTATTTGAAAAGGCACCAAATCAACCTTCTAGCCAACTCTGCTGGTTGCCTTACCAACATCCAATCCAATCCAATTTCCACACACATGCACACCTTCTTCCCCCCTTAGAGTACCCTGATTTTATTTAGGAATCCACCGTTTTTTTGTTACCCACATGTATTTAACAATACAGTTTTACACAGAATGCTAAGAGCACTTTTCTTCATATTTTACAGAAGGGCTCGAAACAATACGGATCTTCTGTTAATATTCACACTGTAACACAGCCAAATCTAACTCCTAAGTAGATGGATTACAATTTGTTCAGCGTTTAAAGCCTTATTGGCAATAATCAAGGAAGGAAAAGAGCATGTAAGTTTATTTTACGTAACTGACTAAAAAATAAATTCAAGAAACAGTAAATAAAATTTAATATGGTCTCTGCGCTCTGATTTGGAGGAGTTTTTGCTGCATCTGAATAACCCCCTGTTTGGCACTCCTGTGCCTGCAGCGTCATGAATCATCGGTCCCCTTTCTGCCAGACATCGTGCTGCCAATCTCCTTTACTCCAGGGCCAGGTCTTTTAAGGTCTGTAAAAAATCATTACAAAATTGAAGCATATGGCTTTCTTTCTAGCCTCTGGGTAGACTTCTTTTACTAAACTAGTCACTTCTTTCAAGGTTGCATCCATTCAAATGTAGATCTGCTGCCTGCTGGCCCTCAGGAGACCTGGTCCAGTCCATTCGACCATTGTTGGTGGTGAAGACCACCGCCGAAGCAGCCGGCATGTCTTCTCCCTGCCAGGGCGACTCCACCACCATCTTCCTCCCACCGCCAACAAGATGCTCGCTGTGAGCGCTGCAGCAGGCCACCACACACCATGTTTCACACGGCCACGTGCTTTAGGGGCTGGCCTCAGTGCATCTTGATTGGTTCAAACCAGTCATGTAATCCCATTCCCCTTTCCAGTGACTGTTTGCGCATGGACATGCTACGTAATTCTGGCCAATGACACGTCAAGGGACACTTCTAGAGGACTTTTGGGAATGGTTTCCTCACTTCTGAAAACATGAATGAAGAGCAAAAGTCCTTTTCTGTTTTTAGACATTATCATGCCTAAATGGCACACATAGGACTTCTGTGAATGTCCTGTAATCATGCAGGGGACGTAGTCTAATGATAAAACACGTGAGGGAAGTAAGAGCCAAGTGAATTTCACAAAAACGGGGCCAGAGTCCTATACCTCACCTGCAACAGCCCTACCTCAGTTGTGTGGTAATGAATTTCCTTATTTTTTAAGAAGCCACTTTAAGTTAGAATCTTTTGCTCACAGCTGAAAACAGTCTTACGCTTACACTACCCCCAAATCGGAGAGTATCTGGCACACAGTAGATTCCCCGCCAGTGCCTACTGATTTAAATTGAGCTGCGTGTCGAGTTCATTTCTATTGAGAAAACAAGAGGGATGTCTCCATCTGTCGGTCCCTGGATCGTAGAAAGTGTTTGGCAAATATTTTCTTAAAGCCAGAATGGCTTCAGGATCTTAGCAAGCAACGGGGAAACTTTGGGAGTCCAGATGGAGGGCTGAAAAGGAAAAAAATCAGCTCCATGAAAACTTAGATTCTGGAAGAATCTTTCTGCTCAAATTGCCAGGGAAGAAGCTGCCCCAAACAGGGTCAGGAAAAGAGAACATGCAGAGGTCTCTGGCCTCCTCTGGTGGCTCCGGGGGAAGGCAGCATGTCATGCAGAAGTCTGTGCTGGGGTGGAGTGGGGAAGGGGGTGGAAATGCCCACAAGAGACATTCCTTGGTAAAAAGAGGCAGAATTTGATGTCTGGAAAACTTCCTTGTTAAGAAGAAGAGAGATGAATTAAAGGAAACTCTAAGCTGTTCAGCGCTGTATCCTGGGTATACTCCATGGGCCCATAATTGTCATCCTCTGTGTAGTTTGTTCCCTGATGTATCTGCACATCTAGAATAAAGCAGATTTATCACTCAGAAAATGTCTAGGCTCAGTGCATGTGACTAGTGATAAGACACAGGGAGAGGGTGTGTTCCTGAGTCTCAGTCCCAGGAGGAGGAGCCCCAGCTCCTGAATGGTGACAGAGAAGACGGGACCCACCTCACACAACACTGTGGGGTACCAGCCCTTGGCTTGGAGGTACCCAGGAGAAGCACTGCTGTGAGGAGGCCCCTCGCCTGTGCCGCATCTCTCAGAGGCCGCACAGGGCCTCCAAATGAAGGGCAAACTCCTCGACCTGTCTACGTGTCTCATGTCAGTGCCAGCCAGAGAGCCTTTGGCACAGAGGAAGCACTGAATGACAAGGTGGCCAGGATGACTCAGCCACCCCAGTGCTTACACAATGGGCCCAGGAGCCCTCAACCAAAGAGGGATGGGAGGTGATGAACACATATTTCAGTATTCTTGCCCCACAGAGAGACAATTCTGAGGAACGTTCTATACATTCTCTCAGAAGGTTTCTGGTGGAGTACCACCCAGTTGCCCGTAGCAGTAACTAGCTCGTTAATCAACCGGTTACTGACTTCCCCGCCTTCGTTGTCTCCCTTCCCTCCTGCTCACTGTACTTCATGAGATCAGCTCTTGGGTAAACTGCACGGACTCAAACCCTCAACCCAAACGTAGACAAACTGCTTTGTAGAGCTGGCTGTAGTCTGGCGCCAGTCTTCCTTTCCAGCCCCTCCCCCAATATTCCCAGGTTGAAGCCTATGCCTCAGATATTCTGGACTAATTGCCATCCCCAAAGGATCACCAAGTTTCTCTGCCTCTGCGCGAAGATGCTCATGCTGTACCCACTCGTTGTCTGGAATTCCAAATGCCACCTTCTCTACTGTACCTCTGCCACCCATTCTAGGCAGAAGTGTCCTTCCCAGCTCCACGCTCCGATCACTCTTAGGTTCAACTGCCTGTATGGCTCTCATCACTTACCAGCTTGTTTATAAGTAATTCTGTCTCACAGCCTTTTGAAAGCACAAACTCCCCAACACAATGCCTTCTACAGAAGAGGTGCTAAATATGGCTTGAATAATTGTTCAAACATTTAACTAGTCTTTTACGTTCCTTCTTGAACTTCTCTTTCTGAAATGGGACTTATCAAGGGTCTCTCTCTATGAGGGACTTACAGCTTCAAATTTGGCGAGGCCCTCGTTGGAGGGGTATTAGCACAAGAATGCCCTGCATTCCCAGAGGAGGGTAAAAGAAACCTCCAACGTTCCTATAGTTTTAATTTGATTTAGATAAAAAAACACAGGGGCGCACTTTGTGGCAAGAGTAATCTCTCTGCATCTTTTCCTTCTCCTTTTCTTCCAGTGCCTCCTGCTGCTGCTATAGGTTCTCTAACAGGTGCAACGGATCCTCGGTACCCAAACGATGCATAGCTCAAATCTGAGTATTCCCACTGGGTCTTCCAGATTATCACTGGCTGGATTTTCCTCTTTAGCATTCTACCACAGGTTTGTTAATACATTGAATTCTATTAAATTATTTTCCTGCTCAAGGGAGAATTATCATTTCCATGTTCAGAATTTATTTTGCATAATCTTCTTGCTCCAAATTAGTGTCCTAATACTCAGCTTTTCTATTTTAAGAGTAGACATTCTGTTTTCCTCCATATGATCTAGCTATTAAAAATGCATGTAGCAAGCTCTCAGGAAGGTAAGTTCACGTCTATTTTTAGCATAATCCATAGGTATTGATGCTGACCAACTTTTGAGTCACAAGGACTTTTATTTTGAGAGGCAGCAACATCATGAATGTTAATGATGGAAACATTTGGTATTAATAGTTTGTCAAGTTCATGTTTTCTCTTTCTCTGCACTTAGACTAACGTCATTCCCGTCTGATAAAAATATTTTTTAAAACCACCCATCCCCTTGCCCTACTCCAGTCCCAAGAAGAGCTTTCTGGGTGCTTAGTAACCATTTCCTGCAGAATAATGCTTCCTACACGGACATTAGATCTCTCAGGATGCAACTTGAGCTCTTTCTGTCTTCATCGGCGCCTGGGACCATAGGTGCTTTAATTATGGGGCCTGAGGGGCCAAGTAAAGCTTAGTGCCTCTTCCTCACATACTTGCAAATTCCAGGAAGGTGGCCTACCACCTTTATGACTGAGGTAAAGTCAAATCAAGCTCCTCTTAGGCTATTGTCTGTTCCAAGAGAAGGAGCAGGAAGTCTCATTTGAGCGTTGGGTCTAAGCTGCAGTTGACCAAGAGTTCTGTGTTTGAGGCCATGCGTGCTTACCTGCTCTCTGAAGTCTGGGGAAGAAACTTCTTTCCTTCTTTCCACCCCCCTCTCGTTCATCCCACAAGAGGCAGAGGCAGGTTACTCATGGGTGCCATAAAAGTATGGTAGGCTCCATCTTGTCTCTCTGACTCACCACCTCAGATAGCACCTTGATGCTGTGAAATTTCCTGTTTCCAAAACAGGCAGCTCACCTCTGAAGGCTTTCTGGGGATGCAGACTCAGGGACCCCTTGGAAGAACAGAAGGTGGCCCAAGATTTCCATTGAAGGGATCTCAAAAGCACATTTCTTTAGATTGTCCCAGAGGCAATGCAGAAATGGTACAGTGGGTACAGTATGTTGCAGATCATTGGTTCTCAGAATGCTCAGTGAAGAGATTTCCTTGGCATCCCATCCAGGTACATTGAGACCAAGAGACAACAGAGCACTGCTTTCATAAGGTACCAGAAGGTGACCGCAACTTAACACACACCTTAGCAAACACTCACCTTAGTAAAACACAGTTTCTGAGGATGCCTTCTATGCATCAACATTGCTGAAGAAGACAAGATCCAGACAACCTGGGACAAAGAGCTCAGGGATAAGTGGGAATGGGCGGTGGTCTTAGAGGTGAGTGTGCTGAGACCTCGGAGTCTCGGAGAAGGCAGGGCCCCATGTTCTTATGTACAAAGAACATCAAGAATGTCACCAGGTAAGAAGAGACTGAAGCGCCACCATCACACGTTATTATCTGTATCCTTACAGAGGGCCTTGGCCTAAGGGACAGGGGACACTTGCCTGGTGGAACAAGGCATGGCCATGAGGCCAAAGGCACAGTTGTCTCTGTGGTGGGAGTGAGGGCTCCTTCTCTTCTTCTCACCTGGAAACATCTGTGCATAAACAGGGCACTTGCTGAGGGTCTCAGGAGTGGGGGCAGCAAGTTAGCAGAACTCTGCCGAGAACACAGGCAGGTGGGCAGCAGAGACCTGGTAAGAGTCAGGGTGGTGAAATCCCTCAGGGACTCAGGGCGCTATGCCTGATCTTCTCTGCCTGGATGAGAGAAGCCTAGCATCCTGGAGGTGGGCTGGGGCCCTGGGGATCTCTGCTGGTCTTGGGACTAGGGCAGGACAAGATTCCAAGCTGTAGAGGATGGAGGGTGATCTGAGAGACAGCTTCCAGAATGCAGCGAAAGTGACAGCCAGAAGACAGTACAAGTGAGGCAACAACCCATAGGGGCTGCACAGAGCTGGACTCCAGATACGAGGCCGTGACAGCATAGCGTCTGCCAACAACAGAAAATGAGCCTGACACTAACTTAGGCCAAAAAAGGTGAAAGAGTGGAAGAAAAGTCACAGAATCACAGGAAGTACTGAAGAGCCAGGTCTGGGAAAGACAGAAGCCAGGAGATAGCTGAACTCAGAAGTTTCTTTAGGGCTCTGTCTTTGGAAGATTCAGCTGCCTCTGCCTTTACTCCTTGTGTGACTAGTCTTGGATTCTCAAGAGAGTCTGAATGGCCCAGCCTGGGGCACATGACAAGTAGAAGGGTGAGCCAAGGGCACCCTGATGGACATGCCCACCAGGACCACAGGGAATGTGAGAAAGGCCATTTGGCAAAAGGAAAGTAGGATGTGGCTCCCAAGGAACAGAAAGAAGGAGGTTCTGTGCAAGATGAGACAAGAGATACCCACTTCAGGGCAGCTGGGTGACAACCAGGGGTGTGAGAAGCTGAGTGGCAGGTAGAGAGGGCAAGGTGGAGAGGCACCTGAAGCAACAGTCACTTACAGCACTGTCACAGCCCCCACCAGGCTGACGGGAGCCGCTCACACACACGGAGCAACCATCAAATCAGACAGATGGCCTGTGAGAAGCCGATGGCCCCTTCCTCCTTGAGGGAGTCTCAAAGCATATGGTGTCGACATAGAGAACCTGCACCCCAGATTCTTGGCAGAGAGTGATCATAACTTCAAACCTTCTACTGCTCATTTCTTATCAAAAGTTCGGTTGTGACTAGAAAAATATTTACAAAGGGCCCGAAGACTACACAGTGCATCCATTTGATAGTTTGAATGTTATTCCAGATAGTTCCCCTTTTGTTGGGCCGTACTTGCTTTTGCACTTTCCCAGTTTTGTTCACTGACTTCGATATTACGCTATCAGCCTACATATCAGGATACGATAAGAAACGGTCTCATTAGCGTGGGGAGGTAGTGAGGGCTTGGCTCACTGGTCAGTCAGCAGAGCCTCTCGGAATCCCAAGGGAACTTTCCCTTCAAGTTTTAGTATCGGTCAAAGTTGTGTCCTTCGTGAGAATGGTTTGTTTTGTCCGAGTTATAGTTTATTCTCCTGTGTAAGTTTTGGACAAACTCCCCAGTTCTTCCTGGAGTGTTTCAGGATATAAATAAATAATAATAGAGACAAAACTATTTTTTCAACCTTTTAAATCAGATAACTGCTACTACGTTAAATATTTTGAAGGGTAAAAAGAAAAAAGTGTTGGAAGCCATCCAATTAATTATCAAACTAGAAAATCATGATATAAAAATTTTAGAACCTCACAAGCAATAATACGAAAAGTATAGACCAATCTTCATCATGAATATAGATACAAAAACCCAGAATAAAATGCCAGCAAATGGAGTTTGGCACAATGAAAAAAAAAAGAGTAAACCATGAGCTCACAGGCTTTGTTAGGATGAAAGCATAGCCTAGTATTAAGAAATGTGTAAATAGTAATCGTATGCTCACATAAAATCCTATGATTTGTCTCTCAATATATGTTGAAATGCTAATCCTTAAAATTTCACATCCACTCTTGACTCATTAGAAATCTAGGTATAGGGGCTGGCCCGGTGGTGTAGAGGTTAAGTTTGTGCACTCCACCTTGCTGGCCCAGTTCCACAGGTTTGGATCCCAGGTGCAGATCTATGCACCACTTATCAAGCCATGCTGTGACAGGCGTCCCACATATAAAATAGAGGAAGATGGGCACAGATGTTAGCTCAGGGCCTATCTTCCTCAAAAAAAAAAAAAAAGAAAGAAAGAAATCTAGATATAGATAAATACATTCTTAAAAATATATTTGTATCAAACCGACAGCTATATTATTATTTGGGAAACACTGGGAGCATTCCCATTAAAATCAGGAATGAAATAAAAAAAGGTCTTTATCATCAACATCATTTATCAACATCATTTATAAACACTAGACAATGGAATAAAAATATGGACCAAAGATTTGAGACATAATCATAGGAAGAAAGTAGAAGGAGCTGTCATTACATGTAGTCATTAAGACTGTGTATCTATAAACATCAAGAAAAAAAATTTAAGCAAAATGGCTGAATATAGATAAATGTCCAAAAATCCATAGCTACTCTATGTATTGGAAATAACTGTTAGAAAGTGTAATGATCCTATTTACAAAAGCAAGAGAAAATATGAAATACCCAAGAGCAAACTTAACGAGAAAGTTGTGGGAGCTACATGAATAAAATCACAAAGTTTTATTAAAATATTTAAAAGAAAAATTGAGTACATGGAGACTGTCTTTTTTTTTTTTTCTTTGCTGAGGAAGATTAGCTCTGAGCTAACATCTGTGCCAATCTTCCTCCACTTTATTTGTGGGTTGCTGCCACAGCATGGCTGACGAGTGGTGCAGGTCTGTACTCAGAATTCAAACCCATGAATCTGGGCTGCCGAAGCAGAGCACACCGAACTTAACCACTAAGTCATGGGGCCAGCACTGTGGCACATACTCTTGACTGGAAAATCTGAAAATTGTAAGATGTCTGTTCTTCCAAAGTCAATTTATAGATTTAAACACAGATTTAAAGATTTAAAATACAAAATCCTTAAGGAATTTTGGAAGATGTTGTCAAAACGATTGTAAGTGTACCCAGACAAATAAAACAGGTAAGGACACCTTAGGTATTTCTGGTAAAAGGACATACTGAGCACTCCTTCTCCAACCATAATAAGGTGCAATGATTAATTCAGTTTGACACTGGCACTGAATATTTCGTAAATCCAATGGAGTAGAGGAGATGGCCAAAACAGACGCTATCATATAAGGGTTTTAAAGAAATCCAAATACTTCTACTACCAGTTCATTGACTGAGTGCTCCCAAAGCCTGCTGGGGAGAATTCGATTACAAACAAGTGAACAAAGGTAAAAATTGACACAAATGAAATCAGAAAGAAAACTAGTAAATATATGCAACAAACAGGAAAAAAGGATTGATAGCCTTAATACACAAAACACTCACACAGGAAAAATATAAGGCCTCGGGGCGCCAGCTCCATGGCCAAGTGGTTAAGTTCTCGCGCTCCGCTTGGGCAGCCCAGGGTTTTGCCGGTTCGGATCCTGGGCGTGGACATGGCACTGCTCATTAGGCCATGTTGAGGTGGCGTCCCACATGCCACACCTAGAAGGACCCACAACTGAAAATATACAACTATGTACTGTGGGGGGGCTTTGGGGAGAAAAAGGAAAAAAAAATCTTTAAAAAATAAGGCCTCAGTAGATAAATGGGCAAAGAAATAAATTGGAAACTTCCAAGGAGGAACCATAGATGGTTAACAAATATTCAGTTTCACTAATACTCAATAAAAAAATTTTAAGCAGCAATATATCTTTCATTATCAAAAAAATTTTTAAGTGAAAATTATTAATTAACTTAGATCACATCTATTTTCTTTAAGAATTTAAAGCAGTTTAAAAATACAGTTAATGACATCAAAATTATTTTTAAAGCAAGAAAATCAAATCAAAGCCAAAATAAGGTCAGACAATAAGCCCTCTATGACGCTGGAAAAGGAGCCACAGCCTGGCTTCTGAAGTCCCTAGTGGCCAGGTGGAGAAAGAAGCACAAGAAACACACGACTGTAGGGCTTCCCTTGACTGGGGATACCAGTTGTTTCCAAGGGCACAGTTCTCCTTGGCAGTGAAATCTGAGAGTGATTTCTCCTTGACGTTGTCCTCAGGGGTCAAGAAGTGACAGACCCCATCTTCAACAGCATCTGTTGAAAGGGAGTCGTGTGTGGTTTTTTCTCACAGCACACCTTGATGTGAATCTCAATTCTGTTATTATGTAAAAGGAGGAGGAGCATATGACAATGGGACAACACAGAACACTGGTTATGGAACATCATGAAATGTCCTTTCTGATAAACTCCTGATGGCAGTTTGGATTGGTGCCGCTATCAGAGGTCTTAAGGGAATAATTTTCAGTACATGCCAAGAGCTCTAAAACCATTCCTACCATTTGATGCTACAGTCCCCTTTCAGAGTCTGACCTAAGGTGCAACCCTAAAAACAGGAAACCCTACCCACAAAGCTGCTCAATGCAGTATTATCTATAACTATGCAAAACTGGAAACAGCCTAAATATCTAACAACAGGAGGCTGGCTTAGCACACTGTGTGTACCTGTGTACACCACACAAATGCTTACAAGATATGCAACCATTCACATGACATTAGTAAACAGTCTCCAACAATGTAGGGAAATCATTAAATTATATTAAGAGAAAAACACAGGTTATGAAACTGTATACGCAGTATGATCTCAACTCCATATACTGTATGACTAAAAGAATCACATGAAGGAAATGTTCAAAATGTTAACACTATTTTGTATTTTTCTATACTCCACAAAAAATGAGCTATTTCTTTTTAATCAGAAAAAATAAGTTTTGCAGTTCATAAAAGACAGATGACTTACTGAATAGATATAATGATTGTTCCCACTGTACCTACCTCGATATGTTCTAGTCTCTGTGCAGAGGGAGTAGGACAAATATTTTATCCTAAGTCTCTGATTTGTAAGATTTCTGGTCTGGCGTCTTCTAAGAGACGTTCAGTCCTACGGCCTGGAGGTTTTGATGCAGGATACTTAAACATTTTACTTTTGAAAAAGTATATTCCATTTAACATTTTTAGTCACAGGTTGCTGTTGGGTAATGTATTTTAAGAAAATTTCATCGGGCAAGGGATGTTGGGATACAGTATTTTAAAAACCATAAATGTTCCCACTTGTTGAAGCTACATTCAAATCAGTAGTTTGTTCTTCCTTGCAATCTTGTTTTTATATTATATGCAATAATTCTAGGAGACCAAAACATTCAAAGAATTCTTTTTTGCAGTGAAGTTTAAAGTTTGACGTTAAATAAGACTTAATTAACAACATCAAAACCAACCTTTAGCATATCAAAGACAGTAATAAATTACAAGGTTTGTTTTCCTTTTTAAGTTTCTCTTAGATCTAATACGTATGAGAAAAAGAGTCAAAAATAGCTTCCCATGTTTTTCCTTTGCCTATTCATAAGTACATCATTCTTAGAACTTTGTTGTGTTTGATCTTAAAATCACTTTAATAACAGGAAAATATTAACTGTTAATAGAGCATTTTGATATTCTCAGAATACTGATATTTAAAGGAAAAAAGGTTAGGCAAAGGCTGACCTCAGCCTTCTGACCATCTCAATCCAATTCCTGCTGAGATATGAACTGGATTTCTACTGTGAGGGACCAGGGGAAGCAGGGTAAGATGGAGGCCTTCCTTGAGATCTGAACTGTAAACGTGTGGTAGGCAGGAGCAATTTCTTCCTGATTTGTTCTGGGTAGGACCTAGCAAAATACTCCACGAAGAGGAGAATTTGATAAATGCTTTGGGGAGGGTGATGGAGAAAGTGATATGCAATATACAAAACTAAAACAGAGATCCTTAAACCAAGGGACTCACTTTTGCCAAGGTTGCACTTAAAGGAAGTCTTCTACACTGTGGGAGGAGCGCTGCTGAAAGCATGATCCCGTCTCCTCTCGTGTCCAGGGCCTAAGCTTCAGGGTTTCTCTGAAGAAGGCCTGTACCTTGAGATGTGCAGTCTGCTTTCTCCTCTAGTGCTTTCTCAGATTTCTATTCCACAGGCTCCTCCCTCGTCCTGAAATCTAGTATTAGCTTTAATCTCCCCTCCACACTGTGCAGTAGTTAAGACATATTACCAGTTGTAGGGGAAGAAGACAACTCCTCTGCCCTCTGGGTCCTTCTGGCTGGACTAAGAATTAAATTGACAGGAGACAGAATAACAGGAGAAAACCAAACAAAGTTTAACAACATGTATACATGGGAGAACCCCAGGAAAACTGGGTCACTCCAAAAATGGTGAAAGCCACCATCTTTAATACCATCTTTGGCTAAAGACAAAGGAGGATGTTGGGGGTGGTGGTTTGGGATTTCAAACGGAAGGAAGGCAATTTATGTGGAGAAGGAAAAGCAAATGTTTGATAAACAAATATTTGTTAGGTCATCTATGGACAACCTGACTCAAGAGATAGAACTTTGATAAAAAATGGGCTCAGCAAAGATCCTCCAAGTCTACCAATACCCAGAGTTGTCTATGGTGATGGCTTGTCCTGGGGACAGGCCTTCTATCTTAAATTCTTTTGGGAAGTTGGGGGAAGGTCAAAGTTTCTTTCAGAGTCTTTTGTCTTTAAAAATGATCAAGCCAAGGAGACACATTTTGGGGGGCAAATTCTGATCTCCCACAGTCCCACCTTTGGAACTTAAAGAAGTTTCACAGTCTAGAAGCTGAGTTGGTAGATTGTTCCCTTTCACTGAACATGTCTCTTGGTCCTGATAATATTTCAGTCCAATTAAATTCATTTTAGAAGGCAGTGATGTAGGTGGGCTCTGAATGTTAGGCCTATATTATGTAAGCAAGCAATCAGGTATTTAATAAGAAGCATTTCAGGGGGCCAGCCTGTGGCCAAGAGGTTAAGTTTGAGCACTCTACTTTGGTGACCCAGGGTTTCACTGGTTAGAATCCAAGGCACAGATGTGGCACTGCTCATTAGGCCACATTGAGGCGGTGTCCCACATGCCACAACTGGAAGGACACACAACTAAAATATACAACTACATACTTGGGGGATTTGGGGAGAAAAAGCAGGAAAAAAAAGAAGACTGACAACAGTTGTTAGCTCAGGTGACAATCTTTGAAAAAAAAAAAAAAGAAGAAGCATTTCCATGGAGACAAAAAGAAAAACAAGGTTAATGGTTGGAGCAAATTATAAACCAGTTTCTGATCCCAGGGGACAGCCAGTCAAGAAGATTTCCAGATGTTAGAGTCAAAGCATCTTTTGCAGTTTGAAATGTTTCTTATGACGTCATTGGGTGTTCAAGTATCTTTTTGAGTGGCTTATACAGCGACCGTCATGTTATCGTGGTGATCTCTAAAGTCCATTTCAAGTTGTCTAGCTTCAGTTTGCAGGGCTTTAGGAATAAGGGTGGTTTCAGTTCTCAATGATTCCAAATGAAAATGATGGAAAAATTAAAAACGTTAGTTTTGGAGATCTGTGGCCAGATATTTCAGGAGGCTAGAGGGGATCAAGTCCAGTTTACAGACAAAAAACAAAAACCTCAAAGACAATTAACAGAGTTAGAATCTAATATCCATGAATGTGTATTACGATGTTCTACTGAAACATAATTTTTCTCTTTAAAGTCACCCTCAATTTTACCAAAGATAGCCAAATTGAGACTCATTGGTTTGTAAAATAAGTCTGGTTTCAATAAACTTGGCCCAATTATTTCCATAAGTACAGCAAGAAGAGCAATTGATCATAAAGTCTCTTAAATCTGCTTTGCTGGAACTTTTTATAAGGAACCTCAGATTAACTTTAAAGGCCTCTTTCAGGAAAGCAAAGCCAAGGACTTGTCATCATATTCCACCTACAATACCCACAGATTTGGGTGAATTCTTCTCTTCTCGAGGTCTCCCAAATATCCTGAGGTTCTTTGCACCTGCCAAGGAAGTGACCTTCTTTACTCACCTGGTAAGGTTGTTGGGAACTCTGTAAGCAAGGTGCCCGGCCAATATTTCCATGTGGCTTTATTTGTTTAGTAACGCTAATCTTTGTCCCTCAAAACTGTTTTGGCCATATCCAAGTCTATGCATGTTTCTCTCAAATATGACATTCCAGTCAAAGCTTTGGTAATATAACCAATGTTTCCACTTTTGTTATAAGGAGAACAGATTCTTAGTGAATTTATGCAAACAACTATATTGTCATGAAAATAAGAATATTCCCTCAGTAAGAGTTTCCAGATTCTTGAGGGGTCAGGTAGAGAGAAAAAGATAAACGTTTCAATTCTGCTTAGAAAGGTATAATTTGCCAAATTGCTATGAGTAATATTAGCTTCAGAGAAAAGAGAAAAAAATTTCCCTAAATCTGGAAAAGCCAAACATTAAAAAAATTTCAAATGAAAAGTCATCAAAATTGCAGTCATCCTCATCAGTTCATTTAGTCTCATGTAGTCAACTTTTAATTTTGATCTTCTGTTAGCAGTTTCATGAAGTCATCAGTTTCCCCATTAGAGTTCTGTAATTTTTTTTTACCAAGCTCAGTTTTCTGATCTGAAAGTTTGTCAGAAACTTGTATTCTCAAGTAAATATCAGAGTCCTTTCCATGAATCTCTTGAAGATGAAATATACTTGCAAAAGCAGAGTAAAATAAAACTGTCTGTAAATGACAAAAGACTTAAAAATAGCAATTGACAAAGGAACTTGGCTATTTCTGTGACATATAGCACTGTTTAAGATAATAACTAGAATTAGACTGACAACCAAGACAGATCAGAATTTTAGGAATGTTATATAATTTTTAAAACACTTATGTCAATAACATCTACCAACATAATATCATAGGTCCCTAGGGAACAATGCTTGGTTATCCCTTTAACCATGGTGACAACTAAAGATTTTCAGGTGAATACAGAAAATTAAATAGCTGTAAGAAAAACCTTAGCAGTTAATGTTTCAATATTTTATCTTATTTGGAAATGATCTAGATACTCAATGAATTTTCTGTCATTTAATTCAACCAAGGAAAATTTCAAAATTTCAAGTTACCAAATAGATTTTGGAAGTCATTTTAAATACTCATTCCATAAAATGTAATTATGGCTAAAAAAGTTTACTGCAAAACTTTTATCTTACTTACATCTATTTAGTTTACTTGTTTCCAATAATTATGCTTAGATTTCCTACAAGAACTTCATGAGACATTAGACAACATCAGCTATCATTCTAAGCTATTATGTTTGCTGACAAAGATAACATGAGCTTATTTGATTAGTAAACCCAGGCTACGTGTCTGCATCATATCCAATGTTGATAATTCTGAGGAAATGCCTATTGCAACCAAACCAACAAACTTAAATAAGCTTTTATTTACCAAAGATTAATTTATATCATGTTAGCTTGAAAAACATTTGGGTTACTTTCTATTACATCTACATAATTCTATACACATAATTTATATAAGTGCTTACTTTAAGCCAATTAAATAGAGCTCTTAATTTTGACCATACCATCCAGAGGTAGAAAAATATCTCACATTTACAACATATACATACAGATATACATGAGCACACAGGTAGACACAGACAGAGACCTTATAGCTTCTGTTAAATTTTTGTTATGAATCAGGTGCAATACAAAACTCACTAGTTTATGAGGAACATTTGCATTTCAAAGAACGGCCCTCAGGTCCTAGAGAAGATGGGAGCAGAAAAGCTACATCACAAAGGCGCAGAGACAGCAGTCAAGTTTTCTTCAAGACGGAGTTTCTGGAGAATATTTGCCTTATCAGTTTCTAATGTCTCAATATCTAGGAGCATTTTGAGAGGAACAGGAGAGGCTTTGGGTTTGGCAGATGGACAAGTGAACTTTGAACTGCCTTCTAGAGCCACACCTCTGGCCTTGCAGAGATTTGCAGATAAAGATAGTTACTTTCAGTTCCCCCAAAGAACAGGATTACAGTCCGAATGATAAAAGAAGTTGACCCACCCTTCCAGCTACATTTTCCAATTGCTTCTTTATATCAAGGAGATTTTTAACTTAAGAGGTGAATCAAAAAATTTTTATGTTTTAAAACTTCAGGACAATGTATTGCACCTTTAAAAAGTCTGTGCAAAGTGTTTAATAAACTTCTTTCCACCTCTTTCCAGCATACAATTCAACTCTAGACCAGTTTACCCTGGAGGGGGTGGAGTTTTCATTAGCGAGTGTTAGACCATGAGAGGAAGCTGAGACCCCCCCAAATCTGATTAAGTTCTTAAGACTAGTCATTATAAGAGCTGTCTAAAAATTTTTCCAATTTAGAGATTTTTCCAATTTAAGGACCCATCCTCTGGCCATTAGCAAGTAGGATCTTAATAGTGACTCAAACCAATAAGCCTTTTATGGCTTCACCATGGATACAAGAATTGTCCCCAAAAGAGAGTGCAAAAGAAGCAGGCCTCACAAGATCCAGAAAGTTTACTCCCAAAAATAGTCCGAGAAAGCAAAGGCATTTGTTGTACAGGCAGTAGTGCACTAACAAGCAATGCAGATTGAGACAACAAAGGCCCCCATGGGCTGGGAACCCTCATGACAAACTCCCCTGGGAGCTGACACAGTCAGACAAACAGTATATCTCCGAACCCAGGTCTACTCAACTGACTGCCAAGATACAGGCCAGTACGTGCATCCTCTGGATGGTAGAGACCAGAGAGTTCACAAAGCTCAGCTCTCAAGACAAAGAACAAGACAAAAGAAAAAACCTCATCTTATATGCACATTAACAGCTTTAGCTGGGCCTTGGGCATCTCAGAGCCAAAGTAATATCTAGGCAGAAGGTGCTACCCAGTTGGGGATTGTGTGTTTTACAGAGTACCTTGCTACGTGGAAATTTCCTTAAGGTTAGCAGGGGACCTGTGTCATATTACCCTGTTCTATGAACAACTTATACTATCATGAGATCTTCTTGAGGTGGTAAGTGCCCTGATGATTCTTAACTGCTCATCCTGTGTCCACCAATATTGTGGCCCTTTGGCTTCCAAGATGCCCCTTAGCAACAGCTTTCACCTCATGTGCATATTAACCCACAGCAAAGTTTACTGAGGGCCAGCTCAGACGATAGGCTTGTAGAGATGCCTGTATCTTGTCCTATAGTTTTTTCTTTATATGACAAATGACACAAAAGACAAAAACAAGGAAAAACAGTGACCATCTCTGGAAGGAGAAGGATCAAAAAACCGATGAGTACTCAAACCAAATTTTCCAGAGTCACTGAATCCAAGAAGCTAGCTTCACCAATATTTTCTCCTGCTAATCCAAATTTAGAAAAGGAAAAAACTCACCACTCTCACTTCCACTAGACCCTGCAGGCAGAGATCTGGGAGACTGACATGGCAAGAACTCTTAACCTACTGCTGTCTCTCATCAGGGGTCCAGACTGTCTCAGCTTCAGTAGTCCAGGAGTGAGCAGTGTCCAGCCAGCAAAGTTTTATCCCATTCTCATCACCAATCTGTAGGAAAGGAAAACAATTCCTCTACGTCCTAGGCCCTTCTGGCTGGTCTAAGAATTAAACTGACTTGAGATAGAATAACAGGAGAAAATCAAACAAGGTTAATAACATGTATACATGGGAGAAGCCCAGGAAAACAGAATCACTCCCAAAATGGCCGAAGACACCAACTTAAATACCATCTTCGACTAAAGACAAAGGAGGATGCTGGGGGTAGTGGTTTGGGACCTCAAGGGGGAGGAAGGCAACTTACATGGAGATGGAAAAGCAAATGTTTTATAACCAAATATTTGCTGGGCCATCTATAGACAATATGACCTGAGAGACAGAACTTTAATAAAAAATGGGCTCATCAAGGACCCTCCCAGTCTACCAACACCCAGAGTTATCTATAGTGATGGCCTGTCCTGGGGATAGGCTTTCTATCTTAAATTCTTTTAGATAGTTAGGCTGAAGGTCAAAGTTTCTTTCAGAGTCTTTTGTCTTTAAAAATAATCAAGCCAGAGATACACATTTTGGGGGGCAAATTCCAAACCCCCACACAGTATACAAATTACTAGTCCAGTCTGAGAGTATGTTCTCATATTTATGCTGCAACACTGTTCATGTTCTTCTGTTATTTTCCTTCCTTATCTTCCCACTCCTTTATTGTCAGTATTCACTTTATTCTTTTTCTTATTGCTTATGTGTGTTTTGATTAACAACGCTCATAGGCATCCAGGGTACATCTGCCTTTCTGAATCATTCCCAGGATATCATATAAAGCTGTTTCAAAGTTGTTTATATATCTTCAAATGTGTTTTAGAAACATAGTAAAAGAAAATAAAATGAATAAGTCCTTTAAGGATTAAATATAAATCTCTGGCAGAAGCAAAGTTATAAAATTGTAGTGTTGAATAAAAAATCTTGATACAAAAAGAGAATGAGACAATTCAGTCAGAAAGGAATTTATTAAAGGATATTAAGTAGCTCACAGTACCTTTGAGAGGACCAAAAGATCAGATTCTTCAGAGTCTACACAGTGGGAGTTAATGTCCACTATGGGATTCTCCAGTGAAGATCTCGCGGCCGCCAACATTGGACACTGATACCATAACTCCGCCACTGATGGAGAGCTGGAACCCGCACCACCACTGCTCTCAAAAGTAGGACAGCTTCCCCACCGCCTCTGCCAGGAAATTGCTGTGGCTAGTGTTTGCTTTCCCACAACCTTTTCTTCCGAATCAAAGCCTTTCACAGAGATGTCCTAGGATGGGCAGAAGCTATGCCTTTGCTGCAAGAGAAGCTGGGAAAGAGTTCCTACTTTCTCCCTAGGGGAAGTGGAACACAAAATGTCGGGGATCTTGCAAACACGTGGGACAACAAAGCAAGACAATTCAATGGGGTAAACAACTCATCAGCTCCAGGAAGGAGAGGAGTCCTGTGGAGGGGCAATCTCCTTCTGATTGGATGAAGGCCATCGCGTATGATGATGCATGGGCTCATTTGTCTCCCAGTGTAAAGCAGGTCATTTTAGTGGGCTGAGGAGACTGTTCAGAGGGTTAAGGAAATTCCATAGTGTCAAGGAATTGCTTATCGTGTTGGGAGCAGGGCAACATGGTGGATAAGTGGGGGTGACTCTACCTTTCTCCATAGCATCTAAAGTCCGAATGCCTGCTTCATGGTCAGAAAAGCCCATGCAATTTAAAAGAGATATTGCTTTCTTCTCTCCACTGCTGTAAGAATTTATTTGGGTTTAATTAAAAGCAACTCCAATGACTTGGCTGTCTGCCATGGTAAGAAATGTAATATTACATTAGATATTTCATCTTCAAATTGACCCAAGCATATGACATGATCGTCAATAAAGAGCCTTTCCTGCCTCTCAGGATTTTTTGCCAAGTCACCAGAGTAAAGAGCTGAAAAGCAACAGTAGGAATCAAACATAGGAAAATTACATAGTTTTCTTTCTCAGGTACAATAAAACCCTGATACCCATGTTCACATAAGCATCCATCAGACCTCTCTCTCCTTCCCCCCTTCCCACACTCTAAAACACACCTCAAATTGAAAACCGACCCAGTTGTTATCAGAGATGATAGCAGGTTTTATAAATATTTTAGGGGCCACTAAGCTACGAGCGTCAGGGAAAAAGAAAATGCAGGAATATTTGAACTATTTCAGCTAATCATTCCTTCCTTGTTTCATATCCTAAGAGGGCAAAAAGGTGAACTAAAATATACCCAACTCCCTGTGAAGAAAATATTGTCTTTGTTCTGCATTTGACACAAACACCATTCTGTAGGTTGACCCTTTTTGCAATTTTCTTGATGTAAATTTATTTCAAAATGTCTGTTTTAGAAAGCTTCAAATGAGTGAACACACTAGCATAAAGTTTAGGGGGCAGGTTTCCGTGCCTCTGTGCATCCTATACCATCCTGCATACGGCAGGGCCTCAATATATACAGCTGAAAAAGATAATGATGTCTGATTCTGCATCCCCAAACTAAGAGTGTAAAGAGGAGAAAGTCTGGTCTATTACTCCACACATTTAGACGTAACTCATTCCCAGAAGACAATTTGGTGGGGAGGGAGGGCAGTGTTTCATCTCTTTCTTTCTGACATGGCTATCTCCTGAACCAAACCACGTTCCTTGTTGGAGTAAAGATGACGAATCTGGGGCCGGCCCGGTGGGACAGCGTTAAGTGCGCACATTCTGCTTCAGTGGCCCAGGGTTTGAGGGTTCAGATCCCAGCTGCGGACATGGCACCACTTGGCAAGCCATGCTGTGGCAGCCGTCCCACGTATAAAGTAGAGAAAGATGGGCATGGATGTTAGCTCAGGGCCAGTCTTCTTCAGCAAAAAGAGGAGGATTGGCAGTAGTTAGCTCAGGTCTAATCTTCCTCAGGGGAAAAAAAAAGATGACAAATCTAGGTGTTGAGGAGTTATTAAAAAATAATATGAGGAAATGATTTCAGTTATTTGTTTCTGGTAATACGAATAATAGTAAACACTTACATAACCTAACGTTCCATTCTTTCTCATAACTCAGAATATTTGTGATCACTTATAGAACTTTGGAAATGATTTAATACACACATACTAAGGCATTCCAAATTTGAATAGATGCACAAGATCATGGTAAACTACTATAAAAGAATATTATAATGGAGTTTTACAAAATCTACATATACTTGCCTCAGTATTCTGAAGTGATCTTGAAGTATTCTTATTTACATTTTAAACTGTGATTAAATTTGCTTTGCAATACTCATTTCAAATTTCAACTTCTAGTCACACTCATAAGCCCAATCATTTTGCAATTTATTCTGTTTCAAATTTAATTCTGTAATAATGAAAATATAGAATGTTCACTGCCTATTGGAATCTTCTCCTTCAGTTCTTAGGAAGTTCCCAGTGTCTATGTTCTAATACACATTTAAAAATATGTCTTTGCCAACATTAGTTTCTCTTCACTCTGAGCTGTTTCTCCATAGAAATCAGAATTCAGTCAGCCGTGACAACTGGAACAAATAAACGTGACTTGGTTCTGGGCTGGCTTCAGGTGTGAAAGTCAGGCCTGGACAGGACACGATCGCGTTGGAGTTGTCCTAGCAACAGACCACCCAACTCTCGCGATGAGCTGGGGTTCATAGGGGGGATTTGGTGCACCCAGGATAGGTCAAAGATCTGAAATGGGCTCCCCTGGCACAGGGCGTAACTCTCCCCTCAGACTCAGACTGCGCCTGGGTTATTCAGGCTCGCGTCAACTGAGGCAGCTCAGGCGAAGAGACACAGGTTCAGGGCCTCCCTGGGTGCCTTTCCCCTCACCCTCGCTAATTTCCTCTCTGCACCTGCATCCCTGGCGTTCATCCAGACATAGTGCCTGCCTCAGAGTAGCTGTATCAAATAAATAAATGCATACAAGAGGAGAAATCAAATATGCCATAATCGTACCTCTGTGGGCAACAAACTTTAACCATGCCTAAAAGAAATGTTCTCTCTAAAATAAAGATATGGCCATTAAATAGTCCCTAGAAAGTACTTCTCTAGTCAAATATAAGACAGAGAAAAAAAACGGTGAATAATTCAAATTACTCACAAACATTAACCCTATTTCAAGGAAAAATATTTTTTTGCTTGCTATAATTTTTCAGAATGGCCATAAACCTTGATAAAAATTATAGGAACAATTAGTGAGAGCTTAACTTAACCCAGAATAAAGATAATAATAATCGCAGCCAGTCTCATTGCTCTATACTTTTACATACATTATAGTCCCTAATATTCCCCAAAACTCTAAGTAAGGGGCACTGGTATGCATTACAAGTGAGGAAACTGAGTCTGAGAGGTTGCGTAGCTTGCCCAAGGTACTCAGCAGCAGAACTAAAATTCAAACTTACTGCATTCAGCATACAAGTGAACGACTGGAGCTCTGGTTATACCATAAAGCGATTTTATATAAAAATTGCCTCAAACTTTTTTCTTCTCATTAATTATTATTAACAGTTTCCATGTCTACAGTACCTTCGCGTGTACTGCTACATTTGGTCCTCACCACACCCTATGAGATTTTCAGGGCAGATAGAAGGCCCTTCTTTTTATGGACAAGGGAAATTGCAGCTCAGGAGGTTTGACTTGCCAGAGTCACAAAGCTGGACCCAGAATCCAGTGGTCTTTTCATATTACATGTTGCCTGCTTGAAGCACGTCTCAAAACTAACAGACAATGGGTATTAAAGCAGCACAACTGAATTGCCTAAAAACAAAATGAAACCAAACAAAAAATACTGTGGTTGTTTAACAAAACCATAGTTCCAGATCAGAGCTAGTGATGGAAACCATTTCTTTTAGACTGTAAAAGACTAAGCCGCTATAAAATTATTTCCTGCAAAATAACTTTTGACAATGGAAAGTCACACTTGGCCTCTGACTAGTTTAGCTTGATGAGAACAGATCAACCTCACAGCATCACACGCTAATTGGTTAGCTCTCTCTGGGTCCATGGCTGAAGACTGAATGATATGTAACCTCTAAATCACAGAATCAAAATACCTGCTATTTGATCTGATGGCTGGTACATTCCAGACTAAAAATATATTTCCTCTCATTTCAATTCCAGAGACTGCATTGTATCCCAGAGCTTGTGTCAATCAAGGAGCTTTGTTGAGCAATGTGACACAGATTCATGACCCGAAGTGTTGAGTTGAAGAGATAAATGACACCTGAAACAGAGAAGGTCGGCTTTCTCCAGGCGTGGATGCTTGTTTTAGACTTCAGAATGCACAATAATTATCTGAAGTTCTTGAGTGGAACTTTATTGGTTCATATTGAAAAATTAGGAATTAAAACATCTTGTGCAGCCTTCAGTCTAAGCCAGCCTCATAAGCCAACGTGATGCGGAATGTGTACAAAGTCCTGACTCCTAAAATCTCTCCCCCCATTGGTTAATAACAATGTCCGAAATTCCATTGTAATGTTTTATTTTTCTGGGACTAATATTTTAAAATTAGTACAATATTAATATATACTATTATAATAGTTCATCATAATATGAATATATACTACTGTCATATTATAGTATTATTTTATATATAATATATAATATAATTTACAATGATCTAAACCTTCCAAGATGGATTAATGAGCATTATTACAATTACACTAGCCAGAATTCATTTCTTATATTTTATTTTGAAATAATAGCTACTTTAGAATTGGACTCTGTTGGCTGACAGCAGATTTCAAAGGGGAGAAATTGCAGGATTGAGTTTTGATAAGATCCTCTGGTGGTGAGGACAGATCTTGGTTGGGACCTCACTTAGAGCGTCAGAGAAGTCAGTGGCATGATGTGCTGGGCCATCAGATGGGCTCGAAGGATAAATCACAACAGTCATGCTTTCTTCCTAGCACCAGGTCCAAGTCCCCGGTAACGTGGCACTGGGACTTCAGAACTTTAGGAGGTTTGGATGACACGTGATGATGAGCTCATCATGCCACAGAAGTCAGCCTGGAGCCTTTTATGGGTCAGTCACCAGCCTATTATAAGGTTTACTACTGCGGTACCTTCTTCATTTACCTCCCAGTGACAGCTGCCCTCGATGAGGGCGACCCACGGAACAAATGAGACAGGAGGAGAATCTCACTTCATGCCCACAGGCCTGAATGTGAATATGCTTTCTCTTTCTAAAACCTGGTGCTCTGAAAATTCAAAAGGTTTTGATCGGATTTAATGTTTTAGAAAAACGAATTTTAAAAATATCTCAGACTTGATTGGAAGAAAATAAAATTTCCCAAAAAATCAAGCACCGAAATGTTTCGAATTTCCTCTTAGTTTGTAATATGCCTCCAAATGGCTTTCAGAACGGATCTTGCAGATGAAGATGCTACAGCACGGGGCACCGTGGCAGAGGACACCTGGATTTAGCATCTATGCTCCACAAACTGACCCAGTGGGGCTGCAGTTCCGATAAAATAAATCAACAGATTACTCTGCAGACAAAAAACAAAGGGAAGGTCCCATGTTTTCTTTTCCTCACTTGTTCACTTTTCCAATTACCAAAGAAATTTTCCAATATAAGAGGTAAACATCCTTATTACAGATTATTTGGATAATTTACACAACTGTGGATAAATCAAAAACAGGAAAACCTTACTCTTAGTCCTACCACCCAGAAACAAGTGTTTGTTTGCTATTTTGATTTATCTCATTTGTCTTTTTGTATGACGCCTAGATTTTTATGGATTTTTTAAACTTAGTTTTTACCATGCTATTTACATAATTGCAATCATGCTGTATTTTATGACCTGCTTCCCCCATTAACATTATCGTAGAACTCAAGTTTTCTATTATATTGCAGATTATGTAAACATTACTTTTCATTGATGTATTGAGTGGAATACGTAATCAGTCTTCTAATTTTGGGTAATTGTAAATGTTTCCCTGTGTAAGCAATTCCGTGATGGATATCATTGTTGACCAAGCTTTGCTGGATTTGTGAACACTGACAATGGGTTTCCAGAACTGGGATGATTGGATCCAAAGGCATAAACATCTACATGACACATATTCTAAACGAAATCCTAAAGGGTTATCCCAAGTTAGTCTCTCAGCCGCAACTTTACCTCCTCCGTCTTCAACAGCTCTGGGTGTGATCATTTAAACATTTGCTGCTTTGATAAAGAGAAACGTTATTTTGTTGTTTCTCCTGGCATCGCTTTATTACTAGTGCAATTGAATATTTTCTTGCTATATTAGCTAAGTGGTTATATGGCATCTTCTGTGAATTCCTTACTCATATCGAACATTAAAGTCTACATTTTCTCTTAATGATTTTGAGATTATTTTATAAAGGTAACCTTTTATTTGTTACATTTGCTGCAGACTTCCATTGTTTATCTTTGTGTCAAGGTTTTAATTTAAAAAATTACAAACATTTTAAATTTGCATGTAGTCATATGTATTAATGCTTTACTTTGTGATCTGGTTTGCTTATTACCATTTTTTAATCCAGGGTGCTTTCTTCCCTGAGGCTTTCCCTTAGAGAAGTAACTTACCTATATTTGATGAGCAGGGAGAAGACCACATATTTCCAAACTTAAAATTCACCCTAGTTTGACTCTATTACTTGGTACAATTCCGAATTGTTACAGATCACTTTCTTTTGAGGATTTATTCCAGTGCATACAGATAAAAAGCCATCAGTGAGAACAGGGACTTATAAACAGATTTAAATGCCAGAGTTTTAAATGCTCTAGAGGGCTTTGATCAGGAATTGGAGGAGGAATATTAAGGTGGTAAATCTTTTATAGGAAATGAAAGAGGTTTAAGGGAATGGATGAATGGCTAGCCAACACATGAGTGAAGGGATGCTGCCTGACCTATGCAAACTTCAGCATCCTCCAGCTCATGGGTGAACTCCATTTTCACCTGGGACTCGTCAATTTGGGATCCCCAGGCTGTGACTCTGGAGATCCCCAAGAGATGATCCCCAGGGTTTTTCTGCACATTTTCTCTCCTGCTTTCCAGTAATGTCTTCCTGCTGGGTTTGCGTACTCCTCCTCTCTAACCTCTCCGTCTTCAAAGATAGACAGGTTTAATCATCGAAGAAAAGGAACATCACAGTATTTGCCCTGTGTCAAGACCAAATTAATAATGCCACTTACAGCATCTCTTCAACCCTAGACATTTTTATGAATATTAATTGACTAAGTTGGGCAGCATTGAACCAGTATCTACAATATGGGTGATGATCCTTATAACAAGAACAATTACTGATCAAGTGTTTACTGTATGTTAGGCATTATTTCAAGTGCTTCACCTATATTAATCTCTATGCTGTGTGAGTTTGCTACCCATTATTGGCTGCATTTTGCAGACAAGGAAACCAAAGCACAGAGAGGTTGGATAAATGGCCCAAAGTTACACAGTTCATAAATGGTGGAACTAGGCAGGATTCAACCGGACTGTCCAGCTCTCACATTTCTGCTCTTCATGGTCATGATATACTGTTTGCCTGAGAAATCTGTTCTGCCTTGAGTAGAAATGATAATATTGTCAAAGCCATGTGACATAATACTGAAGCCTTTGTCACTAAATAAACACAAAAATTAAGCAAAATAGTATAGTGAAAGCCGCTACTTACTGAAACACCAGGTTCCTCTGGGAAAGTATTTAATGTGGGAAACAGAAAACAAAAACAAATAAACAGCCCATCAAAACCATAACCCACAAACAAAAAAATAAAACAAAACAATTTGTTTCCTTATGTTCTTACCGACTTTCAACTCAAAAGGACATCACTTGTGTACTTACTTATCACGTAGAATCCCAGCACCTTAGAACTGGGCTCAGCTAGTCCTACCTGCCTCACACCTCCTGCAGAAATTCCTTTTGCAATAGTCCTGCCAATCATCACTCAGCCCTTGACGGAACACCCCCATTGACATAAGCTCATCAGTTAGTAAGATGGCCTCCTAGGTGGTGTTGAAAGATAAACTGAGGCATTCTATACATTTTAAGAGTTTATTTGAGTAAAAATCAATGCAAATCATGCAGCACTCAATCTAGCAGAAAGGAGCTCCAAAGAGCTGTACAAAATGACTTTTATAGGCAGAAAGGAGCAGGACAAGGAAGTGATGCTAGACAAAAAAGTGAGTTGGTTATCGCAAGGTTACCTTTGTTTAGGGGACGGCAGGGATCTATCAGGTAGATTACCTAACTAGTGGTGATTAGGCAATTCTTGACTGGTTTAAGATTCCGTTTCTCGAGAGCTGAAACTATAATTAAGTCTTGGTTTGGTGACATGGGGCTTTAGCATAAGTGACTCCATTTTGGGCCTGTTGTCTTGCTTTTTTTAACAGTGGGCAGTTTTCTTACCTAAAGTTGAAATTTGCGTATTTGTAAAATTCATTTATACATTCATCGAAGGTTTGCTGAACCCCTCTGCATGTCAGCCTCCACTGTGATACAGGCTCTGAGAAGCCGACGGAGACTAAGATGTGCACTTCATCTTCAAGGCACTTACATCTAGTACAATTTTTTTTAACTTAGAATTTTGCTTGTAACGATAGAGTATCCATTAATAGCATAATAATTTTTCCTTATCAATCACATGCAAGTTCCATAAATTGTTTTTAAAACAATCAGCTAAGGGGCTGGCCTGGTGGCGCAGTGGTTAAGTTCTCACGTTCCGCTTCTCGGCAGCCCAGGGTTCGCCGGTTTGGATCCCGGGTGCAGACATGGCACCGCTTGGCACGCCATGCTGTGGTAGGCATCCCACATATAAAGTAGAGGAAGATGGGCATGGATGTTAGCTCAGGGCCAGCCTTCCTCAGCAAAAAGAGGAGGATTGGCAGTAGTTAGCTCAGGCTAATCTTCCTCAAAAATAAATAAATAAATAAATAAATAAAGCAATCAGCTAAGTGCTTTAGCCTCATATTGGGAACAACCCAAATGCCATCGACAGCAGAATGGAAAGATACAATGTGGTATTCACTGTATGGATGCATTCAGACTACTGCTACTGCCTGAGAATGCACAACTTCAACCACTGGCAACCATGGGGCTGAGTCTCGCAGACATAACGTTGAGCAAAAGAAGCCCAACAAGAAAGAGTACGCACTACATGATTCCACTTATAATTATATAAAGTCCAAATGAGGCAAAACTAATCAATGCTATTAGAAAACAGATCTCGGTTACCCTTAGGGGCAGGAGACAGTGACCAGGAGAGACATGAGGGGACTTCTCGTGTGTTGGAAATGTTCTGTTTCTTAATCTGGGTGCTGGCTACTCAAGTGTGTTCACTTGGTGAAAATGCAGCAAGCTGTACACTTGAGATTTTTGTACTTCTCTATATGTGCATGAAACTTCCATCAAAAGTACACACACACACACACAAACATTATCAGAAACATTAGAAAAAAGTCCATCAGACTGAAGAAGAACAAGGTCAGATAATGGATAAAATTCAATTCACCGAATGGATTGGAAGAGAGCCAAAGCATTGCCATTAATAAATATAGTCTTGGGGAAAAAAAATAGCCCCAATTTCTGTAATGGGAAAAGTCACTGGCAGAGCTCTGTGACACAAAATGAATGAACAAGGGCGGTCACATTCAGACCTTCCCTAAGAGCTGAGGAGTTCCGGGGCTGAGAGGCCATCTGAGAGAGCTCTGCTGGGAGGCGCGGGTCCCAGTGCCCTGGCTCGGAGCCACAGCCTTTTTTATTTTAAAAACGCTGACGTGGCAGCTCCGTTCCTTATTATGGGAGAACTGCTTTCTGTTCTTTGCATTTCATGTGAATGCTGTACTACTGTGGAGTGCACATCGGCTCTTAGAAAATAAGTTCTCACTCAGGGAAACCTGCAGAGGTTTCATGTTTGAGATAGCAAAACCTTCATATAATCATGGATTTGGACGGAATAGTCAATTGAAATAGATATATTCTCATGTATTCAGAGTTCCCTCAGTGGTCATTCTCCCCTCCTCTTTTCTGCTCATTTCTTAAGACCCCTCTTGAATGTCACCTCCTCCAGGAAGCCTTTCACAGAGCCCCTTCCTGATTCACTGCTTTCACATCTTCTTCCATCAAACTTTGTGTCTTTATTTTAGCATTTCTAAAGGGAGATAATATGGTACAGCGGTATGGTGGCCTTTGGATTACAAAGATCAAACTTTCTCAATTTCTCTAAGTCAAAACTTTCTTATTTTTCCAGTTGCAGGCTTGAGTTACTTTCATGATCGAGAACATCTGTAACACATCTGGCATATAGAAGACACTTGCTTCCCCCCTCACTCTGCTCTATTTGTTTCTGCTAACGTGTATCACCTCCTAATATGCAATAGCTCTCATATACAGAACCAAGTTTATGGTTCAGTATCTGAGCATAAGCTGCATGCACTCATTGTCTGTGTTGGTCGCTGACGAATTCCAAAAGCTTTGAACAGTGCCTGCAACATTGTAGGAGCTCCAGAAATGTCTGGGGAAGGAATTCCTTCTCACCCTTCCCGCTCTCCCACCCAGGAAGCCTGATGGACTTACCGACCTTCCCTAGATTCAAACTTTTGGAGGGCAGGGTCCCCCTCAACGCAGCTTCTTTTAGCCCCACAGAGCAAGGCACAGTGCTTTGTGAACGGGAGGCTACCTAGAAGTCAACATGCTATTAACACTCACACATAAAAGCAACCTAGGATAGATTCAAACAGTAAGGTTAAGAGCAACAAAACCTTGGCATCCACAGCATAAAAGAGCATAAACACCTTAGCTGAAAGCAGCATCCTGGGTACCAATAGATTAATTTATGTGTTGTTTTGGCTCAAGATTACAGCCAACTCACTCAATACATGTCAGTACAGAAAGGTGAGAGGAGAGGAAATAAACCAAAGCCAGAAGGGAGAAGTGCTTGATGTTATTCGATGGAACTTTTTTCTGCTGTTTTTGGTTTGTCTATTTTACACTACAGCAGAAAGAATGGCTTGCAGATATACATAAAGAAATGAAACAAAATGCTTGGACAAAGCACTGGAAACTGTACAAATAAATAATTAAAGTGACTATACTCCATGCTTTTGGCCTCCACCAAAGGAAGTTTTGCAGTATAATCAATCTGGTGCTGCTTCACGTAGAAAGTGAAATATGCATTGGCTCCTGGATGGGGGTGGAGGAGGGGCGGTTGGAGATTGTTACCAAGAACTAGGAAGTACATTCTGGGCTCTCCTGAATTCTAGGAGAGGTAGGAGGAGTAGTGGTGAATCACCAGGGCTTTGAAATCCTGCAGGCTGAATTTGCATCTGGGTTCTACCACTTGCTAACTATAAGTGATTTTCACAACCTACTTAAGCTCCCTAACAGCGGGATTTCTCCAGAGCAAGTGATGGGAGAAAGAGTGAGAGAGAGAAGCTGCAGTCTTTCTTATCTTAATCTTGGAAGTGAGATACTAACTAGTACTTCTGCCGTATGTTATTGGTCACACAGACCAATCTTAGTACAATACAGAAAGACTACACAGGAGCGTGACTATCAGGATGTGGGGCTCAGCTTGGAGGGTGGCTACCACAGACAGCTAGAACAGCTGTGGGCTGGCAGGCATCCTCTCTCTCCAGATGGGCTTTCCATATAGCTACCTTGGGCATTCTTATGCATGGAAGTCTCAAGGTAATCGGGTTTCCAACAAAGCAGTTTGCCTTACCCAGAGTGAGCATTCTAAGGCATAACATGGAAGCTGCCAGTCTTCCTAAGGCCTGGGTTTGGAAATATTGGAAACCACATCTGACCACATCCTGGTGGTCAAAGCAGACACAGAGTCCACCCAGTTTCATGGGTAGGAGAAACAAACTCCACTTCTTGGCCAGGTCACATTGCAAAAGAGTGTGTTGGATCAGAGAGGTCAGTCACAGCTTTTGTTGGAAATACAACCTACTACATGTGATAAAGAGGAGAGCAGCATTGGTTCTTTGGAAGCTGTTAATACTATGCTAGGCTGTGACACAAATTGAGACCTGGGGTTGGACAGAGGAGGTCCAATGCCCAGAGCTGTTCAGGGGCTGAACGCACTGCAGCTGGAATGAAGGAGCAGAGCCATGGAGGCTAGAAAGTGTGTGTCACTTGTGGGGAGGTATGGAAATTTCCCTGGCAGGAACAGGAAAGTCACATCAGGAACAGACAAGAGATGAGGACGGAGACAATGTCAAAGAGGCCTGATGCTAAACCGAGAACCCAGACTTAGAAGGAGCCTCTATAGATTCTGGAGGAAATGATGCCCTTAGAAATACTTTTGAAGCAAGGATCTTGACATTTATGAAACATTTACCATGTGCACTTGGCTAAGTATTTTACAGCCATTAGTTCATCTAACTTTTACAGCAAGCCTACAAAGTGAATGTATCTTCATTTTTTTTTTGATGAAGAAATTAAAGCTTAGGGAGTTTGAGTAACTTGCCAAAGTTCACAAAGCTAGTAAGTGGCAGATCTGGGCTTTGAACGCAGCTCTGTTTGAAACCCCATACTCTCAATTCATTCATTTCTTGTCATTACGAAGTCCCAAGAGAAGAAGCACCTGAACTAGGTGGACCCAAGGGACTGACCTACAGTCAAGATGGCGTAACTCCCAGAGTAACAACCACACAGCAGCGCCCTGGACAGAAGCAGGCACTGGAGTGACTGGATCACACAGGGAAAGGCACAGCTCTCCACAGTCACCAGGTGGATGGAGCCTGTGTAAACGTGGGCTGAGGGAGCTGGTGGACACAGCCAGAGGAGCTGCGCTCTGGAGAAGGCAGAGCAGAGGAAGTCTTCTAGATTTGGGGGGAGTTCTCATAGGAGAAGACCCTAGTCTGCCTCCCTGTGCAAACGTTGTCTCCTTTGACTAATGGTGCAGCTTTAGGAAGAGCTTGTATAGAGCAATGAGGGAGACCAGGATCTCCACCAGAGAGCCAGGGCAGCTGAATCAACTCTGGTGCCCAACGGGGGTCAGGAGGTGGATGTTGGTGACCAATATTGCACCCAGATTGCCCTTACAACTAGTGTTCAATGACTTACCCCCACTTTTAGACCAAGGCTAGAGGGCTCTGCTATGGCCCTTCTCTGGCTGTGGCCCTCTTCATGAGACAAGGAGTCAGCCAGACCAAAGAGATGTGCCCACGTGAAACTCATTCCCCATCTTTAAATACCTGGCATCCCAGAATTTCCTGTCCAAATCTCTTGAGCTTGCTATCAGGGTCTCCACATTCCTCTTTCCTGCATCCTTCTTCCTTAGGGTGAACTCTGCCACTGCTCTGTGCACCCCTAGGGCTGAACCACAAGGCTACCAGTTAGCAGCTAAGGGGGAATGAAAGGAGCTTGGATGTGCAGGAGAGGATGTCCACGTACATGTGCATGACGCCCTTTGCAATGAGGGATAAAGCCAGAGCAGGGAAGAGAAGGGGGCTGACTGGGGACTGGTGCAGAACACACAGAATACGGAGCTTGAAATTTGAATCTAGCATTCCAGTTCATTCTGAAGGCAAATTTATGAAGGTAGGAGGATGGAGTATATTTTGTCTATCATTGGCTAGCTTATCTATAACTTTAAATATTTAGATGTACAGAGTGTGGTCCTCTATTGCATTCTTGCCCAAGCCCCACAGCAGTGGGCTGTGGATCCCTGCAGAAGCTTGAAGAGGCTGTTTGTTAGACCTGCTCTCTCCCCTCTGCTCCTCCCAGCCAGTTCAACTCGTGGGTCGCTCTGCCTGACAGTACCCCACACTCCAGTTCCCACGCTTTACCGTGGGAGTTCTTGACCACGTGCCTTGAGACAAGTAGAAAGCTGCCCATTTTGGTAAGCTGTGCTGCGACAACTTCCTCTGCTCCCTGAAGTAGGTGACTTTTAACTGTGCTGTACCCCTAGTCTCTCAATTTAAAAACATGTCAAGAAGAGTGGCATCCAAAATTGCTGCGACCTTTCAAGGCGGGCAACACTGCAAGGTTACAGAGTCGTGAGTGAGCTGTCATCTGCTGTCGTCACACCACTCCTATCTCATCAACCTACCAAGGTGGAGGGAGACTTGGCCTCCACATTTCATTCATGCAAATGTTCATAGTTAGCGCATTCACTCCAAAAGAAGCATCCAGAATTTAATCTGCTACTCCTGACCACATTGTTCTTCCTTTCCAGGGTCACTTTCTTTGTGCCAACTCCCTAAAACTGGCCTACAAACGTAATTCAAGTCTTCACAGAATTTAATATTGTACTTCCATTCAAGTGAATTATTTTGATTTGGCTCATGAAGACCATTTTTGCATCTTCTACTTGATGATATCAAAGGCATTTTCTGTTGCATTATTCAGTACCCTTTGAAGAAAATCCCATGCAATATGTTGTCCTTACAATTCAGTGCCAGGAAACAGTTTGTTTTACTGGAAGAACTGGAATGACTCCTTTAAACAGATCACAGTTGATTTTTAAGCCCATTATTTTTCTTCTTTGCACTAGCTGCTAAGAACCCCAGAGTCAAATTTAATACTCAGAGTAATTGCCTTATTCCAGTTTCCTGACTCAATATTTCCTGTGTTCCTCAGTCGATATGCTATTTTACCTTTATTTTTTAACTAGTCTGTTGCATATGTGTTTTATGTGTGTTTTACGGCTAAAAGTTAAAGAGTTAATTTTTTTTAGAAGCAGGTAGATGTATACAGCTTATTGTAAATAAATGAACTCATAAGTACACACATACTTATTTTATTATGCTGTCCTTTGTATAAAAGATGCTATTCTTATTACCAACTCTTCTGGGAATATATTATAGGTTGACTTTTGGTAGCAATGAGTTGAACAGTGATACCCGTTGTCGCTGTCTCAGTTTCCTTTCAATTATAAAAGCCTATGGAAGACGAGGCATATGTCCACGTGAGCTGACAGGCGTGCTGGCTTGTGCTTCTAACCACAGACATGATCCCCTCTAAGTAGTTACTCCTCAGTTTCTTATCTACACAAGGAGGCTGCATAGATAAGATCCCTTCCAGTTTTAATGTTTTCTATTCCATGCACTGAAACGTAACCAACTCGAGGTAACAAACTGCCTGCCAATGAGACGACCTCTGGTTTTCCTGTTCGATCCTCTGACGTGCTCCAGGAGGGTCAGCCTGCCCACGGAGGAGACGGGAGCTGCATCTCCAGGGTTGGGACAGCAGGGCCAAGTCAGAGGCAGCAAAACCAGTCACCACTGTTGAGGGCTAATTAGGAAGCGCAGGACAGGGCAGGGGCCCGTGCTGGCCACTCTTGGGTAGGAGGCTTAGGGCCCATCAGTGCCATTTCTTCTTCCAGGGTGTGGCCGTTTCTGCTGCTGACCTGAATGTCTAGCCCTGTGTAAAGCAACTGCTAAAAAAAAAAAAGGAGCCAATATCACTTTAGAAACACTAAAATGAGAGCCCTTGAGAACTGAAGCTTCGTATAGTATCTCGTGCTGTAGCACTATTTCTTCTGGAAAACAGGAGACCTAATTGAAGTTTCTCATGCGCTTCTCTGAGTGTTTACAAAGCAAAGCTGCACACTGACTCGATTACGAGGTCCCTCTGAGCTGTTGCAGACTTCTTCATTAGCACAAAGGGGTGGTGACAGATGCAATCAGAGCTGCCTTGCAGAAAGCTTTAATCTTCTCAGAGATGTTTCACACGCTATTCAAGAATTATGCAAAATGTAAAAGGGTTTAATTCCCAGTTTACTTTTTTGCCATCAGTTCAGAGCATATTGAGGATATTTTCTCCTTTATATACTAAGATAGGTTCAATTGCTCTTTAGGATTAAAATTTTCAGTGAGTGACCAGTACTGTGATAAAGTTTCCACATTATCACTTACTATGTGCCTGGAGCTTTATGTGCCTTATTTATAATTTATATGACAACCCTACAATATAAATATTATTACCACCACACAAGCCTCGTTTTTCAGATTTTGAAACTGGGGCCCATTGAAGTTAAGGGGCAAGCCCAAAGCTACATAACAGATAAGTGCTAGACCTGGGATTCTGGCCACAACCTGCCTGGCTCCCAATCCACGCTGCTTCCACTCTGGAGCGCTTCCCCAACCCTCAGTCCCTCACTTTGGCTTAAGGCAGAAGCTTTCGTTCATTCCTTCCTTCCTTCATTCATTCAAACACTTGGTTTGCACAGTTAGTGAACCAAGGCTTGTACACAGTGCAAGAAGAGGAATAAATAAGACATGGTCCTGGCCCCTAGAGAAATCACATTATTTTCTTCCATGCAACAGTTAATAAAAATAAAATAGCTATGGTCTTTGAATATTCACAATTAATAACATATATTTATATTCCATCTCATTCCAAAGGAAAGATTTTAGGAGACTCCTTTCAAAAACAAAAGCAAGTATATTTCGAGACCTCCCATTTCACTAGGTTTGCTTTGGGTCTTATGAACTGATGACTGAACTCCCTGTTCTCTTGCTCAGGCGAGACTGCGAGGATGACCCCATCCACACACTGCCTCAGGGAGCACAGGCAGCCAGCCAGCTTTCGGGAGGCCGAAAACCAAACAGGTGGGAGAGGCCTGGGTAAGGTGCTCAACTATTAAAATACTTCTATACCTGTTGGAAAGATTGTAACAGCAGCAGAACTAAGCAGTAGATGTAATTAATAATATAATTTATAACGTCAACTCATTAATTCAAGCTGATTATTGTGGAATGTCACACTGACCCTTAACAAGTGGGCCTCCTGTTGCAGTGTGACCTCGGTAATAATAGAGATACCGGATATACTAACATCTCAGGCAGTCTCTTAGGGGTTAGAGAATTGGGGAATGTAATTGCTATTTGATCAGCAGACGCGTGGAGAGGATTGAGGACCTCAAAAGAGAAGCGCCGCCTCTTGCTTCCTGAAACCACCACTCACCTGATGCTGCTCCCCTGCAGAGCCAGGTAACTGGACCTGGGGCAACGCCTGGCAGACACGGGGGGATCAAGGTGACAGCAGCAGTGCAGGAGAGTGCACAGCTTGCCTGCTGCTTCAGAGCCAGCCAGCATTGCCAAGGTGGCAGCCAGCTGGAGGGGTTGGTGGCCTGGGAGGTGGGGGGCCATCACTGGCAGGTGACCTGGGAGGTAGGAGTCCATCACTGGCAGACTCTGAGGCACAGACTTTCCTGAGTCCAGATCGTGTGGAAAGCACTGCCATCAGTGACGAGCGGGTAACGTGCCCGGTGACTGCAGCAGGGCCCCAGCAGGCAGGGACCCAACGGTGACCAATTTGACAGGGAAGTTGTTGGGAGACTTTGATGCAATCCCTTCACCAAGGGGTGGCTCAGAAGGGGCATCATTTAGCCTGACAGCCAGGTCAGACAAAAGACCACATCTGCAATTTTTAAAATTCAGCAAATCATTTCAAAAATATTAGAATGATTTATTTCCACAATTTATATTGCTTGGTGAATAGTTGTATGCTATATTGTTGAGTTGATTAAGAGAACAGAAGAGAATTTTTAAAGGTTAGATGTATATGTTAATTTATATTACCAAGATGATTATTCAGTACTGTTAAGAGTTTTAAGTGTCACCCATAGAAAAGCCCCAGACTGGAGCTAGCAAAACGGTCAGTGGCTATCTCCTCTCCAGCAGGAGGCACATTTTTAGCTGGGCTGCCCTGAGAGAGCCAGTCAGAATAGTGATGCCAACCACATGCATGGTGCCTCCTGGAACTGCGTAAAGTGATGACTCTGAGCCATGGATGTATCAAGAACGCATGCTTTCTTAATGCATATCACAGCATTGTTTGAGCAAATCAGTCATGCTTACTCTATGGGTCCTTTTCATTGCTAAGGTAATAATTTCCAGACAGCATTTACTTCTGTCAATTCTTGACCCATTACTTCTAGAATGCCCTGCAACCAGTGAGTCTGTGAAGCCCTCCACGGCCCCTTTCTTCCCCATAAGCTCTTGGATGGGTAGACAAACAATTCCTACTCCTTGAACACGTGAGATGGAAAATTTTCCCAAAATAGAACTTTATGGGAATAAAGAAAACCAAGCCTCTGACCAAAGCAATGTCTTGTTGAAAAATTGTTAAACCAAACCAAAATATTAAATATCCTTTCCTATATAGAGTTCCTTAACAGCTGCATATATTAAGAAATAAAGCCTTTTTAAATTGCTCGGAACTTACTGGAATTTTAAAAATTAAATAGGGAACCAGCCCAATGGTGTAGTGGCTAAGTTCCTGGGCTCCATGTTGGCAGCCCAGAGTTTCACCAGATCAGATCCTGGGTGCGGACCTACACACCGCTCATCAAGCCATGCTGTGGCCACGTCCCACACAGAAGAACTAAAGGACTTACAACTAGGATATACAACTAGGTACTGGGGCTTTGGGGAGGGAAAAAAAGAGGAAGATTGACAACAGATGTTAGCTCAGGGCCAATCTTCCTCACCAAAAAAGAAAAAATAAATAAATAAACAGGTAATCATTAAAGTCCTTCCCTTTAAAGTGATTTCTCTGACCTTTCAATCCCATGAAATAATCACCATAGAAACTGGGTCTGAGGCCACCTGAATCGAAATCTGCCTCTGCAACTGAAGGTCCCTATTCAATCAAGTTCTGAAAAGAAGTGATTGATACAGAGACTGAACCCACTTCAAGAACTTGCTCTGATTACAGACCCTGCTAGACGGGTCCATCCAGAGCTCTCTTTAAAAGGTGCCAGAATGCTTTTAAGCTGACATTCCGATTTTTATCCCAAAGAAAACATCACGTGGTAAATGCCGTTGTAATGGACAGTTGTAGGTTAAGCTGAATATTTTTAAAGCAAATTCTTCTTGGACCTGCGGAGGAGTCAAATGTGTGTTTACCCGTCCCTGAAATTACATGTGCTTATGAGGAGAGTGGATGAAAATGGTTAGAGACTGTAATTGGTGTAAGGGGAATAAGTGAGTTATTTCTAACACACAAATACTTTTTAGCATTGTAGTCGGGTTTAGGGCTTCCTCAGATTCTGGACGAGAAATCACTGTGAAGCTTGTTACGATGCAAATTTCTGTGCCCCGCCGCGTACATACGGAATGACTCTCTGGGAGTGGGGTTGGAGATCTACATTTTAACAACAACGCCAGTGATTGTTAAGAACAGTGATATTTGAGAGTACTTGTTCTATAGGAGACTGATGACGTTCATTCATTAGTGTTATTCATCCATCCATTTGTTTACTCCACAGCCGTTTATTGAGTGCCGTGTCTCAAGCGCTGGGAATATAGAAATGGATAAAATACAGTCTACGTTCTTCAGCAGCTTAAGGTCTAGATGTAATTTGCACCAGTCTTTCTCAACTGGGGGCAATATTGGCCCCCAGGGGACATTTAGCAATTTCTGGAAACATTTTTGGTTGTCACAATTGGGGGTGGGGGTGACGTCTAGTGAATAGAGGCCAGGAAGCTGCTATCCATCCTACAGCGCACAAGAGAGTTCTCTCCCCGACAGAAACAAAAATGATCCACCCTAAAATGTCGGTAGTGCTGAGGCTGAGAAATGCTGATTTGCACTGTACTGAGTCATTCAGCCCAGCCAACCATCACAATCCCCTAGCTTTCAAATAGCCACATCCTCCAAGTTACTGTCTAACTAATGTGCAGCTCTGTTCGAAAGTAGGGCTAAAACATGAATCATTAGATGCTAGAGTTAAACAAATCTTGATTTACAGTGTGAACAACGGAAGGGACTTTCATCTGTGCCATAATAAGGCCCCAGTGACATGATATCGTGACTCTGCCGACGTGATTTTATAAATAAAGACGTATTGCTAAACTGTTTTTGGATTATCTCTACATCGTTCAATTAACTAATAGTCCAGATGAGTTTAATAAACAATTTACTATCCTTAGAAGAAAAAGTGCTGTGGACTTGCACTTCCAGCCAAGATGGCATAACAGGGGTTGGATTTCCGTCCATTCCAAAACGACAATGGCAACGCCAAAAAAATCCCAGACAAAATCAATGAAAAAACAGTTTTCAAGGCACTGAATGTTAGGTAACAAAGGACAGTGATCTTGGGAGACAAAAACAAACGTGGTGAGCCCTCTGATTGCCTCCAGCTTGCTGCCTGGAGAGTTTCTAAGCTGTGATGCAGGGAGGGGACATGCAGGTGACACCCCGCAGACTTTTTGAATTGAGGGAACCTTGCTCAGAGTTCAGGCAGACCAAGGCGCCTCCATTTTGCAGGATAGGGCACCAGAGAGGAGAATGCTGCACACAGAGAGAATTCTAGAGATCTGCAAAGGACTCCCCTCCACTGTTCGGCTGAGTACAGGTCACCATGTGCATGTGAGAAACCCCCCAAGGCTGGAAAGGAACACCTAGAGGATAGAGGAGATTGTACCTGAAGCTTGCACAGGACATGGAGCCTGCCTGCCCCACCAGCCAGAGTGGAGAGCCTCGTGGTCCGTGGGACGTTGGGTACAGCATGCAGAAGATCTTGCCTCAGTAATGAAGAATAACTAACCCTTGAGGAGCACCGGACCAGTCCCACCTAACACATCTTAAAAGCAAGATCCAAAAAGGATCGAACTATTTCTAAGTAACCTAACTGCATTCCAGAACAAGGCTCGAGAACACTTACCGACAGAGGTGTGATAATTAGTAGACAAGAAAACTATAAGAGTTATTACAACTGTATCCCAAATGTTCGAGCAGTTAGTAGAGCTGTGGATGATACGAATGAAATTATACAAAGGAACTGGAAGTCTCAGACTCTGTGACTGGGATGGACAATTTTACAACCAGTTGGAAAGCACTTGGCAGGTTTTTTTAAAGTTACACACCTATCATATGATCTAGTCATTCCTCTCTTTGGTATTCATCCAAACACAATGAAAGTGTATGTCCACACAAAGACTTGAACATGAATATTTATAGCAGCTTTGTCTGTAATAGCCAAACACGGGAAACAATACAAGCATCCATCAGCAGGTGAATGGACAACCCCACTTTGGTACATCCGTGCAATCCAGCACCACCAGCAAGAAAAGGGGTGGGCTACTGATAAACAGCCCAATATAGATAAATCCTGAAACAATTATTCCGAGTGTAATAAGCCAGGCTAAAAGGCAGTGTACATACTGTATGATTCCATTTATATAAAATTTTGAAAACTGCAAACTAATCTATAGTGATCAACAGGAGACCAGGGGCTCCCAGGAGAGCGGGTGATGCAGGTAGAGGCAGAAGGAAGTGATGACAAGTGGGCACAAGGGAACTTTTGGGGATGATAGCTTTGTTCTTCACCTTGGCTGTGGTGATGGTCACGTGTGACATATGTCATAATTTATCAAATGGTATGCTTTAAATATGTTCAGTTTACTGTATGCCAATTATGCCCCAATAACAGTTTTGCCACAAGGCGGGGCTGAGGGAGAGTGTCTGCCTGCCTGCCCCCTGCCATCTGTGCCCTCCAGCCACCTGTGCTCCTCATTCACCTCTTGCCTCAGCAACTCCCACCTCCCTGGTGCCATCCGCAATCCTTCCCTTCACAGCGCCCTTGCTCTATGACCATCTCCAGGTCTCTCCTAGGCATCATCTTGATTTGTTTTCTTTATTTTAACCTTTCAAAATAAATACCTTACTTAGGCTTATTACCCCTCTTTCCTTCACCTTCTCTGACTCTTGAAATACCTATAATTCGGCTTCCTACTTCCAGCGCTCAGTGACTAATGTTTCAAAGGTTACCACCATCACTGTTCAGAGTCCCAGCTGGCCACATGGCCTTGGCTCAGTTTCATACCTTGAGAGGCCCAAGTCCACCCTTTTGTCCCCAAGTACTTGGTCCAGCCCTATCTTGAACGGAGCCCCAGCTGTCAGGGCCTTTGTCCGGGTCCAACTCCCGTCCCCAGGCAGCTGTTCCCTGCTACAGCTTCAGGTCTTTCTTCTCTTCTCCACACAAAATGTCTCTTTCTGTCTTTCGGATTCAGCCCTCTATGAAATATTTTCTTTGATGTATTTTAGCCAGTATTTCTTTGTCTGATTACTCTTTGCGTACTTGCCCGAGTGCCTCAACTAGACAGTAAGCCTCCGGGGAGGGATCACATCTTCGACTTTTTAGCACACGATCTCCCACCTAGCAGACCCTCAGCAGTTATTTGCGCAGTGAACAGTACTGTGCTGGACTCATCAGTGTTTGTTGGCTGGAGGTTCAATAAAAGTACATGAAAAAATCTTCATTTGTACGCTTCACTGCACCCAGCATGGCACCACCTACAGCCTCCTTTTAATAGCATTGGGGTGAAAGAGAGAGAGAGAGAGAGAGAGAGAGAGTGTGTGAATTTGCTGGGCTGATTCTTATTTGAAGACATATCTTTGAATTTTTAGATGGGTAGCTCTCCGTCTTGTTCCATGCCTAGCTCACCTAAAGGACATCGTCATTTCCAGCTGCAATTGGCTTACCTAATTGTCACTTTGGGTGGGGGGGGGTGGGATGGCTTCCTAAAGGATGTATCAGAATCCTGGTACTTTTAAAATTCCTTCTCCACCCACCTCCCACCATCCTGCTTGAAAATCACTGCCTTAGTCATCAGACAAACTTCTGAAGAGCATTTCTCGTCTAAGCTAAAATTTCCCAGTGCCTGTTGTTCATTTTGCATCCTCACGTGTGTGGAACAGTCAGGCATGAACAAGCATTGTCACCTTGATTGGCTTCCCAAAGCCATACCGAAGGCTAATGGAGTGAAGCAGCAGAGATGGGCCATCTGACTCCCATTTTCCTCAACATGCTATTAGATACACGAACTCTTGGTCACCATACTGCACGTCTCTGGTATCCAGCTACAGTGCTGCAAATCAGGCATGTAGAAACTAATGTGCTTAATACAGAGAATAAAGACTTGGAGGTTTTTTTTTGTTTACAAAAACATAGAATTTTTCCAGATGTGATGATACGTCAGGGAATATTTTCCTGGTACATTCATTCTCTTACAGGGAGGAGATTTCCAACATATGACGCTTAAAGTGTTAGGCAGAGCTTGTAAAAGCCCTGCTTCCCTCTGCCATGGGTAAACAGCCCGGCAGGTTGTGAAAAGGCACGAAGCCGTCTGAACATATTAGTCTCTTGGCTGTCTTGCTCAGACTGTCTATGCACCTCCTGACTGAATGTTTGCTGGCAGAATTCCCAGCCAGGAATGCCCTGCAGCCATCTGCTCTATCTCTGGTACCCGGCCTCTGTGCCAGGGGGACAGCAATCTTTCCCCTAGCACTGCGTAGGTGTTTGGACTGCTTAGGGCGACCTGGAAAAATTATTATGTGCTCAAGGCACGTGGGCTGTTTCTGTGCTATGACATTTTAATATACTTTGCTGTCCTGCATTTTCAAATTAATTCTGCTAGCTGTTGTAACCGTGCACAGATGCAGTATGGAGGGCTGAGGGCAGAGGGGGGCGAACAGCTCCCTGAAGGCAGCGCTGGGTGAGGGGAAAGCCCTGAGGGGGATCTGTGTCCAGTCTCTGTTTTACCTTTACCTAAAGGTGCAACTGGGAGCAAGTCACTCCATCTTCCACTTCCCTTGCATTAAAAAGGAAAGGCTTTCCCACAAGACCGACCACATAAAAACGGAACATCAAAAAACAAACCCACAAGATAAATGATTGACTGCAAAAGCAAACAAACAAACAAATCTTTTGCAATACTTATGGAAAGGAGTTAACATCCCTAATAAAGAGCTCCTATAAATTGGTGAAAATAAACAACAGACATAACATATAAGAATAGTCAAACGACATGACAGGTTTCATGGAACATGAAAAGCAAATGACCAATTATAAGTGATGACATGCTCACAAATGTCAGGAAAAGTAAAGGTCAAGGCAACGTTGAACACCACGTTTTTATGCATCTCACTAGCAAATAGGAAAGACAGAAAAAAAGGATGGTTACTATCCGGTGCTGGTGAGAGTGGCGGACGCGTCAGACACGGCAGGGAGGATGAACTGCAGCAAGCTCTTCGGGAAGTGATCTGACAACGCCTTCAACTTCCAGCAATCTCCTCTGAGGGGCTCTACCCTGTAGAAACAGAAGCAACGTTGTTTGAAGATACATGCATGGAGATCATTGTCACAGAGCGGGAGAGAAGAACCCGGAAAATAACCGAAATCTCCATTAATAGAGAAAGGGTTGAATGAAATACTCTATATGAGGGAGTGACTTTGCTCCCCAGGGACATTGGGCACTATGTGGAGATAGTTTCGATGGTCACAATGAGAGGCTGAGCGCTACTGGCATCTGGCGGGTGGAGGCCAGGGATGTCCCTAAGCATCTTACAATGCACAGGACAGCCGCCCCGAACAAAGAATTGTCTGGCCCAAAATACCGATATGCTGAGATTGAGAAACTTCTGCGTGTGTGTGTGTGTGCGTGTGCTGAAGCTGAGTCCTTGAGACAATATTAAGTTAAAGAAAAAGCTACAGAGTGATTTATAAGATTCTATTTTTTAAAAATCTTAGGAAAAAACTCCAAACAAGCATATATATATATGTATCTCTGCAGGAGCACGGTATAAAGTATGGAAGTATTTATACCAGACTGGTAACACTACCTACCTTGGGAAGGACTAAGGCTGCATATGAGAAGAAATACCCCCTCCACACACAAACACACACGTGCTCCTCTACTCCTGTTAGGGGTTGGCTGAATTGGAATCATACGGGATGCTTTTGAAAAAATTTTTTTTCCTGGCCATAGTCCAGATTTCTTGCATGAAATACTCTGGATCTGAACATTTCAAAAGCTTTTGACTTTTCCCAAAAAAAATTGTCCTTCGGAAAAGAGAGAGCTGCCTTCCATTTAAGTCCTTACAAAGCATCTCTTGCCATGAGAGCTCTCTCAGTTACTTTATTTTACAGCAAAGCACTGTTTTGGGAAAAATATAGTAGCCTGAAAGCCAGGACCAATGCTTATGGAGGTCATGTGACAGAATTTCGTTACGTCCTCATATGGAGGAGAAAGAGAGCCCTGGTCCCTTCATCCCCTTGTAAGGGCACCAGGCCTGTCATAGAGGCTCCACTCCCATGACCCCATCCAAACCCAATTACCCCTCAAAGGCTGCCTTCTAAAAACCATCACCTTGAGAATTAGGTCTTCAACACATGGACTTGGGAGGGACACAACATTCAGTCCATAGCAATGTCCCTACAGTGTCCAATTACTTCATGCCTTTGCCTTCTGGGGAAGATGAAGTTTCCCAGCAGAGGATTGTATTTTAGCTGGTGGAAAGGAGAGGAAGAGGAATTTCTATGGGATAGTCCTTGCAGGTGATATAGTGAAAACACTCTGCAATGCTAACTCAATTTGTTGTAATATGCAAGACGGCATGAGTGAAAGAAAACAGAGCCGTGTGGGTCAGAGGCCAGGCCTTGTGATGCTGAAGCGTGCACTGTTCTGTCCTTCTAGCACTTGTCACTCATGGGAAGTCAGGTACCTGGGAAGGTACTTTGATATTTTAAGGCCAGGAGGGCATCTGTTGATGCACCAGGCATGCTGAGAAGCGCAAATCATTTTTCAATGCATTAAATGACACTGGTGAGTTAATGCAGATGCTAGACATTGGCACCAGGGAGAGAGTGGGAGACAGAGGGGAGCTGTCTCAGTGAGCTTCAGTCTCAGCCTAGCCTGGCCACGGCTCCAAAATGGCATGGAATAAATCATTTTGACCTTGGCTCCCTGTTCTGTCCAATGGGATTGTTAGTGCCTGCCTTGAAGAATGAGGACTAGAAATGACCCAAGAATGGTTGAAGAAGACACAACATGGTATTAATAATTTCAATGATTTTCACGATGACGTTCATTTTTATTTTAAGAACAAGATCAAATAACTTTTTATTCACCTACAAGATCTTAATATAGTGAAAGGTCAGTTAAAAGCTTCTGTCATGATTCAATACCCATGCACTTTTGAATGTTGAATTATGAAACTAAAAACTTCCAGAGGATTAATGGGATGAAATGGAAGAAAGAGAAGTTTCAAATGAATCATCAGCAAAAATGTCCTTTCAATTATAAAATGACTTTTCCGGGAAAGGAATAAAGCTGATATTACCAGAACAAATAAATACCTAAGCATCTTTAGACCTGTCCTGTATCACTTGTAACTTCATATTTTTCAAATTAAATTCAGTTCTCCAAATATTAATTAGTCTCTTATTATGTATAAGGCATTTTGCCGGGTCCTGGGGATAGTGAGATGAATGTGAAACAGGACAAAGATGGGACGTTAAAATTGCCATGATGACAGCTAAAGGGGTTGATAAAATCAATCTGTATCGTGGTAACCGAATGAAACATGATGCTACTAATAAGAGAATGCAGTTTGTTTCTAGAACGGACATTCATTTGTTATGATCAAATGTTTTCTTCTTTCTGTGCTTGGAAATGTTGCTTCAAGCTCATAGAATTCACATTTTCAAGTTTCATAAAGTAGTACAAATCAAGTCATTAATTGGATATTCATGATAAATATATGAATTGAAGAATTTAACATAAGTTGTATTATTGTTTACTAGGGTAAATAAAGCTTGCAAACAAAGAAACCTAATTAATCTTCATGTTAATCTCATAAAAAACACTGCTGTCTTATGCCCTTTATGGCCAGATACCTATCAATGGCCTTGGACCATCAGGTGGAAAACCAAAACAGTCGCTGGAACAGACCAATGATTTCTTCATGTACCCACCATACTTATTGTATTAATTAGATTAACATTAGCTGCTGAGCAAATAAATCCTAAAATTTTAGCAACCCGACACAATAAAATTTTATTTCTTGCTCACTTTCCAGGCTAATGTTAGCGTTCCTGCTCGGTCGTTGCCTTCAATATGGTCATTCAGGAGCCAAGGTTCCTTCCTTCTTAGAGCTGGGCCTCTTATAGCGTCTCGGAATCTTCTGCATTCAGCAGGTAATGTGGAAAGAGAGAGGGTGGAAATAGTACAGTTGTTTTGGCCCAGAAGAGACACCTAGCACTTCCACTCACATTCCACTGGGAAGAAGCAGTCACCCGGCCACAACTAAATGCAAGGCCTAGCCCGGCGCCCAGGACGAGGAGGAGAGGAATAGGTTGGTTAACAGCCACACTCCACCCTTCGGGTCTTCCCGCAAGGGAACACGATCAGTCTCTCTGCAAGGGAGACAATCCATGTCCCATTCACAGTCTCTGATTCTAGTGCCAAATCTGGGGTCTCCAGGAGACAAACTACCCTCCCCATCAGATCTGTATGTTGCTCTTAATGATCCAATAACCTTTGAACTAAAAAGAGAGTTTTTCTGCCACTCCTTGCCCCCAACATACAACAGATGAGCAGGGACAGAATAACTATAATAAAACTCCCATCCAGAAAAGTGAAGAATGGAAAACATACAACAGTCTCTGGTCCATAGCAATGGTGAAATCCTACAGACATTTGTGAGGTATCTTTTGACTTGGGTAGGTGAATTCCCTTGATTTGACCCAGATTCTACATTCTAGAAGGAAGCCTCTTGCCCATTATCCTTCATGGCCCCTGGATCTTCCCTTTAGGAAGTTCTTCTTTATCTATCATCTTCCAAGGCCACATCTGAAATAGGCATTGGGGACTATGCCCTCTTTGAAAGCCATACAGCCCACTTTGAGCAAGTGCAGGCTTAGGGACTCAGAGGTTGTTTTAAAACCGTAATAGTTATGCCACAACCAGAAGGACCCACAGCTAACATATACAGCTATGTACTGGGGGGATTTGGGGAGAAAAAAAGCAGAAAAAGAAAAACCCTGTAATAGTCAAAGGTTTCTTATTCTGAGCTCATAGTTCTTTTGGCAATACAGTTTCTACGAAACCTTAGTAGTCTTTTGATTGTTTTATGCCACTAAGTTTTGGGCTGTTACGTTGCCTTAGTAACTGGAACGCTATCCGAGACTTCATCCAATGACATGGGTCATACATCCGTGTGTCCCAGAGTCCATCACTCAAAACCTAGAGATTTGCTGTTACTTCTGTCCATCAAAGAATTTAAAAGGACATCCAATTTGTTATCCATGGCAACATTTTTTAAAAGCCCTTTCTCTTTCCTTCACATTATACTGTGTTTTAAACTTTCTTCCTTACCCTCCCCTCTTTACCAATATTCTCTTAAGTTATCCCCATTTGTATGGCCTTCTTTTCTTCTCTTCTCCCTCTTTAACCTTTTTCTTTCATTCATGCCACAAAACACAAATCCTTCATGCCACATTTTTGGCTTTTTTTACTTAATTGGCCCAACCATAATAAGGCCCAGATATGTGGCAGTGGTAGGGAAATGAAGCAGGTAACACCCAAATTTGACATTGAAGGTGGAAGGAGGGAAAAAAAGTGAATCATACTCTTGCAGGGATAACTTTTATCCTCATTGCGCTTGCATGTTCATTATGCTTTCCCCGCTGCCTCTTTCCCTGAAGGAACGTACTCAGATTTACTCGACACAATGCTTCAGCTACTGCCCCATCATTCTTCCGTTTACTGTCATCTTCTCCAAAGGAGGGCATATGCTTATTTCTCCGTTTATCAGGCTCCATTTACTTCTCAACCCATTGCAATATGACGTCTGCTCTCACAAGTCTATCAAAATCCCTCTAGGGTCACCAAATGGTCAGAAAATTGCTACATTCAGTGGTCTCTCTGGAATATAGGACACCCTGATACCGCCTCCTGGAAACTTCTCTCCTTGACTTCCAGAACCTCCTGCTTCTCTTTCTTCTTCTTATCCCGCAGCTGAAACAGTGATCCAGCTGTTGATTAGATTCTCTATTAGTGGTTGCTTTTTTCTCTTTTTACTAGTCTCCTCTTCCTCAAGGAAATTGGGACAAATTCCCCGGGAGTAGGAGAGAGCGTGATCACGCGGTATCTCCCGATGTCACACTAAAAAGGATGCCTGCTACAGACCAGAAATCCACGAGAGCCCGCAGAATCCTCAACCTTTTCCTATTTTGGATTGAGTTTTCTATCTCTACTGCACTACACAAAGAATGGCGGTGACATATTATTGGAAAGTCAACTCTTGGACTAAAAAATGATTCATAGATTCATTCTCTGTGATTTACATGTTGTAGAATTTGGATTTAAAATTTCGAGTATCTTAGCAATATCTTACCCACATCATTGTTCAAATTAATGCCATTCCACAAACACCTTATCAAAAACACTGATTTTCTTATTACTTTTTCCCAAAAAACTTATTTACATTCATATGATCATTAAGAAGTCTACAGAGATCAGATATTTTGAAATTAGAAGGGAACCATAGGTCCTGCAATGAGGATTATATGAGAAATTTTCATTACGCTTTAAGAAAGAGATACATTTTTCTTATGTATTTTGTGGGGTTCTTTTGGTGAGGAAGATTGGCCCTGAGCTAACATCTGTTGCCAATCTGCCTCTTTTTCTTATTTCTTCCCCAAAGCCCAAGTACGTAGTTGTATATCCTAGTTGTAAGTCATTCTAGTTCTTCTATGTGGGACGCCACCAAGGCTTGGACTGATGAGCAGTGCTCGGTCTTTGCTCAGGATTCAAACTGGCAAACCCCCGGCTGCAGAAGCAGAGTGTGTGAACTTAACCACTCGGCCATGGGGCCGGCTCCCTGAAGACAAGTTTTTCATGAAATTTGAGAGTTAAGTTGCAGAGAACAGTATCCACTGCTACTAGTTTAAGCGGGGTGGGATTTATTAAGATATATTAAATGGCTTCAGAATCATGGGGATGGCCGAAGAAAGGGCCTCTTGGATGAGTTTTTAGGGACAAAACCACACTGTAGAATTGGGCCAGTGGGGGACCTGCTGCCTCTTCTACTATCAGAAAGCCACCAGCTCAAGAACAATGCTGCCACTGCCACAATCAGGACTGTGTAAAATCATGAGGCTGCCGCACGAGGACCACACATGCAAGCCAATGGACACCTCAGCCTCATCTCCCACAAAGCTTGTGACCGGACACTGGGGTCACCATCCCTCGACAAGCAGCACAAATGACACTTTTTGCCACTTCTCAAATCTTGCATGACTGCATCTGATTGGTACCTGAGTCACATCCATAAGCTTAGCTGCAGGGAAATCTGAGGAGGCAGATGTTAGTTTCCCCTTATCCTCTTATCCACCCCAGCAGGAAAAGATGTTAATGGATTCCTGAAAGCGAGTAGCTGTAGTTGAATGTTAAATGTATTTGGTATTGGCTAAATATGAAGTTTCAGAAGACACACTAATCTACACTATGAAGACTAATGAGGAAATGCTGAAGTCTTAATTTTAAAACTCAGTGCTAGAGATTACCTAACAAAAATTAACTCATTATTATCAATAAAGTACCAGGCATGGTGGAATGGCAGTTTCTGGTTAGGTCTTAGATTATGTATTCAGTAGAAAAACAAAACAATGCTGAAAGTAAAGCTGCATGCCCGGGGAGCCTCCAGTGGACTGGGGAGAGAGGCTGTGAGTGCTGTGCAGGGCTAATGTAAGTTCATTTCCTCATGATGAAATTATAGGGGGGTTGTTTATAATCAAGTAAAGTATAACTCTCCACCTCTCAATAATGAGTGAGAAATTACTCTGGAAAGGGTGGTGAATTGTGATGATAAACACAGCAGCTTTGATGTGGCTAATGCAGGTGTGCATCTTAGTAAAGCTGATGACATTCATCGCCTTCTTACTGAACCAGGAAAGGGGACTCCCTCTGTGGGTGGCGTGGGGCTGAGAGAAAGCCATGTCCTCGAGGTTCTCTACAACAATGGCAATCGGAATGTTTCATGTGGTTATTTGATACCAAGTGAACTGGATTCAGGCTGCCATTTATTGAGTAGCTTCTGCAGTCCACATTGAATAAAGTGCTTTATGTTGTTTTATTCATTGCATCATCATAAGGACCCTGGACAGTGGTATTCTTTACCATTCACACCATCTTACAAAGGAAAAACCTCAGGTTCAGAAAGGATACGTGATTTACACAAGACCTTGGAGGTAGTGAGATACTGAGAGATTTTAAACTCAAATCTGTCTATTCAGATCGGTAGTGGAAACGCCTTGGTTATGCCTGTCCAGCATTCTTTCCGCTTCTTGTGGTTTGGCTGCTCCCAGACTTGGCGTGAGACCCAGGCACTGTTGATCAGGTCACCGTGTCCTCCTGGGCACAGTGACCAGAAATGTCATGTGACACAAGCACAGCATCTCAAAGAGAATTGCATGGCTTTTTCTGGAGAAAATTTTTAAAAGGGACCTTCTCTCTTTTCTGCTGCACTAGGATTTTGAAGGTATACGCCTATAATAGCTGACAACCTCTTGCTACCAAAAGGAGAGGGTGTGCTAAGAATGGGGCCAACGCAGTGGAAAGTAGAGATGAGAGCTGGAGAAAGATTGGTCTCAACAATATCTTTTAAGCATCTAAATCCAGACATCCTGAATCCAGAGAACTCATGGAGTTTTCAAGTATCTAAGGAAATTAATTCCTTCACTTCCTAAAGTCTGTTTAGTACAAACTCTGAAGTTCATGTTCTTTCCCTTGGATCACACTATTTTAACTATCAGAGAATAAACGACCTCCAAAATAAAATAAAAATAAGACTTAATATATCAACAATCATAGGGGCCAGCCCAGTGGTGCAGCAGTTAAGTGCACACATTCTGCTTCGGTGGCCCGGGGTTCACTGGTTCAGATACTAGGTGCGGACATGGCACTGCTTGGCACGCCATGCTGTGGTAGGCGTCCCACATATAAAGTAGAGGAAGATGGGCACGGGTGTTAGCTCAGGGCCAGCCTTCCTCAGCAAAAACACCCCCAAAAACACACACACAAAGACAATTATGTATATAGTTGTGTTTATGATATATTCTCTCTCTTATCTGTAAAAGTGACTATTAAAATCATTTTAAGAGATTTTGAGTAAAAAAAAGATGATTTGAATAATTTTGCCACAAGATAAATTACTTGAACAAGTCATAAAATCTTACTGGGAAATTTCTCAAGACAGTCTTATACATTAATAACAGCTTACCCCTTAACATTGTATTCCACATGCCTTCTTCGTCACAAGCCAATAATGAGTGACATAAATTAAGAGGCTTTGTGAAACTAAGAAAAGCATAAGTCTATAAATATAAAACATATTTCTTTAAGATTATTTCTCAGAATCAAATTTATTGGTAATTGCAATGTTTCCCCATAGAATGTGTCTCAAAAGCATAGACAAGGATGGGCAACACACAGTAGTTCTATAAGTAGGAAGAGAGGGCCTAGAACACCAGCTCCTTCTTACTCATTCTAATTATTTATTTCATTTATTATTTTTTTTGCAGGGAAAGTTTCTCCCTGAGCTGACATCTCTTGCCAGTCTTCCTCTTTTTTTCCCTCCCCAGAGCCCCAGTACATGGTCGTACATCCTAGTGTAAACTATTCCAGTTCTTCTGTGTGAGCCACCGCCACAGCATGATAACTGACAGATGGGTGCTGTCGTTTGGAGACTGGGAAGTGAACCCCAGCTGCTGGAGCCGGGAGAGCACTGAACTTGAACCACTAGGCCATCAGGGCTGGCTCTCATTCTAATTATTAACCAAGGACATGTATCGGGCAGGTGAGGCCAGAGAGCTGAAAATAAAAGTCCAAATTTCAGTGGGCTTTAATTTTGTTCAGCTTTACTTTTTGCTCATGGCACATGTGCAATGTGCATCACAGACCCGGCTCCATATAATCACTCGGGGATGGGGGCTCCACCAGCCTGCAGCTGCACCATCTAGAAGATTCTGCTTCCTTCTCTGCTGTGGCAGAGGAAGAGAGAGGATGAAGAACTCAGCCCTGCTGTTGAGTACTCAAGCTGGAAGTAACACACATCATTTGTTTCCCAGCCTTAGGCAAAATGAGTCACACGGCCCCAGCTTTAACTAAAAGAGAGGCTGAAAAGCGATAGTGAACCACATGGAATCTTTGGTGGATGATAACTGTCTTCTGTGGTATCTAAGAGCAAAGAAGCCTGGAATGGAAGTCACCGTGCTCCTCTGACTAGGCTGCAACCATGTAAGTTTATAGGTCTATCTTTTATTTATTCCTTCCTTACTAAATTTTCCAAGAATGCAACTATTGTATAAATGGAGGGGAGGTTGAACTTTGTTTTGCTGAGTCTTACCAAAAATTGTTTCCTATTTCGGAAATTCATGTTACCCATAGCAACACTGCTAATGATTCATAATGATTCTCCACACACATGCGGGCACCTGATGACATTGCTATGTCTTCTAATGTGGTCATGCTTGCTTATTTAGATACCTAAATAAATGTTATTTTATTACAAAGTACTTTTTTTAATCTCTCCTTTTTATTGTACTCAGGATAAGGAGCATTTTTCAAAATTATAGCATAGTCAATAATAATATCTATGAATTTGGTTTTAGAATACTAAAAAAAACATTAAAAATATTTGCTATGAAAAGGATGGATCTGATAAGACTGAGAAGCAATGTGTCAGGCAACATGGCATGATGTTTAAAAACACGGAGGTTATAGAGTCAAACAGATCTGAACTCAAGCCCAGTTCTACTATCTAACCTCAGGCAAATAATTTAGCTTCTCCAAACCTTAGTCCTCTCATCTCTAGAATGGAGCATTACCTGTTACATTCGCTGTTTTGAGGGTTAAATGAGATAGATGGTTAGCTTGGTGCCTGACCCTTAGCAAGGAATAGATAAATTATGGCTATTATTTCAAAGTTATTATTACTAATAAAGCTTAAAACTTGACATAAAACATATAGAAACTAGAGCCTCAGAATCTTAGAGATCTTACCTGGTAATGACAAAATGGCTAACCTCTTTTTTCTCTACTTAGCTTGGGTTGGGAGAGGATCTTGTCTCCTCAAATTCTCGCTAAGCCCTGTCAAGTCAGGTGTAGGAAGCGAAAGTTTTGATTTCGTATTTAGATAGAACCCGGGTTTCTTTGTCAGTATCTTTTTGCCTTCTTTTTCCCCTTAAGAAACAGTTACTTTACCTGAGCACATGCTATCAACTAATAGTATGCCATCCACCCACACAGGCCACCATCTTGGTGGGTGGGGATGGCAGCTCTACTGTTACCTGCCTTCGAGAGCTGGTTCTTTGATGTCAGTCAGCTCTGCTCCGTGGGCTGGAAATGTGCTTCTCTTTTGTTTTAGGGTTAGACATAATACATGGTTTTAATGATCCATCAGTAAAATACCTTCACGAGCTTAGCAGTCTGGACTAAACTGGGCAATTCTCTTTAGAACCCTCTGCCTTTCGTAAGTCTAGTTTCATAATGTGTCTGCTAATTGCACAAAAGGAGAAATTTCCAACTCCTAAACTGGATCCTTGCAGAATTGAGGCAGATTGCCTGAACTCTTTTCTCTCTGGTCGCCTAAAAAATCATATGATGCCAAAGAAAATACACTGACGTTTCTAAGTTTTTACCAAATTTAAGTGTTAGAAAGAGTCCAAAGTAATTTCAACGTCATCGGAATAAGTAAAACCGATCTCTTATTTTGATTTTTTTAATTTCCTATTTTTTCCCTCAAAAGTTGAACAGAATATTAAAAGCTTAAAAAATTGAACACAGAGGGAAGATGATTTCTTAAAAGAGAATTTTGGAGTTCACTTTTCTTTCTACCTGGAAAGCTGAAAGCTGTTCTCCTATAAACTCCCATAAGATTGACATCTGAAATTTTGTAAGATTTATCCCCTTGAACACTTCCATTAACCAATTTTAAGAAAATTGCTGTATTTTACCATCGAGACCATAATTCAGCTGTCTTTTCCCTGGCTGATTGGCAGTGAGTAACCACCCGCCCTGAGCAGCAGCCATGAGGTTGCTGGAGCCCATAGCTGGGCTCCCAGTGTGGAGAACTTCTCTGCACACTGAGAAGAGCCTGGGGAGGGGGCCTGAAGCCCCCTGCTCTACAGACTGGGCTGCAACTGGATCCCTTCTGAGGAAAAAGCATGCTACTGCAACAAATACATATTTTACTCCAATGGGGTCACAGGCGCTAGTCTGGGTGCTGGGGATGTTACCCACCAAGAGGGGTTGTCTGCTCGCCGCAGACACGCCAATAGTCAGGAGGCAAGATGGTAGGAGAGAAAGAGTTTCGTTATTACAGCTTGCTAGCAAGAGGAAAGATGGCTGACTCATGTCCGAAAGAACCATCTCCCAGAACAAAGACTACACGCACTAATATACAGGGCTGGTCTCCAGGTCGGAGAGGTGGCTGGTCTCTGGGTGGGGCAGACATCTGGTCCCAGTTCCTGAAGGCCCTTTGTTTACTGGATATGCATCAGAGAATGGAGCAATGCCCTATACCCTGATCTTTCAGTTGTCATTGATGATGGCTATTAGCACAGACTCTCTGCCCAGGGTCATCACCTTCCTAAGGAACTCAGGAGAACAAAGTGATCATCTTAAAGCAGCTGAGAGGGGCCACAAAATCTACAGAACATGTCTGGCTAGTTAATCAGAAGTCACTCAAAGCTACAATATGGTTTCCTTTCTACAATATGGCTTCCCTTATGTCAACCTTGTGTTGAGCTGGTATCAGGGATACAGCAGTGAAAAACAAAACAAAATGAAAGTCTGCCTTGGTGGAGTTTTTAGTCTAGTGGGAGAAGACAGACTATAAGCAAAATAAATAAGGAAATTTGATCTTGTCTTAGAAGGCAATAAATCCTAAGAGAAAAAGCTGGGAAGGGTGTTGGGAGTTTTAGAAGGACAGACAGGGTGGGCCCCACTGGGTAGGTGATATCTGAGTCAAGACTTGATGGAGCCAGCCCAGTGGTGTAGCGGTAGCGGTTAAGTTCTCGCACTCTGCTTCAGTAGCCCCAGGTTCGCAGGTTTGGGTCCCAGGCACAGATCTACATACCACTCGTCAAGCCATGCTGTGGCAGTGTCCCATATACAAAATAGAGGAAGACTGCCACAGATGTTAGCTCAGTGACAATCTTCCTCAAGCAAAAAGAGGAAGATTGGCAACAGACATTAGCTCAGAGTCCAGTGTGGCTAAAGGGGTGAGCAATGGGGTCATAAAGATTTCAACGGGATCACTGGCTTTCTTTCTGAGTGAGATGGGGAGTCATTGCAGAGTTTCGCTTAGAGGAGTGATGTGATCCGAATTGTTTTAAAATAACCACTCTGGTTGGAGAGAGGCCTGTGTAGGGGAGCCAAAACCACTTTGTCCTCTACCTTCTTTTGGTTCAGTGGCTGGGGCCCTGCAAATTGTACTGACAAAAGACAAATTAACAGGAGAAAAGCATACAAATTTTATTTGATGTTAATTTTTACATGATACAGGGGACTTCCTAGAAAAGAAGTGAAGACCCAAAGAAGTGGATAGAGCTCATGTCCCATTTTTAACAAAGAACACAAAATTGTGGAGATGTGACAAGACAAAGGAAAAGGGTTTTTAGGCTTCCAGGGGCTGCAGACTACGGGAAGGTAAACATATGGTGGAATCTAATGGAAGATAGTGCTACCTTAGCAAGGTTTGTTTGTGCAGGCCCTTCTCATGCCAACTTTCTGTCTTCTTCATGGCCATGACACTTCCCCAGGAGAGGACATTTGGGCCAGTCCTCATTTCTCAGAGTTTCTGCCTTTAGTCAGATAAGGCAGCTCCAGGAAGTCTTCTTTCTGCATCTGCCTTTAGCTCGAAATAATCCTTCTGCCAAAGTGGCGTATTTTGGAGGGGCATCTTCTGATCCCCTGCATCCCGCATGGGGACAAGGATGGGAACAGGGAGTCTCATAGAAGGGTCCTACAATGACATAGGTGGGAGATGATGGCTTGGACAAGTGTGAGGCCAGGGGAGGAGGTGGGGGACAGTTGGGGTCCAGAGAAATCGTGATGGTAGAGCCAGCAAGACTTCCTGCACAATACAGATGGGATGCAATCCAGAAGAGTCCAGGGTGACTCCGAAATTTGAAGTCTGGAATTCTGAGTTATCTAGGCTAGTTGAGAATGAACGGTCACCAATTCCCAGCTGTGTGTGTTTTTCTCGGAATCCATTTGGCTCTGTAGATACAGGTTAAGAATGTTCCTTCATCCTCAGAGGCTTTTAACTCCCCTTATGCCCTCTCTGAGCCAAACAACAGTCCGGGTCAGCACAAAGCAATGTTCCATGCCAGCCAATATAGGATGCAGCCTGTTTGAATTCCACAGGTTTCCCTGCTGAGACAGACAAGGGCTTGCCCTCAGAAGTCTACTCTCCTTAGGACTTCATCCTAAGGGGACATTTGAGTTCAGATGTCTGTTTTTGTAAAGAAATGTAAATGAAGCCATTCAGTCTTTCTGTAAAGAAAGTGAGCAAGAGAGGACATTTTCTCTCCCTCATTGCTCTGGGAAAAATCACAAGCTCTTGAGTCTGCCAGAATCTGGAAAGAATCCAGAGAGAATCTAGAAGCTTGCCTATACAACACCGCCCCCCCCCCGCCCCCTCCCCTCCCCATGGAATGAAGCAGATGGAGAGGACAGCCTTTTTGCCACGTGTGGTAGGTTTCTTTCCTGGCCTTGACCAGGGCGGACTCCTTGAGGCCATGTTCCCAGGGATAACAGTTGTAGGGGAGGAAGACATTTCCTCTACCCAATGTGGGTTCTTCTGGCCAGAGAATGAATTAAATCCACATGAGACAGAATAACAGGAGAAAATTAAACAAAGCTTTATAACATGTATACATGGGAGAGGCTCAGGCAAGCTGAGCAACTCTCCAAAATGGCTGAAGCCACCACCTTAAATATCATATCCAGCTAAAGACAAAGGAGGATGTTGGGGGTGGGGGGAGTCAGTTACAGGAGGTTACCAGAAAGAGGAATAAGATTATTATGCAGATTTAAGTCCTTGCATTCCGTATTGATAGGAGTGTGTAGAGATAAGGTCATCCCCCTTCTCCCTGGTAGAGAGGGAGACAACTTTACAGATGGGGATTTCCTTACAAATGAAAATGTCCCCTAACAAAGGGCAAGTAATCTCTACTTTTCAGTTGCTTTCCTGTCTGCAAAGTAACCAGCCCCAAATAATCATCATGCCAAAGAGACATATCTTGGGGTGGCCAATTCCAGGCCCCCACACAGTCAGGTCTTCAGGACTCTCCTGTCAGCAGCAGGTGAAGAAAGCAAAAAGATGACTGTTCCTAATACTTATGCTTTGAACTATTGCAGCAAATTTCCAGAAGTCACATCAGATTGGAGAGCCCTCGTTAGTCTGGAGACAGAGGTGGAGAGGGCTCCTAAGAGTCCATCCGGGACAGCACTGTGGGGCCCGAGGCTCTGTCGTGGGCACCGTCAGCTCCCCAGCATCTTGCAATGTCTGGAACACAGCAAATCCTCAATAAATATTTGCTAAATGAATGAATGCGTGTCCCCAGTCTCCTCCTAATCTTGCTAATTTTCTCAAACCATAATAAGGTGAAAAGAGCTCTCCCAGGTTTACTGTCATGTAAACATAAAGGGAGGGGAGCCTGTGCTTCCTGAATATCTAGTATGTGCCACGAGGGGCCAACCTGAGAGCTTTCCACCTATTGTTTTATTTAATCCTCTTCACAGTTACACTGTAAGCTATGCATCGTTTACAGATGAAGAAACTGAGACTCAGAAAATTTCAGTCCTTTCTTCAGGCCAAGTCTGTCTGCTTTCAAATGCTATGCACATTTCACTGCACCCTGCCCTCCAGCACCTCCCAGGGGAGGGGAGGGGACAAGACATACGCAAATAATGAAAATAGAAAAGAGAATGTGAGAGGAGCCGTGAGAAGTTCAAGTACATTACAGGAAACCAGAACACAGACTCTGGAGTCAAACAGCTTAAATTCAAGTCCTTTCTCTGCCACTCGCTGGCTGTGTAGCCTTGGGAAAATTATTCAACCTTACTGTGCCTTGATTATCTCATCTAAGAAATGGGAATGATAACAGCACTTACCTTGTGGGGAGACTGTGAGAATTAAGTGAATATATATACATACACAGTAAGTGACATGCACATGTTGATGATGATGATTAAAAAGGTCAGGAGATGCTTCAAGGAAGAGATGGCATTGCAAGGAAGAGTAGAATTTGGACAGGTAACAATTCAGGAGGAACTCCAAACATACGGACCAGAATGATGGAAGGCACGGAAACTCAAGAATGTCTGAGGAACGACAGTGATAGAGTTTGGCTGGAGTGTAGACCCGTGATTCTCCGTGGGGTGGTGCGCAGAAAGGGATGAGAGTGCTTTGTCAAGCTGCAGCCCCAGGCCTGAGATGCTGTTTTGGTCCCTCCTCAGGAAAGTATCCCCCAACCCCAATCCCAGTGAAGAGGCAGGTAGGAGATGAGTCTGGGAAGGCAGACGGGTCAGATCAGATTCCCAATTGCCCGGCGAAGGGGTTGAGCCTTATTTTCCGCACACACTTTCTGCTACTGAGGAGCTGTGACAGTGAACGCTCTCATGAGAGATGTTCCTGCACGTGAAACAACGCAGAACAATTCCAAAACAACGTTATCAACTGCCCCCATATTATACACTGTAGAAGAAGTCCTGTTATTTAGTCAAAAAACATATTGCGTCTTACATAGCATCTCCCACTGAAAGCAGGGAAAAGCAGAAGATGGGCAAAAATAAATCATGGAAGCTTCACATATGGGAAGGCATGTGGCAAAGCCCAGAGCTGAGGACATGGTCACAGAACATGTGTCCATGAGGCTGGCCGCTGGGCAGAGTTTCCAGAAGCTGATGGTCACTCTTCCTACTATAAAAAGGCAAAAAACGTGCGATTGCCCCTAAACAAAAAGCATTACTGTCCTCTGGGGAGGTCAAATGCTCCATCATTAAGGCTCACTGAGAGGCCACAGATATTGAAGCAATGGCCCCTTCCTCGAGGGGCTTGCTTCTTGGTTAAGAAAACAGCTGAGGTCTATGTTTGCAATAAGTGAAGGACATTTTTTTCCCAATAGCATTATCAACATGCACAAATCACTATTGCACAAAGCCTTTGATGCCAGGGAGACAGCAGGTAAAGCAGTCAAGATCAATGGGATTAACCTTAGAAGGCATCTAGGGAAAGGTGAAATCTTAGCTCATTTAAAGGGAAAAGACCAGATATGGAAATGGCTTCAGGTCCAGCTGGATCCAGGAGCTCAAACAATGTCACCAGGATTCTGATTTTCCCTTCATTCTCTGCTTTGCTCATCCCTGAATGGTTTCATTTATCAGCTAATGCTTTTTGTTTGTTGTGGGCAAGATCACTACCAGCTTAGCCACCTCAGTGGAATGTTTCTCTGTCCCAGGGATGGTACACTGATCTACAGTAGGACTCAAATTTGTTCTGCTTCAGCCACATACCCATTCCTGGATGAATCAGTTTACCTGATCAGCCAAGGCTGGGTAATGGGCCTTCCTAGAAGCATATGGAATTATTAAAGGAAGGTTCTCCAAGGAAAGCATATTGGTCAGAGAAAAATAACATATGCTTAAAACAGAAATAATTCAGCAAATCTAGAAAACCATGAAGGGTATATAGAGCAGAAACAGACACTTAGCCATGAAATCTTAGAATGCAAGAAATGATAATAGGGCACGTTTGAGCGATTTGTTTTGAGACAAATAAATACAAGTGTTACCAACAACAGCTTAAGGCTTGGTTTTCAAACATTTATATTTTTAGTAGCAGAACTTTTTTTCCTCCAAAAAGTTGTCTTCTTGTGTGGAACCCTAAAAGATAAAACAGATTAGAGTGGAATAACTCTGGGGGGATTACAGGTGGGGCAAGGCTGGGAACCGCACCCACTGGGTCCCATTCTGGGGCCACTACAGAGAACCCTGGGGCAATTTAAGAACCTACTGGCTTATGGGAAACTTAAAAAATTTGTTAACACAAAGGCCAGTACACACTGAAAACATGAATCGCTTCCAGAAGGATTTAGAAATCACAGTGGACAAACCTATAGATCTATAACAGATCCTAAGGAAAGTGAAGGAACTTGCCAGCGCATCCCTACCCTCGCGAGACTGAGGCCACACCCCTAACACGTGCTAACAAGGTGTCCTCCGTGTCACCGTGAGCACAACTCGGGCCTCCTACCCCGTGCTTTCTTGCCTCCAAGAGGAGGCGTTGGAGCTGCAGAGAGCTAGATTCAGGCTCCGCCTCCAACCTTACTAGTTGAGCGACCGCAGGCAAGCTGCAGAATTTCCTGAGCATGTTCCTTACCGTGTAAAATGGGTTCTGTTTATTCACAGGGTCATCACGCAGATGAAAAGAGATCATCTACACAGCCACACACCGGAGGGCCTCTTGCACACCAAGCACTCAGTGGGCCAATAACTGCATTTTCTTGGTCACCAGTGTTATCAAGAAATCAGGGACACTGTGAACTGACAGACAGGAGGCTTTTTGATTCGTACCAACCCCAGGATGTGGGCCTCAATATTACTGAGAGCGACACAAATACGAACACTGACTCCGCTGCTGGAAGCAATGCATACCAGGTGCCAACAACTAATCTGGGTGCTTTATATCTCATCTCAGCCAATCCTTACAAGCTCCCTGTAAGGTGGGTCCTGTTACTACGCCCATTCACGAATGAGGAGACCAACCCTTAGACCTTGCTTGGCTTCCAACACATTCACCAGCCCAGCCCAGACGTGGCCAAGGGAAGAAATGGGTCTCACCTGCAGCAGCTGTGCAGTTTGACGTAAGGAAGAACTGTTTGTTAGGAGGGGAGTTTAGCGAGGAATCTGGCTACACTCCAGAGGTCCTTAAACATGAACACCAGTATCCTTGGGGGTTTTGCTGACTGCCTGGCTGGTGGAACTACTGGACTCCATAATTCTCTGATTTGGCCCTAAGAAGAGTTGAGGTGGAACGAGGAATGGAGAGTGAGTCTTTGAATACGAGCCATTGACAGTTCGGTCCACTTCCTTGTCCCTCCTCCGCTCTCTAAGTGCTGTCAGAGCCTGCAGCACTCCGCAAAGCCCACTGAAACGACCTCCGAGCCCCTCCTCCACCCTGTGCTTCGAGCCCTGTAGTCTCATGTTGGTTCCTTCCTGAGCCTGGGTACTTAATTCTCCCTCTCCGCGTGGCCTCTTCTGGCTGGCGACTCAGTCTGCCTGCTTTTTGCTTTGGTTTCTCCCCATAGTTCTCTCAGCTCCACACCCCACAGCCCTGGGAAACAGGATGTCCTGACCCAGATGCCCAGCCCTCATACCCTCACTGGCCCCTGCTTTTCTCTAAGGGGGTCAGATGAGGCTAGTTCCACTTTCAAGGCTTGCAAGGATGCAGGGCTCAGTCCTTGACCGTCAGGGTTTGTTGTCCTTCTGTCCCCACCCTCCCACCCCCACACCCTAAGGTGTTTTCGGTGATAGTGCTTAAAGAAAAGGCATTACTGTCCCTGAGCCCTACGAGCACAAAGACCCCAAAGCAGAGGGCTTTGAGGTCCCTGAGACATTAAGCAGCATCAGGGGATACAGGCTAGCAGTCATGGCTGCCTACCTGTGAATTTCCGTTTCTGAAAATTCAATTATTATAGTAACAGTACATGAGCGATCCCACTCGTCTCAATCCACCCACTTCACCTCAGCGCCAGCTCTTGAGACAGGCTGTATGCTTAAAAAAAGTATTATATGAAACTTTTTACTGAAATGTCACCCACACTCCCCCCTCCTCTTTATATTCTCTCTGGTTACTTCCCCGATTTAAAAAACACAGAAGTCACGGGTAGGTGATGCAAAAGAAACAGGTCTTTTAATTTTTATTTTGATCTGTGCTTCTTGAGAAGTTTCATCATTACTCTCCTCCCAAGTTGGACAACAGGTCCTGCAATTCACCCTTAGTTTTTCTCTTTTTTTTTTTTGAGGAAGATTAGCCCTGAGCTAACATCTGCTGCTAATCCCCCTCTTTTTGCTGAGGAAGACTGGCCCTGAGCTAACATCGGTGCCCATCTTTCTCTACTTTCTATGTGGGATGCCTACCACAGCATGGCTTGCCAAGCAGTGCCATGTCCGCACCCGGGATCCGAACCGGCGAACCCCAGGCCACTGAAGCAGAACGTGCTCACTTAACCGCGTCGCCACTGGGCCAGCCCTGCCCTTAGCTTTTCTGATACGTAGCTATCGATGCTCAGCCAGAGTCAGATTCTAATTCACAGAGAGGCCTCACCCTCTTCTGTTCTCAGTGCCCCTAGATATGTTCCCAGTGCTTTTTAAAAATATATATTACAGCTTTATTGAGATACAATTCACCCACTTAAAGGGTATAACTAACTATGTGGTTTTTATTCTATTCACAAAGCTGTGCAGCCACCACCACAATCACTTGTAGAACATTTCATCGGCCCTACAGAAGCCCCATCTCCCCAGCTGTCCTCCCCCCAGCGGTTCTTCACTGGTCCCAAGTGAGCAGCAGATTGTGGAAATGGCGTTGCTCCTGTGATTAGTCCTTCCTTTGGGTTTCAATCCCAAATGCTCCTGACGGGGCTGCGGGAGCGGTGCTTTCTTCCCGGAGGTCAGGAGGCACTGCATTAAGAGGAGCTCCAGCGCAGATGACTAAGGGCGATAGTTTAGGGTCCACAACCAAGAATTCTCCACAAGGACCCAATTACTTGTAGGCAGAGTATTAAAAACTTTCCTCTTTTCCAGGAACCATTCCTGAACTGGAAGAGAGGTTTTTAAAATTCCCTGCCAAAATTCCATTTGCAAAGTTATTTTCCCGTGGCTTCTGGCCCACCCTTGGCACCCCTTCCTCTCTCTTAGCCCTCTCAAAACTCTGGGCGCTCGCATGGCCCCAGCTGATGAGGGTCCCCAACTTTGGTGCACCACCAGGCTCAGGCATAATTCCACACTTCCAGTATATTCTTTCTGCCTGTCCATTCCTTGTGCCCCATCAAAGCTTAACTGCCCCATATTTTCTTTCCTGTGGGCACTAGTTTTGTTGATGGCAGTGGATGATACTAGGTGAATATGTCCTCTTCCTGGTTAACATAAAATCTTAACCCAATGTGAAGAAATCACTCTGAAAGCTGTTGTTCTATTTAAACGTGACAATCAATGTTCTGATGATTATGTGGGGGAAGGAGAGAGGGGAGAGAAGAAAACTGTGATGTTTTTAGGAATTAAGTGCATCTGAGTCAGAGGACTGTGTCAAAGGCCAAACTACAAATCTGGCGGAACAGCGGTGGGTGAGGCATCTCCCTCATCAAGGAGCGTTACCTCTCCTGATGTGCTGTCATATTGTTCTCTGAATGTCTTATTTTTTAAATTCTAGTGTAACCTGCTAAAAATAATTTTCGGCGCTCAGTAATGTTCATATTAAATGCCTGCTAGGGGTGGGTTTGGTGGTGTTAAGTGTGGAGTCAGATGCCAGAGCAAGGCTGCTCAAACGTGAGTGTGCGGAAGAATCACAAGACTTGCTAAAATTCCGATTCTCGGGCCCGACCTCCAGAGCTCCAGCAGGTCTGGGCGGGCCCGGTGTTACGCGGGCTCACAAGCGGTTCACAGGCCACACTGTGAGAAACGTCGTGCCAGAGACACTGCAGACGGGCACCACGGCTGTGATGTGAACTGGGCCCCTGCAGACAGCATGAGCGCCCCTCTTGTCCTTCTCCCGTCTGCTTGCCATGGGGAGGGTAAAGTTCTGTAGGGATGGGTACCTGGGAAATGTTAGCGGAAAGTTTGCACTAGGCAGCTAAATGTCTCAAAGGCTTGAGGAAAGATGCCTGAAGTTTTCTTTTTCTTTTGAAAAACTTAAATCTGCAGAAAGGTTGATACAACAGTGTATCCAGCACCAGATTCACCAGCTGCTAGTATCTTGTCACATGCACTCCTTCTCTGACGGTCTACAGACATGATTCCCTTCTGCCAAACCATCTGAAAGTAGACTCCAGACTTTATGGCAGTTCACCCCTAAATTCTCCAATCCGCATCCGTCATGAACGAGGTCATTCTCCTACACGACCCCATCACCACTGCCGCGTCTAAAACACCAGCAGTGATTCAGCATCTCACAACACACAGCTGTACTAAAATTGCCCTCACCTTCCGCCACATGGCCTTCATGGCTGTGCCATCCCACATCTGGATTCTTCTGCCTCTTTCCTGGAATCGAACTGAGGTCAAATATTTACAGCGAGGATGCCGCAGAGCTGGTGTTGAATACCTTCAACTGCGTGACTTCAGAGGGCGTATAATGAAAGGTGATTACATGAAAGGTGGCGGCATAGGTCTAGTGTTCTTGTTACCACCCAAGTGGGCTCGTCTGCCCACTGCAAGACATGCCAATAGTCAAGAGGCAAGGTGGCAGGAGAGAAAGGACTTTATTACAGCTTGCTAGCTAGAGGGAAGATGGCTGACTCTTGTCCAAAAGAACCATCTCCCAGAACAAAGACTACAGACCGGTTATACATGAGGCTGGCCTCCAGGTCGGGGAGACGGCTGGTCTCTGGGTGGGGCAGACATCTGGTCCCAGTTCCTGAAGGTCCTTTGTTTTACTGGATGCACATCGGAGAATAGAGCAACCCTCTATACCCTGATCTTTCAGTTGTCATTGATGATGGTTATTAGTACAGACTCTCTGCCCGGGGTCATCACATTCCTCTGGAACTCAGGAGAACAAAGTGATCATCTTAAAGCAGCTGAGAGGGGCCACAAAATCTACAGAGCATGTCTGGCTAGTTAATCAGAAGTCACTCAAAGTTACAATATGGTTTCCTTTCTACAATATGGCTTCCCTTATGTCAACCTTGTGTCGAGCCGGTACCATTTTCAGTGTTGCTCCCTCACTGTGCGACCTTCCTTTTATGGGGGAGACTCCCCTTCAGTCCTCTGCTGCCAGTATCTGCCTGATTCTCCACTCAGGCATCACTTGCAGGTTGGCCTTGCTGTTTTCATTTCTCCACTATCTACAAACTGAAGAGAACTGTCCTACTTTCTGTCTCCTAGTTATGTTGTAGGCTTGAATTCTAGACTATTTACTCTCCTTGTTGATATACATGCTTTTGGGAAGATGTGTGGAAAATTAGGACTTAGAAGTCCTGTCATTATTGTATGAGAACTTGGAAGTCCTGAACAAACTTTTAGTGTTGTTTTCTTTTTTTTATTTCAAGATTTTATTTTTCCTTCTTCTCCCCCAAACTCCTTGGTACATAGTTGTAGATATTTTAAGTTATGGGTCCTTCTAGCTGTGCTACGTGGAACGCTGCCTCAGCATGGCTTGATGAGCGGTGCCACGTCTATGCCCAGGATCCGAACCAGCAAAACCCTGGGCAGCCGAAGCAGAGCGAGTGATCTTAAGCACTCGGCCATGGGGCCGGCCCCAATGTCAAGTTTTCTTAAATCCTCTAAGAGTTTGAGCCAGACGTGATCTATGAATATAACCAATTGACTTTGATTCTGAAAACATATTTATGGTGAGTCAAAGCTTGTTTCTTACCTCCGTCTGAGATGAAAATAAAGGGTAGCTGGGCAGTGATTGATAGTTCTTAAAATGAGGACAAAGGTAGTTATTTTGTTTGTGTTCATATTTCATATTTTGTTCCAAATTATTTGATAGTGTTTCTAACTGGCTATTACATGAATGATGTTTTATTTTTCATATAGTTTATTTCTATAGGGAAATCTTAATTGCCTGCAGTCATGTGCTAATCTGTGCTGCCAATCAATCTAGGAAGCAATATAAAATATCCTTGAAAACCTCCGAAATCCCAGACATGTCTCAGTTTAGTTGAAGGTAACCATGGTGCAAGGCTGGGGAAAAAAAAGAAGCTTTCTCGTTCTTGCAAGCCAGAGGCATGAAGGGAGGGCAAGTCACCTTAAATCTTGTCTGGAACGAGGTTGGGTTTTTACTTCATTTTTTAAAATTAATTTGTTGACACCAAATGTTCCTCCAGCTAAAGAACTCTCATGAAGAACTTTAGAGAGTCACAAAGCCATGGATCTGAAAGACACTTTAGACTCTTTAGAAGCCGGGGGTGGAAAAGATAAGGAACTTGTTCAAGGTCACACTGCTGGTCAAAGGCAGATCCAGAAAGACTCTGAAGAAGTCAGGATAAAGGCAGGAAGTGCAGGAACTTAGCAAGGACGCATATGCAATGAGACAGGTCTTTGAGCTCCTCCGATTACACCTGAGGGCATGAGGCAGAACGTCCATAAATACACTGGCTCTGTCCTTTGTGTAGCTAGACCCGGGGACGTGGGACTGTTGTGCGCTTTGTCTAGGGTTACATCTCACATCTCACTGTTGGACTGGCTTTCTTCCAGGACTGTCTTCCCCTAAATTGATCACATTATAAACATGATTTACCTTTTTACATTTGCTCATGTGTACCACTGCAGACTCCTTTATTAGGCCAAAAATAGCAGCAATCCCATCATCGGAGCATTAAAATCAAATGACCCCAGTAAGCACAGCCAGTCCTTGCGGGTCTCATAAATCACCTTCACAACATCGTAGAGCATCATTGGGATTTTAAGGAAAAATCCTCACTTAGAGCCATTGACAGAACTGTGTTTCTTTCTTTCTTTTGTTTCTTCCTTGGCTTGAAAAATTCTTTGTGCTTTCCTTCTCCTTTTATATCAGCACATCAATCCATTTCTGGCTCTTGGCCCAGGAAAGATGTGCCTGAACCCATTAGGCTGAGAGGGTTTCATTGTGTCACTGCTCTGGAAGATTAAGTGGCCAGGATGACTTCACACGAAAGAACAGGAATAAGAACGCTCACCCTCCTGACACAGCAAGACAGGGGGCATTTTTGACCTAGACAATCTCATCTCCTGAAGGATGGAAAGGATGCACATTCAGGGAACCAGGGCCAGAAATTCCTTCTACCCTTATGAGCAAAAACTTCAGAGAAACACATTATATTTAAATAAACTAATGATGGGGAAAGAACTTTCTTTTTCCTTTTAGTTTTATTGAGATATAATTGACATACAGCACAGCATAAGTTTAAGGTACACAATGTAATGATTTGACTTGAATATATGGTGGAATGATACCACAATAAGTGTAGTTAGCATCCATCATCTCATGTGGATACAAAAGAAGAAAAAAGTTGTTTTCCTTGTGATGAGACTGTTTAGGATCTATTCTCTTAGCAACTTTCAAATATACCATGCAGCAGTGTTAACTATAGCCATCATGTTGTACATTACATTCCCAAGACTTATTTATCTTATAACTAGAAATTTCTACCTTCTGCCCGTCTCCATCCAATTGCCTCATCCTCCACCCCTCACTCTGGTTACCACAAGTCTGGTCTCTTTTTCTATGAGTTTGATTTTTTCAGATTTCACATATAAGTGAGACTACGCAGTATTTGTCTTTGTCTGACTTGTTTCACTCAGCATAATGCCCTCAGTGTCCATCCATATTGTCATAAATGGCAGGATTCCCTCCTTTTTGATGGCTGAATAGTATTCCATTGTATTTACATACCACATTTTCTTTATCTATTCATCCATCAATGGACACTTAGTTTGTTTCCAAGTCTTGGCTATTGTAAACAATGCCGCAGTGAACAAGGGGGTGCAGACATCTCTTCAACATAGGAATTTTGTTGTGGGAAGGACTTTCTTGAGTGGCAGTGTCCCCATGCAACGCTGTAGTAGCACATTCATCTTCTAGGACAGTGGCAGTCTTGTGGGCATTTTCTTACTGAGGTGAATGGTCTTTCCTTTTTCCGCCATTTGCTCTGAGCTGGGAGACTGTCACTCAGCTTGTCGGTCTTGCTCACCCTGCCTCCTTGCTTTCCTTCAGGCAGCACTCACCTTGCACAGTAGTTCACGATCACAGAAAAGGACCATACAAGCTGAAACCATGTAATGGAAAAATGTACAGTTCTGTGATCTTTACAAATTGTTGTCCAAACATTAAAAACTCTTGCTGTTGGTAATAAATGTATAAAGAAAGGGAAAAAATAGTACAGTTTTGTACACTGTACTTTAAAATGTTAGAAACATTGAGGATTGAATTGCTCTGTTTTGTTTTTGTTTCTCGGAAATACTCTGTTTCTCAAGAGTACTGTCAACAGTAATGGCCGTCTTCCTCTTACATAATTTATGATCCGGAGCACGCATCTTTCCAAGGCCTTGGCAAACCAGACTCTTTAAGTTTGGATCAGCTTCCAGTGTGTTATCCTTTGCATTTTCAGTGTCTTGAAGTGTCTGAGCATTCCTTTCAGGTGAAGTGTTTTGCCAGCGTCACGTACTCTGGAGCATCTTTATTCTTTTTGTCACTACCACTTTTTGAAGTGATGTCAATAAGTTTGATTGTCCCTCTGGCTGCAGATCTAGAGTCTGCTGAACGGCAGCAGCGTCAACAGTCCCACAGCCACTGTTTCTTCTATGATTCCATTTACATTCGCCTCAAATTACATTCAACTCAACTTCCATTCAACTACACTTTGGTCTTTGTTGGCCGTTCCCCTCTTTCAATGATCCATTTTTGTAAAATGTCACTTGGGTTTATCACTGGAAGACAAGGAGGGAACAGAACTACCCATCTTGCTGTCTGTGGTTGGACGGAATAACTGTGACCAAGCACTGACAGATGCTGAGAGAAGAGATATGATTGGTCACTGATTAATTCATTGATTTGTTAGTCACATAGTGATTTGTAGACTGAAGAGCTAGCCGTAAAATTTCCACTGTATGCAATTACTCATAGTTAATATACTATGGTAATTAAAATTTGAACTGTATTTTTGGGGACTAACGTTAATAACTAAACCATGGTAGCTGAAATTCATGTAAATTATAACGATGCAAAGTTAGGGGTGCATATATGTGTGTGTATAGAGATATGTATGCCATATTTTATGATTTTTATGGTCCTGATGTGAAAGGTCTTGTCCTACTTCCACTTAGGGAAAATGGAAAAACTACATCAACAGAATCTTCTTGCTTTTTCTCAACCAAGGAAGCTATTTTCACCCCTATCTCATTAAAAACTAGTCCAAACTAATTGGACATATAGACCGTGATCAGAATAGGAAAGCTCAATGTTATAAACATGTCGGTCAGCTCTTCACAGAGTCGTCTGGTAATGTCACACACGCAACTGAAATCCCAACGGAATGTTAGAGGCTTGATTAAATGATTCTAAAGTTCGTCTGGAAAATAAATACATGTGAAGAAGCAAGAAAAAAATTACAAAACAGGAGTAATGGGACAGGTTCTGCCCAACTAGATAGTAAAGTCTAAAGCTATAACAATTAAAAAGATATGGAACTTGCACCAGGATAAATAAATTTAGTATATGATAGAGCTGCCATTTCCAATCAGTAGGAAAGAGATAGACTGTTCAATAATTGCTCCATTTAAAGCAGTCGTGGAAAGGAGTTCCATTTCCCTGGTAACCAGTGCATAGAAACTGAAACAATGAGAAACCGTGTTCAACTACCACATGTCAAATATTTAAAAGAACAATAATTCCCAATGTTGGTGATGCTGTGGTAAGAGTGCAAATGGTCACATTCCCAAAGGATATTATGTGTAGAAGCCTTTAAAAGGTGCACATGCTTTGACCGGCATTTATGAGGAGTCCGGCTCCTGATTAAAACCTGGGTGATCTCTCAGGCCCGACCACAGGCAATCACAAAGGCCTTGCGGGCAAGCTGCCCTCCCCACCGCACAGAGCTCGTGCATGGCCGTCTCGGAGGGGAGACGCAGTTGAGGACTCAGGCCCTCCTCGGTGGTCCAGCTCCTCGCATATTCACATTCCGAGCCCCAGCCTTTACCCCTAGGCCTCTCCATCCCTCTCTCTGAGGCCGTGGGCGGAGACGTCTTCTTCAGGTGGCTCTTTATGAGGGGAGAAGGGAAACCTGAAGACCCTGGCTCCGTACCCAGTACTTCTCCACTCCCAGCCCCCCTCCAACCCCCACACCCCCACGCTCCCCCCTGCACGCCCCACAGTCCCAGGGTCTATAAACCTTTTGTTTGACAGTGAGACAGTCTCCATGTCTGCCCCGATCCACCTGACCCTCCGCCAGTGTACTGTTCCATGGGGGCATGGAAGAAGGGGATGGAATCTCTCTCCAGCTCCAGCCTCTTACTTGTTCTATCTCAGAAAGTGAGTAAAGCCTTGACTGTTACTTTAATTTTGGCTCTTTGTTGCTGTCATTGACTCCAACACGTTGACAGCTCAGCTCTCTCTCAAGGTTTGCTGAGCTCTTCACAATTTATATTTCTGAGAAATGATCCCAGGAAAATACCAAAAAATTGTGAAAAGTAATAAAGATGTTCAACACAGCATTGTTTATGATAGAGGGGAAGCTTTTAAAAAACCAAATTGATCAATAGGGGAACAGTAAAGTAAATTAAAGTGTATTTATATATTGAAATATTAGACAACCACTAAAGGTGACTATTGATTTATATTTATTGGTGTGGAAATATCCCTTCAAAATAATGTTACATAGAAAAAGTGAGACCATGGCATGAATAGTAAAGCTCCATCTTGATTTAAATGTGTGTGTGCATGTGCACATTCAGGTGAGCTCACAGATCAAAGTCTGCAAGGATCACATCACCGCATTTTATGTGTGCTTTCTCTGCATAAAGCATATTTCTGAATATTTTATGTATATTATCTAATATGATTCTCAAAAGGCAGCTGCTATTATTATGCTCATCTTACAGACTAGAAATCTGATGCACAGACTATTTAAACAACTTACCTGAGGTCACCGCTAATAAGTGATGGAGCTGAGATTCTAACACACGCACCCTGACCCCAGAACCAGCCCCTCCCGAGCGTTTAATAAAGCAGCCTCACCAAGCCAGGATTAGTGGTGGTTGCTGCGAGTGGGGTTGCAGGTGTGACTGCTTTGTTTTCATGCTTTTCAATATTGTTTGAATTTTTCAAAAATATATTAATTTTTTCACTTAAGACAATAACAAATTTATTTTTACTTTGAGAAAGAAATGAATACAGCCAGAGTAAAATATTTCGCTTAGAACTAAATCTTTTTTCACCTTTAATCAGAGACGACTTCGGCTGCAAGTGACAGAACGTCTGCTCAACATCATAGTCAACACACTGCAGTTTCATTTTTTCACAAAATAAGAAATCTGGAGGCAGCTAGTCCAGGGTTGGTTTTCTTGCTAAAAGTTGCCATTGGGCATCTAGACTCTAACTTTCTGCTCTATCATCTTTAATGTCTTTTGGCCTCATGGTTGCAAGATGGGCAGCTCAGACATCAGGTCTCAGCTACATGAAGGAGGATACTGATGGAGTAATCAAGAAAGTGTCTTCTGATGCACCCTCAGCAGACTTGTGTTTACAGCTCACAAGCCAAAACTATGGTGCCTGGCCACCCCCAGCTGGAAGACCATCAAGCCTCGGGAGCCTCTGAGATTTGACTTGACTTGCAAGCTAACAGATCAGCCTGCCACAGTTTCATGGGTGCTGGCAGAAGGCATCACTCACAGCACAGCAGACAGTGTGAGCTTCGTGTTTGCATTGACTCCCCTCTCTGTCTCTCCCCGCAAGTCCTATGAGGACATTGTGGAAGCACATCCATTAGATGCTGAGAACACGGTGGGTTTGTGTCACAATGAGAAACCCTGAGTTTAGTCAGCCCCCATCTTTTAAAGGGGTTGCTGGCATCACGCCCAACGTATGCTCCAAGGGAAGGCATCATCTTTCTTATTCTGGTGGCATTGGATGAGATGATATCCTGCAGAGGGCACTGGTTTCGGAGTTAGGCTGACCTGCTTTCAAAACTCAATTCCGCCACTTGGAGACAGGATGATTACACATGGGATGGTCACTTTGGTGTGTCAGCTTGGCTAGACAGTAGTCCCCAGTTAGTCAATCAAGCACGAATCTAGGTGTTGCTGTGAAGGTATATTGTAGGTGTGATTGAAGTCTATAATCAGTTGACTTTAAGAAAGGAAGATTATCCTGGATAATTTGGGTGGGCCTGAGTCACTCATTTGAAAAGGGTGAAGGGGCAGCTAAGGCTTGCCTGAAGAAGGAATTCCACCCGTGGATTGAGACTTCCAGCCAAGCCCGAGAGCTCCAGCCTGCCCTTCCTACCAGCCTGCCCTGTGGAGTTCGGATTTGCCTGGCCAGCTCCCGCAGCTGCACACACCAGTTCTTTGCCAGATCTCTCTCTCTCCCGCTCTCTCTCTCCTACTTCTGCTGGAACCCTCACTGATGTACTGGGTAATTTACTGCCTCTCTGATAATGTGATAACTGAGGCGAAGCGCCCAGCATAGTGACTGGCATATAGTGGGCCCATGAGAAATGAGGAGCCCGCCTGTCCCCCCTCCTTTAGCTCATTAGATGATTGCCCCTCACCTGGAACTTGAAGCTGCTTTTCCGTAACATATCCACCAATCTTAATCCTGCCTCTGCAGCCAAAAGCAGTGCGTCTATCCCATTGTTCTCATGGGTCCTGTCAGAGTGTTTGAACCCAGCCATTTTGCATTTATGGAGCTCTATGTGGGTGGGCAATTTAGGAGGGGCTCAGCTGGACACTTTCATTTGGCTGGCTTCCCTCGCATGGCTGTAGGCTGGGTTAGAGCCTCAGCTGGGGTAGCCAAGCTGGCCGGGATGGCTGGGACAACAGGTATTTTAGCACTCCTCTGCTGCCTTGCATATTCCTCCTTGAGACTGACCCAGGAATGTTCTAATAGCTGGAGGAGAGAATTAGTGTGAACAAGCCAGTCACGCAAAAAAGAAAGTAGGAGCACAAGTGCTTTTCCATCCTCTGCTTGGATCACCTTTGCTAACGTTCTGTTGACCAAGCAAGTCACGAGGCCAGGCTCAGAGGCAGGGAAGGGACTATTCTGTTCTAAGGCACAGGGCACGGATATAGGGAAGCCATTAGATGAGGCTATGAACAAAACCAATCTACCAGTATGCTCTCCAGCCACGCTGTTCACAATCCCGCCTACTCATCACCTATAAAGACCTCCGAAACCTTATCCAAGCATGGCATCTGGCTCAAAGCCCGTGATGTTCTGATCTGCATCAGATTAGATGTGGCTCTTCTTTATCTTGAGACTTATGGACAGTAAGAATATATATGCACCACATCTATCATCCTCTGCCATCAAGAGAATTGGTAACTGCAGCATTTCTTTAAAAAGTGCCACCTGGGGCCGGCCCTGTGGCATAGTGTTTGAGTTCGATACACTCCTCTTCAGAGGCTTTGGTTCATAGGTTCGGATCCCGGGTGCAGACATACACCACTCTCAGCCATGCTGTGGTGGCAACTCAAGTGTGAAATGGAGGAAGATTGGCACGGATGTTAGTTCGGGGCGAATCTTCCTCAGCAAAAAGAAAAAAGAAAAGTGCCACTGTTGTCTCCAGGGTTTTCCTCCAAGTCATGACAACCATTCTTCAAGTGTTGATGCTATTTTTTCTAAACTCATACAATTTTTCCTCTCTGAAATCACATGGTGCTGAAAATTAAGCATTTGTATTCAAAGTTTCTGACAAAGTGATGCTTGGCCACTTAATGATGTTCCTATGACACATGGATTGGTCACATCACACTCTCATTACTTAAAAATCTTTCATTTATGCCAAGGTCTTTGACAATATCTCTCCATTCCATTGTATTGTTTGGTGTGTGGTGCCCACATGGGTAATAGCAACTATGTGCATAACTCAACTGGATTATTGATAATAGAAATAAACGTGACCAAATTCTCACGTGTGAAGGCAAGAACAACCACTTCATGACCCCTGTCTTGATGGCAAGAAATTATAAGATGGCATCAGCTGTAAGACACAGCCCAATTTCAGCTACAATAAAACATGGAAAAAGTGTCTTAGAAATGAGAGAATATGGTAAGTTTGAGAGTCATCCTTAGAAATGATAGAATGTGGTAAGTTTGAAGTCATCAGCACGTGGAAAGTATTGGATGCCCTGGGACTATCTGATACTGTCTAGGTAGCGAGTGTATGTAGAAAAGAGTTCTTAGAACTAAGCCCCAAGACACTCTAATGTTTAGAAAATAGGAAAGTGAGGACTATCTAGCAAAGAAGAGCTACAACGCACAGCTACTGAGGTAGGAGGAGAACCAAGGAAATGGCGTCTCGTAGCCTGAGTGAGGAGGAGGTCATTTCACGAGGAAAGAGTGGCCAGCTGTCAGACGCTGTTGACCGCTGGAGTGAGAATGGGACTGAGAACCGAGCCCTGGCTCGGAGCAGCAGGGGCTCATTGGTGAGCTCACTAAGAGCTGTTTAGTGAAGTGGTGGGGCAAAATCTTGATAGGCCTGGGTTCAAGAAAGAATGGGAGGTCAAGAAGTGCAAAAGGTGAGTAAGGAGAACTTTTAAAAGGAGTTTCACTGGAAAGGGGAGCTAATCAATAGGGCAGTAGCTGGACGGTGATATCAGGCTGGTGAAGGGATGGCTTTGTAAGATGGAAGATACCGCAGAATGTTTGGATGCTAATGGGAATGATCCAGCAAAGAGGGCAAATGTGATAATGTGAGAGAGAGGGGATAAGTGCAAGAGTGATGTCCTTAACTAGACGAGAAGACAGGAGCCAGTGAAGGGATTGGCTGTGGGTGAGGCAAGGGCAGGACACCCGTTACAACAGGCCTGGAGCTCCTGCACGTGGTCCTAGATGTCCTGCTGGGCGTGTACAAAAGTCCGCTTTCAATGCCTCTGTTTTCTGACAGAGGCCCCTGCAGTCCTGCTGAGGGGATATGGGGGCTGTTCTTTGACGGGAACAGAAGACACTGACTAGAGCCTCTAATAAATTTGTGGTAGATTTTCTTGGGATTGGTAAATAATCTATATTTGTTATTTATGCAAAACATGTTTAGACTATAAATAACAATTTCCTTCTTCATTCCAATACCCATTCTATCATTTCTGTTTCATTTTTGGTGCATTGTCCAGAACCACTGTGATAAGGTTAAATGAGAATGACTTCCGGTGAGCATCCTGGATTTGTTCCTAAAATTCCTGGAGAAGCTTCTACTGTTTCCCCACTGAATGTGATGGAGCTGCTGTTTCGGAAGAGAGCTACTTTTGCAAATTAAGAAAGGATTCTATTTCTAAAGTTTGAAATTGGAAACATACATGGGATTTTTATCTAATACTTTCTGGTTATCTATTGATCATGTAATTTTTCTTATTTAAGTTCCCAATATACTGTGTTAACATATTTTTTCTTCCACAGAAAACTTACTGGACTTTATCTCAAATATTAAAAATGCCCATTGAATGGGGTCTGGGAATGATATTCTCCAACTGGTCGTGATGTTTTTTGTTGTGCGCTCTCTGGGTAGACCCTAGGAGGAAGGAACGAAACCACCGAGGGTGGACTCTGTCTGAGGGCCTGTTGTTGTTAAGTGGGCTGCAGCCTCTCTGACAGCTTCTTCCAGTCTCATTACGTAGAGAATTATGAATGAACAGCAGTTGAGGAAGAGTTGAAATCCCACTTTTTCCTTTGCTGGCCCTAAGGCGTGAAATAACTGTAGGTCTTTCTCTGTACTCAGCAAATGGTGTGCACATTTCTTAGTTTGTGATTAGTCCCACTCCTTCAGCAGAGAGAGGAAAAAACCTGACAACATCTTCTTAAAGAAAAATTGGTGTTATAGAGAGAGGAAATGAAGAGCAACTTGGCATCGATCCACAGCTTTTAAGCAAGTCAATATTAAACAAACATATCAATTCTATTTTCCTTTTTGCATACAATTCTCAATTAACCTATACCTGCCATTCAAAAGTGCTCTTCAAATGAGCCATTGCACTATTATTCCTGTGCTGGCTCAGTAAGTACTTTTGCATCCTTGCTTTTTTGCAGTGTTGATTTAAAGTTCATGACTTGACGTTACAGCTACTGACATAAAACCCTTCTCCCTCAGAACAGGACAGCATGATTTAAGCTTCTCCCTTCTTTGTCTATCACACAGGACAGTTTAACGCCGGGCTGTGAGGGAGGAGAGACTGATGCTGGCTGGGCCTCGCTGCTCTTCTGAGTTGATTGTGTCACTGTGCGGAGACAGCTGTGCTCTGAGGCTTTCCCTAGAGCCTCACCGACCCAGTTCTCCCTCTGTTTTCCAGGCCCTGTGATGCGCGCATCCCAAGGCTCTGCACAGAAAGCGTGATTAAAGCAGGCTTTCCTCCTGGAAGCCAGAATGTCCTTTCCATTGCGAGTTCTTAGAACCAGAGAGAGGTTTCAGGATGCCAGCCCTTCTCTGAAAGGTCTAGCCTGCTCTGTGGAGCTTGAGGACATTGAGAGATTCACACCGAGCTCACAACATTATCATATTCAACGTGAGACACAGGAAAGGGTCAAGAATAGGTCTGAGGCATCCTCTAACTTTTAAATAAATTCTTACATGAATTGGAAGTAAAATACATCCATAGACATTTAGCTAGGATTTTGACACATGAGATGTGGTCCTTTATATCTAAGTTCAGTTGATGAATTCAGGAGTCCACTCTTTCCTTTAATTTTAGGCAGACATCAAATTGACCTCAAGAGTAACAGTTGCAGCTGTCATTTAATAAATATTCCAAACCACCAAAATGCACATGAACAGTGTTTCCCCAGGTGCATGCCTGTGATCTTACCTGAATTTACGCTCTAACAAGCCCTGTGTATCTGTATTTGAAAATCACCAACCCTGCAGTACTGTGGAAGTGCTGTGGTTTTCTTGACATGGCTCTTTAGTGGCACCAACTCAGGGTCAGGTAATGCATACTTTGTAGTGGAATGACCCTTACAATGGCTGTTGAAAGTAACGGAGTCCCCTGCCACGGACGTTCTATCAGTTTCTAGGAGCCAGAAGCGTGCTATGGGGGTCAAGAGCAGGGGCTCTGGGATAGACTATATGGCTTATATTCCTGCCACTGTTGCTTTCCTGCTGTGTGACTTTGGCAAGTTTCTTAGAAGCCTCTCTTTTTTCATTTGTAAAATGGAGGTAATAATAGTACTTGCCTCACAGGGTTATGAGGAGTGTCTTATACAGTTAGAGGATTATGATAGATGATAGACAGACAGATAGATGGAAAGAGGGTTATGAGGAGTATCTTATACAGTTAGAGGATTATGATAGATGATAGACAGACAGATAGATGGATAGAGGGTTATGAGGAGTATCTTATACAGTTAGAGGATTATGATAGATAGATAGATAGATAGATAGATAGATAGATAGATAGATGGATAGATAGATAGATAGATAGACAGATAGATAGACAGACAGATAGATAGAGGATTATGAGGAGTGTCTTATACAGTTAGAGGATTATGATAGATGATAGATAGATGGATAGATAGATAGATAGATAGATAGACAGACAGACAGATAGATAGAGGGTTATGAGGAGTGTCTTATACAGTTAGAGGATTATGATAGATAGATAGACAGACAGATGGATAGAGGGTTATGAAGAGTGTCTTCTACAGTTAGAGGATTATGATAGATAGATAGACAGACAGATAGATAGATAGATAGACAGACAGATAGGTGGATAGAGGGTTATGAGGAGTATCTTATACAGTTAGAGGATTATGATAGATAGATAGATAGACAGATAGATGGATAGAGGGTTATGAGGAGTATCTTATACAGTTAGAGGATTATGATAGATAGATAGACAGACAGACAGACAGATAGATAGAGGGTTATGAGGAGTATCTTATACAGTTAGAGGATTATGATAGATAGACAGACAGATAGATGGATAGAGGGTTATGAGGAGTGTCTTCTATAGTATCTGGCACAAAGTAAACACTCAATGGAGCCACAATGATGATGAAGATGCTGATGCTGATGATGATAACTGGACTGATAAAGTCCGTAAGAGTGGACTATTAAGGGAAATGTCAATAAACCAAGTAAGATTCTTTCTGGCTATTTTCATTTTTTCTTCAAAGATGTATCCTTGGCTGAAGCCATTATCCGAGGTTGTCATCAAATGGAATAACCATTCTTCTCATTTGGCTCTCAATGACAGTGACTCCCCATCCATGCTCATGCTCAGAAGTCTAGCCTCCACTCTCTTTGGGATCCTTTTACCTTTTGGGGATCCTTGTATCTGACTTGTAGGAACAGTGATAACACGTTGGGATGGCGGGAATGGTACCACACCTCTCATAGCAAGAGCTATGCTTCCCCTGTGTAAGTTAAATTCATATATGTGGACATTAATTGGTTACTTTTTATATTTTATAATATCTGAGTTTTTCATTTTGGCTTTCCACTAATCAAAACATACCTGTACTGCATAGGGCACAAAAGTGAATCCGGATGACACAATTCAATATTTACATAGATATTTACATAGACGTAAAAGCTAAGCATTGGTGGGATCTATAATTGGACAACATTAAGTATCACTTCCCAGTTAATATTATAAAATCTTGTCCTTTATAGATTTGGAATTTTAAAAATTCAGACAGAGTACTAAACCAGGTGTGCAGGACCAAATAGCAGATAGAAGATTGATTTTTATCCTTTTTTGGCAGGTAGAGTATTTATTTCTGCCCTATATCCTTTCTCCACACATCTGGAAGGTCTGCAACTAGTCGTGAGAATTTATGGGAGGAGCTTGCTCACATCACAGGCTGAGATTTGAGGGTGGTGTTGGAAGCGGGCATGGGGTCTCATGCAATTTTTCTGAGAAATTCTCCCTCCTCATCCATGTCTCCAAAAAGAAAGCATTATAAACTTGGACACTCTGGACTAGGCTATGATTTGTCTTTGTTTAAAATACCTTTCTTGGGGTTGGCCCCATGGCCAAGTGGTTGGGTTCACGTGCTCCACTTCGGCTGCCCAGGGTTTTGCCAGTTCCGATCCTGGGCATGGACCTAGCATCACTCATGAAGCCATGCTGAGGTGGCATCCCACATGCCACAACTAGAAGGACCCACAACTGAAATATACAACTATGTACTGGGGGGCTTTGGGGAGAAGAAGGAAAAATAAAATCTTTTTCAAAAAATAAATTAATTAAATTAAATACATTTCTTAAAAAATACAGGTCATTCAAGTTAAACAGGGACATAAGTTTGTAGGGTGGAATGTTTACAGTACTTTGCTACAATGCAGCAGTTGACCAAAACCACGTGAAACAGGCCCAGGGTGACTCAGAAATAGGTGCCAGTCTAGACCAGATGTCACAAGAGTTTATTTCTCTGCATCCTACCCTAGGGTCTTTCTCCTGGCTGGCTGCTTCTATCCCAAAGATCTCTTCTGAGCCACAAATGTAACTCACATTTATCCCTTCTCTTTAGCGTCTCTACAGTCACCCCAATCTGTCTTTTAAGGTTCTTATTCCTCACTAGCAAAAAAAGTCTCATATTGAAAAAAGAACACTCAAACATTGCTTGTGAGAATGCAAACTGCTGCAGCCACTGTGAAAACCAGTATGGAGATCTCTTAAAAAATGAAAAATAGAACTACCATATGACCCAGCTATCACACTACTGGGTATCTACCCAAGGAACTTGAAATCAATAATCCAAAGAGACTTATGCACCCCTATGTTCATTGCAGCTTTATTCACAATAGCCAAGATGTGGAAGCAACCCAAGTGCCCTTCTACAGATGAATAAGGGATCAAGAAGATGCAGTATATATATACAATGGAATACTACTCAGCCACAAAAAATGACAAAATTGTCCCAATTTGCAACAACATGGATGGACCTTGAGGGTACAGTGTTAAGCAAAATAAGCCAGGCAGAGAAAGACAATCACTGCGTGACTTCTCTCATATGTGGAAGATAACAAATACATGGATAAAGAGAAGAGATTAGTGGTTACCAGAGGGGAAGAGGATTGGAGGGTGGGTGAAAGGGGCAAAGGGGCACATATATATGGTGATGGAGAAAAATTAGACTACTGGGGGTGAGCACAATGAAGTGTATTCAGGAATTGATAAACAGTAATGTACACCCAAAATTACACAATGCTATAAACCATTATGACCTCAATAAAAGTACTTAAGATAAAAAAAAGTCTCATGTTAACTTGAACTGTTTTTTCTGGAGAGATTTTATATAGGTTCAGTTTGATCAGATTTACCTGAAAATTGAGATGTGTGTAGTTAGTAATCTGATTAGTGCACTAGTCAGCCCACAGGAGGTCTTTTGAAAGCCTTTCCAAGGGTATTGCTGAACAACTGTGGTAGAATTTACAATAGGAGCTGCAGTGTCCCAAACCTGAAGTGGACTAGGACAGTGGGATGGGAGCACGCTCCTATAAAGCTCTCTTAAATCTACGTCGACGTAGTAAGGATGGTCTTTGTCAGGTGTTTAAAACAAGTCGATGTCCTCAAAAACTTGTACCAGGCAAAACTTAAAATGAATCACTTTTTTTGCCCTGGTTTGAGTATCTTGTGCCTGAAAATAATGAAACTATGTCTTTTAGAAAATTAAAAGTTGCCACAGTGCTTTGTTTAGGCTCTTACTCTGAAAGCAAATCATTTAAGTCAGACTGTATGCCCCAACGTAAAATATTAGCAAATAAAATTACTGGCTGAACTTGGGTTTTTGCCATGAAATTTAAGGGTATGAGACATTCAAATATATATGTAAAAATTTTTAAACTTTATTAACTCATGATCACTATTGTCTCAATGAGAGCAGAACTTCTTAAAATTAATAATAAAACAATGCAATAAAAAGAGTGAATTTATAAATTGATTTTCTCCTTGGATATTAGTATTAAATTATATTTATTACATTTTAAGCCATAACTTATATTTCGTTCATGGTTCTCAATCCCTTTAATAATTTCATAGTCCCATCTTCCTAAAAAAATCCTCTCTAAGAAAGAATAGTGTACATAAGAGAGAATGAATCTTGCTAGAGATTCCGTTTGGCACCTTTCATAAATGCTCTTGATTTCATATGAACTGAAGTCAGTCTATCCATCATCACCAAATATTTTGAGAGCTCATACTGTATACTAGACACCGCACATCATTCATTCAAATTAAACGTATTCGTTCTCTCGACAAGCACTTATTGAGCAGACTCAGAACCGCCCTTGATGAAGACACAGAGAACAGCTCCCGGTTTTGCCGAGCTGTTCCACGTGGTCTTTCACAATACTGATCCACGGCTAAATATCAACCAAGTCAGCCAGACAATGTATTTATCACGTCACTCATTCAAAATCTCGTGCATATACCCATCTCCCTCTACTCTCTTTCACTTCGTAGGCTGACCCTCCTGGAAAACACGTTTCTGTGTCCACCCTCTCAGAAAGCTCTTCTGGTTGGTTGCTTACGCTACCTAAATGCCGTTCTAGCTCATCTCTTCCCCCATGTGCTTTTGGAATGTGTATTAATCTGAATAATTAATGCTATATGATGTAAAAATCACAAACAAATAAACTTAAACCTCAGTGGCCTAATCCAACAAACCCCTATTTCTCGCTCTGTCGTGGGCTGCCGTGGGATTGGTCCTCCCCTGTCCCGTGCCTATGCCGTCTGGACCGCTCGGCTCCCGAGGTGTCTGGGCAGGAGAAGAGAAGGCAAAGAGAAGACTCCCTACTCTTATCCACATTGGACTAGAAGCCACACAGTCCCTTGGCAAGAATTAGTCACAGAGCCCCAGTATAACCACAACAGACTTCCCGTGTATCCAGGAACAGAAAAAGTGTGATGAACGTTGTCTCCACCAGAGAGAATGATGTACAGACTTAGATGTTTCCACTCAGAAAATGAAAAATATTATCTGACCTTGAGACTGGCAAACCCTTTTCCCTGACCCAGCAGTGTAGCCTGTAGTTAGCACGTTCACTCACTCATCCATTCAAAATACACGTTTTGCAAGCCAATCAGACAGCATAGTGGAGGGGCGAGAGCTGTATCCACACCAGGCTGCAAACTCCTTCAAGATGGAGATCACGGCCGTTTTATTATGTGTCTCATTTGCCTATTCCCAGCTCTCAAAAAGTGTGTGCTCTATAAAAGCTCGTCCACATGGCAAGCTAACTTGATTTTTATAGACAGGGGAGTTTATTTTTCCATTACTTTTTTTTAAACTTTGGGTTTATCCTGAAGAGTCCAGCTCAGTATTTGCTGCAGGCCCTGGGTAAGTAAAACTCTCTCAGCTAGTTTTACACCAAGCCACCAGAAACGTCGACACTCAAATCTAGCAAATTTCTAGACAATAGAGATGCAAGAGTCTGGCCACTTGTTTAAAGAAGGCTGAAGAATCATTCGCAAAATAGACTCGAAGTCAAATATCCCTTTTTATATGTTTTCTGTTATTTTTTATGTTTCAGTTATAAACAGCAATCACATTCCTCTTCCCTTTGCAGTTTCATTATCCCTCAGGAGCCTGCTGCCCCCTTCATCCTGCCTGTCCTTTCCTGCGGTGTGTGCCCCAGGCATGCTCACACGGAGTGGGAGGGGGGAGGGAAATGGGACGAGGACCGAGGGAACGATTCAGGGAGCACCAGTGGTATACAGGCCATTCCCTCTCTTTCCCTTTAAGTCAGCGCTACCGAGGCAGATGAAGCGTTCTAACTGCAGGGGCTGCTGGGTAGGAAATCCAGATCTCCATGGAGCTGTGCTGGCAGGTGTATTCACCTCCAGGCACACAAATGTAAACTGACATCTCTCATAAGCCCCTTCTCCATGGTAATCAGCTTCAAAAATAAGAGTAGGGCCAGCCGGTGGCACAGTGGTTAAGTTCACACCATTCCAGTTCAGCCGCCCGGGTTCACTGGTTCGGATCCCGGGTGCGGACATGGCACCGCTTGGCACACCATGCTGTGGCAGGCATCCCACGTATAAAGTAGAGGAAGATGGGCACGGCTGTGAGCTCAGGGTCAGTCTTGCTCAGGAAAAAGAGGGGGATTGGTGGCAGATGTTAGCTCAGGGCTAATCTTCCTCAAAAAAAGAAAAGAAAAAAGAGTATCCTCCCACGTTTATATTCTAAACTACTAATAGAGGTCATCTATAGTTAGTATACTTATTCATTCATTCAACGAGTATTTACCATGAGCCCACAAGGTGGCATGGCGAAGTGATTAGAGCACCAATTCTGAAAACAGGCAAATGATCTTTGAATCTCAGTTCTGACACTCTTTAGCCGTGTGATCCACAGCGAGTATCCTAACCTCTCTGGTCTCATTTTCCTCATCTGTGAAATATACCAGTTCCCGCCTTTGTACCAGTGCTCTCTCTTCCTGGAATGCCTTTCCTCCAGAGAGACCCGTGGCTAACTCCGTCACCTTCTTCAAGACCTGGCTCCACTCTCATTTCGATGATTCCCACTCCCCGACTCGGGTTACTCTTCAACCACCCCCTGTCTCCACCCCTACCCTCCTGATCCTTCTTACCCTGACTTCTTCATTTCTCCCTAGCGCTTGTGATATTCTAATATGTTAGGTACTCTATCAGTCATCACATCTATCGCTTGGCGTCCATCTCTTCCTGCTAGCCTGCATGCCCCACCAGGGCAGAGATCGTGTTTACCGTGCATCTCGAGCATCTAGAACAGTCCCGAGCACATACCCGGTGCTCCATGAGTGATTTTTGAGTGAAAGAATGTTCTATCATCGGAGCAGAAGAGCATCAAAGGATGCGTTTATTTGCAGAAACATGACCTTTTGGTCATTTGAGTACTAAGAGTTTCACCAAAAAGGACACATTTTTTAAAAAGTAACCATAGCATATACGGCTTATTCACTCGATCCTCAATAATCACATTCATTGTGGACTATAGACAGATATTTCCGAAAGAGTTGCAGATCCTTGCAGAAAGTCAGGTGATTAGTAAGGACTGAAGCCCAGGGCCGAAAGCTGGGTCTTTGCACTCTGTGCGTTTTCCCACCATTCACCGTAGTAAATTAGCAAAAACATATCTTTTGAGTATGGTCATCTTCATTTTTTCATGGCTGAAAGCGTGATTCCTACACAAAACCTTAGTTTACTTGTTTCTCCCTCACCTTAGATGAATGTGTTAGATTTCATGAGCTATGCAAACAGAAGGCTAAGCATAAGGCTCAGTGGTAACTAACCTAGAGGGCACTTGACTGGATCATGTCAAACCCCAGCAGGTGGTTCAGTTCGTTACAGATGAGAAAGCTCCCCTTCTTTAACAGACTTTCCTCCACAACCTGTATTGGAAGCAGGCGATCAATAATATTGAAAATACTTGGCTCTAGACGTCAGACAGAGTGTAGTTCTAACAGGCTGCTTCCATGGCTGCACGTTGTGCTCAGAAGCTCAACACAGTGACAGTTTTAGCCTCTTTCTTTCTTTCTTTCTTTCTTTCTTTTTTACTGCTCCATGAAGCTGATGATCTGGAAAGGATTTAATATGGGAATGCTAATCTCTTGCCTTTCTTTATATGTGAGCATTTTTGACAGTCAAGGAAAGCTATGCTAGGTAATTGATTTTTCTTGTTTCTCTGGAAAATTGGGGATAGCATTCCAGCACTTGAGAAGTTCTAGTATTTTCTCTCCCTGTGTCCCTATCCACGATGCAATAGTAGGTAGAATCCAAAAACTCAGTCTAGAACAAATGTGTAAAATTATACCAGCAAGACCGCCTCACACCCATTAGGATGGCTACTACCAAGACAACAGGAAACAAGTGTTGTCAAGCATGTGGAGAGACCGGAACCCTGGGCACTGTTCCTGAAGGTAAATGGAACAGCCACTGTGGAAAACAGTACAGCGGTTCCCCAAAACACTAAACACAGAATTACCATATGATCCAGCAATGTCGCTTCTGAGTATATCCTCAAAAGAATTGAAAGGCGGATCTCAATAGGATATTTGTACAGCATGTACACAGCAGCATTACCCACGATAGCAAAAACATGGAAGCAACCCAGGGGCCTGTCAACGGATGAACAGATAAGCAAAAGGTGGTACACACATACATTGGAATATTATTCAGCCTTCAAAGGAAGGAATTCTGACACATGCTACCACATGGATAAAGCTTGAGGATGTTATGCTAAGTGAAATAAGCCAATTGCGAAATGACAAACACTGTATGATTCCACTTATATGAGGTCCTTAGAGTGGTCAAATTCACAGAGACAGAAAGTAGATGGCAGTTGCCAGGGGCTGGGAGGCGGGGAAATGGGGAGCTAGCATTTAATGGGTGTGGAATTGCAGTTTTTGCAGGATGAAGAGAGTGCTGGAGATGGATGGTAGTGACGGTTGCACAATATGAATGTGCTTAATGCTACTGACCTGTACACCTAAAAACAGTTAAGATGGAGATTTTCCATTATGTATATTTTTCTACAATAAAAAAATTAGAAAAACATTTATTCCAGGAGGAGAGGAATCAACCCGCTCTACTTTCCCACCCGACACTGCTCCGACCAAGGACCCTAATTAATGAGTCCACTTTGTGAGAGTCTAATGTCTCCGAGGCCAAGGTTATTGGGCAGCAAGCCCTGGTCTCCTGCGGCCACCGACCACGCCCTTCCCTTAAGTGCGTTCTCACAGCCAGTGTGCTCCTGATCATGGGCAGGAACGAGTGGATGTGTCTGCATGTTCACGACGTCCACAGACAGGCAACCCCGTGCACATGTCCCTCTAACTCTGTCATCTCAAATATAATACAAAGAGAGTTTTTATTTATACATCACATTGGGCTCCACCAGTAAATACATATTATTGCAATTGTGGGTTTTATTGAGGTGCTAGAGATTTTTAAATCCTCTTCTTATTATGTTTTTTCTTTAAACTAGTTATAAAAATTGCTGTTATTCTTGCAAAAGGAACAGAAACTTCATGATGACAACTGAATACACATGTTTGTTAACCTTCTTTCCCACCTCAAAAGACCGATAGGAGGATAGCAAAAGAATAAAAAAGGAATAAATTCATGGAAATAAAGAGACTCAGAGGGGAGCCCTGAATGGATTACAGATTTCAACAAGCTTCTGAAAGAAAACGGAGGAAGGATATTGGCTGGTAGACCATGGTGGAGAAAGCCTCCAAGAATATTCTGGAGGGGGCTTAGATGGAGGAGCATGCCAGAGAGCCTTCAGCCTTGGATTCAGCAGGGATGAAGGTTAAGAATGAGAAGGGGGCTGAAAACAGGAGGGAGGGGATTTACTGCGAGCCTGACAGCAAAAGAGCTACGCCACTGGCTCCACTCCCCATCTCATTAATTAGCATAGTACTTGCAACAGTTGAATATGGTAGTCGAGAAGCATTTTGTATTATGAAACAATTTGTATTACTTTCAAGTTTGTGTTTATGTAGGACTAAATGTAATATGTTTCTGTTTCATATTTACCTTAATTTACAATTTAAAAATTCGAATTATGCTTTCCATTTATATACATTTACCTTTGAATTTGATTCCTTTAGATCATTAGCTTCAAAAGAACATAAATATATCTAAAAATCCTGATTAAACAACATAATCAGTGAATTTGCTAAAATGCAGGCAAGAAAAATCAATTTATGGAATATATATAATAATTTATGAATTATCTGTGTCTTTATTGCTCATCCAAATAGCACCAGCCCGCTGACAGAGTGCCTAGACAGGTGCAAAAAATAATTAAACCAAGTCATCTTTGGTATCTGCTGTCTTTCAGTCATATAGAAACCACAGCTTTACATGTATTTTTCAATTTTACTGTTATCAAGGTGTATTTGCAAGCTAAGAGGAGACAGTATATTTTATTTAAAAGTGTTATAACAATATATAACTTTTCAATATTTAGATGCATGGCATATGGGCTTCCATTTGTGTTCTTGCCCTAGCCCACAAATATTAGGGCGGGCCTTCAAAGAGGCACCAGACAGTCCCCAGGAGTCACTCAGTCCGCTTAGACAGCCCAGTGGATGCAGCTCTGGCAGAAGTGGGTGCAATGTGGTGTCAGAGCACAAGGGAGGGCAAGGGCCAGGTCTTTCATCTTTGTATCTCCAATATGAACACTGCGTACATGTTTGGGGAATGAATAAAAGAACATATGCAGGCATGGATGAGGTACCTATAAATGCAATAAATAACACAGCAATAAATATTAGAAACAGATGGCAAAAAGTCATAAAAAAGCAGAGCAATAGACAGTGTCAGGCACTTGACCTAACATAGATATTCTAGAAAACACTCATGAGTTCTGCATTGGTTGATATTTGATTGACCTTCAAGGTCATATGAAAACGGCTTCAGGAGGAATTGGAAGGACAAGGGGCATGCTAGCAAAGAGACTCTATACTCCCATGAAGCCACTCTTAAGCAAGTTTCATCCCTTAAGCTAGAATATCATTTCTCACTATAAAGTCTTTCAGCAAATTCACTCTTCAATAAAAGTGTGCCGTAGAGCATTACTGCTGATTTCGTCTGAGGAAGCAGTAACGCTCTGGGTCTTTAAAAGAGTATTGATTTTTAGTGCAATTTCTCATTTCATTATGAACAGGACTGGTCTTATATTTCTTTTCCCGCTCCAGAAAGAACAACTTTTGCATAATCAGGTATTTCTATCTTTGGACTGATGGAAGATGGATAAAGAGTGAGGAAGGGAGCAACAGAAGTAGCAGTGCAGTGATGTCGTCTGGAGTGTATATTATGTCATCTCTGTGGATTTGCGTAATTGATATTTCTCTCAATGATCATGGAAGCTGGATGACATTCCTTGGGCAGCAGTTTGCTCGGGAGGATGTATGGATGTGTTTCACTGATAAGCCTCAACCCTAGCTGCATTTTAGAGTCACTTGGGAGCATTTTCAAAGGATCCTTGTCATGCTCCCCACCCCCAAAGATGAATCGAGCCAGAACTGCTGCATTAGGTAGACGGGCACCAGCAGTTCTAGCTACTTAACACCACATGAGACGTTAAACAGGGTCAGTGCTGAGGAACTGAATGCCTCCAGGTTCTATCTGGGGTTCCTTAGGTGGAGCACAGAGCAAAGGACAGGAGCTCCAAGAAGCGGCTGTTCTAGGCAGGTGGCATGCAAAGGCAGCAGGTCTCCACTTAGGGTAGGCTCTGTCCAAACAAACAGCAGAAGATTACACACGAGTGCTGACCTGCCTATCTTCAAGGCATAATTTGTTTAACTCTGGACTTCTTTGGGTCAAAAATCCTGTCTTCTTTATCCTTGTATCACTAATGGCTACCATGGTGCCAAGAGCAAGTATTTGATCAACAACTGGTGAAAGAATGTATGTGTGAATGAATAAAAATTGATGTTAATAAGAGACTTCCTGTCACAATTTTGGTGTGAAGTCTGAAAAGGCGGGAGAACAAAAGGTGGGTAGAAATTGGCCCACATTTGCCAAAGGGAACAGCCAGATCACCCAAGCAAAGGAAGTGTTTTGAAACTCTTATCCCAGTGCACACTTCAAGAGTTTCCCAAGGTTAGGGGTGAAGAGGTCAGGGAGAGGATTTCCTTGGGGAGAAGTGCTGGTATGCTGTGGACATCCCACCCCACCCCACTTCCACTTCTGCTGCAAGGAGAACCATGGGGAAGTTGATACGGGTCCCCCGAGCGTAGGAGACCAGCAGAAATCTGTACATGAGAAACCTCCAAGGCCAGAGGCAAGTGACTAGAAACTGCTTACATGATGAGTGAGGACAAGTGGCCAAGTTGGATAGGGTCTGCCCTCCCAGAGTTTGTCAGGGCAAAGGATGCAAGAATGTCTTCTGGGAACCACGTGGCCCAGTTGGCAGCCACCTTAAGATAACCATGCCCAAGAGGGCTTCTTGCTAGAGTCAAGGTTCCCTCAACAGAGGAAGCAGGAAGAATACCGTCAGTCACAGAAGTCCGGGGCTGAGGGGTGGGGGCCGGCCAGTATGGAGAGAGAAAGCAGTTCCTTCACATCTATGGAACTTCACATGAAAAGCTGCCAGCCGTGAGGCGTCCCCAGAGGACTCACAAATGCATTGCAAGAGAGTCAGTTTTGAAAATCTACAAGCCCAATGAGAGTCAGCTTCAACACCCACCAAACCCAGAGAGCGCCATCCAGATCACGACAATCCCAATAAAGAAGCCCTTCCCTGGCCCCACTTTCTCTGAAAAAAGGCCTAGGAGAGAGAAGCCTTAAAGCACGGAAACAGGGGAGCCAGCTCAGCCGCCTTCCCTATTGCAGGCCCAAACTACAGGCGAGAGGAGCTTTCACTTCAAGTCGAGTTTAGAGCTGTAACTATTACACAAGAGTGGATCTGTAATTCCTGAAATGAAACTGTTTCGTGTGTGTGTGACCAAGGGTAACCAGAAGACTTTATCTATGTGCAAGTGGAAAAGATTCTGGGTCTACCAGAGTCTGTGCCCAAGGGAGAGAAGGAACTGGCCCGCCAAGGGGGTTTGATCAAGGGCGTAAAATTCTTTGTCATACGACTCTTGTTCAGTGTAATGGACGCTCTGGTTAAGGTCTGAATTCAGGAAGTGGTTGGTGGTTTAAAAAACACAGGTTTTCTGGGGCAGGCCTGGTGGCATAGTGGTTGGGTTCACACACTTCACTTCAGTAGCCTGGGGTTCATGGGTTTGGATCCTGATGCAGACCTATACGCCGCTCGTCAAGCCATGCTGTGGTGGTGACCCACATACAAAATAGAGGAAGACTGGCATAGATGTTAGCTCAGGGACTATCTTCCTCAAGAAGAAAGAGGAAGATTGGCAATGGATGTTAGCTCAGGGCCAATCTTCCTCACCAAAAACAACACAGGCTTTCTGAATCTTAGAAAGTATGCTATCTAGATATTCTCAGTGCTTCTCAAATCATTTCTTGGGGTATCCATGAGCCATTTACAAATTATGCAGATTGCACACTGACCCTTTTCAAGTTATGGCAGAGAGTAAATGAGGGAGGCAATGCCACGTCTGAGAATGCTGATTCGGGACTCAGAGTCCAGGCTGTGAGACAATGCTTCCCCCCAAGCCAGGTGACCAATCATTGTACCACAGATGATTGATTAGGTGATGCCTTAGTTTGGTGGGGAGGTAAGGACGTGAGGCAGGGAAGGGAAGGCAGCAAAAAAGGGATGTGTAATTAAGCCAGCCACCATTGTAGGCAACTGGGAAATGGTGTAAAAACACACCCCAGAATTCTCCCCTGGAGGGGTGAGGGAGCTGGGGCTTTCTGCCTCAATTGGCATCAGTCTTTTAGTGAGGGCTGCACCTAGGGCATGAATTCCCCTACATTTAAGGCCTGGTCTGCATGAGGGTAGAGAAAATGCCCAGGCACAGAGATGCAGACCTGGGATTGGCAGTGGGCTGCAGCACATGGGAATGGTGAGTCTGAGGCACTCCTGCTGTCTGCTATAGCACATCTCTTCCATCATTCAGTTCCCTTGTACCCTCCATGAAGTTCACACTGTCCTATCACTGACCCTTCAATGCAGTGGCTGGTCACAATTTCTTTTCTTTTGGTGAGGAAGATTTCACCCTGAGCTAACATCCGTTGCCAATCTCCTTCCTTTTTTTTTTTCTTGAGGAAGATTAGCCTTGAGCTAACATTCATGCCAATCTTCCTCTATTTTGTACGTGGGTCGCCACCACTGCATGTCTTGAAGAATGGAGTAGGTCCGTGCCCAGGATCCAAACCTGTGAACCTGGGCCACCAAAGCAGAACACGCAGAACTTTAACCACTTGTCCATGGGGCTGGCCCCACAATTTCTTAAAAGAAAGACTTATAACAACAGGAGCATCAATGAGAAAAGCTACAATCAGTGCTGTTGTAGATAGCCCTGAAGCTGCAACTGATATCCATCATCTCCCTCTCTCCACCCTTCTAGACTCCCTCATCCTTGCCACCACTTCTGCTGGTCTAGCTTGCTTGCTTGTGGGGGTTATGCTCACCCTCATCCAGGAGAAGTCTGAGCCTGTGCCCTGGTCAGGCTGTGCTCACTGCAACTGCCCATTTATAGACATAGCAGCACGAAGAGGTGCCCCAGCGAATCTCCTGTAACTCTAGATTTAGTGAAATCCTTTCTATGTCTCTTAGGAAAAGTGTCCCTCTCCTGGGACTCAGGGTTTCTGATCCCATATTGCTTAATGTTACAGGAATGGGAAGCACAGATTTCCTAAGTGGGCCACTGAGAGTAATGGGGAGAGGGTCCACTCCTACTTTCACCTCTTCTGTCCTAGACCCATGCATCCTACCTATCAGGAACACAGCCATATGATTGCCGTTATCCTGGCAGCCCTGGGTAATATGATACAAGACAGGACTAGAGGATACTGTGGTCTTAAGTCCACTGTTGCACATCCTTCACCCTACCCTGGGTCCCTGGGTCACAACATTGTTAATGGACTCCCACGCGAAAATCAGACTCTCTGTGTGATTGGACTGGCTGAGGAACTGTGGGGCAGGAAAGGCAAACCCATATCCACAATATGTATCAGTTCCAGGGAGGATGAATTGCTGTCCACTCCAGGGTGGCAGGGGTCTGATGGAATAAACCTGCCACCATGTTCTCCTCGAGGACTCAACATCAGCCTCTGCTGTTGACAGGTCAGACATTCAGCAAGGGCAGTTGCCAGAGCAGCTTTGGCAATCCCATGCTGCTGGGCCCATGGGCAGCCTCCATCCTTGCCATGAAGGCTTCTAAATTCATGAGCCTGTTCTGCAAGCACTAGAGTGACTAGACATAGTGGCTGGCCGACTTCCACTGGATGAGCCTTCTTCTCCATCTGGCTGATCAGTGCCTCTTCTGCAGTGGATGGTCTCTGGCTGGTACTGAGGTAAGACCTGGTGAGAGATCTGTTCACCTTATGTCCAATTCTTAAGACACATCTATATGCCTGTTTCCCAGACCTCTTCCTCCTCGATCTCCCAATCTGTCTCCTTCAAGGAACAATCAGCCATGCCACTCACTACTGCCCAGAAGTGTATGTACGTTCTTACCTCAGGCCACTTCTCCATTCGTATGAAGTTGACAACCAGGTGTCATTTCCAAAGCTGGGACCCATAAGATAATTCAGAAGTCCACCATGAATGGTGCTGTAGTGTGGGAGCAGTCCATTTTTGCCTCCCATCAACACATGGAGCTTATATCAGTTTTTTCTTCTTCCATCAGCTGGTCATAGAAAATACCCCGTGAGACCATAAGTATGAGCTGAGGAAAAGTCATTGTGCAACAAAAGTAAGTAGCATTGGGGGTCTGTTACTTACCTGGAACTACTTGGACCAATCCTAAATGTTTCAGTTCATTATATAACAGATTACTATTGTGTCCACTGGATCTTACGAGTCAGTGGGCCTAACGATGCCAAGCTCATGCCTGTCATCTCTGGTCACATAGTTGTTTGATCATGATTATGCGCTTACTTAGGGCCCAGTAGCATTCCAGGAGCTTATTTTGGAATTGTGGCTAATTCTCTGATGTAGATGGCATGGGATTGCTTCAAAACTCTAGGAGCCTGTGCCACAATATCCTGTCGGGGCTTTCCAGAAACTCCACACTGTACTCCAGTCTACCAAGGGCATCTGTAGCACCATGAGGATGTGCTCAAGAGGCCATTCGAACCTATTCTAAAGTCCTCTCTTTCTTTGGTACCTATTCAAAACTGGTAGCCTTCCAAGTCATCAGACAAATGAGTTGGAGCAGAATTCCTAATGACGTATGTCTTGGATCCAAAATCCGAAGAGGCCTACCAAGAGCTGTGTAAGACACAATGATTTGTCTGTTTAGGAAGTTCAAGGTATAATGACTCCCCTTTTACTTTGGAAGGGATGTCTGGCCATCTCTCATTTTTTTGAACCCTTAGAAACTTCTTCAATATGGCAAACCCCTAAATCTTTGTAGGATTTATCTCCTACAGCGTGCCACACATGTGTCTTATCAGGGCAACCAGAATACTTATATTCTGCTTCTCAGGTTTAATTATTGTAATGTCAACAATATGGTAGACCAGTGTGATGTTATGTGGAATGTCCAGTTGGTCCAAGTGCCTTTGGACCTATATTGTGACAGAGAGCAGAAGAGTTAATAATGGCCCTGGGGCAAGAGTCTGAATGCATACTGCTATCCATTCCTTCCTCCAGATACAGATTGTGAGGGAAGTGGTCCTTCCTCCCAATTCAGATTGAGGAAAAGATATTTGCCAGATTAATATCTGCATATCAAGAGGCTGTGTCAATCTGGGCTGGTAAAGATACTGTATCCAGCACAGCAGTTGCCACTGGAGCTACCGCTGGTTAGATTTATAGAGTCCATAGTAATTAGCTATGATCTAGCTCTTTGTTACGAGGGATATATTGGTGAATTAAATAAAAGTATGCTGGGAACCACCATGTCTACACCCTTTATGTCTTAGGGAGTGTTACTAATCTCTGCCATTCCACCCAGAATGTAGTATTACTCCTGATTTACTATCTCGTCTGGGGGGTGGGAATTTCAGGGTAGGTCGGGGAAAATCTTAAGGAGGGTAAGTATTAACTTGAGCAGCATCTACAATTGTGAACACTCTGCGTCTTTTATAGGCAGAGAGGGGCTGCTCTCCTCCACCAGTCGAGAACGAGCTACTTCTGAGCTTCAAAGTTCTCAAGGGCATCTGCCCAGATGTTTCACTCCTGTCTCAAGCACTAACTGTAGTGTAGGAGACTTACTGGGACTGAATTGAGCCTTATTTGCAATTCTACTACTCTCACCATCAGATCTTGGTCCAAATTTTCAACCTGAACTGCCCTCCATCTACAAGAGATGATGGACTCTTTAAACCCTGCCTTAGAGAACTTCTAGCTCTTACACCTTGCCCTGAACTGGTGGTTGACCATCACAGCCTGTCATTTTCTTCTTTCAGCATGTCAACAGCACTTACCAACAACCAATGTAACTCCAAAGTCCTTATAAATAACACTGCCGTATATCCCTCAAACGTTAGAGAGAATGCATACGGCAGTACATCCCTTTGACTATCCAATTCCAACTCACCACCAGTGAGAATCCTAGTGTTGTCATGCTCAGCGTACCAGGACTGGTTATGAGCTCACTTACATCCAGCAATCAGTGCCTTGTTGTTCAGAGAGTGACCCATTACACAATCCCATCTTGAGAATCTGCTCCTTAGGATGCTGGCATCAACAGTTTTGGTTTGAATTTCCCCAGAAACAGCCCCAGAGACAAGGATCCAAAAGCAAATTGTTTATTTGGAGGTGCAGGGAAGACTGATATGGGAGTGGGGAAGTGACACAAAGGAAAGAAGGCAGCCGAGAAAGGGTGCACTGTGAAAACAACTTCCCTCGTGGGAGAGTGGAGCTTAAGCCCATGGTGGGGAGGGGAGCAAGAAATCAGGAAAATGGTATAAAACACACACCTCAGACTCATCACACTTGAGGAACAAGAGAGCTGAGGCGTTTGTGTATCAACTGTTGTCAGTCATTGGTTCAGGCTGTCCCCTCTCTGGCATTTCTAGCCTGGTAGCACAAGAGGGAAAAGCTTTCTGGGTTTCTGGATGAAGTACCCAAGCAGAGAGATGAGATCCTGGAAGTTTGATGTTGGTTTAAGCACATTACATTCATAAGGTTGAGGGACATGGGTGGGGCACGGAAGCATCCATAACAAACGATGAGGCTGAGAGAGTGAACACACGATAGGAAAAAGCTTTATGGGAAATAATATGAATATTTTTGATATATTGAATTTGAGGTGCCTCTGGAATATACAGCGGGATACATCTAAAAGCACTTGAGCTTAGGAGGGAAAAACAAGCTCTGGAAAGAGGTCTAGAAATTTGGAAGGCTTTATAATAAAAGATGCTTGAAACCACAAGAGTGAAAGAGATCAGTTTGGGAAACGCTGGAGATCGAACACTGAGGAATCTCTCTATTTAAGGAAGATGAAAGAGAAGCCAGCAAAGGGAAGGAAGGGAGGGAGGGAGGGAGGGAGGGAGGAAGGAAGAAAAGAAAGAAGGAAGGGAGGGAAAGAAAAAGAAAAATGTGGGAGAAGACTGTATTGGAAGTCAGAAGAAGTGAATTGATTTAAGTTCAACAATGTCAGTTGGATTGTCTTGGCCAGGGTTATTTCATTTTTCTTCACTTCAGCCTCACTAAAATCAAGTTAGGATATCAATCTTTATTCAGCTTTCACTGGCTGTACTTACTGAATCTCTTAGGTTATAATAGAGACTGGTGAATTCTTTGGGCTACAGGAGTGTGATTCCTTATCATTAGTACTACTGCTCACCATCACTTCAAAAGATTTCCTAGCTTGATGGGAGAGCGGGGGAGATAACAACTAGCTTTTTATGTGGCCTTACTTCCTTTGCTGTAAAATGAGTTCTTGGGTGAAAAAAAGTGTTATGTGGGATACCATAATGGTGAGCAAGGCTTTCTGTAAGCCCACAAATAGTGCTGCCGACAGGAGCACGGTGATCAGGGAAAGCAATCTATATTCAAATCCAGAAGGATAACAAACCCCTGCCCTCTCCCTGATGGAGATAGGTATAGGTATAGATGGTATGGATGGAGATATGTACAGCTTTCTGTGTGGAGCATCCCTAGGTGGTTGGGGAAGTCGCTAGACCGAGACAGTTGTGTTTAACTGGAATGTCCTTTGTTACTTCCCGGCTTGGCCAAAATATCCCCCATAAACCACAGGTCGGGAATCCTTGGCAGGATACAACCCAGGAAGGCTGTCCCATCTTGAAAAAGTTAGAAACCTTGGATCTGAGAGAGCTCTGCTGAGATGGGATAATTTTTTCATTCAGCTTACAAAGCCCTGGCAGCTCCCATTTCCCAGCAGGCAAAAGCAGAGTGATCAATTCTAAACAGAATCTCTACTGAGAGCATTTTAATCAACCAGAATGAGTACAGAGCAGCTGGCTTGCCACCAAAAATTCACAAATATGTTTGCACCCAATTGGAAAACAGTAAACATCAGGCACCAGGCCAGGTCCATTTGGTGTATTAATTTCTAGGTCTAAAATGGATCTTAGAGGCAAACTCATTTTTTCTACCCTCAACCAAAAGAATATCCTTTTCTTCCTACCATCTAGATTATCAGGACAGAACTAGCTTAAACTCAGATTGCGATAATCAGGATAGTTTTAATATCTTATGGTATTTTTATATACAAAACTATAGACTAAGAATAAGGAGGGATGTACAGAGAGGATGGGTGGTGGGAGTCAGCACAGGGGAATCTAATTTCACCTCTTTACAATTTTCTCTCATTTTCAAGATAATTAGAATCATTCGTCTGACTTTGAGCGTGTGACTATAACATAAAGAGACTTCCACAGCAAAGCTTATGTATCTAAATGAAGGCAGACACTATGGAAGAAAAATAATTATTCTAAGGATGTTGCCATTGTTCAATATATTTTTGAATTCCTTCTTCAGAATGTCTCTCAAGGCCATCAGGAAATTCAATCTTATAGACCGAACTCACATTTAACAGTAAAATATTTCTAAATTTATTCATCCACTTATATCTGGCTTGACTCTGAATGACTTTTGGCAATTTTAGAAATTGAAATACACCTTCAAAAGACATTTTGCCATCTCTAAGGGTTCTCAAAGCAATATGTCTATGAAGGATAGCCCAAGTATGATTTCCAAATATATTTTGACCAATTGTAGTGTCATTAGAATAAGTATTTAGCTATCTAAAGGGACTACTTCAGTAGTTTTCTGAATGTAGAAGCTCTTATGTTAAAAATTAGTCGTATTACTTTGTAATATTTACTATTTTATAATTCATCAAAATGGGAAATAACTTCTTAATTCCTCCCCTCCATATGGAGTCTTTTGGAAAAACATAACATATTTGAGTGTTGGTAATTATTAAATTTATTGGTGATGGCCTATTCCTCAGATTTGTTCTCCTCACACCATCTTCTGGTTTAACTCAATTCAGTTATGTTTATTCCCAAAGTACGCACCATGGAATGCTAGATCCATAAGATAAAGCACAGGTTCTACGATGGAATAAATTTAAGAAACGCAGCCTGCTATATTGCCTCCTGGATGGTCACAAGGAATATAAATGCATCAAACGTGCCCCAGAGCTCAGCTCTAGCTACACGGACTTCCCAGGTGGCTTCATCAAGACTTAGGCTTTCCTCCCACAATCCTCTCCTCCTCAAGTCCTCCTATTTCAGTAAATGGCCACAGTGTACTTCTCGTTGCTTAAGCTAAAATCCTTGGAGTCATCCTTGTCTCCCCCGCCTTCTCTTACAACCATATCCAATCCATTAAGAAATCCTGTTGGGTCTAATTTAAAAATAAATTTGTCTCACCTCTTGCCACCTCCACCACTATCGCTTTGGTTCAAACCATCACCGACTCTCCTCTAAATTACCACACCAGCCTCCAAACTTGTTTCCCTACTTTTGTCCTTGCTCCCCTTGAGTCTACTGTCAACATAACAGCCCAAATTATGTTGCTCCTCTGCCCAAGCCCCACAAATGGGGCCCACTCTTACTCAGCATAAAAGCCAAATTCAAATCGTGACCTTCATGTGATCTATCACATATGGTCCATTTTTCTGCTCCCCCATCCTGCCTTCCATCTCTGTCCCATCTCTTTTATCTCCTTTTCTATCACTTTCCTCCTGAATTAATCCACTCCTGTCATACCAGCTTCTTTGCCATTTCTAGAACATACCAGTTGTACTTGTATCAGCTTTTGTATTTACTCTTCCTTTAAATACTTCTTCTCCAGACAGCTGCATGGCTCTCTTCCTCACTTCCTTCAGGTTTCTACACAAATGTCACCTTATCAAAGAAGCCTTCCTTGACCACCATCCTATGCAATTACTCCCCCACCTCCTCACCCCAGACTGTCCCTCTGTATTTCCTCACTGTGCTTTCTTTCTCCCCATGGCACTATCACCACCCAGCTCATCATATCTCTGTATATTTATTATATGTCTATCCATGAGGATGTAGGCTCTATGAGAGCAAGGTCTTCTTATTGCCTTCACCTGAGTTCCCAGTGGCCAGAGTGGTGATTGGCGTAGTGGGTACTCAATAAATATTTGTTGAATAAATAAATGTATGAAAGTTTCTGAGAGACCGTCCAGTAAATAAACCTGTTTAACCACCATTCCTAAGCATATGTATTCTAAAACCCACATTTTAAAGCATAATACCTAGTAACAGCTTATTGAACACACTTTGGAATCTTAAGAATGTCAGATGGAGTCCTGCCTTACCTGTCCTTACCTAGTGAAGGAGAGGAAACACAAACAGGGAATTCAAAGCGACATGGCAAGTGAGGAAATAGACGTATGTGAGGGCTGCCATGAAGGTACAGGGTAAGGCGTTTAATCTAAACATGGGCCTCTGGGAAGCCTGTGTCCAGGAGGAAATTCCCAACTGTGCTCCTACAGATATATGCTTCTGTAACTTTGACTTGTATATAAATTTGCCAGTCATTGTTAATTAATAGTTTTAACTGATATTTTGTAGAAATAAAACCTCCTACCTTTGATAAAAATTTGGAAAAATTAAGAACATAATTTGGGGGCCTTTTTAACAAAAGCAAGATCAAGGAGATGACAAATGTTACTTAACTCAATAATGTCCAGGGTGTTTATTTTGTAATGAGAAGATTGAAACAAATGTTAATAAGGGGTTATATCTTTCTCATTTGAGACGGATTTTCTTGTCACTAGAAAAAAATTACATTTGCTGCCATGGGGTACACTTTGCCTTTGGGTAACTCAGGAGGAAATGAGCTGTGGTGGCCACTATAGGAACTGGGACACCCATTATCTTTTCACTCTAAGACAAAAGCACGTGCCCTCGCCTGTCCCTCCCACCTGCATATTTGGCACAGCCTGCAGAGAAGAAATCTTTCAGTGTCTGAGTCTGAGAAACTGGAATCTTTAAGACAGTAGAAGAGTCTTAGGACTACAATACCTCCCTAACGTGGCAAGGGGTAGAGTTTTCCAAGGGAGAGGATGGGGAAAATTCATAGTAGGGAATGGGTTCTGAACTGGGACTGCAGAAAGCAAAAGTGAGATAAAGAGGAATATAGAGTGAGTGATCGCTCCAAAGACAAAACCTGGGGCCTTCTCTCTTCTTCAGCACTGCTCCCAGAGGGATTAGCTGGATCAGAAGATAACTGTGGATCCTCATGCTTTCTACTGATTAAGATGTTCTCATGGACATTTATCATTATTCCCGCTGGCACCTCTAAATTCTTCCTATTTGGGGAAACTCCACAATTGTATGAAACTTTGTGGGAGTCCAATTAAATAGGCTAAGAGTAACCTGAGACTGCCTCTCCCCATCCCTGGAAATTAAGGCATGGTCACCAACCAGACTCAACCAATCATTAGAACTCTCAGTCTTGAACAAGATATGCAAAGATAAAAGATCAGTGATAAATGCTATTTAAAAATTTTCTAAGTTGACATATAGTAAATTTCACCCACTTTATTATACTGTTCCTTCAGTTCTCACAAATGGATAGAGACATGCACCCACAACCACAATTAAGATACAGAACAATTCCATCAACTCCAAAAAACTCCTTTGTGCTGTCCCTTTATGGTCAAACCCTCACCCTGGCAACCACCAATCTGACCTATGTCCTAGTTTTGCTTTTCCAAAGTATTATACAAATAGAATCACAAAATATGTAGCCTTTCGAGTCTGTCCTGTTTCACTCAGGCTAGTACATTCGAGATGCATCTATTTTGCTAGGTATATCAATAGTTAATTCATTTTTATTACTGTATAATATTTCATTGTTATTCATATGGCAATGCCAAGAATCTGAAATAGTTAAGACAATTTCAAAAAAGGAGAACAAAGTTGGAAGACTCACACAATGTGATTTCAAGACTGACTATAAAGCTACAATAATCAAGATAGTATGGAATTGGTGAAAGGATAACCATATAAATCCATGGAAATGACTAGAGAGTTCAGAAATTGACCCACATAAATATAGTCAATGGATTTCTGACAAAGATGCAAAAGAAATTCAATGGAAAAAGGACTGTCTTTTCAACAAATAGTGCTGGAACAATTGGCTATCTATGTGCAAAAACATGAAACCCTTATCTCTACCTCACACCTAATTCTTTTCATATCTGTAGGGTCTGTATTAATATCTCTTCTTTTATTCCTGATATTGGTAATATGTGTTTTCTCTCTTTTTTTCTTGGTCAATTCAGGTGGAAGGTTTTTTTTTTAATCTTTACAAAGAACCATCTTTTAGTTTCATTAATATTATTGTCTAAGACTTTTATTTGTCTTCTTAATTTCCATTTTTCTGCCTTCTTTGAATTTCTTTTTTTTTCTCCCTAGCTTCTTAAAGTGGAAGTTTAGATGATTATTTTGAGGTCTTTCCTTTTTCTTTCTCTCTTTTTTCTTTTTAAAGGTTGGTACCTGAGGGGCTGGCCCCATGGCCGAGTGGTTAAGTTCGCGCACTCCGCTGCAGGCGGCCCAGTGTTTCATTGGTTCAAATCCTGGACGTGGACATGGCACTGCTCATCAAACCATGCTGAGGCTGTGTCCCATATGCCACAACTAGAAGGACCCACAATGAAGAATATACAACTATGTACTGTACTGGGGGACTTTGGGGGGAAAAGGAAAAAAGTACAATCTTTAAAAAGAAAAAGATTGGCACCTGATCTAACATCTATTGCCAATCTTCTTTTTTTCTTCTTCTTCTCCCCAAAGACACCCCCAGTACATAGTTGTATATTCTGGTTGTAAATGCCTCTGGTTGTGCTATGTGAGATACCACCTCAGCATGGCCTGATGAACAGTGCCATGTCTGCACCCGGGATCCGAACCGGTGGAACCCTGGGCCACCAAAGTGGAGCATGCAAACTTAACCACTCGGTCATGGGCTGGCCCCCTCATTTTTCTAACATAAGCATTTAATGCTATAAATTTCACTCTAAAAACTGCCTTACCTGTCTGCCATAAACTTTGACACACTCTGTTTTCTTTTTCACTTTATTAAAAATACACTCTAATTACCCTTGTGACATCTTCTTTGGCCCATTCAGTCCTTAGAAGTCTGTTATTTAATTCCAAAATATCTGATGATTTTTCAGAAACTTTCAGTTATTGATTTCTTACATAATTTCATTATGGCTAGAGAATATACTTTGTATGATTTCAATTCTTTAATTTTTAAAGCTTCGTTTTGGGGGCCGGCCCAGAGGCACAGGGGTTAAGTTCGCATGTTCTGTTTCTCAGCTGCCCAGGATTCACCCGTTCGGATCCTAGGTGTGGACATGGCACTGCTTGGAACGCCATGCTGTGGTAGGCATCCCACGTGTAAAGTAGAGGAAGATGGGCATGGATGTTGGTTCAGGGCCAGTCTTCCTTAGCGAAAAAAGGAGGATTGGCAGTAGTTAGCTCAGGACTGATCTTCCTCAAAAAAAAAGCTTCGTTCTATGGTTCAAGATATGATCTATCTTGGTGAATATTCCATGTGCACTTAAACATAATGAGTATTTTGTGGTTTCCTGAAATTTTCTATAAATATCATTTATACCAAGTTGATTGATAGTCTTGTTCAGGTCTTCAGATAATTTATTTTTTAGTTCTAAAATTTCCATTTGTCTCTTTTTTATAATTTCTACTTTTCTGCTGAGAATTTCTATCTTTGAATTCATTTCAAGAGTGTTTACCATCATTCATGATGTATGGTTATTATAGCTAATTTAAATCTTTCTCTGATAATTCCAACATCTGGGTCATTCTATGTTGCCCTCTGTTGATTCTGTTGGTTATTGTCTCCTGGGTTTTTGTGGGTTGTTTTTGTTTTTGTTTGCATACTGGTCATGTTTTTGGATTCTTTGTATTTTGAGTAATTTTGGATTCTATAATGAGCAATTTTGACTATTTGGGTCCTGTTAAAAGCCTCTGGAGAATGTGAATTTTTTTTCAAGCGGACAATAAACCTGGGTTGTTCTGAACCACAAAGTCTATCTTGCCTTTAGTGGGTGTTAGTCCCAATATCAGCTCATTTTTAAAGTCTCACCATGTTTGGGTGTGCCTGGTGAAGACCCAGAAGTTAGCCTTGGATCTGGTCAGTTTTGTACACGGCAGTTTATTTCTTGAAGTCTTTGTAGTGTTTCTTTGGGTCTGGTCTACATGTGCCCAACTTGGAGGTGAGCCTGGACTCAATGTTAGTTTGTGAAGAGAATTAGGGATCCTCATCTCTAGTCTCTCCTCTCTGGGATTTCTACCACACTCTGCTTCACAGTGGCCAGTTTTCTCCAGTTCCTCTGGCCAGAAAGATAGCGCACTAGCCTCCTGTTCTTTTGTGCAGTTCCACATAACTGGTGCTGCCTTAAGAATGAAGAAGAGGGGACAGCCCTGTGGCGCAGCTGTTAAGTTCACACTTTCCGCTTCTCAGCGGCCCGGGGTTTGTTGGTTCGGATCCCGGGTGCCAACATGGCACCGCTTGGCACGCCATGCTGTGGTAGGCGTCCCACATATAAAGTAGAGGAAGATGGGCATGGATGTTAGCTCAGGGCCAGGCAAAAAGAGGAGGACTGGCAGTAGTTAGCTTAGGGCTAATCTTCCTCAAAAAAAAAAAAAAAGAATGAAGAAGAGAGGGAAAGAAAGGAGAAAAAAAGACGGAGATTCCCTTACATGCTTTGGACAACAGGGGCCCCTTTTCCCAGTTCCTTTTCCTCAGAACTCAGTCTTCCCTTGGGGTTAAAGTTGGCTTCATCACAGTGGTGGCAGTGTAGTGCCATGTCTGAGGCTGGCCCTGAGCCAGGACTGGAACAGAAAAAATATAAAAAACAGAAAAAGAAAAGGGGGAATTTCCCCCCACACTCTCTGGAATGTGAGGATCCCTTTTCCCAGGCCTCCGGAAAGTGATGATTTCTCCCAGAGTTTTTCTGTCAGCACTTGCTGCCTCGTTGCACATGTCAGCCTGCCCCAAGTTCAAATCTAGGGAGTCAACAGAGGAAAAATAAACAAAAACGTGAAACTCCTCCTCACTGTATGTTGTAAACCAAGTTTTGACTTCAGTCCCCGTTTCTCGCACGACCGTTTCCCCTTCTGAGCCCTCGGCTGGCTGCGTGGGCCGCCCGGAGTCAGTTGTGATCAGTGGGAGAGAGAGGCTGCAGTCCACACCCTCCAGCTTGGCCAGCACAGAGATTTCAGCAACAAACACTTCTTTACCCAATCAACAAACAGCAGTTTAGTTGGCTTGCTAACACACGTATATCAATGAAGAAATTAGCAATGACTTGATTATTGAATACTAGTTTCCCAGGACATTTGCCTGTAGGACAAAAAGACAACATGAATTAAGCGATACTGCGCTCATAAAACCACGAAGGTGGATGTGGGCAAACCATCAGAGGAAGCGGTGAGCAGTTGCCAAGTTCTGTCAACTTTATAGAATTAGTTCTCTTGTTTTTTTGTTTTGCGACAATTCATATCCTGCACCTTTTTTTAATATATAAAAATATTGATACACTTCTGCTCAAATAAGTTATTTCTCCCATCTCCACAGACCCTTTTGGCAGCAATAAGAAGTCCTCTTGCCAAAGCAAATAGAGTAGGGTGAGGGAGCACATAAAGAAAGGGGCAAAGGCACTTAACACATGTCAAAGTGAGCGCTGCCCCTCCAAATGAGTCTTTAACCGAAAAAGGAGGCCCTGAATATGCTGAAAACATTATTAAGAGATCACCCATTTCCATACTTTAGGACAATAAAACTGAAATCAAGGGAGGTGAGGTGCTTTGTTCAAGGCCAACCATCTGTCTCCTTGTTGCTCCTGTTTCAGAATTTGGCATAGCAGTTACAGACGGAGTGGTTCATTTCGAGAAACATTGCTTTGCGATTTGAAAGTTTGTAGATTACAAATCTTTTGCAACGCTGAGCAGACAGGATGGAAAATAGTAGGGTAGAGGCACAAGAGGATGAAAGAGGAGAGAAGATGGAGTCCTAAAAAAAAGGATGAGGAGATGCAGAAAAGATCTGTCCTTGTGGCGGCATTGCTTTCGGTCCCGTGGCCAACTCTATTGAGAACAAAATATTTTTTGCATTCGGGAGAAAACTCACATAAGAATAATATACATCAATGGTTGCACCCACTTAAAAGCCATTTGCCAATTAAAAAGTATTTAATTTGTCTTATTTCTCTCAAGCAGTACCCCAAAATCTAACCTTCTTTATCCACTTCCCGGTGACTTGGACAGATCATTTCTAGCCGATGGCTTTATACCTGCCTTAAATTTCTATTGCTGGGAAAGGAGAAGAAAACAGCTATTTTGAAGAAAACTGGCAGATTCTGCCACAGTAATTTTCGTTGAGGGGTTTTTGTTACAATACCTGTCAAGCAACATCTGTCCTCAAACAGACCTGGTGGGTATTTCATTACAAGCATTCGTTGGATGGTAAGTCCCTGGGCTTTACAGGATAATGCAGATATCTTGTTTTAAAAATTGTAGAGAAGTTGAGCTTTTGATTAGGAATTCTGTCTTAAACTCACGAAATGGCAGTATTCATACTTTATTAAAGAGGCAACCAATTTTTGCTAATTTGTACTTAAGGGAGCAAGAAATGATGAAATAAAGAATATTTCTTTATTCTTTATTTTCTCTCATTAAACTGAGGCTTGCACTGGACACGCTGGGAAGAATCTCTGGGTTCATAGCAGCCTGAGGCATCATTTATAGCAAGATCTTTCCTAAAGAAATTCACATAATGTACGAAATTCCAAGAAAAGGGCATTGAGGTGTTTAGTTTGTTATGACCCTTGGTGTTTAATACTCTGGATAAAACTGCTGAAAGTAAATTATTTCTCTTAGTTTACTAAACTAATAAATTGAAGTTTTACACATGAGTAGATACTCTTAAGGCATAAAAAGCTATAAGGTTAAAATTCAACAATAAGAAAACAAACAACCTGATTAAAAAATGGACCAAAGACCCAACTGACTCCTGAGTCTATCCCTTCCAGCCTGACTTCAGTCCTGCCCTGGCAAGGTCACCCAGCCTGGTCGCCGTCTGTTCAGGTCTCTGCTTTCACTCACCTGTCCCTACTACCTGAATGTCTCTCTTCCTCTCTTTACCTGGCTTCCTTCATCTTTTAGTTCAAGTCTAAGTTCAGCCTTGTCTCTTCCGGCAAACCTCCCCTTGTCCCTGCCTTAGTTCCACCCCGGATCTCCTCCCCGGGAACTGAACTTTGGTCCTGCAGTTATCATCGCATGTTGACAGACGTCCAAGAGTGCCTCCACCACAACACGATAAGCTCCCAGAGAGAGAACCCCTGCCTTTTCACCTGTGGGATCCCTGGTACCAGTACCACACTCAGCACATGCTACGCATTCTAAAATGTTTATTTAGCAAACACAATAGGAGTGATAATTGGTGCTTTCACTCACCTGTGCCTTCAGGTTTGTGTTTTCTTAATATCTCAAACCTTTGCTTTGATGAGACAAAACTATTTCCTACTATTGAATGATCCTTTTGGTTCACAATAAAATTTGCAGCTCAAGCACAGTTTGCAAAGACTAATATCTTGTAGACAAGAGTCTCTGTCACAGTTGGTTTACTTCTTAATGAGCATGTTTCTTAATCCAGTGTGACTGCTGTCCTGCCTATTAGAGTTGCCTTGTACCAAATCAATAAAAGAGAATTCAAGGAAAGGGCAAATAATCCTGGTGGTAGTTACAGCACTGTTTCATGATGAGAAAACAAGATTGGAAGGGTTAATCACTGAATGGATTTAAAGTGCAAGATATTCTTAATCGTTGTTACTTTATAAATGAAGTGGACAATGCTTAGGTCACAAGTCAACTTTCACCCTTGTGAATTAGTGAAGGTAAAGCAAAATGAAGGGTGAACAATCCTTAGATGCCAGCTCAGAACATCTCAGTAACAGTAAGTGCTTCTCTCTGGGCATAATAGAGCAGGTTTCCCTTCAGCCGTATGAATCAAGCTTTGCAAAATAATGAATCTTTGAGCTTTGCCTGGCCTCACCCCATACGTCACTGCCCACAAGCTTCTGACTAAACAAGCCTTTCTATGTAAAACTTGGCTGCACTTTAGTAGCAGGACCTGAACCAAAAACAGGACTATACACGGACGAACTTTTGAATACTATTAATAGTTGGAAATTTCAAAATTCAAAAATCAAATATTAGATGGAGCAAAGTGATGGAATCATAGTCTTTATTGAAAGTGTTTCCCAGAATCTCCTCGGCCCAAGATGGTGGTGGGCCTGCAAAATCATAGATCCAAGAATGATTAAAAACAAACAAACAACAAAAAACAGAGGAGGTGTAGCTGTGCGAAGAGAAGCAGGTGTAGGAACCCTGGGGCTCTGGGAAGAGAGACGGAGAGAGAAGGTGCAGGACTTCCGTGTGCCCTTGAGGCTGGACGGGATGAGTTTCCCAAGATTCTCCTACCTTTTTGCAGTAAACCCCCTTAATTCTACTCATGCTTTTTTAATTTCTGTTACTTATAACAAAATATACCCTAAGGTCACATTGCAACAATGTCTCAATAATGTAGCATAATCAAATGCCACATGCACCACATACAGAGCTCAATTTTTTAATAGAAATCTATAATTTTAATCTAACCAAAAATTTATAGATTTTCAGTAATAATTTTTCATTTCTGTTACACAGTTACAAAGGTAATTTGTGTACAGATACTCACTGTAGACAAAAACCTAAAAGATACAGAAACACATAGAAAAACTGTGAATGCCAATATTCCTCCACTTCCTCACCACAGACTGGGGACCCCATGGCCTCCCCAGAGGCAGACACTAATGACCTTTCTGATCTGACATATGCCTCTACATACATAAAAGCCATCTATTTCTTGACATAAGCAAGATAATACTATATTTATTCTTTTGCAGCTTGCTTTTTTGCAATCATTAATATGTCTCAGATATATTTATCAGTCCATTTAGAACTTCCTGATGCTTTTAACAGTTCTGTGTCATGTATAGTATTGACAATTATATCCTTAATTATACTTATCGTTATTACCTCTTCCTTATTGATGGTTGTTTCTAGTTTTACACTATTTAAAATTGTGGTGTAATGATTTATACATCAATTACTGTGCATACGGCTGAGTATTTCTGGAGGGTAGATGCCAAGGAAGAGAATTGCTGAGTCAGCTTTCAGAGATATTTCCATCCTACCCCAATATATAAGAGAACATATTTCTCCTACATTCCAACTGATACTACACACTAGATATTAGTAACCTTTTGATGAAAAAATTGGTAAAATTTTTACCAATCTAGTGGGTGAAAAATGTTCTTATAATTCAAAGAGCAAGCACATAGTGAATTTTTAAATTTTTATTTAATTTACTTTCGAGTATCTAATTTCAAATACATGGTTTCATTCATACTGGGAACTCAAATATGAAATTTCAACCATGTCTGAGAAAAATCAGTATGTAAACTATTACATTATAGTTAATATATATAAAAAAATAATAAACCCATGGACATTTCTTATAAGTAAACTTGACATGTAGATAAATACATTGCTAACATTTCTATATATCAATATTTTATAAGCATCTGCTGTTTTCCATAATGTAACAAAGGTTAGTGCATGAGGTGACTTAAAAGGCAAAAAAATATATATATATATTTTTAGTTCAATGTGCTCCTGTCCATTACACTAGCAATGTGTGCCCACTGCCTCTTCCCTGGCCGTCTCTGCCCTTGTGAGGAGGGGATATGAGTGCAAATGGCCCCACAATGACCATGGGCCCTTCCCCACTCCCCACGGTAGAACAGGACTCAAAAGCAAAACTAAGAAGGCAATGACACAATGACTGATTTCTCTAAGGTCTAAGTCATTCTCATTTCTTTTTTCAAATTTCTTTAAATTTTAAGACAAGGAAAGAAAGAAACTAAAGCAGAATTCAAAGCAAACTCTGTTTACCAGGAAATAATGTCCTTTGGTCTCTCCAGAGTGAGTCATACAATCAGAGTCGAATGCAGTGGAGGACTAAGAGTGTGGGTTGGTCCTACGGTCAGACCATCTGGGTTTGAATCTGAAGGTCACCTCTTACCCTGGGCGAATCACTCTCCCCAGTCTAAGCTTCCTAAAATGGAGAGAATAACAGTAAGGACTCCATAGAATGGTTGGGATTGTGTGAGAATTGAATGTAGTAATCCTTGTAAACTTCTCAGCCTCTGTCTGGTCCTACCTAAAAGTATCTAAATTTCACTGGAGTGCAAGAGTGATTCCATGTTTTACAGGCAGGCTCTATGTGTCCTAAGGTGAGAGGGTCTCCCCAAAAGGCTATGAAAGTATAGGGGAATGAGATGCCTCTACCGGGGCTGGATACAGTGCTATGAGCAAAGCTGGAGTAGGCAAGGTGAGAACATAAAGCATGAAGGGATTGTAGGAAACTGGAGCAGACTGCTCTAGAAGCAAGGAGGTGAATGAGACAGGAGAGTAAGAGAAGGCGGGCATGGCAACAATTGGCCTGGAGCCCAGATAGTTCCCCACTAGATGCAGAAGGTACCTACCTGCATCAAAACATTCAACTGGGCAACTGGCTATGGTGATGCTGGTCCTGCCTCAGGGTATTCCTGCCTAGTCTTTAAAGGATCCTAGCTCCCTGAATAGTGATCTCAAGAAGAAGTAGCCGTAGGGCCCAGAGAAATTCAGGCCTCTCCTTAAGCATTCTCCAGTCCATTCATTCATTCAGTCAATATTTACTGAACTTCTACCAGGGGCCAAGCACTGGGTTAAATGCCAAGGGTACCGTGGGTATAAACTGGTGAACCGATAAGTGAATACATAATCACAAACTGTGAATGGTCCTATGGAGGAAAAGAAAAGAATAGGTTGCTAGGTTAGTGATGATATAGGGGGACAGGGTTAGAGAAGGCTTCTCTGAGGAAGTGACATTCAAGCTGAGAACGAACAGATAGACGAGAATTGGGCAGAGTTGGAAGAAGAGCTTCCATGAAGAGGAGACATCAGGTACAAAGATCCTAAAGTAGGAACAAACAATCCAAGAACTGAAAGTAGATTGGAGTGTAATGTGCCAGGGCACCAGAGGCTCAAGATGAAGTTGGAGAAGTTGGCAAGACCAGATAGTACTGGGCATTATAGGCCATTGCCGCAGGTTGAGCTCTGAGATGGAGCTTAGCTGGCAGGCTGTTTGTTAAAGAGTTCCCTTTGGGTCAACACCGGCAGAAGAGGGGAAGGAAGCAAGCAAGATGGGGCAGAGCAAGAAGTGAGCTGGCACTCAGCCCAAATGACAGCTGCAGCCAATCCCATGTGGAGCTAGAATGGTCCTTTAGGATTGTTCAGAATTGGGGCTTGATGGCCAAACCTTTGTAGCCCTGCACTGACCTTTCATTGGATATGGACCACCCTGGGAAGGGCAGGACCTTGGGCAAAGCAGCTCCCTTCGCTGAGGCCATTCTTGAAGGGCTTTCAGCTGAAGGCATCTACCGACAGCATTCCCAGGAGCCAGGGCCACAGGTCCTTCCTTGAAGGGGGATCTGGGCAGGACACCCCAGTGTTTACCACAGCCATTGCCTTGGAAGTTGGGATTTTATTTGTATGCAGTGGGAAGCCTCCGAAGGAGGAGAGTGAGGTGAGTGGCATGACTCCACATGCATGAACAATATGGCTGCGGTGTGGAGACTGGGTGCGAGCAGTCAGAGGCTGTTGTCCAAGAGAGAGATGACGGAGGCTGGGACTAGAGTGGAGGGAGTGGAGATGGAGGGAAGCAGAGAGTTTCGAGATGTGTGGAAGAAGGAAAGAAAGGAATTGGCGAGGGAGGGCTTACATGAATGAGAAGAGGGCACTACCAAGAATGTGCCGTGGAGCCCGGGAGGTGTCACTGCAGCCCTGAGCTAGCGATCCTTTCAAGAAGCCATCTGGTGAGACAGTGCCACACCACGGCCCTGGGGAAAGGAAGTGATAAGTAGCAATGATGTGTTAACTGAAAAAGGAAAGTTAGTGCTTGACGATTTGTTTCAACTTATGTTGGAAAAAGTAAAGAAACTGGGAAAGACACATTCAGTTCAAACTTAGAAAAGATGAGGGAATTAAATTCTTCCATCAATATGAAATCCACTGACACCTTATGGGAGAAAAATGTGCAAAATCAAAGTTTATGCAAAAGAACCCAATATTCTTCAAAAGATAAATTTCATTAAGCTAAGTGGCTTTTGCAGGATATTGGAAAAACAGTCTGATTGTTTGGGGACACAGCTGTGAACTTGCTCTCTTTGAACAACAAATTAGATTTAATGTGGCCTTCCATTTGACACGAACATAAGGGGCCAGCAGTGGATTGATCCTCAAACAAGTGATCAAAGCAGCAGCTGGAAAAGGCAGCATCTCCTTTGGAGTAAAACTCTGCCAGAAAAAGACTTGTCCACGCATTATAGCTTACAAAAGTGAGGACAAAGTTACGTGTGGTTGTAAGGCACTTTTAATCATCCCCACTCTGAACCATAGCATTTTAGAGCTGGAAGGGACCTTTAGAGAACCCAGGATCCAATGATGCCGTTTTATGGATGGGAGGACTGAGACTCAGTGGTTGACTGACTTATAACCACACAGGAGATTTGTGACAGAGCATGGACTAGAATTCAGCTCTCTTACCGTGCATGTTTTCCACTCTACCCACTGCCCTTCAAATGATTAGAGACAGAAGAAAAGCTGCAGAGTAGAGCTCCCTGGCCAGTGATTCCTAGAAGTACGATTCTATCTCTTAGGATGTGACAAAGAGGGTTTGCTTATTATGACTTTTCACCGAAAGAAACTGCTTATCAAGTGAACAGAAACAATCCATGATATTTAATATATTATTCTCAAATGTGTCTTCCTCTTGAATGGAGACTCTGTTCACATTTTAAAATTTTCTTGAAAGCTCCCTCAAGCTTTAAAGGTGCCATTAGGATAGTGCTCACGCCCATGCATTTCCAACTTTCATACCGTCGATTTGCAGTGTCTTTCTTTTTCATAAAGGTCAGTGAACAAAAATTGCCTTCTGAAATGCAATCCTCTGGATTACAGTCCTTCTAGAGAAGTCTGCCTGATGTTCAAGTTATTGCACACACTGTGGAAACAATTCCTGACCCGGGAAAGAAATGGCATGTCACAGAGACCTTTTGTGTGATTCCTTTTGTTAATAGAACCAGTGAGCCTCAACTGAATTCAATCTTAAATTTCCAGAGCTACGACTGATGTCCACAGGGGAACGTGTACCCTTCTAGGATACTGTAAAACTTAAAATTGGTAACCTTTGTCCTTTTCCAGAATAACGGGAGGAAGCAGGAAACCTTTCTGCTTCCATTTATAGAAGGTCCCCTCCCCACATGTCTCCACACTGCACCTGAGAATATTTTCATGGGCATCACCAGACTTAGCAGGGAGAAAGGAGAGAGACAGAGTAGAGGGGAGGGGAGAAGAAGGAGAGAATAGCGAATACTTATGTACCAGCTCTCATTAAGCGTTTCCTTCATTATTTTCTCTTAGAGGCGACAAAGGATTTAGGGAATGTCCCATAAAAATTTATTTTTGTTGGTATGACAGAAAAATTCTCGAAAGCAAAAGTTCTGATAAATACCAAACAAACACAGTCACTCTGTACTCAGGACTTCCAGATCTTGAGGATCCAGCCAATATTTTACAAAATGTAGTTTGGTTCTCTTAAAATAAAAAAGATAATGACCATGTTCAATGAGCAGCCAAAGACTGAGAACACAAAGTATGAAACTAAATAAAATAATTTAAATAAAATGATTAGCATGGTACCTGGTACTTAGAAAGAGCTCAGTAAATAATAACTTATTATATTTGTGTAATGATACACTCCATAAAATTTACAACAAAATTAATTGGACACAAATTACCTATATATATAAATGTTAGTTCATGGTGTAATTAACCATAAATGATAAGTTCTCATAAATTCTTGTAATTAATCTCACCTTTACAGAACCAGACCTAGTTTTTTTCTTTCCTGTTTTAGAGCACTGCATCTTTATAATGGACCACTGTTTATGTTTTCCCTAGGTGCAGTTTAATTCTTTTTACAGTTTCCATAATTCCAGTCCTGGAAGCCACAGAGGCCAGATAATATTCTGCCGAGCAGGCACCCCTGCCTCCCTGCCTGGCCTTAGGCAAACATTCCCTGGGTCTCCTCTGGAAGGGGTCTGGTCTGGCACCTGAGGGCAGAGGTCTAAGGCTGCCGACTCTGGAGCACAGGCAGTGTAGAGCAGGCCAGCAGCACCCCACCAGAGAAAGGGCAGGTGTGAAGGGACTGGCCAGGGCAGAGAGATTCAGAGCCAGGGGTTGACGTGTTCTGGGGAGAGGGCAGAGTGACAGTCAACCCTGGACCCTGAGGGGTTTTGAGCAGAGGTGACTGGTAGGATGGGTGGATGGGACTCAGCTGGGCCAGGACTGGGCTCAGGCAGGGCAGGGGATGTCAACAAACCTTTTAATTTCTCAGCAGAAATCTTGGAGGCCAAGGGAGAGTAGGATGATATATTCAAAGTGCTGAAAGAAAAACCTCCAACCAAGAATACTTTAACCAGCAAAGCTGTCCTTCAGAAATGAAGGAGAGATAAAGACTTTCCCAGACAAACAAAAGCTAGGGGAGCCCACCACCACTAGACCTGCCTTACAAGAAATGCTAAAAAAGAATTCTTCAAACTGAAATGAAAGGACACTATTCAGTAACCTGAAAACATATGAAAATATAAAAGACACCAGTAAAGGTAAGTAAATAACCAAATTCAGAATACTCTAATACTGTAACATTACTGTGGTTGTTAATCACTTAACTGTAGCATAAAGGTTAAAGGACTAAAATATCAAAAATACCTTTAGCTGCAACCATTTGTTAATGGATACACAAAATAAACAATATAAAAAGATGTAAACTGTGACATCAAAAACAAAATGGAGGGGAGTAAAATGGTAGAGTTTTTGCATGAGATTGAAGTTAAGCTGTTACCAGATTAAAATAGACTTACAAGTCTAAGATGCTTTTATGTAAGCCTCATGGTAACCACAAAGCAAACGCCTGCAGTACATACTCACAAAAGATAAAGAGAGAGAGTCAAAGCATAATACTGCAGAAGATCATCAATTTACAAAGAAAGACAGAAAGAAAGGAAGAAAGGAACTACAAAGCATCCAGAAAACAATTAATAAGATGTCATTAGTAAGTCTTTTCTATCAACACTTACTTTAAATAAATAGATTAAGTTCTCTAATCAAAAGATATAGAATGGCTGAATGGATAAAAAGAAAAACAAAACTCAACTACATACTGCCTACAAAAGACGCACTTTAGCTTTAAGGAAACACACAAGCTTAAAGTGAGGGGCTGGAAAAAGATATTCCATGCAAATGGAAACCAAAAGACAGCAGGGGTAGCTACACTTACATCAAACAAAATAGACTTGAAGTCAAAAACTGTAACAAGAGACAAAGAAGGTCATTGCATAGTGATAATTATGTCAATTCATCAAAATGATATAAAAATTGTAAATATTTATGCACCCAACAGCAGAACATCTAAATATATTAGATCTGAAGGGAGAAACAGATAGCAATACAATAATAGTAGGAGACTTAAATACCCCACTTTCAACAATGGATAGGTCATCCACACAGAAAACTGATAACGAAATATTGGACTTGAAATACACATTAGAACAGATGGACCTGACAGACTTATACAAAAAGTTCTATCCAAAAGCAACAGAATACACATATTTCTCAAACACTTAAGGAATATTCTCCAGGATAGACCACATGTTAGGCCACATAAATAAGGCTTAACAAATTAAATAAGATTGAAATCACACTAAGCATCATTTCATACCATAAAGGTATGAAACTATAAATCAATAACAGGAGGAAAACTGGAGAATTCACGAATATGTGGAGATTAAACAAGATGCTAATACAACCAATGGGTCAAAGAAGAAATCAAAAGAGACATCAAAAAACAACTTGAAACAAACAAAAAGGGAAACACAATATACCAAAACTTATGGGATGCAGCAAAAGCAGTTCTAAGAGGGAATTTTATAGCATTAAAAGCCTAGATTAAGAAAAAAGAAAGTTCTCAAATAAACAATCTAACTTTACATCTCAAGGGACTAGAAAAAGAAGGACAAATAAAGACCAACGCTAGAAGAAGGAAGGAAACAAGAAAACAAGTGGAAATAAATGAAATAGAGACTAGAAAGACAATGGAAAAGATTAATGAAACTAAGAGCTGATTTTTTAAAAAGATAAACAAAATCGACAGATCTTTATGTAGACTAACCAGAAAAAAAAGAGAGAAGATTCAAATAAAATCAGAAATGAAAGAGGAGACATTACAATTGATGCCACAGAAATACAAATGATCATTAAAAGACTCCATGAACAATTATATGCCAACAAATTGGATAACCTAGAAGACATCAATAAATTTCTAGAAACGTACATCCTACCAAGACTGAATCATGAAGAAAAACAAAATGTGAACAGACCAATACTGAGTGAGGATATTGAATCAATATTCAAAACCTCCCCAAAAAAGAAAACCCCAGGATCTGATGACTTACCGATGAATTCTACCAAACATTTAAAGAAAAACTAAAACCAATCCTTCTCAAACTCTTTCCAAAAACTGGAAAGGAAGAAAGACTTTCAAATTCATTTTATGAAGACAGCATTACCCTGATACCAAAACCAGACAAGGCTACTACAAGAAAAGAAAATTACAGGCCAACATCCCTGATGAACATAGATGCAAAAATCCTCAACAAAATATTAGCAAACTGAATTCAACAGCATATTAAAAAGATCACACACCATGATCAAGCGAGATTTATTCCTGGGATGCAAGGATGGTTCAACATACACAAATCAATCAATATGACACACCACATTAAAAGAATGAAGAATAAAAATCATATAATCATCTCAATAGATGCAGAAAAAGCATTTGACAAAATTCAACATCCTTTCATGAGTAAAACTCTCAACAAATTATGTATAGATAGAATGTACTTCAACAGCAGATGAAACCATCAACAAAATAAAAAGGCAATGAGAGTAGCGAGAGTAGGCATCCTTGATAGTGGATGCCCAATATTCAATATAATACCAGAAGTCTGAGCCAGAGTAATTAGGCAAGGAAAAGAAAAGGCATCCAAGTCAGAAAGAAATAAATAAATTTGTCTCTGTTTGCAGATGACATAATCTTGTATATGGAAAATCCTAAAGACTCCACCAAAAAACTATTAGAACTAATAAACAAATCCAGTAAAGTTACAGAATATAAAATCAATATATAAAAATCAGTTGTGTTTCTATACAATAACAATGAACCATCATAAAGAGAAAATAAGAAAACAATCCCATTTAAAATTGCATCAAAAAGAATAAAATGCTTAGGAATAAATTTAACAAAGGGGGTGAAATACCTATATACTGAAAATTATCAAACATTGATGAAATAAAGTGAGGAAGACACAAATAAAAGGAAAGATATCCTGTGCTCATGGATTGGAAGAATTAAAATTGTTAAAATGTCAATACTACCCAAAGTGATCTCCAGATTCAATGCAATCCCTATCAAAAGTCCAATGGCAATTTTTCACAGAAATAGAAGAAACAATCCTAAAATTCATATGGAACCACAAAGGACCCCAAGCAGCCAAAGCAATCTTGAGGAAGAAAAACAAAGCTGGAGACATCACACTTCTTGATTTCAAAGTATATTATAAAGCTATAGAAATTAAAACCATGTGGTGCTGGAAAATATACAGACTCATAGATCAAGGCAACAGAATAGAGTCAAGAAATAAACCCACCCATATACAGTCAACTAATCTTTGGCAAGAGCATCAAGAACATACAATGGAGAAAGGATAGTCTCTTGAATAAATAATGTTGGGGAAATGGGATATCCACATGCAAAAGAATGAAAGTGGACCACTATCTTACACCACTCACAAAAATTAACTCTAAATAGATTAAAGACTTAAATATAAGACCTGAAACCATAAAACTCTTAGAAGAAAACATAGGGAAAAATGCTCCCTGACATTGGTCTTGGCAATGATTTTTTGGGTATAACACCAAAAGCACAGGCAATGAAAGCAAAAATAAACAACTGGGACTACATTAAACTAAAAAGCTTCTGCACAGCAAAGGAAACAATGAACAAAACATAAAGGCAACCCACAGAATGGGGGAAAATATTTTCAAACCATGTATTTGATAAGGGGTTGAAATCCAAAATACACAAGCAACTTACACAACTCAATGGCAAAAAAACGAAAACCCAACTTAAAAATGGTCAAAGATGCTTTTCCAGAGAAGACATACACGTGGCCGACAGGTACGTGACAAGTTGTTCAACCACTAATCTTCAGGAAATGCAAATGAAAACCACAATGAGATATCACCTTACACCTGTTAGGATGGCTTCTCTCAAAAAGACAAGAGATAAGTGTTGGTGAGGATGTGGAGAAAAGGAAACTCCTGAACTCTGTGGGAATTTTGCTGGTGCAGCCATTATGGAAAACAGTATTGGGGTTCCTCAAAAAGTTGAAAACAGAACTACCATATGATCCAGCCACCCCCATCCTGGGCAAATGTCTGAAGGAAACGAAATCACTATCTGGAAGAGGTATCTGCACCCCATGTTCACGGCAGCATTATTCACAATAGCTCCAGGGGGCTCTGTGGACTCTCACTAACATCTGCCCAGACGCCTCAGCCATTCTGCGTCCACTCTATCGCTCCATGTCATGTTGGACCCTATTGCTTTTGCAGATGCTTGACGCCTGGCCTGGCTTCAATTAGAAAGCAAAGCACCGATCCTGCCTGCTGTCAGAAGCCCAAACCTACATTTAATTTGGCACACACACGTGCCTCTGAGCTTCCACCCTGGGCTCAGCTCCCCTTGGGAATCAGAGCACAGGACCCTTTTCCAGGCAGACTCAATGGTATCGAACTGCCCTGCCCTGCGACTCTCCGCTCCTCCCCTAATCTGTAGGATCCATAGCTCCTCTCCAACAGGAAGAACACGCCCTGACAGCCACACGCATTCCTTCCATCTAGTGTGTCGCAACAAAACTTTTATGCACTGAGCCCTTCAGGATCTTAGCTTTGATAGTCAAAATCAGCCTGTTGAAATCAAAACTCTTTAAAGCTATGAAGAGGCTCAAGACTTCGTTTTGAACTTCAAACCTGAGAATTAATTCCTTGTTTTTTCTCTATTATAACACTCCTTCCCAAAGGAAATTGAATGTAAATGGGGAGAGCCACGGGAATTTTAAAACAAACTAATAACAGGGTTTTTTTATGGTAAATATTTTAAACTGTTGTGCCCTACTCCTCAGCTGTGAGGATTGCTCACCAAAGGGTCTCCACCCTTTGCGGCTGTGCTCGCATCAGCTTGGCAAGAGCACAGTTTACATGTACGGCTCCGGCCCACATCAGCCTTTTTCTCTGTTTGTTACCAATGTCTGGTTACATCAATGTGTGTTCATCACAGACATTTGGTCTCCATCATTAGCCAAGTGGCTTGGATTCAGAGGCTCCAGATCCACAGAGCATGCAGATAGAAGCAGCGCCAGCCCGTTCAGCATATTCCAGTACTCGCCAAGAAAGCTCTGGCACGAAGCAGGAAAAACAAAAATGGAAAATATGTACGTGTTTGAGAATTGTTAATTGGGTATCATTCTTTGAAGCAAATAAGAATGCAAAAATTCTTTATCAGTAGCAAAGCTCACTTGTTCTTTAACGTCAACTGAAATGCCACGAATCCTTCCTGTCTTTCCAAGAATGTTTTGTTATACTTGATAATCTTTTCATTGAAATTTACTAAAATAACTCTGAAAGAAACTTCTGTTATACAGCTGCAAGCCTTGGAGCAGACGTGCATTTGGGTAAGCTCAGTGGGGAGAATTTATTTCTGTGTCAAGCTACCCTGGCTTGTAATTCTTTTCCTAAATTCCATACAACTTTGGTTAAAGTGAATATTGCCATTTTCTATCAATCACAGTTAAATGAGATCTATATGGAGGTCATTTCAACCTGAAACTCAAAGAAGCCCCGATGTCAGTGTTGCAGTAATTTCAACATCCAGTAATTTGCAGAGTCGTTCTGTCTCTGGCTTAGATATGAGTCAAAGAAAGAAGAGGGTCAAAGAAACCCAAGTGATTCCTGGAAACCTAAGATTAAGAGGTCATTCGATACATTTGAAAGGTCTCATTTCCAACTCCCCAGGGGATGATAAATCATCTCGTTTAAAAAATCTATAGCCTTCTCAAATCACTTGTTCTAATAGTCTATGTTCTTTGTGTTTTTAAAAAGTCTTTCCTGTTTATGAAATTAATGTGGTTTTTTTTGTGTACATAATATAGAAAATAACAAAGAGGAACTCTCCCTCTCCACCCGCATGATACTGGCCCCCAGGGCTAATCGCTGAAATGCGGAGTCTGAGCGTTTTGAGTTCATGGGTGACTCAGATATACCTGCGGTTTATCTGTTCAGCTTTGGGGCTGCCCTTCAGTACCCGTTGGGGTGAAGATTTGGAAGCCCTCGGGAGCGAACTCTCCTGAAGGAGTGCCCATGAGGAGCCTGATCTGGGGAGAAAGCCCTTAGTTGTTGGAGGGCACGGGTGGTACTGCGTGCTGCGTACAGGGTGTCCTGGGCTTGCCCATTCCATTATGACCCGAGCCCTGTGATGGTGTGCGGGGAGGCTGTGAATAAACATTTAAAAGCAATTTCGCTACTCTCTGACACACTGGAGTCCAGACAACACCACCTTGAGAGGCCTTTACAGGTTATCACAAAGTAGAGAGAGGCATTCTTTCCTGGGGCCCAGAGATGGCTTGAGTGCATCTGTGATGAGCCGGGCAGAACAGGGTTCTGGACTCTGTGCCCATGGGGAGCAGCCCTGCTGGTGAGCACATGTAAGAACCTCCCACCTCCAGGACCCCAAGATCCATTTGGAACATGTTTTGTAAGGCGGTTACGCTCTACATCATGCAAGAAAGAGGCAGGGACGAGGAAATGGGGTTTTGCCGCCAGCGTGAACCCGTTAGTATCCACAGGAAGGGGAGGGCGATGAAAAACATTATTTTCAAGTGATAATTTTTCAAAATATGAGAATTTCATTTTCTGGGGTGTTTTGTATCGTGCTTTTTTCATTTAACACTGTGTAATGAACAATTTCCTACTTCACTGAACACTCTTCAAAACGCGTTTTTGGTTGTTTTCCAGCTCCTGGATTTCCAGTCTTGATTCAGGCCTCCGACACTCTTAAGTAAAGCAGCATGAAGTATCGGGAGGGAAACCAACCAGACTTTGAGTTAGAATATTTGGCTTTGAGTACCAGATCTATCACTTATTGCCTGCATTAGCAAGTCTTTCAGTTACTTAATCTATAAGAGAGGAAAAATAATACTTCACAGGACAAAATAAGGATTAGTGAAATATATGTAAAGTACAAATATTTTCAACATCTATTATTTATCTATGTTTTTATAAAACTTCGTACATTCCTTTATCACAGTCCATAGGGTTGTTTCCTCTCCCCTACCCCGCCTGCCTTGCCCCCAGACAATCTGGCTCATCACGCAGTCCAACCAATAACTCCTGCTGTTTTCTCATGTTGAGCAAAAAGAATGAACCAGTCCAAAGGGAATTCCGTGGAAAGCCTTGGGCTCGAGAGTTTACATTCTCACTCACGGTTGCATTCAACAAAGCCTTGGGGCCGGTGGGATCCCATCTGGATAGGAGAGAAAATCAAGAAATCTTGATTCTGCTGGCATATTTGATACTTCCCTGGCATCAAGCCATCAATGCAAATTCATTCTGCAGTGAATATCAGATTTCTGCGGTAAACGCTCCTTTAATGTTATTTCTCTTCTCGTTCCTTTTTTAACAGCATTCCAGGTACAGTGCATGCTGGGTAGGGCTCTACATCTAACTTCAGCATCTCAGAGGTTACAGACAGGCAGAGAAGGCAAAAATGCCACGCACGCCCGTCAGATACTCATGCTACTTTCCAGGGCCTAAAGCCTGTGTTTTTGTTGTCTTAAGTTTTTGTGTGTGTTGAGGGGGGAGGTTAATTGTCCTAGACAACGTTAAAAAGTCTAGTTTTTTCAATTATTTTATTGGGGTCAAACTCGTTTCTAATATTGTGTGATTTCAGGTCTACGTTATTATATATCAGTTTCTGTACAGACTGCATCGTGTTCACCACAAATAGCCTAATTTCTATCCATCACCGTATATATGAGCCCCTTTACCCCTTGTGCCCCACCCTCCAACCCCTCCCCTCTGGTAATGACTAATCTGTTCTCTTTGTCCATATTTGTTTATCTTCGACATATGAGTGAAGTCATACGGTGTTTGTCTTTCTCTGTCTGACTTATTTCACTTAACATCATACCCTCAAGGTCCATCCATGTTGTTGCAAATGGGATGATTTTGTGTTTTTAAAAAGCCTATTTTTTAAAAAATCTATCTTAATCTTTATCTTAAGCAGATGCTGAGACAAGGATTAAAGAGCTAACACTTTCACTGAGAGGTTAAAGAAAAACCTGTTTCTCTACTCACGGCATTTCTGACACCAAATGTGTGACTTTTCCATAGCAAGCAATTCTTCAATTTTCTGCAGACACCAATTGGGTGTCCTATAATTTAATTCATTCTAATACTAACTACCAAGAGTTAGTGCAGACCCCACAGGCCAAGGGCTCTGTGCCACAGACTGTTTCCCATCTCAGATGCCAGTTGCACGTCTGGACCTCCCGTACTTCTGACCGACTGGCTGTAAGTCAGGGGTTCCCACGACCCCCTCCATCGGGATCCATAAAATTTGCTAGAATGGCTCATAGAACCAGGAAAACACTTCACTTACTATCACCGGTTTATTACAAAAGCTGTGACTCAGGAAAAGCCACATGGAAGAGATGTGTAGGGCAAGATACGGGGAAGGGGCGTGGAGCTTCCATGCCACCTCCCCCACACACCTTCCCAGCACCTCCATGTTTACCAGCCCAGAAGCTCTTCAAACCCAGTGGTTTAGGGGTTTTTGTAAAGGCTTCATCACAGGGGCTGGACCCTGGCTGAGTGGTTAAGTTCGAGCTCTCTGCTTTGGCAGCCCTGGATTTGCTGGTTCAGATCCAGGGCGAGGACCTAGCACCACTCATCAAGCCATGCTGTAGTGGCATCCCACATAGATGAGCTAGAATGACCTACAACCAAGATATACAACTATGTACTAGGGCTTTGGGTAGAAAAGAAAAAAGAGGAAGATTGGCAACAGATGTTGGCTCAGGGCCAATCTTCCTCACCAAAAAAGCATTAAAAAAAAAAGGCTTCCTCACATAGGCATGATGCATTATTAGCTCAGTCTTTCTCCCCACTTCCCTCCCCAGAGGATGGGGGAGGGGGCTGAAAGTTCCAAGCTTCTACTCATGGCTTATCCAGGAAGCTATTCATGAAGCTATTCAGGAGGCCACTGAGAGTCACCTCATCAGAACAAAAGGTGCTGTAGGTCTTTACCACAACAGTAAGACTTCTTCTGTGTTTTGTATTTCAGTGGCATGTAGGCTACAAGTCCTATTCAAATACTCTAGCTTTTTGAGAAGAATCCAGAATTTTTTTTTCAAATGTTCAACTTACAGATGGCATTTCTAAGAGCTCTGTTCCTAAAACACAGGGCCAAGGATGGTTGTCAGTCCTGGTCTCCTCCAACTACTTTTGGACACATCCAAACTGCAATCCTGGAGCCTAGGAAGTCCCCAGAAAGTCCAGCAGGATCATTCCATCAGAAGATGGGGTCTGGAATCAGGCTTGCCATCCTATATACAGTGTGCGTGTAGTGAACTTGGGCACCCACCAGCCTTCAGAACTAGAGCCTCCCCCTGCCCCCCAAAACTGCTCCCAGTCTGCCTAATCCCTCCAAGGATTTCTAATTATCTGCCCACTTTCTAGCACCTGGACTTAAGCCCTTTATGAGCTCACTTGCCTGAGACCCTGAGAGGTACCTTGCTCTAATTTACACCATCCAGTGTGTTTGATCCTTTCCCCCAAATGTGATGGATTGTCTAGAAGCGTGATACTGTTACCTACGTGGTTTCAAGTGTGGTCGATTTCTGGAGACCCTGATTTATATCCTACTCACTGAGACTGGGGACTTTAACACTGACCAAACCCACTTTCACCCTGCTCTTTAGGATACTACGATTTGGGAAGCTCTGCTGGACTAGATTACTAGGCTGGGTCCAAGCACCTGATTTCTTTCTCCCCTGGGGCCATTCCTGTAGTCCAGCAAGCCTCACAGAAAACCTGGTTTGCACTGACTACACCCTGGATCAGAGCCATTCTTGGATTCTTGCCTTCATGGCTTCCAGGATATCCTAAATCAAATGCACTCTCCCGTCATATGGGAAAGAGAGAATTTGGCCAATTCAGAGTTTACTCCAACCCACCTGCCTTAATCCTCCTCTTGGGTAATGTAATCTCAGGATATAGTCCAAAAACTATTAAGTTAAAGTACATTACTTTGGCTGTATTCTGAAGTAATTCTGCAGAACTTTTATGTGGAAAACTTTAAAACAGACACCTGTTTGTTTTCTCTCTCCTCTTTGGCTGACTATTACTTAAGGGCAAGAGGAGAAATAATGGGGCCCTCCAGAGTCTTCATCCAGGGACCCCCACTGAACAAAGTCTAAGAAGTGAGATAAGGTAAAAACAAAAATGAGGTCACGGTTGATCATTTCCCACCTACTGTTGACACATGCCCCAACAGTTGCATCTTTTTTGACATTTTTCAGAGCCAAGAGATATGGTCTTTTTTCTATTCAGTGAGGAGATGAAACCGCTTTAAACATGAGAAAAGAAGATGGAATCAATCAAATATTTGTTGAGTCTACTACGTACCTTGCTTCCTTCATTCCACAGATATTTATGGAGCGCCTGCTCTGTGACAGTCGTCGTGCTCCGTAGGCTCCATCCTGGGATGCAGCAACACGCAATAGGGCATAATCCTACTGGTGTGGAGTTTCCTGGGCAGGACACACTTAGGCCAAGCTGAGGCAATTCTTACATCTGTGGATGGGTCATCCAGACTCCTCGGCATTCCGGTTGCTTGGTGGCGGCAGTGCTGGTGGTAGATTCTTTGTGATTTTACGTCTTTTGTGAGGGGGATGGGGGAAATAGGGACAATTTGACCACCTGTTGTTTTGGGAAGTTGAGAAGGATAAATGAAAATGATATAAGATATACTAACTACATGTTTAGGAGAGTGGTGTCACCAAGATGGCGACCCAGGTCATTCTTGGCTTTGCTCCCCTTCACAGAAAAGCAACTAAAAAGTATTTATGGACAAGACACCACTGAGAAAATCCTAGAGCATATTTAATGGTAGCTTGGGCTTACAGGAAAAAGGAGGCTAAAAATACAGGTCAAAACATGTGTTTATGCTACGCGTGCTCTCCCGCTTCTCCCACAGCAGTGTAAGGGAAAGAGACTGAAGTCAGAAACAATTTCACCACCCCACAGTCAGGTTAACCGTGACGCCACCAAGAACAAATCCTCCCTCCTCTGACTTTAGCCGGCTTGTTGTCTCCCGTCTTGCTGGCGTCTCTCTCCCACAGACACCATTTTCCAGTTCTCTCACTCCCACGGCGCATCAACAGAAATAGGAGCGTGTCCTAAGCAACTGCAATTAGCTAGTCACCGAGACGGTGCAGATCCATTCACCTCCCCTGTTTAGACAAAGTGACATTATAGCTACATCTGTGGTACCGGAGAAAAGTCACGCAGGAACACAGATGCCACTGCCCGCTCCAGATAGGAAGGACAATTCTTGAGTCCCGCCAAGGTAGCAGGGAGAGTGATCAGGACTCTGACACACATGGACAGGTCGTCGTTGGCAGCCCAATTTGGCCACGTCTTGCTGTGGTTAGCACTGCACTGTGGAAATTAGCATGGGCCCTTCGGAAAGAGGAATAGAGGGCTGGTCAGGAAAACTGATTCTGGAGCCAATTCTGCTGCTGCCCCACTTCTAAGTCTGCTTCTCTGCCAAATGAGGACAGTAATGTCCACTCTCTTACCTCCCAGCACAGGAATGAAAATCAGGTGGGATAATACATCAGCGTGATTTTGCAAACTGTAACACACGATGCCTATAGGAAGCATTAACAGCAAATGACGTTGTTGGACGTCAGAGAGGTTTTGAGTACAAAATGAGGCAGCTTCGTAGAAGTTTCTTATACAAGATGATATTGAAAATCTCTGCACTGCTGGAGAGGTTATCTAGAACTTGAAGAAGTATTGTTAGAGGCTGGTGGGACCACAACCACTGGCAACGATAAGTCTACAACATTGAAGGAGAGGACAAAAGGGGGACAAACGGAATTGTAGAAGGGCTGAGTGGTCTGCATAGCCAAATCCAAGTGTCCATGGAAGGAGAGGAAGGGAAACTGCTGATGAGTGAAATGCACAAACAAGCCCTGAGTCACCAGTCAGGTGAGAGTTCTCTCCCCAACCCCACAGCCAGAGGGGCTCACAGGTAACCAGGCCAAGGGAAGGATTTGGACCCATCACTTGCCTTGATTGTCTGGCACACACGCTAATTAGTAGAAATCATTGCTGGAAACAACGCAAACGTCTGTCAAATGATGAATGGGGAAATAAAATGTGGAACATTCATACAATGGAATATATTTTGGCCATAGAAAGGAATGAGGTACTGATACATGCTACAATGTGGATGAAACTTGAAAACATTACGCTGAGCAAAAGAAGTCAAACACTAAAGGCCACATATGTATAAGTCCATCTGTATAAAGTGTCCAGAATAGGCAAATCTATAGACACAGAAAATAGATTAGAGGTTGCTGAAAGAAGAGGGGAAATGCAGTAATGGGTAATCTTTTGGAGGTGATGAAAATTCTCTGAAATCAATTGCGTTTGCACATATCTGTGAATATACTAAAAACTCATGAAGTTTATACTTTAAATGAGTGAATTGTATGGTATACACCAAAAAGTTCCATAATGCTGTTATAAAAAAAAAGTCATGTTCCCTTTCTGACTCATTCCCAACTAATGCTCGCATTCTCTGGCGAGGCCAAGAGCATCACACAGTTAAATCCACCCTTTGCCAGGAATGCTCCTGCTAAGAGAGGAGAAGGAGCAGGGACCAGGCTATCTGCGTAGGGACAGGGCTCAGAGACGTTACGGCAGGCCCACGCTGGTGGTCCCTAGGCTAGGCTTCCTCAAGGCACCTTAATATTGTCTTCCTTCAAACCTACTAAATTAGAACAATTTAGATATTTGGCATCATCTGTTTTCCTTCCTAGTTTACTCAAAAAGTGAACCAACCAGCTGCCATACAAAACCTTGATGGCTTAAAGAAGATCTGTCTAGGTTAGGGCCAACCTTGGTCCCCCCGCCAACCCCAGAAACCACTAGCTGACATTTCTGCACAAACCCAGTTATCACCTTTGCTCCCACATCTACCAGATGACAAATGTCCCATCTACCCAAGATAAGTCCTTCCTGTTCCTCTCTTCCAGGGCTCTTTTCCTTCCTAGCACTTATCTGTTTTGTGTGGGTGTTTGCTTGTGTCTACCTCCTCCCTCAGCCTGCAGGTGTCACCGTGGTGTGGCACCCCTGATGGTGAAGCACATCACCATGGCCCTGCACCTGGCACAAGCCAGACTTTCTGCAAGCATGTGTTGAAGGAAAAACAGAACCCTGGGGTTCTGCTTTGGAGATGTGCCATGATCAAGACCACCTTGTTTCTTTCAGGTAATATTTCACAGTCAAAAGAGTTGGAGCTCCTCCACCTGTCTCCTTAAACCAAATTTGTAATGAGCATACCTTTTTCCCCAAGCATTTCTCCCTTTTGGGACCACCCCTCTTCTATGTGTATTGATGGGGTTAGCCATGTAGCCCTACACCTGGTTGATGGTGTGGTCAGGGGTTATATCATGGCCACTTTGATTGGTTCAAGGTTGGACATGTGACCAAAACTGAGTCACTCAGAATCCCCTTGAAACATCTCCACCAGCACTTTCAAGAAAGATGCTCTAAGACACGGTTTTTCCATCTCAGCCCTATTAACTTTTTGGTCAAGATAATTGTCTATGGGGGCATCTGTCCTATGCATTCTAGGATGCATATCAGCATTCCCAATAGATTCCAGTAATAAGCCCCAGTGGTGACAACCAAAAATGTTTCCAGGCATCACCAAAAAAAATCCCTTGGAGAGTGCAAAATTAACCCCAGTTAAGAACCACTGCTGTAAATGTGTCTATAGGACAAAATAAACTGAATTTGCCTGTATATTTATTTCCTGGGGCTCCCTGGAAGGAAGCTTCCATGGAGAAGCCACCTGTAGGAGAAGAGGAGGAGGCCAAGAGAAAAAGAGAAAGTAAGCTAAGAAATGGAGAAAGACCTAATGACATCTTTTAAATCTCACTTGGACTTGACTTTTAGGTTACCTGCAACTAAAGCAGACTCCTGACAAATATGTCCATATGTAACTATCTTCTCAAGTCAAGTATGACCCCAGTATCTCTTCCAAAACTACATTTGCCTATTCTAACCAAAGAAGGGGAGCTGGTCAAAAAGGCTCATGATCAACTGAAAACAAACAGATCACGAAAACCTTCTACTCATGCATGGAGGCATCTTGTACAACTTTTGTATTCTTCGTATCTTTTTTAGCACAGCGTGGGACACACAGTTATCATCCAAAAGTAGTTGAAAGATAGTGTGTTACTTTCCTAGGGCTTCCTTAACAAATTACCACAAACTGGATGGTTAAAACAATGGAAATTTATTCTCACACAGTTCCAGAGGCCAGAAGTCTGGAATCAAGGCGTCAGCAGGATTGGTTCCTTCCAGAAGCTCTAAGGGAGAATCTCTCCCATGCCTCTCTCTTAGCTTCTAGTGGTTGCCAGAAATCCTTGGCATTCCTTGGCTTATAGCTGCATCACTCTAATCTCTGCCTCACCTGGCCTTCTTCCCTATGTGTCCAGGTACATGAGTGTCCTCTCCTCTCATAAGAACTTCAGTCATTGGATTTAGGACCCACCCTGATCCAATATGACCTCGTCTTAACTTACATCTGCAAAGACCCTAATTCCAGATAAGGTCATATTCTGAGGTCCCAGGTGCATGCGAATTTGTGAGGGATGATATTCAATCCAGTACAGATGGCATAACAATACCTTATACTACAAAACTTCACAGCTGTCAAAGCATTTTCAAGAAAAGAAATAGAGCAGGCAGGCATACAAGTCACCTTTTTTCAAGGATGCCCTGAAGATAAGTGAAGAACTCTGAGCCCTGCAGAGCAAGCTAGAGAACCACCTTACAGCATCAACTGGGAGCCTGCAGACACGTTGCGTTGCCTGTCTGCAAACCACTATTCCTCTCTTTCATACGCTGCCTCAAATTTTATCTGCAGCCTCAGCCCGAGGATCTAAATGCTGGTTATATTGTTTCAAGAGCCATCTGAATTTCCATTTGGAATTCTCTCCAAAGCAATATAACACCATAGGCAGCCAAAGGAGCTGCTATTCCTTTTCCCCGTTTATGTTGCAATGTGGGTGTGCATTTCTTAATGCACATAATAATCAAACTGCTTACTAGATGATTTGCCCCGGAGGATAAGGACAAGGACTCCAGCAGAGCACTAGCAGCCAGAAGCTTGGCATTCGAGAGTGATTAGATATCGAGGGCCTTTGTTCTCATATGATCTCTACCAATGGCTCCTGCCTGGAAGCAAAGGAGAAAAGAGAAGGCAACTTTGCTTTGTTTCATGGCCAAGTCCTGGGGTGAAAAGATTCAACATCACTAGAGAATCCTGGAACATTCAAGAGTCCTTTAACATAAAAGAATTCTTGTGCTTTTGTGGTCATAATAGTGTACGGCAGGACTTGAGCCTAAGCTCTAGCTAAAAGCAGTGCCCCAGGACACATTTTGAAGCAGGGTCCTGCTCACCTCCACTTAGCATGGATAATCATTGGAAGGGCTGGGATTGTCTATAATCATTCTTGCCAGTAAGAAATAGGACTTGAATTTCAGTTGCAAAAGTGAGTTCTACGCCCTCTCTATTTACTCTCAGGATCTAGCCAACTCAGAATTTAACAGTTATAATTCTCCCTAAGATCTACTGTCTTCAGGTAACAAAGAGTTATTCATCATAGGCGGACCATAAATAGTACTTTAAATGGCGGATTTACTAAAATTGGTTTTCGCATCATAGACGTTAGCTCTGGTTATGTCTCCGTCTGCCTGGGAGAGGATGGTAGACGGGAACCATGCTCCCTCGGGATCCAGTGCTAGAAGTGATGGCTCCAACTAGGGGGACAGGAATTAAAGTCATTAAATTGTACAGATATGTGGATCACAGCTTGGGGTTTGGGGCTCCATTTACTGCTCACATGTACAGAGGACGACTTTGTCCTTGACATTCTGGACAGAGGGCAGCCCATCCTCACAGTTCTAATCAATCTGCACAAAGAGGATAAGAAGTCACAGGACACCCAGAGTCACTGGAGCATTTCATTAGCCTAAGCCCCTCACACAAACCACAGCCTCTCTTTTTCAGGACTGTGGCCCCTGGGATCCCAGATTCTAAGTAGTCCAGATCCAAAGTATCCCAAGGGCCCCCAGAGAGTGAGCTGGTACTCAACTTGCCTTCCAAAGACCTGTTTTGAGTAAACAAAATATCCTGGCCAAAAGAAATGATATTTTTATAGCCAGGAATTTAATCACCTGAAACAGGGGGGGAAAAGTCCATCTCCCCCTAATCTGAAAACATATCAAACTATCTGAGAACTATCAAAATTCCATCCCTAAGACGTGAAGAGCACAGATTTGGTCTTGAGCAGTAATGTGTAATTCATGCTTTAAGCATACATGTGTGCTTATGTAAACCCCTTTAATCATTCTCCCCAGAAGATTTTATTCCATGAACACGCCTTCCATAATACTGTGCTAATTCACAACTTTTTTTTCTTTGAATAAAAGAGGAATACAAGTAGAAAACTGAGTTGTAAACAAAAATTTAAATCTCAAAACAGACTTCTAAAGATAAAGTTGGTAATCCTACCTACCTTGTTGGCTTCATCTCCCACAATTCCTCTTAACATCTAGTCAGTTGGACTAGTTGCCACTCACAGATCCAAAAACCTTGCTCTCCTTGGTGACTTCTCTGTCTTTCCAGCAAGAATGTCTCTCTTCCTCTATCTTATTTACTTTCAGAGTCTTTCCACTGTGCCTTTCACAGGATAGGTTTGAAATAAATTTGTTGAATCAAATCTCAGTGTTAGAAGTTAGTCAAACCCGCAGAATCTAGAAGATTTTACAGACCTCATGATGGCATATTTGCATCATGAGAACAGACAACTCAATCTCTCAATCTCAAATCTAGAGTTTGAATAACAGACTCATGTGGTTAAACCTTTGCACTTCTCCAGTGCATTCCAAGATCTATCCTCACTGTGCCCTCTGCCCATCCCATCATCATAATAGCCTACGTTCCATAAGGAAAAGGGAGTACAGTACCAGGAGACATAAGAGCAACGAGCCTAACCTTTTCCCCTCATAAAGAAAGATGAGGCCTCAGGGGCTTCCCTCGTGATCTCGTGAGTCCTTGATTAACACCAACCAATTGGCAATTGAAAGTTTCCATAGATTAATGTGTTCTGATTTTTGGCCCAAAGGCTACTACTCAGAAGCTTAAACCTCTTATTCAATATCCAGGCTACACAGGAGTATAATCCAAATATCATTGGGAGTCTTCAGCCTTTTGAGATCCAGGTAAAATTGTCTAGTCTCATAGAGTTCCCTGGCCTTCAGGACTCTAATACTTCTCCAAGGCCACTGATTTGAGAGTGCCTGGTGTGCTCTCTCCACTTCCTCACCTGACACCTCAACACACTCACTCAACTTAGACAGGACATCAGTTCACCTGCTCATAAACTCACATATTCTTCCCAAAACATTCTTAATTTTTTTAACATCTGGGATTTCTAGGAAGGGTTCAGACTATGGATGGTACAAGAAAGTACTCTAGAAAACTCTTTTAGTCCTTCCTAGTCTAAAGTGTTCATGCTCACCTTTCCTCTCAGCGTTCATCTTTTGCAGCTTTCCCTCCTCCAAGACCAGGCCCTCATCCTTCCATCCTTCTCTTCTCGATCACCTCTTCTGTCACGAAAATGACAAATACAGTCCTCTCCTCACTCATGTGGGTGTGCCTTTCTTCCTCAAGTTCTGTCACCAGCTGACACCTAGACCTTTGGTGTCTCACCTTCTATCCTACACGCTTATCTGCGTATTTTTCCAAACATAATTCTCTCCCTAAGAGGAATTATCTTACCAGACCTATCAAGAAAGTACAAGTTTTTTCCCAACTTGTTTCAGAAGAAAAGAAAAGAATTATACATCTGACTGTCTAACTTTACTTACATCACATAAGGAGCCCAGAGTGTGTCCCAGGATAAAAGCATATGTGAGCTGTCAACTAGAACTCAGCATACTGAAGAGTACTAAAAACTGTATTTGAATGGAGTAAAAGGAAGAGGGACCACCTTGCAGGATGGATTTCAAACAGTCACCGTCTAAAGAACTCTCCCCTGTAAGATGTCAGCTCTCCACGACGGCTCACCACGATTCCACCTGAGCCGCCTCTTTCATAAACCTTCCCATCAAGTGGTCAGTTAGAGTAGTGACTGACAGGACACAAAACATAGCAAGACTCAGACCGGGGCCACGTGAAGATCCATGACACCGGAGAAGCAATGGGTCCCTTAGCCCCTGAAGAAGGGTTGGGGTTCTAAAGTAAGGCCAAAATCGAGTCTGAGGAACCAAAGAGGTGAAATGTTACGAAAGGCAGGGGAGAGCATTCTAAGATGGAAACGGAGGCCAAAGTTTAGGAGTCTGGGAAGCAGGGAAAGCGTAAGAAACAGGTGATCAACTTCCATTCCGGAGGTCAGGGTTTATCTGGCCCTAAGCTGTTTTTAATCCACCAGGGTGCTCAAGCCGGTCTGGCCTGCGACTTATTAAAGGTCCCTCCTGACATCAGACAGATGTCTGTAACACAACATCGGTGGGGCCAGCTCACGGTCTAGACACGGCCACAGGCCCAATAAAGACGAAAAGGGAGAAAGAAATCTATTCTACAATTCAATTATGCCGGTCAGAAGCACATTTCTTTCCCAAGCCACAAACACATTTACATAGTTTGAGATTGCAAGGCAGATACCTCAAAAATAAACTTCCGGAATGTAAGAAAATGGATTTTAAATTGCAGAGGTAACATTTCTATTTCATGCCATCTGTTGTAACTCAGATTTCCAGCAAATGGATTATTCGCCAGAAATTATGCCGAAAAAATGACATCAAAATTATGTTATAGAAAGCAATGTTATTAAAAAATGATAAGTAGATAACTTAAAAAGCACTGATAACCTATTTTTTTAGCTTAAAATTTACTTCTAGATTATTGATTATGCATCAGTGTTTTTGGATGAACCAAAATGATGACAAATTAAACTTTTTCCTGAAATAAGCCTAGAAACACGAGTGAATATTTTATCTATTTTACCAGTCTCCCAGCAATAGTACTAAGGTGTGGGCCTTTGCCTGAAGGACATTCTACTCTGCAGATTCCCTTTGGAATCTGAGACGGTGGATAACGGCAGCCAGCCAAGGACGAGACCTGGACGTCTCTGCGCTTCTCTACTACAGGCACAGGCAAACCCAGTGTTCAGATCAGATCAATAACCAATGTCTCAAAGTCCCCAGCTTTAATCATAATCAATACCAACTGCCGATTTGCATCAGAAAACAATTAGGACTCCCTAAATTAAGGCTGGTACAAGTACTTCAGAATCAGAAGGAATCAAAACATTTGGTGAACCATATGGTGTGGTTAAGAACAAGAAAAAGCAAAACACATAGGGTGAGTTATCCATCCTGAGCCTCCCCATCATCAACACAGCAGAGGAGAAAAGACTATTTCAGTGATGTCTTGACTCTACTATGTACACACGGCCAACCAGAAACAAAATGTAGGGCAGGCTTTCTTAGCATGATAGGAGGTGGTCCTGAGTGGTTTGTCCTTATTCACCTCTTCCAACACTGATGGAGAAGCTGTTGCCCCACTTCAACCTCAGACCTAGCCCCACCCACAGAGGGAGCAGGCCCCAAAGTCCAGGAAGTGAGTAGCAGTGGCATTGCAGCTAAGGGCAATTCCTGTGCTCGCTTTATTAGACATCACAGGGCCTCATGATGGGAGAGGTGCAAACTCTGGAGACCCCAACGCAGAGGACAGCACAGATACCCTCCTCTGAGCAGGAAAGCCAGCTGGTGGTACCTATCTGGCTATCGTTATCCAGACTTCACCTTTTCTGTCCTTTTTCCTTTCTTTCATCAGCGGTGGAATGATGGAAATTTATAGAAATAAGGAGTACGGGCATTTGGGATTTTATGTAAGTAAGATTAGCTTTGAAAGCTTCTAGCAGGTTGCCACATACTCTCAAAAGCAAGGGCTAGCCCTCTCCCCCACTCTGTCTAACCCAGGAGGAGAAGAAAGGTGAGCGGCCCTTACTGATTCTATAGCCTATCACTGCAGTGTGTGTATAACACAGATTTGCTACAATGGGAGGAGGCTCGCTAACACTCGCTCTCCCTCTGAACAAGTGTACCTGCTTTGCCAAACACTGCCCTAGGCCAGTGAAGGAGTCGTTGCATGCTCCTTGAGTGCTGACTTCATTTTCATATATAACTTAAAGTCTAAATTTTGGATAATTCTAGCATTAGCCAAAAAAACTGTGGCTCCCTTTAAATATAGCACATTGGAAAGACCATAGGAGGTCAGGCATTTGAGATTACATATTAAACCTGCAACTCCTTAACTGTATGATCTTGGGCAAGTCCCTGAACTTTCCAGGCCTTTCTTCCCCCAAAATTAGGGGGATTGGGATGGGTTAGTGATACTCAAGACTGACTGTGCTTTAGAAGCACCTGTGGAGCTCACAGAACCACAGATAGCACTGGGTGATCCAGACACTTCCCCCAGCGGCTCTGTAGCAGGCCCTTCAGATGAGCGTCAGATTTCCTGTCTGTTTACATCCTTGAACCCTATGATGACTGTGAAGTCAGTTCTTCTCTCAGCGTGTACTTATGCAGGGGCTGCTTTGTGCCAGGGCTTTAGGGCTGAATTGTGCCCCCGACCCCACAGTCATATGTTGAAATCCTAATCCTAGCACCTCAGAATGTGACTGTATTTGGAGATAGGGTCTTTAAAGAGGTAATTAAGTTAAAATGGTGGTTCAGAGGGGAAGGCAGTGTGTCACTTAGTTGTCTGTGCTAGAGTGGAGTGGGAAGAGGGCGTGGAAAGAATAGCCCTAAGAGACATTCCTTAGGAAAAAGAGGCAGAATCTGATGTCTGGAAACTTTCTTAAAAAGAAGAAGAGAGATGAGTTAAAGGAACTCGGAGCTCTCCTGCCTGGCCCATTCCATCCGCTCCTGGGAGTGATGGCGGCTGAGAGCTCTCAGCTGAGTCCCAACTCCTGGACTCGGCCTCGGCCAAATAGGGTTGAGGCACCCAAGGTCAAGCCCCTTTCCTGGGAGCAGCCCAAATCCAAAGACTTGTCCATGCAGATATCACAAAGATCCAAGACCTTCCCACCAACTGGGGACGACTCTGAAGGGTCCTTCCGGCATCAGAACTGCCCTGGGGTTGACTGAGGCTCTGTAAGTTCAACAGCTTACCCAGCCCTCTTTCCCTCGTTCTCCCACTGGTGTTGATCCCAAGAGCACTTCCCGTGGACTTTGTGCATGCGAATCTCCTTCCCAGAGTCTGCTTCTTGATGTCAAAAACTGTGAAGGGTCTGAGATTTCTATCCTACTTGCAAGATAACAAGTTCACCTGCCACAGGCTCGTAGATCTGGCAGAAGACGGGAGACTCCTAGGTCAAGGACAAAGAATGTTATGACTCGTGGCACAGCAGCCGGCATGAACTTCACGTTCAAATGGATTTTCTTTGCTCCACAAGTCCCTCAGGGTGATGCAGAACACACAGTGGGTTTGCGTCACAGCTTAGGAACCCTGAGCTAGGAAATTCCAATCTTTTAAGTGGGACAACTAGCAAGTCTGCCCACCCTTTGCCCCACAGAAAGACATTATCTTTATTATACTGGGCAGGAAACAAATCTGCCTTCTATCTGGGAGGCAGACACTGTCTCTATCTTTTAAGCCTGTTTGCCATACAAACATCCTTGAATAGAGGGTTCAGAACAAAAACTGATAGAAGATGTGCAGAAGTATGAAAGATGAGCTGCTCCCAACACTTAGAGAAGCGAGTCAATGCTACACCCAAGCGCGCGCACACTCCTGAAGCCATTATAATTTTAGCATTTGTGTCAATGTTATCTCTATTAATTTTCATAGAGTTGTGTCTGTTCATTTTCAATTATATATTGGGAGGTTGCCGTAGTCCTTTTTATTTTTAATTTAATTTTTACTTTTGCCAATTAAACAGATACATAATTTTAAAAATCAAATGGGAATAAAGAAGTCATAATGAAAAATATTTGCTCCCTACCCAATCACCATCACTGTTAATTCCTATTCCCCAGAAGTAACAGCTTTCAATCACTATCACCATTTCTTCTGGTTTCTACCTTAATATTTGTTAACAAACAAAAAACAGAAAACAAAAAAACTGATCATGTCATTTTTGTCTGTTCCTCGTAAATAGAATCTGCTGCCTTCCTAGGAGGCAAGGATTTAACTCTTACGTCAAACATCACGTACACACACTTCTCCTCCCCATCCTCTCAATATGAGTGTTTTAAATCATATTTTTAGCTAAATCTATATTCAATTTTCACTTTTATCATTAAATAAATATTATTCGCCAAGGAGTCAAATAGTATATTATGATCATATTTCCTTCCTTACTCACTTCTTTCCTGGAATTAGTTACTTCTTTTCCCCATTTGGTTTGAATCTCCAACTCCTTCCGCTGCCCTTGAACAGCTTCATAAAATGCCTCTCAATTCAATGGCCATGTGGTCAAAGCTGTCAGATAATCGGCCGGTCCAGTTTTCCTGAGGCAGCCCTCGGGAGCACTCCTGTAACACCCCTCCCGGTCCAGGCCAGCTATGCCACTGCTGTCCCTGGGATCCGGGGTGTTATCTGGGAGAATCTCCTCTGCCTCTCCCTCTCTCCCTCGTTTGGGTAAAGCAACTCTCCTCCAGTATATGCCCGGAAAATGGTGCAGAGAAGGTAAAGTTTGTAGACCTGGAGGTGTGAACACAGGGTTTTTTCTCTCCTGACACTTGAATAACAGTTTTTCTGGGTGTAAAATCTTGAAGAAATTATTACATCAACTTCTAGCTTCCAGAGTTTCTTTTAAGAAATTGGATATCTTCCTACTTAACCTTTTGTGCGCATTCTGTCTTATATCTCCGGGAGCATTTAGCATCTCTCTTCTCTCTGAAGAGCATCTTTGCTCACTCAGTGGGCTCTTTCCATCTGGAAATACATCCTTCAGTCTCAGGAAACGTACCTTGATGATTTTCTCCTCCTCTGGTTCTGGAATTCTATTAATTGAATATTGTACCTATTGGACCTATCTTTCAATTCTCTTATCTTTTCTTGACCATTTTGCATTTCTTACCTTTTCAATCTTTTGTTCTTTCTAGAAATGTCCTCATCTTTGTCTTCAAATCCCTCTCTTGAAGTTTAAATCTTTGTTCTTATATTTTTAAGTTCTAAGACTTTCTTCTTGTTCTCTGACTATGCTTTTTCTTTCTTTTCTCATAGCATTTTGCTCTTATTTCATGAATGCTGTATTTTCATCTTTCTGGAATTATCGTCAGTTATAGGTTGTTTATAGTTCCTCCTGCACTTACGTTGCCTTTTCCCCCAGTTTGTTGGTTTGGGCTTTGTATTCACATCAGAGGGTATCTTCAGATGTCGGGTGACCCTACACTGTCCATTGTGATCAATAGTGAGGATTAAAAGGCCAAGTGGAAGCTTTATATGAATGATCCAAATGTGTCAACAGGAGGACTTGACTGTTGTTGAATGCCTGGGGTCCTAGCTTTTCTTGGGAGGAAGTCCTGAATGTCAGTATCTGTAGGTACCTTTTTGTTTCTTGTTTTCAAGTCAGCAAGTTTCCCCAAATGAAACTCCTCCAGTCTCCCGTACCTGAGATGCTCAGGCTCCCAGAGCCCAGCAGAGGAAGGGATTGGGGGCCGGTATCACCATTCAACTCACGGACTTTCACTTAATCCCCTCACCCACCTTTAGTGCAGTGCCACACCCCTGTACCCATCTGTGCCTGGGATCCCTGAGACCTGACCTCAGATAACTCAGTGTCTCCAGAGAGTCACCTTCCAGCCTTCCGCTGTGGGCTGAGGCGGCTGTGTATGCTCTTGACTCACTGAGTGCATGCGGAGGAGGAACCTGGAAATCCAGCTGAGTTTCTAAAGGCTTTCGACCAGTTTTCGTTCTGGGTTCTGCCCTGGAATCTCACCTGCAGGAGTATCTGGGGTCTCCAGTTCCTGAGCCTTTCTAGGTTTCTGTGATTTGAAAACAACTTTCTTCTTACTGATTTCCCTGGCATGCTAAGTTATACATTTATCCATTTGCTTTCTGTATGCCAAAATTGTGTTCAGTATCTCTCCTTTGCTGTCATCCTTTCTCCAGTCTCATTGTTTTTGTAGTTTTCCACCGTTGTGTGTTCTTTGGCTGCTATTTTGACAGGGCTGGGGAGGGAGGAGAGCTGACGGACTCCTTCTATCCCGTGTCCCGTCAAGGCCTGGGAGGCCAACTTCTTTTCATTTCTCATGATCTCTAAGGTTTGAGATCGAGCCTTGGAGAGATTACTTACTAAGGCAAAAATTACTCATTAAACACCTACAACCTCCCAAAGATACAAAATCATTTTGTCTGGCTCAAAACACATACATAATTATGGCTTATGTAGAGAAAACAACTAACGATTATATAGGCTAGGAATAATAATAACACACTCAACTGCATTATACAAATAAATAACATATTGTTTGAAAATAGTCAAAGGAAGAAGAATAGAGACAAGAACAGGGTCTTCCTCATTGTGCGCCTCTCAGGGGAGCCCAGTGTGTGGTCCCTGCTGTGAGGGTGCTGGAGGGGGGCGGGGGGCGGGGAGCCGTCCTAAAGATCCCTGGAGCAGGCCGGGAGCTCCATCTCAGTGGGACATGTGTGGGAAATGGAATGAGTTTTGAAGACAAAACCTAAGAAGTGGGGAGCAGAAGCTTACGATAAGATAACCCACACATCTAAATTTTTTTAAAAAGGATTTACTAAGCAAATAAATAGTATAATTGTAGAAATGCTGCCTCCTTCTAAAGAAGGCCTTTAACAATAATTTCCATCTTCACACAATGATCTGCTCATTTTAAATATTTCTTTTCTCTTTCTTAAGATTTACTAACATATGCAACTCTATTCCCTGCTGTGTAAATCCAGTACAGTGTTACCAAAAGAAAATCATATTTCTTTAAATATGTTTGTTTCTTAGACTGCTTGTTAGCTCAAGCTCTCTCTGCTCTTCCATTTCCTGCCGAATAATAACCTTAAAGCCAGAAGCAGAATTGGAATTGTGAGGAGCAGAGGGGAAAGGTCGGGCAGTGGGGAAAGGTGAACGAAAGATGGGCTCAGAGAGTGACAAGGACACAAGGAGTGGAAAAGGACACAGACAGTGATTAATGTGGGAGGAGAATGTCGGAGCTGCCAGAGAAAGGGGACACCCGGAGAGGGCCAGGGTGAGCAGACAGACCACGTATGGGGCAGGGAGCTAGTGCGGCAGGAGACAGGGAACGACCTGAGGCCGACTCTCAGACGGAAACCCAAAGGCTGCCAGCTTTGTCCGTCACCCTCTGAGAACGCGTCTGTGGCCCGTGTGGGCTCCAGGGGTTCAGATTGGAGGAACACTGATTTATGAACCTGGAGTCTCATGAAATGTCTCTTAATTGTGAATTATCTTTGTAAAAAAAGGACTTTTACTTGATTTAAAAAAAGAGTTTTTGATTTTCATCACAATCAAAATACCAAATTTGAAGCATCTTACAGAACTCGAGGACCCAGACCCTGGGTTGGGAGCTGTGGTTGCAGAAGGCCGGTAAGATGGTGCACAGAAGTGTGGCCTAAGGAGGGCTCTGGTGTGAAGGCGGAGGACACAGCACATGCTGACCTTTAAGTGAAAACAGACCACTGGTGCTTCCTGGTGACTTGTTGCTTAGAAGAAGCAGAGAAGCTGGAGGGGCGGTGCGGGGGGCCATCGCGGGGAAGGGCAGCAGACGCACCCAAAAGGAATGGGGCTTCCTCTGCCGGTCTGGCAAAATCTCCGAAAAGTTGTCACTCATTCCTAAAATCATAGGCCAGAAAGTATTCTACAAGGTCATTTAAACTGGCCCTTTGCTTCAGATGACACGCAGCCAGACTCTCAGAATAAAGCCAAGTCACACCCAAGTTTCGGCTTTTCTGGGACCAGCAATGAAAACATCAGTTGTCACAGGTCAGTCAGCCAAACGGGAAAGTCAGCTTTCTTTACCACTCAGCAAACATCGTCATGAACACAGCTTCTCTAAAAGCCTCTGTTGAGAATGCCTGCATTTAACAAGAGAAATTCTGCCGCCTGAGGTGGTGAGTCAGAATGTCTACGCTGTCCTATTCTAATTGCAACCGGAAGCAGGACTGGGAGTTGCAGCACCATTGGTCCACCAACCACTCCCGCAGCCACGACCCCATGTGCTTTGGTCATGGAGCAGAGAACACTCAGTACGTGCTGATGCCCGCAGGGCACTGTGCGAAGGACACGTGCCATGGCTCTGGGGGAACCCAGCCTGAGACCTGCTCCTGGAGCCTGGCAGGCCCTTGCTGGAGCTCTGACTCTGCAACTTCCTAGCTTTGTGGCTCCAGAGGAAGTAGGAAGAGGAAGAAGAAGAAGAGGGTAAAGTAGGAAATAACAGTATCTGCCTCACAGGACTCCTGTGGGGGTAAAATGAAGTCATGTATGTAAAACACTTAGAAGAATACCTGGCAACTCCTCCAACACATGTCAAATGCCATCAGGATCTGCAACAGCAGCACCATTTCTCTATTAGGTGTTAGAATTTCTATCTAGGAGAATGCTATTGGATTCCAGGAGAATTCCTATCCTAGGAGGGACCCTATTATATTATGGCTGGGCCCCTTACCATTATTATTATCACTTTGTCCTCGTAATTACTCTGATGACTACCATTGAAATGGTAGAGAATCATAAGTCACAGCTGCCTGTGTTTGAGGTACATTCAGTGTGTGTGTGTGCATGTTTATTTTCCTAAAATAGCTGACAGGTATTAGCATTCATTCAACTATTAGATGAATTTGGACTTTAGAATCGGTGACTAAGTCCCTCTGATGTTCAGAAACAGCTCATGCTCACACGTGTCTTTAGACACGTGAGGCTGGCATTTTGGGGGAGTGGCAGGCTGCTGGTAACAGAGTTTGAAATAATCCTGCCTCCCCTGCCCATTTCCTTAAGTGCAGAGCCTCAAAGAAAGCAAGAGCTCTGAAGCAGCTGACTTTCTCCCCTTCCTTATGTAACGAAGGCAGCTCTTCTGCTCCCTAGAACGTTTAGCTTCTGTGCTCCCCTCAGTGGGCTTCTCCAGATCCATAATCAAGGCAAAACAGGAGTAAAATGAGGAAGGAGAAGAGGGTAAGAATGAGGAAGAAACAGTAATTTATATAACATGTTCATTGAGGACCTACTATGTGCTTAGCATTCAGAATGATACAGCTATCCTGAAGCAAGGATGTTGGGAGTTGAAAAAGAGCTAGCCTGGTCAGAGTCTGCTAGAGAAAGCTGAGCTTCCAGTACTCAAGTACTGTGAAGAAACCACATCCAGAAAGGCAAAAACAGGTTGAAGTTTGGGTGGCAGAATGAAGCATTCAGGATTCACACCCACGCATATATAATTGCAGGATTACGGCAAAGGTTCTATTGAAGGCACTGGAGGAAGGACGACCTTTTTCATAATGTTCCTGGGTCATTTGGACATCCTCATAAAACATTAATCTTGACCTCTACCTCACACTTTCTGCAAAAATCAGTTGCAGGTGGATTGTCAACTTAAATGTGAAAAGAATAAAGCTTCCAGAAGATAACTTAGAAGTGTATCTTGGTAACTTCAAGGTAAGCAAAGACTTCTTTTTTTTTTTTTGATTGGCACCTGAGCTAACATCTGTTGCCAATCTTTTTCTTCTTCCTCTTCTTCTTCTCCCCAAAGCCCCCAGTACATAGTTGTCGATTCTAGCTGTGAGAGCCTCTGGTTGTGCTGTGTGGGACGCCACCTCAGCATGGCCTGATGAGCGATGCCATGTCCGCGCCCAGGATCCGAACTGGTGAAACCCTGGGCCACTGAAGCGGAGCGCACGAACTTAACCACTCGGCCACGGGGCCGGACCCAAAAGAGTTCTTGAATAGGTCACGAAAAACTCTAACCTTAATGGAGAAGATGATAAACTGGACTACACTAAAATTAAGACTTCTACTTATCCAAAGACACCATTAGGACAGGGAGAAGATAAACCATAAAGTAGGAGAAAATATTTGCAATACATAAATCCAACAAGAGACTTAAACTCAAAATATATTTAAAAAATCTTAAAAATCAATAAGGAGACAGAAATTCAATTAAAAACAGACAAAACAATTGAACAGTCACTTCACAAAAGACGATTTCTAAATAATCAATAAATGAACGACAAGGTGCTCAACATGGCTAGTCCTGAGGGAAATGTGAATTAACAGCACAATGAGATACTATACCACGTCTCCACAAGTATGGCTACATTATAAAAACTGACAGGCACTGCTGATGGGAGCGTAAATTGGTGCCAGCACTTAGCAAAATTGTTTGGCAGCATCCACTGAAGTTGAGCATGGGGTACTCTATGACCTGGCAATTCATCTCCTGGGCATAGACTCAAACACGACTGCATGCATTGCATCGAGAAGACGCGGACAGTGATGCTCACAGTAGACCTAAACTGAAAACTACCCAGAGGTCCATCAACAGCAGGATGAATGAAAAATAAATTGTGGTCTACTTATGCAACAGAATACCACACAGTGAGGAGAATGAACACGTTTAGCACATAAGCATAATGTTTTGTGAAAGAAGTCAGCCAAACAGAGCACATGCTGTGTGATTCCATTCATATAAAGTTCAAAAACAGACACAACTAATCCATGCTGCTAGAAGTTACGATAGTGGTTACCCTCCAAGAGAAGTAGCTGGAAGAGGGCATGGGGCGGGGTGGCGGGGGGGGGGGGGGGGGTCCCAGGTACTGTAATGTTCTGTTCTTAATGGATGTTTTTCACTTTGTAACAATCATCAAGCTGTACATTTATGGCTTGTACACTTTTCCTTAAGCGTGTTATATCTCAACATGAGATTCATTAAATTTACACAAATAATAAAATAAAGTAATTCAGGATTAGCAGGGACAGGATTTGGAGCAAGGATAGCTCAGAAATAATCCTGGAGAAAGAACTGTGCATGCAGCCCTAAAGATGGCAGTGATAGCATGTAGGGGTAGGTGGTATCTATTATCTGAGTGGTGTAAGACTGTGTCAGGCTGACAAGAGGCCAGGTCAATCAAGCGGGGTACAAAGATGCAGGAAATTCCAAATTTCGATGATAATCCCATCTTGTGCTTGTGTGTCTGCAGGTGCACGTTGTGTGATTGTTGTTGCCGATTTTCCTGTTTTCCCAAAAACAGGTAAAAATTATTCAGAAGGCTGTGTGCGTTAGCTTTTCCAAGAAGGTTCCAACTTCATTTTCTGTTTGACTTTCACCAATGACTGAAGTTCCAGCTGCGCAACGCAGGCATCAGAGAACAAGGCATGTGAAGCATTTTGAGGGTGTAGTGCTCAGGACACTGGAAATTATACCACATAGCCCACCACCTGCTTGAATGATGAGTTTTGAAGATTCCAAAGAAGCATCATGGGGCCTGAGAGCTGAGTAGAATCTGTAGGATGACCAGAGCTGTCTTTAGACACGTAGATGGCTTCTGTATCGAATGGGCAGGGATTCCGCACAGCCCCAGAGGACGCTCTGGGAGAGAGATTTCAGCTCAAAGGAAGAAGGGGCTCTGCCAGGACCCCCTGAGTTGCCTGGATGATTTCAAGCACAGTGTAGACGAACACTCAGTGGGGATGCTGCGCTGGGGATTCAAGCGCCGCGGCTGTCGTTGGATGAGTCCCCCAGAGCAGAGGCCTCCGTGGGGGCAGTTTTGCCCCTTAGGAGTTTCAGCACTGTCTAGAGACATTTTTGGTGGTCACACCTTGGGGTGGTGGGGACTCCTGGCATCTAATGGGTAGAGGCCAGGGCTGCTGCAAAATAAACTACAAGGCACAGGACAGCACCCACACAATAAAGAATTATCTGGTCTAAAATGTCAGTGGTGCTGGAGTTGAGAGGGAAGGGGGATTTTCCAGGTAATCTCTAGAATTGGTTTTGCCACAAAGAGCCACACTTAGGAACGGTAAGCACTAAATTTCTTGCATGTGTCACAGCTCTAGGATAAACCAGTTATGTAAAATTTTCACATGCTGAGTCATGAATGCATTACAGATGCTCAAAATAGCCTTTATCCTATTGTTAATTTGCTCTTGTTGCCTTGAATTTCAAGCATTATTTAGCATCTTAAATGTCACAAGGGTTTTTTTATTATTGTTACTTCTAATTATGCTGTGAAGATCCCATACGGTCTGTATTCTGGAAGGAGGTGTGTTGTTGTGGAGTTCCACACAATATGTTTTAAGTTCATCATTTAGGTAAGTTTGCAACACAGTCAACACGCACACACCCACGCAGTTTTACACGGTGAGACAAAAATAACCAAGCCATCCACCCCATGAACAATCCCTCAACAATCGGAAAAGCCAGGTCTTCTTTGAACAGACATATTAGGCCATTATTCTCTGACATAAGGATGGTGCTTCTGTAGGATATTATTTAGCCATGTAAAAACAAAGTGCATTATTTGTTATTAGAGTTAAAATAGTCTCTAATTATGCACAGTGTGAAATCAATGACATAAAAGCAATTACGGTGCAATCAAGAAAAATGGCATTGTTGGCAGGTTCCACTTATCAGTCCTAAATTACCCCATTGACAAAAGTCAAGCATTTTTAGTGCTACTGCAAAGCCAATGAAATAGTCCATTCACATGGTCCCCTTTGGTGTCACTCAAAAGTTGTGCTCTCACCTGGGGGGTGTGATTAATTCACGGCGTTATTTTTCTGTTTGCATTCCCCAAGAAAAACCCTCAAGACTGGAGTTTATCTTCCCAAAGATGAGTAGAACCCTTACTCACTTGTGTTGTGTCTCAGTCCTTATTCATCAGAATCTGCATTTTCCTGCATATTCTTCCCTTATCAGAGGTCCTGGTAAACAACACCATTGTGAAAATGCCGTGGAGTAGAATGTTCAGACAACGCCCTGCTCCAGTTAATTCTATTCCCAGTTAACAGGGTAAACCAGAACTACACCTGAAAGAATTCAGTTTGTTGAAAACCTTTCTAAAATGTATTATGTACTTTTAAGGTTTAATAAGTATGCTAACAAAAATAACAGCTAACATTCTGTCGTGCTTACCACGGGCCAGTCACTGTGCTTTATATACATTAACTGATTTAACCTTCACTGTAAACAAGAAGCAAGCTACTGTATTTCTCTACATTTTACTGAGAAAATGATTAATTTCCTCAGATTAATTGATTTACCAAAGGTGAAGCCAGTGATAAACTCAAGCGAGGATTCGAACCCAGCACTCTGGCTTCACTCATATAACCACTACAGTACATGTATGGCGAGTGTAGGGTTCCTGTCTATGTGTAACAGCTTCTTAATGATTTAGTATCTTAGACTGTGTCAGGACCGCCATCACGGACGTGAATTCCCATGGAGGAACATGTGAATGAAGCAGGCGTGAGAGATGGGGTGAGGGATGGTGCCGGGGAAGGGAGGAGGTGGTGAGGGCCGGAGTTCAGTTGATTTGGTGGCTTTAAAAATTGTTGCAGTTTTCTCTCTGACAATAATACTAATTCAAATCAACATACAAGAATCAGTTGTGTTTCTATATGCTAACAACGAAATAGAAAGAGAAATCAAGAATGCAGTCCCATTTATAAGTGCAACAAAAAGAATAAAATGCCTAGGAGTAAATTTAACCAAGGAGGTGAAAGATCTGTACACTGAAAACTATAAAACATTGTTGAAGGAAATTGAAGAAGACATAATGAAATGGAGAGACATTCCATGCTCATGGACTGGAAGAATTAACCTGGTTAAAATGCCCATACTTCCTAAAGCAACCTACAGATTCAGTGCAATCCCTGTCAGAGTCCCAGTGACATTTTTCATGGAAATAGAACAAAGAATCCTAAAATTTATATGGAACAACAAAAGACCCTGAACAGCCAAAGCAATCCTCAGAAAAATAATACTAAAACATATTAATTGGGAGACATAATAAAAGTATAAATAGGAAATAATAAAAATTACCAGTTATTCCTGCTGTCAGTCATATTTTAAAGGATGTTTTGCCAGTCTTTTTCTATATCATATGGATGCACTAAAAAAATAAAGACGTGCTTGTTGGCCATCTGTCTATCTTCTTTGGGGAAATGTCTGTTCATATCTTGTGCCTATTTTTTTATTGGGTTGTTTGGGGTATGAGTTCTTTTTTTTTTTTTTTGAGGAAGATTGGCCCTGAGCTAACATCCGCCGCCAATCCTCCTCTTTTTGCTGAGGAAGGCTGGCCCTGAGCTAACATCTGTGCCCATCTTCCTCTACTTTATACGTAGGGTGCCTCCCACAGCGTGGCTTGATGAGCAGTGCCATGTCTGCATCTAGGAAGGAGCCGAACCAGTGAACCCCAGGCCACAGAAGTGGAACAAGCACGCTTAACTGCTGCGCCACCGGGTCAGCCCCAGTATGAGTTCTTTATATGTTTTGGAGATCAACTCCTTGTATGATAAATGATTTGCAAATATTTTCTCCCAGTTGGTGGGTTGTCTTTCCATTTTGTTCCTGGTTTTCTTTGCTTTGCAGAGTTTTTCAGTCTGATGTAATCCCATTTGTTAACTTTTTCTTTTGTTGTCCTTGCCCAAGCAGACATGGTATTCAAAAAGATGCTGCTGAGACCAATGTCAAAGGGTGTACTGCCTATATTTTGTTCTAGGAGAGCACGATGAAGTGTATTCTGAAGTTGTAAATAATAACGTACACCCGAAATTACAGTTATAAACCATTATGATCTCAATAAAATAAGTAAATAAACAAATAAAAGGGAAGAAAGACCTAAAAGTGATGTGGTCAGCAAAGCAATAAATTAAACTCGCCTGGTAGAGTTCGTTCTCCACGTCTGAATGTAAAAGAATACCTTCGTAAAAAGAAAAAGCCACAGGGGCCAGCCCCGTGGTCGAGCAGTTAAGTTCGCGCGCTCCACTTCAGCAGCCCAGGGTTTCGCTGGTTCGGATCCTGGGCGCGGACATGGCACCCTCATCAAGCCATGCTGAGGCGCGTCCCACACAGCACAACCATAGGCACTCACAACTAGAATACACAACCATGTGCTGGGGGAGCTTTGGGGAGAAGAAGAAGAAGGAAAAAAAAAAAAAGATTGGCAACAGATGTTAGCTCAGGTGCCAATCTTTAAAAAAAAAACCACAGTAGGAGAGACCAGTTCTGAAACACAAAAAGAGAGGTCACAGTTCCAAAACCCTGACTCCATCACACACACACAAAATTAAAGGTAGTTCATAGCATCGTGGGTAAGTGGATTCTCAAAAAGACAGACCTCTAAACCTCACACCACTAAGCTTCAGCTTCTTCATCTGCAAGATGGGCATAAGATTAGAATTTACACCCCTTGAAGCCTAGGGAGATGCTTCATGTAAAATACTAAGTATGACTCTTGGCATATAGCCAGCGCTCCACTACAGTTAGGGCTGTTGTTGGTGTCAGCCACATGTGGCACCTTCAAGTTGCCATCCCACTCAAGTCTTGACTGTGAATGTTTCTTCACTTTTATTAAGGATATTTAATAGTGCCTTAGAAATTTAATTTGTTTCTTTTTTTTGCAATTTTACATATACTGAAATGAATGTCCTCATAAATAAATCATTTTGTGGTCTTCTAATTTTTTTTCCTTAGGATAAAGTGCCAAAAGCTCAATGGCTGATTCCAAGGATATACATGTAAATAGTTTGAGAGTTTTAATGCATATTTCCAAATTGATTTCCAAAAGAGTATGCCACTTACACTATTATCTGGGATATGAAAATGAATCTGTGGAATTAAACTATTATGATTATTTCTAATATCTGTCTATTTAATTAGCTAAAAGGTAGTGACATTTTAATTAGGTTGATTTTTATACTAGTGGCTGCATTTTTTATGTGCCTGCTGAGCACTTGTACTTCTTTTGTGACCCCCCCATTCATGCCTTTGTCTGTGTTTCCACTGGGGCTGTAGCATCTTTCTCATTGTTTCATAGGCGTGCTTTCCATTTTCACTTACTGATTCATGCGTTCAACAAATATTTATTATTGGCACCTACTCTAGGCCAGGTTTATAAGCTTTGTTACATAGATTACAATATATTTTGTTTTCATTTGTTTTCCTAGTTTGTACATAATGACTTTGATGTACACATATTTTTAATTTTTTAGTAGCTATATCAATGCTCTCCTCTGGCTTCTGACTTTGGCACCAGGCTTTAAAAGGCCTTCCCCAGAGCTGTAGTATATATTCATGTGTGTCTTTCTAATTTTTTTACTTTTTTTGTTAGTTTGTTTGTTTGTTTTGGTGAGGAAGATTGGCCCTAACTAACATCCGTGCCAATCTCCCTCCATTTTGTATGTGGGATGCTGCCACAGCATGGCTGGATGAGTGGTGTGTAGGTCCGTGCCCGGGATCCAAACCAGTGAACCCAGGACCACCAAAGCAGAGTGCCAGAACTTAACAGCTGTGCCACTGGGCCAGCCCCACTTTCTAACTTTTTAATGATCTTATTTTCATATTTAAATATTTAAACTATCTGGAATTTATTTCACGGTAAGTTATGAAGTGGGAATCCAACATAACCATTTTTCTTTCTAAATGGCCAGTTGATTGGTACATTTTCTCTATGAGCTTCATTTCCCTAAATATCTGTATCAAATATGATATTCTTCTATTTACCAGGGTCTTTTTCTAGTTTGCCAATTCTCTTCTATTATCTACCTATACTTTCTTGTTCCAGTGTCTCACTGTTTTCATTATTTTATTTTTAAATTATATTTCAATATCTGGTTTCCCCTCCTTATATTGTTTTTCCCCAAAAATACTCTTCCAGGGGAACTTTAGAATAAGTTTTTGGAGGTATAAGAATAATCAAATTGGGGTTTTAATTGGAATTAATTTCAAGTTAGGTATAAGTTAATTTTGGAAGAATGTATTTCTTTGTAATTTTTATTCTTCTCTATACCAAACATGATGTCTATGTATTCAGGTCTTTTTTCATATTACCTAATAAATTTGGTAGGTGTTCTCATATTGGTCCAATACATTTCTTGTTAAGATTTTTCCAAGTTTTTTTTTATTGAAGTATAATTGACATATAACATTATATTAGTTTCAGGCATTCAACATAATGATTTGATATTTGTATATATTGCAAAATAATCACCAGATAAGTCTAGTTAACATCCATCGCCATACATAGTTACAAAATTTTTTTTCTTTTCTTTTCTTAAAGATTGGCACCTGGGCTAACAACCGTTGCCAATCTTCCTTTTTCTTTTCTTTTTTTTTTTCCTGCTTTATCTCCCCAACCACCCCTCCCGCCGCCGCCGCCGCCATACACACACACACACACACACACACACACACACAGTTGTATATCTTAGTTGCAGGTCCTTCTAGTTGTGGGATGTGGGACGCCGCCTCAACGTGGCCTGACGAGCGGTGCCATGTCTGTGCCCAGGATCCGAACCCTGGGTCACCGCAGCGGAGCGCGCAAACTTAACCACTCGGCCACAGAGCCGGCCCCTGCTGAGAGTTTTTAAAGTCTACTCTCAGCAACTTTCAAATACATAATACAGTATTAAGATTTTTTCAAGTGATTTGGTGTTTTTTTGTCTATCATGAATGAGATTTTCCCATTGTATTTTCTAATTGCTTGCTGTCAGCATATAACAAAACAATCTTATTTTTATATTTATTTTTTAACTGGCAACCTTAAGTAGTTTTTCCTTTACTTTTTGGAGTTTTGTAGGTAAACAGTCTTACCATTTTCAAATAAAAATTATTTTTATTTTCCAGTATTTATACTTCTTACTTCTTTTTCTCCCCTAATGATAGTAACAAAAGCTACCCAAAACCAGCAGTGCTTACATCAGGAGGCCTTGTCTTGTTCTCCTCATTGATTGCAATCCCCTCATTGTGTCAGTCCTGAGCAAGATGGTAGCTTTGGATTTTTTGATTTAAAAAAAAGCTTCCTTCCCTTCTGTTTTCATTAAGAACAGTTTAAACCAGAAATAGGCACTGAATTATAGAAAATGCCTTTTTTGCATCTATCTGGCTGATCATATACCTTTTTCTCTTTTGTCTTCTTATGGCATATTACATAAACACATTTCCTAATACTGAACCATCCTTTCAATTCTGAAATAAACCCCATCTAATCTTGGAATATTATTCTCATATTATGCTACTGAATCAATTTACTTTGTTTCTCACTTTTAAAATCTTTTTTTCTCACCTTTTAAAATCTGTATTTATATGAAGTTACTCTGTTGTTTCTTTTGTTATTTCCATCAGTTTGGGCATTAGGTTCATGCTAATCTTTTTAAATAAATGGAAAAGATTTCCACTTTTTTTTGTGCTCTACCACAGAATGAATAGAAGAAAAGTATCTATGTATAGATTTTTTTTTAATCTTTCAAAGTCAAAATATTTTCCAGGATATGTCCAGGTGTTGATGTTGCTTAATTTTACCAGAATTTACTGACCACTTTTAATCTGAAGACATTTGACATTTAATGTTTGTTCAGCTCCAGAAAGTTTTCTAACCTCTTTATTTCCTGCTTATTTTTCTCCTACATCTACTCTGTTCTTTTCTTTAGAATTTCCGTTATATGTATACAGGCCTACCTTGTTTCATTGCACTTCACTTTATTGCACTTTGCAAATATTGCTTTCATTACAAGACCCTCCACCAGCAAAAAGATTACAACTCACTGAGGGCTCAGACGACGGTTAGCATTTTTTAGCAAGAAAGTGTTTTTGTTTGTTTTTGGACGGAAGGATTTTCCCTGAGCTAACATCTGTTGCCAATCTTTCCTCTTTTTTTTCTTCTCCCCAAAGCCCCAAGCACGGTGGCATCTTCTAGCTGTAAGTCCTAGTTCTTCTATGTGGGCCGCCACCACAGCACGGCAACTGACAGACGGGTGGCGGGGTTCTGCCACCAGGAAGTGAACCTGGGCCATCAAAGAAGAGAGCACAGAACTTTAACCCCCCCAGGGCTGGCTCAGCAATAAGGTATCTTTTAATTAAGGTAGGCACATTGTTTTTGAGCGTATGCTATTGCACGCTTAACAAACTAGTACAGTGTAAAGATAACTTTCATATGCACTGGGAAACCAAAAATTTCGTGTGACTCACTTTAATGTGATATTCCCTTTACTGCAGTGGTCTGGAGCTGGACCTGCAATATCTCCGAGATATGCCTGTGTTACATCTCTGACTCAGTCCTTGATTACCTATTTTTCTGAATTTTTTCACATCCTTTCATCTCTTTATTTCTTGCCTCTGATTCCTGGGTGAATTCCAGGTGTTACCTTGGAGTATCCAGGCGTTATACTCCATTGAATGAATTTCCTGCAACAGCAAATCTGATCCTCACTTAGGTTTTAAATAATGGCAATCAATTGTTTTTCTTCTGTGCTCTCTTTTCTGACCTCAGACTGTTCTTTGTGACCACCTTGTTTATTTCCGTACACTTGACAATTTCCTATCTATTATGTTAAGATCACAAACTAAAAACTTGAAATGTTCCCCTCTATCTTAGACGGTGATGTAGATCATATGAAGACATTTGCTCCACTTCTTCCGCACAGCCTCCTCTTTTTAAACAGCAATATCTGATCGTATGGCTGATGGATTTGGCCTGTTTGCTCATCCTTAATGAGGCATCTGTACTTGGTCAATTCTGGGAATTGAGATGGATTCTGTCAAAGATTATTTGGATCTTTGTCCAAACTTTCAGATCCAGATAAAAAATGAAATGAAAGGTTTGGAATTAATGTAATTTTCCACTCAGAGTACAGAAACTGAGCAGCCTGGGTCACAGCCAGAGCTAAAGCCAGAGGCGGTCACACAGGAAGAGTGTCCCCAGGCTGGAGCTGAACTGTGTTTGTGGAGCGGCAGAAATTAGCTGCAGCAGTGCCCCCATCCCTCGTCGGGCAGGCTTGTCCTCATGAGGAGCCAGATGAGGCTCCTTGTCTGGAGAGACATCTGTGTTCAGTATAAGCCAAGAACAAAGCCAGCCCTGGCCCCACTAAGTGTGACACATCCCAGGGCACACGCCCTCAACCAGTGACCCCCTGCCAGGCCATCCTACCACGATCCTCCTAAATAAGCGGTGGCCAGGAAGTTCCACCCAGAACTGTGCTCCCGACGGCCCAGTGTGCAAGGGAAGAGCCTAAATTCCTAATGGTCCAGGGTTCACGTCAGTCCTACCTGCGCTGTAGCTCACAAACTGTCTGGCAAATTGGTACCACCTTCTCACATTGTCCATTATCAGTTTCAGATGTTTCTATTTGACTATTTTATCACTATTTAAGTGGAAATCTAGGGAAGTGGTGGACTTCCTGTCTGTGCTCCATAGTTTCTTACCCAGGAGTCCCTCAATTCCTTTCTAACCTGAGCTTTGCTAACAGGGATGGGGAGAAAGCCACATCAATTTCCGTTAAGAACATAGGGGAAAATTATCTTTTTTACTTAAGAAAACTAGCCACAGAATTTTTCTACTCTTAGTATGGTCATCTTTACAAGATATTTTTCTTTGTTTCTTTCTCTTTTCTTGAGAGAAATAATGCAGAAAAACTCAGATAATGGTTGTAGTGGGAACTGCGCAGACCTTTCTGATTTACTGGACGTGCTGAAGATAGAAATTTAGTTTACTTCTTCAGCCTACGCAGGTAGAACATAGCCTCTTGCTGGGACAAGTTTACCGCTAGGTACTGAAGATGAACCCAAATCCTCTGCTTTTTGACCCAATGATAGAATTCAGGCTAAACTAAAGAGAAACATTATGAAAGTAGTCCAAGTATAACATTATTGAAGAATTAAGGAGGAACATACCCAAATGTATTTGGTATTTCTTTCTAATTAAACTTGCAAGAAAACAATTGCTTTCTTGACTCTCTTTTTTAAGTTTAATTGTTTTCATAAAAAGTTGTCTCAGGGATCTTATCACTCTAACTACAAATTCATAAGACGAGTTGAAATAAAAAATGAAAATAATTATTTAGGAGGGGAAGAGCAAAGGGTCTAAATCAGTATTGGTCAAGTAGGTAAGAGACCACCAGAGAATAGACTATATTATACACGAGATTCTAAATACAAACTTCAAGGTAGACACTAAAATAAAGTACAGAACAGAGTCACAAATCATAGATAAGGAAAAATCTAAGAAACCCAGCATAAGAAATTGCAGTATTAAATGGGTAGTCTAAAGCAAAAAGGAAAAGAAAGGCAGGAAAACAAGATAATGAGCGACAGATTGACAGCATTAAGCCCACATGCATCAATAATCACTCTCAATGTGAACGGATTGAACTCTCCAATAAAAAGACACAGAGTGGCAAAATGGATTAAAGAACAAGATCCAACAATTTGTTGCCTCCAGGAAACACACCTCAGCCCCAAGGACAAACACAGACTCAGGGTGAAGGGGTGGAGGACAATACTTCAAGCAAATAGCAAGGAAAAAAAGGCAGGTGTTGCAATTCTTATATCAGACCAAGTGGATTTCAAAATAAGACAAGTAAAGAGAGACACAGAGGGACAATATATAATGATCAAAGGGACACTTCATCAAGAAGAAATAACGCTTATAAATGTCTATGCACCCAACACAGGAGCACCAAGATTCATAAAGCAACTATTAACAGACCTAAAGGAAGATGTTAAAAACAACACAATAATAGTAGGGGACCTCAACACCCCACTCACATCAATTGACAGACCATCCAGACAGAAAATCAACAAGGAAATAGTGGAGCTAAATGAAAAGCTAAAACAATTGGACTTAATAGACATATATAGATCACTTCACCCTGAAAGAGCTGAATACCCATTCTTCTCAAGTGCACATGGAACATTCTCAAGGATAGACCATATGTTGGGAAATAAGGCAAGCCTCTAAAAATTTTAAAAAATTGAAATAATAACAAGCATCTTCTCCGATCGTAGTGCTGTAAGGCTAGAAATTAATTACAAGAAAAAAGCCGAGAAAGGCACAAAGATGTGGAGACTAAACAACACACTATTGAACAAGCAATGGATCATTGAAGAAATTAAAGAAGAAATTAAAAAATACCTGGAAACAAATGAAAATGATAGCATGCCATACCAACTCATTTGGGATACAGCAAAAGCTGTATTAAGAAGAAAATTCATCGCAATACAGGCACATCTTAACAAACAAGAAAAATCCCAAATAAGCAACCTTAAAGTACACCTAACTGAACTAGAGAAAAAAGAACAAATGAAGCCCAAAGTCAGCAGAAGGAGAGAAATAATAAAAATCAGAGCAGAAATAAATGCTATTGAAACGAAAAAGGCAGTAGAAAGGATCAATGAAACAAGAGCTGGTTTTTTGAGAAGATAAATAAAATTGACAAACCACTAGCCAGACTTACAAAGAAAAAAAGGGAGAAAGCTCAAATAAACAAAATCAGAAATGAGCGAGGAGAAATAACAACAGACTCTGCAGAAATACAACAGATTATAAGAGAATACTACAAAAAACTATATGCCAACAGAATGGATAACCTAGAGGAAATGGATAGATTCTTGGACTCCTACAATCTCCCAAAGCTCACTCAAGAAGAGGCAGACAATTTGAACAGACCAATCACAAGGAAAGAGATTGAAACAGCAATCAAAAACATCCCAAAGAATAAAACCCCAGGAGCAGATGGCTTTCCTGGGGAATTCTACCAAACTTTCAGAGAGGATTTAATACCTATCCTTTTCAATCTATTCCAAAAAATTAGGGAAGATGGAACACTTCCTAACACATTCTATGAGGCCAACATCACGCTGATACCAAAACCTGACAAGGACACCACGAAAAAAGAGAACTACAGGCCAATACTGATGAACATAGATGCAAAAATTCTAAACAAAATTTTGGCAACCAGAATTCAGCAATTCATCAAAAGGATCATCCATCATGATCAGGTGGGATTCATACCAGGGACACAGGGATGGTTCAACATCCGCAAATCAATCAACGTGATACACCACATCAACAAACTGAGGAATAAAAACCACATGAGCATCTCAATAGATGCAGAGAAGGCATTTGACAAGATCCAACAGCATTTATGATAAAAACTCTGAACAAAATGGGGATAGAAGGGAACTACCTCAACATAATAAAGGCTATATATGACAAACCCATAGCCAACATCATACTCAATGGGCAAAAACTGAACGCCATCCCCCTGAAAACAGGAACGAGACAAGGATGCCCTCTATCACCACTCTTATTTAACATAGTACTGGAGGTCCTGGCCAGAGCAATCAGGCAAGAAAAAGGAATAAAAGGAATCCAAATAAGGAGGGAAGAAGTGAAACTCTCGCTGTTTGCAGATGACATGATCTTATATATAGAAAACCCCAAAGAATCCGTTGGAAAACCATTAGCAGTAATCAACAACTCAGCAAAGTTGCAGGGTATAAAATCAATTTGCATAAATCAGTAGCATTTCTATACTCCAGTAATGAACCAACAGAAAAAGAACTCAAGAACACAATACCATTCACAATCGCAACAAAAAGAATAAAATACCTTGGGGTAAATTTAACTAAGGAAGTGAAGGACCTATATAATGAAAATTACAAGGCCTTTCTGAGAGAATTGGATGACGACATAAGGAGATGGAAAGACATTCCATGTACATGGATTGGAAGAATAAACATAGTTAAAATGTCCATTCTACCTAAAGCAATCTACAGATTCAACGCCATCCCAATCAGAATCCCAATGACATTCTTTACAGAATTAGAACAAAGAATCCTAAAATTCATATGGGGCAACAAAAGATCCCGAATTGCTAAAGCAATCCTGAGAAAAAAGAACAAAACGGGAGGCATCACAATCCCTGACTTCAAAACATACTACAAAGCTACAGTAATCAAAACAGCATGGTACTGGTACAAAAACAGGTGCACAGATCAATGGAACAGAATTGAAAGCCCAGAAATAAAACCACACATCTATGGACAGCTTATCTTTGACAAAGGAGCTGAGGGCATACAATGGAGAAAAGAAAGTCTTTTCAACAAATGGTGCTGGGAAAACTGGAAAGCCACATGTAAAAGAATGAAAATTGACCATTCTTTTTCACCATTCACAAAAATAAACTCAAAATGGATCAAAGACCTAAAAGTGAGACCTGAAACCATAAGGCTTCTGGAAGAAAACGTAGGCAGTACACTCTTTGGCATCAGTATTAAAAGGATCTTTTCGGACACCATGCCTTCTCAGAGAAGGGAGATAATAGAAAGAATAAACAAATGGGACTTCATCAGACTAAAGAGCTTCTTCAAGGCAAATAAAAACAGGATTGAAACAAAAAAACAACCCACTAACTGGGAAAAAATATTTGCAAGTCATATATCTGACAAAGGCTTAATATCCATAATATATAAAGAACTCTCGCAACTCAACAACAAAACATCAAACAACCCAATCAAAAAATGGGCAGGAGACATGAACAGACATTTCTCCAAAGAAGATATACGGATGGCCAATAGGCACATGAAAAGATGCTCATCATCGCTGATCATCAGGGAAATGCAAATCAAAACTACACTAAGATATCACCTTACACCCATTAGAATGACAAAAATATCTAAAACTAATAGTAACAAATGTTGGAGAGGTTGCGGAGAAAAAGGAACCCTCATACACTGCTGGTGGGAATGCAAACTGGTGCAGCCACTATGGAAAACAGTATGGAGATTCCTCAAAAAATTAAAAATAGAACTACCATACGATCCAGCCATCCCGCTACTGGGTATTTATCCAAAGAGCTTGAAGTCAGCAATCCCAAAAGTCCTATGCATCCCAGTGTTCATTGCAGCATTATTTACAATAGCCAAGACATGGAAGCAACCTAAGTGCCCAGCAACAGACGAATGGACAAAGAAGATGTGGTACATATATACAATGGAATACTACTCAGCTGTAAAACAGAACAAAATCATCCCATTTGCAATAACACGGATGGACCTTGAGGGAATTATCTTAAGTGAAATAAGCCAGCGAGAGAAGGATAATCTCTGTATGACTCCACTCATATGAGGAATTTAAAATTATGGACTAAGAACAGTTTAGTGGATACCAGGGGAAAGGTGGGGTGGGGGTGGGCACAAAGGGTGAAGTGGTGCACCTATAACACGACTGACAAACATTAATGTACAACTGAAATTTCACGAGATTGTAACCTATCAGTAACTCAATTTAAAAAAAAGTTGTCTCAGGGAAATAAGAAGGAAAACTCACGATTGTGATTTGAATCTCCCAAGCAAAGCCTGCACCTTGTCGTCCATGCGGGGAAGGCTTCTCCATGGGGCGCTGTCAGCAGACGTGGCCATGGGTCGCACTGGGAAGGAAGCGTGGCGGGTGGGTCCTCTGGAGCAGCAGGATGCCGTCTTGCCTCCCAGGCTGGCTTCCCTTTGACTTTGCCACCACTCAGCCCTGGGACTCTGTGTCCTCACCTCCAATTCTCTTCTCAACCCTCAGCATTATGACAGTCGGCTCTCAGCTCACGACAGCTTTGGCGTCGAGGGCACAGTGAAGAGCAGCTTTTTAAGCGAGTCTTGCTGAGTAAACTCTTTCAGTTAGCTCACCATCTTCTCCTCCAGGAGCAAGTATGTCCTGAAGCAAACAGGTAAGCGTTTTCCGGTCTGGTCTAGGATTGTTTAACAGGGACTCCTTCCCTCCTGTCTTCCCCGCCAACCCGCCTCACGCGCAGCAGCCAACGAGCTCGTTTCAGAGAACAATTCTGTTCACACTTCAGAGAACAATTCTGTTCACACTTCAGAGAACAATTCTACTCTCCTGTTTTTGTTGTTGTTTTAAACACCCTCCCATACATGGCAGGGAAAAAGATCCAGTCCCTTCAAAGTTTTGTAGACAAGTGTTTTATGAATTGGCTCCAACCTCTTCCCTTTTCTTCCTCCATCTTAAGTTCCAAATATACCAGAATACTTGGTGTTTGCAAATGTTTCTCTTTCTTCTCTTAGTCAAATAAAAAATTTCCAGTTATCCTTCAAAATTCAACTCAAATGTCACTTCTCCTGAGAAGCTTTGGCCCTTCACACACCCTGTACTCAGTACTCTGTTCCTCAGATGCCTTGTACTTCAGCACTCTGTACTTCACACAGCCTGTACTCAATGCTCTGTACCACACATACCCTGTACTTCAGCACTCTGTACCTCACACAGCCTGTACTTCAGTACTCTGTACCTTACATACCCTGTACTTCAGCACTCTGTACCTCACACAGCCTGTACTTCAGCACTCTGTACCTCACACAGCCTGTACTCAGTACTCTGTACCTCACACAGCCTGTACTTCAGCACTCTGTACCTCACATACCCTGTACTTCAGTACTCTGTACCTCACATACCCTGTACTTCAGCACTCTGTACCTCACACAGCCTGTACTCAGTACTCTGTACCTCACACAGCCTGTACTTCAGCACTCTGTACCTCACATACCCTGTACTTCAGCACTCTGTACCTCACATACCCTGTACTTCAGCGCTCTGTACCTCACACAGCCTGTACTTCAGCGCTCTGTACCTCACACAGCCTGTACTCAGCACTCTGTACCTCACACAGCCTGTACTCAGTACTCTGTACCTCACACAGCCTGTACTCAGTACTCTGTACCTCACACAGCCTGTACTTCAGCACTCTGTACCTCACATACCCTGTACTTCAGTACTCTGTACCTCACATACCCTGTACTTCAGTACTCTGTACCTCACATACCCTGTACTTCAGTACTCTGTACCTCACACAGCCTGTACTTCAGTACTCTGTACCTCACATACCCTGTACTTCAGCACTCTGTACCTCACATACCCTGTACTTCAGCACTCTGTACCTCACATAGCCTGTACTTCAGCACTCTGTACCTCACACAGGCTGTACTTCAGCGCTCTGTACCTCTCACAGCCTGTACTTCAGCGCTCTGTACCTCACACAGCCTGTACTCAGTACTCTGTACCTCACATACCCTGTACTTCAGCACTCTGTACCTCACATACCCTGTACTTCAGCACTCTGTACCTCACACAGCCTGTACTTCAGCGCTCTGTACCTCACACAGCCTGTACTTCAGCGCTCTGTACCTCACACAGCCTGTACTTCAGAGCTCTGTACCTCACACACCCTGTACTTCAGCACTCTGTACCTCACGTGGCCTGTACTTAAGCACTCTGTACCTCACGTGGCCTGTACTCAGTACTCTGTACCTCACATAACCTGTACTTACTTCTGTCATAACTCATATCGCTTTGCATTGTAATTATCTGCTTCCTTGTCTCTCTCTCCCAGTAGACTGTCCACCTCTTGAGGGCAGAGACTGTGTAGTTTATGTTTCCATCACCAGAATTTAGCACAGTGTCTGGCATATAGTATGTGCTCAACTAAGGTTTTCTGAATAAATGAACCACAGACCTCACCCCCAGCACACAGCTATTGCTGATACAGGTAAAACCAAGACCTTGAAGGCAAAGATGATCTCCCGAGATGAGGGGTTGTTAAGAGTGAGGGGAGAGAACAAGGAGGAATGGCAGGAAACATGCACCATCAACAGGAAGGAAACATTCCAAAGATCTATGGTCTACGGAAATCGTTCTTCCACAAGAAACATACAGGAATCAGGCAAATAGAGCAGATGCATACTTTTCGATCACACAACTCAGGTATACAAAATGTAACTTTATTTGTATTATCCATTTTGATCTCTGACCTAATGTTAGACAATTTAATCAACAGTTCTGTGGGTTTCCTCACTCCAGGCCAGGAATGTTTGGCATTTCCAGGGTTCTTCCTCTCGTCCTTTTCTTCTCTCCCTCACCCCAGGGATGGTGTAAATTCTCCGGGGCTAGCATATTCTCCTGGCTGTCCTGGTTGTGGGGAAGCAGCCTGGGGTATGCCTGCCATACCTGTGCTGGCTGGTCTCTTCCACGGAGGCTTGACCCACCTGGTCTTGAGTACCAGCTCCAAACCCTGTGGCGTCCACTGTTGAAGAATTCACATCTCACCATGGCCTCTGGTTGCTGGGTCCAAGGACTCTGAGCCTTCCTCAGCCAAACATCGGGTAGCTTTCTTACTCTCCGCCAACCTTTATTCTCCTCTTAAGGAGAACACGGAAACCTTGGACTCTTTCTCAAGGCACTCTGAGGCCACAGGACCCTGGGGACCTCAGGCTCTCTTTCTCTACCTCCTCCTACCTTGCCACCATATTTCCTCCACTGTGGCAGCCTTGCATTGGCACCGAACAATCTGCAAAACTTTCTCCTCTTAGAATTCCAGTAAGGAAGGAGACATTTGCTCAGTTCTCAGGTCTTCAAATTCACCTGGGAGTCCCTGTCATTGCCTTCACTCCAACCTAAGAGGGGAGAGGTGGGAGGCCCCTTTCTAAGGAACCCTCACCAGTGACTCACGGTCTTATTTTCTTCTCCAGTTCTCTCTAAGTCCCTCCCCAGCCCAGAAACTATCCTCACTTTTCTCTCTGTCTTGGGGCCTCATGCAGTCTTCCCCTCCTGTTTACGGTATAAATTCTAGGCTCTGGACTTATACCATAATCTCTTCCAGCAAAACCTTTTCTTTCTCCAAGTTGTTAACCTGCCATCAGGTTACCTAGTTTAGAATCTGGTGATTGAATTTGAGTCTTCCTTTCATACTGGGTTCTTAGATATTTTCTCTACCCAAGGGCAACCAGTCTCAGCCTTGGCCAGTGTAATTCTGGGAATGCTGCAAGGTTGACACGAAATTCTGGTTCTATCACTTTCTAACTTTGTAATTTTGGAAATATTCACCATCTTCGCTGAGCTTCAGTTTCATTAATAAAATAGAGGCTATTGTACCTCATTCATAGGTTTACTGTGAAGATTTATTAAAATAATGTATTTGCAACATTGGTGCAGTGCTTGGCACATTGTCTAAATACTCAATATACAGAAATGCCTCACAAATAACTGGCATCAAACTGTATATCAGTTTGATAGGACTTGGTTTTTATGAATAATAATACTACATAATACTGACTAGCTATTTAGGATAAGAAAGGATGAAATTGACTTTTTTTAAATCAAGAAATTCATTGGAGATGAACTGAAGCATTTGGAGATGAACTGTTGAAGTGATCATTTTATGGAAAATAGGCAAAATATCAGTGATGTTCTTTATCCTTCTTTCCAATTTCATCGTGATTGAGTCCCCATAAGTGGCAGCCATGATGCGCTGCTCAGAACTCCCTGCAGGAGAGAAGTTGCCGTTGGGGATGCATTTCTGACCGCTTCCAGCTGCAGGAAACTCCTACCAATGGGAGGCGTTAGATCAGGCCTGGTAAGCAGGAGTCCAAGCTGGAGGACTCATGTGTAGTCTCCATCTCTGTCGCCATGGCCCCTCTATTCATGCGCCCGTTGTGCCACTTCGGGAGTGGCTAATGGCAAAGGCTGGCTAACTTGAACTATTTTGTCCACGTGGTTGTTGAGGTCCTCTTCCATGGAAGATTTTTTTCTAGTTGGTTGAACATGTGATACCAAAATCTTCAGATTTTGGCCAACTCCCATGTGTTCAGCCAAATGGCTCTGCCCAGACGTCCTTGTCACTGATCTTCCAATCCTTTTCTTTTTAGGCCCCTGACCAGTTGGCCGGGTCATCTATTTTGTTTCTAGAGATGCTATGTCCTATTAACCATCTATAAAACTTTCTGTAAGTCGGGCTCCCTGGCTGCCACTCCAGTCTTATCAGTAATTATGGTCGTTGCAAGCCACCTGGCTTCTGGAAGATAAAGTGCTGCTCCCTGACCTATATTGTTTCAGGTCTTATCATCCACATTGTTAACAGTGAGCCCAGTTCTGTAAAAGCCTCCTGTATAACAAGCTCTCGCCCACTGAGGACAGCCTCCACTGGACTTTTTAGGGATGCTAGTGTCCCTCTCACTAGCACGTTAGTGGTGGCCTCGGTGAACGATTTGTTCTCTGGATCCTCTCATGGGACATCCTTTGGGGTGTCATCTGGATCCCGCAGTACATCCATTCCAGCTTGCCTGCTTCCCTCAATCATTTCATTTCTTACTCCAACATCTGCCACATGACTCCGCCATTTCAACTCCACTCAGTATGAGCTATTGCTTTCTCTAAGCTTCTAAGAGCCACCCTAGCAGCAAGTTTGCCCCATCCTCTGGGGTCCTTGCCAAGTTGTTAAATGCTGCGTCCCAAGAAAGTGCCCCTAAGTCAATGATTTCTTGTTTATCTAGTCTTACATTCCAGTGTCCTCGACTAAGTACCCTCAAAATGCAGTCCTTGGGGGACTTCCCTGGGTCCTGCTGGTACACGCTAGCTGATTCTTGCTTCCCCCTCATAGTGTTATTTCTTTCCCCCTTTAACGGACCCAGCATGCCCCCAGCTGGGCCATACTAGGATTTAACCCCAGTTATCTGCTTGGCAGCCAGGAGAGGTGGTGGGTGGGCTCTTGAAGGGAGCACTTGCTGCCATGCTGGGAGGGGCTCCAACAGTGTCTCCCTGCATGGGGAAGGACCAGCTCTCAGTAGGAAGAGGTGGGCTGCCCTTGCAGCTCTGAGAGCTCAGAGAGCCAAATTCTTCAGGGATGTCTGCCCAGACGTCCTCATCCTGTTTCAGGATCCTGGGTTCTCCCAACCACTGAAAGTCGATATAACAGACCTGCCTTGGCTGGCAGTTTCCATGTCTTTGGTGATCTTGATTCCAACTATCAAGCCCTATTTCTGCCCCTCACTCGTGTCAGCTTTTCCCTGTGGGAGAGCAGAGCCTGGGACACAGTAAGTCCTGTTTGTTAAACGAACGAATGAATTAATGAATGGCACTGAACAAGCAGTGGTTTGGAAAACCATAGAGGCCATTTAGAAACTTAGTTAACTTTACATTATTTCTAAACAAGGCAGAGAATGTACATGAGAAGATCAGGAACGATTTTTCTAGAAGAAAAGAAACACCTTTTCCCTTTATTTTCTCTCATTATCTAATAAATCATAAACTAATTATAAGAAGAATATATTTCTTATATTGTTTCTCATGCTTTTATAAAACAAGAACTGTAAATAAGATGTATAGAATGTTACATTAAAATTATTTTACATAGAATAAAACAATGGGGAAATTCAAAGTTACATTGTTTAGGGCTAATTATCAACTGCTTTCTTTAAATAATGAGCATAAAGTTGGATATGCCCAAGTTTATATTTGTCATTTATTAGAAATTGAAATTTTGATATATTTTAAAGATACTTTAGAAAGCAAATTGAATCAGCAGAATAAATCAACAGAAAAACGCAGTTTGGGATTACGGAAAACAATAGGAAGGAGTGACATTTAATCTGCTCAGAATGATATTTGGGCACAAAATCTTGTTTGGTAAATGAGCTATAATTTCACTATCAGAATGTTACTCTGTAAAAGCATCTCAGGCATTAATGTCACAAAGTGAATCAGAACCAAATAGTTGAGCAAAACCTCAAAATCTGAAGCCAAGACATTACATAAAACCCTTCTGAACCACAGCAGCTGAAGGTAAAAGGGGCAAAGGGGAAAGCCACAAGTGAGGAAAAATGGCCCCAAAACATCTTAAATATTGTACGCAAATAATCAGATTGCAGATAATATGATCTCTACCTCTACATTTCCAATATAAAAGCAAAGGTAACAATTACTCAAAACCTGTAACTTTCTAATTTTCCTACAATTTCCTATTATCTATGCCCTTGAGATTACTTGAGTTGTCTCTATGGTGGAAATGCTATATAATGTCGTGCATCTCTACCCAACTCTGAGGTCAATAACACCATGTTGGTAGCTTGAAATCAGCCAGGGTGGGAGTATCCACCCCACAGAAATTGGCAAACACTATAAATCTGTTTTTCCTTTGTTCAGAGAACTGGTTATTAAACATTTATCAGCATACTCTGGCATCGTTCTACCTAGCCCTAAAATTTTGAGAAAGTTCTCAGTCTTCCCTGCCCAAGGACTGAAACACTACATATTTTGGAATCCACACCAGCTGACAGATGATGTCTGAGTCCCCACTTACAGAGTTTGATATGCCCGCTCTTCCATGATTCCTGCATCCAGACACTACACTGTGCCATCATCAGGAGTAGAAATTTGGATCCAGCAATTCCACTTCTGGGTATTTATCCAAAGGAAACAAAGCCACTGTCTTGAAAAGATATCTCTACCTCCATGTTCATTGTAGCATTACTCACAATAGCCAAGACGTGGAAACAACCTAAGTGTCCATGAACAGACGAATGAAGAAAATGTGGTGTATGTATATATATACGTATATATATACATATATATATAAAGAAGGAACTCTTGCCATTTGCAACATGGCTGGACCTTGAGGGCATTATGCTAAGTGAAATAAGTCAGACAGAGAAAGACAAATACTGTATGATTTCACTTATATGTGGAATCTAAAAAAATAAAATAAAATAAAAACCCTCAAACTCATAGATGCAGAGAACAGATTGGTACTTGCCAGAGGCAGGGATAGAGGGTGAGTGCAATGGATGAAGGGGGTCAAAAGGGACTAACTTCCAGTTTAAAATAAAGAAGTCCTGGGGCTGGAACGCACAGCATGGTGACTGTAGCTAACAACACTGTACTGCATATTTGAAAGTTGCTAAGAAAGTAGATCTGAAAAGTTCTCATCACAAGAAAAAAATGTTGTACCTATGTGTGGTGATGAATGTGAACTAAACTTGTCGTAATCACTTCACAATCTATAGCAATATCAAATCCTGTTGTACACCTGAAACTAATACAATGTTATACATCAACTATATCTCAATTTTTTTAAAAGTGGAAATTTTGAGGGGCCAGCCTGGTGGTATAGTGGTTAAGTTCGCACGTTCCGCTTTGGTGGCCCGGGGTTCGCCAGTTCAGATCCCAGGTGTGGACCTATGCACCACTTGTCAGGCCATGCTGTGGTAGGCATCCCACATATAAAGTAGAGGAAGATGGGCACAGATGTTAGCTCAGGGCCAGTCTTCCTCAGCAAAAAGAGGAGGATTAGCAGATGTTAGCTCAGGGCTAATCTTCCTCAAAAAAAAATTTAAAAAAGAAAAAGGAAAAAAAGCGGAAATTTTGTTCTGATCACAAGAACCCATTTTGCTCCCCATCCCACCACTGTTATCATTGTCTTCTTATTCTATATCTGCTCAGAGACTGTGCTATCATTGTGCAATACAACAAGCAGCAGAGGGACAGAGAAAAGTTAGTCCTGGAAGAAAGGGCAGAGAAGATGCCGATGGTTGCTTCAACCACAGTTCCATCTTCTCCAGCAGAGTTGCTGGGGCTGTGCTTTTCCTGAAAACACTCACAGACAACAACTGGCCACAGCAGGAGCTTTTCCCTCATGAAGTCCAGCCAGTTAAACCTACCTGGAAAATGCCCTGGTTTTTTTATTATACATTTTTAATGTAGAATGTTTATTTCTCCTGTTTATTTTACTACTTGCCAAATAATAACCTTGGCCTTATTAGGCTAAAGGACATCCAGCTCTTCCCTGATCTGTATTTTATATGTTAGTTTTGTCATTATAAAATTCCCCACACTACGTAACTATGTATTTCCCAAAGCTGTCTGGCCTCCACCTAGCGCCTAGGTCAATGGCATCATGCTCACATAGCTTCCTTCTAAACCCAAGCTGCTCCCCAATAAAACTGACATTTTATTGATATATTTCAGTTCTTCCCACCAGCGAGATAGGTCCGCAGCCTCATGTTAAATTCCCGTTGGCTGTTAAGGGTATTGCAGGGTGGTCGGGCAGAAGAGGGAGGGGAGCAGAGGGTGAAGTGCACTGAATTCCTTGTCAAGCAGAGGAAGGAGTGAGAAATTAACAATTTCTTCTGGACTCTAATTTTAGATGTGTTAATTAGGTTCTTCCAGGAAGCATCCAACAGGGAAATGATCATGCTGCGTCAAGTAATGAGAACTTACTTAAGATGCGTCGGAGCGAAAGTGTACACAAGTTCTAGGAGAGATGCAAGTAAATAAAGATGATTCAGACTCTGCTCTTAAGAGAACTGATGAACATCCTCAGGTATATTCCAAAGAGTTGTTGGTTTTTCTCCTGAAGACATTAAACTCCTAGAACATAAGTGTCCTCGGGTATGAAGAGACAAGAGACACAGATTGATAGACATCAGGATTCTAATTCTTTAATCTGGATATCATTCCAATAATAAATGAGAACTTTAGTGATACATCAAAAATGGATCTCATATCCTTGGCTACATGTATTCAGTCAAGAAATTGCTATTTCCTCTTGAACAAACATAGACAACTTTAGATTGATGATGATTCATCCAATAGTAGACTTTTCTAAAAAAGAAAAAGGAATCAATACATTTGGCATTTGCACAAACATTACTGACTAGAGAGTAGAATTGTGTACTAGACTAAATGGATCTTGGAGCTTATATAATTTGCTACTTTATAGTGATTGGATAGTGACATGACTCCATTACTGAAATAGGTCATCTGTTTTCAAATTATTGCTAATACATATGTAACGGTGAAAGATTAAATAAATTCCTCTTAAAATTGGAAGGAAGACAAACCTCTTTCACCACTCCTATTCATCATTGTACTGGAGGTCCCAGTCAGTGCAAGAAAGCAAGAAAAAAAGTAAAGAAACGAAAGTATTAGAAAAGAAAGAGCAAAATTGTCTTTATTCACAGATGACATAATTGTGTACGTAGAAAACTCTTAGGAATCTACAACAAAAGCTAGTAGAAGTATTTGTTAATTTAGTAAAGTCAGAGGATAAAGATCAATATATAGAAGTTAACTATATTTATCTCAGCCAGCAATTAAATTGGAAATCAAAATTTCAAAATCCAATGCCATTATTAATATGAAAAAAACCCATAAGGTACTTACGAATAAATTTAACAAAACATCTGCAAGATCAATAAATGGAAAACTTCAAGATACTAATGAGAGAAATTAAAGAAGAACTAAACAAATGAAGAAATATACCATGCTCATGCTTTGGAAAACTCAATATTGTTATGGTATCAAATCTCCCCAAATTTATCTATAGATTCAACGCAATTGCCTTCAAAACTCCAGCAGGATTGTTTTAATAACAATTGACAAGCTGACTTTAAAATTATATGCAAATGCAAAAGACATAGAATAACCAAAATAATTTTGAAAAAAGAACAAAGTTGAAGGATTTAGAGCACTGGCAATCAGTTTGCAAAGGCTTCCTTACACCCAACACTTTTCAAAAGTCCTGTAGGTAAGTTTTATGTTGTCCAGATTTTTTTGTAGTATTACAAAAAAACACTACAAGAAAAAGTAGTGCAGGAAAAAATCTTCCTCACCCTTTCTAAAGGGTCTGAGCACTCAATTCCAGTGCGTGTGGGGATTTTTGTCCACACATCCAAGGAATTTTCCAGCACAGCTGGTATCCCACAATCCAACTCAATTGTGACGCTATGTTCCTGGAGACAGCATCAGATCCCACAGGTTAAGGGCTCAGTCCCACAAGACGGGCCCCACTTCAGGCACCAATCACAAGTCCATGTTGTTACCTGTGCTTCTGACTGATCTGCTATAGATGGAGGTTCCAACAACCCCCTCCGTGGGTTCAATTAATTTGCTAGAGCAGCTTACAGATCTCAGAGAAACACTTTACTTAACTGCTTGCCAGTTTATTATAAAAGGATATAACTCAGAAACAGTCAGATGACAGGGTTTCATAGAGCAAGGGATGAGGAGCTTCCACGCCCTCTCCCAGGGCACCGCTCTCCCCGCATCTCTACGTGCTCGCCAACCTGAGAGCTCTCCAAATCCATCCTCTTGGGTTCTTATGGAGGCTTCATTACGTAGGCATGATTGATTAAATCTTTGGCCATTGGTGACTGAACTCGATCTGCAGCCTCTCTCCCCTCCCAGGAGGCTGGGCAGGGGGACGACTGCAAGTTCCACCCCTCTAACCACGTGGTGGCTCCCTTGGTAACCAGCCCATCCAAATGCCATCTCATCAACATAAACCCAGATGTGGTGGAAAGGGGCTTGTCATGAATAACAAGATAGTTTCACCTTGAGTGATTTCAGAAACTGGGACAAGACACCAAATATTATGACAAAAGATGCTCCCATTGCTCTTATGCTCAGGAAATTCCGAGGGTTTGGGGAGCTATGAGCTGGGAACTGTGAGTTAGACCAAATATATATGAGAAATATATTTTAGTCATCTGAATGACAAATATATGTTTCTTATAAATCACAATATCACACTTTCACATCCTAGCCTGAAGTGGAACTGCCTCCCCCAGGTATTTCATTTTTTAATGTGGTCTCATCAGAAGAGCATGGTCTTTAGGATCCAGATAGACATGAATTTAAAACTTGGACTCAAAGTTTTTAATTCAAAACTACACTTATTAGCAGAATATATTTCAGCTAGTAGCTAATTGATAAAGTACTATGTAGTTGATAAAATACTATCTAGTTGACCCTTTAAGACGTCCCACTGAAGAAGCCTTTTACAACGTATACTTATATCAAATCATCAAGTTGTACACTTTAAGTATATTCCAATTTTATTTGTCAATTATACCTCAATAAAGCTGGGGTAAAAAGTAAACTTTGAAAAGTAAAAAAAAGAAAAAAAAGATATCCACAGAAGAAGCATGAGCTACTGTTAGATAATAATTCTGCTGAAATATCCAGGATAAACTTGCCTAGCTAGAACTGGAGCTAGTGACCCCACCAAAACTTAACACCAACCTGTGTGCTAGCTTGGGATGTAACAGTTAAATTCCGACCAGGGTCAGGTAGTCAAAGTAACAAATTGATCATTTTGTTCTCAGAAAGGAAAAGCGATGGTCCACTCAAAAAGCGAATTTCATATCATTGATCAGAAAAAGATAAGAAGCTGCAGTTTCAAAGCCTTTCTTTAAAAGCCTAATAAAAACATAAGTATTTTGTGGTTATTAAAATGAGCACTTTCCAGAAAGTGTCATCTTTTTTTGATGTGTATAACACCAGGTGACAGAAAACCCACTTGCCTCGGAGGTGCAGAACACATCATACCAATCCTTGGAGCTGACAGGGCCTGAATAGATTCGTAAAACACATATTTTGATTCAAAGCATCTAATTCAGTAGATCACTCTGCACAGACTGAAGCGCTTAATAATCATTTGTTGGTCCACTTCTAACATCCTATTTTATCTACTAAATCTGTTTAATAAAAATCTGCTTAATAAAAATCTGCGTCAGTAGTGAAACAGCAAACATCCTACTAAGTAATAACCACTGAACCTTTAACCCTACCCTAGTCAGGGCAGGGCTCACCTTCGACGCACCAAGTTTATTGAATGCCTACTATGTGTCAGAGTGTGTTCGGAACTGGGGACACCGCCATGAATAAGACTTTCACAGCCTCTGTCCCTAAAAATGTACAATGTTTCAGGAAGACAGACACTGAAACCATCATTACGACGTGATGAGCACCACAGAGAAGTCCAGAGTGCTCTGGGAGGGTTAGAGCAAAGCCTAAGCTGGAGGCTCCCATCCAGCAAACGAAGTTTAAACGGAGGCCTGAGGACAACCAGGAATTGACAGGTCCTGAGCATAGCATTCCCATGCAGCAGAAATATCAAAAAGGAGAGAAAGAAATTCGAGGTAACTTCTTAGTTTCGTTCTTGCTCGTCTTCAGATATCCCAGACGGTTTGATGATCTCAACTCACTGCATTCGACTGTTGTATGGAACATCTCTGGGCTTGATTCCTTTTTCATCTAAGCTTGCAGCATCTACTAAATCTGTGCGGTTCAAATCATGGTCCACTCCCCAGCAGCATCAGCTTGTGGGAAACGCAAGGTCTAGGTCCGCACCTGCGTTAGTTTCCTAAAGCTGCTGTAATAATTTACCAGAAACTAGGTGGATTAAGACAACAAAAATGTTTCCTCTCAGAGTTCTGGGGCCAGAAGTGGGAAACCAATGTGTCAACAGGTCTGTGCTTCCTCTGAAGTCCCTGGGGAGGAATCATTCTTCGCCTCTTCCAGCCTCTAGTGGCTCCAGGTGTTCCTTGGTCTGTGGATGCAAAACTGGAATCTCTGCCATCACAAGCCCGTCTCCCCTGTGTGTCTTTTTCTCTTTTGTGTGTCTCTAATAAGGACACGTCATTGGATTTAGGGCTCCCCAGATGATCCAGGATGATCTCATCTGGAGATCCTTATTTATAGCTGCAAAAACCCTTTCTCCAAATAAGGTCACATTCACAGATTCCAAGGGATGGCATGTGAATATATCTTCTTGCAGGCCACCATTCAATCAACTACGCCACCCATTAGATCAAAATCTCTGGGTACAGGGCCCAGAGACTTGTGGTTTAACAAATTCTTCGGGTGATTCTTATGGTGCTGAAGCTTGAGGATCACTGGACCAACTCCTTCCTGCTCAGCTGGGTTCTATTGTTAGCTTCTCCTACTCAACCCTTTCTTGCCTGTGGTCCTAGAGAAAGACCTTTATGGGGAGCACAAAACACCCGTTATACATTATTGAGTGATGATGTGCTCAAATAGTTACTTTCAAAAGAACCCAAGATTTAACCCTTTCCTTTCCTTATAAATAAAAGAACATTTACTTATGGCTTGAAGAGAATGTCATAATGTTAGGGCAGACCACTTTGTGCATAGGGCATTCCTTATGCACCAAAGAATGCGGAAACCGAACGATGAGGGTTTTTTAAAAAAACAGAATTAAACAGCATCATTTACTATGTCAAGGATATTAAATCTCCTTAAACATTAAAAATACAAAATTTCCTTCCTTCAGAAACCATTACCCATCACTCCTAGCAGTTATGAAAAAAATAATAAAAACTACAAACATGAGATTTTAAAGGTTTTTTTATTTTGGGAAAAATAGAAAGGAAGAAAGGAAAGTATACTATGTCCGAATCCCATTATTCTTTAAGATGGTGCTCTTATTCCAAGGTCAAATCTGTTACCCATTTTATAAATGAGCCAGGTCTAAGGGCTAATTATATTCTAAAAACCTACAGTGGTCTTGAAAAGTCAAACGAAAAGCTTTTTAAATTTTCTTCATCTTCACAAGCTCGTAAAGATTGTTAAAGCATTAGTACTGACCTTGTGATGTAGTTAAATTCTATTTACATTTTCCATACAGAAACACTCAGTTTGCATTTGATAGATTGATAGAGAGAGATCCAAAACAATCAGGTAAAACTTAAAAACCTAGTCCAGGTATTTTATAGACACTCAGAAACACACACTAGGAACAGGCACACACACACTTCCCCACAAACATATACCCACTGTTGGAAAACATACCCAGTGGTCTGTAAAGCTGTGCTTTTATACCTCAGGACCTTTTTGCCTCTATGGACCACGGATTTCTGTTCCCCTTCTATAGTAAACACATGTGTGCATCTGAGTATGACTGTGTTCTGTTTCCCTCGCTCTGGTTGAGCCTGCTTTCCTGAGTCTTACATTTACAGCCACCTGCTCTTCCATTCACCACACTGAGGTCTAGGTTTTTTCCTTTCATTTGGGACTTAACCTATAGGTAGAATCTGCTTTAATACTCCTGGCTATCTCCCTAGAGTTCCTCCCCAATTACTCATTCGACAACTATTTATTGGGCACCTACTATGTGTCGGACACTATGGACGCAGAAGTGAATAAGGAGGAGGTTCTGCCTGCATGGAGCCTTCATTGATCCTGGGGGTGGCGGTTGGGATGAAAGAGAGCACTGGAGGACAGGAATATGATACACCGTGATGATATTCCAGACACTATGTGCCAAAAGAGTGATATATTTTATCTTGAAACTTGACAACAACCCCATGAGGTAGAATATTATTGTATTTATGAAGATGAGGAAAATCAGATTCAGCAGAATCAAATAACTTGCCCCAAAACATAAAACTAGTAATTGATGGGGCCAGGATTGCCTGTTTCAGGTCATCTACACTTGATCATATCACCAGACTGACCTAAATGGGATGGAAACCCCAATACTCTTTCTGCTCCCTCCATCCTCATCCCTCAGCCTCAGCCATCTTGACACAAAACCAGGCTGAGCCACACAGGTACAAATTGAACAGGGTGCAAACATGTCCACTTTCTTTATTTGTAGAACTCAATTAAATCTGTTTCCCTAGTCTATCTAATGGGAGGCAAGTTAAGTAGTTTCTGGATTTTCTCAGTCCAGCAGTGATTTTTCACTGGATCAATTCCAACCTGTAATCAAATCACTTGCCAGGTTAGAACTTAGCGAACTGAATGCTCTGTTTTCCTCCATCCTTCTCTCTGGGGCAGTACCTGAGTCCTAGGGAAGCCCATGGGAGCAATTGGGGGGAGCACTGGGGCATTAGTAGGCTATATAGTATGTCACTTCTCTGCGGGTGTCTACTGGGAATGTGACTTGTTTGTCCTCTTGGTTCAAGGTGTTCAGTCCTTGCTCAGGCAGAGCTCAGAGCTCATGATTGCTGGCTCCCTCTCTGCTCTCTGGTGATGCCAGTCCTCTGGATTCAGTTCTGCACTCCGTCTTGTCCCTGGCTGGAAGCACAAGCATCATTCTTTTGAAGACCTTCTCACCCCTGCAGGTGACCTCCTGGCAGGTGGTTTACCAGCTCTCACTCTTAGCTAACTTCTGTGTCCCCACGCTGGGCCCCCAGGAATAACTGGATCTCAGGATCCATGGGAAAAGGTTTTCTTGTGTGGAAGGCAGCATCCCTGGCCCACTCTTTTCCATCTACACTTTTCTGCCACTTGCTAAGCCAACACGGAGAAGGGGTTCTCTCGGAGACTGGCAGTTGTCCCAGATTTTGCCTGGTACTTTCCCTTCTGGGACCCTGAGAAGTAAGGAAGATTTGAGAGGATGGGTGTGAAGTCACCACACTGCCTCTAATTTCCCTTGTCCTCTCTCTCTCTCTTCGCCTCTAGCTTGGATGTCGTTTGTTAAGTTTGGGGACTAGCGGGCGGAAATAAACATATTCTTTCAGCTTCTCAAATCCGTTTCTGGTCTCTTCTGTCTCATACCCACCTCAAACTTTTACAATCAAAGAGTAAGTCAGCTTTGTTCTGAGCTGAGAATTATTCCTACGTCAATAGAAGTTCTTTCTACCAAATGGGAAAAAGTGGGTAACCATACACGGTGTACTTGAAATAATGCCGCAAATAATGGCTCGAAAGATTATCCTGCAACACTAACAATAACTATTTAACAGAATTCTAGCTTTTAACCATTTCCTTCTTGAAGTCAGTGTGTCTGGGTAGACACAACTATAAAAAGCGAAGTTCTGAGCTAGGTATCCAGATAGACTGAGATAGGTATCCAGATAGCCACGTTTTCTTAAATAGCAATATAGGTGTTGGATTAACAGCAAGGGGTGGGATCAGGGACAGAAGCCAAGAGAACATTCATACTGTGCAAATTTTGATACACAGTTAAAGAAAACCAGATTGATGGTGTTTGAAAGCATTTAGAATCATTCAGAGTGAAACTGGGGATTTTCATGATTCTTCACAGTTTCAAGTTTCTATCCTCAACTCTAAAAAAGCAATATGAAAAGAGATACAGAAAAACCGTGGGGAAAATGACAATGTACAGAAAGTCATTTGGAAGTCTCACTTTGTTCAAAGACAAATAATGATCATAACAGAGGTGGCTTACCTTAACAGAATTTAAAAAGGCAAATAATTCGACATAAAAAGCACAAGCGTGTTTAACATGTTGAGTTGCTTAGAGAGTGGTTTAATGCAAATTAGTTGAATCAATGTTTCCCTGGCAGAGAAGCAATTACATTTAAGAAAGTTTTAAAAGGTGGTTACCAAGCAACCACATTCAGCCTACACGCATTGTTCATCATCTCTGGTAAATTATAGAAAATGACAGGCTGCCATTATAGAACAGAGACATACAAAATTAGGGCATTGTTATTCTGTGTTCCTCCTACAGCAGAAAGATCAATTATATCTTTGGCACAATTATTAGGTTAAATAACTACAATAAGTATTAAATGTTAGCGTGTCATGGTGAAAATGTGTAAAAAGCCCAGGATTTTTCAAAGAATGACCCTTGTCAGCAGGTACAACCCTTCCCTGACCTGACTTCACATTGTATCTTTTCTGTCACAGCAAGAGCAGCTCAAAACACTCTACCTTTTGGGCAGAATTTTAAGTGAGTCTTTGGTAGAATAAGTCTACAAGAAAAAGATATATGTTAGTATTACTCACATGAATAGTTAGGCAGTCATTAATGTACCACTATCAAAACAGTGTTGACTCCAAGAATATCATCATCTTATTAGAGAGAATAAAGAATTCTGTGTTGTGAGTAATACTAATATATGCCTTTTTCTTACAGAATTCTTCTAAAGGGCTTCACTTGAATACATTCATGCATCGTTTAACAATGGGGACGCATTCTGAGAAACGCGTCGCTGGCAATTTCATCATTTTGCGAACATCATAGCACGTACTTACACAAACCTAGATGGTTTCGCCTACTACACACCTGGGCTGTATGGTATAGACTATTGCTCCTAGGCTACAAACCTGCACATCAGGTTTGAATACTAAATACTGTAGGCAATTGTTACACAATGGTAAGTATTTGTGTATCTAAACATAGAAAAGGTACAGCAAAAATACAATATAAAAGACTAAAACTGGTACCCCTGTATAGGGCACTTACCGTGAATGGAGCCTGCAGGACTGCACGTTGCTCTGGGTGAGTCGGTGAGTGAGTGGTGAGTGAATGTGGAGGTCTAGGCAGTATGCACACTGCTGTAGACTTTGTAAACACTGTACACTTAGGCTACATTAAATTTATTAAAAAATATTTTTATTTCATCAATAATAAATTAACCTTAGCTTCCTGTACCTTTTTTACTTTATAAACTTTAAAATTTTTTTTAACTTTTTGACTCTTTCATAACAACATTTAGTTTAAAACATAAATACATTGTACACCTGTACAAAAATATTTTCTTTCTTTATATACTTATTCTACAAGTTTTTCTCTATTTTAAAAAATTTTTTTTTTTACTTTTTAAACTTTTTGTGAAAAACTGAGACACAAACACACACATTAGCCTAGGCCTACACGGGGTCAGGATCACCAACATCACTGCCTTCCACCTCCACATCCTGTGCCACTGGAAGGTCCTCAGGTGCAGTAACACGCATAGAGCTGTCATCTCCTATGATAGCAATGCTTCCTTCTGGAATAACTTCTGAAGGACCTGCCTGAGTCTCATCTTGAAGAGGTGTCACTCTTTTCAGAAATATGTCCATGGTGGTTTGCTTGGTTTGTTTCTTTTTTTTGTCACAGATTTGCTTGAAAGCAGAAATTGCACCATGAACATTCCTTCCTCTCCATTAATGAAAACTTTTTGATATTAAGATCCATGTTTTCAACTTTTAAAGGAGCTTGTTGAGATCTGCAAAAGCTTCTGCTAAACCCTTCACTGTGAATTTTCTTGGGGTTTCTTCTTCTTTTTCTTCTCCTGAAGTTTCCTTTTCCTCCTCTTCAGCTATGCATTCCTGTTCCAGTTCCAACAACTCCTCAGTAGTCCGTTCCTCAGGAACCACCTCTAGGAGCCCCTCAGCGTCATCCTCATCCACACCCAGGTTAAATTGTTTGCCGTCTCAACAAGAGCCTTGTTGATTTTTGCAACCTCCTCATCCTTGTGAAATCCTCTGAAGTCACGGACGAACCTCTTGAGCGTCTTCTTCCATGTGCCGTTCAAACACTCCTTGGTGACATCACCCCAAGCCCAGGCAGGGTTCTTGATGCAGCCGTAGATGTCGTAATCATTCCAGAATTGCATCATTGTCTTCCTCAGATGCAGCAATAGCCTGGGGAAAGATTCTCCTCGGGTAGTCGGCCTCAAAAGCTGCTATAACTCCTTGATCAAAGAGGTGGTGTTTGGAGGGAGAAATGCCATTTTGATACTGGGATGAAGATCACAAATAAAAGAAGGATGCCCGAGAGCATTATCAACAATAAGCAAAATCTTGAAAGGTATGTTATTCTCCAAACAGTACTTCTCCATTTCGCTGGCACAGCAATTCAGGAGGGCATCTTGAAAGAGGAGCTGGGTCATCCATGACTTCTTGTTGCTCCTGTAGTACACTGGCAGTGTATGCCTACTGATATGCTTGAAGGCCCTGGAGTCCTCATGGTGCCAGATCACAAAGGGTTTCAATTTGTAGCCTGCAACATTGCCCCCAAGCGAGACTGTTTGTCCTGTCATTAAAAGCCTTAAAACCTGGCACTGACTTGGCCTCCGTATGGATGAAAGTCCTTTCAGGCATCCATTTCCAGAACAAGAAGGTTTCATCCATGCTGAATATTTGCTCTGGCAAGCAATTTTCCTCCACAATCAGCTTATCTAGAATTTCCAAAAATCCTTCAGGTGCTCTCACGTCAGCACTTGCAGACTCACCACTCACTTTCCCGTTATATAATGAAGAACGATTCTTGACTCATTTAAACCACCCAGAGCTAGTGGTAAATTCAACATCTTAGTTGGGTCCAGCCTTTTCTTTCAACATTGTAAACAAACTGTTTGCTTTGGCTGTGACCATCACAGTCCTGAGAGGGATACGCTTCTGTGCCTGGTCTTCGGTCCAGGTCATTAGAAGTTTCTCCATGTCTGATACAGGCCCTTCTCCAATCTTTGTTAGTCTCATTGCCTTCACTGAAGCAGACCCTTTAACAGCTTCCCTCACTTTGTTCTTGTTCTTCACGATGGTAGCTGTGGTGGAACAGGACATGCCCAACTGGCGAGCAATAACCATCACTGATTTTTCACCTTTGTAGTCCTTAATCACTTTTAATTTCATTTCCAGGTCAATCAAATGATGTGGCCTCTGACTGGCAACATTAGCAGTAGATTCTGTAAGCTTAGGGACCATGATAAACAAAACAACACGAGATTAAATCAAGGACAAGAGAAAATGATGCAAATGAGACAGTAAACACGGATGTATGAGGCTGCTGCTGGCGTAACACAGCATGCTATTTCACAGTAAACATTTTTTATAAGAAGAAAGAGTGTACTCTAAAATAACAATAAAAAGTATAGTATAGTAAATACATAACCCAGTAATATAGTCATTTATTATCATTGTCAAGTACTACATACTCTACATAATTGTATGCACTATGCTTCTATACAACTAGGAATGCAGTAGGTTCGTTTACACCAGCATCACCGCAAACATGTGAGTAATTCATCGCACTATGACATAAAGACAGCCATGACATCGCTAGGTAACAGGAATTTTTCAGCTCCATTATTATCTTATGGGACCACCGTCACACACGCAGTCTGTCATTGACTGAAACGTCGTTATGTGGTGCATCACTGTATTCTGTTTGGCAATCATATTCTTCACATTACCTGCTTAGGTGGTAATTGTTTTTTAGCTAAAAGTAGAACTTGCCAAAGAAATTTGACAGAGAAATTAATGTAGGAATGAATGGTGGGGCAACTCTCCAGTCAACATTTTATTGTTAATTATAAATTTGCTGCGTAATTTCAGCTCCTAAGGAAGCTTAAATTTTGTTCTGAGACAAATCGTGTGTATCAGAAGCAGCTGCTCCAGAGAGAATTTTTGCTAGCAGTCATTTCCAAATTACACACACACAAATGCGTTCAGCTTTGTTTCTTTCCACTTCAGCCTGATATGAGTGGGTTTATAATTTCTTCACATATAATGTAAAGAAAAATTGGTCAACCTCTCAAAATTTTATTGTGCCTATCCACTTCATTTTCTCAAATCTATGAATAGCTGTGCAGGATAACCAAGCCAAAATCTCTTTTAAAATATAGGATAGACGGAAGGAGGGAGAGAGGGAATGAGAGAAAGAAGGAAGCAGGGAAAAGAAATGATGTAAGAAAGGAAACAAGGATAAAAAAGATACATGGGAAGAAGTCCAGACAGAAGGCAGACTACTGGAAGAGCACAGAATGAAGGGAAAAATACAAGTGCCTGTGGTGCTTCTGCATTATAATAACACATCCTGGCCTAACAGTGACGTGCAAGCTAAAATGTCATAGTTGAACTTAGATTCTCCGGGATCATTCCTGACTTCCTGTCTCCCACTGACAGTGAGACCTTGGACAAATTATTTTCTAAACCTTAGATCCCCATCTATAAATATGGTTAATAATAATACCTGTAACCTAAGTTTGACATCAGTGAGAGGAAAATAAGAACTATAATGTGATACCATCACACCCATCAGATAAGCAAAAATGTAAATATTGACAATAATGAGCATTGTTGAGGAGGTCAGCAAATAAAATTCTCACACAGTTGTTGAGAATATGAAGTGGAAAGCAATTTAACAATAGAAAAAGTTAGAAATGCTCTGATTCAGCTACTCCTCTCCCAGGATGTCCCCAAGAAAAACTCTTGTTCGTGTGAACAAAGAGACGCATACAAGAATGTTTACCACTGTATTATTTGTAATTGCCAAAATGGAAAAAGTTGAATGTCCTTTAAGAGAAACATGGATAAATCATGGCATATTCACACAGTAGTGAAAAGGAATGATATGGAACCATATGTGTCCATATAGATGGCTCTCCTACACCTGTGTTAAGTAAGAAAAAAAAGTTTCAGGTTTTAATGTCAAGGCAGAATCACGATAGAACTACAAGAGGGATGAACTTCACCCAGAGAGCCTGAACTTGAAGCTGGATACGATAACTAATGTGCTCTTGGCTGTACATAAGATAGATATTTTGGTATTGGGATGAGGCATTTAAAAATCCGAATGCATGAAAATCCGAGTGTGACGTGGGTGCAGGGAGGGGAGCCTCAAAGTGGTAGAGAGTGGTGAGCATTCATTCCCTTTCCCTGCCCAGCATCTCTATCCTTTGTTAGCCAGACTTTCTGTTCCTGTCTATCATAATCCCCCCTAAACCTCCATCCCTGACCAGTGGTTGGGCATAGGGTTCAATCTAGGTAATCAGACACCCTCTCTCTCCTGGGAATTTAAACCTTGGGAGGAATTACAAAAAGATGAAAAGTGGTGCCAGTATCCCCAAAGAGCCCAAGACTGACCTGGTCACAGGTTGATGACATTGGATCTCCTCCTTCACAAAAAGAGTAGCAGCCTAAAATCACTACCCTTGACACTTACTCTGGATCTGGATTTGCCATCCCTGCCTGCTATGCTCTGCCAGCCAGATCGTCCGTGGTCTTATTGAATGTCTATTCACCGCTATGGTGTCCCATAAAACATTGCTTCTAGTCAATGAGCTGCATTTTCAAGGGGGGGAGAGGCAACGGGACTCACTGTTCTAGACAGTACGTTGATGGTGGTTAATTTTACAGTGTGGAATACAAATTGCAGAACACGGATGTCGAGCTATGCACAGCTGGACGGAGCTGGATTTGGAAACGTGGAGGTAACTGAGGAGACCTGCCTCCCTTCGGGAAGGGGCAACGTGCTTTCAGGTGTCTGAAGAAATAGTTGCATTATGTAAGCAGGGAGTTTTTTTCTTTTCTTTTCTCCTTTTTATCGGAAGTAACCACATGGGAAGTAGGTATGTTTTGGTGTTGGGCAGCCGGTAAGCGGCCTGTAGGGTGAATGGGGTCAAGTCCGTTTTGTTCTGAACATTATCCACTTCCTAATGAGTCCCAGTACGAGGCACTGACCTAGGGCATCTGACCAAGGGAAAAGGAATCAGACACAGGAACCAAAATTTTAGATATGAAGCTAGAGCTGCAAGGAGTTGGGGGTGGGGGGGTGAAATTTTTTTGGGGGCAATAGCAGCAACACGCTCTAACACGCAGGGCCAGACACAGTCGGAAAGAGACACTACTTATACTAATTCTGTCATGGACCCTGTTGTGAGGTCTTCAAACTGTCTTGCCTAAGATTGATATATGTTACTTCCCAAAACTAGGCTTAATTACACCTGGTTGGAAAAAAAAAAAAAGCACTTGACTGAAGAACAGTACTTGAGCAACATGGGACCATTTTTCCTGTAAGGTGACTTGTCACACTTTTCATACCGCACTGGATTATGAGGACGTAATGTAAGCTGGGCCCAGAGGGTAAGCTATGGGGGACTCTCACAGTCCCCCTGGCTGCAGCCTCGCTCCTCTGAACCCCACTCCCTCAGTTCTGCCTCCAAATAACTGGTTATGCACCCTTCATTGCTCTGTCTTTGCAATGCACGTAATCTGCCGCAGGGACCCCTCTCGGGAGCTGTCACAGCCCTGCTCGACAGCTGCTTTAGCACCGTGGTTCCTCTGGAGCCACTGAGGAGGAGAGACCAATGGCACAAAGATGGAACCCAAGGCTCACCATTTACCACAGGAGAAAACTTGTCTCCCCACCTCAACTGGTGCCCTGTGTTTGAATTTGGCTGTGGCCCAGGGTCGGGATGTGAGGTAACTGCTGTGTATTACTGTGTAACAAAAGGCAAAACTTTTACATTTTGACTGAAGGACTTTGACTCTATGCTTCCAAACAGCTGTATCGTAATGGTGTCATCAAAATGTCTCCTGGGTCAAAAGAGCCAAACCAAAACCGTCACTTCCCCGTCTGTGTGGCTACATGGCTGCGTGAAGGTTGTGGACGGCAATTCTGTTAGAAGCAGCTCCTTGAATTTGCTCTCCGCATTGCCCCTGCAGCGGCCCCACTGCTTGGGAGGCCATGAATGACCCTCCAGGGAGGGCAGCGTCAGGAACTTGCTCTTTCCCTTACTGGGTTGTCAACTGCGAGGAGAGTCCCTTGCTGTCTAGTAACCCACACGGGGATGTTACTGTGGTGGCTTGTGAACAACAGGGGTGTGGTGCGGTGGGAAGTGGGGGCCCCCACTTCAAGCTCCTTACTCCCACATAAGGGAAAAGACCTCATTGATGCGCCAGGAGTCAGAGACTGAGTGTTCGCTTCTGCCCTAATTCTCCCCCTGCTCCCTCCTCCCTCCACAGTCCTCTGCCTTTTAACCCTTTCCTCCTCCGCTATTCCTATTCCACAGTCACCACCCCGCTTCCCCCAGGAGCTACCGCAACGCGCCATAGAAAGAGCCGAGTCTCACTCACCACCATTTCTCTCCAAGCCTTCAGACTCCACCATCCCAGGTGTTCCATGATGGAGGGTTTCTACTGTGTCCCCTGCTTTGCTCAGGGGAGGGCTGGGTTCTGTTGGCTCTGGGCTGGGGGAGGGTAGAGTGAGAGATGGAAGGAATCTTCTACTCTGGGATCTTTCTAGCACATTCTCTTTTAAAGTATCTAAAACATTAAACACATTTTGTCACCATAGGGACTAATTTTCACTCTCAAACCCACATCGTAAATTCATAGCCATAACTTTGATGTTATTTTACAATGAAAAATACCGTAGCCTTCTTGTGATGAGAATATTTGATCCTTCTTCTGCTGGGTTACACGATGACAAAGCATTCTAGATTAACTGGCGATAAATTTTGCCATGCCCAAATTGCCTCTAATTACTTGATTTCCCTCCTAACCATGGGAGGTAGGGGATGAGTTTCATTTGCTCCATGTACATGCAATGGCAGTCTGACTGGCCGTGACTTTCTGTTGAGCCATTATAAGTGTCAAATTTGGTAAAATGGTAAAGGGTGCTGCTGGAAAACTTCCATGTAAACTGAACATTCGCGATTTTATCATGGGTTACCATTTAAGAAGTCACTTGACCGGGTTGCTGTCTCACCTCCAGTATTTTCACATTTGCCAGTGAGGAGTCGGTGTTCTCTGCCATTTTCTGTGACATCTTAAGTGTTCTATTTTTCTATCACCAAATAGATCTCTATACCTTGAATTCAACAATTCCAGAGCTACAATCTTTCTGCCCATGGAATGACTGTTGGCCCCAGGTTCAAGGTCAGAGAACTATGGCTGGCAGCTGATGACAATACAGTCATATTTTTCACAAGGAACCAATTTACGAACAGTGGCATTGTCTTGGTCAAGGGATGCTGTAGTCAAGACACGTGGGAAAGAATAGAAAGGCTGAGATTTTTAGAGTGCATTCAGTGCATCATTTTGCTGACAAGGCTGTTACCAGAGGGGTTTGGCATGCTGCTCACAAAGCTCCCCTATCATCTGGCTACTTTATGCAAATATAGTGTTTGCTATATTAAAAAATACCAGTTATTCTGTTATTTTAAAGTAGAAAAAGTCTCTATAATGGGAATTTTGAGACAACAATATTATAAGTATGATGCCCTCACCACCTTTGGTTATAATTGTGAAATATAAATCTGATGATGCTGATGAGAAGCACGTAGTGGAGGCCAAGTCTTCATCCTAAACAACACAAGTGCAACTGACATCCTTCTAAGGCTCCTCTTTGGGCTTCTCAGACCAGCAGGAAAAGCACGTGAGTCTTTTTATAGGCTTCTATTTTGATTGTTTCAAGCTAGACTAAACCTATAAATCACAAAAGAATTGGATAACTGACACATAACACTTTTTCTGTCCCCCAAAATACCATTTTAAACACATACAGTACTCAGTTTCCAGAGTGGAGATTGTATTAAATCACTTCCTGATAGTTCACGAGAGTAGAGTAAGCCTGCTGCTTCTTTACAGACTCCCCAACTCCAATTTCACTGGACACGCATTTTCTTAGATAACTGATTTTTTTAATAGACTTTATTTTTAGAACAGTTTTAGATTTACGGGAAAGTTGAGAAGATAGTACCAGGAGTTCCTATATACCTGGGCACCTAGTTTCCTCTATTATTAACATGTTACGTTAGTATGATACATTTTTTATAATTAATGAACAAATATTGATACATTATTATTAACTGAAGTCCATGGTTTATTCAGACTTCCTTGCTTTTTACCTAATGTCCTTTTTCTGTTCCGGGATCCTGTCCACCTTACTGTAGTTAGCATGTCTCCTTAGGCTCCTCTTGGTTGGACAGTTTCCCAGTCTTTCCTTGCTTTTGATGACCTTGACCATTTTGAGGGATAGTGATGAGGTACATTGTAGGATGCCCCTTGATTTGTCTAATGTTTTTTCTCATGAAGAGACCCTTACGGAGGAAGATCACAGAGACAAAGTGCCATTCTCATCACATCATATCAAAGGTACATACTGTTAACATGATTTATGACCGTTGACCTTGACCTTGATCACCTGGCTGAAGTCGTGTTTGTCAGGTTTCTCCACTGGAAAGTGACTCTTTTCCCCACCACTTCTCACACTGTGCTCTTTCGAAGGAAGTCACTATATGCAGCCCACACTTAAGGAGGGGGGAGTTACGCTCCCCTCCTTTAGAGCAAAGTACCTACATAAATTATTTGGAATTCTTCTGCATGGGAAATATTTAATTGTTCAATTCCAGGATACAGGTATAGCAGCACCAGAATTGTTAACTCGCACCCCCATGAGACACAGCTTCACCAACGAGAGTACAGCTCACACACAGTTCTTTTTGCCTTTAGTCTTACCAACTCCTCTCATTTCCACAGCTACTTGGGTCTACACATTTACCCCTCCCCACTTGAATGAGGTTGTTTAAAACATTTGTAACACATTTAGATTCTCTTGTGACAGTCTGCATTCCACGCTGGGACCCCCTGACCTCCTAAATGATTTTTCTTTTTAATTCTCATACATAAAAGGTTCATTCTTTGTGTTGTAAAGTTATACGGGTTTTGACAAATGCATAATGTCACGTGTCCACTATTACAGTATCATACAGAATAGTTTCACCACGCTAAAATCTCCCGCACTTCACCAGCTCATCCTTCACTCTCCGCTCGAACCCCTGGCAATCGCAGATCTTTTCACTATCTTGTAGTGTTGTCCTTCCAGAATGTCACATAGTTGGAATCACACAGTATGTAGCCTTTCCAGACTGGCTTCTTTCACTCGGCAATATGCATTTCAGTTTCCTTCATGTCTTTTTGTGACTTAACAGCTCATTTCTTTTCATCACTACATAATATTCCATTGTATGAATGTACCGAAGTTTGTTTATCCATTCACCTATTGAAGGACATCTTAGTTACACACAGCTTTTAGAGACTATAAATAGGGCTGTTACAAACATTCATGTGAAGGTTTTTGTGTGGGCATAAGTTTTCAACTCATTTGGGTAAATACCCAAGAGTGTGATTTCTGGATCATATGATAAGACTATGTTTAGCTTTGTCAGAAACTGCCAAACGGTCTTCCAAAGTGGCTGTATCATTTTGGATTCTTACCAGCAATAAACAAGAGTTCCAATAGCAGCCCTTTTTTAACAGCAAGAACAAACAAGCCTTCGATTATACAGAATCTCACAGAACAGCTCTGTCGTGGAGACTAAATAGATATTCAGTTTCTATGGTTCATGCCTTCTTAGAGGTGAACACTGAACTTCTATAATTGTGTGGAGACAGCACTTATGTTTGAGGGAACAGAAAAGTATAACTCTTTTCCTCCCCTGCACAGCAAAAAAATGGCTATAGCAGCATGCACTGGCCAGCTTCTAACTGTAAAAGGCTACTGGGGGAATTGAGCAAATAAATCTATACTGAATCCCATGCATACCAACATTTTATCAAGGAGGAAGGGGATGCACCATTAACATTGCCATTTTAAATATAAGGAATTTCAGGAATTAAAAAGACTAAGTGATTGTCTTCAGGGGACTAAATGCAAGACAAGTAGAGATATTTTCGGTAAACTCTCATTTCAAATTTCCATCTCATAGCTCATTACAAAAGACACTTATGTTTAAACTACTTGTGAATGAGAGAAATTCATGAAAATGTAGAGACAGATAAGAGATTCAATTAAGCCAGCTCCACTACCCTTGAATTCACCAAGACATGAAACTATCTGCTCTCAGCTAACCCGTGTCCTGAAGGCCTAGCTTATAAATGTGTCTTCCCTACTAATGAACCAACTTATCTTTGCCCAGTTCAAGTCCTGCTGCAGAGACCAAGAAGAAGGCACGGCTAAGGTCAACCAGAGATCCAAAGAGGTTGTCCCCTGGGCTGCTAGGGACCTCGCCGAGGTAATGAATGTGCCATTGGATGCCAATGGGGATATTGAGACAACTGAATGAGGAGATGTGATGCTGAGCTCAAGACCACTGAGAGGAGCAGGCAGGACACTGCGCACCTTAAGTAGAAACCAAAGGAACTTGATGTGACCCGAGGCTGAGAGGGGAGGGGCTGAAGACAGTGTAGCACACGGTAATATCTGATACCCAACACGCAAAAACCAACCAACAGGGAGAATAAATATTAAAGAACTTGCTTGCAACTTTAAAAGAAAAGCAGCTAAAAATCTTTTTTTATTTCTGTAACACCTCTTTCTCTGATGAGTTCAGAACAATTATCACTAACCCCTAATGAGCCTTCACAGTTTGAGGTTTCACATAATTGAGATTTTCCAGGGATGATTCATATGAGAGATTCTGAAGGAATATCTTTTAAAAGGAAGGAAACATTTATAAACTAAATCAGGTCATCTCAGTCCACCATCTGGTGGAAGAATTATGGTCTGCTGGCAGTTGTCACGAGTGCTCTCAGGCCCAGCACACCCTTAGCACCAGGGTGGAAAACCTCTCGAGCCACATCTCTCGCTTGGCAGTAGCCCCTGGGAACTCTGTACTGAGAGGCAGTCAGAAACCGAGTGCCAGCTTAGTGGGGAAGGATGCTGTGCTCAATTGATAATGTCTTGCATGGACAAAGAAGCATAACAAGTGTTTAACAGCAAGCTTGCCCTAAGAGGTTCTGACAGAGAAGACTGTGCCAGACCAGATAACTTCTCCACGCTGCCAAGCTGCCAACTAGAGCGTATTAGCCTGTAATGCCAGACCCCCTCACCTGGCTCCTGGAAACTGGACCAGGACCAGCATTAGAGTATAGAAGAGAGGCACGGGTCATAGGTGACCAGCTCACATGGCGGCAGGGTGGAGGTTTCAGTCCTCTTCATCTGTGTCATGCCTCCCCAGGTAGTCGGAAGTCTTTTAGTAAAACTTTTAAAGTTTTACTTTAAATGAAGATTAATCATTATTAGCAAGAGAAAGGTGTGCTTGTGTTTTGGGTGCTCCTGTCGCAGGGGAGGTCTTGAGGGAGCTGCTGACTCCAAGGGGCCACTACTGCCTGTTCAGGATGTGACCAGTGCATTCGCTTCCTGTGGCTGCTGGGACAAGGCACTCAAATTGGTGGCTCAGAGCAACACATATTTATTCTCTTATAGCCTATAGTTCTGGAGGCCGGAAGGCCAAAGTCAACGTCACTGGGCTGAAATCAAGGTGTCCTCCAGAGGCTCTAGGGAGGATCTGTTTCCTTGTCTTTTTGAGTATTTCGAATCTTCTACCATGTGAATATTTTACCTATTCAAAAAATAATTGAAATGAAAAACTGGACGACTTGGAAAGGCCATTCTAGCTCCAGAGTTCTCCCCAAAGTCAGCAGAGGCAACTCAGCTTCTCTTTCTGCCCCATCCTGCTCTCCGCCACTTCCATCTGCAAGTATTGACCCCAAGAGCATTTGCTAACGAACAACTGCAAGCTAAACTGCTTCTCAGGGTCTGTTTCCCAGGAAGGAATTTTACACCCAATCTTTCAGCAAATCTGTAAAATTTGCAAAAGATATTTTAACCGCAATTGGTTAAGACTGCTGACTCCTTCCCTCTCAACTTCTGCTCCTTCACGCTTCCATCGTGCGGTGTGGTGTTGGAGTGGCTATGGAATTTGGGGATCAAGTTAATATAAATTCAGCTGGGGATACAACCAATGAGGTTTGAGTCCATTTTTCTTGTCTAAATTATAGTTATTAACTGTTCCTAATTATAATATCAATTCCTATCCATAGCAGAATTTGGGGTACTACAGAAAAAAAAATCATTTACCATACCTCTACTGTTAACAGTTTGGTATAGCCCAAGCCATCTGAGTCCATCTTTCTTGAATTAAGTCCTTGGAACATTTCAAGTTCAGCCCTGTCAAGAAATCCCTACTCAGAAAGTCAGAGACAGTCTTCAAATTTGTGGTTTTTTGATGAAAGACCAAGATATAAAAAAGGTGATGTGCTTCGTCCAGAATCATTCATTAGAGTCAACAGTAAACAGTAAGACCCCAGCCTCAGCCTTTTCATCATTGTCTCTGTCATCATCAAAGACTTCTTGGCATTCCACATCAGTTAAACTCATCCAAATTCCTCGTCAGGATCTCAATGATTCATCTGTTATACATGTTCATGGCACGTCAACATTCCGACCACATTTTTCAAGTCATAAATCATTATCTTCCTTTCTCTAATCACAAGCTACATTACTATTATAAATCATAAATTGGAATACAAAGTGATCAATTATTTAGCCTGTCAAATTCCCAGAGAAGAGAAGAGCATGGATAAGCCTAACACAATTATTTTGTTGTTGTTTTTGTTGAGCACACTTCTGATGGTGAGAAAACTAGCAGGAGTTTTTCCTCACTGCTGGTCAATTTGAATCTCACCCACGAATAAGTAAAACCAGCTTTAGTTATTAGACAACGAATCAATAACCACAGTGCTGTTACACTTCAGGGAGGTTTCCTTCTTTATTGAGCTAAAGAAGACTCGCAACGGAGTGGGAGAGTGTTTAATGAGCTTAAAAATGAAGCCGTTCATTTGATCTGAAGAGATCAACACATTCTCCCCTCACCCCATATGAGCCCATTATTCCCGATATGGAGAAAACTAGAGGTACCAAAACCATGGAGGGCCCAGGCATGTCCACTCAGAGTGCAGCACCTTCCAGATCGTCAGCTCTGCTGGATAGACACTACACGAATTCTTCCTCAGGGTCTCCTCACTTTCCAGCCTCTTCACAGATAGATTTCAGTACAGCTCTACCCTCTGAATTACTGTCTTTTTCCATCCTATTTCTTTGAGTGTAATTCTGATCACATTGGTAGGATCTGGATATTCTCAGAGCTGGGTTAGTAGACGGGCTACTAAGCAGCAGCCAGCTGTAATGGGCATTAGAACAGCTCTGGAGGAAGTCAGAAACATAATGCCATTAACTCGGGTTTCCAGAATCGATCCCTTCCATAATTGGTGAAATGCAATTTGGCCCCATTTCCTCTGAAGTAGAAAGTAGTCTTGAGTGAGAGAAAAAATACTCCTTGCCAATGCCAACCCATGTCCTTTGAGTAATTTTGTGACACACAAAATTTGGGAGGCCCAACAGTCTATGGCACCAACATTGAGACTAGTCATCCAATAGAAGCCGAGAAGTTGATGAAACTGCAGAGCTAACTAACATGCAGCACTGTACCTTTATTGAGAAGAAGAAAGTAATTTAATGTTCTAGAATGTACCTCCCAAGAACTTATTTCATTTCTTGTTTTCCTAAGAAGACAGAAGAAGACAAAATTCACAGATAAGGGGGAAAAATCACTTTTAAACATGAATAAGACTCTCTCACCAAATCTTCTGTTCCCTCTATCATTATAGAATTGGGTATAAGGCTCAAAAGGAAAATTGATAAATGAAGGATAACTTCAGACAAATAAGAATTTTACTGAATAGTATTTGTTTCAAACATTAAAAAAGTGTGTTATTATTAACAGGAAATCAGTTTCTTTCTACTCCCGCAAACATGTATTTATTTGCCATCTGTTTATATTCTTTGGTGAAATATCTGTTCAAATCTTTGCCCATTTTTTTTTATTTGGAGAGTTTTTTCGCTGATTGAGAGTTCTTTATGTATTCTAGGTACAAGTCCTTTATCAGATGGATGATTTGCATAATTTTTCTCACTATATGTGGTTCATTCTTTCCTCCTCTTAACAGAGTCTTTCAAAAAGCAGAAGGCTTTAATTTGGATGAATTCCAGCTTATCAATATTTTTCTTTATGAATCATGCGTTTGGTGTCATATCTAAGAAATCTTTGCCTAACTCAAGAACATGAAGATTTCTCTTACGTTTTTTCCCAGTAGTTTTACAGTGAACATTTCACATTTAGGTCTATGATCCCTTGAGTTCACATTTGTATATAGTGTGAGGTAGGGGTCAAAGATCATTCTTTTACATATGAATATCTAATTACTCCATCACCATTTTTTTAAAAAATTACCCTTTCTCCACTGAATTCCCTGTGTGCCCTTCTCAAAAACATGTGTGCATCCACTTCTGAACTCACTATTTGGTTCCATCGATGTATTTGTTTATCTGTATACCAATACCATACTGTCCTAATTAGTGTAGATTTATATCTTGAAATCAAGTAGTGCTAGTCCTCCACGTTTGTTCTTTATCAAAGATCTTTGAGCTAGTCTAGATATTTTACATTTTCATACAAATTTTAGTAGCTTTACTGAGCTATAACTTACATATTATAACATTTACCCACTTTAAGTGTACAATTCTATGGGGTTTAGCCTGTTCACAGAATTACACAGCTATCACCACAATCTAATTTTAGAACATTTTTCTCACCTGAAAACCAAACCTCGTGCCTATTAGTAGTCACTCCCCATCCCCCTGCACCAACCACTAGCCAACGTGCTCTCTTTACAGATTTTCCTATTCTGGACATTTCATATAAATGGAATGATGTAGCATGTCGTCTTTTATGTCTGGCTTATTTAATTTAGCATAATATTTTTCAGGTATTCCATAATTAGCTTCTATCAGTACTTCATTCTTTTTTTTTTTTTTTTGGAGGAAGATTAGCCCTCAGCTAACTACTGCCAGTCCTCCTCTTTTTGCTGAGGAAGCCTGGCTCTGAGCTAACATCCGTGCCCATCTTCCTCTAGTTTATATGTGGGACGCCTACCACAGCATGGCTGCCAAGCAGTGCCATGTCCACACCCGGGATCCGAACCAGCCAACCCCGGGCCGCCAAGAAGCGGAATGTGCGAACTTAACCGCTGCGCCACCGGGCCGGCCCCAGTACTTCATTCTTTTTAATAGCCAAATAGTCTTCCATTGCATGGATATACCACTACACTTTGCTTATCCTTTCATCAGTTGGTAGATATTTGGATTGAGTTGTTTCCACCTTTTGGCTGTTATGAACAATGAGAATATACAATGTTACAGTCATTTTTGAAAACAGCTTGGCGTTTCTTACAATGTTAAACATACACTTACCATATAACCCAGCAACTGGATTCCTGGGGTTTACCCTAGAGAAACGAAAACTTATGTTCACACAAAAATCTGTACGGAAATGTTTATAATAGCTTTATTTGTCATAGTTAAGCCCTGGAAACAAGCCGAATGCCCTACATAGAGTGACTGGATAAACAAACTGTGGTATACCCGTACAATGGAATATTACTCAGCAAAGGAATGAACTTTCGATACACTCTAAAGTTGGATGAATCTCAAAGACATTATGCTAAGTGAAAAAAAGTCAATCTCAAAAGGCCACATATTCTATTATTCTATTTATCTGACAGTCTCAAAGTGAAACAATTATAGTGATGGAGAACAGAGGAGCCACTGTTAAGGGACTGGAGAAGAGTGTGACTGCAAAGGGGTAACACAAGGGAGTGTCTTTGTGGTGATGGAACATTCCTGTACCCTTATTGTGGTCATGGTTACTCACACCTAGACATGCGACAAAATAGCATGGAACCAAACGTCAAAAATGTTGAAAAGTGCATATGAAACTGGTGAAATTCAAATATGGTCTGAGCTTGAGTTAATGGTATTACACTAACATCAATTTCCTGGTTATGACAATGTACTATGTGTGTCACCACCTGGGGGAGCTGGACAAAGGGGATGCAGGAAGTATAGCTCTATTTTTGCAACTTCTTGTGAATCTTAAACTATTTGAAAATAAGGGAACTATTTTCTTAAAGTTAAGCCTAATCTTTGCTATACTTTGGGGAACTTAAGGGAAGGGACCATCCTACTCATGGAATGAAGTAAATAAGAAGTCAAGAATTCAGTACAGATTGGTTAACTCAACCACCACTTTATAGAAGATATTAAAAATATATACATATAAATTTCTCAGACTTTATGTCAACTAAATATGGCCATTTGACAGAGTTCTAGCTAAAAATATATAAGTAGAAGTCTGGTGGTGCCAACTCTTCTCCTTTCATCATGTTCCTGCCTGGACTGTGGAGATGACCTGGAGATACAAGCAGCCATTTTGCAACCATGAGGATAAAAACCACAAGCTAAGAATTGTGGCACAAAAGGAGTCTGTACTATATACCTCTGAACTTGTTTTGTAACAAAAATAGATCTGTATCCATCTAAGCCACCATAGTTTAGTCAAAGCTGAATGCCATCCCTACGAGGAGAAAATATATCGTTTCTCCTGGGGCAGTAGGGCTCACCCATGGAGGGGCAAAGCATGAGAGCCATCAGCCAGAGAGGCCCCACTGTGCAGGTACAACAAGGAGCATGGAGGGCAATGAGGTGAGGAAGTGGGGCTTACCACATGTGAGGCAGCCGCAGGACCTCTCCAACATTGCTGAGTACACCTTGGGGAGGATAAATAAAGCGAGTGGGTCTTGGGCCATCATAATTTGGGTTACATTTGGGTAGCCTCGGTTCCTTGCTGGCCACAGGATCACCACATAGGAAGGGAAGGGCAGACCACATGGAAACCGCTCACTGCACACCAAGCTAAGGCCAACTCAGAAGCTCGCGCCTCCTCTAGGGACCTCAGGAAACACGAAGCTTGCTCCCGGGAATTCTGACATGAAGACCAGTGTGCAGAGCGAGCTTCAGTGCCACCCACCATCTGCACCCTCTGAATTCTCTTCCCTCTTCCCTTGAGGGCAGAGAGGCTGCTCTGTTATAGGTTAGTATCTTCTCAGCTCTTTCTACCAGCTTTGAAAACTTTTATGACATTACTTCAGACTTTATCTACCTATGGGTTTTGTTTTTTTATTTGCCATGTTTAATGTGTGGTTTCTTCATGCTTTTTGTAACCTGCTTTTATAAACGTCCTTATATTTACTAACAATCATGCTTTGGACGCTCCATGACATTGTGAGCCACACTTCCTGTGCCTGTCCTATCCAGCATATAGGCCAGGGGTCAGCACATTCGGCCCTGCTGCCCCGTTTTGGTGAGCAGTTTTATTGGCTCACTGCTGCCCCCATAGTTTACTCATCGCCTGTGGCTGCTTTTGCACCATAATAGCAGAGTTCAGCGGTTGCAAAAGGGGCCCAAAGGCCCCACAGAACCTGAGATGTTTACTCTTGGCCCTTGACAAAAAAACTTTGTCGACCTCTGACACAGGCTATGAGGTATTCTAGTTAATATAAAATGTCAGCATATCCAAACTCCAATTCGTCTTGTTCATACACTAGCAAGTTGAGGAAAACGCTTAAATCTATCAGTTTGGTCATTGATTTTGCCATATTTCCTGGAAAAGAACATCTATTCTCTGACTCAGTCCCCTCAATTGCTACGTAATATTGTGAATTAAGAACCTGAGGGGCTGGCCTGGTGGCACAGCGGTTAAGTGCACACGTTCTGCTTCTCGGTGGCCCAGGGTTCACCAGTTCGGATTCCAGGTGTGGACGTGACACTGCTTGGCAAAAGCCATGCTGTGGTAGGCGTCCCACATATAAAGTAGAGGAAGATGGGCATGGATGTTAGCTCAGGGCCAGTCTTCCTCAGCGAAAAGAGGAGGATTGGAAGTAGTTAGCTCAGGGCTAATCTTCCTCAAAAAGAAAAAATAATGCTAAGAACCTGATATTAGGGGCCGGCCCCATGGCTGAGTGGTTCGTGAGCTCGCTGCGGAGGGCCAGGGTTCTGCCGGTTCGGATCCTGGGCGTGGCCATTTCACCACTCATTAGGCCATGCTGAGGCAGCGTCCCCCATGCCACAACTGGAAGGACCCACAACCGAAATATGCAACTATGCACCAGGGCGATTTGGAGAGAAAAAGCAGAAAAAACAAAAAAAGGATGCGGCAACAGTCGTTAGCTCAGGTACCAATCTTTGGGGGAAAAAAAAGAAGAACCTGATATTAAAATATAGTTTATTATTTGCAATATACGGTATGGTTTTCACACATAAAGCCTGAGATGAATGTGAAATATCATTCGTGGATTTGCTAAAGTATTTTTTCTGAACTATTACTGTTAAAATTGGTTTATTTTTTAAGGCATTTTTTTGTTTTGACAAGAGGAATCCTCCTAAATTTCTTCTACAAAATGTATTATCACTCTGTTGTTGGATCAGTGAACTAGATGACAGCTCAATTTGAGGCATTAAGAAAACCTTTAGGAGAATCATTTGCTTTTGGCAAAAAAAAATGTATATATAGTGCCTTTCAGAATAGAGATCATGTGATACTGAATAAGAAAACTGGAAAGGAATAAATAATCGTGTGACAGTAACATCCCTGCTCAGTGAAATGAGATTTTTTTTTTAATAAGCCAGCAACAGAGGAAAATAAAAAGGGAATGAAAATACATTTTCAATCAACACAAAATAAAGCTGCAGAACTTAGGGAGCCTGAAAACGATGCCCCCTAAAATTGAATTGCTTCGTCGTAGGGAGGCAAAAAGACCACACGACCAGCAGGGGCAGAAATTGGAACAATGGCTAGAAAGCAATTTTGTAATATATATATTTAGAGTCTTAAAACCGTTCATACCTTTTAAAGCCAGTTAGCTCCTTCTAGGTATGTATCCTGAGGAAGTAACCCAAAACGTGAATGGAGATATGTGTACAACGTGGCTGAGTGCAGCATTACTCATCAGCAAAAGTGGGAATGAAACAAATTAAATGTCTACTATATTTTCACTGCGCTAGATGCTGGAGACTGAATGAAACAGGCTTCGGTGAGAAAGTAACATTTCAGCTGAGACTCAGAAGAACTGGAAGTTAACCACCCAAGAGACTTAGGGAGAAAACGAGTGACTTCGTGCAGCCTGGGAAAGGAAGGAGGGCAGGGGCTGGTGATAGCTCTGATGATGGGGGGCAGAGGGGAGGTCTCTTGTAAGAACATCCCAGACACAGGGACCAGGAATATTTGGCATATAAATGTCAAACTACAGAGTTAAAGTTCAGGCATCCAATATATATAGACTCTTGTATATCATCCTAAACTTTCTTTAAAATAGTTGATTTTGATCCCATCTACAACTGGTAAAAATGTCATATATAAGGATATGTCCTACACCCCTGGAAAGAGGGATGGGCTGTTGTATTTTCTAAGGCTACTTAACTGGAACCCTAAGTATTTTCTGAACTAAATCTACACCAAGAGTTATTTTATGAGCTAAAATTCAGAAGCAAAGTGTCTTTTTATTTTTTGAGTGAGGAGCAATATAAGAATCAGGACAAAATATGCTTTATATCCAAATCTTTAGTTACTCACACAAACACTAACCTTCATCAGTAATATTAGTCTTGCCTCTATTTTTTTTTAAATAGACTTGATGGAATGGGAATGTCTGGAAATATAGGATATCTTTTTATAGATGCTTTACCTAATTATATTTTCCCTACCTCAACGTGCTGCTTCTCTTCAGTACTGATCAGTCTAATTAGTGTAGAAGGAAATACAGCAAGTTTTGATAATTCTTCTTTTTTTTTTAAGATTGCACCTGAGCTAACAGCTGTTGCCAATCCTTTTTTTTCTCTGCTTTATCTATTTATTATTATTTATTTATTTACCCAAATCCCCCCTTGTACATAGCTGTATATCTTAGTTGCAGGTCCTTCTAGTTGTGATAATTATTCTTTATATAAGATGCTAACTTAAGGGGACGCTGGTGAAAGGTATATGGGAACTCTGTGCTATTTTTGCAGCCCTTCTGTCATTCTAAAATTAACTCAGAATAGTTTAAAAAAAAAACACAACAAGAACCTTGTGTATAGTATGCTGTCACTTGTACAAAAGGGAGAGAAAAGAAATAGAAATATGAATGTGATTTTTTTATTGAGGTTATGATAGTTTACAACCTTGTGAAATTCAGTTGTACATTATTATTTGTCAGTCGTATTGTAGCTGTACCACTTTACCCTTTGTGCCCACCCCCTGCCCCCCCCTTCCCCTGGTAACCACTAATCTGTTCTCTTTGTCCACGTGTTTGTTTATCTTGCACACATAAGTGGGGTCATACAGAGATTGTCTTTCTCTATCTGGCTTATTTCGCTTAACATAATACCCTCAAGGTCCATCCATGCTGTTGTGAATGAGACGATTTTATCCATTTTATGGCTGAGTAGTATTCCATTGTCTATATATACCATATCCTCTTTATACAGTCAGCAGTCCATGGGTGCTTAGGTTGCTTCCATGTCTTGGCTATTGTGAATAATGCTGCAAGGAACATAGGGGTGTATGAGTTTCTTTGAATTGCTGATTTCAAGTTCTTTGGATAGATACCCAGTAGTGGGATGGCTGGATCGTATGGTATTTCTATTTTTAATTTTTTGAGAAGTCTCCATACTGTTTTCCATAGTGGCTGCACCAGTTTGCATTCCCACCAGCAGTGTATGAGGGTTCCCTTTTCTACACATCATCTCCAACATTTGTTGTTTTTTGTCTTGGTTATTTTAGCCAATATGAATGTGATTTTATATGGTTAGACTTGTCTCTGGCAGTACACACAGAACTAGTAACATAGGTTAACTTATCTGGAGAAGATGTCTTGGGTCTGAGGGTCAAGGGTAGGAGAATGAATTTCCTCTGGATATCCCTTTTTTACTATTTTGAATCTTCTACCATGTGAATATTTTACCTATTCAAAAAATAATTGAAATGAAAAACTGGACGACTTGGAAAGGCCATTCTAGCTCCAGAGTTCTCCCCAAAGTCAGCAGAGGCAACTCAGCTTCTCTTTCTGCCCCATCCTGCTCTCCGCCACTTCCATCCACAGGTATTGACCCCAAGAGCATTTGCTAGTAAACAACTGCACGCTAAACTGCTTCTCAAGGTCTATTTCCCAGGAAGGAATTTTACACCTGCTCTTTCAGCAAATTTGTAAAATTTGCAAAAGTAAGATATTTTAACTACAATTGATTAAGATTGCTGACTCCTTCCCTCTCAGTTTCTGCTCCTTCGTGCTTCCCATCACGTGGTGTGGTGTTGGAGTGGCTGTGGCATCTGGGGATCCAATTAATATAAGTTCAGTTGGGGACACATTTCATCTGAGTTGGTGGACTACATTTATGTGGTTCACAGACACTTCCTGTATAGACAAGTTACGGATCCAATCCTATGTGGGAATGGTCTCCAGGGAAACTCCTACGACCAACTGTGCCAACTCAGCGTCAGGACACAACGGTGCAAGGATAGATGTCACGTGGAGATGTGAATGTGTTCTCTGGCACTCAGCTCTGGAATTTTGTGAGCAGTGGTGAGAAAACAGTGTGATATGCAGGGAGCCAGAAGCCATTCTGCAGACAATCCTTTCACTGTCAGACAAATGAAATAATAGGTAAAAGATATGATTCTCATCAATACCTGCTAAAAATGGAATCTCTCTCCTCCCAGATAACACGAAAGTCCTAATATGCCAGGGCAGTGAGGACAACCCATGATGCCCTGGTAAATGAGTGTTATCAGTTCAAAAAGTATTCAAAATTAGTTACTGCACAAGAAAATTGCAACGCTCTGAAAACTTATAGTTCATATAAAAGAAACTTGACAGAGATCTTCAAAAATCCAGCAAGAACCCTAAATACTACATGATATTACCAACAATGGGTAATGAAACTGAAAGAAACTTTTCTAAACTATTAAAATAAATTTTGATCAACTACGATAAAGGAAAGATTAAATTATCTTTCTAGTCTCTCTATAGAAAACATTACAAAATCATTTTCATATGAAGAGTATGACCAAAGATTTTGCAGACTCCCCCCAAAAACTAAGCATAAAAAGTGCTAGAGGGGTATGTCAAGAAATTAGCATTTTAATTAATACTATGTTACTTTTCTGGATTTCTCTGATGCTTGTGTATTTGTCAGCTTTTTAAATTTATAATTTGTTTTGATATCTTCTCTCATTCTAAATAAATTTTCACATTTGTACCTAATGTGGCACTCTTTCCTCAAAGAAAGCCTAAAAATCTGATTACACTTCAGGCCCTACAAAACCTAGATCCACCCATGAGAGCCATACTTTGAAAATATCATTTTTTAAATGTGTAAAATAGCATTATTACTACAGTAGAAGTCTATAAAGGCTTTCTGCTTTCAAGTGTCTTTCAAGATAAAATCCTTGTAGTAAGAAAATCTTATGTTCCCAGGAGACAGCTATGGAAGAAAATAACTCAGCATTTTCTGAAATATTGGTACACGTCACTGCAGTCAGTTCTGGCAACACAATGCTCACTAGAGAAATGATTAATCTTTCTGTTTTAACATCATTTAGACATTCATTCATTCTTCAACCATATCTATGGTCAAAGCACTGTGCAGCAAAGTTCTAACCACTGCTATTTAACAATTAAATGCATTCTTGATAAACTTCCCTATGATCCCCATTTCTTTTGCTTTCTCATTTCTAAAGAATTTACCATCTCCAACTCATGTGCACGAAATAGAATAACAGACATATGCCAAGAATGTCACTGGGTAAAATGTGGAAAAGAAAGAAAAGCTTAGTGCTCCCCAATGACTGTTCACACAAAAAGACAATAGTTACTGTCTTTCCTATTGGGAGAGGTCAAATGCTTTAGCTCACACACTTGCATGTGAATTGGTCCCTACCAAAATGGATGGTGACGTGAATTGAAGAGTGTGAATGTACATTAATATTATACTGAACCAGAATAATCCAAGATGTTTCTGATCTCATCACTGCAAGCAGATAAAGTCTAAGAACAGGAATGTGGCAGACCTGCTGGGTGTCTGTGGATGTCCATTCTCCTTCCTTACCAGCAGTATCTTGATTTTGAATGCAGTGGCAATGTGCCATCTGGTAAACTACATTTCCCAGCCTTCTTTGAAGCTGGAAGTGTCTATGTGACTGAGCTCTGGCCAATGAGATAAAGGCACAAGTGAGTAGGCGGGGCTCCCTATGAATGCTTTGTAAAGGGAGCCACTCAGATAGCAGCATCTTTTGCCCTTTCCCCTACTTCTACCTGGGATTCGGAGGTGATACTGTAGGAGAGGCAGTCATCTTAACTGCCAGAGGCAACAAAAATGAAGTTACAAAGTTGCCTGACCTGTAGCTATGAAAGCACACGGAGCATGCGTTGCTTACCTTCCTGGACCGCCTACCTCTAGACTCTTGTTAGGTTTAAAATGCAAATCCTTATTTGTTGAGTCCAATTCTGTTCGCTGCAACTATACTCAAATTCCTAACTGATACAAGGAATAATTGAGATCTCTATTTTTATTTTCCTTACACTATTTGTGATACTTATTATTCTTTAAAACTTAGGAGAGCTAAGATATTTAGAGAGAGGGAGGAGGAGGGAGGGTAAGTGGGGAGAGGAGGAAATGGGGAGATGGATAGGAGGCTATAAAATGTGGAGGTAGTAAAGAGTGGTATATCTGGAACCAGGCTAACTAGGTTAGAATCCAAGCTGTGCTACCCAGGTTCAGTTCATTTAGTCATTTAACAAATATTAACTGAGCACATACGATGTTCCAGGCACAGTTCAAAGTGCTTAGAGGTAAACTTAACCTCTTAGTGCCTCAGTTTCCTTGGTTAAGTGGAGATACTGATAATACCTACCTCAGGATGTTACAACAAGGATTAAATGAGTTACTATTTGTAAACATCTGGAGCAGTCTGTGGCATCTGGTAAGTGTTTAATAAATATTGGCTATTAATACTAAAAATAACTTTGTAAAACTAGTAACACATAAAAACCAAATTCACTTGTATTATTAAGCAAAAAATATCAAGCCACGAAATGGCCTCATCTCATTTTTATCTTGGAAGAGACACACATATATTCAATAAGACCAAAATGACATACAAGATGACCGAAGTTCTCTCTCAATAGTGAGACTATGATGATTTTAACGTACTTCTTTTTGCCTCTTAACATTGTCTAAATTTCCACAGTGAACATGTATTCTTCTTGCAGTGAGACTGATAAGGTTACGCCTAAGTCATGTGCAGAACGCCAGTAGAAAATATTGCCGTGTAGGGTCATGAAGCCTGACCAAGCTCGTGTAGTTTGGGCTTCTTCCTGAAGGGAGGGGGCCTTCTTGTTGCCAATCCTACTAGGAAGAAGTCATCCATGTACTCAACTCAAATTCAGGGTTTCCCTTACTAAAGGAGAAGGGGGAATGGATATTGAGAGACAACATCTCTGCCACAAGTGGGAGGTGAGTCAACAAGGATTCACCCCTATGATGGTTGGGCAATTTGAAGGCCTGAGTAGGGCTGCCTCGACAAAGTTGAGTAAGTAGAAGAGAAAGAACGTGTAACAATAAAACAATTTACAAAACAAGAAAAAAAGAAAGAAGAATGGAACCAAATACAGCATAACAAATAAATACATAATCTACTCAAAGAGAAGATATACCCCAAGAAACACAACAAATTTCAATACAGCAAATCTTTCCTGCCCTTACAGAAATTCTCCACACTTACAGAAATTAAAGAAAATAAAGACAGTAGAATTTAATATTTTGAATGAGATTGTAGAACTCAGGGGAAAAAATAGGAATAAAAAAAGATCGCTAAGACCTAGCATAAGCTAAATGCAGAAAGGAACATAGTCAAAACAGGGGAAGCCAAGTCAGTGCCCTGGAGTCAGCCTTGGGCAAAAGCGCACGAGGAAGAGATGGAGACAGAGACAAAGCAACCTACAGACAATAAGAGCACGGGGCAGGCACAGGAGAGCCACATGCAGTCTGATGTCATCGAGCAGAGGACAAAAGGACAGAGCTGCCACGCTCCAAAAAGCACTAACCAACAGATCCCAAAGGAGACTTTCCTAATGGGAAGAACAGGATTATATTCCTGAAAGTGTTAAAGAGAAAAGCAAGATTTCCATAAAATCCAACTGATTAAACAAAATAGGTTTCTTCCTGATTAAACCAAAAAAAAGAAAACAAATTCTTAGTGAAATAGATATTAATATAAACCACAAAAATCCAACTTCACGCTTAATGGTGAAAGACTAGAAAGCCTCCCAGTAAATTCAAGAGTAAGGTAAAGATGCCCACCAGAACCATGATATTATTACTTAAAGATTATATCATTATGGTCTTTTGAAATATAATTTTGAAAACTCAAGAGAATCAACCGAAAAGAAAAGTATTAGAAACGGGATCAGTAGGGTGGCTTGGTACAAATAGTATTTTGTTTATTTGTAATAATCATAAGCATTTTACAAATATTAATTTCAATTTGAATGTTAACAAAACAAATAAATGCCTTGAAGCAACTTAACAAAAACCATGCAAACTTAGCAGAAACCTGAATGAATTCAATTCAACTGAGAGACAATGAGAGAAGATTGTTTAAATGAAAAAATGCACCTTGTTCTTAGATAGGAGTTCACACTTGTAAAGAGGCCAATTCTCCCAATTGAATTTATAAATTCAATGTGATAGTAATAAAAAACTCCAGAAAACTCTATTTTGTGAGGAAATGGGTAAATTTGACAAAAAGACCTAAAAATAGACATACAAGATATTTGGGGAAAATCTGAAGAAAAGGAGAGTAATACTTGAAAGCAGGACGTCCGCAATGAAAACATTACACTGTTTCACTAATTTATAAAATATGATCATCTCAGATTAATAAATATCAGTTAATGGAATCGAATAGAATATAGACCTAAACACAGGTATATAGAAAAATTTAGTTTGTGATAAAAGGTGACATTTCAACACTGTGAGGCAGAGATGTTAGGGCAACACGCTAGCATTTGGAAAAAAATAAAGCTGGATTCCTGTCCCACTCCTTCTACCCAAATAAATTTCAAGTAGAGCAAAAATCATAATATAATAACTTCAAGGGTCACAAGGAATGTTTTGCATGTGATGGAAATGTTATAAAAATCAGATTTTCACAATGGTTGCATAACTCTGAATTCACTAAAAGTTGTTGAATTGTACACTTAAAAAGGGTGACCTTGTTGTATGTAAATTATACCTCAATAAAGCTGCTAAAAATTTTAATTGTAATATAAATAAAGATGAAACCACAGAAGTACTTGAAGAAAATATGGTTGAATATTTTTTAAATCTTGAATTGAAAAGCCTTTCCAAACTTGACACAGAGCCCAGAAGGCAACACAAACTTGAAACATATGTCTGCATAAAGACACTAAACAAAACCCAAAGAAAAAGGCAAACTGAAAAAAGTGTGCAGCGTGTATGACATAGGACTAACTTCTATTGTACATTCAATAATAACAAAACTAGCTCAATACAAATATAATAGTTCCTCTGTCCATCCTGCCTCCACATGTGATAAATTGATTATTAAGAATGTATTATCACCGATTCATACCAAGTATTATGAATCTGATAGCCAAATCAAAAAATATGCCCCAAGAGGAAAGCTTTCCGAATACCTTAGATCCTCAAAGTGGTCCATGAAGCATCAGCATCGCCAGGAGCTTTCTAGAAAGGCAGCATCTCAGTCCCCATTCCTGTCCTCAGTCAAAATCTGCATTTAACAAGATCCCAGGTGATTCACACGTACGTCAAAGTTCCAGAAGCACTGCCTCAAAGCATCACATTCCTTTTCTGCCTGACAATTCTGCTTCAGAGGCAAAACGCTCATCTAACAGTCTTTGGGGTCTTCTGATCTAGGCTCATTGCCTTGGAATTAATTCTCACGTGTGAAAGGCCACCAGGAAAAACAGCACATGGGAGGTTACTTCAAACAGCCTCCCAAACGTGCATTCTTCTCCACTGAGCTAGACCAAGAAATCTCAATGATAAAATGAGCTCATTGTGCAAAAACATTCTATATTTCTTATTTCAGTGGAGTTTTTCTTAAAGTTCCAATCCCACCTACTCGACTAGAAGCAGCCCTGCTCTGAACCATCGCTGGCTCCAGCACAGTGATTAGACACAGTTGTTTCTGACCACGGAACCATAATTCATTAGTTGAGTTTAAGGAGTCTACGGACAGTCACCTTATCAGAACCGTCACCACCCAGGCGTCATCACCTTCAAGGAAATTGTCAAACCAAGCCATCAGAATGGTGCAGACTTCACCAGAAGGTGCTCAGGAGCAGATTGGTGGAGTAGCTTCCCCTACAAAGGTTGCCAGGTTTCTCTGGGCTCAAAGGCCCCTTCGTGTTCAATAATGAGAGTCATTCCTACCAAAATACTAAAAGAACAATTTGGTCTATGCTCCTCTGGGTGAAATCCTCCCATACTGAATTGAGGACTTATAAGATTATTCTGAACGCTATCCTGTCTCCATCTACCCCTCATTCAATTCCTTTAATAACATTGTTGGTGTTTTATAAGTCAAAAATAAAAGGTAACATTCAGACAAAACTTATCTTTGTCAAAGTAGAATCCTGAAAGGAGAAAAATTACCTGGTCTGGCCTACTTTGGGCACCAGAATTTTGACTCTGATCTACAGGTAGGCTATGTTCAGTTTAGGTTCTATTATGTGACACTGCCAGCCCTGGTGGTCTAGTGGTTAAGAGATTTGGCGCTCTCGTCACTGGGGCCTGGGTTCATTTCCCAAACCACAGCACTCCTCAGTGTGCTGGTTATCATCCTGTGGTGGCTGCATGCTGCTGTGATGCTGAGAGCTATGCCACTGGGATTCCAAATACCAGCAAGATCACCCATGGTGGACAGGTTTCAGAGGAGCTTCCAGACTAAGACAGACTAGGAAGGAGGACCTGGCCACCCATTTTCAAAAACATTGGACGTGAAAACACTATGAATAGCAGCAGAGCGTTGTCTGATGCAGCGCTGGAACGTGAGAGGATGGAGCAAAAAGACAGGGAGGGTTCCACTTTGCAGTACACAGAGTCACTAGGAGTCAGAATCTAAGCGAGGGCACTAACAACAACTCATATGACACTATCTTCAGGCCTTATTTAACCCGGACTTTACAGAGCCAACAAAAGCTTGATTCGAACAACTGAATCCAAACTCTATCGTTTAATGGTTTCTGCTTGCTGGTCCATAGAACAGCACTGGGCTGGCTCATAAGAATCACGTGGGAAACATTTTTAAAATATAGATCCTAAGGCCCTATCCTCTGGATTCAGATTTCTTAGACTAGCGGTGAGGTCTGCAACAGGCATTTTTTACAAACTCCACCAGATGACCCTGATGTACAACTGGGGTTGAGTACAAACACAACAATTCTAATTCATGGGTTCTGATACCCAATTCTCACTCCTCCACACTTCATAGCTGGTAACTATTAACATGGTATTTCCTTACTGTATTCAACAGGACACACTTTTCTTGAGATGTTAATAATAAATATCTAAATGAGCAAACACAAATATGGTTTATATTCAAATAGGATTGAGAAACACTGTCTTCAAATAAAGTAAGACTATTTCCTTTAAATACCAATGTGTATTACACACCTCCACCTGGGAGGATATGGTATGTAGCATTTCCCTAACTTACTTGACAAGGAACTCTCTTTTCGGTGTGTCCTGTCTTAACATCTTGCAGAACTGGTGTTCTATAAGACACAGTTCAGGCAACGGCCTCAACCGCGGTGACGAGGAAGCAGTATCTGGGATGCTGCTCTCTGGGTCTACGATGAGCCCCATGGTTCTGGCTCCTCTCCCCTCTTCCTGTCTCCCCCATGTGGCGATCTCTCCTCCTTTCAGCCCCCGTGTCTGGTCACAGGTAGCTCTCTCTCTGGGTCCATGCACTTGCTCATGCATAGTCACGGAGGATTAAGTTGTCACCATTGATTAGCATGAAAGGCTCTGCTTGCCTCTAGCGGCTTTGCAGTACTGTTGTGCCTCTGATGGCTAGAGCTCTCTGTCTCTCTCACTGGAGCACAGGTCGTCTCTGAAGATGTCAGCATTCCTACGTGCTGAAAGGGCAGCCATAAGCACCCTCCATTTGAGCTTCTCCATTACCATTCCTTCCTGACACCATTAAACACCTGCAGGCAACCCCAGGATATTATAGTTTTCATTCTTCGTGCCAAATATTGTACGGGTGAAACTAAAAGGTGTTACAGATACAAGAACTTATTCCTCATCACCACAATCTTGAAAGTCCCAAGACAACCGGGAGGATGCTAGGAGACTTTTCTAGACAGATGATGTCCTTCACAGAATGGACGTCGCTCACGGTCCAAGTCAGAAACAGGTGATCACATGGATTTTATAGGCTTCAAATATTACAATAAGTTCCAGTTCTCTCCCAGTTCTATCCCTCTATCCCTCATTATCACTATGGCAATCTATAAGACAAAAGAGAAATCAGGGGGCAGGCCCCCTGGCACAGTGGTTAAGTTCGCGCGCTCCACTTCAGTGGCCCAGGGTTTCGCTGTTTCGGATCCTGGGCGCAGACATGGCACTGCTTGTCAGGCCACATTGAGGCAGCATCCCACATGCCACAACTAGAAGGACCTACAACTAGAGTATACAACTATGTACTGGGGGGCTTTGGGAGAAGAAGAAGAAGGGGAAAAAAAGAAGATTGGCAACAGATGTTAGCCCAGGTGCCAATCTTAAAAAAAAAAAAGAGAGAGAGAAATCAGGAGCAGTTTCTTGAAACTTGTGGTTGAAAATACGTGGTTACTGCATATGGAAAACACATGTTCTTTGCATTTCCTAATCCATCCTCTACTTCAGAAAGAGGTAATGTAATGTAATGTCTAATGTAAAAAATCAGGAGAGGAGTAAAAGGGAACACCCAGCAAAACCATCATGTCGTATCCAGCCACTCAAAACCAGGCTGCTCTGAAGAGGTAATGTCAGATAAGAAGAGAGGCAGCAGATGTGAAAGATTTTCACCCCTCAATGCTGTCTTACTATTATCTCTCCACATGAGTAGTGTCGTGCTCTATGTGACTGATTCATAATTATCCATCTCCAAAGCAGACTACAGAGCTGGCCCAAAACCAAGGTCTGTGAAGTCTGGGTCAAGCAAGTGTGCAAATTGACCCTGTGGCCTCACCATGGTGATCATATTTGAAACTGTCCCTCCAAGGGTGACTTGACAATGGGTGGCAGCAGAAGCTTTAACAAACTCCTCTGGGGACCAAGGGAACTGATGGCTCTGTTATAGCTACTGAGGACAGACCAAGCCCACAGGAGAAGACAGGAGCTGCTCTTCTCTGGCCCTTGCGAGTGCAGAGACCTTACCCCCCGGTCTCTGCTCTTCTCCAAAGAGGAACTCACGGCCAGGCAGCAGTTATCAGCTACTGGAATTGCAGGTGTTTTGACAGTTGAAGGATCTATATTTCTGCTCCTTTGAATTCCTATTGCTTGTTGTAAAATGTGGAAGTGGTTGTCCCAGAGAGCTTTCGCGACAATGAAGGACTGTTTGCTAAAGGCCTGACTTTATTCCTCATTTGTTTTTTTCTGTTCCCTAAGCCAACACTGAAATAACCAAGGACCAACCTGCCAGTTCCAGGTAGTAAATGGACCAGGGGCCACAAAGGAGTGAGATCCACATTGTCTGGAATATGCAATGAATTGAAAGCAGACAGCAGTTAGGCCAGGAAGCTTGGCAGCACTGATTGAATAAGTTCAGCCTTTGTCAAAGAAAAATATGCCCTATGAATTAGAAACTGGAAATCAGAGAATGCAAGGCCTGCCTCCAGCCTTGTGTTTAGTGACCTGGCAGATAAATTCGAATATGATACCACAGAGGATGCGCCTCTAGATTTCTGGGTGTGGCGGCCATGAGAATGCACCACTCAGATCTCCTGCTGGCAAGAGCAGAATGGACCAACAGTCCCAGCCGCAACCCTCTGGATCCATCACCATGTCTGCATCAAGGCCATGCTGCCCCTAGGCTGCCCCAAATCTTGACCATGGTGGGGATGCGAGTGCAGTCCATCCTGGACAATGTGAGACTCCCCTAATGGACGACTTGGCCTGGAGAACTCGCCATCGATCCAGCTGAGACATTCTTAGAACTGCACTGCAAGCTGAGGCTCTTCCTGCCAATTCCTCCTTCCTTCCCCCTCTCCTTCCCAGGTCAGGCTCGCACCACAGTCTGCAGCTCTGCCCCCTACTCCTGCTCTCTTCCTCTTTACCTTTCACAGGCATTTTCCTCAAGAAATCTGCTTGTCTAAGCCCCTCTTGGTGACTGCTTCTCAGAGAACCCAACTGATGCAGAGAGATGACATGAAATAGTCAACATTTGAATCTTGACTTTAACACCTTCAAAATCTTTTCCTATACATAATCTTATTTGATCCATGAACTATCTGTAAGGTTTTCTTGAGATCTTTTATGAACACAGAAGTTCTTCCTCTTTAAATTAATAATAACACTCTACAAGTATCTGCGATCATACACGCCTGTTGAGAATAAGCTATATTAAAGATCAGCTGTACTTTTCATTCATCCATTCAACAAATATTGAGTCACTTCTATGTGCCCATGGACAAAGATTCTTTGCTTGACCAATCTTTAGTCAGGTTTCTGAACCTTCTCCTAGGCCCATCTGTACATGTCTATGTAAAAGCCAGTATTAACAAGAACCCTGCTAAGTCAGTTTAGCAAGAACCACGCCCCCCCCCCCCACCTCGACACCTGCTCACCCTCGACATCCTCCAACGTCCCCCAGGTGATGTCCGATCCTGGCCTGTCTTCAGTAAGAATCCTGTTAGAGAGATTTAGCTGGAATCCCACCTTACCCCTGATATTTCCTGTTAGTGATTTTCCACCCATTTCCCCCAACCCTGCTCCTTGGCTATAAATTCCTACTTGTTCCTGCGGTATTGAATCCACTCTCTCTCCTCCACTGCAAAGTTCTATCAAATGGTCCCTATACCTACCACAATCGTACCAACTAAAGTCTGCCTCATCATCTTAAACAAGGGCCCCGAATAATTTTTCTTTAACAGCATCTCTGTATTGGGCTCTCTTGGGAATACAACAGTGAGCAAGACACAGCCAATCCTGCTCTTATGGGATTCACAGTAAAAATACAATCAATTTTTAAAATCATAATTGTTAATAAGAGACACAGGAAAAGATCAAGGTGCTTCGGGATTAGAGGAGGTTCTAGGGAACCTGACTTTGGTAAGCCTTAGAGAAGGCTTCCCTAAGACCTATCGCTGAAGCTTGGTTCAGAAGGACAAGTGGGCATCATCTGGTTAAGGGTGGTTGAGTTAGTATAGAGGCTGATTGGTGCCAATGAGTAGATAGGGAAGGGAAAAAAGCCCCTAAGCGGGAAGCAACTAGGAGCATTCAGAGTACTGAAAAAGGATCAGTACATCCTGGAAGCAGAGAGCAAATGAGAGAGAAGCACCAGATAAGGCCAGAGAGGCAGACAGAGGCTTCTTGGCCAGAGGAGTTGCCAAGATTTTGCTTATGTATCCTAAAATAATTTGGAAAACTATGTGCCCATTCACACATTGTTCATTCACACCTAAATTCTTTTATTTTAAATTTAAATAGTTGCAAATGATTTGATTTCTGGTGTATTGTAAATATTGACATTTTAAAATAATGAAATAATGTATCCGAAGAAGATACCCAAGCTACTGATTCCCAACGACATCCCTTGAAAAATATGTATATACGAACAGGCTGATCTTCAATACTTAGACATTTTATATCATTCTTTTTTCTCCTTGAATGTGTGTTTTCATTCTACCTTCCCCAGAGAATATCTTCACGTGAAATATTTTTATACTTGAAAATCTTTTACTGATGTCATTTCATCCTTCAAGGTAAAATTTTTCCTTCTGGACTGAGTTATTACTACAATTATTATTAATACAGAGTTCATCAAAAGAAATATAAATATATTGTAAATTTTAAACATAAGAAAAATTGGGAATTGTTTTATTAATAGCATGGACAAGAATTTTTAATTTCATTTCATGTTTTGGTGGATGAATATTATTTATTGCTATGAGACTGGTTTCATATCAATTCTAACGTGGTTTTTTTGTGAGCTCTGAGATTCTTTGTTCATATATATAAGGAGATGAAATTGGAGCAAAATTCACTATAAAATGTCATTTCACTCTTTGAGCTTCTTCTACTTCATGTGCCAAAACCACACAGTGGCACATCTTCAAATATTATTTTTGTGATCCATCAGCTAACAACTGAATTAGATCTTCTTCAATTTTGTTGGAAGCAAAGAAATGGAAATTGTCCTGAATTGTGATGAGATTTGTTACCCATCATTAGAGACATCAGTGTCTCAATTTCTGGGAAATATATCAAAAAGACTTTTCCAAGACTGATCAAATAACTGCTAATTATACCTCTTACTCTATCATTTCAAGACATCTTCTTTAGCTTAATATACTCCAAACAGGTTGGTGAAACAAAGATAGTATCAATTATATTCAATATTATTAACATGCTTTCAATAAATTGAGTTCAATTTGCAGCTTACAGGTTTTTTAAAAAGGTAGTAACAAAAGTATATTGAAAATACTCATCAAATAACCTAATTAGCACAGTTATTCCTCATTGTCAAACCAATAACCAATCAGAATTCCGACTCCAAATCCTGACTCCTGAGCTCTAATTGTAGATATATAGGCAGATAAGGCACGGAGTCCCACCTGAGTTTGTCATCTGGATGTGAGAAGCATGGACAGCCTCTGCTGTCCATGAGCAAATACGGCTTTTGGTAAGATTCTTATCAATTTTTTAATTGCGTTCATAATAGTTTACAACATTGAGAATTCAGTTGTACGTTATTACTTGTCCATCACCACATAAGTGCTCCCCTTCATCTCCTGTGCCCACGCTCCAGCCCCCTTCCCCCGGTAACCACTGAACTATTGTTCTCTTTATCAATGCGTATGTTTATCTTCCACATGTGAGTGAAGTCATCTGGTGTTTGTCTTTCTCCATCTGGCTTATTTTACTTAACACAATACCCTCCAGGTCCATCCGTGTTGTTGCAAATGGGACGATTTTGTGTTTTTTATGGCTTAGTAGTAGTCCATTGTGTATATACCACATC